>NC_135721.1:10135396-11436147 GCF_964656455.1 Halichoerus grypus
TGTTCCTGGCCCATAAGCACTTGAAGATTATATATAACTTTCCTAGTGGGTTAACATGAGTATTTGTTTTTCTAATGCATATGCAACACCTGGGTTGACTCAATCAATCTTTCAGGTGGTCATCATTTGAAAATATTGCCTCCTTTGAGTGCCATGCCCAATTACTGCACGGCGCTCCAGGGGATATCTGAAATGTAAAGTGGTCTCTGTGTCTATACCTTTCATTGCACAATTTGAATGCAACAATTAGAATCAAAAAGTAACTAACAGGAGAGGGCTTATCTAACACAGTATCTCAGTAGATGAGAGTCAGGATCACATAATGATTAAATATAGGATCTCTATCTAGTGCAGGCTCTGAAACCTAGGAAAAGTAATGTATGCTTTCTTACTACAGTTTTCTGGGGGGTTTGTATATAACAAGAATGTTCTTACGAGTTTTAATGTGATCGCGTGTATAAAGCATTTAGATCTTAGAGAATGTCCAGTGATGTAGGGCTCAGGTTACAGCTCCAGCCTGTGAAAGCACAGGAATCTGATGACTAGATAGGTGTACCAGGCTTTCATCATAGCACCTCCTATCCCCTCCTTCCATCCTCACTGCCCCCCCACACACACCGCATTCCCAGTATGGCATCCTGGGCTTTGCTCCTTGGCTATCAGGAAATTCAACAAATCCACTTTAGAAAACATTGAAAGGAAACAGAAGTTGTAGCTTCCTTCTCTGTGTGATACCATCCTCTCTTCATCTATGGTTGTCATTTGCATCACTGTCATCATTTGCTTTCTACTGAATCGTTTTGGTTCTTCTAGAAGGCTCTTACCCAGTCATTTAGTTTCCTTTCCTCCACAGGATACTTACCGCCACACTGTTTCCCCATTAATTCAGTTATGGTCCTTACACAGAGTCTTCTTTATTCATTAAGATAAGGCCTCAGCTTTTTTTTTATTGTTATGTTAATCACCATACATTACATCATTAGTTTTTGACGTAGTGTTCCATGATTCATTGTTTGTGCATAACACCCAGTGCTCCATGCAGAACGTGCCCTCCTTAATACCCATCACCAGGCTAACCCATCCTCCCACCCCCCTCCCCTCTAGAACCCTCAGTTTGTTTTTCAGAGTCCATCATCTCTCATGATTCGTCTCCCCCTCCGATGTCCCCCCCTTCATTCTTCCCCTCCTGCTATCTCCTTCTTTTTTTTTTCCTTAACATATATTGCATTATTTGTTTCCGAGGTACAGATCTGTGATTCAACAGTCCTTGCACAATTCACAGCACTCACCATAGCACATACCCTCCCCAGTGTCTATCACCCAGCCACCCCATCCCTCCCACCCCAGCTCCCACTCCAGCAACCCTCAGTTTGTTTCCTGAGATTAAGAATTCCTCATATCAGTGAGGTCATATGATACATGTCTTTCTCTGTTTGACTTATTTCGCTCAGCATAACACCCTCCAGTTCCACCCACGTCGTTGCAAATGGCAAGATCTCATTCCTTTTGATGGCTGCATAATATTCCATTGTATATATATATACCACACCTTCTTTATCATTCATCTGTTGATGGACATCCTGGCTCTTTCCACAGTTTGGCTATTGTGGACATTGCTGCTATAAACATCGGGGTGCACGTACCCCTTTGGATCCCTACATTTGTATCTTTGGGGTAAATACCCAGTAGTGCAATTGCTGGATCGTATGGTAGCTCTATTTTCAACTTTTTGAGGAACCTCCATACTGTTCTCCAGAGTGGCTGCACCAGCTTGCATTCCCACCAACAGTGTAGGAGAGTTCCCCTTTCTCCGCATCCCCGCCAACATCTGTCGTTTCCTGACTTGTTAATTTTAGCCATTCTGACTGGTGTGAGGTGGTGTCTCATTGAGGTTTTGATTTGGATTTCCCTGATGCTGAGCGATGTTGAGCACTTTCTCATGTGTCTGTTGGGGTAAGGCCTCAGCTTTAATGATTATTGGTCCAGTTCAATTTATTTCCAAAATGAAGCCAAAAAAATGAGGTTGAAATGCAAATATATCTACAAATGCAGTTTGGATCACATACTATACTGATAATGTAAGGCTTTTTATTCTATTTTATATCAATTTGTATCTTCCATTTGACTTACATTATATGCTTATAGAAAAACTCCACAATATATTAAATTGCATAAAGTTGGTGAGAAGGGGATTTTATTCTGTATCTGGCCTTTGTTTTGTCACTGAAACCTTATATTCCACATTCTCTCATTTAATTATTTAACAAAAAATGTATTGAACAAATATTCATATAAGGGACTTCGATATGATCGGGGCAGGAGGGAGGGAATATGAACAAGGCATGGGCTCTACTCGTTTACATTTCACAGTCCCAGGGACTAGCTATGACTTATAAAGTCTAAGAATTCCCCTTTCCTTTCTAATTGCTTTAAAGTCAATTTATAAATATATTTTGAATATTGACTAGTTCCCAATAAAAATAAAAACTCCAAGCATCACAGACTACCAAAGTTGAATGTTGTTTGTTGTTGGGTTTTTGTTTGTTGTTTGCTTTGTTGTTGTTGTTTTTTTACCAGTTCCCATTTCTTATTCTCACCCATAATTCTACCTCACAAAGGAAGGATATCCATAGAAAGGTGGAATCTCCTGGGATTTATAAAGGATGAATAGGAAAAAGGATATCCTAAGGAATTCTACCTAACAAGGTTGAATGTCCAGTTGAGAAGCTTATATAATATACAAATATTATAGTTTTATATTTTGTTCTTTGGCTAACCAAAAATCGCATATTCACATTATGTAAAGGTTATGTGTTATTAAGGAAAAAGGCAAGACATGGAGTCATATATAACAGAATATAAATCTCAGCTGGACTCCTAATTAGCTCTATATTTGGACAAGTTTTCAAATTTTTATGGTCTTAGTTTCTTTACTGTTTCTTTGAGATAATAATACTATACGTACAACCAGATTTTGAGTTCTAAATGAAAAATATGATTTGATACAAATATTAAATATTCAAAGAGTATTAGGTCCCACCAAATAGGGGCTTCTAAAAATGATCCACTGATACAGAAATATTTTCAGTACATTATTCATTACTTTTTTTCTCTTTTCTCTTTTTTTTTTTTTAAGATTTTATTTGACAGAGAGACATAGGCAAAGAGGGAACACAAGCAGGGCAAGTAGGAGAGGGAGAAGCAGGCTTCCCGTGGAGCAGGGAGCCCAATTTGGGGCTTGATCCCAGAACCCTGGGATCATGACCTGAGCCGAAGGCAGACGCCTAATGACGGAGCCACCCAGGCACCCCTACATTATTCATTACTTAATGTTAAGACATTGCTGCTCAAGCCAAGTGGAATACTGGCAATTCTCTGAAGGGTTTACTTTAGATTTTGCCAATTATACTTCTACATGGTTCCTCAAAAATTATTACCTCTACTTTTACCACAGCAAAAAATATCCCTTATTCGAGGAGTTATAAGAAATGTTTTTATTCTATAGTTTATAACAATACTAATGAGAATTCATTCATTCATTTATTTATTTGTTTAAGAGATACTGATGTAGTGCTTACTGTCTGCCAATTACTGGGCCACATACAGAAAAGAGAATGTTAAAAAAGACAAATTCTCTGCCCTCATGGGATAATGTTAATAAAATAATTTAAACAGGTCCCAAATGTTTTCATATACCCTATTTTACTGAATCCTGATGATGACCATGTAAGGTAGATATTGTGAATACTGAGACAACTTCACTGATTAGAACACTAATGATTGAAGGTACAAAAAGAGTTTCTTGCCTAGCTAATCCCAAATCCGTTACCAAGACAGTACACCTCTTAAGAGAAGATTTTTCACTATCACTGCACAGTGCACCCAACTTGTGGGTCCCCACAACAAAACTGTCAGCAAACGTTGGCTCTTCATTGTTTATGGGGCTCACATCAGAATACGCCTTGTCCATTGCTAAATCATATGTAATTTTTTTATGGATGTCATTTCAAATAGCCTGCATCATGCCTCCTCTTCCATCAGTGCATGTAATTGAGAGCGGGCTTAGAGTTAGAGAAAGCTTATACTGAGCAATTTCCTCAATCTAAGAGAGTTTCTTTCACTATTATAATTTTCTGCTTATTGTTTGAGCTAGAGAATAATAAATGCTTGATTACTTGTTCTTTTATAGCTGCATGTATTGTCTGTTTCTAGAAAACAGGGCTGTTTGTATATTACATTTTACAAAAGATTAGATCTATCACCTCATTACCTGGGGAGCATGCCTCCATACATAATGTTTATCCCACAATCTTTCTTCTGTCCTACCTAGTTCAATTATCTTTCTCTCCTTCTTATTGCTTGGCATGCATTGTCTGAATTACTAGGCCATGAAATGTTCTTTTTCCTATAACTCAGTCTCTGACATTTCCAAATCTTCCTTACGAGAGATATCAAAAAGAAGCACTTTATTTCTTTACAGAATTAATAAGATGAATGGTCTTAATTGCAACCTTTTAAGCTAATTAAAATGAAATTGGAATGCATATGTTAGAGATAAATGTCTCACTTTACTTCTGGAAATATTCATGACTTTTACATTTTATACTTTTAAAATTGTATGACTATTTGTTTATTCAAATATATACAAATATACTGAAGCCTGCTGCACAAAACAATGAAAGTGGAAAAAATAATTTTATTGTTCATTGCTGTTCATGGCACTCTACCGTGGTGATTTTAATTTGTGATTATTATTCATTAAGAACAAGAAAGATTTCTGGTTCTTGCTAATTTTTTTTCATTCCATTTTACATGAATAAAGGAAACTGTACCCTTAAAGCAGTAGCTCATGATTTCTGCACATTACAAACTAAGCTCAAATGCATAGGAACATCATCGGGAGATATTTATGACTATTTTTAAATAGTAACTTACACCCTGTCCATATACAAAGATCAATTATGCATATTAAAAAGTAATTATTTCAAACTAAGACTTAAATTACATATAATGTGAATTAATCCTGAATATTTCTTGGTATTACAAAGTTTGGAAATGTGAATATCTGTCTCATGGGTACTCTCTACTATGCAATCATTCTTTTGGCTAATATTGACAATTATGTTTATAAGCTTTTCTCCAAAACATGTTTGAATGGTCATAGACAAATATATAAACTCTATGAGACAACAGTCTCCACACTGCATAGGCAGATACCTGGTCTATCTACTCTCTTCAGGCTTTCAGATTTCTGAAATTTTACTACCACTCTCACAAATACTTTTTAATGAGTTTATTTTCTTTTTTCCTTTTTCAAATGTACCATGGAGGTGTTGGAACTTGACAGAAGAAGAACATGCCTTTTCAGGCAGAGGTGAGTAGCCTGTCTGCAAATAGGCACATTTAAGAAATATTTTCTTAAGGGCTGGGCATAGAAGTTAGTTCCAAAGACATTCTATAACTGAGACAAATTAAAGGACTATATCCAGATAGGATATCTTACTCACTTATTAGAACATAAGAATTAGAATCTAAATTAGATACAGTTAACTAGGATATAAAGGTAAGAAAATGACCCCAAAACAAAACAAAACAAACAAACAAAATGGGGCGGCTGGGTGGCTCAGTCCTTAAGCTTTTGCTTTTGGCTCAGGTCATGATCTTGGAGTCCTGGGATCGAGCCCCACTTTGGGCTCCCTGCTCCGAGAGAAGCCTGCTTCTCCCTCTCCCACTCCCCCTGCTTGTGTTCCCTCTCTCACTTTCTCTCTCTCTGTCAAATAAATCTTAAGAAAAAAAAAAAAAGCCAGAAGAGAGTATTTATGTGTGAATAGGTAAATCAGTTTAGATGGGGTTATAATACACTCATGCACATTTTCACAAGATTGACCTTGTATACATGGATACTGAAAAGAACTAAATCTTTAGTCCTTTAAGCTAAATCATTATTCATTTATTCTACATATTTTGGTAATCCCTATTAGGTGTCCAACTCACTGTGGACACACAGATCAAAAATTGAAAGAAATAATATATTTGCTTCCAAAGGGCTCACTAGTGAAGACACACACATATATATTCTTATTAAAGTTGAAACAAACAAACAAAAAAGTACTATTCAACACCAAATCAACAAAAACAAGACATTGTACTTACCACATTCTGAGTGAGGAGAAGAGTAACCTGTTCTTCAAATAATATGTGTAAAAGCTATAGTGCAGGTAGCAATGATTTATGTTTAATTCCAGACAGATGTAAATTTTTCATTGCTTTTATGACATGCTTTTGTATTATTTCTTGAAATATGACAGAAGTAAGTAAAACAATTATTTTTTTTCCCTTTACTATAGGAAAGGAATTAAGAAGGAAATGGGTGCCTGGATGGCTCAGTCAATTAAGCATGTGATTCTTGGTTTTGGCTCTGGTCATGATCTCATGGGTCATGAGTGGAGCACCACACAGAGCCCCAAGTCAGACTTCAAACTCAGCAGGGAGTCTTCTTGAGATTTATCTGCCTCTGCCCCTCCCCTGCTCATGCACTTGCTCATGTGTGCACCTGTGCTCTCTCTCTCAAATAAATCTTCTTTTTAAGTGCTCTCTCTCTCTCTCAAATAATTTTTTTTAAGAAGGAAACTTAGAAAATTGGCTTTCAAAATTGCCCCTAACTTCCAGTTTCAGCCCTGAAGTGTAAAGAGTTTGGAAGTCAGCATTCCCATACCCACAACAAGAAAAAGCTAGACAAACAGAAAATCCACACCTTTTCGAAGTCATTAAACTGAGGAAACAGATTAAATCACAACCAAAATCTGGAGAGACAAGCATATCCCAAAAGTCACAGCCTAGCTCTGCATACTTAAAGAATCCACTCAATCAAGAGTCTGGTAGAAACACTTAAATGCTAATTTTGATGAATTAGTGGAGGTTGTGGACTACCTTAAAAGTAAGAAATTCCCGGAATGCCTAGGTGGCTTAGTGGGTCAAGTGTCAGCCTTAGGCTCAGATCATGATCCCAGCGTCAGGCTCCCTGTTCAGCAGGGAGTCTGCTTCCTCTCCCTGCTTCTCCTGCTCCCTCTGCCCCCCACTCATGCTCTCTCTGTCGAGTTCTCTACCTCTCTCTCTCTCTCCCCCTCTCAAATAAATAAAATCTTAAAAAAAAAAAAAAAAAAGGAAGAAATTCCTGGGAACAGCAGCCTTAGGTCCTCAGACTTTTGAAGGTTATACTGCCAGGAAAGCCACCAGATTCTCACTGTGAAGATTTGAGGAAGATTTACCTGTGGGTCTGGCAGGAGGAGAGACAGCATAATTATTGTGAAATACACCAGCAGCCTTCTCCCTAACAAATGCCTTCTCTCCAGGAGAACAGGCTTCCCCAGAGCCTTCTTATCCCAGTTTCGGGGAAGAGATTTTTCTCTCACTCCAGACTGCTCTGGTATTACTGTCTCATCCCAGGTGGAAACAACACGGGTGGGAGGAGGGACTAGAGATACAGGGAGGAAAAAAACAATACCATTGGAGAAACACTGTGAAGATCACAGCCCTGAAATACAGCCCCACTAAAACACTAAGATTTAATCAAATGATTATAAAACACCTCAATTCCTCACTCCTTACCAACACACCAACAGGGACCCAATATAACAGTGGATTGCATCTGAAGGATGTGCAAGATACTGATTCTTTCCAAGGAGGAGTACTTAGGGAAGCCCGAAATCAAGAGAGGAGATAAAAACAGATCAGAGAGGGATTTAAAGCCTCTGGCTACAACAACCACTAGCTATGACAACCTATAGGTGTAACAAACATTAAAGAGAGTCTAATTCATAGCCAAATTAACATAAATCCCCACACTGAAGTCCTACTTAATTCAGTTATCACTTAGTATAAAATATCTGATTTTCAGTGGTAAAAGGGGGAATTAGAAGTCATGTCAAAAGTCGAAAGGATATGGATTATGAAAAGAAAAGGCAATAATCAGAATTGGACTCTGGTGTGTAGGAATTATCTGAGAGGGAATTTAAAATAACTATGATTAATACATTAAGGGTTCTAATCAAAAGAGCAGACAGCATGCAAGAATCAATGGGCAATATCAGCAGAAAGATGGAAGTTCTACAAGAGTCAAAAGGAAATGCGAGAAATCAAAAACATTGCAACAGAAATGAGTAATGCCTTTGAGGGGCTCATACAACATAGCTAAAAAAAGAATCCATGGGCTTGATAATGAAGCAATGTAAACGTCACAAAATAAAATGAAAAGAGATAAGCTAAACAAACAAGACAAAAAATAACATCTAAGAACTGTGGGGCAACTTCCATAGACGCAACATAGGTATAATTGGAATGTCAGAAGGAATAAAAGAGAATTAAGCAGAAGAAATATTTCAGGAAATAACAGGTGAATTTCCCAAAATGGATGATATACAATAAGCCACAGTTCTAGGATGTCCAGGAAACATCAGACAGAATGATTACCAAAACAAATAAACTTATAATCCTGAGCATACTATATTCAAATTGCAAAATACCAAAGGGAAAGTCTTGAAACCCAGGGGATTAGGGTTGGCGATAGGGGAACAAGAAGAAATTACAGAAAAGTTCCTAAAAACCATGCAAGCAATAAGGAAGTGTAGGTAAATACTTAAAATGTTGAAAGAAAAAAAAAAATCTAGGAAAAGTAAGTATTTTCTCAATTATCAAAAACTGTGGTAACTCACTGCCACTAAATATAACCTGCTGGAAATGCTGAAAGTTTTTCAGACAGATGAAAAAAATATACAGGTCATACATTTAGATCTACATAAAGAACAGAAGAGTATCTAAGAATAAATAAATGAAACATTAAATCCTTAATTTTTTAAAAAAAAATTAATTATTTTAAGTGGTTACATTAAAAATATATTAGGCATTTATAGCATTCAGATAAATGAAATTAATGAGAGCAATATCACAAGGGGTTGTAGGTAGAAATTGGAAATAGTTTTAATTCCCTACACTACATATGAAATGGTGTAGTATTTGCAAGTAAACTTACATAAGATAACAATGTATATTACAAATTCTAGGGCAAGCACTATTTTTTAATACAATGAATATTCTAATACAGGAGATAAAATCAAATTATATAAAATGCTTAACTAAAACCAGAAAAGGCAAAAAATAAAGTGGGGGGAAGAAACTAAAAAAAAAAAAGAAAAAAATCAATAAATATTAAATACTAACCAAAATTAGTAACTTAATACCAATCCAACTATAGCAAGAATCATTTTAAGTGTGAATGTCCTGAATACCCCAAATAAAAAGGAGATTGTCAGAAAGTATGAAAAATCAAGAATAAACTATATGTTGTCTAAACAAAGCCCACCTTACATATAAAGACACATTTAGGTTAAAAGTAAAGAACCAACCCCCCCCCACCCCCCCCCAAAAAAAACCAAGAAAAACAGACTCTTAAATACAGAGAACAAACTGGTGGTTGCCAGCGGGGAGGTGGGTGGGGGTATAGGTGAAATAGATAGAAGGCATTAAGAGGAACAAATTTCCAGTTCTAAAATAAGTAAGTCACAAAGATGAAAAGCACAGCATAGGGAATATGGTCAATAATATTATTATAATGTTGTATGGTGACTATACTTACTGTGCTGAGCACTGAGTAAAGTATGGAATTGTTGAATCAACATGTCATATAACTGAAACTAATATAACACTGAATGTTAATTATACGTCAATAAAATAAATATCTCTGGGAAAAAAAAATCACATCATCTCTAAGTCCCCTTCCAACTCAAACACCATAGAATCTGTTCCAAACTCTTACGTGGCAAAGGAGTCTTGCTTTCTAAGACTATCTGCTAGCGATCCTGAGACCCAGGCCCAAACTCACAAATTAGCTTAAATCCCATTTTTTAAAAAGATTTATTTATTTATTTTAGAGAGAAAGAGGGAGAGAGAGACAGGGCGTGAGTGGGGGGAGAGGCAAAGGGAGAGGGAATCTCAAGCAGACTCCCTGCTAAGGGTGGAGCCCGATGCGGGGCTTGATCCCAGGACCCTGAGACCATGACCTGAACCAGAATCAAGAGTCAGCCACTAAACTGGCTGAGTCACCCAGGTGCCCCCCCCCATTTTTCTAAAACCTCTTTTGAAACATTAAAGCCCACATATATGTTTAAATAACTTTGTCAAATTCGCTCTCCTTGCAGAGGGCTTATTATTATTTTTCATTAAAATAAAAATCCCTCTGGTTGACATTCTAAATGTGTTTTCACTAGACCTTCAAAAAAAAAAAGAGTAAAGAATAAATAAAGATATACCATGCTAACACTTAACAAAAGAAAGCTGGAGTAACTATATTATCTTCACACAAAGCATTTTTCAAAAAAAATTATAATGGTCAGGGATAAAGAGGGGCATTACAGAATGATAAAGATGTCAATTCTCAAAGAAAATACAACATTCTTATACATGGATGTAGATAACAACCAGAAGGTCAACATATATCAGGCAAAAACTAAGAGAACATCAAAGATAAATAGATAACTCCCCTATTATTGTCAGAGACTTCAACAACCCTCTGTTAGTAATCCAGCAGGCAGAAAATCAGTAAAGACATAGCTGAATTGACTAGCACTATCAATCAACTTCATTGAACTGACATTTGTGGAATACACCATCGAACAACAGCAGAACACACATCCATTTCAAGCTCACATGGACATTCGAGAGAGACCCTATTCTGGGCCGTAAACACAGCTTTAAAAACATGAATAATGGAAATTATACAAAGTATGATTTCAGGTCAAATGAAATTTGATTTTTCAATCAAATCAAGGTTTTGCTGAGCATTTGTTATGTAGCTAACATTGCACCAGGCACAGAGGGAAACATTCGGTGATGACTCCATTGTGGTCCAATCACTAAGTTATAGAAATAAACTCTACTACTCGGGCGCCTGGGTGGCTCAGTTGGTTAAGCGACTGCCTTCGGCTCAGGTCATGATCCTGGAGTCCCTGGATCGAGTCCCGCATCGGGCTCCCTGCTCGGCAGGGAGTCTGCTTCTCCCTCTGACCCTCCCCCCTCTCATGTGCTTGCTCTCTCTCATTCTCTCTCTCTCAAATAAATAAATAAAAAATCTTAAAAAAAAAAAAAAGAAATAAACTCTACTACTGGGAATCTGTGAGGTAAGAGGACAAGATAAAATTTGCTCTAAGTTGTATGTCACTGACTATAAGTACAGGAAAAGGCAGAGAAACAGTACATTTACACATGATGAGTTTGTCTGGGGAACATTCTCTTACAGTATTCTTTGAGGGACAGACTTTCACCTACGATAGAATTGATGGAATAGCCTATCCTTTCTAGGAGAACACCTATGCCATTGCTAATCGATTTCATAAATGAGTGGAGTTGTTTTGTGATTTAGTACTTCAGTCTGAAAAACATTTCAGCAAATGGTAATGAAGGGCCTTCTACTGGCCAGGAATTTGGGAGGTGATGGAAAAACAGAGAAGCGCAAAGGGGTATTCCTTAAATTCAGAATGCTGATGGTCAGCCCATGAATATAGAACCAAATAAGTAAAATAGAGTGCTCAAATTATTAAACATATCGTATTAGAGACAGATAGGAGGTATGGATTGAAAAGCAGATTTGCCTTGAAGGTTAAATTTGAGGGTCTCTCATTTGAAAGTGCCACTTCTAAAGTTCAGCATATTCTCCTCCAGGAACATGGGATAAAGCACTGCACGATCCACTCACTGACATCTTTGGGGCTGCTCTAGCCCAGTGATCACACGCTGATTGGGTGGTTCACAACTAAGCAGTCTGGAGACAGTTTTTAATACAGTGACTGGGGGCAGTGGATGGAATTGGCATCTGGAGGTACAGGCCAGGGATCTGCCGTACATTCCACAGTACAAAGGACAGCCTCCTGCAACAAAGAATTATTGGGTTCTCAGCATCAGTAGTGCTCTGGTACAGGAACCGTGGGTGGGCTGTCAGCAGGCTGTCAGCATATCCTCATCACCCAGAATCGATCTTTGATCCTGATAATAAGAATGTGAACAAATTCTGCTCAGCTCCTCAGAGAAGGAGAGGAAGGTAGGGTAAGTTAACAACCGTCAATGGAGAGGACCCAGCCGAACAAGGAGCATCAAGCTCCTGGATGCAGCTGTCCTACCCCACCCCGGAAGAATGTGACTCTAAATGTATTTTCTACCCAACTTATCTTTATTTAAATCGATCTCTCTGATCTCACCTGTCCCTGCTGACTTGATCCTCCATTCAACTCCACTACTCTATACCCTTCCTTCATTCCGTATACTGACTCTGATGCTCCAAACCCAATAAAGTATATTCCAAAAATTTACATTGTTTTAGAAAAGGTAATTATTTTAGAGAAGGTGATTGATTTCTAGATAAGTTCTCCTAACTCCCATTTGAAACATTAGTCACTCTTACATATTTATTCAATTTAATAATCCATTTCAATGAATATATTATTTTGTTGAACCAGAAATTCCTCTTTTACTTTGGGTTAATGCCAAAGTATCAACCAACATTTGAACCTCCAAAGCAGTTGAAAGTTATCTGTTGTTGAATAATTACTACTCCTTGAGATGTATTAGCAAACCTTTCTTTTTATATCTATGTTCACTTTCAAAATTTATTAGGCGTTTGAATTTTTAAAGAATTGAGCAGGCCTATAATCCAAGATTTTACAAGGATTTATAACTCTGTATTTCATTAAATATATGTCTGGAACTAGTGCTTTAATAGGAAAAAAAATGGGCTTTAGAATTCTGAAATATAGTAATACATTTGATGGCCAAAATAAAGTAGGAAAGAAAAATGAATGGAAATTCTATAACATATCAAAAATGCATTTGAAAACATAAAACAATAGAAATAGATTTCTTTAGCACTAAGGAATTATTGTGTTTGTTAGTTTCAATTCCTTCAGAAATTTATCTTTAGGAGATAAATCACATCACTTCTAATAAGGAGAAAGACATATAATATGAACAAAATTGAAAAAGAAGGAAGAAGGGAAAATAAGTAGTGATGAAAATGAGAAATGGAACAAATTAAGAGGGTTGAGAAGGTGAGGGAGGTGCGGGCGCAGCAGAGGGACCCCCGGAAACCCAACTGGCCTGCTATTTTCAAAAGTAACAAAAGTAGGCTTAGCGTACTATCTGAGATTTATTAAATCTGTTGAGAATAAGTTTTGTCTTTTCCTAAAGAATTGAAAAGGCATTTGAACCTATAATATAATACAGATTAAGAATTAATGTTACATATTTTGTTGTCTAGGAGCATTATACTTAATATCTCTCATTAAGAAAACAGCATTGGGTCATTTGAGTACAGATTGGAATAACAGTTATGTTTTTGCATCTAAATCTATTTCAGATTAAGTACCCATGACTCTATATTATCATTTGGGCCTCATTCTGTGTTTTTTATTTTTTAATTTTTTTTTATTGTTATGTTAATCCCCATACATTACATCATTAGTTTTAGATATAGTGTTCCATGATTCATTGTTTGTGCATAACACCCAGTGCTCCATGCAGAACGTGCCCTCCTCAATACCCATCACCAGGCTAACCCATCCTCCCACCCCCCTCCCCTCTAGAACCCTCAGTTTGTTTTTCAGAGTCCATCGTCTCTCATGGTTCTTCTCCCCCTCCGATTTCCCCCCCTTCATTCTTCCCCTCCTGCTACATTCTTCTTCTTCTTTTTTTTTTCTTTCTTAACATATATTGCATTATTTGTTTCAGAGGTACAGATCTGAGATTCAACAGTCTTGCACAATTCACAGCGCTTACCAGAACACATACCCTCCCCAGTGTCCATCACCCAGTCACCCCATCCCTCCCACCCCACCCCCCACTCCAGCAACCCTCAGTTTGTTTCCTGAGATTAAGAATTCCTCATATCAGTGAGGTCATATGATACATGTCTTTCTCTGTTTGACTTATTTCGCTCAGCATAATACCCTCCAGTTCCATCCACGTCGTTGCAAATGGCAAGATCTCATTCCTTTTGATGGCTGCATAATATTCCATTGTATATATATACCACATCTTCTTTATCCATTCATCTGTTGATGGACATCTTGGCTCTTTCCACAGTTTGGCTATTGTGGACATTGCTGCTATAAACATCGGGGTGCACGTACCCTTTCGGGTCCCTACTTTTGTATCTTTGGGGTAAATACCCAGGAGTGCAATTGCTGGATCATATGGTAGCTCTATTTTCAACTTTTTGAGGAACCTCCATACTGTTTTCCAGAGTAGCTGCACCAGCTTGCATTCCCACCAACAGTGTAGGAGGGTTCCCCTTTCTCCGCATCCCCGCCAACATCTGTCATTTCCTGACTTGTTAATTTTAGCCATTCTGACTGGTGTGAGGTGGTATCTCATTGAGGTTTTGATCATTCTGTGTTTTTGCTCAATATGTACATTTAAAGAGAAATTTTCCCATTGACAAGGGAGTGTTGTATGTTTTTGCGTGTCTGTACTTACACGCTTCTTTTTTAAAGATTTATTTATTTATTTATTTTAGAGAGAGAGTGTGTGAGTGGGGGGGAGGGGCAGAGGGAAAGAGAGAGAGAGAATCTCAAGCAGACTCCCCACTGAGCGCTCAATCCCAGGACCCTGAGATCATGAGCTGAGCCGAAATCAAGAGTCAGACGTTCAACCGACTGAGCCACCAGGGAGCCCCTGTACGTACATTCTTATTGGAAATCTTTATATTGTCAAGGGAAGAGTTTTGAAATCTATAAACCCGTATCATTGAAACATTACTTTGAAGTTACTAATAAACTCGATGCAATTTGTAGAAATGATTGCCCTTAAAAGTTATCTTCCATAGTAAGTGTTTTCTATGGAAGAAGATTTAAAAACTCAGTTTCTTTTTTAATACAGAACACTATTTGAAAATAACTGTTTTTCATATAATCATCAAATATTCAACCAAAAGACAAACTAACAAACAAAACCAAAAATATTCTCTCTAGTTTTCACCTTGTTAGACTTTCAAAGTAAGCGTTATCTCAGGAAAACCTTCCCAGATTAAATTTGGTATTGCTCTTGCTTTTATCATTTTAAATAATTCTCATAGGTTTAGTTAAATATTTTTGCATGTTTATTTAACTAATGTCTGTATGCCCTTACCACACAATGCTTCCAGATGGCAGAGTGTGTCACTTTTACGTCTAGTGACTGACGTATCATGATGGCTGACATGTTTGTGAACAGAATAGGCAGGTTTAGCAGGAACTCTGAGAAGATGGAGAGCCTGTGCTGTGTCTGCTATCCCCTGGCCATGGTGACCCACGAATTACATTTTGTCCTGAAACATCTTCAAAGTTCCCACTTTCTCTTTTACTGGAAGATACCACAATAAATTTAGGCCATGCATATTTATCACCCATATCCTCAGTCTCTCTCTTGTTGCTAATGAGGAAGCATTACATGCAAATATAAAGTGATGATGTGTTTACGGTCAAACCTCCTTTGATTAAAATTAATAAAGAGAGGAGCCTGGCTATGAGGTAGGATTCTCACCAGCTTTTGTATTTCTTTTCTAAGTGTATCTCCCCAGTGTTCAGCAGGCTTTATCTTGCTAAATGTTAGAAGATTATGCTAATTAATAAACAAGTGAAGACAGCAGAAGGGATGAACAGAACATTAATTTATCGTGCTTAAGGCTTTAAATAAAATCTTCTCAGACCATGACGGGAAAAAAAGAACTTGGACAGCTTTTTAATAACACACAGCTATTAATGAATATTTTCTTATGAATTATCTTTACCTAACTCCCTGAGAAGAGCCATCTGAAATGTAGTACTTTTCCAAAAAAGCCACAAGAAATTGACATGCCCAGTTCTGCAGAACAAGAACATTTTATGTTTTATTTCATCTTGTTTTAAGCTTGGTGGGTTAGAATTTGTTAGGTCATTGGATGGTAAAATATACCTCTGTAGCAAACTATTATTGCAGTGCTTTGTCATTGACCCATAGAAGTCGTCATCCTGTAGGATTATCCTGCTAGTGATTTCGTATGCAGGGCCCACTGGAGCTGTGTTCTGCTGACAAGCCAGAGAGTCTAAACTTTTAAAAGAAGTGAGTTACGTTTAACAACATCCCTGCATTTTTCCTAAAAAGAAATGAAATATTTAGAGAAGGTCGACAGTTTTAGGAAGCAGAAAAGAACTGTCACTGGAGGCCACTGTGTTTCCCCTAGCGTGAGGTTCCCAGCTGAGGTGACACACTGTTTATCAAGGGACCTTCTGCAGACATGTTGTGAATTTGATAAAATGTATAAAATCTATAGTGTTCACTTGTCAGAGGAAAAAGGCCTTTTGCTTCCTTGTAGAAACCTGCAGGAGAATACAGATTCTTGCAGAGTTGATCGCTATGGGTGCCACGTCAGGATAAAAAGGATAGGGCAACCGTGGGTAGCTTCCGGATACTCAGACACCCTGACAAGCAGAGGAATACAGGGGTCTGAGCAAGAGGCCACAGAGGAACAAACCGAGTGATGAAAAGTCAGGGAACTGTCTCCAGGAGAGAAAGAGAGAAAAACGAGGTTCATTATAGCTCGAAAGAAAGAAGGTTGAATGGACACCTAATCTTTAAGGAGAGGAAATATGGCCTGTGGAACAATGAGCAGTGGCCTTTTCTGTTAACTGAGGAAGTGAGCTAGCATTTTAGCAAGAAGGATTCAGGTTAAGCCTTGAGAAGCAACTTGTGCTGCCCAATAGGAATCCATGTTATCAAGGAAAACTTCAAATTTTCCTTGTCAAGATATTTATTAATCCGAAATCTGTGCATTCGTGAGCTCCACCCAAAACTACAGATTTGTTTTCAAGTGACTTCCAACTTTTGAACTCTGTGTCCTAGATTCCAAGAGGAGAGGGTTTATGAATAGGGTCAAGCCTAGAGGCTATAATTTTCTATGTTTCCAAACAATTCCCTAAACTGCAACTTCATGGAGCCAGAAATCCCAATAAGGAGTCATGATACTGGAATCACTTGATAGGAGATATCAAGTTCTCAGAATAAAATAGGCACATATGTATTTTAATATTTTTTAGTGCCAATCCCAAATTAATTTAATTGCATTCAATGCTTATTTATGAAGAGCTCATTTCAAATTCTTGGTAAGGCTTCCCTTCAACAATATGCTATTAGTGGTTAAGTTTTGGGGAAATCAAAAATTATGTGTGGACTTTCAACTCTGCAGGGTTAGGGTTAACCCTAAACCCTGCATTGTTTGAAGGTCAACTGTACTCAAAATACCCAAAAGATGTGTTTTTTGAAATACTTAATCAAATAGAAAAATCCCCTGACAGTATGAATTCAAAACACGAGAATTCATAACTTAACAATACTTCAATAGAAACAAGACATTTCCAATAGAGTAGTGATTTTTAAAAAATAAGGAAAAATGTGATAAACTGAAAATCATACTTAAATAACTTATATACTTAATTTACCCAGTTGACTACACTGACACCTTCCCTGATAATAACCAAAAAATAAAATCAACAAATAAGCACATTTCTTTCATCCATGCATGACATAGTAGGGAAAGAAGCAATTACCCTGGAGAGAAAATTAGCAATAACTGTATCATTGCCTTGATGTGAGAAATCCTTTCGGATACTTAGGCTCCGAGCAGAGAGGAAAAACAAATATTGATTTTTTTCTGAGATTTTTGCAACCACGCCCCAGCCCTAAGGTAGGTTTATCACCCAACAGAAATTACTTCGGTAACCCAAAGAGCTGCAAGATGCTAATTTATTTGAAAATTCTAACTCATGGATCTATAGTGATTGTGGAAACCTGTAGAAGCAAAGAGAAATTTTTTTCAGGAGGAATTGTCATCAGAGGTCAAATAATTCAAGTAATTTCCATATATAAATATCCACAAAAATGCACATTTCACATTAAAATAGAAAACACACAAAGTAATATTATCATTAGTAGATACAAAAGTTAATACAAGGGGTGCCTGGGTGGCTCAGTCGAGTCCAACTCTTGATTTCCCCTCAGGTCATGATCTCAGACTCCTGAGATGAGCCCTACACAGGACTCCACGCTCCGTGGGAAGTCTGCTTTTCCCTCTCTCTCTGCCCCTCCCCCTAGCTCACGCGGGCATGCTCGCACTCTCTCTCTCTCAAACAAATACATTTTAAAAAAGTTAATAAAAGAATAAGCCTCAAAATCATTAAATAATTGTATGATAAAAATAGAATTTCAGATATTTTAATAGGTTCTTAGAAATAAAGCAAAGGCATACAAATTTGAACAAGGAAGATTTCAAATTCTTTCAAATAAATAATGGCTGGGGGTGGGTGTGCTTCTGTACGCCACTATTTGCTCGTTGTTTGGGGAAAGAAAAGGGACAGAGAAATGGGGACTGATGAATCACTGTGATGGTAAATTTTATGTGTCAACTTGGCTAGTCCTAGTCCATGGTACCCACACATTTGGTCAAATACCAGTCTAGATGCTGCTGTGAAGATATTTTTTACATGAGATTAACACGTAGTCTGATTATCCTCCATATGTACATGGGCCTCATCTAACCATTTGAAGGCCATAGAGAAAAAGACTGAAGGACCCCAAGGAAGAGAGGGTTCTGTCTCCACCGTGCTTCCAAATTCCAGCAGTGGCATCGACTCTTCCTGAGTTTCTAGCCTGTTTGACCTGTAAATTCTGGATTTATCACTTCCCCAAAATCATATAAACCAATTCCTTAAAATAAATCTCTCGCTCCCTTATTCCCTGGCCTCTCCCACTCCACCTCCCCTGCCTCTCCCTCTCCGCCTCCCCCTCCCTCCATGCCAACAGAGGGACCACCCTGAAAGCTCAAATGCTACCTCTAATATAACTAGTAGAGAAGACCCTCCTCCTAGTCACATTACCTTGAAAAACTAAGAATCCAGAGAAGTTCAGCTTATAAGCCTATTTTCTACTCATCTAGAAAATATCAAAAGGGTAAATCAGCATCTTAAAGGCAGAAAGGACCCAACAAAAATTGACTCCCTGAACTTAACTTGAAGAAAACAGGAGAGCAGGCAAGATCATGAAACAAAGAATAACCGTACAACAACTCGAACAATAATGACAACAACACAACTGTCTGGTATAAATGTATACTTAGAACCGAGATGATGTTGTAAAGAGACATGATGGTTCCTAAAGAGGAGTGCTGCCCTGTAAATGACTTAGTGAGTATTAGCTGAATGAAGGGATGGCTCTGTGGCTGTGGGTACGTGGGTGGGGGTGGGGAATGTGCGTGGGGGGGTGGAAGTATGGGTATGTGTGGTGTGGGTGTGTGTGGGTGTAAAAGACAGAGATAAAGAAAGAAAGAGACAGTGAACGAGAGACAGAGAGATATGACAAATCAAGGGAAAGACGCTGAAAGCACAGATACTCTGGAGCATCAACTGTATTAACTATTATGCCACAAACCAAAGTAAAAAGAAGATGAGATAAGAATTTTAGTAAAATAATAATACTTTGAGAAGCCTTAACTAGTGATCTGAGGTTGCAATTACTTCATAGCTAAAATTCTTACTGAATTTGAAATGCTCTTTTTTTGTTGGTGTTATTGTTGCCCTGATTTCAGTGAGTTTCAGGGAATAGAACAGAATTGAATGCCTTTACTCTGCCATCACTTGATTAGTAATTACTGACTTAAGATTCCACTCCTTTAATATATTAACATATAAATATTGATCTTATTCTATTCCCATCAATCTTTGTGTATCAGTATTATCATTTTATTTTTTTTATTTTTTTTTAAAGATTTTATTTATTTGAGAGAGACAATGAGAGAGAGAGAGAGAGAGAGCACGAGAGGGGGGAGGGTCAGAGGGAGAAGCAGACTCCCCGCTGAGCAGGGAGCCTGATGTGGGACTTGATCCCGGGACTCTAGGATCATGACCTGAGCCGAAGGCAGTCGCTTAACCAACTGAGCCACCCAGGCACCCCAATATTATCATTTTAAAATATACGATGCATTGTTTCACTTTTGCAGTTTATCTTATTTTTTTTTTGCAAAAATTCTCTGATTATTCTCATACTTTCCCTTGAAGATGAATTTTAGAATTCTTTTCACTACTCCACAAAACAGCCCCACCTGCTGGGACATTGGTTTATAGTGACTGAATTGCTGGCCATATCTCTTTCTCTTTTGGGTATGCCTAATAATTTCCATCGCTGGCTCAATTTCAATGAAGATAATTCTGAAATTTTTATTATACTTTTCAAGTTCACTTGAAGTAATCGGCCTTCGTCCTTTAAATGTGTTTTTTTTTTTTAAAGGCCACCCATTAGTTCATGTGTTAATAAGTGTCACGTGTTTGGCCTCTAGGGTGCCCTGTAGCTTTCTGTCTTGTTTCTTTCCAATTGAAGTACTCTTTGTTCTCTGACTCCCACTTCTGTGGTCAGCCTCTGTGTTTTGCAGTCGGCCATCTGCTTTTGTTGTGAAAGTGTTACTATAATTTGTTCCTTTGGATGAAACTAACTTTCTTGTTGATGATGTTTGAGCTGAAAATGGTTTCCTTTGCTATGGCGAAATAGAAATGGTTTTTCCTTCATGTACGGTATCATTGAGCATCTCCTCTGACTGCAAGAGCTCAGAGATTTGCTTTATCATTTATCATTTCATACTCAACACTGAGAATCAGATTTATTTCCAATGACATTGACAGTAAAGGAAGGGTAGTAAGGCGATGCAGTTTTAGGATCATACCCCTCTGAACTTGGCTTTGGACAGTTTCCTCTTGATGTATGTAGTTGGGTATTAGTGTATGTTATGTTCATGTTATGTTTACTCATTCTTTTATTCTTTTAACAAGCTTTCATTAATTAGCTATAATCTTCCAGGTGTTACATTATTGCAAAAGATGGAAACATTTAGAAACCATGGTTCTTATTCTGAAACAGTTCATAGTCTATTATAATAATAGACAAATAAACCAGAATTTTAGAGCATTGGGTAAGCATTATGGATAAGCACTATGAAAGCAGGAAACATGGGAAATGGTTGCATAGGGAAAGAACCAAACTCTGGTTAGTGCACGATCAGGGGAAGCACCCTTGTGAATGCTGTGACTGAACCAAATCTTGCAGGATGAGAAATTAGCCAGCCAGTGCATGGGTAAAGGGCATTCCTACAGTGAAGAGCACATGCATATGGAAATAACTGGGAGAAAGCAGAGTCCATTCAGACTTTTAGTGCATTTCTGTAAGACTGACGCATATGGTATAAGGGAAATGTAGTAAGAACTGTGGCTGACAAAGAATACAGATGATAGAGTTACAAGCAAAACAGTTTACAAAATAAACTATACAACATTTATGTAAAGGTTGCCATAAAGGACAAACAAGTGAAATACTTTTTACATTACAGTGGTTGGAATAAAAATTGGGATTGAACGGGTTCTAGAAAGCAGAATACTCAAATATGTGGATACCAATCTGCAGAAACAGTGTGAACTTCAGATAGCCAGTCAGGAGCAATATGCAGAGAGGAAGATGAGGGGGGCTGCCCCAGAAAAGATGATGTCTGTTCTGCCAATAGAAAAATGTTGAACTGAAAGCCAAAAAGAACAAACAGAAAATACCTGGAAATGCAGATGGTGGCAGACCAGGGAGACAGCTCCGCCTCCTCACAAGTAAAGGGCCCCAGTGGATCCTACTGTTGACACTGAGGAAGTTATTCATGAACAGAATTAAAGTAAAGATTCTTAAAGAACTAAAACCGTGGTTTGTTGAAGATTAGGACTTAAATACCAGGCAGCAACAGGTCTTTTATCTTCCTGCCAAGAAAAACGTGGACTCCATTCTACGTACAATACAAGAAATCTCAGGAAAACACAGATAATAAGGAGTATGCAGTTAATGAGGCTGTGGCAGGGATAAAGGAATACTTCAAAGTACTTTTGGGCACTCAGCTACTCTACAAATTTGAGAGACCCCGGGACACGGAGACTCTCGCAAACCATCTGGATGCACCCATGACCAGGTGTATTGGGCACCACATCTACTGAGATTATTTTTACGAACTAGAGCGATATTGGCCTACACAGCTCTGGGTGAGAAGAACCTCGTGTTATTACTGAATTATCTTCATGATTTCCTAAAATACCTGGCAAAGAATTCTGCAACCTTGTTTAGAGCCAGCAATTATGAAGTGGCACCATCGGAAGGCTGTGCGAGGCGAGGCCCTGACACTTTGTTCGGATCTCTGGAAACACATTTTTGTTTTTAGTCCTTCTCTTGCACAAATGATGTACTTTGAACATGTTAGTGTTTAACAACTGATGTTTGTTTTATGCTTGATTTTAAAATAACATCAATAAAATAAAATAAATAGGAAATAAAATAAGAAAATAAAAAGGATTACAGCTCCAAAAACAAAACAAAATAAACTATACATGATTCCCTGACTCCAGAATTGAAAGCACTTCTGTATCATTTATGATGTATCGACACTTAAATAATCTTGGGAAGATTATCTATAAAAGAGTTTTCAAAACCTCCTGAGGGTAAAAAGTAGAAAAATATTTACTTCATTAAAAATTTAAGGACACTGATCTCTGTTGTCAAAAGTGTCTTCCCAGTCAAGTCTTTAGACCATTGCTTCTGACTTCCTTCTTGTGGGAATTATAAATCTGTCACTCTCCCATTTCAGTTAAGCAAGAAAATAGGTGATGTCATTCCCCAGGCCACCACTCTCTGCCTTCACAGCTCTAAGTTTAAGCTGTCTTTGAAGGACCAGTCAAGGACTTACTAGACCTTCATGGAGTCTCAAAACCATCTGTTTCTGTTTTGACCTGAAGTCTTATAGCAGCCACTTCCTGTGACAGGGTTTTATTCATTTCTTGAAATCTTAGCTTAAGCTTTTCCATTGTAAGCATATACCAGATTTTCTTTGTCCACCTGAGCACTCATGGATATTTAGGTCCCTTCCATGTGTAGGATGCTGTGGCAATCAACATGATAGTACATATTTCCTGATGGGAAAATTCACTACTGCAGAGTTTTCTAAAGTGAATTTGACACAATTACTCTTAGCAGCTCAACTGTTTCCCTCCAAAATTTATGGTGACGTTCTAACCTCCCCCTGACCATACCTCAGAATGTGACTTCACTTGGAGGTACGGTCC
Organism: Halichoerus grypus; assembly: GCF_964656455.1. Classification (NCBI taxonomy): domain Eukaryota; kingdom Metazoa; phylum Chordata; class Mammalia; order Carnivora; family Phocidae; genus Halichoerus; species Halichoerus grypus. The sequence continues at coordinate 10,158,580 of NC_135721.1, forward strand.
TTAAAGAGGTAATTAAGGTAACATGAGGTCATAGGGGCTGGCTCTAATCCAATATGACCGGTTTCCTGAGGAAATGAGGACACAGACACATAGAGCGAGAAGACCATATGAAGACACAGGGAGAATGTGGCCATCTGTAAGCCAAGTAAAAAGGCCTCAGAAGAAACCAACCCTGACGACACTGTTTATCTTGGACCTCCGGCTTCCAGGACTGTGAGAAAATAAATTTCTGTCAGTTAAGCCACCCAGTCTATGGTCTTTTGTTATGGCAAGCCTAGAAAACTAATACGACTACTTTCAAAACTCCAAAATTCTAAGGCTTATTTCTAATATTTATCAGGAAAAATAATATAGTAATAATCTGTTTAGTATATTCCTGGTGTAATGCACTACACAAACTGCCTTACATATAGCATATCCTAAAATTCTCCAGGTAACTGTATGGAATAGGTATTATTATGATTCTTCACATTTTTAAAAGTTTCAGGTAGGTTAGGGAATAGCCAAAGATCACAAAGTAAAATTAACAGAATTAAATGCCATCAAGCCTGTGCTTCAATTAACCACACTTTATACCAGAACTGTCTACTTCTTTAATTTCTGGGGAAGTGTAGGAAATTGATGATGGTGACCGATGTTAATAGTCAAAATTGTTTTTTAAACAAGATTACTGAGGATGAGCACAACCTTTCAGATCAATAAATACTATCAGGCCACATTAAATAAAATAGTTTAGTAAAATGTTTTAGAAGTGGACAAATAACTGAATGAAATAGGCTATGATCTAGTTGGAAGTGTCTCCACATACAGAAATTTAAAATCTAAAATGCATTTAAAATACACAGGGAAAGATCAGGCATTCAAACAACTGTAGGGAAACTCCTATGTCTACAGAAAAAAAAAAAATCCAAAAAATTAAGCAGATAGCAAAAATAAACTTAATTCTGTGTAGTGAAAACTAAATCCCAAGTGCAATCATCCCTGATCCAAACAGATATATTGGGCATTCTTGAAAGCTACAAAACCCCTTGTCCCCTTTGTTTGATATAATTTCAATTCCTCTCACCCCTTTGGTCACTCAGCTAATAACACATCTGTTCCCTTAATTTTACTTGCAACACATGGAAGTCAGAAGAGAATACAACACCCCTTGTGACTTTGCCAGTTCTGAATAGAGCAGAGTATTATTGCACTTGTTCCAGACAGTTTATTTCTCGTAATGAACTTACAATAACATTAAATTTTTGTTGACAGCCATATCACACCAGTGAATCATACTGATTAACCCACAATTTGAAGTCTGCTCCATGTGAATCACCTGTAATCAAGTTTCCTCCAGCCATGCTTTACTAAGCCAGTGACCTCATCAAAAGAGAGAAAAAATATTGTCTCATAGGAACTTAAACTACTGAAATAATGTTACTACTTGGAAATCAGCTCTTCTTTTCCTAAGTAATTTAATAAACTGTCTTTCAATAATTTAAGATTTGTCTTACATCAATTTGAAGCTACGAAGTCTAGAGGTTTATAAAATTTCATTTACTCATATATTTTAAAAAATAAGAAGCATTTCCTTCTCTTCATTGTCTTAGTACTTTGCCCGTTATTCATTATTCTTTGAAGATCCTTAATTGTGCTTTGATAAAAATATTTGGCAACTGTCTCTATCAATATCATCTCAGGCAGTTCCACTATATATATCAATACCATAAGTATATATAAATCTTGATTCTGATATGAATTTTCTTTGTGATGTCCATAATTCATTTTATACATCATTTTATATATCAGTCAACACCAGAAATAAAAACAACTTCACTAAAAGGCTTGTAAAAGACATAAAATCGTGAACATGAAATAAACCAATTTATGGGATTTTATAGGTGCAAATGGATGGACTGTGTCAGAACTACACTTGTACACAGGAGCTCCCCAGGGTTTCCATTTTTTTACTTTCAGAACAAACACCTGTACAGTTTTAGAGAATTCCTCAAAGGTTTTTGAGGACAAAGGGATTTCAATAGAGATCAATAGATACAAGTTAGATATTTAAGTAATTGGGTTTATACTGTCAGAAAAGAATAGATGTAATTCCTAAGTCACATTCTTTAAATTGCCCATGAAGACAAAAAAGTTTAGAGTAGAGGCTGTAATGGGAATTGCCCTGTTTTCTGAGAGCAGCGGGCCATTTGCTCTGACACATAATATGGCAGATCAATTCATGAGGTGTTTGTGTTAGAGAAGAGAGCGTGCTCAAAATATTTCCATAGACACAGAAACTATGAATCACAATGAATTCTAAAATCTTGGTAGAATTTTTTTCTTAGGAAAAAAATAGGAGAAATGATTCTACTCATAGGACATAACTCAGTATCTTAAAAGACATGCCATTTAAGTAATCATCATAGCAATAAATAGCCAGTATGGCACAAGTCACTTAAATGTTACTTAATATTCTATCAGGATTAGAATATTTTCTCAAAAATTATATATACTATAATCCTTACTTAAAGACTCATATGTATAAAGTATAGAAGTATTTCAGAACGGAGGTGGCAGTAAACTCATCGAGCCAAATGGTTTAGAGAATTTAAAATTATTTGACACCTAAACATTTAAAAATAGATAAATAAATATAAAAACATTTGACACCTAAATACAAATGTATATATACATGTATTGTATGTATATTTATTTACATATGCATATACTTCTGTGTATGTGTGTGTATACGTATGTAATTGGGTTGCCGTGGTTTTAATTTGCCTTTTGGAAAATTAAAAATTAAAAAAAAAAAAACCTCCTACGACTATGGTATCTTTGTAAAAAGAAAAAGTATATTCATTTCCACAGTTAGGAATAACAGATTCTCAGATAAAAAAGGAAGGTTATGCCAAATCAAACAAAAATGTATTTTAAAATAATAATCTATACTTTTTTCCTAATTTGGCTGAATATAATTCTTTAAGAACTGCTCATTAGGTTCAAGCCAACATTTACTTATTAATTGCTGCAGTGTAAAATCATTAATGTATTTGCACAGAGACACAGTTGGATGGTGGCAGACACTAACCTGATCCCAAATAACATGCCGTATTCAATGCGTCTAATTGCTGGAAAATCTACACCTTGGAGTCTCCATTTCTATTGCAATATACATATTATTCTTTGTCTAATATACAGATTATATCCCAAATATCAGTTATGTCAAACTAAGAAAAAAGTATCACATATAAAAATTAGCATCCTGGGTCACTTTAATACAGGGTTTAGCAAACTTTTCTCTAAAGAGCCAGAGAGTAAATATTTCAGGCTTTATGGTGCATATAATCTCTATTACAACTATTCAACTCTGTGGTCATAGTGTGAAAGCAGCCATAGATAATATGTAAACAAATTAGCATAGCTGTATTTCAGTAAAACTTTATGGACACTGAAATTTGAATGTCATAGAATTTTCATGTCATAAAATATTATTCTCCTTTTGATTTTTTCCAACCATTTAAAAATACAAAAATCATTCTTGGCCTGTAGGCTGTATGAAAACAGGTAGCAGGCTGGATTAGCTCAAGGGCTATAATTTGCTGACCCCACAATATGCAAATATATGACAACTAGAATGACTTCTGCAGTAACTTAATTTGCATAGAGCTTACTTAAATTCTACCTAGTCATCTTACAACTGCATACAGTGGATCCAAAAAGATGGCAATAGCACCAATCCACAATTCTCCCCTTGACCTAACTTGAACATGCTAGAGATCCACTTTTCAGAAATCATTATTTATTTATGTAGAACATGTAAGTGATCAGTTAGTTCTCCATGTGTGATACAAAAAATGGAGGTGTGCAACTTTGTGCACCTACTAGCCTCTGCAAACCAAATAGTAGATGAGTTACACTCTACTCTTTGTGCCAAAGATTCAATTAACCTGAGCAGAATATATGGAGTTGACTTTATAAAAATTCAAATTATTCTATATAAACCTCTGCCTGAATTATACTGCAGTGTTCCCTGGCACATAAAGCAAGCTCAGGAGGAATACCTTTGAATCTCCACTAGAGTGGGGACACACTGTGCCAGGTACCAGTCCCTGCAATACTCCCACATGGCCAGTTAAGGAGCTTAATGGAAAAGGCTACTTATCTCTACAAGCCCTGAGGGCAATCAGTAGACCCCCTGCTCCCTAGATTCCAGGGAGTTTCTATCTGCTAAACAAAAACTTCACAATGGCAGATTCATTTGCCATCTTCTTTCAATCCCAGTAGGTAAAGGTAGTTAGTATTTCTTTGTTCTTTTGGTGGGACTATCGGCAGTATACCCAGTTAGTTATGCCTCAGGTATGGATAAGAACTCTCTCATATTTCCCTCAATGTCTAAACGATAAACTTAAAGATTTGATTTTTGCTTGAGGATGCACTCTGAAATGGCATGGAGAATATTTAGCACCGTGCTCTCCTGAAATAGTCCACAGGACTCCATGTAATTTTTTAAATTAGCTGAAGAGCTGCACAGAGCATCAAGAGAAAACTCTTAATTCTACAAAGAATCTGTGCAATATTTGGGTCACAATCTCAGAAGATGGATGTTTTCTGTACTCTGTGAAAATAAAGGCTCTCCAATTATATCTGTCTCCAAAATAAAAGACAACTCAAGGTTTTTGTTCGGTTGGTTTGGGTTTTTTTGTATGTTTGCTCGACTGCTTGCTTTTAGGATTGACTGTTTCCTGCAGACAATAATTATTATTTGTTCTAATATAGCTCAGCCCTTACATCTCCCACGGATCCAAACGCTGACAAGCCTCCTCATTAAAGGCCTGTCTGCAGCAACCTGCAACTCTGGGCACCCCCAACTATACAAAAACCACCCATCTTGCTGTTTATGAGCGAGAAGGCTGCGTTAGGACACAGTAAGGTGGTTCATACAAGAGTCCACTGCCATTAGCATAACCCTCCACTCAGGAGCACAGGCAGGCCTTTCGTGCTTGTGTGAAGTTACCAGCAGCAGCCAGACTGCTTGAAGCTTCTGCGGGTATGATGCTTGTTTTTTCCACTAACTCCATGGGCTCCAATGCCAAGAACTCTGGTTAATTCTTATACGATCATGTGAAAGCTTATGAAAACCTTTTATTGTCTACTTTGTTTGCCAATATTAAACTTTACTCAAATCTTAATCCCGCAATTTTACTCCTTCCAGATGAAGGAGAATGCAGGACTATTTGGCTATAATCCAGGAATCAAATATACTCAGGTCTGATTTTATAGACCCCTCTTGTTTGATCCAGAATTAATGTTGTTTGATTTGGCTCTTACCTTAAAAATGGCAAAAGCATTCCCTGCATGGGATATGGTGTAACCACTGAACTTATGGTCACTGAAGAAGTTTCTTTCCTAATGCTTAATCTGCTCAGGTAACTAAACAGAGTACCTATGATTTGAGCCGGAACCCTGGAAAAAGTTAAAGGAGTAAAAACATTTATACAAACAATAGATGCGCTTTTGGAGTTGTGCATGACTTGATGGTATTATGACCTCAATAGGGAAGACAATTAAGAATGATAAAAATATCAGTGACTTCGCAGAAACTTGTCAATGTCCCAAAGAGCTATCTGTAATTTAACTATGATCCCATATAAGAGACCACTCCAGAAGCTAAGGACAATGCTTTGCCTAACTTCCTTGGTCAACAAGTGGCTTTTACCACCCAGGTATATTAAGTGCTAATAAATTTAGAAAGATTTTGATCGACTCAAAGCAATCAGCTCAATCCTCTGATAAATAAAAACATACTGGCTATCAAAGGAATGCTTTCTCCATATTCATGAATTTTAATGATTTTGTCATGGCTTCTCAGGAGAGCCACAATTAATCCAATGGATCCTGGTCAAATTACTCTTTTATCGCCCTTAACAATTTAATGAAGGAGATAGTTTCTACAAGTCTCACATGTAACCACAAAATCCTTAGGATATATAATGGTAAAAAAATGGTCCAGAGCTTCCTCCTCAAAGTTTTCTGAAGCAAATTAATCTCATTCAACTGCCCATCTTTAAACTGTGAATATCTACTAGTTCCTGTTTGCAAAGTTTCTGGTTGGACAGATTTTCACTGATAGAGGAGTAGAACTGGCAAAGTACACTCTGTGTTCTCTACACAGAAACAGCTACCAAGCTTATTTTCTTAACCCAGAAATTTTATTTCATGTTCATATCACCATGAGTTAAGAAATTCAGAAACAGTAAACATTGTGCTCAAGTTAAAAGCGTCAAAAATAGAAGAAATCCTTGCTCTACCTACCTAAAATTTTGCCACTAGCATTAAGGGCCATGAAAGAGTCTCAGAGTGCAAACTGACTTTCTCCCTACGAGGTCATAACCAAACAACCTATGGAATACGGAATATTTAGAGAACTCCAGCAATAACTGACTCCACAATGTTACACATAGATCTAGCTAAATATTATCAAGGACTTACTTGGTCTACACATAATTAGGTCTAGCAAGTACAAGCGACCTTTCCAAAGGAGATACCTTCCAAAGTTTGCATGATCTCCAACGTGGTAACTGGATCTACCAGACGAGACAGTAATGCACAAATGCTTTATCCTTGCCTGAAGGCAAGATTTCAAATTCTTTTGATCATAGCTACAAGAGTCAAGATTAAAGATATAGTATAGGCATGCCACCAATCTATATACCAGCGGAATTCCACACGAGTGGCCTCAAACTAAGACTAATTTAAAAGCCTCTAGAAACCTATGACTCTAAGATTCAAATAGTGTTCCCAAAAAGATAACTACAGAAATGACAGCTTCTGCCCAATACTATGGAATAAGACACACTAGAGGAATTTTCTTAATTCTTTTTTCTTCATAATTATTTTTTTTCTGGTGTTCTTTTGCTGGTTTAACTCAAATATCTTGAGATCGTTGTTTTCATTTATGATAGTTTCGTTATAATCAAAATATATGTTTGGAGTCAGCCTTTGAATTTTTAATAGCATGTAATGTATAAAATGTGGGGTATATGGGCACTTCCAATTTCATGCTTACGACCTCCACAAGAAACCAGTACCATGTAATTCCAGTTATTATTCACAGGCATCTGAGAGTTTTCTGGTCCCCGCTGAACTGACTCTGCCATGTGTGGGATTCATGAATCCCTTCTAATGATATCATGTATAGGCACAATTTAACTGTTCAGAAATCATACAGGTAATGGGGTCTGAATGGGATACGGAATGGGCAACTACTCAGTTCTGGATGTGAAAATGAGAACACAAAATGGCCATCACAAATAACACATATCATTTTTCAGTAATGCCCAAGAGATTTCAAAAAGTAAGGGGGAAAACACAATGGGTCATTTTCTCAAAGTCTGGTATTAGGTTAACCCTTTTATCCTAAAATTATAAGATGCAGACCTGAAGACTAATAGATGTTACCAGTTGATTAGGTAGGCTCATATTATTTAGGCTATTTTATGATATTCTTGCAGAATCTGTTGGCTTTTTTTTTTTTTTTGAGAGAGAAACGAATGAGAGTGTGTTCATGTGTACACAAGCAGGGGAGGGGGACAAAGGAAAAGGGAGAGAGAGAATCTTAAGCCTAGTGTAGAGCCTGATGCAGGGCTCGATCTCATGACCCTGAGATCATGACCTGAGTGGAAATCAAGAGTTGGACCCTTAACCAACTAAGCCACCCAGGTGCCAAGAATCTGTGAGCTATTTTAAAGCAAAGAAATCATTAGACAACAAATAAGCTAAAAGCTGATCTGTAGACACAGATAGAAACATGTTACTATAAATGCAGAGCTCTGGAGGGCTATCGTTTTTTCTTCAAGCAACTTCTCATCATACTTTTCTTTTAGGAAACTACAAAGTTAGGAAGGATAACGGAAGTCTCAAAAGCTAACTCCAAACATATATTATGAATTGTGTTTTTGGTGTTGTATTTAAGAAATATTTGCCTAACTCATGGTCACAAAAATTTTCTCCTATATTTTATTCTAAAAGTTTTAATTTTAGCTTTTACATTTGTATCTATGATCTGTTTCAAGTTAATTTTTGTACATATTTGTTAATATGAGGTATAGATCAAAGTTCATTTTTTTCCTGAATTTAGATATCTATTTATCATAATATCATTTGCTGAGAAAACTATCCTTTATTCACTGAATTGCCACTGATATGGGAGATAGTCACTTGCAGAACTTTGTCTTTAAAAAATTTACCGTAATTTTCTTCCCCAGAAGCTCATCTCTGAGAACTTTACAAGAATTTTCACAGGTACAGTAAGATCCAACTTACAATTTACAATTTCATTTTAGGAATATCTTTTGGACATTAACTATTTGTATTATCTTTCAATTTTCAATGGTTTCATTTAGAATTTATTTTAATACCTCTTTAATGTTTTCTATTACAAGTAGAAATTATTTTTACATGTTACTGGAATATATGACCTTGTTCCAAGATATCATTTCATAATATTAACAAGCTAATCACAGGTATAATATATACATATATATACATTTATATATGTGTGTGTGTATATATATATGTGTGTGTGTATATATATATATATATATATATATATATGGTAGAATAGAAAGAATAGAAGAAAAACCACTGAAAAGTACCTTATTATAGATAACCAATCCAGAGTTTATTTTCATGTTCACTCATATAAAATACCTAAATAAAGTGTCAAAAAAACCTCAGAATTAAACAAGATTTAGAGAATCTGCTAGAATTCCTGGAAATTTTGATGTCATTTCCAAAGCCTGAAGATTAATATGGGGATTGGAAATTGGTAAATAACTTCACAGGAACAAAAGAAGAAGCGTCACTCCTAAGAAAGGAGACTGAAAGACAAACCAAAGCTCAAAGTGTGTCAAAGCAAAAATTGCACCTCACGAAGATAAACAGGCAAGGACAGACTTTGAGGCCACCCAATAGGGTAGAGTGGCCAAAACTCAGTCTAAGCTCAACTCTACTAAAAATAATGGCTGGTAAGTTTTTAAGAGCTGGGATGGGGGAATTTTAGTCATCTGTGTTTGCTAATTGGCCTCACCCAAAGAAAAAGTAAACTTTCTCAAATCTCCATGACAGGAGGAAATTTTATGCAGGGAACAAGGTGTCCACCAAAGTTAGGCTCTCCCCACTCCCTATAGAAAGTAGAAGATAAGGGCAAGATCTTCCAAGATTACATTTCAAAGAAATGGCCCCTGGGTCCTTGAGAAAGACAATCCCAGGTTATAAAAACTGGCAAGAAGCTTTTAACAGGATTTTACACACCAAAAAGGAAGAAAAAGAATTTGCAATCACAGATTTTCTAAAGTTAAATGCTCTAAGCAAAAGGAAGTTAGGGATTTGCAGACAGAAGCATGCCTTCTTGGTCAGTCCACAGACAATATCTATATACACAACATGCCAGTGAGTATGGCAGACACTCTACACAGTTTCTTATCCTTACTTTGCAAAGGAAGGAAAGAACACAAAATGAAGGTGCACATTGTTCCTTGGAAGATTTACTGTCTAACAGAGTCAGAGTTGGAGGCATGTCACTGAAGTCTCTAACAGTCCAAATAGCCAGGAGTTGGAATCCTCTATCTGTACCCACTCACTACATGATTTTGCAAAAATTAATAAATCTCTGTAATCCTCAATTTACTCTTCTGTGAATGGTCATACTAAGAATGCCTACTCCAGAGATTAGGCAGAGAAAAGACCATGAGTATAAAGTGCAACATTGATGTATTGTCCACTGAAATGGTTTAAAGGTATTTGCAAAAATTATCATAAGCAGTCATAAGGCAATGTAAAGAAAAGTGCTGGATATAAAAGAGATGTAAAGATACTGCTCTGGAACCTTGGAACCAGAAACAATTAGTTTTGCCTGGGTGATTTAGAAAAAGCTTTACTGAGTCGAGGAACTGGATCATGAAGAAGAGGCAGGGATTCATCAGTTAGTTAGAGCAGCCCAGTCAGAAACTGTCCATTCCAGCAGGACGTAAACCCCAGAACAGAGATAGTACCTATGAGCCTGTTAGACATCCAAAATAATTGGGTGTGCTCAAAAATGGTGAATATTTCAACAGAGAATGTCATCCTCAAGAAGTAGGAAGTGGGAGGAGATGAGACTGGAGAAAAATTTTAAAAGAAGTTGATTCGTACTTTATACAACAGGCCAGTGCTATCAGAATTCCTTTTATTCCCCTGAAAGTGCAAATATCTATCCCCAACTAAAGACTGGCCAAAATAAATAATTCTAAGAAAGTTTCTAGAAAGCTAAGGGAAGATTGTGAGTTGAGTACCAACATAATCAGACTTTTATTTTTAATGAAAAACACCATTTCATGATATCCACATCTTGAGAAAACCTAAAAGATGCATAACTTATTCTTTTACTAATTTCATTTGGTGCATATGAGCTATTTCTCTTGTAATAAAGAAATAATCTAATTCTCTCTTAAATATAGTGGGGACAGTCACATAACTTGCAATAAAAATCACTGAATTATATTTTAAACTTAGCTTCTGCTTTTTGGATCTAATTTATTTGATTTCAAAGTCTCTACTCATATTGGCTTTGTGAAAACAAACAAAGACCACCCAAATGAAAACAAACAAGCTATTTATTCAGAGCTTGCAATAGCAAGTCAGCCACCACTTGCATTTGATAGAGGCTCAAAGGCAGGCAGGAGAGTGGGACAACCTTCTAGTGAGAAAAGGGGAAGGTTTTAGCTGTGCTTTGATTAGACATTCTTGGCATAGAGAGGCTGGAGGTGGGGAGCAGGACATCTTAGGTGATTGGTCTGAGAAACATATTTGACTCTCTCTGATTAGCCCCATCTTAAAAAACCAGGGGAAAATATAGGGATGTGGCAGTCACTGACCAGCCTTGATGTTTCTGGGCTGATTGCTATGGTTGTAGTTTGGATTCCTGAACTGGTTGCAGCAGAAGTTCTGGGTCAGAATTCTACTATCATATATAATCCAGCCATTGTCCATTTGTATTTTGACTATCTCAATTCTAACGCTTTCCATGGATACTAAGTACTTTGGACTCATCCACACCTTCAACACTCCAGGTGCCTGGGTGGCTCAGTGGGTTAAGCATTCAGCTCTTGGTTTTAGGTCAGGTCATGATCTCAGGATTGTGAGATCGAGCCCCACATGGGGCTCCATGCTCAGAGTGGAGTCTGCTTGAGCCTTTCCCTCTGTTTCTCCCCCTGCTCACTCTCTCTCTCAAATAAATAAAATCTTAAAAAAAAAAAAAAAAAAAAAAACCTTTAACACTCAAGTGAATTCAAATGCTTCCTTTATGTTAAAATTATATTTTATATAGAACATTGAAATAGGGGCGCCTGGGTGGCTTAGTCGTTAAGCGTCTGCCTTCAGTTCAGGTCATGATCCCAGGGTCCTGAGATCGAGCCTCGCATCGGGCTCCCTGCTCTGCAGGAAGCCTGCTTCTCCCTCTTCCACTCCCCCTGCTTGTGTTCCTGCTCTCTCTGTGTCTCTCTCTGTCAAATAAATTTTAAAAAATCTTAAAAAAAAGAACATTGAAATAAAAAACAAATTATGATTAAATAATTTGAAAAATTGTTCTTGATAACTGAACTAGTCAGCTGATACACGCTTGACCTCCCAAATTTTGGGCATCTCTCAATGTATATAAAAATATGTATGTATTTATATTTACTTATCATTGTATGGTTTAATACCACAAAAACTTGTTTTTGCCTGAAAAAAGTTACCTTACAATGTTCATGAGCATTAAGCTCACAAATATTTCTCCCAATGAGTTTTACAATGACCTTAACAATAAACTATCACTCTTAATAGCTGCTATCTTACAGAAGTGTGTATTTAATCAACATCTCCAAAATTGAAAAAAAAAATGGTATTAAAACATAAAGAAGTTATACCCTCTCTGCTTCAAAGCTCTTCATTGGTCAAAGTCCTTCCTCTTCCTTGAATTTGTAGGAAGGAGTTAGAGATAGAGTATCATTTCATTTGTTGACAGACTGTGTTCTGGTCATAATTAGCAAATAAAAATAGAATCTTAGGATTTCTCATTCCAACTGCATTTTAACTTGACAATTACTTAATCAATGCTATACCACATGACTCAGTCTTTGGCCCTCTCACTCTCATGGTCCAGAAGTGGGCAAAGTCTTAAAAACAAGTCAGGGTGAAAATCAGTGTTATGTTCAACAACAACAAAAGTATCCACAATAATGAACTATTGTACAAGGAATAAAGAAGATAGAGATTACTTTTTTGTAGCCAAAGTTACCAAAAAAAATAGGCTTAAGCTGTTCTTTTATCTTAAATCTGTTTTTAGTCACACATAAAAACTTCTAAGCCAAAGAAATGGGGAAGGTGTCTTCACAACAGCAATAATGGTATATATAAAATCTCATACGGGTGAAATAGCAGCTCATATCCATTAGGGACTAGTGCAGCATTAGAAGAATTAGAAGCAACGGTGACTTCAATTCACATTTGCCATGTACAAGAATTTGCGTGTTGGCTCCCATTTTCACCAATGACTAGGTGTGTAAACTTGCACAAATTACTTATTCTCACTCCAATTATGTACTAGTAATGGGGATGATATAACAGCATTGTACTTCAGATTTAGAGATAACCTATGTAGGTTTCACATACGGCCTGATGCCTTCTTCATCACTATCAATACTGTTCTGAGAGCATCTTTTTTTGTGATGTACAGATAACAATACAAACAAAACTAAATAGCTAACAAAATACCCTCCTTAATATCCTTTTTAATATGTATCAACATTGGGGCACTGGGTAGCTCATTCAGTTAAGCAGTGGACTCTTGATTTCAGCTCAGGTCATAATCTCAAGATCCTGGGATCAAACCCTGCGCCAGGCTCCACACTCAGCGTGGAGTCCACTTGGATTCTCTCTCTCCCTCTGCCCCTCCCCCTGCTTGCTTTCTCTCTCTCTCTCAAATCAATAATCTTTTTAAACATTTTTTAAAAATACATATCAACATTAACAATATATACTAAGGGCTTATAAGATGATGAAGCACCTGTTTCCAAGTGCTGTTTTAACTTTTCACTACATACCCCACCACTGAGTGCTCATCCTCTGGGGCTCTCTCCATTTGTCCTCCATTCTTTCCCACTCCCCTCATCCATCCTGATTCCTTGAATTTCTACTCTAGGAATAGCAAAATTTTTCTACTTACCAACAAAGAATAATATATCTTTCTCAAGCTCATATTTCTGATTGAAGCTCCAGACCCACTTTGCAGATACAAATACACAGAGGACTCAGTTGAACAAAAGAGCAACTCTATTTTTCTTCATTGCTAACATCACTTTCATTAAGAATAGTTGTCATTCTTAAAAGGCAACTATATTTTTTGAATTCTATCTAAATTAGTAACAACTAAGATATGAGAAAAAATGAAAGCAATATGTCCTTAAGAGCTCCTGGCCCTATAAAGCAAGCCTACACTCTAGGATTCTGAGAGCCAAGGCTGTGCCAGATCTGTGGATTTCCCTGAGAGCTGGACACAACATTAAATACGATAAAAATTATTAAGAATATTCTAACTAATAAAGCTGTGGATTGCCATAGACATTTTTAGCTATGTTATAATATTAGATATATATTTGCAAATCACATGTATATTGGGTTCTATAAAATATTTTTTAAAGATTTTATTTTTTATTTATTTGAGACAGAGAGCACAAGTGGGGGGAAAGGGGGAGAGAGGCAGAGGGAGAAACAGGCTCCCACTGAGCAAGGAGCCTGATGATGGGCTTGGTCTCAGGACCCCGAGATCATGACCTGAGCTGAAGGCAGACATTTAACCAACTGAGCCACCCAGGCGCCCCTATATTGGGTTTTATAATACTAAAAAAAAGAATACTGATGTGCATTGTTAAATCTCACGGATGTAACAGTTAATTTGTCCTCTGATTAGAAAAATTTCTTTTTCATATGCTCAGGATATAATTTCATACATTTCCAATAAGACTCATTTAAATGAATAAGTTAGCATTCATTAGTAAATAATAAAGATTTAATTTGTAGACTATCGCCCCCCAAAATGTGCACAAGTAAAATTATTTCTAGACATAAAATGTTTAGCCTTATACAGCCAACTCTATAATACGCTAAATCAAAACATAATCACCTCTTCCAGGGAGCCAATTCAACACTTTCACTAAATCAAGAAATACTAATTAAAAACCTACATCGGTCTCGACACCATTCTAGATGCTCTAGCTTAATAATTAAGAGGAAAGACTTGAGCCAGACTGAGTTTGAATTCTTTCTCAGCAATTTACTACCTTTTGTGATCTTGAGGAATTTAATCTCTCTGTGCAGTTTCTCAACCATAAAATAGTAATGAAAGCAATAATGATATGTACTTACATTGCTGTTATGACAATTAGTCAACATATATTAGTGTTTATATATAACTAATATCACACCAAATACGTTTATGTGAATCTATATTCATCTATTCAAATATATGAAGTGATATTAGTTATATATAAATATATAACAATGTTAATGTATACATGTATAAATATGCACATATATACATATATATAATTTAGAACAATGATTAAAAAACATAAAGAACTTTGAAAGTGTTTTCTGTTATTATTAATAATGGTTCAGTAGTGAACAAAAAAGAAAGACACTTGTTTTACAGAACATACATACTATGGAGAAGAAATAGCAAATAAGTAAACAAATACTACAGAAAATCACCAATGGTAACAAAACTAGGCTAAGAATTCAAACACAGTCATGTGGTAGGGAAACAACAGCCATATGCCTTTGGGTGAGTTATGAGAACAGGCTTGTCTGGGAAGGTGACATTCAAGCTGAAATCTTAGTAACAATAAAGCCAGTATAAAGATTTTAAATACTATTCTGTGTCAATGGGAAGCTTTTGGAGGGCTTGGGGTTGAAGAAGGAGAGAGAAAAAAATGGGATATGAACAGACTTTGTATATAAAAATTAGTTGAGTTGTTATACATGAATTTTAGGGAGGCATTTTGGAAGCATGCATGGAGAAGACCTAAATAAATCAAATTATCTTCAAATATTCTATTTTGACCTACTCAGTTAAATATTAACATTTCATAAATATGTCAATTACGTATGACATATGGGATAAATATGCAACAAAAGTCCAAAAGGGGAAAACACAGAGTATTTCATGTACCTAAACTATATAGAAGAAAAATGACAAGACCTGCTAAGATAATTCTTGAAAAGAAGAATAATATGAGTTCTCACATATCCTTTACCCAGTTTCTTCCAATGGTTGCATCTTGCATAATTACAATACACTGCCAAAACCAGGAATTTAACACTAGAACTATGTATGTGTGTGCGTTTATATCTTTTTTAATAAGGTGTGTAGATCCATAATATCACCACATCAGTCAAGATACAGAAATATTCCATCACATGAAGAACCCCATCTGCTAGATGTATCTCCATACATGCCCCTAGCAGCACTGCTTTGGCTGTGTCCCACACTTTTTGATATGTTGTATTTTAATTTTCATTAAATTTAATGCATTTTTTAAATTATCCTTAAGTCTTTTACGGAGACACATAGGTTTTTTAGAAGTGGTTGTTTAGTTCTAAGTGTTTGGAGACTTCCTGCTATCTTTTACTTACGGATTTCTGAATGGATTCCATTGTGCTCAGATCAGGAACACCCTTTGTATAATTTCGATTTTTTTAAATCTGTTGAGATTTTATGACTTAGGGTATCACCTCTCCTGGTACGCATCTGGAGATGTTTGGATAATGTGTATTCTGCTACTGTATAATGTCATCATATCACGCTCAATAAAAAAGAAAAACAATCTTACTTAAGGATCTCCTTTATCTCATCTCTCCAACCTCTTCTCCCAAGCCTAAAGTAATATGGTTCACAAGATTACATTACAAAACTAAAACAAAACAAACAAAAACCTACCACTTCTCCATCTGCTCACCTTTACCTCTTTCATTTTCCCAATTCCATTCCTTCGTCTTCACAATTAAAAGACTCAAAGCCATGATCGAACCATTAGAAAAGTGCTCAGCTTGTTTCTGTGGAATATGGTCCCCTTTTCTCTTTCCTTTTCTTTCCATGGCTCTTGTTTTACTCTCAATTATTATCCATCAACAATTATACACAAAGAATTCTGAACTTCCTCTTCACTCTTAGCTGCTCAACTTGCAAAAAGTCGATGCTTTACAGAGTTGCAAAGGAGAAAGTGCTAAACTGATGCAGTACATTTGCATACATTGCACTTGAAAAAATTAAAACAACATAAAACAAGGCAGGTGAGGCATCCCAGGAAGTGATGTGAAAGCAATTACTCTGTTTAAAATGTTTTGTCTATATATGGTAAGCACGCCATCACTCACAGCGTGTCTTCAGGAATGTGATTTCTGACATCCTGGTGTTTGCTGCACCACTTAATTACAGTGAGTAGTGAAGAGATTTTAAAACCACACTGTCACAGTTAACAGGGTGAATAATTAAAGTAATAGAGTTGGTTTCGCTTCTGTACAAACCATTGGGTCTTCTAACACCATTGTTTAGATTCTCCCGCAGATTCTCTCCCTCAGAGTTTCCTGCTACACTGTTGCAGAAGCCTGCCTTGAGCACTGTGCTCCTCACAAGAAGAATGTGAGAGTTAACCTGTGTGAATTCCCTGAAATAACACACTAAGGCAGACGGTTACACCGTTACACTTTTCCTTTCTCTCTCCCTACCCTCACCTGGGATTAGGGTGGGCAGTCTGTTCTGAAGCAACACACAGTTGATAATCTACTAAGTGAACAGCAACACACAGGTGATAATCCATTAAGTGAACAATTACATATTACCAGATATTTTTTAGTTCCAGAGATGAAATAGACATGCAGGAGAAGAGGCATAAGCAAAAATAATCTTCAGAATCATGTTTAACAGGAGAGAACAAAAGCATAGAAACTAAAATTACCTGGCACCAAGGGTGGGAATGAGCAACATTACTATGATGAAGAAAGGTTCATAGGAGGGGCACCTGGGTGGCTCAGTTGATTAAGTATCCAACTCTTGATTTCAGCTCTGGTCATGATCTCAGGGTCCTGAGATCGAATCCCGCATCGGGCTCCATGCTCAGAGGGGAGTCTGCTTCAGGTTCTCTCACTCTCCCTCCCCCTCTCCCTTTTCCCCTCCCCATACTCGAGCTCACTCTCTCTCAAATAAATAAATACATCTTTAGGAAGGAAGGTAGGTAGGTAGGCTGGCTGGCTCATGGAGAGAGAAATGGAGAATACTCCAAAGGGTCAAAGTTTGGGGTCAGAGTAGGAAGTCTTTAATGTCAAGATAAGAATGTATAATTTACTCTATAGGAAACTCAGGATCATAAAGGTTTGAGCATGAATATAACATCATGCAAGTGATTTTAGAAAGACAAAAAGTTTAAAGAGTATTAATTTGTAAGGCATGAGCTTAGTGCTTTAGGATGTATATTAGTTAATTCAGGTCTTCAATGACTAAAATTCTTCACACCTAAGATGTTATTGTTTAGGAAGTAGATTTCTCATATTGGCAATGCCCCTGGATTAAAGTCAAAAGACCAAAAGTCCTGTCACCCTACTGGTCTTAGTTTTCTCATCCTGTAAAACATGCCTGTCCTGTCTTCCTCATAGGATGACATCTAGTAGCAAAGTGAGATGTTTATCGTTGATCCCATGAAAGGAAATGAAAATAAGCTGTTGATCAAGTAAATCAGGGTTCTTGCTGGCTGCAGTGATAGAAACAGCTACCTTTGACAGAGTGTAAGCCCTATCTTATAAGAGGGAGGTCTAAGGGGGAGTATTTATAAAGGTCTGGGAGTCCAGTATAAGACAGGACTTTCAATATGGAGGCTGGACTGGGCTGAGCAATGCTTGTAATATAATAGTTTAGAATTAGTGCATATGAGGCATTTTTTTTTTAATGAATATTGTGAAGTAAACAACTGTTTGATAAACCCAGTTCAGTAACTGATTTTTCTGGGAAGGAAGCCTCTGAAAAAAACAATAAAGTTACTTCCAGTCTCATCTTCCCGAGAAAGAATTCCCTAGAATAGTTGAGTCATATCCATGCAAATAAGTGACTGTAAGCTAAAGTCATTTACTTTTCTTTGTAGGCAAGCTTTATTTTCAACCTTACAAAGCTGTGTGCCTTAATTTCTTAGTGGGTACAGTGAGAAAGGGCTGCACTATAGAAATCAAGTTTGAACCCTTTAAGAGACATGAATCTGGTTGCAAACTGCCCACGGGAGCACTAGACATTGCTGTGATTTCTAAATGATCGTATACAGTTACTAAATTCAGCAAACTGCACACTTAACATGGCTAAGTTTTATTGTATGTAAACAATGCCTTCATTTAAAAAAAATATGTAGATGAAAAACTGAGTCTCCAAACTCCCTCCCAAATTTGTATTAGCTCCCTAAATTCTTCCATTCACTTCCAGTGCAAGACATTCTGGTTCCACATTCTAATTCCCCAGTGTTTTAAGAACCAAATCTTTCCAAAAAGAAGGAACCTTTACATAAAAATAGCTAATATGTCACATTCCCCCCATGTAAATTATTCTTTATTTCTCCAAACATCCACACTTAATGTTCTATCTTTGCTCACATTTTCCAGCAACCTAAATAAAGCAGCCCGTATCTCTGTATTAAACTTGTATGTACATCCTCAGGAACCATTTTTCTTTTTTTTTTTTTTTAGAGAGAGAGAGTGAGAGAGAGAGAGCGCAAGAGGGGGTAGGGTTAGAGGGAGAAGCAGACTCCCCGCCGAGCAGGGAGCCTGATGCGGGACTCGATCCCGGGACTCCGGGATCATGACCCGAGCCGAAGGCAGTCGCTTAACCAACTGAGCCACCCAGGCGCCCAGGAACCAATTTAAATATGATCTTTTCTGAAAAATCTCTCCATATTCCTCTTATAACATTTTCATACCATGCTTAGGACATTTATTACTTTTACTTTGGGTTGTAGACACTTGCTTATATGTGTGTCAAATCATTAAAACAAGGATCCAAATCTGTTTCATCTCTTCATGTCTTCTATTATTTAAAACGCTTGGGGCGCCTGGGTGGCATAGTTGGTTAAGCATCTGACCCTTGGTTTCAGCTCAGGTGGTGATCTCAGGGTCATGAAATTGAGACCCCCTTTGGGCTCCGTGCTCTGCGCAGAGTCTGCTTAAGACTCTCTCTCCTTCTGCCCCTCCCCCTCCCCACCCTCACTCTCGCTCTCTCGCTCTCTCTCTCTCAAATAAATAAATAAATAATAAAATAAAAAATAAAATATATCTTGCATATAGAAGGTGTTTAGTAAATATTTTGAAAATGGATGACTGGTTGAAGGAATGAATGTCAACATTAGATTGTGTTTATTCAAGTTTCTAAAGATACCTCCAGAGGACGGTACATGGGTCAGGTAAATCTGATATTGCTCTACAACTGCCAAAATGCTGGTCCCTGAGCATCCAGACAAAGGAACTCAAATGGAGAATATAGTGCACAAAGAAAAGTAGAAGGGAACCATAGATGATGGAGAGTAAGGAAACCTGGTAAATCAGCTGGTAAATACATTGTAAAACTATGTAATGCTCTCTCTGGTCACATTCCTTGTGTCTCTTTTGAATCTTACAATTAACAATTCTAATTTTGGACCTCCCCACCATTATGCTTGCTGTGTGTTTATGTGCCTATATATCTACTACTTAAAAGTATGCATTGTCTCATAATCTCTCTTTCTGCCATACCTCAACTTTCCACAGTTCCCTGCGTAGACAAAAGACCCGGCTGCCATTGATTTTCCTCTAGTGATGGCATTTAATTAATCACCCCAGACCCCAGCACCTGGATTCTGTTTCTCTTGTCATTTCATCACTGCCCCACTACTTTATACAATTTTGCATTTCAAACACCGTGGTGTACTAGTTATAACACCTATTAGGTTCCCTTCTCAAGCTTTGAACTCATTCGGGCTGCAGAATGGATCATCTATTATCTCAGGCTCTTAGGTAAACTGTTGCAGGCTTGTGATTTGCATGAAGCACATCTTTCAGGGTGTGGAAAGACCCAAGATGACAGGATTGAAGCACCAGGCTTTCAACTTAATTAGTTCCACGCCAACGCCTGGAATTTTTCACTTCCTACTTTCAGCTACAATTACACTGAAAACAAGTGGAGGGGGAAATATTTTATTTGTGAATTAAGGGCTCATTTAAGAAAGCTGTGCCACCTTGTTACCTATTTCTTAGAGGCTAAGGCATAAATATGTAAAGATAAATAAAAATTCCTTTTTATGTGTTATTTCTTTTAAAATTTTGCTATCTCTTGAATTAATATTGATAATTCGAAAAAGGGAGGAAGAGAGTTACAGTAATGCATAAACAAAATTATCCTAAGACCCGAAAGGATTTTAGGGTGGGTGTTAGATCTAAAATAAATAAGTTGGGTAATTCTATGGTCCATTTTCTTTTGAAAACTTTATACAGCAGAGATCAGTTTAGGTTTTGTGCCTGACATATGAGGAGGGAAATTTCCAGACGAAGCAGAGAAGTTTTAAGCAGGGCCATTCAAAACTGTGTTTTCTTTTGAAACTGCAGCTACCCTGTTTGTCTATCAGCCCTTACTCTGAAATTCAAACTGTGGTTGCCTTCCCTTTGGGCTTATGAGACCCTTCTTACTAGATGAACAAACATACAAAATCTTCAAAACTCTTGAAAAGAGTCTCCCTTTTTTAGTCATTTTTGGGTTTTGGGGGGGTTTGTTTTTGTTTTTTCAAAAAAGCATCCAGTGACTGTATATGAGAGAAAAGTCTTACAGAGAGATGGTCCATGATATTTCTTCTCCCTAAAATATTCTCTTTCCCTCACCCGCATTTTTTAAGCTAGCTTCTACTCAACCGTTGGCTATCATTTAAATATTACTTCTTTCAAAAAGCCTTTCCTGAAACCTGAGTTAAATTAGTTGTCTCAGGGTACTCACAGCACCCTGAAACTTTTCCAGTATCGCTGTTTCATCCTCTATTCTAATGTTAGCTTCACTGCTTAGACCCTCATATAAATTTCAAGATCACTAAAAACAATATAAAATATTTACTATTCTACTCCCAGTTAATGCACTATATTACGTACTAGTATAGAGCTCATTCCCATTTCATGGGGTTCATAGCTTCTGAACATGGCCTTGTGGTTAACAGAGCTTCAGCCTTGGTTTCCTGCTCTGCAGTCTGTTCACAAAATTGTTAATAATTTTATCTTTGAACTTGTATTTTATGCGTGAAGTCAATGGGACAATGGAGCATGTGAGTGAGCAGAGGAAATCTGCAGAGCGGGCTTGTCTGCATGGCTCCTGGCTAGCTTGTTTGCACTCAGCCTAGAATGCCCCATGAGCACAGAATCCCCGTGGGCCCGTGACGCATGAGAGCGAGTCCCCAAGTGCGGAAGGAGGGACACTGACAGCGTGGAGATGCGACACTTCCCCAAAATAAGGCTCCGGCGTTCTGAGAAAGACAGAGAACCAAGGAAGCCTGCCATGGTCTTCTTTCCTTGTGCTACGTGATTGTGTTAGCCAAAAACTTACACTGAAAAGGACATCAAGGGAAAGAGGAACATGGGACAACAAAAATCAGACAAAAACAGTGCTTTTCTCTTTCAGCCCTTTGTATTCATCTGTAAACCAAAGGCAGAGTATGTTCGTAGAGGGTGTGCATAACAGGCTGTGAAATAAATAGTTGAGTTAGTTTACTGTGTGGTTTCCACTGTTCTGGTTAAGAGCTACATACACATGCTCTTAGGAGCAAAGAAATACACATTTTGCAGTTCCAGTTATTCAATATATGAGTTAAAGTCTCCTATTTGCATTTAAAACTGGTATTATTATCCCTAATAGTTTAGAATTTTAATTCTTCTTTAATTAGAATGATATTATACAGCAAATAAGAAATACCATGACTTTCTGAAAGAGCTAACAGGAGACAGGAAAACTCTTTCTATTTAGTTCCTTTAATGGTGCTATATTCCTGCTTTTTGATTAAGGAATGCCACATTCTCATTTTGCCCTGGGTCCTGCAAAATATGCAGTCATTTATGCAGTCAAGTTTTAATGCAGCAAATGTGGAGTGTCCAAACCCGATGCATTCCAAAGAAAGGACTTGTCCTTGACTAGTTTCTGGGAGATAAACTCTGAGCCCTTGGATTAGGGAACCCTACTTGATAAAAGTGCTTTCATGTATGGGAGAACTTTGGCCACACTGTATAGTTTGTGCTAACAATGTTTTTTTTATGGCAAATATCTATTTTTATTCACCTGGGTCTCTGGGCCATGTTGTATCAGTTTAACCTCTAGGAGGTGGCTGGACGCTGAACAGCTAAGGTCAGGTACACAGGGTGCTCCATGCCTAGGTGACTGACCCCCAACAGAAACTCTAGTCATCAATGCTCAGGTGAGCTTCCCTGATTGGCAGTATTTCACACATTTTGTCATACATCATTGCTGGGAGAATTAAGTGCTGTCTATAGGACTAAATTGGGCAAGGTCAACTGAAATCTTCTGCCTGGATTTTCCTAGACTTCAGTACACATATCTGTTAAAGTTTGCTGATTTTAATCTATATCCTTTCTCTGTAATAAACCTTTTTAAGTGAATATAACAGCTCGACTGAGTTCTGTGAGTCCTTCTAGAAAATCATCCAACCTCAGAGTGGTTACAGAGACCCCTGGAACACTGGCCCTAACTCTTAGTTACAAATTGGGACACCATATTTAATAGTCCCAACAAGACCACAACAGGGTATTTTCTACAGTGTGAAATAAGAGTATTGTTCTAAAAGCAGAGAAGGATTGGTGATAAGGCAAAATATTTACTTTTATATACATATATGATTTTTTTTTCCTTTTTAAGTCTGAATAATATTCTGTTGTATGCATCCACCAAATATTGTTTATTCATTCATCTGTCAATGTACACTGTTGGTGTTTTGGGGTGGATCTTTAGCGTTTGGGATATATGAGGTAAAAAGAAAATCCAGAGAACTCACGACAGTGAGTAGAAATACCAACCTGAAAAATAGCATGAAAATTGGGGGGAAAAATATGAATGATCCTCAGTGACCTGTGGGACTATTAAAAAATCTAAATTTTGTGACATCAGAGTCCTAGAAAAGGATGAAAAAGAGAGGACTAAATAAGTACTAGAAAAAATAATTTTGGATACTCCCAAAATGTGAAAAAATTATGGAAAATTATAGTTTCAAGAAGCTGAGAAAACCCCTAACAGTATAATCCCCAAAAGATCCAGACCAAGACACAGCAGTCAAACCTCTGAAAACTAAAGTCAAGGATAACATTTTGAATGTAGTGAGAGAGGAACTATCCTTACCTTTAGGGGAAAATGATTTGAATGACAGTGGATTTGTCATCAAAAACCATGGAAACCAAAAGAGAGTGGCACAACATTTTTCAAGTGATGACAGAAAGGAACTGTCAACTGGAATCTTATATCCACAGGATACATCCTTCAGAAATGAAAAGGAAATCAAAAAATACTCTGATAAAGGAAAACTAAGAGAATTTGCCACCAGGAGACTTACCCTAAAAGAATGACTAAATCAAGTTATCAAAGAAGAAAGAAGATAATAGAAGAAAGAACCTTGGAAGATTAGGAAAAAAGAGCACAGGAAGGAAATGTATGAGTAAATATAATAGACTTTTCTTCTCCTGTTGAGTTTTTCAAACTGTGATATATAACTGAAGCAAAATTATAAAACTGTCAGATGTGGTTCTAAGTGTACACAGAAAAATTTTTAATTATTAATATTAATAACTTAAAAATTATTAAAATGATTAAAAACAATTATAAATAGAAGAGAATGTACAGGGAGGCAAGGTTTCTACACCATTCACACTGGTAAAATAATTACATAGGTAGACTCTGACAAGTTATGTGTATATAATGTCATACCTAGAACAACCACTGACAAAGCTATAAAAAGGAGATATACCCAAAAACACTGTACATAAATCAAAATAGAATTCTAAAAATTGTTCAAGTAAACCACAGGAAGGTAGGAAAAATAAAATATGAGAGAAAAACAGAAACAGAGAGCAAACAGAAAACAATAGTAAAATAAAATAGCAGACTGAAATACTAACATATCAATAACGACATGAAATGTAACTTGTCAATAGACATCAGTGAAAAGACGGAGATTGGCAAAGTGGGTGAAAAAGTATGACCAAACTATAGACTGCTTACAATAAATTCACTTTAAATATAGTGATACAGGTGACAGAAATGTAAAAGAATGCAAAAGGTATATTATGCAAACTTTAATCAAAGGAAAACAGAAGTGGCATATTAATATCAGTTAAAATACACATTAGAGCAAAGAAAAGTACCCAAGATTGAGATGGACATTATATGAGAAAGGGTCAATCCAGCAAGGAGGCACAATAATAGTGAATATGTATGCATGAACACAACACAACTGCAAAATATCTGAGGCAGAAACTGACAGAACTGAAAAAGAAATAAACAATTCTACAAACAACTGATGGAGCAACTAGAATGAAAATCAGAACGGGTATAGAAGAATTCAACACCGTGAGATCTAACAGACATCTGTAGCCCACTCTACTCAACAGCAGCCGAGTATGCATTAATTTCAAGTGTGCTCAGACACATACCAGGATAGACCATTGCTGGGAAATAAAAAAAAATCATCAGATCAAGATAACTGAAATCATATATAGAGTGTGTTCTCCGGAAAAAAAAAAAAGAAGAAATCAAAATCTAACTAGAAATCAATACCAGAAAGACAACAGAAAAATCTCCCAACACTGAGAGAGTAAACATCACACGTAAATAATACATGGGTCAAGGAGGAAGTCTCAAGGGAAACAAAAAATGCATTGAACTGAATGAAAAGGAAATGCAACATATCAAAATTTGTGGGAAAGGGGTAAAGCAGTATTGAGAGAGAAATCTGTAACAATGCATACATTAAAAAATAGAAAAGTTCTCAAATCAATACTCTAAGCTTACACATCAAGAAACTATAAAAATAAGGGCAAAATAAGGACATGACAAGCAAAAAGCCAATCGGGAATTTGGCAAAACATATGAAAAGACATTTCACTGAAGAGGATATACAGATGAAACACATGAGATGTGTTTGATTTCATTATCCATTAAGGAAATTCAAGTAAAAACATCACAGTGAGATCACCTCTAAGAATGCCTAAAATAAAAAATCAAAACCACATTGAGATACCACCTTACACCAGTTAGAATGGTTAAAATTAACAAGACAGGAAGCAACAAATGTTGGTGAGGATTTGGAGAAAGGGGAGCCTTTTTACACTGTTGGTGGGAATGCAAGCTGGTACAGCCACTCTGGACAACAGTCTGGAGGTTCCTCAAAAAAAAAAAAAAAAAAAATAGAGCTACCAGCAATTGCACTACTGGGTATTTACCCCAAAGATACAAAGGTAGTGAAAAGAAGGGGCACCTGCACCCCAATGTTCATAGCAGCAATGTCCACAATAGCCAAACTGTGGAAAGAGCCGAGATGCCCTTCAACAGATGAATGGATAAAGAAGATGTGGTCCTTATATACAATGGAATATTACCTAGCCATCAGAAAGGATGTATCATTTACATCGACATGGATGGAACTGGAGGGTATTATGCTAAGGGAAATAAGTCGATCAGAGAAAAACATTTATCACATGGTTTCACTCATACTGGAATATAAAAAATAGCACAGAGGATCATAGGGGAAGGGAGGGAAAACTACTGGGAAAAAATCAGAGAGGGAGATAAACCATGAGAGACCCTTGACTCTGGAAAACAAATTGAGGGTTTGGAAGGGGAGGTGGGTGAGGGGATGGGGTAACTGGGTGACGGGCATTAAGGAGGGCACGTGATGAGCACTGGGTGTTATATGCACTGATGAATCATTGCACACTATATCTAAAACTAATTATGTACTATATGTTGCCTAATTGAATTTAAATTTTAAAAAAAGATGAAAAAAATGGCTAAAATAGAACAAAGGTGACACCACCAAATCCTGGCAAGGATGTGGAGAAATTGTATCATTCATACATTGATGGTGGGGATATAAAATTGTACAGCCTTTCTGGAAACCACTTTGGGATTTTCCTATATAACTACATATGCAATTATCCCATAAAAATGAAAACACAAGAATCTACACACTAATGTTCATAGCAGCTTTATAATAGCCCCAATCTGGAAACAATCTGGATATCCTCCAATAGGCAAATAGTTAAACAAACTGTGCTACATACACACCATGAAATACTAGTCTAACTAAAAAGGGAGAACTATTGATACAACAGCCTGGATGAATCTTGAGGTAATTATAATTTGTGGAAAAAAAACCAAACAGTTACATACATATAGTTGCATTTACATTACATTGTTGAAATGCCAAAGTTATAGAAGTGGAAAGGAGATGAGTGGTTACCAGGGGTGAAGGATTGGTGGAGGTTTGAAGGGAAATGGGTGTGGATAAAAAAAGGGTTCCTTTTGGTGATGGAAATGTTAAGGACCTTAACTATATCAATGTCAATATTCTATTTGTGCTATTGTACTCTAGTTTTGCAAGTTGTTATCTTTGGAAAGCTGGGTAAAGGGTAAAAGGGATCATTGTATTATTTATTGCTACTACATTTAAATGTACAATTATCTCAAAACTTACAGAGAGTATAAAAAATAAATACAGCCAATTAAAAAATAATGAAGAAAAAAATAAAAAACAGTAGACTCTAGATTTTCTGTTGCATTTAGAATTTGATTCACATTCAAAACTTGCTTTTGGAGAGAAAGACTCATATTCAAGCCTTTATGCCATATTTAAAGTTATAAATACATCATGGTAACTTTCCACCCTTTAGTCTATTTTAAAACAATATTCTTCTGTGCTTGTTTATGTTTCTTTCTCATACCAAATCCATTATCATCAATAGTGGCCCTTGCTTCTACTCCATATATTTCCCTGGGATGTGTGGAAACTTAGTCTCAAACTAACCTGATTTCCTTCAATTACATATTTTTGGTGTGTGACATGTGGCAAATTCTCTAAATTCTTAGTTTTTGCAAACATAAAAAATGGACAATTATATGTATATTGCAGAGACATCCTAAAAAGAGAACCCAATTGGAGAGGGATGGGAACACCAAACAAATATATAATTGCCAATACATTTGTTCAGCACCTTCCACAGAATACAATTCTATGTTTGTATTCTCAGATGTATAGATTTCGTTGCATAGTAATCGTTCCTATATGTGCATATAATGAAAGAATGAATTTGCATTCTTAATTCTGCCACCGGCTGCCTAAAAATTCGTTATTTTCTGTCATGACTGTTTAGACAAGAGGTTCTATCAAGTCCAAACCACTTATGTTTGTATGGTTCCAGTTAACTGCTGAACATAATCTTCAGGTCAGGGTTAATATTAATAAAATGAGAAGGCAGGCTTCAGGAATTTGTGTATAAGGCAAAGTTATAAAATAGAAAGAACCTGACTGAACAACCAGGGCCAGTGATATCGGAGGCAGATTTTCAGAGCACAGAGATCCGTATTTAACTCCCAGCTCTGGATTTTCCGTAAGTGGTCTTAGACAAATCTTAAGACAATTTTCATTTTCTTTATCTATCAGACTGGGTGGTAATCAATCCCTAACTCACAAGACTGCTGTATAGACTACGATATTGTAGTTGAAAATAATTTGTAAATATACTGAGTATACAGCAGGTATTTTTTATCTTTCGCTTGAGATTATTTTTCAATCTCCTATCTCAGCAGTATGAATGAAAAACAAGATCCCACATACTGAAATGCATGTTTTAAACTATCCAGTAGTGAAAATCTAGACCCTAGGACAGTGACTCATTTGTATAGGTCTGGAAAGATTGGAAGACAGAGTCGAGAAAATAGAAAAAAAGGGGGGAGGATCACTCAAAATAAGCGAGGTATTATAGATTTAATGATTTGCTTAATCAGAGTAAGCCTGGCATTTATTTGGAAATTTTTCAAGAATGTTTTCTGCCTTTAGTATCCACATGGCAAAGAAATACCAGTATTTTATTGTTAATTCATTGGATATTTGTAAGAAGTTTAGAGTCTTCTAATCTGCATGCTAAGGGCCTATAAAAGTGTCTAATTCAGAGGAATTTCTGACTTTGTTAGCCAAATGAATAAAAGGATTAATGAATGAATGATTAAATGAGGAAACAATGACTCTAATATGATCACTTTAAGCCTCTAGATTTCAACAGGAAGTACAAAAATACTCAAACACCTGTGACACTCTGTCATTTAGGGAAACCTTCCTGATGATTTCTTTCCATGCAAGAAGATAGCTAGCCCATGAATAACCTGAACTTTTCAGAAAACTGTATTTCTGCCCAGGATCTGTGATGCTTAGACACAGTCTGACTGTCATGAGGCTGAGAAAGACACACTAACTCCTTAAAAGATATGAGCTAGCCATAAATTTTAGCATAAAGGCCCCTCATCCTGGCCTGCAGAGTATAGAAATTATAATGACAGATCTCTTTGTATAGGGTATATCCATGCTTAATCTTAGCTTTTATTGATGAACAAGTGGGTCCAGTAGAATCACAATGCCATTCCCTATGAATGGGAGCCACACAGGGGATATTCGTCATTAAGTAGCAGATCAGAGGAGACCATATGGCCACCATAGTTGTTCTTAATAATTTTTCATTTGGGCATAGGTCAATTTATAGAATTAATATATTTTATAACCACAGTGCCTGAATGAGACTCATTTCCCTAACTTTTAATCTTTGTCCCCAAGCTGCTTCCTCCCAGATCTATCTCGTTGCAAGGGTGATGATCTTTCTAATATAATCTGGGTTTGATTTCTTCCACATCTTCTCTTCGCCCTTGAGATAAAGTCCAAGCTATAACAAGGCATGCAATGCTCCTATGGCCTGGCTTCCTCCTTTCTATCCAGTTTCATTCCTCAAGATTCTGCATCTTAAACTTTATACTCCAGTAAATCAAAACGCTCTGCAGTTACTATGAATGCTATGGAATTCATGCTTCAGTACCTTCATTTGTTCAGTTCCCTTTGTCCGAAATGCTCTACTTTCCCAGTCTCTTTTTGGAGAAAGTCTAGTCATTTCTCAAGATCTAACTAAGTATCTTCTTCTGCAATTCCTCCCTAAGTGCCTAATTTGGTGAAGCAACCCCTCCTTGTAGTTTACTCATCAGGCATATATTTATCATGACACTTGACATATTATATTGAAATTTTCTAATTACATCTTTGTCTCCCTCATTAGACTTGCATATCATCAAGGGAAAAGTACACTCAAATTCATCTTTCAATCTCCTGGGTGTGGTGAGTATTCAGAAATGTGCTCAATGATATTAATTGAAATTAATGTAGATAAGTGCTAAGAAATAATTTATTTTAATGGAATACCATCTGGTGGCCTGAGGGCTATCTTTTCTGAGCCAAAAACCAAAACAAACAAACAATACCATTAAGTGTTCAAGATGAGGATTACAGCCAGTGATTTTTTCTGGAAAACAAATTGGTTAATTTATGTTGTCCTGTAAAAGGTTACATTCTAGGCCTTCCAATTATCAACAGCAATAGAATGTTTATTCTGGATGCCATGTAAGGGTCTTGATTTATTTTTCTGTAGTGAATGTGCCTGCTTTGTTTTATTTCACTTCTTTAGAAAAGCTATTATATAGTCTGCAACACTCAAGAGATTATTTCTTTTTAAACTGAGCTTCTTTAATTTCAGATACATAAATTGGCTATAATTCAGAGTGAAATGTGTCATTATAGTCTAACAGCATTTATAAATGTTCATAGATGTTAAATTATTAAGCCATTCAGACACTTAAAAGAATGCATGCACATGTACATTGGGCAGCATATAATGAGAAAATTTATCTTTATGTTTGGCTGCACAATCTATTTTCATTCCCTGGACTATTCCAATTCATCATTTAAACCTGGTTCTAAATCTTCTACTGAAAATATTGCTAATGGGGCCAATCTGGGCTGGCAAACAGAAGTGTGTAGGTGCTTATCTGTCTGGGAGAGTATGAGGTTAAAATGCTGCAGGTACCTCTTAATACTTTAACCTTACCCAAATGTACCTAGGATAAACCACACCCTTTAAAACAGTGATTACTATTACTAATATTTTGTCTGTGGGAGTTCCCTGAGTAATCCTAGCCCTACCACCAAATTATGAGTTCACTGAATGAACACTCTCTTGTTTATGCTATGGCTCTTTTCTTTTTCTTTTCTTTTCTTTTTTTTTTTTTTTGTTATTGCAAAAATTGCATAATGCATTGAATTGGGAAGTAATTCACCTAGTAAGTGCACACAGTAAGTTCTCAATCAATTAAGCAATATAATTCCTCAACAGAATGATTTGTTGATATTCTCTGTACTTTCTTTGAATAAGCAATTCTTATACTCATTAGTTTTGGAATATAGGCTGGCCAAAATCCATCATGTTACAGTGGTAGAGCAGGAAATGATGAGTAGTTCAACTCTTTATTCATATAGAAAAAGAGAATGTATGCAAGATCCCAATAGGCAGAATAAATTGAGACAAAATTGTGATTGGAGTGAAGAAAAGGGACTTCAATCAGACAAACTGGCTCTTGCTTGCCCCTGTGGTGGGTCTTGGGATTCCAAGGAGCACAATTTAGAAAACTAAGGTATCAGATCACTTTAGTCCTACCATTAACCAACAGAAGCACATTTGTGAGACTTTTTTCTATATACATAAATGTGTTCATACTTCCCAGGCTCTGAATACTAAGAAAAGTCTGGAAACAATCAGGGAAATAAAAGACTTTAGGCATAATGTTATCTCCCCAATAAAACTGCCACTGTATCATTAATCTTCATTCATATCTCTTATATTTTTGTCTTTGACGTATTAACCATTTTTATAAGCATTATGCTTATGAGCACCTTTATAATTTTTTAGATACTATGATCTCTCATTTGAGAACTAAACTGTAGTGACAATGACCTATTGTATACTTCTTCCTAGATATCTGACAAATCTTTAAGAGTCAGAATTTTCAAAGCTTACTTTATAACTTTGCCTTAAATATTTATTAACTTGTGTGTGTGTGTGTGTGTGTGTGTGTGTGTACTTCCGTAATGATATTACCCTCGACATGAGTTACCCAACTTAAAAACGTGTATGTGTGTGGGGGGGTCATCACTTCTTAAATACCACTTTACCCCATTCAAATATCCACATATTCAACTTATTACTGAAAAGTTACAGATGGTCACTGTGATAATCTTGTCACCATTATTTTCCATTCTAATTTATACTATTTGAATTCAGTTCCTCATTATTTCTTGTCCATGCAAAGGTTGCAATAAATCTAACCTATTACCTAAGTAACCTAATTACCTTATTAACCTAAATATTACTTAAATATATTCCTATTACTGGGTATTTGGTAGTTACAATTTTTTCACCATCATGAATAATATTTGTGCACATATATCTGCATTTTGTATTGGTACCTCATCAAAGCCCATTAGGATTTATGTAACAGTATGGTATTAATCTGTCTTTTCAAAAAATAAAATATATTCTCAAAAATGATGGCTATTTATGAATTTGTTTTGGATCATAAAGCAAAATCACATCAGTTAAAAGAATAATAATGTACAAGTTCCAAATATAAATCAAACATTTGAAAGTATGACCACAAGTCTGAATAAACCTGGGATGGTGTCATTATTTATTGTCAGGATATTTGGGTAAATGCTGGTATTCTATCAACTTTCATATGAAACTCTATGCTAATATAAATAGCTAAGCATTGAATTTGCCTATTCCAAGTACATGTTTGTTGTGTTGTTTTAAGTCAAATAGAGTAATTAGATGTTATAAATTTTAGTATGAGGGAAAGTTTGTAAAGATTATTTCAAAATTTATGGCTCCTATAATTGAGCGAATGATCACATCAACTATAGAAACATGGAAAGCTTGAATATAACTTAATTTGGAGTAGAAGATTATAAAATAGAATTTTAGAAGATTGTAAATTAGAATGTTTACTTATTGATTTTGGTAAACCTTTGAGAATCCAAGAATATTTTGAATAGGCAGTTGATATATAGATGTGGAAGCTGAAAGAGTTATGGGATGGAGGTATGCATTTTTGGATGATCTGCATAGGTTATTCTTAAAACCATAATTGTAAAAAAACAAAGAAACAAAAACAAAACAAAAAAGCCATTATTGTGAATGAGATCCTTTAGGAAGAGAATATATCTGAAATAATGTGTAAAGACACATTAAATGGTTGTGATATAATGAGACAAAATTCAAGAAGCAAAGATTTATATTCTATAGGGAACAAAATCATAAATGTTTATGTACATATGATAAGAGAGCACACAAGAGAAAGAAAAACACTTTAGTAAGTATATTAATACAAAAATAAAATATACATATATATTTGTGGAGAATATATATTTTTTAATTCTCCTTTGTTTATTTTTTAAATTCTCCCATATTGCGTTATAAATGTATACTATTTTAGTAATTTAAACAATATCATCACAAGTTAGGAAAAGTAAGTATCTGTCATTTCATACAAAAAAGGGATAGCTAGATTGATGAAGTAAAAGCACAAAATAGTGTCATAATCTCTAAGATATAAGGTTTCATATATAAAAGTGAAATTAAACATATGATATATATTTTATTTTTAAAAAGATTTTATTTATTTATTAGAGAGAGAGAGCACAAGCGGGGTGAGGGGCAGAGGGAGAAGCAGACTCCCTGCTGAGCAGAGAGACCAATGCAGGGCTCAGTCCCAACACTCCGGGATCATGACCTGAGCCTAAGGCAGATGCTTAACCGACTGAGCCACCCAGGTGCCCCTAAACATAAGATATATATTTTAAACAAATCAAATGCAGTCCTTAAATACTACTGATGGGACAGTTGCAGAAAGGGGTTCAGGATGCACAGATGGAGATTCGGATGGTAAAACCATGGACAAAGAAGAATACTTTTTTAAATGCAAAAAGAGGGGTATGGCATTTTAAGAAAGTAATCAAAGAACTAAATAAATGAAGGGATATTCCATATTAAGCAATGGAACGAATACTACTGTTGGTTTTGTCAAGATGTCAACTCTTCCCAACTTGATCTACAAATTCAATATATTATCAATCAAAGTACCAGCAAATTATTTCATGGTTATCAACAAACTAACTCCAAACTTCATATGGAGAGGCAAAAGACCCAGAGTTGTCAATATAATATTGAAGGAAAAGGACAAAGTGGGTGGACTGGCAACACCTGACTTCAAGACTTACTGTAAAGCTACCATAAACAAGAGACTGTAATCTGGGTGAAAGAACAGACAGAGAGATAAATGGAATAAAGCCCAGAAATGGATCCCCCATAAACACAGTAAACTAATCACTGATGAAGCAGCAAGGGCAATACAATGGAGTAAAGATCGTTGTTTCAACAAGTGTTGCTAAAATTGGACATCCACATGCAAAAAAAAAAAAAAAATGAATATAGCTACAGACCTTATTTCCTTAAAAAATTAACTCAAAATCAAACACAGACCTTAATGTAAAACGCAAAACTATAAAGCTCCTAAATGGTAACATAGGAGAGTATCTAGTTGACATCATGTATGGTGATAACTTTTTAGATACACCAAAGGCGTGAGCCATAAAAGAGTTGATAAGCTGGACTTCATTAACATGTAAAACTTCTGCTCTGTGGAAGACACTATCAAGAGAATAAGACAAGCCACTAACCGGAAGAGGATATTTACAAAAGAAATATATGATAAAGGATGATTATCTAAAATATACAATGAATGATTAAAACCAAATGTCAGGAAAATTAAAAATCCAATTGAAAGGTAAACAAAAGACCTAACAGACACTAGACCAAAGAAGATATCCAGATGACAACCATGAGAAGATATTCAACATCATATGTCATTAGGGAGAGGCAAATTAAAACAAAGAGACACCACTATAAACCCATGAGAATGACCAAAATCCAAAACATGGACAAGACCGAATGTTGGTGAGGATTTAAAGCAACGGGGACTGTCATTCACTGCTGGCAAGAAAGCCACACTGGACAGCCACTCTGGAAAACAGTTCAGTAGCTTCTGACAAAACTAAATAGACACTTACCATACAATCCAGCAATCACACTCTTTGGTATTTAACCAACAGAATTAAAAATCTATGTGCCACTTAAAACATACACCCAGATGTTTACCACAGTTTTCTTCATATTCATTTTTTCATAAAAAGATATTCCTATGTTTATAGCAGCTTTATTTTTGTTTTGTTATTCCAAAACATGGAAGCAACCAAGATATTCTTCAGTAGGTGAATGGATAAATAAACCATGGTATACCAGACAATGGAATATTACTCAGTGTCAAAAAGAAATAAGCTGTCAAGCTATGAAAAGACATGAAAGACAGTTTAATGCATTTTTCTAAGGGAAAGAAGCCAACCTGAAAAGGCTTCATAGTATAAAATTCCGACTACGTAACATTCTGGAAAAGGCAAAAATATGGAGAGACTCAAAAGATCAGTGGTTGCCAGGGTTTAGGGGCAATGAAGGGATGAACAAGCAGAGCCCAGAGGATTTTTAGGTTAGTGTAATTATTCTGTATGACAACATAGTGGTAAAAACATATTATACATTGTCCCAAACTACATAATGTACAATACTGAGAGAACCCTAGTGTATACTATGAACTGTGGGTGATAACCATGTTCTAATATAGGTATCATGGTTGCAACACATGTACCACTGTGGTTTGGGATATTGATAGCTTGTGATTGTGCTTATACAGGGGAAAGCATATATGGGAA
The DNA here is from genome assembly GCF_964656455.1 of Halichoerus grypus. NCBI lineage: Eukaryota > Metazoa > Chordata > Mammalia > Carnivora > Phocidae > Halichoerus > Halichoerus grypus. Next base: position 10,193,592 of record NC_135721.1, read on the forward strand.
CTCTTTCTGCTTGCCATTCACTTTTGCTGTGATGTTAAAACTACTCTAAATAAAAAAGTCTACTAAAAATTAAATAAACAAAGAAAGAAAGCAGAGAACTAATGAAAATAGGCAGCATAAAATATTCACATCTTTGGGGCCACCTGGGTGGCTCAGTCACTTAAAAGCATCGGCCTTCAGCTCAGGTCATGACTCAGGGTCCTGGGATCGAGCCCCACATCAGGCCCCATGCTCAGCAGGGAGTCTGCTGCGCCCTCTCCCTCCACCCCTCCCCCTCGACTCCTGCTCTCTCTCCCTCTTGCTCTCTCTCTCTCTCTCAAATAAATAAAATCTCTAAGAAAAAAATTCACATCTTTGATCTCACAGAAGATGGAGAGGAGGAAGCAGCTTCAGGAATCCAAGACTCTACCAAACACACTATTTACCTAAAGAATTGTCTGAATCAACTACTGAAACTACTGAAACTCTGAAGTCTGGTTGAACACGTGCAGCATCCAAAACAGTGCCTCATGCAGGAAAACTCTTGTAAACTTCAGGGTACAATTTCCCAACCCCCAGCCTGGCAACAGTACCTGTACAGATGTGGCCCAGATTCTCAGAGAGGCTTATGCCAAATTAGACAATAGGGACATTATCCTATAAAAACTGGGGCTGTGGGTTTTGGTGTACCTGATGGTTGACTGAGGGGATGACACAGAAGCTGACCATTGTTTCAACTCTCACCTGTGCAAGTGGCTTCCTTTAGCAGTGTTGGTCAAGAGGATCTAAAGAAATAGAGTGCCTTTTTTCCCCCCCTTATTTAGATCAGGCATTTAAGTAAACCTCTTTCAGGTCACTGGCTGACTATGGAGAAAATAAAACAGAAACTTCATTAACGATATGTGATAAGAAACATAGTCCTTGAAAAAAATAGTTAAGACAAGTCACTAAATAGAAAATTACAGCTTTCCTCAAGAAACAACAGCAATCCCTAGGGAAAGAAGAAAATCTGATTTCCAGTTACCACATCACAGTTTTTGAAATGTATAGTTCTCAATAAAAAATGACAAAGCATACAAAAATAGGAAGTTATGGTTAATTCAGAGGAAAACAAACAAAATACAACAGAAACCATTTCCAAGAAAGCCTAGTCATTGGACCTACTAGGCAAAGACCTTAAATTATCTGTCATAAAAATGCTCAAAGACAGAGACACAAGCCAAGAAACAGACTCTTAACTATAGAGAACAAACTGATGGTTACCAGAGGGGAGGGGGGATGGGTGAAATAAGTGATGAGATTAGACTTGTGATGAGCACAGGGTAATGTGTGGAATTGTTGAATCACTATATTGTACATTGGAAACTAATATAATACTGCATGTTATTTGTATTGGAATTAAAATTTTAAAAAATTAAAAAAAATAAATGCTCAAATAGATAAAGGAAGTCATGAATAAAAAACTAAAGCAAATCGGGGAGCAGTATTTGAGCAAGTAGGAAATATCAATAAAAATACAGAAATTATAAAAATGAACAAAGTAGAAATTCAGAAGTTGAAAGTATAGTAGCTGAAAAAAAAAAATCAATAGAGGGATTCAACAGAGTATTTGAGCAAGCAAAATAAATAAATAAATGAATCAGCAAACTTGAAATTAGGGAAATAAAAGTTTTCCAGACAGTGGGAAGGAGGGAGGGAAGGAGGGAGGGAGGGAGGAAGGGAGGAAGGAAGGAAGGAAGGAAGGAAGGAAGGAAGGAAAGAAAGAAAGAAAGATGGATGAAGAGAGTATAAAGAATCTATGAGACATCATCAAGCATACTAACATCAGTGGAATCTCAGAAGAAGAGAGTGAAAACAGCAGAAAAAAATATCTGAATAAAAAATGATCAAAACATTATTTGATGCAAAACATGAATCTACACATCCTAGAAGCTCAATGAATCCCAAACAGGATATACTAAAAATACCCACACTAAGATACATTATAATCAAATTGTCAAAAGCCAAAAACAAAGAGAAAATCTTGAAAGCAGCAAGAGAAAAGAGATTTGCCCCATTAAGTGATCCTCAATAAGATTAACAGCCAATTTCTCATCTGAAACCATGTATACTAGCGGGCAGTGATAAGATATTTTTAAGTGCCAAGAAAAAAACAACAATGAAAACAAAAACCCTGTTAACCAAGAATTCTTATTCTGGAAAGTTATCTTTTAAGAATAAAGGAGATACTAAGAAATTCCCAGATAAACAAATGCAAAGGGTATATGTAAGTAGGCCTGCCCTACAAGAAATACTGAAGGGAGTCTTTTGGGATGGAAAAAAAGACAATGTAGAGGGACTCAAAGCCATACAAAGAAAGATCACTGGTAAGGGAAACTATATAGATAACTATAAATGTTACCATTATTGTAGTTTTGGTCTATTAAACTACACTTATTTTTTAAGTTTTTTCATTTAGTTTCCTGTGTGATTTAAAAGATAAATGCATAAAATGATCATTATAAACCTATGTTGATAAGCACACAATGTATAAATACGTTATTTGTCATAATAACAATATAAAGGGTGGGGAACACTTTATAAGAGCAGAGTTCATGTATGCTATGGAAGCTAACATGTTACCAATTTATACTTGATTGCTATAAATTTATTAACTATAATCCTCATGGTAACCACAACGAAGATAACTGAAAAAATATACAGAAAAGGTAATGAAGGGGAAATCAAAATGGTGCAGTATTAAAAAAATTAAGAAAACACAAAATAAGGGCGCCTGGGTGGCTCAGTTGGTTAAGCGACTGCCTTCGGCTCAGGTCATGATCCTGGAGTCCCAGGATCGAGTCCCGCATAGGGCTCCCTGCTCTGCATGGAGTCTGCTTCTCCCTCTGACCCTCTTCCCTCTCATGCTCTCTGTCTCTCATTCTCTCTCAAATAAATAAATAAAATCTTTAAAAAAAAAAAAAGAAAACACAAAATAAGGTAATATTAGAGGAAGTGAGGAAGACAATATTTGTGACATAAAGAAAAGTAATCCACAGGGGGCCTGGGTGGCTCAGTTAAGTAGCCAACTCTTGATTTCAGCTCAGGCCATGATCTCAGGCTCCTGCAATCCAGCCCTGAGTCAGGCTCCATGCTCTGCAGGGAGTCTACTTTAGGATTTTCTCTCTCCCTCACCCTCTGCCCCTCCTCCAACTCACATGAGCGCTCTCTCTCTCTCTCTCAAATAAATAAATCTTTAAAAAAAAAAAGAAAAAAGGAAAGTAATCCACAATGTCAAAGGTCCTTGAACATCAGTTCATTTTAAATGTAAATGGCTTAAGTTCACCAAATAAATTACAGAGACTGGCAGAATTGATGAAAACAACACAACCCAGTTATGTGTCACCTACAAGAGACTCATTTTGGATCCTAAGACACAAATAGGGATGAAAATGAAAGGGTGGAAAAGATATTACATACAAATAGTAACCGTAAAAGAGGTGAAGAGTTTACACTAATATTGAACAAAAATAGACTTTAAGTTATTCTAAGAGAAAGATAAGACATTTTATATTGATAAGACGGCCCATTCATAAAAAAGATATAACAATTATAACCATAAATATCAAACAGAGTCCCAAAATATATGAATAAAATATTGACAAAATGAAAGGAAGTAATAGTTCTAAAATAGTATCTGGAGACTTCAATATTTCGTTTTCAATAATGGATAGAAAGTCTAGGCAAATGACTGATAAGGAAATTACAAATTGTGGTATTTACATGCAACAGAATACTATTCAGCAATAAATTAAATACTGATGTATACTACAGTATAGAGGAACCATAAAAACCTCATCCTGAATCTAAGAAGCCAGACCCAAAAGGTCGCATATTTTATGTCTCCTTTTATAGGCTATATCCAGCTTCAACAAATACACAGAGACAGAAAATAGATTATTGGTTACCAGGGCATCAGGGATGGGGAAATGGGGAACAATTACTTATTAGATACAAATTGCTTTTCTGGGGTAATGAAAACAATCTGAAAGCAGAGTAAAGTGTGGCTGCACAATATTGTGAATATATTAAATGTCACTCAAGTATACAATTTAAAATAGTTAATTGTATGTTATATGACTTTTACCTCAATTTTAAAAATCACATCACAAATAACTACTTCATGAAGTCAGTAACACTCTGGCATAAAATGTTTATCGACTTTTTCATCATCCCTTTACAGAAGGATTTGTATTTCATGTGGAAAAAACACTCCCATGGCTTACCCTGATCTGGGTATGCTTGAAGGTGACCAGTGTGAAATTAGAGAAAATGCAGGAATGTGGCCTAATCTACAACGCAAAGAAATTCTTACATGCATTTTTATTTACCTCTGTATTCTTATTAAAACAATTTAGTCTCCAGGTTGAGCAATTAGCTGGGATATTGAATTACAGTCTTATAATTTTAAATTAAGGAAAATGTATTGAGCTAATAATTCACCTCTATCCTACATTTTGAAGATACTAAAGTAAGTGCAGATGTATGAAAGTCTCTTCACTTCAAGGTACTTAATAAACCATTGTGAGAGTCAGTCTAAAAAATGTCACACACACAATATTATGTATGCCACAAAAAAAGTGATGAGAAACTATACGTAAAAATAAAAGTATGTATTATAATATTTTATGTATGCATATATGTATTTCTAGGAAAATTTAGGGGGAAAAATTACTTCCTCAGCCTGAATGATTACTGTCCATTAAACTCTTAAAAGAGTTCAGGCTGAGCCTTTAAGTTCAATGAGGATATCAATGGCAAAAGTAATATTATATATGGTAATATAGAAACAAAAACAGTATACTTGAATTGAGCGGTGAGAGCAAAGTTTGAATTTCAATAATTGTGGTGGCATTATTATTGGGGTCAAAGGTTTGTAAAAATGTGTTGGATGGGAAAGGGATTGTATGCCACTGTAAGGTGCCACAGCAGAGTCTCAAGTATTGAAGGACATGGTCCTTTTTTTTATTACAGTTTATGTAAATTTTTATTACAGTTTAGTGTGTATAAAGAGCAATGTACAGCACAATGATTATGCACATGGTAAACACTATGGGTTCTTCTATTTTTTCTTTTTTTTTAATGGTGTTTCAGTGGCTCTGGGAAGAATGGATTGGGAGCAACAACCAGGAGGAAAGCACTTTGATGACTGGGTAGTCCTCCCTTCAAGCGGGGCTGTGCGTCTGAATGGAGAGGAACTGTCAGCGGGTATCAACATTTAATTTGGCAAATTAACAGGAACTGGTAGCCAATTAACAAAGAGCGAAGGAAGCCACTACCCATCTGTGGCTACTTATCACTTAAAATGTGGTCCTTCTGAATTGATATGACTGTAAGTATAAAACACACACAGATTTCAAAAATGCCCCCAGCACCACCCCCAGCTCCACATGCACTCAGCCCCTTCCAGCAGTGAGGATGTTGGTTTTCATCATCTATAGGTCTAGAGAGAATCAGGGTGGAGGGGATGGTGTTAGCTCCAAGCAAAAACACGTTTCCCATTCTTCCTACCAAAAGTTCAGTAGTTTCTCATGAACACACTTCTCATTTTGCTGCACACCTCTGTCAATTTTCAGAGCACTGAAATGGCTTTTCTTGGATAGTGCTGTCTAGTTTTCTTTCTGGGGGGACAGGATTTGCAAACTTCCTTACTTCTTCCTGTTGGTAGTAGCCACTCAAGGCCACTCACTTTTACTGAAGTAAATAAAGCTGAATCAAGTATCCAAATTTCAGCAGTTCTCTTTTATTTAAAAAATTAAATAAAAGGGGCGCCTGGGTGGCGCAGTTGGTTAAGCGTCTGCTTTCGGCTCAGGTCATGATCCCAGGGTCCTGGGATGGAGCCCCGCATCAGACTCCCTGCTCAGCGGGGAGCCTGCTTCTCCCTCTCCCTCTGCTGCTCCCCCTGCTTGTGCTCACTTGCTCTCTCTCTCTGTCAATTAAATAAATAAAACCTTTGAAAAATATAAAAAATAAATAAAAAATCAAATAAAAATGACAAATAAATATTAAATAAATTAAAAAATTACTGGGGAGTGATTAGAACCAAAACTGAATTATAAATTGCAGGGTGAAACTAGAGGGTCATTACTGCAATTCAAATTTTAAAGCCCTTATATAGGTCCCTTTATTCCCTGATGTGGGAAAACTAACGTTTTTCTCCAGCTATTAGCAGAAGTACTTGAATGGTTTTAAAAACTTTCAATTTTCCAGTACATAATAGACAATAATATTGCAGCATTTGTGTGTGCTTTGAAGCTACAATGTCCCAACACTTTTTAAATGGGTTCTCTTACTACTATTGTTAACTCTTGGGTTTCGTATGTATTTATCAACTGAGAAAATTTAAAAGAAGTTTACATTTAAGGGGAAAATGTGCCTCAAATCACCCATGTAGGTTAATACTGGATTCATACAATTCCTCTTACATCTGATACTTTCAAAATACCTTAATTTTTACTCAACCCAGGGACAGCCGGGGCGGGGCGGGGGGATCCTGCAAAACAGGCTCATTTGGTTGATGAAATCAGGTGTTATCCTAGGAACCATAATGTTCCTGACACTATGACAAATAATCTGGCAGATTAATGACTAGAATCCAATAATCTTTTCTTCTTGTTCCCTCCCTGAGCTCTGAAAACTCGTCCGTGTGTCCTTTACATGATTCATTTTATGTACCTCGTATTTCACTGAGCCATACTTCTGTCCATTTATCCTGTCAGACCACAGCGGCAATTTTCAGTTCTTACCTTCACTTTCCTTTTTCCAGTTTCAGACTACACCATAGTCCTGGTTAGACATTTCCTTATAGAAAGAGGGCAGACGCTTAGATGAAGGTAGAGATCTCCAAGGAAAAACTGCAGACAACTTAAACCTGTTGACTAGGACCAAAGTCACCAAAATGCCTCCACCTTCAATTACGTTATCTAATCTCCCTTTCTCCCTGAATTTCCATTGCAAGTTCCCCTCTTTCTCCTAGTTTCATGCAATATGTGCTCAGCTGTAGGCCCTTTTCAAAACATACCAAATCTTCACAAACCATATGCTTGCCCACACAGTTTCTTTAGAATTCTTTAAATGTAAATATTAATGCAAATACAGTCTCACATTTATACATATGAAAAAAAAAAACCAGAAATCTGGGATGGGAGTCAGAATTCTCAGGGATTATAGAGGTTTTTGAGAGAAAAATGCCACTTAAAATGGGCTTTGCAAGACAGATAAGAGGGAATATCACTTTCTTCATCCACTCCCTTTTCAGATTTTTAATTTATAAGAAATTATATCCAATAGTCATAGGAAACCAATCTACCATTAACTGGACATTGTGCTCAACACTTTTTCAATATTATATCTAATTCTCACTACTTGGTATATCTCTGTCCTTCTTTGTCCTCAGACTAATTTATACCTTATATATTAACAGCTTGGTACAAGCAATAGTGAAAATTCAAACCATCTTTCTCTTCCACAAAAGAAACTGTAGTACTTTTGGGGCACCTAGCTGGCTCAGTCAGTAGATCATGCAACTCTCAATCTCGGGGTTGTGAGTTCAAGCCCCACATGGGGCGTGAAACCTACTTAAAAAATTAAAAAATTAAATTAAAAAAAAAAGAAATAGTACTTTTAATTAAATGACAACTGTGAAAACAGGAAGTTCATAATCCACATGCACCAGATGATAGGTTTCAACATCGCCAAGGCATGGTGGAGGCATGGTGGAGCGCTGGGTCACACCAAACTCTTCTTCCACTTAGACTGAGGCATGGGCATCAGAGGCCCTGCCTGCTGGTTCTATGTGTTCCAATAGTGAGACAAAACCCAGGGCTATGGTCGTGACAACCCCAATGGCTTCATTTGAGCCAATTTTATGGTTCCTTCGGGATAGAAAGACTGCTGATTGATTACTGGCTTATCTAAACCTATGTAAAAATTGTTCTTCCAGTAACTAGTAAGAAAGAAGGGCAGGATGGAATCAGCTAGGATTTCACAGTCAGACAGCAGGAAGCACCTGAGATGTGCTGCCACCAAATGAGCATCTGAGAACTGAGTTTATGAAAGAATGTAATTTTTAGGGGAATAATTCATTTTTAAAATCATTTTCTCAGGTATCTTCCTGACATTCATTTAGACTGAGAAAGATATTCAATTCCCTAGTTACAAAGTTTAGCTTATACTGGGGTGAAGAGTGGGATGAATATGTAATTCAAGGAGTACATAATGACAAATACCAAGAATGTCTATGTTGAGGAACTGAAATAAGATTTCAAGATTACTATCCAAAGTAATATAGTTCATGAGTGAATGAAACAAAATACGAATCCAAGTATATTGTTTGGGTTTGTATCTTTTCCACTACAACTTGAAATAAACATAAGCACTAGAGACTACAGGCAATATTCATGTATTTTATCCATGCTGCAAGTACATTATGGTGTGGTGTTTATTTACTTGAATTCATGTGATTACATGATCATAACTCAGGGAAAATGGTGACTTCTGATTTCTCTTACACTAGGGATATATATGCTGAAATTTATTTATAGAACATAATCCAAACAAGCAAATCTTATAACATAGCCCAAATTTATCGGCAAACATTAGGTTGTAGCAACCGAAATTGTTGTGTTTTAGGCCAAAAAATTATGAAATATCAGCAATATTATATAAATCAGCCAAATAGCCTAAACATTTAAAAATATTTATTAGTGACTGCCATCAACATTAACTATCTAGATGGATATTACTACATATACCCTGAGAACAGAGCCTAATTTATCTATTACCATGTACATACACTCCCAATTTAAGTTCTGTACATGTAAATTCTCAGCCATATTTAATGTTTGAATGAATAAACATATATATACTACATATATTAAAATATATGAATTCCTAGGCCATAGCTTTTCAGGCATTGAGGCTTGTTCTAATTATTTTTAAATAATGTCAAAATATGCAATAAAAGTTTCCATAATTTTGAGCACCAGCAGCATGGAAAATTAACCTAAGTCTGAGGACTAGATTAAGGCCAAGTGAACTGGCAGGGACTGAAGCTAGAGGGAAGGCATTTATTTCCAAACTTTTAACAAATAATTTTTGCAGGTCTGCTATGCACTAAGAACTATGTTAGGTTCTGGATCTATAAGTTAAGCAAAATAATGTTCCTTTCCAACAAGGAGCTTAGAGAAGCAAACAGAAAAGAGCACACATCCCACAAAAGTTGTGGTTTAAGCCACAACAAAGTACTTAGGGAAGCATCTTGCAAGAATAGCAAATTCAGTCTTGGAAAATCAGGGTAATTTTCCCTTATAATAACACTTCAAAACTGAGTCCTAAAGGATGTGAAGAGGTTGTTCAGATAAGATGCAGATAAAAGAGGGAAGAAACATGTCTTCAGAAATCTACAAGTGGATCATGAGTCTAATTTCTTGAGTTTATTAGACTAGACAGGAAGGAGCATAAATGAAAGAAAGGGTGGGGACAAAGCATAAGGGACTGTGTTGGGTTCATTGAAAACCCTGGAAGACATCCCGAAGACAACAGGTGCGTCGAGGACTCGAAGCAAAGAAATTTTTGAAAAGCAGATTTTCTATTTGGAAAGATCAATCTGGACTCAAAATGGAAAACAGACTGAAGGAAGCCAGATGGAAAGTTGGGAACACACTTTCAAAAACACAACAGTAATTCCAGAAATCGAGGATAATGACCAGAACTACTGAGGTGAAATTTTATTATTTTTTTTATTTTTTTGGAGGGGAAATTTTAAATTTAAAAAACAAGCAAACCAAAACAAGTATATTTCTTCTAACACTTTGGGAAAAAATATGCTTTGAATGAACGCTGGGATCAAGGAAAGAGAAGAAGAGGGTAAGATGTACATTTTTATAGCGTGGACCACGTTGTAAACCACAGTCATAGTTCCCAGTGTACAAATTCCTGAAGGAGAAGCAGATTTTTTTTCCTGTAGGGAAGTGGGGGGGTATAGAGAGATGACCACAGTTTGAGTTTTGACACAGTTGCATTAGGGTACCTATATATTAAACACTCGAACAGAAATATCCAGTGGGTTGCAGATTATATGTGTATGGAGACCAAGGGAGAAATCTATACTAGAATCATAAAGAGAGCAGGTCTGTGATAACCACTGCAAATGTAAAAGTAGACAGGCATGGAAAAAGACCAACGCAAGAGGCACGATTTGGGGGAAACAGATCTGGAAAATCTCAAAATGCAGAAGAATCTGGAAATAAACAATACAACAAAGGAACCGCTATCCCCAGCTGGAAGGTTGTTTACTTCACCAGAGACTCTGGCTGTGGAGTGAATATTCTTCGGATCCCACGAAGCTCCACCCTGAAGAAGTGAGCTTGGAGGACATGCACAAAGGTGCAGCTTTCAAACACAGTCTGTTCCGTTCAGAAATGATTCTCTTATCCTGTCCATCCTAAACACGTTTATCACAGTTTCTTTGTGGAGAAAAGTTGTATTTTTTGCCTAAGCCCCTTATGTATCAGTTGAGCTCAAAAATAATATGTAAGCTAACTAAATAATATATTTCAAGACTTCTTTTTCCTATAAAGTGGCTCTGTCCTTAAAAATGTTTTGGTACATTCCGGAAGTTGAAAAGAAATTTCATGAAGTCTGAAATTAAGACCTCTTCTGTGGCTACGCCTCTACCTGAAAAAGCTACTTCATGATTCAGTCGTGTTTGGGTGAAAAGTGTTTTCTTTTTTTTTCTTTTTTTTTTCAAGAGATTTCTGTCTGATTGATAAACAAGTATTCCCTGCAAAGAAAAATTTAGAAGGAAAAGTCTTTAAAGCTAAAAAGTGATGCAAAATTATGAGTATTTTATTTTTATAATAGTGAAAATTAGCATCCACTTGCTACCTAAATAAAAGCTTGGGCCAAGAACATTATGTAACCTCAGGTTAGAATAAAATTCTCAAATGTTTTACTAGCTCTAAAATCCTATTATTCTGATTCACCAGATTGAATGGCAGACACTATTTTTCTCATTCCATATCATGCATGCAATTATAATTGCTTTGCTAAACTTGCATAGACACTGTAAGGAAAAAAATATATACAACTAAGGTCACTTTGACATTTTATTAGCTTCAACTAAGGAACATTTACATAAATGCAGGCTCTCATAAATGGGTGGTCATGTGTGTGCTAGGACTACTTTTAACTTCCCAAGCCTTGTTTGAAATCAGGTGCAGGAAAAAAGACATCATTTTGGGTGGTGTATTTGTGTGCTAGGGCTGCCCTAACAAAATTTCACAGACTGGTTGATTTAAACAGCAGAAACATATTTTCTCACAGTCCTGGAGTCTAGAAGTCCAGATCAAGGTGTTAGCATGGCTGGTTCCTTCTGAGGGCTGTGAAGGAAAATTCCGTTCCAGGCCTCTCTCCTTGGCTTATAGACGGCTATCCTCTCTGTCTTCACATTTTCTCTCTGTATCTGTGTCCAAATTCCCTCTTCTTATAAGGATTACCAGTATTATTGGATTAAGGCCTACCTATGTGATCTTATTTTAATTTAATTATATCTCATAAGACTCTACCTTCAAATATTGTAATATTCTGAGGTCACTGTTCCCAAGCAAGTCCAAAACCTGGCAGGGCAAATTCTATTGCATTTTAAAGCTTGAGAATGATCCACTTTAGCTGGATGGTTTATCGACTCTGCCCACCAGGGTGGTAGCCCTACCTCCCAGGCAAACCAGGGTGACAGACCTGCTTCCTCAACCTAGAGCACCCTCACTCCTTGGCCCTGTGCCTCGCTTTCTGGAACCAAGGGGGAGGTGGCCCCTCCCATGGGGTCTGTGCCCTCTGTGTCTTAACTTCTTGAATTAAAAAGTTCATGGCCCAACCAAGAAGGAAACTGGGCATTTTAGCCTATTTTGTTGGTTTATTGGATTGTGTAGAACCTACAGATCTGAACACAAGTCTTAGTATTGCTAACTACTTGCCAATTTCACTGGTTAAGTTGTTCAACCTCTGTGAGTTTTAGGGTCCGTATCTTAAAGTATGGATACCTAAAAGTAGTAATATCTCCAAGAAAAAAAAAAATTTTGAGAATAAAATAAATTAAAAGCTCTACACTATGAACTTCATAGGAAGTCAGTATTACCAAAGCAAATTATGGACTGTGAATTAAGTCAAACCAGATGAGTCTTAAGCTTCCATCTGCCTCCAAACGCTATGATACTTTATGCCATGTAAAACCCATGACAGAAATTCCCAGACTCCTACTTAGAATGGCACGGCAACACTATGAAGATAGGGACCCATGGCAGAGGAGAACAACAAGCTTCATGCCTTGATTTTGAAAGATTTAGTTAAATTCCAATTCTTCTTTTTATACTTGACTTTCTTCCTAGACCACTTGGATTAATCAGAAAAGGAGAAGATTGTTCAATGGCTCTTTAGGACTCCAGATAGAGAACACATTCTCCCCTGTGTGCTGAAAGGTATTTCAATTGTAGGGAGTACAGAGTTCATTAATACAGTGGAATATCCCAGAAAAAACATACGCTATGGTTTTAGATAGACAGGAATTAGAATTTCAGCTCTGCCTTACATTAGCTAAGTGACATAGGACACATCTCTTTTGCTGGGTCTTAACTTTTATAAACATCTCTGAAATGGGGATGAGATCAACAAACTCATATACCATCTAGATCAGATTAAGGCAACATGACAAAATAGATGCATTCTGCATTATGTAAATTGGAAAGTACAGTAAAATTATTTATTTGGATACAATCCAATTTAGAAAATCCAAAATTCTAAGAAGTAAAAACTAGACAGAAGAGGTAAAATTTTAAACATAACCTCTACATAAACCATGGGGCGATTCACTGAGATAAAAAAGATCTACGTTTTTTTCAATGACCCATGTTATCATCCTATTTATATATATTTAAGACACACAAGTTCAAATTGTCTCTAAAACTGAATATTTGACTTCCGTATCTTAACTGTAAAATTATCAACTTTTTCCCATTTTTTTTTTTTTTTTACATTAAACTCATTTTTTCTACCTATCAAATACTTTACAAGACTTAATTTTGAAAAGCTTTTTCCTGGAGTAAAAAGAGAAAACAAAAATGTCCTCTGGAGGTTCTGCCTGGGATACAATCACAGATTTTCACAGAATGACTTGTATTCAGCCTAGGCCCACATTTGTCCACCTAGTTATTGAAACTAACCTGCTGTGTCACGCCCACTTCTGGAGCTGGGCTGGAATTTGCTTAGAATGTTAGATTTGTTTTAGATTTATTTCATCAGGAAAGATGATTTTCTGCATGGATTCCCTACATGTTCCTTCATCATTTCTGTCATTTAACAATACAATATTTTCAAGTTCAGTAAAGCAGAGTGAATGCGTTATATTGTAACATGGTACTTTCAACAACTACACTATTCTTGCAAGATAGAAACATTTTTTTCACATATGTTAGAATAATTTGAGTTGAGAGATGAGAGTTTATTTAAAAATAAGGTTGAAAGCACATTTATTTTCTGGGATCAAGTGAAGAGAAATTCTAAACTTACAGAAAAAAAACCTGAGAGGATTCTAAAGGAAAATTTGAGAACATTTACAGAGCAAATTGAAGAGAGAAATCTTCCTTCAGTGAAGTTATGCTAAGCAATAGTAAAGCCCCCAGGTGGAAAAAAGAAAATTCCTTGGGTGAAAGTTTCTCAAGATTAAGTACGTAAGTTAAATTAGGAGAGAGACCATAATTGTCTTTGTATGAGACTAAGATCAAGGCCACCATTTAAGGCATAACAGAAGACCAGAATAGAAATCAGAAAACCTATGTTAAATAATACTTCAGTAATTTTGCTGTATCAAGGTGTACCACAACACTTCCACCTGTAAAAACTGTGTTATCAGAGTCCACTACTAACTCTCTTTGTGAGTTGGAAGAAACTATTAGACCTCTGGGATGATAGCTAATCTTATAATGCCATGTAATACTTACAAATAAAACGAGGTAGGTAAGTGGGAAGAATATATTAGGAAAGCAGCTAAGGATCATTTTTATATGTGATATCAAATTATTTTTGTTACTGTATGCATAAGATAGTAATAATCACATTCTTAAGCTTATTATTTTGAAATAATAAGAGATTTGCAGAAAATTGCAAAAAAAAAAAAATGTTCAGGGAGATCCTATGTGCCCTTTAAGCAGCCTTCTCAGTAACATCTTTTATAACCATTATACAATATTAAAACCAGGATATTGACATTGGTACAACTCAGAATTTATTTGAATTTCACCATCTTCATGCACACTTATTTATGAGAGTGTATAATTCTATAGAATTCTATATGTGGAGGTTCATGTAGTTGTAATGACAATCAATCCAAAGGTTCTCTGTTGCTACCTATCTATAGCCACATGCATATCCCCCCCCCACCAAATCCTAAATTCCTAACCATTGGCAACTATTAATATACTCCCTCTCTTAGTTTGCTATGTCAAGAATGCTTTATGAATAGAATCAAAAAGTATGTACTCTTGAGATTAGCTTCTTTCACTCAACATAATTCCCTTGATACCCACCCAAGTTTTTGTATGAACCAATAGTTTGATCCTTTTTTTTTTTTACAGAGCTATATTCCATAATGTAAATGTGCCACAATTTGCTTAATCATTTTCCTGTTGAAAGACATTTTAAGGTTTCCAGTTTTTGTCTACTACAAATAGGGCTATATAAACATTTGTTTATAGGTTTTTGAGGGAACATAAACTTGTATTTCTCTGGGATAAATGCCCAAAAGTGTCACTGTTGGATCATATGGTAAACATATGTTTAGTTTTAAAGGGAAATGACAAACTATTTTCCAGATTGTTTCTACCATTTTAAATTACCACCAACAAAATATGAGTGATCCAGTTTCTCCACATGTTTGCCAGCATTTGGTGTTATTATTTTTATTTTAGCCAGTCTGACAGCTGTGAAGTGATACCTCACTAAAGTTTTAATTTGTACTTTTTTAATGATTAATGATGTTAAAAATCTTTTCAATGCTTATTTGCCATCTGGATATCCTCTACAGTAAGCTGACTGCTCCTGTCTTTTTCCCATTTACTAACTGTATCGTTTGGGGGTTTCAGACTGTTGAATTTTGAGAGTTTGTTATACATTCTAGATACAAGTTCTTAGGTATATGGTTTGTGAATATTTCCTCCCAGTCTGTAACTCACCTTTTTACCTTCTTAACAGAGTTGTTCACAGAACAAACATATTTAATTCTGATATGCGTACTTTATCAATTATTTTTCTTTATGGATTGTGCTCTTGGTGTCAAGTCTAAGTGGCCTAGTCCTAGGTCCCAAAGATTTTCTTCCAATGCTTTTATTTTTTCCTAAAAGTTTTACACCTTATGACTTATATTTGTTTGTGATAAATTTGGGGTTAAATTCTGTGTAAGTTTTGAGGTGTAAGACTACAATTTCTTTTTCTAGTCCAACTGAAAAGACCATTTTTCCTCCATTTAATTGTTTTTGCACTATTATGAAAGTCAATTGGACATATTTGTGTGGATCTATTTCCGTTCCATTTATCCATGTCTACTCCTCATCTAGTACTCACTGTGTTATTACAGGAGATATTTAGTAAACCTTAGCATTGAAAAAAAATTAATCTTCTTTTTCAAAATTCATTTAGCTTTTTAAGGTCTTTTCTTGCAGATGTCATTTCTTTCCCCTCATATTTTAGAATATGCATGTCTATATTTACAAAGTATCTACAAAGATCCTTGTTAATATTTCTTTTTTTTTTAATTTTATTTGTTTATTTGACAGAGAGAGACACAGCGAGAGAGGGAACACAAGCAGGGGGAGTGGGAGAGGGAAAAGCAGGCTTCCTGCGGAGCAGGGAGCCCGATGCGGGGCTCGATCCCAGGACCCTGGGATCATGACCCGAGCCGAAGGCAAACGCTTAATGACTGAGCCACCCAGGCGCCCCGTTAATATTTCTTATACGAACTACGTTCAACTTAATTTGGCCACCTTTCTACCATGTTGAGTCTTCCAATTCATGAATATGGTATGTTTTATCTACTGTAAGAAATGTGCCACTCTGGTTCAAATATTGATAGTGGGGCAGGCTGTGCATGTGTGGGGGCAGAGGGTATATGGGAATTCTTTGTCCTTTCCATTCAGTTTTACCGTGAATATAAAACTTACCTAAAAATTAAAGTATATATTTTAAAAAGTTTAACATCTCCTTGATCATTCACTTCCACCCTATTAAAGAGGGAGGTTGTAAAAACAGTTCAAGATTAGGGAAGTATTTTAGAAAAAGCTATTATTGAGATGTGAGTCCCACTCTCAACTCCTACAAAACGGATGCAACCTAGGGAAAGTGAGGTGGCTCAGATGGACCACTTAGGGAGTTTAATATATCATCCTTGAAACTTGGAAGACAATAAACAGTGATGTCTATTTCCAGATTCAGAGAGCCAATGAACAGGAGTTTGTGGCAACCAGGATGCTCTGATGTTAGAGCAGATGAGAAGTAGCTGCACTGGGATTTGTCTGCCTCAAATCACTTCTCATATCTGCTAACTCTGGAGATATTAAAAACAACAGTTATTAAGATGGGATAGAACACACTAGATCAGGAAAGATGGACAGGTCAACCATACCCCTATTCGTAGTGTAGTTGATGAACTGATTAGAGACCCAAGACAGAAAAGAGGCAACTATTTTACTGCACTATTCAAGTTATTCAATAAGACTAGGAGTTACCAAGAATATTTGTTACTTGAAAATAGCCAAAAGAGCCCCCTAGTTTCCCTTAGGTTTCAGGTGAGGATCTTGGGGAAAAATAACCTTTTGAATACGTATGCAGAAAAAACTGGAGTAACTGAATATAGTGTTTGTTCCGATAACACCATGTGTCCTTCTTAGAGTTATAACTCTTACACTTAAAATAGTAAAATAACAATGAATAAGTAATAGTAAGCACTTTAGCAAAAATTATTTGGTAATCTACTTACTGATGACATTTCAAACCAATACAATTCTTCTAGAAAGCAAGTTTCCAAATGTCCCAAGAATAATAGCTATTCTAGCATTGGGC
The DNA here is from genome assembly GCF_964656455.1 of Halichoerus grypus. Classification (NCBI taxonomy): domain Eukaryota; kingdom Metazoa; phylum Chordata; class Mammalia; order Carnivora; family Phocidae; genus Halichoerus; species Halichoerus grypus. Next base: position 10,210,716 of record NC_135721.1, read on the forward strand.
ACAATAAAAATATAATAATCATAATATTTTTAAAAACAGCAAGATTTCTTCTCTAAAAGGCCTTTTAGTGCTTAAAAATACAATAGCAGCTGGTCTTCCTGAAGATTTTCTTTAAAAAAAAAGGGGGGAAGAGTTAATCTTAATTAAGTACTTTCTAATTTTTAGGCTCTTTCACCTATATTCTTTCTTATTATTCTTATAACTATTCTTTTTTTTTTTTTTTTTTTTTTTTTTTTTTTTAAGATTTCACTTATTTATTTGAGAGAGAGACACAGCAAGAGAGGCAACACAAGCAGGGGTTGTGGGAGAGGGAGAAGCAGGCTTCCCGCAGAGCAGGGAGCCTGATGTGGGGCTCGATCCCAGGATCCTGGGATCATGACCTGAGCCAAAGGCAGATGCTTAACAACTGAGCCACCCAGGTGCCCCTCTTATAACCATTTTTTTTTTTAAGATTTTATTTATTTGACAGAGAGAGACACAGCAAGAGAGGGAACACAAGCAGGGGGAATGGGAGAGGGAGAAGCAGGCTTCCCGCAGAGCAGGGAGCCTGATGTGGGGCTCGATCCCAGGACCCTGGGATCATGACCTGAGCTGAAGGCAGACGCTTAACGACTGAGCCACCCAGGCACCCCTCTTGTAACCATTCTTGACAGAGTTCTTAAAGCTTTCAGAATCTGTTTTGGGGTTTTGTTTGTTTGTTTTGTTTTGTTTATATAGATGGGTAAACTGACATTCTGGGAAAATTGATTACTGACTCCATAAACACAAAGCTAGCCAATGGGGCAAACAGAATTTGATTTCCAAACTCTTATTCCAAAGCACATGTATCTCTGGCACTCCACTCCACTTGTAGAATCTAATATTACTTCACTAATAAAAGGGACACCGGAAGTTGTTTTTCCTTAGTATATCTGAAATCTTGGAGTCTGAAAAATTAACATGAAAACTCTGCAATATGTACTTCAAACAGGGCCAAAGATGATATGTGTTCAACCACACATTAAGTGGTTATAATAACTCATCTGTATCCAAAAAGAAAGAAAGGCAATAAAAGAAAAAGGAGTAGGTGGGGTTGTAGAAAGAGTGAAAAGAGAAATGTGGGGCAGTGAAAAGTTAGGTGTATTTCCACAAGCTAGTGTTTAGGATGCCCAGTTATTCCAGTAATGTCCCAGAATTCTTAGCCATAGCAAATGAGGACTCAGTTGACATAATCATGAACTGAACAGTTAAGTAAACAAACAAATAACAGTTATTTCAAGTATGTCCGTTCATCAGAGATTAAAAGAGATGTGCTGGTCAGATGCCCCGTCTCAAACTTGTCATCTTTCAGCACATTTGCCTTTATTTACAGAGTAGATCATTTCTTTCTTCTAAGGTTGTTTTTCTAGAAAGTACTGGTTACACTCTAATAGGAAAAAACAAAAAACAAAAAACAAAACTGGTTCTCCAAAATTGTTGAAAATGAATCTAAATAGGAAAAAAAAAAAAAAACGGTATTGCAAACATCAATAATATGGTCTCAGTAACCTTTTCTTCCTATTCATGGATGCAATACTAGGAGGAAGTGAAGTCACTCTAAGCAGTGTGATTAAAGATTTATATTCACCACTTAAAGACACCACACCAGTAGGCAGCCAAATCAGTAAATCTTGTCCAATTCTTAACAGCAGGTAGACAAGTCTTTGGAAGGAGAGAAAAATATTGTACTGTTGGGTGAATCCAATAAATTGAAGCATGGAAAGAATTAGGACTCTGTGAGTATGCTCAAAAGCTCATTCAAGTTTCTTGTCTTCTTAAGACTTTTATGTTCCCAGTGTTATGAAAATGTACTTTTAGCATATAGAGATAGTCCATAAAACTTCAGGATGCTACGGCAAGGTTTTTTGTTTGTTTGTTTGTTCTATTTTTTGTTTGTTTGTTTAGTTTTGTTTGGGAGGCCTCCAAACTGCTTTAGAAAATTAATATAAATGATTTCAGGCATGGCATATCTTCTACAATTGGCCACAGTTCATACCACTGACTCCTCTTTCACACTGAGCCTTCTTGACTACTCTATAAACCCTCCATAAGATTAGGACTTTGATACTATTTTTTGGGGGGTGACACAAATCAATGCCTAACAGCCATACCATGGGATTTTTATTTATTTAAGATCAAGAGAAGAGGCAAATGTAAGGGTAGGAAAAGTAACAAAAAGTCCCCATGATGCCATGAAATAGTGCCATATATAAATAAACAAAATTAAAGCTGCAACTATTTCAAAGATTATTTGATGATTCCTGAAAATTGAGAAACACCTATCGGTCATTTCTACACAAAGTAACTGCCCTCAATTATTCCTGCCAAATATGCTTGGAGACTTGCAGGACTCAACCAAGTCCTTAAAAAAGAGATTGGGATTTATTCAGGCCCTTATTAATTTAACCCCATCGATTTATGCCTCTGACGTTTGTACCAGGAACAAAATCAGTCTAAGCTGTTGGTCTACATTGTCAAGCTTTCCTTATACATACAGTGCTATGTTACTACTTACATGTGAATTCATGCCAGTAAGTGCGGCATTCCCTTGTGAGATGAAAAAAAAATGGCACCCTTCTGATCCCGTTCTGCCAATGCAGCACTCATCTAGGTCATCCTCAGCAGCAGTTAGCACTTCTCAACTTTCCTTTCTGGAAACATTTTCGTCTCTTAATTTATACAACCTTATTCTCTTGTTTGCTTGTTATTGTTTGTGTTTTTCCCTTTTCCTTTGAGACCACTATGCCCTCTTCCCCTACCTGGACTGGACTCAGCCCAGAACCCTACCCTCCTTCCTCTACTCTCCTAATGAGACAACCATATCATCTCTTGAAGCACCATGTGTGTGCCTAGAAGTTCTAAAGCTATATTGTCAGCCTCCCTTTTGAATGATGCTCCTCCAGGGCCAACATCTTACTTTCATTTCTCCTTGGTGTCTCAGAGCATGCCAAGCTTAACAAGTCCATAATGATTTACTGATTTGCTGCTATCCTCAAATCTATTTCTCCTCTTCTGATGTTCTTGTCAAATGTGTCTACTTCTATCTTTAGGATTGCAGTCTTAGCCTAAGACACTATTATCTCTAACCATCCCAAGGTATTTGCAGAAGCTTATTAATTTGCTTTCTTTTTCTTCTGTTGCCTTTTTAAATTCTTCCAAAAATTATCAGAGGGATGCATGAGTTTTTTCAGTGATTTCTTCTTGTTCTTAAATAAATAAAAATCCTGTGATATCGAAATATGTCACCCCAAAAAAGATAATATCAAAGTCCTAATCCCCAGTACCTTGGAATGTGACCACATTTGGAAATAGGGTCATTGCAGATATAATTAAACTGAGATCAAACTGGAGTAGGGTGGGCCCCTAACCCCATATGACAGGTGTCCTGGTGAAAAGTTGGCCATGTGAAGAAACAGAATCACACAAGAAAAAGTCGTGCAGAGACATGGATTGTAGAAATGCATCTACAAGCTAAGGAAGACTGAGTACTGTAGGTCACTACCAAAAACTAGGGGAAAATTATGGCATGGCATGGCATTCCCCCAGTACACTTGGAGGGAATCAACCCAACAGACACCTAGATTTCAGACATCCAGCCTCCAAGAAGAATAAACTGTTGTTTTAAGTGACTCAGTGTGATACTTGGTTACAGCAGCCCTAGGAATCTAATGTAATGGCTTAATATTCTTCATAATTTACAGATTACACCTTCCTTTTCAAACCAAATCTTGTACTGCCCTCCTTCTCTCCCTGTTCCAGCTACACTGGCTTTATTTAAGGCCATTTTCACCTCAAGCCATTTATTTAGGCTGCCCATTCTGATCCCACATGCCATTTTTTCACTCTTGGGCTCAGGCAGATGTCACCTCAAATGTCACCTCTTCAGAAAGGCCTAGAATTCCCTGTTAACTCTGTTTCAATAAAGTGACTCATTTTGTAATTAACCTTTTTTTTTAAAATTTTATTATGTTATGTTAATCACCATACATTGCATCACTAGTTTTTGATGTGGTGTTCCATGATTCATTGTTTGCATATAACACCCAGTGCTCCATGCAGAACGTGCCCTCTTTAATACCCATCACCAGGCTAAACCATCCCCCCACCCCCCTCCCCTCTAGAATCATCAGTTTGTTCTCAGAGTCTATAGTCTCTCATGGTTCATCTCCCCCTCCGATTCCCCCCCCTTCATTTCTCTCTTCCTACTATCTTCTTTTTTTTTTTTTTTAACATATAATGTATTATTTGCTTCAGAGGTACAGGTCTGTGATTCAACAGTCTTACACAATTCACAGTGCTCACAATAGCACATACCCTCCCCAATGTCTACCACCCAGCAGCCCATACCTCCCAACCCCCACCACTCCAGCAACACTCAGTTTGTTTCCTGAGATTAAGAATTCCTCATATCAGTGAGATCATATGATACATGTCTTTCTCTGATTGACTTATTTCACTCAGCATAATACCCTCCAGTTCCATCCATGTGGTTCCAAATGACAAGATTTCGGTCCTTTTGATGACTGCATAATATTCCACACATTGTGTGTGTGTGTGTGTGTGTGTGTGTGTGTGTGCGCGCGCGCACCACATCTTCTTTATCCATTCATCTGTCGATGGACATCTTGGCTCTTTCCATAGTTTGGCTATTGTGGACATTGCTGCTATAAACATCGGGGTGCACATACCCCTTCGACCACTACATTTGTATCTATGGGGTAAATACCCAGTAGTGCAATTGCTGGGTCGTAGGGAAGCTCAATTTTCAACTTTTTGAGAAACCTCCATACTGTTTTCTAGAGTGGCTGCACCAGCTTGCATTCCCACCAACAGTGTAGGTGGGATTCTCCGCATCCCCGCCAACATCTGTTGTTTCCTGACTTGTTAATTTTGGCCATTCTGATTGGTGTGCGGTGGTATCTCATTGAGGTTTTGATTTGGATTTCCCTGATGCTGAGCAATGTTGAGCACTTTTTCATGTGTCTTTTGGCCTTTTGGATGTCTTCTTTGGAAAAATGTCTGTTCATGTCTTCTGCCCATTTCTTGATTGGATCATTTGTTCTTTGGGTGTTGAGTTTAGTAAGTTCTTTATAGGTTTTGGATACTAGCCCTTTATCTGATATGTCATTTACAAATATCTTCTCCCATTCTGTCGGTTGTCTTTTGGTTTTGTTGACTGTTTCCTTTGCTGTGCAAAAGATTTTTATCTTGATGAAGTCCCAAGAGTTCATTTTTGCCCTTGCTTCCCTTGCCATTAGCAATACTTCTAGGAAGAAGGTGCTGTGGCTGAGGTCGAAGAGGTTGCCGCCTATGTTCTCCTTTAGGATTTTGATGGACTCCTGTCTCACATTGAGGTCTTTCAACCATTTGGAGTCTATTTTTGTGTGTGGTGTAAGGAAATGGTCCAGTTTCATTCTTCTGCATGTGGCTGTCCAATTTTCCCAACACCATTTGTTGAAGGGACTGTCTTTTTTCCATTGGACATTCTTTCCTGCTTCGCCAAAGATTAGTTGACCATATAGTTGAGGGTCCATTTCTGGGCTCTCTATTCTGTTCCATTGATCTATGTGTCTGTTTTTGTGCCAGTACCATACTGTCTTGATGATAACAGCTTTGTAGTAGAGCTTGAAGTCCGGAATTGTGATGCCGCCAGCTTGGCTTTTCTTTTTCAACATTCCTCTGGCTATTCGGGGGCTTTTCTGGTTCCATACAAATTTTAGGATTATTTGTTCCATTTCTTTGAAAAAGTGGGTGGTATTTTGATAGGGATTGCATTAAATGTATAGACTGCCCTAGGTAGCACTGACATCTTCACGATATTTGTTCTTCCAATCCATGAGCATGGAACATTTTTCCATTTCTTTGTGTCTTCCTCAATTTCTTTCATGAGTATTTTATAGTTTTCTGAGTACAGATTCTTTGCCTCTTTGGTTAGATTTATTCCTAGGGATCTTACGGTTTTGGGTGCAACTGTAAATGGGATCAACTCCTTAATTTCTCTTTCTTCTGTCTTGTTGTTGGCGTATAGGAATGCCACTGATTTCTGTGCATTGATTTTATATCCTGTCACTTTACTGAATTCCTGTATGAGTTCTAGCAGTTTTGGGGTGGAGTCTTTTGGGTTTCCCACATAAAGTATCATATCATCTGCAAAGAGTGAGAGTTTGACTTCTTCTTTGCCGATTTGGATGCCTTTAATTTCTTTTTGTTGTCTGATTGCTCTGGCTAGGACTTCTAATACTATGCTGAATAGCAGTGGTGATAGTGGACATCCCTGCCACGTTCCTGACCTTAGGGGGAAAGCTCTGTTTTTCTCCATTGAGAATGATATTCACTGTAGGTTTTTCATAGATGGCTTTTATGATATTGAGGTATGTACCTCTAGCCCTATACTCTGAAGAGTTTTGATCAAGAAAGGATGCTGTACTTTGTCAAATGCTTTTTCTGCATCTATTGAGAGGATCCTATGATTCTTGTTCTTTCTTTTATTAATGTATCACATTGATTGATTTGCAGATGTTGAACCAAAATTGCAGCCCATGGATAAATCCAACTTGGTTGTGGTGAATAATCCTCATAATGTACTGTTGGATCCTATTGGCTAGTATTTTGGTGAGAATTTTTGCATCCATGTTCATCAGGGATATTGGTCTGTAATTCTCCTTTTTGATGGAGTCTTTATCTGGTTTTGGGATCAAGGTAATGGTGGCCTCCTAAAAAGAATTTTGAAGTTTTCCTTCCATTTCTATTTTTTGGAACAGTTTCAGAAGAATAGGTATTAATTCTTCTTTAAATGTTTGGTAAAATTCCCCTGGGAAGCCATCTGGCCCTGGGCTTTTGTTTGTTGGGAGATTTTTGATGACTGCTTCAATTTCCTTAGTGCTTATAGGTCTGTTCAGGTTTTCTATTTCTTCCTGGTTCAGTTTTGGTAGTTGATACATCTCGAGGAATGCATCCATTTCTTCCAGGTTATCTAATTTGCTGGCATAGGGTTGCTCATAATATGTTCTTATTATTGTTTGTATTTCTTTGGTGTTGGTTGTGATCTCTCCTCTTTCATTCATGATTTTGTTGATTTGGGTCATTTCTCTTTTCTTTTTGATAAGTCTGGCCAGGGGTTTATCAATCTTATTAATTCTTCCAAAGAACCAGCTCCTAGTCTCGTTGATCTGTTCTACTGTTCTTTTGGTTTCTATTTCATTGATTTCTGCTCTGATCTTTATTATTTCTCTTCTCCTGCTGGGTTTAGGCTTTATTTGCTGTTCTTTCTCCAGCTCCTTTAGGTGTAGGGTTAGGTTGTGTATTTGAGACCTTTCTTGTTTCTTGAGAAATGCTTGTATTGCTATATACTTTCCTCTTAGGACTGCCTTTGCTGTATCCCAAAGATTTTGAACAGTTGTGTTTTCATTTTCATTTGTTTCCATGAATTTTTTTTAATTTTTCCTTAATTAACTGGTTGACTCATTCATTCTTCAGTAGGATGCTCTTTAGCTTCCATGTATTTGAGTTCTTTCCGACTTTCCTCTTGTGATTGAGTTCTAGTTTCAAAGCATTGTGGTCTGAAAATATGCAAAGAATGATCCCAATCTTTTGGTATTGGTTGAGACCTGATTTGTGACCTAGGATGTGATATTCTGGAGAATGTTCTATGGGCACTAGAGAAGAATGTGTATTCTGTTGCTTTGGGATGGAATGTTCTGAATATATCTGTGAAGTCCATTTGGTCCAGTGTGTCATTTAAAGTCTTTATTTCCTTGTTGATCTTTTGCTTAGATGATCTGTCCGTTTCAGTGACGGGGGTGTTAAAGTCCCCTACTATTATTGTATTGTTGTCAATGTGTTTCTTTGTTTTTGTTATTAATTGGCTTATATAATTGGCTGCTCCCATGTTAGAGGCATAGATATTTACAATTTTTAGATCTTCTTGTTGGATAGACACTTTAAGTAGGATATAGTGTTCTTCCTCATCTCTTATTTGTCTTTGGTTTAAAATCTAATTTGTCTGATATAAGGATTGCCACCCCAGCCTTCTTTGGTGTCCACTAGCATGGTAAATGGTTTTCCAACCCCTCACTTTCAATCTAAGGTGTGTCTTTGGGTCTAAAATGAGTCTCTTTTAGACAGCATATCGATGTGTCTTGTTTTTTTATCCAGTCTGATACCCTGTGTCTTTTGACTGGGGCATTTAGCCCATTTACATTCAGGGTAACTATTGAAAGATAGGAATTTAGTGCCATTGTATTGCCTGTAAGGTGACTGTTAGTGTATATTGTCTCTGTTCCTTTCTGGTCTATGTTGCTTTTAGCCTCTCTCTTTGCTTAGAGGACCCTTTTCAATATTTCCTGTAGGGCTGGTTTCATGTTTGCGAATTCCTTTAGTTTTTGTTTGTCCTGGAAGCTTTTTATCTCTCCTTCTATTTTCAATGATAGCCTAGCTGGATATAGTATTCTTGGCTGCATATTTTTCTCATTTAGTGCTCTGAATATGTCCTGCCAGTCCTTTCTGGCCTGCCAGGTCTCTGTGGATAGGTCTGTTGCCAATCTAATGTTTCTACCATTGTAGGTTACAGATCTCTTGTCCCGAGCTGCTTTCAGGATTTTCTCTTTGTCTCTGAGACGCGTAAGTTTTACTATTAGATGTTGCAGTGTTGACCTATTTTTATTGATTTTGAGGTGGGTTCTCTGTGCCTCCTGGATTTTGATGCCTGTTTCCTTCCCCAAAGTAGGGAAGTTCTCTGCTATAATTTGCTCCAGTATACCTTCTGCCCCTCTCTCTCTTTATTTTTCTTCTGGGATCCCAATTATTCTAATATTGTTTCATCTTATGGTATCACTTATCTCTCAAATTCTGCCCTCATGAATCCAGTAGTTGTTTATCTCTTTTTCTCAGCTTTATTTTCCATCATTTGTTGTTTCATATCACTAATTCTCTCTTCTGCCTCATTTATCCTAGCAGTTAGAGCCTCCATTTTTGATTGCACCTCATTAATAGCCTTTCTGATTTCGACTTGGTTAGATTTTAGTTCTATTTCTCCAGAGAGGGTTTCTCTAATATCTTCCATGCTTTTTTCAAACCCAGCTAGTATCTTTAAAATCGTCATTCTGAACTCTAGTTCCGACATCTTACTAATGTCCATATTGATTAGTTCCCTGGCAGTCGGTACTCCCTCTTCTTCTTTTTTTTGAGGTGGTTTTTTCCATCTTCTCATTTTGTCCAGAGGAGAATAGATGAATGAGAGAACAAAATGCGAACTGGGTAACAATGACCCCAGGGAAATATACACTAAACAAATCAGAAGAGACCTGAAACCGGTGGAAAAGGGAAAGAGAGAAAAAAAGAAAAAGAAAAAAGATTTAAAAAAAAAAAAGGTATATGATCAAATATGATCAGGCTGGTGCCTAGATCAGTGCCACACACTAGATTTTGGGTGTATTTTGGTCTGTTAGAAGAAAGTGCCTCCCAAAATTTTAAAGAAAGAAAAACTTATATATGTACAAAAATAAGGGTAAATACGATGAAGGGATGGAATATGACTGTAAAGATGAAAATTATAAAAGATTTTATAAAAGGAACTGATAAGATAAGAAGTTGGTTGAAAAAAGAAAGAAGAGGAATTATAAAAAAAAAAAAAAGGGAGAGAATGTGATCAGGCAGGAGACTATAACAAACCCATACAGTAGAGATTTAGGGTATATTTTGGTCTGTTAGAAGAAACTGTATCCCAAAATTTTAAAGAGAGAACAACTTACATATATACCAAAAATAAGGTTACCTACTATGAAGGGATAGAATGTGACTCTAAAAATGAAAAATGAAAAAGATTTTTAAAAAAGGGATTGATAAGATGTTGGTTGAAACAGGGAAAAAAAATTTCAAAAAAAAAAAAAAGACAGTTAAAAAAAATTAACTTTGAAAGACTAAAGAATCATGGGAAAAAAGCCATGAATTCTATGAGCAGTATTCCCCTAGTGCTGGCCTTCTGCCGTTCTCATTGATCGGTAAACTTGGTCTTGGCTGGCGGTTCTCACTGATCTTCTGGGGGGGAAGGGCCTCTTGCCATGGTTCCCAAATGTCTTTGCCGGAGGCGGAATTGCCCTACCCTTGCCTGGTCCGGGCTAAGTAATCTGTTCAGGTTTGCTCTCAGGAGCTTTTGCTCCCTGCAAGCTTTCGGTACAGCTTTGGAGGATGAGAGTGAAAATGGCGGCCTCCCAATCTCCGCCCGGAGGAGCCGAGAACTCGGGGCCCCACTCCTCAGTGAGCCCCCAGAGAAAAGCAGTCACTCCCGTCTCCCCAGTCTCCAGCCACACTCCATGCTCACTTGGCCTGTGACCAAGCGTTTCTATCTCTGGCTCACCACCCCGTGTAGAGTCACCAAACCCATCAGAACCCTGTGGTGCAGTCCCGCGCCGCTCCTCCCGGAGGAGGAAGGGGAGTCTCCCTGGATCTGCCACTTGTTGGGTCCCTGCTGGAGAAGCAGTGGCCCGACTATGCTGCAGATCATGGTTTATGGCAACCCCGAGCTGAGAGCCCACTCCTCAGCTCCATCTCTGCAGCCGGCTTTCCCACTCCGATACCTCGGAGCTCTGCCGCACTCAGCCACCCCCGGTCTTTCTGTGACCCTGAGGGTCCTGAGACCACACTGTCCCAGAGAGGGTTCCACCCCCCACTTAGACACTGGAGCGACGTCCCTCAGTGGAGCAGACTTCTAAAAGTTCCGATTTTGTGCTCCAATCTACCACTTGCCGGTAGCGGCTGACAGAGGCCCCCTCCCCTGCTGTCTATCCTCCCGAATATCGCCTCTGATTCACTTCTCCGCACGTCCTACCTTCCAGAAAGTGGTTGCTTTTCTGTTCAGAGAGTTGTTGCTATCCTTTTCTTCGATCTCCTGTTGAGTTCATAGGTGTTCAGAATGGTTTGATCCCTATCTAGCTGAATTCCTGGGATCAGACGAAATTTAGGTCTCCTACTCCTCCGCCATCTTGCTCCTCCCGACCTGTAATTAACCTTTTTTTTTTTAATCAGTTGAAGGTCTTTCTCCTTTCCCATATTTGTTTGATGAGTAAAGAAACTTTGTCTTGTCACACTGCAAAACCAGCACTTAGCACCATGCCTGGGAGGTAAACTTTGCTCAATTGAGGAATAGATGAAAATAAATCAATTCCCTTAAAAATAGATTTGAAAACATTAGCCCGAATGAGTGAATGAACAATGATCACTGCCCCCCATAACTGGTCAAAGTTTACAATCAAGTTTTCCTGAAATGAGTATAGATGTGTAAGAATCAGTAGTTCATCAAGTGCCTGTGGCCTTTGGCCTCAGAATAATAGTTGCCTGGTGGTCAGTGTTACTGACCACATTCCCAGCTACAACTAGAGATGCATAACAGATTACCTCAATCTACACTCACCTGCAAAATTTTCACACCTGTGCGTTACTTTTCAAACTAAAAATTCGAAGTGAATTTGGGAACTAAAATCTTTTAAAGTCAAATCATTTAAGCACAGTCTCTGCGACTTATTAACCTTTGACCTTAAAACAACCTTTAATGCCCCAAGACCACAGTGTTTAAGAGCTGACCTCCCTTTGTCCCATAGCAACGGATGCTCTGAGCATCCATTGGTAGTTAAAAGGGTAGGCCCATTCCAAGTATTCAGCTCTGTGTAAATCAAATAGAATTGGTGTCAAAGAAATCTTAAGGTGTAAACAATTTAAAAATGTAGCTAAAGAGTAAAACACAGTATTTTACCTAATCTAATACAGTCCGTCAGATACCCAGCATTCCCATGAATTTTCTGTTTCGCAAAACTTCTTAGGTACTCCCATATATAATAAATTCAGCCTATTATTTTTAGTTAGTTATTAAATGACAGTTAAATTCACAAGGGTTAACTCCTTTTAACATAAAAGTTTCCATGTTCCATAAAAAAAAAAATACATAATCTGTGAAATGTAGTATTTACAGATTCACATATCAAGATGGTCTTTCTCAAAATGTTCTGAAATCCTACCCACTGCCTGTAATGACTCACCCCATCCTCCCACCCAGGGCACTACTTCTACACTTTGGGGAAACAAATCAACCACACAGATTCTGTAACCCAGAGCTCAAACTTGGTGTGACTTACAAAACAACTCAGTTTAAGGGAAATTACTGATGCTATTAAATGACAAGCCACAGGATATTTTATATAAATAGATCTCAGAAAGTTGTGTCTCAATGATTTCTCTGAGGATCAAGTGAAATCATGAGCGCAAAGTCCTTAGCATAATCCTTCCTCACAATAAGCACCTAATACATGGTACATCGTTTATTATTCTCAAACGTGGAGCACATACTCCTGGGATAAACATCTGTTTGTAAGATGTATAGAAAGCTCAAGGAAAAACATGGCATTTCCTTCTAGAGTATCAATTTTTCTTGATGGTAGACGATGTAAAATATTAACTGTGCATTAAAATAGACACGTACTATAGTAGAAATTTTACATTTTTTTAAGCACAATGACTCAAGGATTTTGTGATGGCTGGGTAGTATGCAGAGCACAGATATTTTAAAGTCAAAGACCACAATTCATCAGGTAATAGGCACACAACTATGGCAAGAATTCTTATCATCTCAGGGATTATGGTCTCATCTATGTAACAGAGATACTAACAGCTGCCGTGGAAGACTAGTGACTTACTGTATTAAAAAGCCTAGAACTATATCTCTCACATAGTAGGTATTTAAAAATAGCAGATACTATGACTCTTTTAACTTCCCCTTGAAAATAAGATTCTATATATTTACAAAAATGAAAATCAAAACAACGCAGCCATAAATTTCTGATTCCTTACTCTTAGTGATATACTTTCTTCACTACTGAAAAAGCTTTTAAAATAAAAACTTCTTGTTCTTCCACTTATTTTAATTAATATGTCTGACGTCAGACAGGTTGCTGCTAAAGGGACCTTTTTTCTCTGGGGTGGGGAAACGAAAAGGTAGAGGTTTTAAGAGTTGTTTAAAGGTAAAATATGAATGCTCTGCTTCCTAAAACTCATTTAATTTTCTTTTAATGTGCCTGAAACTTTGCCAAGATTTAAACTGAACTCCTGAATTTTATTTTGTTTAAAAGATTTGGTATTTGTCATCACAGCTTCATTTTTTAAGAGTTTAGGGCCTATTCATCAAAATAATGACTTTGGCACACTATGTGCTTAGAAGATTTTAAGGCCGATTCATTAAAATACCTCAGATTTCTTGGCATATTCATATCCTGAATATCATTAGCAAGAGTTGGTTGGCCATCCTATAAAGAGTACGAATCCAAGTTAAAGACCCTTTGGAATCCTTCCTTTCAATTTAATGCAACCTGTCTTGTAAGAAAGAACACCAGCTCTGAGACAAAAGCTCAGGATGGATGGCCAAGTCTTTTTGACTGCTCACTCCCAGAAGTTTAAATTACCCATGAAATAAGTAAAAAGGTCTACTCTTTCCTAAGGGGTTGTCATTGTTAAATGACACAATGTATTTCATGGATTCCAAAATGCAATAAAAGTGAAAGCCATTCAGTACACAATTATTTGTTAAATATCTACTATCAGGAGACCCTGGGGGAAATACACAATTCAGATACAATTTATGGTTTCATCCAGTTTGTATTCTAGTATGGTGGGTAACAATCAATGACAACCTACACTACATGTTAGAAAATGATGTATCCTGAAGAATTTAGTGACCTGACAAATTATATTATAATATCACTTTACAATGTAAAATCTGATGTTTCTACATATTGTTATATTTTTACAAGTTGACTTTAATTAGGTAAACAAAAATACACACCAAATAAACGTTGAAAAAAATAGTGAACATAATAAAATCAAAATACTAAGAGCTAATGTCTTTAAAAAAGCATATAGGTATTTTTGTCTTTCTTCTCCACACTTCTTTTTAGCAGTATAATAATAACCCACTTCTCCTTGCCAACACATCCTTAGGGATGTGTCCTGGGAGACATAAAGGTAAAGAACCCACTGAATACAGAGAAGGTATATAGAGTTCCTGGCTGGAAAGAACCAGGACAGACTTAATGGACTTTATGGCTGGAGTTTGAAGGAAGGGTGGGATTTGCATACAGATAGATGTATCCATATATTTCTATAGGGATTGACAATGCAGCTATCAATAAGATCTCAAATCAGAGTACTGTAAAAACTTGCCAAGGAAATCTGCCCAAGGATTTGGATTCCAAACTTGGTAGGGAAGGTCCTTTTTCCTACATGCCTTTCACTTTTCCCACATGCCTTTCACTTTTCCCTTTAAAATTTTAATTATTTTAAGACTCCAGAAATGGTCCCTTTACTTCCTCTGCTGCTTCATACCTCCATTTAATCTGATATAGAGCAGCAATACACAAGTTGAGGGGAGAGGCAAACAGGATTTTTTTTTTAAGAAGAAATATTGAATACATTTTACAGAACACTGGCAGAAAATGCTTCTCCTTAGAAAATAAATGTACTTACCAATATTTATGTAATATATGTTCATTACAGAAAACTGGGAAACCACAGAGCCTTAAAAAAAATCACCTATTATTCTACTAATGATACCTTTAAATACATTTTTATCTTTACCCCAACTTTATATATTATATAGTATTATTTGCTTTATTTGATAAATGAGAAAACTGAGGTGCAGAATGGTTAACCTAAGGCTTCTAACACAACATTGGAGCTGAAACTGGTGGGGGCGGGGGGTGGGAGGCGGGCAGACTAGAAACAGGAAACAAGAAATGGCCCCATCCTCTACAGAGCATCTCCCCAACATGATAAGTGCACAAGGGTTTGACGAATGGAGACCAAACTGTTTTCATGGTTATGACTTCAGAGAGTAGAAAAGCAAGAAGTTTTAAGCAACCAGAATTGGGTTTCAATCACAGTTTTCCTAGTTTTGAAGATTTCCACTTTATCTAAAGTCAAGCTTCAACTTCTTCAACTTAATATGGAATAATACCAGACTAAAAGTAGAGTTATGAGGAATCTGTAAATCCACAGCAACAATATCCACACATGGAACTCAGTAAATGAGAGATTTGTATCATGACATGCCCACCACCTGAGACAGATTTTGTTCTTCTTCTCATTGATACGTGATTCTAAATCTCCAGGGTACACCCTCCACCAAATCTATCCAATATAGCATATATGTTATGAGCAAGTAAAGTATAAAATCACTGTAATGCAAGAATCCACCTGAGATTATCTGAGCACATGTCGGATGCTTACAGGCAATGATTAATATTTAAATGGCATTTTAGAGTTTACAAAGTGGTAACTGACAATAGTGTAGCCCGGATTAAGGCTCCACCCAGAAAGGATGCTTCAGACCTTGGATAACTTCACTCGACATCATACATACAACAGCTGTGGTCAAAATCTGAGGGCATTCCATCAACATTCGTTAAATTATTCTACAGAAAAAAAAAATTTTTTTTCTGCAGTTAGGTAAAGTGAAAGTGAATAAAAACAATATGATTATTATTACCTACAATTACCAGCTAGAATATTGCCCAGCTGCTTTTTAGGGCAGTGAGAAGCAAAGGAAGTAAAAGTAAGATGAGTTGCAAGA
Source organism: Halichoerus grypus (assembly GCF_964656455.1). Lineage (NCBI taxonomy): Eukaryota > Metazoa > Chordata > Mammalia > Carnivora > Phocidae > Halichoerus > Halichoerus grypus. Next base: position 10,226,344 of record NC_135721.1, read on the forward strand.
TAGGTAGAAAGCAAACATGATTTGTGACCAAGATAACACGAATATCTATCATCTGTCTATCATCTGTCTATATTCAATTTTCCATTCACAAAACATCCTTTAGGGTGAGAATTTCATTCTTACAACATCGCACTGCCTATGACTCTTCACGTCTTTAGGGGATACCCTTTCTTTCCCTAACCATTTGTCTGAAACGGTGGTTTGCAAACTTTGATGTGCCCCAGGATGACAGGGCGTTTGTTAAAGCACAGATTGCTGGGGCCTGCCCCAGAGTTTCTCATTCAGTAGCTCTGAGGCGTGCGTGACCCAGGAATTTGCATCTCTAACTACTTCCCAAGCGGTAATCAGGCTGCCGCTCCTAGGAACATACTTTGAGAACCAGCAGAGGCCTCACTGAGGCTCAAACCCACTCCTCTCACAAAGAATCTTGGGATCACTCATGACCCTCTTAAAACGTTCCTCTTTTGATGTCCTTTTGCCCATTACCAATTAAATTCATCGCATCACAGAAGTGGCTAAAGAGAGTCCTGGAAAGAGCATAAAATGAGGAATAAATATTTGCTTGAGCTTACCCAGTAAGCAGCTGCGTCGTCGTGGGCAAGTCCCTTCCTTTCTCAGGAGGCGTCATCTCAGTCCGTCGTTTGGCACATGTTCCCGAGCTCCAGCCTCCGTTGGTTTCTAGGCACCAGAGCAAACAGGCGCTCTCCCAGCCCGAAGCAGCGAGTGGGGAAGACGTGAACCTGACCTTCGAGCCTGCCTCCCCTCCTGCTTGTCTGCAAGCCTCTGGGATTGGCCAAGCAGCCTATTTTATTTCAAACAGCCCCCAGGAGTTGAGGTCGCGCGGCGCCTACCACAGTTGCACGGTCGACTGGGCGCGCGTTAAAGCTCCCTTCCTGCGATGCCGGGGCTCCCACTGTGGGGGCCGAGCCCAACATGGCGCCCCCTGCTGGACGGAGGCCAGGAGCGCATCAACAAGACGCCCCGCGCGGGAAGAAAAAGTGCCGTCTGCGCACGGTGGGGTGGTTGTAGCAAGGCGGAGCCGGAGGCGGAAGGTGGGGCCGGCCAGCCTCCGTCTGGGGGGCCCGGCCTCGCAGGGCGATGCCTCAGGATCAGCAGGAGAGCCTGGCTCACCGGGAGCCTAAGTCGGCCACCAGCCCTGTAAGAGCGTTTCTCCGTTCCTCGCAGCCCTCTGGCTGCCTTGGCCGCCAGCTCTGAGGGTTTTCAAAGCTAGATGTTTTGGGGCTCATCTCAGGTGCGGGTCCGAAAAGTTGGGGTGCCCGCTGTGGGATAGCCAAACCTTCCCTGCTCGAGGGAGAAGCTCCGGCAGAGTTGTTTGGGGTTCCCTCCAGATTGTCCTGCAGGGGTGAGGATTATGGCAACGTTGTGTCTCAGCCTTTCCTACCCACTTCCGTGCGTGTGTGTGCGTTTTTCCTCCTTGCCTGAGGTGGAGTCCCGCAGCTAGTTTTTAGGGTTTCTTCGGAAGCTGTTTCACAGGCAGCTGTAGAGTCCATGTGTGCATGGCAGGAGGTGAGTTCAGGATCTTCGTATGTCCTCTTTAGGCGTCAATCCTGCCGTATGTGAAGGGGGTAGAAAGGAAAGGAAATGGTGGCTATTTAGCACCTACTTTGTTCTAAGATTCTTGTATACAACTCTTTGAAATATAGTATCAATCATTTCAACAAAGAGGGAAACAGAAACTCAGAATTTGTGTAAGTCAGCCATGTCCCTCCAGCCCCCAAGTAGCCTGCTACATTCAAACTTAAGTGTCCCCCATGTTCTCAAATATTAACTCTTTTCCCATTCCTCTCCAGCTAATTACAATTAGTAGAGTTGGGTGATGGTGCAGGTGACCACCACCTCTGAATTTTGTGTTCTTAATTATGTCAGATGGTTAGTCCTGTCTTGCAAAGGTGAAGGTAAGTTTCCTGAAGACATGATATCAAAGCAAATGTTAATAATGTATTTCCTGTGGGGTTCCTGCGTGGCTCAGTCGGTTGAGCCTCTGACTCTTGATTTCAGCTCAGGTCATGATCTCAGGGTCCTGAGTTCGAGCCCCTCCTTGGCTGGTGGGGGAGGGGGTCTGCTTGAGGATTTCTCCCCCCACTCCTGCGCACATGCCTGCTCTTTCTCTCTCACCATATCTTCTCCAAATTGTACTTCTCACTATCATAAGTTATGGTACTTATTGCTACTCTATTTTGTGTCACTCTGCCTTGAATGGAAGCTTAATGAGAGCAAGGATCTTATCTGAATTGTGTAATCTTTATTGCTACCAGCTGGCATAGAGTTATTAACAGACCAATCAATATTTGTTAAGTAAATAAAAAGAAAATATTCTTCTTTCTATATAACTGCTTTAGCTAATAAAGTGAAGACATTATCTTAAAGATCTATCTGCCATTTGGTCCCAAGGAGCAGGGAGCAGCCTACACAGCTTCCCAGAGCCTGAAAAGCAAAGCTTCTTACCCAAAGCACTCTCCTTAATGATACCCTACATCTTCCTTACTCTCTTTCCACGAGCACCAAAATTCTGACTATTCCCATTATGTAAAGGTATGTGTGAACTCTTTCTACACATGATGAATTATCTCCTACTTTGAGGAAATTTGGCTAAAATCACAGGTGCTAATATCAGACTCCCACTAAAGTTTTTTAGGCAGCTTCTGAATTTGTTATCATTGTGTATGTGCCAGTCTTCCATGAATAGGGGTATAAATGAAAGGGCTTGGCCTCAGGAGACTTACCATTAAACCCACTCATTCTCCTTACTAGCTTTGGGGAATATCATGAAAGTTGGGACTGTTGGATCCTGCCTCCATCACTGATGATCTGCATAATCTTGGCTGATCCATTTAACTTATATGTGCCTTAGTCTCATTTATTTTTAAAATTCTACTAAAAATACATGCCTCTTTACATGTTCCAAGAATAAGATGAGGCGATGTAAACATTTTTAACACAATCTATACTTGGTGTAAGGAAGTTTTACCTATACATTTTCTTTTTCTTAGAGTTTTTCTTAGACATCTTCACTTTATTTTCACTCTTTGCTCTTGTATTCATCTGTTTTTATTACAATTTTTAAAGAAATCATATTACAATAATGATGACGATAATAAAGAAATTGATAGTTTCAATGAGGCAAAAATGCATTTAAATCCAGGACTTAAATTTAGATCTTAAGGTCGTGCTTTCCACCAAGACAGATGCTTCCTTCATTTTATTCCTCATGATTCTTTGGATAGTGCAGCTATTCTTCATCAAGTATGTTGAGCTCATGAGTTTGTAACCTGATAGAGCTCCCTAAAGACTCGATTCTTCCTGGCTTTCTTTAATTATAATGATTTCATGGAATAACATTGGTTAACATCATTCCTCCTGGATTGCAATTAACTTAATCTGAAGTATACTTCAGCATTAGTGGGCTTTTGATCTGAGAGTGTCATTTTGTTCAGGCCATCTAAATACTCATTGATCTGACAGGTAGCTGGCAACATTTCTAATGGAGATCATTCTTTTCTATTAATTTTAACTGCATTATGGCTTTTGATAAAGTAGGCAAGAGTGGATGGTAATTTTGCATCTGAAAAAAAAAATACCTTCATGAGGACAAAGTGCTGTTTGGAGAAACTGTACTTTATTTAAAAAAAAAATAAACATGTTTTCAGAATAAACCCCCTCAACGTAGTAATAAGTTTTGGCATCCTTTGCCCTTTCCTTTTAATATGAAAATGAGCATACTACAGGAAATGAGCATTGTGAATTCATGCACCCAACTTTTTACTTTCAATGGGGAGGGGTGACTTTCCCATAGAGTCAGCAGATATTTGTTGACCATGTATGATATAACAAGCACGGTGATCGATTTAGGGCAGAGTTTCTCATCCTCCACATTACTGTAAGTTTGAGCAAGGATTTCTCTGTTATGCATGGCTGTCCTATGCATTGTGGGATATTTAGCATTATCCATGGGTTCCACCCACTAGAGGCCCCTTTCACCCCACACTCTAGTTATGGCAGCCAAAAAGGTCTGCTGACATTGCTGCATGTGCTCTGGGGGCAAACTTGCCTACAGTGGGGGACCAGTGACCTAAAGTGTATAGGGATTAATCAGACAACTCCTGCCCTAAATGTATGTATCCATTTATCTAGAAATACATGTAATTACACATAATATATGTAACTGGAGAAATCAGAAAAAATCATATGCACAATTTCCCATGCACATATCTATGAGAATAGTTTGTAACCTTATATCTAAGGCATTATCTGCAACATTATCTGTACTTCCAAAAAGGAAGAAATAATCTTAACTTTCTAAAAGAAAGGAAGAAAACAATGTATGTATCAAGCATTTACTGTGTGTTGGCAACACACCAGATTTTGTCACATACAGTAACACGTTAGTTTCCATAAGTGCTCTATGAGTTCTGAATAATTTTCTCCATTCTATAAGAAAACCATAGCTTAGCATTGTTACCAATGTGTCCAAGGAAACCCAGCACACTTGTGTCAGCGTGAATTCTAATTCAGATTGACTGATTGCAACTATTCTGCTTTTGTACAAAAGAAATGAGTTTAAGAAACAATGCTAATGCAATAGGTTAAAATATTGTTCAGAAAAACTATGAGAAAATGAATTTTTTGAGTTTAAGAAAAGAAGCAATTCAAAGGTATTTTTTTTAAGATTTTATCCATTTATTTGAGAAAGACAGAGAGGCAGAGAGAGAGAGCATGAGCAGAGTGAGGGGAAGAGGGAGAAGCAGACTCCCCCCCTGAGCAGGGAGCCAGATGCGGGGCTTGATCCCAGGACCCCAGGATCATGACCTGAGCTGAAGGCAGACGCTTAACTGACTGAGCCACTCAGGAGCCCCAATGCAAAGGTATTTTGCTAATGACCACAGTCAGATGAATTGATGATGCCTAATGTACATAAAGTATAAATAGAACAGAAAACTTGATGGCTCTTGCCATGGTGGGGTTATGGTTGGTTAGTGGGGATATGAGGTGATATTGTCATAAGGAATTATTAAATATGCTGCTATGAATGATTAATATAAATACATAAGATTCAGCATTTATATGGTATCTAAGTATACACTTAAAAGTCAGAGATTTTGTCTACTTTGAAAGAAAATAACACCCTGAATTTTAATTCACTCTTTTCTCTGGAAAGTAAAGTGCTTTGCTGACCTCTACAAATATAAGGCGCTTCTCTGACTAGGAGAAGAGTGAAGGGAAGATAGCCAAATCGTTGCTGCCTTTGAATGCATGAATGGGACACGTGCACTGACCCTCACAGGTGCACGGGAGGTGGAGACAGCAGGCTGATGAGTCTGAAGGAAGAAAAGTTCTGGAAAATTGTCACGCGGAGGCACATCCACGTGGGTGTGATCTACACAGGACTTAGTTTCAGTAAATGTGCAATTGTTTTCTATTAAGATGCCAGGCATTTTTTTTAAGAAAATATTTACCTTCTTACTACAGGATCGTTTCAAAGAAACACAGAGTCAGAACTACAGGCGTTATTATACAGTAATCTAATTTAGTCTTTACTATAGACAAGGGAATGGATACCAAGAACGAGAAATACTGTGTCTGAATTCACTGAACAAGTTTGTAAGAGGACAGAATATTTAAATCAATATGGAAACTATTCCAGTGGGAAATATTTCCTTGGTGTATTGCCTGTACATTTGAAGTAGTTTTGTTCGTTTTTTTAAAGATCTTATTTATTTATTTATTTATTTATTTATTTATTTTTGAGAGAGAGAGTGCGAATGTGCATGCACACAAGTAGGGAGAGAGGTAGAGGGAGAGGAAGAGGGAGAGTATCTCAAGCACACTCCACACTGAGCATGGAGCCTGAGGCAGGGTTTGATCTCATGACCCCGAGATCTTGACCTGAGCCAAAACCAAGAGTCAGTCACTTGACCAACTGAGCCACCCAGGTGCCCGTGCTGGTACCTTTGAATTTGCTCTTTTCATCTCACTGTTCTATTTATTCCATTGTAAATATTTATCATCCACTACACACCATGTTCTTCATAAATTTCAAGGGAAATAAAATATATGTAGCTCTAAAGCTCAGTACCCCCAGCGACGCAGGGGTAATAGCTATCATAAAGAGAAGAAGCAGTTCCAGGAAGCCTGGAGGGCTGGTAACAGGTAAGTCTTCCCAGAAGAAGTGGCATTTCATCTGAGAGTTTAATTATAAGAAGAGTTAACCAACCACACTATGGATAATGGATATTCTAAGCAGGAGGATCAGTATGGAAGGATATAATGTCAGGCTGGACTCTGAGTAGCAAAATATTCAATATTCAAGAGCAGACATTGTGTCAAGTAGGAGAGGGTATAAACATAGACAGGCTGTCAAAGATCTGACCCAGCCAGATGATATTTTAGGATCGGTATTATGCCACAAACCCTGTACTAAATACTTCCCATACATTTTTTTTAATCCCCCGCAATAACCTGCCAGGTAGAGATCTGTCCCCATTTTAAAGGTAAGGAAACTGAAGCCCAGAGAAGTGACCTGCTCAAGGTTCTACAGTGTTGAAACTTGAATAATAATAAATCCATATAGTCCAGTGGTATACTGGGCAGAAAGTATCCACCTACCCTTCTCTGAAGCCTTCCTTGATTATCCCCTTAGCAACAGTCAAGTGCATTTCTTTGCTGTGTTCCAGCTTGCAGACCTCTCCTTTAGCACAAGTATCTCATGTCGTTGCAACCATTTGAATGGTTGTTTCCTTCCCCATTAGACCATGTAAACCTATTTTTGTTTTGTTTCTTTTATCTTTGAATATTTAACATTAACACAGTGAGTGACTCAGGGTATATGCTTGTGATGCTTAATTTTATGTGTCAACTGGGCTAAGCCACAGTACTCAGATATTTAAACATTATTCTAGATATATCTGTGAAGTTTTGTTTTTGTTTTTGTTTTGTTTTTTTGAGGCTAACATTTAATTCAGTTGACTTTAAGTAAAGCATATTACCTTCCATAATATTGGTGGGCCTCATCCAATCAGCTGAAGGCCTTAATAGAACAAAGACTAATTCTCCTAAAGGGGGAAATCTGACAGTGGACAACCTTAAGACTCAAACTATAATATCAACACTGTCCTGAATCTCCAGGCTGCTCTCCTATCCTGCAGATTTGGAACTTGCCGTCCTTCATGATTGCTTGAGTCAATTTCTTAAGATCAATCAACTTTCTCCGTCTCTCTCCCCCTTTTATCCTCCCCTCTTTCTATTGGTTGTCTTCTTTGAAGAACCTGGACCAGTAGAACACTGAATGGGTTTGTTAAAAAAAAAATTCAATTGATAGAGTGTTCTTTTTCCTAGGCTGCCTTTCTTTTGTCCATATATAAAGAATAATATGTACTACTAAATGACCTTCAGAACTTATACTAATAGAAGTTCTGATGGTTACTATGGGGGAAATTTTTTTATTAGTAATTACTTCTATAAAAGAAGCCATTAGCAGGGTGCCTGCGTGGCGTGTCGGTGGAGCGTCCGACTCTTAGTTTCGGCTCAGGTTGTGATCTCAGGGTCGCGAGATCGAGCCCCGAGTTGGCTCTGCACTCCACCGACTCAGCCTGAGACTCTCTTTCCCTCTCCCCCTGCCCCCCTCAAAATAAGTAAATAAATCTTTTAAGAAAAATAAGAAGCAATTAGCTTCCAAATGTCCCTTAACACCACCAACACTAAGAAGACTTATAATTTCATCTATTTCAATCCCTCTTTTATTATGATATGAGCATTGACTTTGAATTGGAAGATCTGGGGTCCCCTATAATCTCTACCACTCAGGAGCTGGAAGACCTTGGGCAAAAATCGCTCGACCTTTTTGATCCTCCATTTCCTCATCTGTAATTTATGCACCATGAGGTGACTTGATGTTTTTTTATGAAAGAGAGCAAATATAAGTGGAAGGAAAGCTTGATTTAGACTCAGAGATGTAGGGTTTGAATTGAGGTTTGTTAAATTACTAGTCATGTATCTCTGAAAAATGTTCTTCACCTTTCTGTTAGTTTCCTCATTTATAAATTGAGGCCATTGCATTTGCCTGACTGTTTGGTTATGTGACTTGAGTGTGGTGCTGTAGACACAGCTCAGGCTTAAACACACCGGAACCGCTCTTGAGTCCGGAGGGAGTGTTTCCTGCTGCTGCCCAGAGGGGTCATGATAACTCTGTGCAAATGGGGGTAAGTGGTTCCCTGAGTCTACACTAGCAGGAAATGATCCTACCAAAGGTTTTTAAAAATATTCCTCACCTGATCTCTAGAGTGGAGGATCCTCACAGAGAACGTACATATACCAAGCATGCAGATACACACATGACACCCAGGTGGGACACAGAGGTGGGAATGCTGCTCTACACGGCCTGCTCTGCATGCTGAACACTGATTTGGACATTGACAAATGAAACCCAGAAAGCAGTGATAGAACATTGTACGTCAGGACTGTTCTCTGGGAGGTCACCTAATCCAAGGCTAAGAACTTCCTCTGATAGGGATACAGCTTGAACAAAATGAACAGCAGGGCACCCACAGGAAATCTTTGGACTGGATGGGAGCACCTGAGCAGACGCTTCAAGAAAACCATGGAATGGACTGTGAAACTTCATTACTACAAGTTCTTGAACTTTCTTTTATATGCATGTGTATCTTTATATTTTTTACAAGATGAGGTTTCAGTCATTGTCAGAACATTTTTTTTTTTTTATCAGAAAACCTGAGTTTAAGGGCCCCTGAGATTATTAAGACTAACCTGACAGATATGCAGCACCACCTAATTGTATAAGCCACAATTCTGGTGATCATTGCGCAAACTGCCTTCCATATATAATGCTGCCTAAACCAGGTATGTTGATTAGTTGTAGAATTGAATTTCCAAGGGGTGGAAGTATTACATGCCCCATGAACAAATGACCAAGTGAACATATTTTCTAGGTAAAAATTGCATTGGACAAAGTTAAACAGGTAAGGAAGACTTTATTCAAGGCCATCGCAATAGGAGAGGTTCCGCAACCCAGTCTGAACGCAAATCCACTGAAAGAAAGTGTGGGAGAGTCTTGAGAGCTGGAGTGAAGCAATGACAGGCCATCTGTGTTTGCTAATTGGCCTTACTCCAAGGAAAGGGGATTTTCTCATATCTTTGTGGCAGGCGGTGGTTTTGCAACTTGAAGCAAGATGCCCACTGAAGTTCTGCTCCTAACCCCCCATAAAAACTAGTAGATAGAAACGCTGTATTCCTTGATGATTACATTTCAAAGGGATGGCTCCCAGGTGCTTGAGAAAGACCAGGCTTGGGTGGTAAAACTGGCAAGAGGCTTTTAAAAAGATTTACATCTCAAAGAGACAGAAAAAGAATTTGCAATCCCAATTTTTCTGAAGTCAGTGCTCTAAGGAAAGGGAGGTTAGGGCCTAGAATCCAGTCTAAAGTTTCCTGAAGCTGAGGGGTACACAGAGGCCATCTTGATCAATAACTACAACATAGAACATCCTCAATACACTTTAGCCATTGTGATTAGTACAAGGATCATTTTTTGTGCTCAGAGCTTTTAAGTTTGGAATTTGGCTTTACACACTTGCTCAAAGGGAACTTGTTTACTGTTTTAAAATATTTATCTTTTCTTGTGCTTCAAAAAAGAAATGCATCTTCTCTCATGAGATTGGATTATAATTGTCTCATTTCTCGCTTAAAAAAGGAATTTTTTTCACTGTGCTTTACACTTGAAAGGAATTCAACATAAAGTTTGAAACTTTCCCTCACATCAGTCTTATTTGCTCTAATTAAAACAAGATTAGCTGACATTCACAAGTCATTTACAAAATGTATAACTGCATTCTGAGAAAAGATCTAATTATAAAGACAACATGGGGAATTGCAAGAAGGTTTTGAAATTTACCCTAATATTTTCTTTACACAATTGTCTTCAAAGCTTCATTAATGAATGGTTATTAACACATTCTCTGTGAATTTAGAATCTAGGTCTCTCCCTTATCTTTTTAATGCAGTGTCAGAGTTTCCTAGAAAACACAATTAAAATCGAAGCATTGAGAGAGAATCAACACTATGAGTGTTTCATGCCAGATGCTTTTACATACATGATTTTATTTAATCTATATGGCAATATAGTTGGGTGAGTATATTATTCTCATTTCACAGATGAGAAAATTTAGGATCGGTGATGTTCAGTAACAAACCAGGTACAATAATCTAGTAAATGAGCAAAGGAAGAACCAAATCCCTGCCCCTAGTCTGTAGCCTAGAATTCCGAAATATATATCAGCAGCAGCAAGAAGTACAAAGGGGGACTTTGTGAGTAATTTGGGGAAATCATATTCAATATTAAAATATAAATTTCTACTTGACATAAGAAAAATAAAAGTGGTAGAATATAAAATTCTGAATGATATATTCAAAAATAAAAATCTTTTGATAAGCAAGAAATCCCATTGATGAAAATAAGATAATTCAGTTTGTAAGGCTTGGTAGATATATACTTCTCTGAAAAGGAAAAAGATTATGAAATATAGAGTGACCTTCCCTATACAGTGAAATTGTTTGCCATTACATTTTGGAAGAAGTGCACAGTTTTTTAAAAGCAAACATAAGGATCCCCACAAAGTGACCAAGTAAAAGGTAATGCAGTACTGGATTAGATCGTTGGCAATTAGGACTCAGGCACAGAAAGTTGAAATCTCTGAGAAATGGAGATCGAGAAGAGATTTGACAGAACTTGTAATTTTCACCTGTGAGCCTGAGGCTCCTGCACTCCTGCAGGAAAATGGGGAAAGAGGGAGAATATGGCAATCTCCCTCTCCCTAGAACACACGAGAGCAAACAGAAGTTCACAGGGCTTCCTTTGTGTTTGCATTTTATTAACACTTATTCCTATGTCCCGAACCATTTAAGTGGTTGCCCTGACAACTAGTGTTTGTGTAAACTTAGACAACTCACTACTTGTGAGTGAGTTGTCTGGGCACCTGGGTGGCTCAGTCATTAAGTATCTGCCTTTGGCTCAGGTCATGATCCCAGGGTCCTGGGATTGAGCCCTGCATTGGGCTCTTCGCTCAGCGGGAAGCCTACTTCTCCCTCTCCCACTGCCCCTGCTTATGCTCTCTCTCTCTCTCTGTCTCTCTCTGTCAAATAAATAAATAAAAATCTTAAAAAAAAAATAAAACAAGGGGATTAAAGCAGATGAACCCCTATGTATTTTCCACCCACCATCTTATGAATTATCTCTACAACTAAAGGAAGGTTGGTGAACAAAGAGGGTGACGGGTCCATTGGCTGGATTCCAAAATCATCATTCATCCCATGACCATTTTCTCCAAAGGTGATCAAAGACCAACTTATACTTTTCAATGCTCAGTTACTTCAGAATGTTGACTTTCTTTTCCCTTGGCCAAATATAGCTGAATAACACTTCACATCCCTGCCACAATGCTGCCCAGCCCTAATCACTGGAACACACAAATGGATGTTCTTACATGCCAAAAGGGACTTTGCAGATGTACCTGAGGTTATGGACTTTTTTTAAATAAGATGATCCTAGATTATCTAGGTGCACCCATTCCTTTTCTCCTGATCCTCCTCCTCCCCCCTCTTCCTTCCTCCCTTCTTCTTCCTACTCTTCCTCTTCTTCCTCTTCCCCTTCTTTCTCTTCTTCCCTTTCTTCTCCTTCTCCTCCTCTCCCTCCTTTCTCTTCTCCTCTCAGTTAAACTGCAATTTCATTGAAGATAGAGATCCAGGATTGGTTTACTGTCGATGGTATGAGGTTTAAGTCAAGTGAAAATCTTCTCAGATCTGGATCCATCAATCTTGAATTCTTCAAGACTATGAAAGGCAGTTGACCTGGGTTCCCAATTCTGTGTACATAAACATGGGCATATTTGTGTATATCTACTCTTCAGAATGAAGATTAAGTGATCTAATGTGTGGCTAGTACCTACCTTAGTGTGGTAAGTAAAGCAGCTGCTACGCCATGTTTCCTCAGGACTATGTGGCAGGCACGAGAACCCTAAGTCCTTAAAGCAGCACAGCCTCACTGTGGATATGGTAAGCTAAAGTTTTTAAACCAGCAACCACAATAATTCCTCATGTCCTCTAATTTTTAAAAATGATTGTTTAAAACAGGCTCTACTTCCTCTACTTCCACATCCTGACACTAACAAATTGTTTCCTACATAATTGAAAAGTGATTCTTCACTGAATTACCCATTAACTGTGCTATTTTCTTTAGACTGCTCACAAGATAAATAAAGCGGGAGTTTGAGAAAGAGTGATAATAAATTCTGTCACTCTCCTATGCTTTAGGTGATGGATTCCTGTTAGATGTGACTATGGATTCAAGGCGCTAAATGCTGTCTTATGCATTTTATTTGACCTTGTGTTAATACAGACTGAAAGTAAACAATATCAAGGTGTCTATTCCCCCAAATAAAGAGAGAGATTTAAAAGAGAAGAAAAACTGGTTTGAAAATCAGAGCCGAATAACTCTATGAAATACATGTATATTTTAGTAAAGATTTTATGGAAAAGGAAATCTGAGAGAATATCTATTTTCCATTATGTAATAAATGCTTAGAATATACAAAAAGAGACAGATTGCCCTGAGCAAACTTGAAACAATAATTGTGTGCATGCATAATTGCCAAGCTAGAGAGAAAATTTTAACTAAGGCATGAAATTTCAAAGACAAATAATTTTCTGCACTACTAGGACTATCTTCAATAATTTCCCAAACTTGATAAACTCAGCAAATGGGTTTAATGAAGTCAATATTACTACCCTTCCCCCAAAATAAACATGTTCAACTCAAGAGTAACTTGGTGTTTTCTTAGCTCTTGCCTTTATATCTTTGTCATCCTTTTACATGCAATCTTCTAGGGTTTTATTATATTTTTCTATTACTTAGAAAATTAAAAATTGATAAAATCTTAATGGTTACCCCACAATTCTAAAGTATGCATGTATTTACATAATACCTACATTTAAAAATAAAATATAAATAATAAGACCTAAATTAGTCAACATTATAAATATCCTGCCTTGAAATTCAAGAAACTAAAATATTTTTCATTTCACTTACCCATTTCTTAACTGGAATCTGGGATCTATTTGCCTCTATTCCTTACAAATCAAATATTATTTAATCATTAAATGTTATTTAAATATCATATCTTTAGATTTGATTTTCCTTATTGAGGTAAAGATATTTGGATTTTTATGATAGATCTTTCTAAATTAAAACATTAAGAAAACACAAACCAGAATTTTAAAACTGTGCAGGCCAAGCATAGTTGCCCGCCAGATTCTGCCCTTAGGCTATGAATTTGCAATCGCTGATTTTATAGAGATGGCATCTACTTACTAGTACAGCTATAATTAAAGTAAAATTCCAGTGTAATTAGGTATTATTCAAAACAAAGGCTTTTAAGGTAATAAAATTTCCATTGTGGAGAATTGAAACTAATTGCAAAGTAGACTGCAAACTTTTTACTCAATAGTCAATTGGAACAAATTTTATAGAGATGGCATCTACTTACTAGTACAGCTATAATTAAAGTAAAATTCCAGTGTAATTAGCTATTATTCAAAACAAAATACTTTATAAGTTCCTTAATCAGGTATGATTAAAGAAAATATTTCTATTATGGTTAGTGCTGTTTCTCAGATCTAGTATTTAATGATACATTGGCAACTGGGTTTCAACTAAAGTATTATTTGGAAACCCTTCATTTACAATTATACTACCATTTGGTAGCAAAAGTTAATACAATTCATTTTAATATGCCATAAATGAATATTTTAGTCCTGGAATACAAAAAATTATAGCAAAGTACAATTAAAATTAGACTAAGATTTTTTTATTTGATTTGGAAATTGTGATTTTTCTCACTTCCGTCACATACTAGCAAGGATGTGCATATTGGAATAATATTTCATTAATTGTCAATGACAGCGTAGCAGGTAAGTGTTCTCTGCTGATAGCATGCATATGATGTCCAAGAAATTACTCAGACTTACTGGTCTTCAGATTTGTCATCTAAGGTGGAGATAATGACATTCTTTTCTTAAGACCTAGATCTAAATATTAAACAATTAGTACCTGCGGTCTACATAAAAGTAGTGGTTGGTACATAAAAATCACTAATAAATGTTAGCTCATGTGATTATTTGCAATATTCTATATAAGTACTGAAATTTTTGATGAAAATCACCTTCTCATTTCTGATAAGATAAACCAAATAATGAGGAGGAAATATTTGCAATGATAGATAAATAAGGATATTTGAAGAAAAGTAGGGATGCTTAAAATCCCAAGAGAATTCTGTTTATATTACTTTTTCAAAATATCAAGACAAATGATTGTAATTTCTTGTATCACTTAAAAATCTATTATCAGAATCACTCAATTTTGTTTTATAACAAAATGTAAAATTGCATGAGAACATCCGTGATAATTGTGGTGGGTGTATTTTAGAACACAACTCATTATATTTTGTGTTTTTTTACTTTATTTGATGCAAAATCTTAAACATATAGAAAATAACTAGAGTAGTCTTACAAACACCCAGGTACTTGTAACTTATATTTACTAATTAGTAAAATTAGCATTTTTCATATTTGTTTTAGCTATTTTTAGTTTGCTGAAATGTCTTTTTTTTTTTTTTCTTTGAGAGCTAGAGAGAGAGTGTGAGGGAGGGAGAGGAGGAGCAGAGGATGAAGGAGAGAATCTTAAGCAGACTCCATGCTCAGCCTGGAGCCTGATGCGGGGCTCGATCTCAGGACCCTGAGATCATGACCTGAGCTGAAATCAAGAGTCGGATGTTTAACCATCTGAGCCACCCAGGTGCCCCTGAAATATCTTAAAATAGAGATATCATACAATTTGATCCCTAAAAATGTATTAAATAATTTGAAAAGTAAATATTGAATTTTGATTCTACCGCATTGCATAAGCTGCAGCCAGGCACAAAGTAAACAGCTAGTTTGTGCACAAACACATGGAAACTCCAAAGTAGCGGCTGACAGTGCAATATTCAACTACAAACTTATAAGGGTGGTTACATTTATGCAATTTCAGTAGTCTATGTAATTATTATATATAATGCTATTACACATAAATATTTCCATTGATATTTCTCTCGCATCTTACTTTATTCATTAAAAACAAAGTTAGCCATTTTATGAGAAATTATAATAAACCATAATAATATTTCATATTGCCAAACCTATTTTCTCCTTACTTCCTTTTTTTTCTTCATTTTAACACAGTGTTTTGGGGGGCACCTGGGTGGCTCAGTCGTTAGGCATCTGCCTTCGGCTCCGGTCATGATCCCAGGGTCCTGGGATCGAGCCCCACATCAGGCTCCCTGCTCAGCAGGGAGCCTGCTTCTCCCTCTCCCACTCCCCCTGCTTGTGTTCCCTCTCTCGCTGTCTCTCTCTGTCAAATAAATGAATAAAATCTTAAAACAAAAAACAAAAAAAAACAGTGGTTTTTAAAAAAGTATACCTATTGTGATTTTTATTTACTATATTCAAAATTTTAATTTATTTATCTTTGAGGTAATAATATATTTAAAATTATAAAAAGAATATTCAGCGTGAAGAGCTCTCTGCCCTGACTATATCCATTCAGTTTACCTCTGCTCCTGAACACAGACAGAAATGTTTCACTATTACCAGTTTATTGTCATAACAGTCAGGGGCTAATCTGAAAATTGAAATAATCTAGGTATTTTTTTTTTTACATTGGAATATAGGTAATTCGTTACAGTGTTGCTTCCAAGGCTTCCAGAACAAAAGAAAGATGCAAAAAATTTCTGGATATATTACATTTTTTTAAGTTATAGAATATCTGGACAATAAAAATAAACATACTTATCTTAACTGGCACATATTAAATACTGTAACACAGTACCCAGTAAATATAGAAAAACCCTATCTTAAGATGTTCATGGAACATTTCCCAAAATTGACCATACGTTGGGTTACAAAAAAAGGCTTAACATATTTTAAAGGATAAAAATCGTACCAAATATATTTTCTAACTTAACTTCAGTGAAAATGAGCTAGAAGTCAATAGTCCAAAGATAACTAGAATATGAAATTGCTTAGCAATAAAGCAACAAACTTCTGAATAATCAGTCCATTGGTCAGAGAAATGGAAACGTGAATCAGAAGTGTCTTGAACTGAATGATACTGAACTTGTGGAATAAATGTTCATCCTACTTCCATTTTTGAGAACTAACTCAGTCTCATTAATAAGAAAAGAATTGTAACATCCTTTAGCAAAGTAGCAATTTTTTAAAAAATAATTTATTTATTTATTTGAGAGAGAGAGACAGAGAGCATGAGTAAGAGAGAGAGCAAGCACAAGGGGAGGGGGAGGGGCAGAGGGAGAGGGACAAGCAGACACCCTGCTGAGCAGGGAGCCCAACTCCTGCTTGATCCCAGGACCCTGGGATCATGCCTGAGCTGAAGGCAGATGCTTAACTGAGCCACCCATCGCCCCACAAAGTAGCAATTTTTACGTTGGATGCAATAACTACAGAACGAAATAAAAACCGTCACTATTGTTAAAATATGTAGATAGATACAGACACTTCAGTTTGTTTCAGAGGAAACCTTATTTACTGTGCTTTTCCTAACCAGATGTTGACTGTGAAATCATCTGATGCTGCTTCTTGCTAGAGTGCCTAGCTTACAGAAGAAATTCAGTGAGTGCTTGTCGGATGAATATAGCACTTTAAACTGGGTTACCATTTTCCCAAAATGCCATTCGTTTTCAAAGTTTTATGTCTATCTTTCCTTATTGTGTTCCCTGACCTTTCACAGCTCTTCTGTTTTCTAATTGAAAAATCACTCTTCCTTCAAAAACCTCACCTCAAATATCATCCCTTGAGCTTTCTATGGCATAGTGCGTGTAGCTCTGGAGATATGGGGAGTTATAAGTTATAAGAATGTAAAGCCTTATTGTCATTATTTGCCTACGACTCAACCCATATGTTCCCCTTGGAAAACTGGCATTGAAAATGTTAGCATTTATGCTCTTCTTCCCTGAATTCATGAGTTATCAATATCATTATTATTATGTTATTACGTTATTATAATTATTCTTATATTCTTTATTTTAACAATCATACATGTGAACTTTTAGTATACCTAGGGCAAGATGGTAGGTATTATGTGCAACATGTATGGGTTTCCTCAAATCATCTTCAATTTCATCATTCTCTCCTATTGTCACCCTAGACAGAAATACCCCCAAATCCCAATATTTTGTAATCACAACTGAACAAGAATATCAGTTTGTTAAAATAAGTTTGCAAAACTCAATTCTTGAACCTATTTATACCTAGGGCTCAAATTGCATCTGATCCAGCTAGTGTATTTTAAAACCTATTACTATAAGCAGTCACTATGCTTGGCAATTGTTACACTACAGTTTTATGTACTCCACAAAACAACTATGAATAGGGATTATGATTTTCATTTGTAGATCAATAATCATATGAAATGACTCGCCAAGGTCATTGAGTAGAAATCCAATGCCAAAGCTTTGAAGCTGTCCAGATTTCCCCCCTTTCTTTGTTTTCTGAGATATGACAAGACAGTCTGAATCACAGGAAACAAGTAAGTTCTGAAAATATATGATGCTGAACTTCACAAATCTCATGGCTGAGCTGAGGTTGGATCTTGAACCCATTTTTTCTTCTCCCTAATGGAGAATGCAGGGAGGTCCCTCTTGAGGTAGGTGTCAGAAACATCAGTGAAAATTTACCTAGACATATGCCTAGCTTCAGCTTCACATACAGTCATTTTATAAAAACTTGCTTGAAAAATAGGTTTATTAACCAAACCTTCCAGATGATTTGTACTCTGGATCACTAGTCAGGTGCATTAGGTTGCTTTGCTCCATTTACGTTGAGTGTGTGCCTTAATCTAAGGGTATTAGTTTTGTATGAATTGAAAAGTAATTTAAAATTAAAGCCATATTTTCAATCTGCCAGTTATACAATAATAGTCAAAAATCTTGAGTACCTTCCAAAGAAGATTAAAGAACAGAGACCAGATTTACACTCTAACCTGATACAGTGAAAAAATTGGACCAAATTACAAACCAATGGTTTTCAAAACATCGGGCCACAAAAGACAATAACCTCTGATATATGGCAAGTAAATGATGTCGAGTCATAGTCTCAAACATAAGAAGAGAGAGTATGAATACAGTAGTAAGTCAAGATGTTCCCAAAGGGCAGATCTTTGTAATATCTGTAACAATAGGGAACAATCTATCAGTAGTGCTAGAAAAAATCAATGTAGTTCTCCTTAAGAATTTCAAGCTCAATGATGAGTGTTGAAGGATTTAAGTGCACCCTAGAGGGGGCAAATAATTCAAAGGGAACATTAAATTTCTCTGATCAGTATGACCTGTTTCTCTTATAACATCCTAATCTTGAAACTACTCGTTAAGGTGATGATTTCTATGTTGCGATGTTGTAATTAACTCCCAATGATAGGAGTGGTAATATTCCAAATCCTAAGCTTACCCCTCCAGGTTTGAAAATGTAAATCTTATTTTAGTCTTTGTGAACCTGGGTTACTCCAGGAAGGTCATAAATTTTATTAATTAGGAAAATTATTCTTCATTCTATCCCCCAGAATACTACCAACAACTGTAGATTATTGAAAGCCTTTACTCCCCAATATATTCAGGCAGGAAGTTTTTATTATTTCACTTTGACCCAAATTTCATTGCCATGGTGCTTCTAGAATGTAACAGGATAGAAATCTTTTATATTATTCTGTCCAGTTTAATATCATCTCATTAGAAAAAGCTCTACTTTTTTCATGAAAACTTTTTCCTAATGGATTTCTATCATCCAGTTCTGTGAGAGAGGTACTGTCATAATTTTTCTACCGATATATCATATATGTTAATATATAAACAAATATGTATTTAGCACCTTTTATGTGCCAGGTGATGTTTTAACTGCTATTTAGAAACTGAATGTGCCATATGTATCAGTCAGGGTACAAATATGAAACAGACACAGCACAGAAATTTGAATGGGGAAGATTTCACTTATAGCATTATTAACTATAACAGGAAATTGGAGTAATGAAGCATTGGCTTATAAGAAGTAAAGAGAACGCTAAACAATATAGGAATAGTGGATGTAAGTAGCAACCACTGTGCCTTGGGCTGAGGTGGTGTCCCTGAGGAAGAGCCTCCACTCGCAAACCCCGAGTCTGAGATCCAAGCCTTACTGGAGATCACGACTGAGGTCTTCTGGATGGCAGAGAAGTCGGTGAAGTGCCATGTTGGCAGAGCGTGAGTATACCTTGGGTATGGGAAGCTGTCTCACCAGAGGCTACTAAACCATCTGGGGAAGGTGATTTGTCCAGAAGATGACCAACTTGTCATGGTTTGTCTGAGAATGTCCCAATTTTAAAAGAGAAAGTCCCATATCCCATGGGTCTCCTCCATCCTGAGGAAACCAGGATGGTCAGCCTCTGAGTTTCTGGGAAAAGCTATGGCCACCAGGTGCTGTTGACGCCTACTGACCGAAGGAGCCGAGTGCCGGAGAAAACACCCACACTGCCAGCACCGGGTGCTGGAGAAGTCACCCATGCTGCAGGCGCTGGGCCCTGAGGAAGCCACGTGCTGCAGGAAAGGAAGCCTGGAGACACTGATCATCTGAAGGAGACAGGCTCTGAAGGAGTCATATGGGCACATCAGGAGCCTGCTTAATGACCACACCAGAACCAGTAAGCAAAACCCGACCCTCCTGCAATGACTGTCCAGCGATCTCTGTGGACAAAACTAAGACCCAGCCAGCTGGCAAAGAAAAAATCCTGAAATTCTTGGGGCACCTGGGTGGCTCAGTCAGTTAAGCCTCTGCCTAAGCTCAGGTCATGATCCCAGGGTCCGGGGATCGAGCCCCACGTTGGGCTTCCTTCTCCGCGGGGAGTCAGCTTCTTCCTCCCCTTCTCCCCCCGTGCTTGCTCTCATAAAAATCTTTTTAAAAATCCTTAAATTGTTAGCATAGCAAGCGAAAGAAACAATTGTTACATAGTGAGTAAAAGAGGTGTGACTGGACATGAGAGTCAGAAAGTCCAGAACCAGCGTATTACACATGTTCTTTTCTCATCTGGAACGCAGACCAGTCTATGGCTCTGAGAGTTAACAGGTTCTGATAATAGGATCCTGGAATGCGAGTTTACTAGTTTGTTTTCTTTTTCTTTTCCTTTTTAAAATTATTGTTTTTATTTTTTATTGAAGTATAATTGACATAAACGTTATATTAGTTTCAGGTGTACAACATAGCGATTCGGTATTTGTATATATTGGGAAATGATCACCACAATAAGTCTAGTGAACATTCATCACCAAACACAGTTACAGAATTGTTTTACTTGTGATGAGAACTTTTAAGATCTATTCTCTTAGCAATTTTCACATATGCAATACAGTATTATTAACTATAGTCCCCATACTGTACTTTGTCTCCATGACTTATTTATTTTATAGTTGGAATTTTGTACCTTTTTACTTTTTTCACCCATTTGCCCCATCTGGCAACCACCAATCTGTTCTCTGTACTGATGAGCTTGGTTTTTTATTTTATTTTATTTTATTTTCAGATTCCATATTTAAGTGAGATCATATGGTATCTGTCTTTGCTGTCTGACTTATGTCACTTAGCAAGGTCCATCTGTGTTGTCTCAAATGGCATGATTTCATTCTTTTTTATGGTTAAATACTATTCCATTCTATACACACCACATTTTCCCTATCCATTCATTCACCCACGAACACTGAGGTGGTTTTCATATCCTGACTGTTATAAATAATGCTGCAATGAACATAGGAGTGCAGATATCTTTTTGAGTTAGTGCTTTCATTTTCTTCAGATGAATACCCAGAAGTGGAATTGCTGAATCATATGGTAGTTCTATTTTAAATTTTTGGAGGAACCTCTGTACTGTTTTCCAAAGTGGCTGCATTTATATCCCCACCAACAGTGCACAATGGTGTTCTTTTCTCTGCATCCTCATCAACACATGCTATTTCTTGTCTTTTTGGTAATAGTCAGTCTAACAGGTATCAGGTGACATCTCACATTTAAAATTTTAAATGCTGAAACTAAATATAATTCCTCCCAAGCTCTGATACAGGTGTGTGGACTAAAATTATGGCTGATAGCTGCACCTGATCTTCAGGGAGTGCTGCCTTAACCCTAGAGAAAAACACCTGAACAGAAACATTCATTAGCAAAATCTGGTAGATTTATAGTTTCCTTGCCTTGGAATAAAGAGAATGGGAATTTTACTCTTTCTCTAATCAAGAATCAAGCACAATCGATATTTTATTACCACCTTTCCTTTCCTAGCTTAATACTTCAGTTAATTATTTCAGACCAGGCTGAATTAATCACCTCCTCTTTAAGTTAGTTTTGTCTTCCATATTATTGCTGTTCTGACCACCACCATAAATAAATGTTCATACTGTGAAATAGAATGTAGGTCTCAAAATTATATTACATATATTTTATTCTGGTTTTCTGTTTCTGAGTAAGATAAAGTATCTTATAAGGGAACAATGCTCCCATCAAGAACAACTAAAAAAGCTGAATAAAACACAATTTATCAAGTGTTGGTGACATTGGAGAGCTATGAGGAAAAAATAAGTGGAGAGGGAGAAGATGCATGTGAGGGGAGAGTCAGGGGGAGGTCACCTGGCATTGTGCAGGGGCATTTCTCAGAGGGTATTTGCTGATTCTGAGTGCAGGGCTGGAAGCTACACATCAGAGCTTCAGCCCCAGCAGAGAAGTACTGCTGGGGAATCAAGAAACCAGCCAAGCTATTGTGATCTTCAAGAACTGGAGAGACACAAATGGGGAGCTGAGGGGTCTTGAGCATACGGTCCCTTGCCCCAACATGTTGGGTATAAATTCTGAAGCTTCACAGAGTGGAAAGAAAAAAATAAACCTACTGAGAAAAAACAAAATTAATCTACGATTTTGAAACTAGAATTGCAGTTATCCTTGGAGGTCAGGGAATTGAAGAGAGCTCGAGGGGGCTTGCATGCAGCTGATAGTAAGGTTCTATTGCTTGACCTGGGTGATTTTTACAAAATATATTCACTTGGTGAAAATTAAAAAAGCTTTTTATTATCTGTGCTTATTATTTCTGAACTATTATATACATATATACACATAGACACACACATGCATCAAGTATGTTTTATATATAAATACATAGACTCACATAGACATACATATCCATACATAAATGTTTTAGGTACGTATTTGTATGCACATATATGTGTGTGTTTGTGTGTACATGCATATATATAACATCTATTTCTACTATTATTCTTTTGTGTGAGTAAAACTATTACTTCTCCTTACTGTCTAAAATTATTTAAATAGTATAGAATATTCAAGACTTTTAGAATCTAAGAAATATGGGGAAGGTTATCCACCCTATGCCTTGACTTAATACAAATTGTCTAGATGTTAATAAAAGTCACTGCTATCAACAGCTGAGAGTCACACATAAGTCCATATGTTCAAAATTTGTCACTGAGCAATACATCATCTTATAAAAATGAATAGGATCAGAAGATTACAATAAAATAAAATGTGTAATAACAAGCCTGTCGGTTGTAAGTGAAGCTTCTTTGGCATTGTCAACTGAAATGTGAATTTTGCAAGAAATTATAGAAGCACAGATATTGTGGAAAGTTCAGATGAGGACAGTCCTTGAATCTGAAGGCCTGCAGAACATCTCTAGACAGGGTAGAGTTCCATAGGTATTTTTAAAGTAAAAAAGGGCCACAGAAATAAATCACTTTGCCCTGAGACTTGTTTACCTGTATCCATATACATATACATACCTGTGTGGTGCACATTTTCAAATGCACAAGGGCCATGTAGGCAAATGAGAGAAATGTGCAGCCCATCCAAGTCACAGTAACAGTCCTACTACTGTGTTGTGAATTTTAGACGCACAAAATAATAACACAGCATATTATCTCTAATGCATCTTCTTATATCCATTTTCCTTCCTCACACATATTATCAATTTGAAAAAAAAAACTCAAATATTTTACAATGTGAACCATATTTAAATGGCCAATATCAGTGAACTGGACAATATTTATATCATAAATGAATTCTGTAATACCTTTTTTTTTTTTTTTGCTAAGTTATATCTAACATTGACAGAGCCCTTACTATGTGCCAGGTACTGTTTTATGTACTTTACATGCATTAGCTCATTTTATCTATAAAACATAGCCATATATGAGTATAGCTACTCATATAATCTTATTTTAAAAATGCAGACGTCAAGTCCTAGAGGGGTGGAGATGGTGTTTGTCAAACAGCTGCTGAGAAGAAGTGCTGGAATTCTAGGGAAGCAGTCAGTTCCAGAGTCTCTTCCTATCCCGGGTCCCTGCTGCCTCCCACAATTAAACCGACTGGTCTCAGATGACAACAAAACCTAAACTCATTTAGATGCTGCAACCAACAGACTACACTGTTCTTCACATTTAGACTCAGAATATTTTCAAATGATTTCTGTACTTTATTTCCAACCTTCATTTGGGGAAATATTTCTCAGAGTCCAGAAGAGGGTATATTGGGGATTATTTTTCTCCTTTGTCTAAATTCCATCCTCTGTGATAGGACTTCATAAAGCCATTCATCTACAGGGCTCTCCTCACTTCAAAACAAACAGAAATCCTTAATGGCAGCTTGCTGGAGACCATGGGCAGTGAACACACAAAGTATTGCAGAGTCGATTTTTCCCTTCCTACCATCTTCTTCTTCTTTTTTTTTTTTTTAACATATAATGTATTATTTGTTTCGGGGGAAAATGAAGGGGGCGGAATCTGAGGGGGAGATGAACCATGAGAGACTATGGACTCTGAGAAACAAACTGAGGGTTCTAGAGGGGAGGGGAGTGGGGGGATGGGTTAGCCTGGTGATGGGTATTGAGGAGGGCACGTACTGAATGAGCACTGGGTGTTATATGCAAGCAATGAATCACATAACACTACATCAAAAACTAATGATGTAATGTATGGTGATTAACATAACATAATGAAATAAAATAAAATAAAATAAAGTATTGCAGAGTCGAAAGGGAAAGACTGGAAAAGAAAGTGACCTCTTTACTTGATAACCTTCTTTTCTCTAGAGCAGATCAGCAACTATAATTCAGCAGTGGTCAAAGTATGATTACTATACATACTGTGTGGTGCCCAATTTCAACTTGAAAACGATTTTTTATTTCCAACTTGCTGATAGCACATGGAAATGTTGACTGAGGCTTTTTTAGGTCAAAATGGTAAGTATTGTGATTCTCTGGAATAAGATAGGGCTGAAAGTTGGTGTTCAAAGGAATGGAAGAAACTCAATTGCCCTTGCAGAATCGGGGGTGGGAGAAATGATATCGTGAGGGGTATATTAAAGAAGGTGACAGCCATTGGAAGTGCAGGAACTAAAAATAGACCAAATGATTTTACTCCTTGAGCCAATTTAATTGCCTCCACCAATGAGTGAGCCATCCCAGTGCCTTGCAATATGGTCTGCACAAAGGGCCATGTGTGTGTTGTTTCAAAATGGAACTAGGAAGTCAGAAAGCAATAACTGGCCTAGGGATGGACTAGTGGCATTGGTTGTAAGCGCTCTAATTCCCTGGGAACAAATACGTGCTGCCTCAGAATCCTAGGAAACCACTGTCTAACTAAAGGTTTTAACAGAATATGGGGACTCGCAAGACGAGGGCAACAGACTTTTCTGGGTAGGGAATAGTTAGGAGGGTTTGCAAAGACCCCTGAAGCTTCCTACTGTCCTCACGGTTGTGGGAGCTGGAGAAAAGTCCATTATGTATTACCAACTGCACACGGGTAAGTATAAGTATGTGTGTAACCCTCCAGATGTATACATATTCCCTGACTCCACAATCTCAGATTACAAAGTGAAAAATAGGAATTCTACGTAAAATCAGAGCATGAAGGCAGTACATTGAATTACTAGCTTCAAGGCCCAAGCTGCCTCAGACCTGTGGCAAGTGACTAAAGCCGGGGGGCGCTGAATCCATTATTGACCCAAGGAACAGGCATCCCACTAAGAATGAGTAAGCAGGCTTCTTGTAGAGAAAGCATCTAAGCCTGGCAGGCATTTTATCTTATTACTCCTTCCTAAGCAGTTGATATAATAAAGCAATGATGTCCAGCTCACTGCCTCGCAGAGAGAAAGACCTAAAATCATTTTGAACAAAGTCAAAGGAGACTAGAAAATTGATGAGAAAGTACATTAATTTCTGAGTGATCATTATTCTTAGGGCTAAGAACTTTTAAAACTTTTATCTCATATTTGTTCCTAAGACTTTTGTGAGTTAGATGTCACTATCCACCTTTTTTTTAAGAAAGAAAGATGAGATTTCAAGAGCGGAAGGAAATTGGCCAACTCTTCAAGAGCTAATAAGTGGCAGACTCTGGATTCATACCATATTCTCTTCTCTAATGAGTTATGGGTGAACACTGGTTCTCATTTTGACTCAAAGTTATGACCACTATGAAAAAAATAAAATACATATTATACTTTTTTACCCGTTGATAAATCAGAATTGCAAGAGGAAAAATGCCCGTAGAATGTGAGGAATCCCATCAATGAGTTGTTTATCCTGGGTGTTCTCACAGAGATGAAATGACTTCCTGATTTTTCTGGCTGCCTTGATTTCTCTTCAATGCCTTCAGTCAGATTTTTTTAATTCTATTTAGTTTCTAATTCTTCCTGGTGGGAAGTTTTCTTTCCTGGAAACTAATTTGCCATAGTCCGAAGTAGAAGAGAAAGGCATTTTATTTTTTATTTTTATTTTTTTTAAAGATTTTATTTATTTATTTGACAGAGAGAGACACAGCGAGAGAGGGAACACAAGCAGGGGGAGTGGGAGAGGGGGAAGCAGGCTTCCCGCCGAGCAGGGAGCCGGATGCGGGGCTCGATCCCAGGACCCTGGGATCCTGACCTGAGCCGAAGGCAGACGCTTAACGACTGAGCCACCCAGGCGCCCCGTGAGAAAGGCATTTTAATAAGCCTTTTTGGAAGGAACCTGGTCATTATACAGTTGAACTTTAATTATGCACATATATTGAGCTGGTAATTATGCTCTTATAAATCTGTCCTAAGTACAGCTCACATGTACATATAAAGATATATGTGGAAGGGTTTTTATTGCATTATTCAAAAAAAAGAATCTATATTTTTATTCAGTAAAGGAATTGCAGTATATATGTATATATATTATAATATATTTATACAATGAAATATATTGCATCAATTAGAAGAAAAATATAATTACATTGTACTAACACTGAAATATCATAAAAGCAAATTGTTGAGTGTACAAGCTGTTTCAGAACAAGAAGTACAAGTTCCACTAAGAAAAAGACAAAAGTGCATTTAATGTGGGCGTCTGGGTGGCTCAGTCGTTAAGTGTCTGCCTTCGGCTCAGGTCATGATCCCAGGGTCCTGGGATCGAGTCCCACATCGGGCTCCCTGCTCGGCGGGAAGCCTGCTTCTCCCTCTCCCACTCCCCCTGCTTGTGTTCCTGCTCTTGCTCTCTCTCTCTCTGTCAAATAAATAAATAAAATCTTAAAAAAAAAAAAAAGTGCATTTAATGTATAAATTGTTGACTAGATATATTACTTTTCACATCGTCTGTGGTGAAGAAACAGATTTAATTTCCAATTCCAAAATTTTGTTTTCCAATCGTTTTGTAAACTATAATGAAAGTAAAGAACCGATTACTTCATTGTTTATCACCAAAAATGAAAGTTCCTGTAAAAAATTCTTAACACACTGACTTGGATATTCATTTCATTACAGATTGGAAATCGATCTTTTAAGAGCTGGTATAGTTTATAGACTATATTGCAAATAACACTGGGTAAAGAATCACCACAAACTACTTACTGAAAGGCATTTTATTATAATTAGTAGTGAGTGGGAGGGCACATGGAAAAGAGTTGTTAAAAATCATGTAAAATTAGCATCCATTTATTTATTTCTTGTAACATATTAAAAGGAGGAGTATGGACTTTTGATTGCTACTATCTGGTCTGGCCTATCCCAGCTCTTATATAAAATTACTTCATTCTGCAATTATTCTTCATTTATCAATTGATAGGTATTTATTCACCTCTTAATATAATATATTCAGTGTAATAGGTTCTTTTCTTGGGCATGTAATCAGAACACTGCAATCTTTCCATGTTTGCCGATCCATTTCTGTAGCATGTACATTTCATTCTAAGGTAATTAACCCAAGCCTTTCCACATTGTGTATTTATCTTACACCATAAAATCAATGAGAAATGGTACAGTGAATTTTAAAAAGTGACTTGTAGTATTTATTTTAGTTGAAGTAGTCGCTTACTGAAAGGTGCATCACTGAATAATGGCCAAATGTACTTGTCTTCCAAGAAACAGCTGCCAACGAGGCCAGAAAACCACTTTCCAAGCAATCATGTAATGTTTATCAATGAGATAGTGACATTTCCTTTTTCTAAATATATAAGGACTATATTTTGTTGGACTCACAATGAGTAGGTATGATAATTGGTGACTCGACTGATAGAATGCTCTGGGACTTTTGAGGCTAGAACAGAAGAAGGGCATTTTGAAATCTTCACATCTTATTTATTCATGGATTCATTAACATTCATACATTCACTCACTGTTTGTTTATTTGTGTCATAAACAATAATAAATACCTGTTATGTTTCGTGACTTGGAATATAATGATGAGGAGCCATAGTTCTGACTCTCAATACTCTAATAGAGCAGGTGTGAACAGACAGGTAACATTTATCACCAGATTAGTATAATATATGTAAGCTTAGGGTGTTCTGACACTCAAGAAAAGGGATACTAATAATCTTCCCCCATATAATCATATGTTCTCTTATTGAATGAAACACCACTGATAAGTTTAAGACTTCCTAAATTTACATGTAAGTTATGTATATTGTACTATGTTCCTGACTTATGCTATCAAGTATTTAATCAACACCATTAAGATATGTTATTGTTACCTCAAACATGATAAAGCAATGAAGTTTCCCTCACACGTTTTTGTCTTGTTCTTTGTTTTCTATATTGGTAGACATTGGAAACATTCACACATTTGCTCAAGCCAGACACCTGCACACCAACCTTTATTCATCCCTTTGCCTAATGAACGCATTGAATCAATGACTAAATTCAGCCCCTTTGGTCTCCTCACTATCTCTCAAAATTATCTCAATACTCCATTTGGAGTCTCCTATCTTTCCTCTCTTGGTTATTAGAACAACCGCTCAACTATTATTCTGTCTCAAATGAATTTGCACATGCCAGCCAGTCTGTTTTTCCCCAAATTAAAATGTAGTAGATTCTTTTCCTGTTCAAATCATGTTAATGGTATAACATTGTATGTTAACTAACTGGAATTAAAATAAAAACTTAAAAAAGCCAAAACAACAACAACAACAACAACAACCCAAAAAACATGGTTTCTCATTGTGCTCAGAGTAAAGTCTCCATTCCACGGCACAGGATGTAAGATTTTTATGATCCAGCCATTCCTAATCATTCCACAGTTGTCTCTCAGCTGACACTCT
Organism: Halichoerus grypus; assembly: GCF_964656455.1. Classification (NCBI taxonomy): domain Eukaryota; kingdom Metazoa; phylum Chordata; class Mammalia; order Carnivora; family Phocidae; genus Halichoerus; species Halichoerus grypus. The sequence continues at coordinate 10,255,053 of NC_135721.1, forward strand.
CTTACATGCTAAGATTCGATCAAGCCAAAATTGCCTTTCCAACACTGGCATGCACTCTCATCTCTTGGCATTTGCAACTGGTGTTCACTATGTCTAATGCTTAATCTTCGCCTGTTCTTTGTTTAAATTCCATTATTTCCTAATTGCTCAGCTTAGATATTACCTCTTAGGAAAGGATTATCTGATTACTTAAGTTTCTTTTCTAACTTTCTTAATATCCCTTTAGCACCTATGTACTTTAGTACAGTACCTGGTAACTGGTACACAGTTAGGAGATAGTAACAACTATTATTATTTTATATTCAATGACTAGCCCTATAATCATGTTAACAAATATAAAATAAAAAACTAAAGTCTTCTAGAAGAAAGTGAGTGAAAATCATCACAACTGCACTGAAAAATCTTTGTAGGATAAATATGTATGAACTGAAATTAAAAAAGAAAAAATTGAACATCAAAAATATTTTAAAAATTTGCTCTTTAAGGAGTGCCTGGGTGGCTCAGTCGTTAAGCATCTGCCTTGGGCTCAGGTCATGATCCCAGGGTCCTGGGATTGAGCCCTGCATTGGGCTCCCTGCTCAGCGGGAAGCCAGCTTCTCCCTCTCCCACTCCCCACTTCTTGTGTTCCCTTTCTCGCTGTGTCTCTCTCTGTGAAAAAAAAAAAAAAAAAAATTTGTTCTTTGAAATTCACCATTAAAAAATGAAAAGGCAAGCTGGACACTTGGAGAAAATATTACAACACATATTGAAAAGGATTTGTATCATAAATAGATAAAGAATTCTTGCAACTCAATAATAAGATGACAACTCAACTTATAAAATGGATAGAGTATTTTAGCAGACTCTTTGTAAAGAGATATTAATGGCCAACGAGCATTTCAAAATACATGTAATTAGTCATCAGGGAAGCCAATTAATACCACAATGAAATATACACCCTCTGGAATGACTAATATTTTTAAAAGATTGAAAAAAAATACAAATGTTTTGGTAAGGATCTGGAGTAACTGGAACTCTCATCATTAATTGTTCAAATGTAAAATAATAAAACCATTTGGAAAACTTTAGGAAATTTTTTTTAAGGTTGGATGTATACCTACATCTACTTTATGGTTCAGTCATTTCACTCCCAGGAATGTACCTAAGCAAAATGAAAAAAAAAAAATCCACCTAAAGATTCATACACAAGTGTTAATAGGAGCTTTAGTCACAGTAGTGGAAAGCTAGAAACAAGCTAAATGTCCCTGTGAAAGAATAAACAGAATGTGAGGTATCTAAACAATAGAATACTTTGCAACAATGAAAACAGGTGAGGGAATGATGATACTTCTTTCATGGATGTACCTCAGAATTAATTTACTGAGTTAAATAAGCCAGTCACAAAAGTGTGTATTGTGTATTATTTTATTTGTATAAAATCCTGGAAAATGTAAACAAACATAAAGAGACAAAAGAAGCTCCTCTGGGAAGGAGGAGGGTAGGTGCAGTCTTGGCTCAAATATCAGACTCCTCCTTTTCTTATAGTATTTTTGTAGATTTCCTTGAGTAGATGTTGATTCATTTGCTGTATTACATTAGGGCTATTTCCAGAGGCTTTAAATGTTTTTTTCTTTTTTTAAATAATTTTCACCAGTTTCACTGGAAAGTGGATGTGCGGAGCTCCTCATGCTGACAGGCCAGACATCGATCTTTTATGGGTGTTTTTAATATTATCTTAACAACATTAGCTGACTTTTTTTAAACAATAAAAGCTCTCAATGGATTGTCAGGGTGTTTTTAGATAATTTTCAATTACTTTACTGAGAAAGCTATATTGATTTCTTTTCAAGTGCCCAGTATACTCACATTGAGAAAAAAATTTTAATTTACTTACTAGAATTTTAGCTGTTCTCTTCTTTCCCCACTGTCCATTATGTGGTTTCCTAATTAGAACTTTTCAATTTGTTTAAAAAAATGAAAAGCAAATATGCTAGATATGTGTGCTTTTTCCCTCCTCAAGACTGCTATCATGTGAGTTACAATGTCATTTTCCTAGATGAAATTTGACTATGGCAGACATCTTAGCAGCATCAAATCTACTACTAATTTGTTATTCTTTCCAATTCAGTTTGAGCACACTGTAGCCATGATAGAATATCCATTATTTGTTTTGCATTGAACCCATCATGTATTTATACAGGTGATAGTTTTATTCCAGAGACTTGTACACATGAAAAATTTTATATGTGCCTACTAGATATTCTGCTCTTATAGACAGAAACTAAATTGGCTATCATTTATTCCTTGGTTCTTTTTTGAACATCATAGATGAAGGTGGGAGTTTGAATATGTGGAAGTGGAAAATACATTAGTTGAAAAAAATATAAATATGGCAAATATATAACAGTTCCTAGTTTTTTTTTTTAAGATTTATTTATTTTGAGAGAGAGTGAGAGAGAGAGAGAGAACACACATAGGGAGGAGGGGCAGAGCAAGAGGGAGAGAGAATCTTAAGCAGACTTCACACTGAGTGGGGAGCCTGACACAGGGCTCAATCTCACAATCCTGAGATCATGACCTGAGCTGAAATCCAGAGTCAGTCCCTTAACCAAATGATCCACCCAGGCACCCCAACAGTTCCTAGTTTTTAATTGTTTGTGAAATTCAAAATATGACTGACTATTGCCCGAGTAGAAGCAGTGGCAGGAGACTGTTGTTTTGTTTTTTTTTAATTTTTTATTGTTATGTTAATCACCATATATTACATTATTAGTTTTTGATTTGGGGTTCCATGATTCATTGTTTGCGTATAACACCCAGTGTTCCATGCAGAACGTGCCCTCCTTAATACCCATCACCAGACTAACCCATCCTCCCACCCCCCTCCCCTCTAGAACCCTCAGTTTGTTTTTCAGAGTCCATTGTCTCTCATGGTTCGAGGAGACTGTTCTTATATGGCTAGTTTCCATGCAGATAATATAATTAAGGTTTGATACAGAGATCAGAGATAGAATGAAGAATCTGCTAACATCAAATTCATGAAATTTAGAAATTGCTGTTTCTATTTATTGAACACATACTATTTGCCAAGCAAAGAGCTAGCAAGGGACTAAATAGTATATGTAGGATATAATTATCTTATTTGCACAAGCATGTGAGGCATAAATCTTAATTACTGCATTTTTACAAATGATCACATAAGGCCATGAAGAGATAAGAAACTTGTCTGGATTCACACAAAGTTGGTGTATTGTATGTAGTACAGACTAAGAATTTTAACAAATATATTCAAGAGAATGTGTTTCATTTAAAGTAGCAAAGCCCTAGATGGAGAGCAATGTGCAAGCCCCATTTAATGACAATGATGGTGATGATATTGATGATGATTGTCTGTGTTTTTACCATTTTTTTATTTTATTTTATTTATTTATTTGACAGAGACACACAGCGAGAGAGGGAACACAAGCAGGGGGAGTGGGAGAAGGAGAAGCAGGCTTCCCGCCAAGCAGGGAGCCGGATGCGGGGCTCTATCCCAGGACCCTGGGATCATGACTTGAGCCGAAGGCAGGCACTTAACGACTGAGCCACACAGGCACCTCTGTGTTTATACCATTGTATATTCAAAATACGTAAGTACTTTGTTGTGTGTACAGATATGACATACCTACATAGATAAGGATACATTTATACTGTACAGAGTAGAGAGGAGGGACCCAAAACAAACACGGAAAATGAATAAATAGAGTGGAACAAATAGGAAAATGAACAAAGGAAGACTGAAAACAATAGAGCAAAGCAAATTTTTGGATCTAGTTATTAATGAATTGAGCAATTCTATTAACTCCCTACTGAAAATGAATGGGCTGTAATAACTAGAATAACAGCTGTTTTAGAAATCACAAGTTTATAAAGTGTTTGAAGATGCTGGCAAACTTTTCTGAATCAAGTCTAGTAAAAATTGGCATACTAGTTTATGGATTCAAATACTAATAATTAAAATCAATAAAATGCAATATTTTTTACAACTTAGAGTATGTGCTTTTGGAGATATAATTATGTAATGATATATGTTGACTGATACCAGTGAGATTACCGATACTGCAATTTGTCTGCTAAAATGTTCACGACCAATGTAATTGGGAAGTAGCTACATGTGGACAAATTTCTTGGCTTTCCATCTAAAATTAGATGGTGGTTCTTAATGAGACCACAGCAGCCAAAGGCTGAGTATTGTACATACCAGTTTTACAGTTTAGCTATAATTAATTTAAACTTCAGACCCAGTTCTTTAAAACAGTGACAATTTAAGGAAACATCACTTTATAAAAGAATGCATTCCATAAATCTCAAGCTGTGGATGACTTAAACTTCAAGAATTTTTTTAAATTTTTTATTATTATGTTAATCACCATACATTACATCATTAGTTTTTGATGTAGTGTTCCATGATTCATTGTTTGTACATAACACCCAGTGCTCCATGCAGAATGTGCCCTCTTTAATACCCATCACCAGGCTAACCCATCCTCCCACCCCCCCTCCCCTCTAGAACCCTCAGTTTGTTTTTCAGAGTTTTCTTTTTGTTGTCTGATTGCTGTGGCTAGGACTTCTAATACTATGTTGAATAGCAGTGGTGATAGTGGTGATAGTCACTGCCACGTTCCTGACCTTAGGGGGAAAGCTCTCAATTTTTCCCCATTGAGAATGATATTTGCTGTAGGTTTTTCATAGATGGCTTTTATGATATTGAGGTATGTACCCTCTATCCCTATACTCTGAGGAGTTTTGATCAAGAAAGGATGCTGTACTTTGTCAAATGCTTTTTCTGTATCTATTGAGAGGATCATATGATTCTTGTTCTTTCTTTTGTTAATGTATTGTATCACATTGATTGATTTGTGGATGTTGAACCAACCTTGCAGCCCAGGGATATATCCAACTTGGTCGTGGTGAATAATCCTTTTAATGTACTGTTGGATCCTATTGGCTAGTATTTTGGTGAGAATTTTTGCATCCATGTTCATCAAGGGTATTGGTCTGTAATTCTCCTTTTTGATGGGGTCTTTGTCTGGTTTTGGGATCAAGGTAATGGTGGCCTCATAAAAAGAATTTCGAAGTTTTCCTTCCATTTCTATTTTTTTGGAACAGTTTCAGAAGAATAGGTATTAATTCTTCTTTAAATGTTTGGTAGAATTCCCCTGGGAAGCCATCTGGCCCTGGGCTTTTGTTTGTTGGGAGATTTTTGATGACTGCTTCAATTTCCTTAGTGCTTATAGGTCTGTTCAGGTTTTCTGTTTCTTCCTGGTTCAGTTTTGGTAGTTGATACATCTCGAGGAATGCATACATTTCTTCCAGGTTATCTTAATTTGCTGGCATATAGTTGCTCATAATAGGTTCTTATAATTGTTTGTATTTCTTTGGTTTTGGTTGTGATCTCTCCTCTTTCATTCATGATTTTGTTGATTTGGGTCATTTCTCTTTTCTTTATGATAAATCTGGCCAGGGGTTTATCAATCTTGTTAATTCTTTCAAAGAACCAGCTCCTACTTTCATTGATCTGTTCTACTGTTCTTCTGGTTTCTATTTCATTGATTTCTGCTCTGATCTTTATTATTTCTCTTCTTCTGCTGGGTTTAGGCTTTATTTGCTGTTTTTTCTCTAGCTCCTTTAGGTATAGGGTTAGGTTGTGTATTTGAGACCTTTCTTGTTTCTTGAGAAAGGCTTGTATTGCTATATACTTTCCTCTTAGGACTGCCTTTGCTGCATCCCAAAGATTTTGAACAGTTGTGTTTTCATTTTCTTTGGTTTCCATGAATTTTTTTATTCCTTCTTTAATTTCCTGGTTGACCCATTCATTCTTTAGTAGGATGCTCTTTAGCCTCCATGTATTTGAGTTCTTTCCGACTTTCCTCTTGTGATTGAGTTCCAGTTTCAAAGCACTGTGGTCTGAAAATATGCAGGGAATAATCCCAATCTTTTGGTACTCGTTGAGACCTGATTTGTGACCTAGGATGTGATCGATTCTGGAGAATGTTCCATGGGCACTAGAGAAGAATGTGTATTCTGTTGCTTTGGGATGGAATGTTCTGAATATGTCTGTGAAGTCCATTTGGTCCAGTGTGTCATTTAAAGTCTTTATTTCCTTGTTGATCTTTTGCTTAGATGATCTGTCCATTTCAGTGAGGGGGGTGTTAAAGTCCCCCACTATTATTGTATTGTTGTCGATGTGTTTCTTTGCTTTTGTTATTAATTGCCTTATATAATTGGCTGCTCCCATGTTAGAGGCATAGATATTTACAATTGTTAGATCTTCTTGTTGGATAGACCCTTTAAATAGGCTATAGTGTCCTTCCTCATCTCTTATTACAGTCTTTGGTTTAAAATCTAATTTGTCTGATATAAGGATTGCCACCCCAGCTTTCTTTTGGTGCCCATTAGCATGGTAAATTGTTTTCCACCCCTCACTTTCAATCTGGGGGTGTCTTTGGGTCTAAAATGAGTCTCTTGCAGACAGCATATCGATGGGTCTTGTTTTTTAATCCAATCTGATAGCCTGTGACTTTTGATTGGGGCATTTAGCCCATTTACTTTCAGGGTAACTATTGAAAGATAGGAGTTCAGTGCCATTGTATTGCCTGTAAGGTGACTGTTACTGTATATTGTCTGCGTTCCTTTCTGGTCTATGTTGCTTTTAGGCTCTCTCTTTGCTTAGAGGACCGCTTTCAAGATTTCTTGTAGGGCTGGTTTTGTGTTTGCAAATTCCTTTAGTTTTTGTTTGTCCTGGAAGCTTTTTATCTCTCCTTCTATTTTCAATGACAGCCTAGCTGGATATAGTATTCTTGGCTGCATATTTTTCTCATTTAGTGCTCTGAATATGTCCTGCCAGTCCTTTCTGGCCTGCCAGGTCTCTGTGGATAGGTCTGTTGCCAATCTAATGTTTTTACCATTGTAGGTTACAGATCTCTTGTCCCGAGCTGCTTTCAGGATTTTCTCTTTGTCTCTGAGACGCGTAAGTTTTACTATTAGATGTTGGGGTGTTGACCTATTTTTATTGATTTTGAGAGGGGTTCTCTGTGCCTCCTGGATTTTTCTGCCTGTTTCCTTCCCCAAAGTAGGGAAGTTCTCTGCTATAATTTGCTCCAATATACCTTCTGCCCCCTCTCTCTTTATTTTTCTTCTGGGATCCCAATTATTCTAATGTTGTTTTGTCTTATGGTAATGCTTATCTCTTGAATTCTGCCCTCATGATCCAGTAGTTGTTTATCTCTCTTTTTCTCAGCTTCTTTGTTTTCCATCATTTGGTCTTCTATCTCACTGATTCTTTCTTCTGCCTCATTTATCCTAGCAGTTAGCACCCCCATTTTTGATTGTACCTCATTAATAGCCTTTTTGATTTCGACTTGGTTAGATTTTAGTTCTTTTATTTCTCAAGAAAGGGTTTCTCTAATAACTTCCATGCTTTTTTCAAGCCCAGCTAGTATCTTTAAAATCATGATTCTGAATTCTAGGTCCGACATCGTACTAATGTCCGTATTGAGTAGGTCCTTGGCAGTCGGTACTACCTCTTGTTCTTTTTGTTGAGGTGATTTTTTCCATCTTGTCATTTGTCCAGAGGAGAATAGATGAATGAGAGAACAAAATGCTAACAGGGTAACAACATCCCCAGAAAATATACTCTAAAGAAGTCAGAAAAGACCTGAGATCGGGGGAAAAGAAAGGGAAAGAAGGAAAAAAGAAAAAGAAAAAAAAAAAAGAAAAAGATAAGAACAAACAAAAACAGAACAAAACAAAAATAACAGAGTATGATCAAATATGATCAGGCTGGTGCATAGATCAGTGCCACACACTAGATTTTGGGTGTATTTTGGTCTGTTAGAAGAAAGTGCCTCCCAAAATTTTAAAGAAAGAAAAACTTATATATGTACAAAAATACGGGTTGATACAATGAAGGGATGGAATATTACTGTAAAGATGAAAATTATAAAAAAATTTATAAAAGGAATTGATAAGATAAGAAGTTGTTTGAAAAAAGAAAGAAGAGGTTTAAAAAAAAAGAAAAAAAAAGGGAGAGAATGTGATCAGGCAGGAGAGTAGAACAAAGCCATACACTAGAGATTTAGGGTATATTTTGATCTGTTAGAAGAAACTGTATCTCAAAATTTTAAAGAGAGAACAACTTATATATATATATGCCAAAAATAAGGGTAACTACTATGAAGGGATAGAATATGACTCTAAAAATGAAAAATAAAAATGTTTTTTAAAAAAGGGATTGATAAGATGTTGGTTAAAAAAGGGAAAAAGAAAAATTTAAAAAAAAGACAGTTAAAAAAATTAACTTTGAAAGACTAAAGAATCATGGTAAAAAAGCCATGAATTCTATGTGCAGTATTCCCCCCTAGCGCTGGAGTTCCGCCTTTCTCATTGATCGGTAAACTTGGTCTTGGCTGGCTGTTCCTGCTGATCTTCTGGGGGAGGGGCCTGTTGCCGTGGTTCCCAAATGTCTTTGCCGGAGGCAGAATTGCCCCGCCCTTGCCGGTCCAGGCTAAGTCATCTGCTCGGGTTTGCTCTCGGGAGCTTTTGTTCCCTGCAAGCTTTCCGTACAGCTTTGGAGGCGGAGAGTGAAAATGGCGGCCTCCCAATCTCTACCCGGAGGAGCCGAGAACTCGGGGTCCCGCTCCTCAGTGCGGCCCCCAGAGAAAAGCAGTCAATCACTCCCGTCTCCCCGGTCTCCGGCCACACTCCGTGCTCACCCGGCCTGTGACCGCGCCTTCCTATCTGGCACCCGACCCCGGGTGGAGTCTCCAAACCCAGCAGATCCCTGCGGTGCGCTCCCGCACCTCTCATCCCGGGGGAAGAAGGTGAGTCTCCCCGGATCTGCCGCTTGTTGGGTCCCTGCTGGAGGAGCAGTGGCCCGACTGTGCCGCGGATCACGGTCTATGACAACCCCGAGCTGAGAGCCCGCGCCTGGGCTCCGTCTCTGCAGCCAGCTTCCCTGCTCCGATACCTGGGAGCTCTGCCGCACTCAGGCACCCCCGGTCTTTCTGTGACCCCGAGGGTCCTGAGACCACACTGTCCCACGAGGGTTCCACCCCCCGCTTAGCCACTGGAGCGACGTCCCTCAGTGGAGCCGACTTCTAAAAGTTCTGATTTTGTGCTCCGCGGCTCTATCACTTGCCAGAAGCAGCCGATGGAGGCCCCTCCCCCGCCGTCTATCCTCCCGAATATCGCCTCGGATTCACTTCTCCGCACGTCCTACCTTCCAGTAAGTGGTTGCTTTTCTGTTCACAGAGTTGTTGCTATTCTTTTCTTCGATCTCCTGTTGAGTTTGTAGGTGTTCAGAATGGTTTGATCCCTATCTAGCTGAATTCCTGGGACCAGAAGAAATCCAGGTCTCCTACTCCTCCGCTGTCTTGCTCCGCAGGCCACTTTAAGAATTTCTAATAATTTGCCAATGAATGTAAAAATTAGCAAATGTCAGATCATCAGTGAAAGGTCAGGACCCGTTCTAGATTTTGAAAACGTACCTTTATATCCAGGGTGTGACCTGTTTACCTTCTAATTCTTTTAGACACAAGCCAATTAATAGGTTGTGTAAACTATGATGCAAACCATTCCAAGACCAGAGGAGTTGGTTTCACTCTCAGTTCTAAGTCTGCTACTGATACTCTGAGCAAGTGAAAAAATTATTCTTGACTTTAAGCCATTTTCCAGCATCCTTGCCCAAGTGGCCTTTTTGTTTCATTTGAATATGATTCTTGTGGAAGGGAGCTAGTTTAAGGAGGCACTTCCCAAAATGATTACCATTTCTTTCCGCACCTTAGGCATTAAGGATCTGTTGCCATATATCACAATCCCCAACATTCCCCCTCAAATCTCAAGAAAAAAGTAGAGCCCTTTGTATCATTTTAAGCAGTTGTCTCTAATGTTTGAGTATCTATTTCAGATGCCATTTTACACTTTATTTACATTCTTTTAAACATACCAGTAATTTCACAGGTGAGGGAAGAGTGTTCCCCATTTTACTAGTTGCAGAACTGATGGTCAGAGAGGGCATATAGTTTTCCCAGAGTAACAAACTTAAGAGCTGAAATTTGAACCCAAGTTTGAGTAATTTCAGAGCTTATTTTCTAAACCTCTTTACCTGACACTTGTCATTTGGGGGATGGAGGTTGCTGAGTATCTGAACTCCTTCCAACGTAGAGAAAATTTTCTGTATTATGAAACTCAGTGGCAGCAAATCTCTTCCTCAATAGGAAATGAAACACCTTGTTCTTGTTTTTCCAGTATCCCCTTCCATAGAGAACAGGCATATGACCCCTACTCTCTATTCAGACTCACTTGCCCAAATTAGGAGTTGTGAGACCGTGATGAAGAGAAGCAGGGATTAGGAAGAATTAATTCAGTGTTTGTGAAACTGAAAAGTTCGTGGTGATCTCTAAATAAATTACTCATATTCTATATAAGGGTGTGTTCTCTGTTCAGACAGGGAGACACCAAAATATGTTCCAGAAGCAGGGAGGGATTCTAGACCACACCATGACCTGTTGGGTAAGAGCTCTTGTTACCAGGCTAATTAAAGGGGGTGGTTCATGGATACAGAAAGTCTCCTCTTCTGGAATATCTACCTCAAGAGAAAGAACTAGATCATCCCTTCCTATAAACAATGCGTGGTATATTAGAAAAAAAAGGCCCCTTTCATCAACCTCTATTTCTTTCCATAATAGTTCTGCACTTCAGATCTTGGCTGAAGAGATGCTGCAAACCAGAGATGTGCTGCCAGAAACTTTTTTCTAGTTATCATCAATTCACAAGATTGTTTTTAACTCTCAGGTAATTACATGTTTTTAAAATTTTCTGCCACCCTTTATGAAATGTGTGCAAATAACAGCTGGGCTATTATTTTAATGTACATTGAAGCACACACAATTCATTTTTATGAAACAAAAAGCCACTGAAACATTGGCATCCTCACTTTTCCCCTTGCCTCTGCCTATAATCTTAAAATGATACAGAGCTATTGGAGGGGAAAAATTTGCAGTTCTGTTATCTAAGCCATTTTGTCATCACATTTCCAATTATGGGAGAAAAACTTAGTTGAGTTATCATCAAAAATGCAGGCTTTTAATAGATGTGCTAACAGAAGGAGTTTTGGGATTAATTTTTATAGCTGTCATTAATTGCAACAGGACCTATCTATGGAAATCTTCCATTAATCCAGGAAGCCTGGCTGAAGAGAATCCAGAAATTTGAAAACCCGTAATATAGGAGCATAAATTACGAAAAGGATGATCATGAAAGTTTAAAGTTTTGGATATATTTTTGAAATATATTCATATTATACTGCTAGGCAAAAAAATAAAAACAAAGGAAAAACTCTTCTTGGTGGTAGCTTTCTATTAGTATATAAAATGTTCTAAATGTTTTTGCTAGTGTTCTTTGGGAAATTCTGATGGCAAATATATTTGAGCATTTTTAATGTTAATGTAGGGATTTGGGCACTTTCTGGGCTGCCAGCATGCAAGGCATCATCTCTGCATTTAAGGATGCAAAACCGAAGAGCTCCATAAGTAACTATTTACTGAGTCCATTTTGAGATTTAAAATACATAACTTGATGACATGGAAAAAAGAGGTAACAATTAGATAAGGGAATGATCATGCATCTTTGTGAAAAGACAAAACAGGTGAGATATAGCATTAGTTCTGGCAAGAAATATGTAATCAGTCATTAAACAAATAGGGAACAATAAGGGCAAGAACCAGTGAAGCTTTGGGACTCCCATTTCCATTCTCTTTCAGGGAAGAGAAAAGAAAGATAGGAAAGGTTGTCCGTGAGTGGTTGGTAGTGCTTGTACCTGGAACCAGCATATAAGGTAGTGAAGTTAGATACTTATATTAGAAACAGAGAGTAGTAGACACTTTTGTCAGCATGTAGTTTTCCTAATTAGTAACACCAAATTTAGAGTGTTGGTATAGATTATTAAATATTTCCCCTAGCCAGGAAAACCTAACCCCCCCCCCCAAACCACAGCCTTTTAAGTATTATTAGTTTTGCAAGATATAATCTGAAGATTGTAAACTGAAGTGTTACTTTTTCACTTTCCATGGTCTCTCACACACTAAGCCAGTACATGTATTGCCCCAGGAAAAGTGATGACCCAATCTGATAAAGAAATTACTTCTCAGTTTTAAATTTCAACGTGTATTTTTTAAGCCCTTGGCAGAAATGGTAGTGCTTTTGATATGCTATTTTTTATTTGGTGTGTTTATTTTTAATTCAAAAATAAGGACATGGTATATTGAGATGGAACTCAGAAGGCCTCAGACTATATGGCTCTCAAACCATAAAATTGAGAAGAATTCCTGATAACACTATCATTTTCCCACCTCAAGGAAAAATAGTTTAACTTCCAAGCATGTGTTGGAAGAGTGAGAGTCAGGGTGGTCTTGGGTAGAATTTAGACATAGTGAGTATGACAATTATAACCTCTGGCTTTGAATTCATCTAGTCAAATCCGAAGAGATGGGCAAGAGTATGAATGGAAATTCATAGATAACTTTGGAAGTATCCTGGAACATATGAAGTTTATGCTTCCTTTACAAGGTAAAACCTAGAGAGAATGCAAAACTGGTTAAATTAGGATGGAATAATCACAGTATCTGAGTGAAATTCTTAAGCAAAGAAGGCCTAGGTGATCCAATAGTTCTGAACATGGTACAGGAAATCATCTGAAGCTTTTCCATGTCTGTCATAGATAGTGAAGATAATGAAGATGCTGATAGTAAGGTGGTGATGATGGTGAGAACATCAACAGAAATGTCTAAATTCTTAGTATCTATTTTGTAATCCCTCTAACTGCTCTGTAGAATATGAATTTTTATTGTCCTTATTTACAGATGAAGAAATTTTGTCATAGGGATGCTAAGAGAAAGCCTCTGAAACAGTAGAATCTTTGTTTTTAGGATAAGAAAGACTCATTGTGAAGAAATATCCAAGGGCTGGTCATGATAGAGTTATCAGCAGCATATGAGGGAGAACAGAAACCAGCAAGATGTTCAAAAGTTTCAGCAAAGCCTATGGGAGATCCAGGATATCACAAGCAACAGAAACCCCCTGAATGACTCATCATGGCTGATGTGGAAAACAAAAATAATTGGATATCTTTACTAAGTGGACAGCCTATGCTGTGTCTCACTAAAATAACCAGCAACCTCAAAAACTTAATCCAATCAATCCAATACTTGATATTAGATAAACAACTTATATTTTTAAATAACAAAGATTCATTTCTCACTATAAATTCTTACCAATAGGGGTTGGGAGAAGATATCTGCTTGTTGCAATCATTTAGGAACCTAATAGAGCAGCAACCACCATTTTGAATGTTAACACTGGCTATATGCTAGAAAGAAAAAGTAAACATGTGGATGAATAATCTTACATTGCACTTAAATGCTCTGTTATAATGGGGATATGCAATTAAAATGCCCCATAAGTGATATGTCATTAATTTGCCTACTAATCATTTACTAATGTGGCCCTATCTTACACAATAGTTTCCAAGAGGTGAAATTCTATTGTATCTCCAGAGAACAGACAGCTGGAAATATTTGGCAAACCAAATATTGGTTGCAACACACTTTGTTCACTTTCTTCCCTGAATAAAAGCAGACTTCCTGTTACTCCAAAGAGAGAGAAGTCAATTGCCCTAGCCTGTCACTGTGTCAAGCAGAGTCCTGTATCTTTGTGAGGTTTCTCCTTCTCCAATATTTCCCCTTGTTACATCTGAAGTGGCTGCTGGAGAATATTCCTTTGTTGGTGTCCGAGCAACTTTCTCAGCCTTCTCCTCCCTATAGAATAGCAGGTGGTTAAAGGTCATTTTAACCTTCAAATAGTCAACCAACTCATAAAACTCTTCATTTACTTTCCATAATCAATGTAGCCACCTGCTACATGCTAACAAGTCCTTTCATCACACCCCCCTCCAATAGTTATTCTGGATATTTAGGCAATATATTCTGGTAAGATAAAGATACACTTTGAATCCAATATGACTTCACACCAGGTACTATATTAATTCAAATATAAATAATAGAACATGTCTAAAGATGCACCTGTTGTGATGAGCACCGGGTGTTGTATGGAAGTGTTGAATCACTATATTGTATACTTGAAACTAATAATCATGCTGTATGTTAACTAATTGGAATTTAAACTTTTTTAAAAAAACAATGGCTTGGAAATAACCCTGAGTCTTCTCTCCTACAGTGTGGTATCCTCCTCCTTCTTCTGCTGGTGCTGTCATTCAATCTGTGACTTTCTAGTTGCTTTTCCGCTATTTACTGTATGAATGTGTCTGTTCCGAAGTTGTCGCCTGCAAGTATGAAGGTATGCTGAGGTCATCTGCTGTGGGGATGATGGTTAGCATGGATGGGACTTTTTTTTTCTTCTGTCTGTTAATCTCACCTATTTTAGGGTAGATAAAATTCTTAGTTTGATCTGAGAAGTCTTGTTCTCCACCTGTTTGCCAAAAAGCAATTATTTACACTGCCTTCTCTCCATATCAAATATGCTGTCAATTGGTCAATACTTTACATGGTTATTATACTATGATTATCATATCAGTGTGACTCTAGGCATATTGTTCTAATTAATAAATTTTTTTCCAGTTCACTGGGTGACACTATCACGAGTTCTCTAGAAGCAAAGATAAAGGTCAATTTTAATGACACCACATAATGAGACACGCAAATTATCCCTTTTCACCAAGCAAAACAAAGTTATGTCTCTAATTCTCTTTCTACTTTATATGATGTATTTGCACATATAATACCCTAGTTTGGAAGGTTATAACTATTATATACAAACTACCCTGATTGTCAGCTTGAACACAGGATACCAGGCTGAACTGTTCAGTCTTGTTTTCCAGAAGGCTCATAAGGTCCTTAAAACAATAGAAACCTGATTAACATCGAAAAGATCCCTCAGTACACCTGAATGAGCACATTATCTTAGGCAATGTAATATACATAGGGAGTGAATTTAATATATATCTGCTGAAGAAAATTAAACTGGGTTTGTTATTTAATTAGAAAGTAGAAGCTGTAATTTTCTACTCAAATTGTCAAGATCTCAACCAACTTTAAAGAGAAAAGAAAGCACTTTAAGAGAAGATGTGTTTTAAAGGTAACACAGCAAGTGGTTCAACTAACATGGATATAAACACAGTGAATGGGTTTGATTGAGCAACTTCCTTGGGGGAAATTCCAGCTTTCAGTTCTCCAATGGTCTTCAAACACTTCAGAGTTTAGAGGTCAGAGAAAAGAAAAAAAAACTTAGCACTCAAGCAAAGTAATCACAGTTGTCTTAGCAGCTGGAAGTATGTGAACAAGTGCACTGACATTTACAAATCCTTTGATTGCTGGAGATGATTAGGTGACCTTGTTAGCCAGAGAAACTCTTGTTTCCTCTTAGCAACTGGAAGCAAAAACAGCCATGAGCTTTACATTCTCTATAGAGAAACACAAAGTGGGAGAGGGAGGACACACACACACAGCTCCACATTCCTCAGAAGAGGCATTTAAGTGAAAAAAAATTTAATTTGTTAAACCTCTTGTCATTTCTTTAAAAATGCCACACCCAATAATTTCAGTACAGAAATTATTATGAAATAACACTCTACAAACGTTTGTTTTTTTAAAGAGGTATAAAAGGCAGATTTTGTAGGTCTAGAAAATATATGCATAACAGAAAGGAAGACAAAACCTAAATTAAGAAAATAATTCCTATAGTCTGACTTTGACAGTTAAATTTAAGAGACAGATAACTCTGGCATTTTTTTCCCACTTATGTCCTCAGCATAAGAGATAATTGGAGGCAAGAGAGATCTTAACTATTCTCAGTCTTTCTCCTCTGAGAATTTCCTTCCTCTGTAGCAAACTTTATCCTTTCCTTTTTCTTCCCAAATTACTATCACTCCCTGGTTTAGCCTGTTTAAATATGCATTCAGGATAATATGTATCAATCATTTAATCCTTCTTGTGAATATAAACCAGACTCTTATTACTCCTAGCAACAAATGTTGGCCTTTTAATCTTTAATCTGATTGTAGAATAAAGAAGTCAGTTGAATTCTGGGATCCATGAAAAGATTGCTGGGAAAAGGTAAGGGAATATTGACACGTAGATGTAACAATTCTAACACTGTTTTGTTAATTACACACACGACCAGATCTGTCCACGGGAAAAGCCGGTCTAAGCAGATTCCTTCATCAACAGCAGAAATGTGGTCATGCTGCTGTGAAGAGAATGCAAGCAAGAAATGTCAGCTCTGCTTATTGGAAGACATGTACCAAGGAGTAGACCCAAAAGGCAATCACCTAGACATTCTTCATTAAGAAATTAACTGGGCTGAGGTTGAATGTATCCATTGAAAACCTGGAAGTTAAATCAAAGCAACGTAGGGTAGGACTTGCCTTCTCAGGTATCGTATTTGGCTTAAGACCCTGGCTCCTCCACTTGCAAATTCATGAGAAACATGGCAAATTATTTAGCCCCTCTGTGCAATAGTTATCTCTCTTGCAATGACTTGTAAGGTTGTTAGGTGAATTAGATGTGATCACACATAAGCATGCCTGTCATATAGTGTTTACAAATTTACACATTTTCTTCTCATTCCCTGATTTAATCGGGTTTATATTTAAACATGAAGTAGATGAAGAAAGAAGTTTTACAAGACCTATTCTTCTAATACTAAGAAGCAATGCCCTGATAGTGTACCCTTGGTCATATGGGAAGTCCTACTTTAGTGTTTTAGTGAATATGCCAAAGATTTCACTGGCCTGTTTTATGTTACTGGAATTTAATTACAATTTGTTTCATGGATCAGAAAATAGCTAATTTTTTTCATGCCCATAAAAGCTCTGAAACTATTAAGATTAATTTTGTTTATTTTTAGTCATCTTTATCATAAAACTATATAGTTTCAAGACTGAGAGATTGATATCAGTATATTTATGAATTTTAACAATTTAATATAAATATATAACTGTTAAAACTGTAATCGCTATCACAATAAGACTATACAGAAAAAAATAAGAATTTATCCTGTTCCCACCACTTAAAGAAGAGGTGGATATTTACTCTTTGTTACCCCTTCCTAATAATAGTATCTGGGTTTACTTTTAGGGTATAGCTTTGTTATTTGGAAAGGGACCTTGACAGGGTGCCTTAACCTCAGTCGGTTAAACATCTGACTTCAGGTCATGATCTCAGGGTCCTGGGATTGAGCCCCCAGTTGGGGGTCCATGCTCCGTGGGGAGTCTGCTTGTCCCTCTACTTCTCCCTCTGCCCCTCCCCCTGCTTATGCTCTCTCTCTCTCAAATAAATAAATAAAATTAAAAAAAAAAAAAGCAAAGGGACCCTGAATTTTGGAAGCCAGTAAGTGGAATCTTCTTTTGTCAAATGTTGTTTTAGATATAGATGATAACCCAGTCCTATGCCAGTCAACACATGGGATTTGCACGCCCATAGATATGGTTCCGGTTAGACCAATTAATGTAAAGTTCAATAGTTGGATAAAGACAAGAAACCTGATAGCTCTAATTACTACTGGCAGTGGTATCGTAACCATGAACAAAGTCACACAATTAAAAAGTCAAGCCAACATAACAGGGAACAGAATGTTAGAGAAATGGAGTTAATTCCTTTACCGAACATGCCTGAAGACAGCTCTGCTTCTAGATTTTCCATTTGCACTAAGCTGATAAATTCACTTACTCTATAAGCCAGTTTGAGCCTGGTTTTCTGACACTTGCAATTGAAAGAATCCTTCACCTGGCTCAAAGTTAATAACCTTTTCTTTAATTTCTTCTAAAACTACTTTAAGAACTTTTATTCTTTTTTCATAGTATTTCCATGGTTTTCAACAAGCTGAGGTCTCCATTTGTAAACTTGTTTTTCAAGGTCATTAACAACCTGACTCTGGTTACTTTCCACCTTCTGCTCTTGTATAAGCATCTTCTGTGCCTCAGCTGAACTGTTCTACCAACATCTCCAGCATGTGTCCGGCACAGTCCCATCCTAACATTGTGCACTTTCTCTAGCACATAGAATGTCTTCTTAAAAGGCTTTTCTTTCTCAAATCCCAGACCAAGCCCCTTCTATAAACACTCCTCTAATGTCCTTTGTGCACACTGAATCTTGTCTTTACCAAATACATGGCACTAATTATGCACATGGTATATTGGTCAAATTCCATTTCACACATACAACCCATTATGAAGGACTGTTTATTTTGTTATTATTTTCTTCTATTTCACCTAAACCAACTCTATGTACATCAAAACTACTTTATTGAATTACTTAATTTGCATACGTATTTTTTGGGGGATTCATTTGAAATGCAAATTGGAGTGCACGTCAGTGCTGCTAATCAAATGACTCTCTAAAACTTCATATGGTTCTCATACATTTTGAGGCTATGTAAGTTTTGTTGTAAGTATTTTCCCCTGATTCAGTAACTATTTACTAAGAATTTAAGGTGGTCTAAGCATAATAGAAAAATTAACAGAAATCCAGGAAAATAACTCAAACAATTGAGTAAGCTGCTCAGTGGGAATGGGGGAGCTTCTCTAAGACAGGGTGACTATATGCCTCCCTTGCCAAGGAAAGTTCTGGTAGTCCTATCCTACTGGCATTCCACCTTTGTTATAATTTATTCCAGATTTTTAATTTTAACATAAAATATTATAATTAAAAGTTGCATTAAAGTAAGCTAAGGTGGATTTGGAGAACTTCCTTTCCATCTATTCATTCATCAGATCTATGTTCAGTAAAATGTCTTAGTCTTTGGAACACAGTTTAATCTGAAAAATAACCAATAGTAACTCAACTCTGTTTTCATGAAACTTTCACAGGCAGTCTAACTTATACCTTCCTTTCTAGACAGCATGATGTCTTCCATGTAAAAAAAAATGTAGAGTACTCAGACACTAACAATTACGGACAGAGAATTCTTTCTAGTTTTGGGCAGTAGAAGAAGTGTTCAATACTATGGCCTGCCAGACATCACATGTACCAGCCAGCTTTGCCATAGCTGATGCCTTATCCTTTCAGCAAAGCTAAGCTTTCATGTCTATGTAGTCAGCAGGAAATGTGGAAAATTCAAGATTAAGAACACAAAAAGCATGTGCAGCAAGCAGGGGCTGAGTAGTACATCCAGAGACCTATAGAGAGTAACCTAGAAGTTCATATAATGTGCAGTCAAAGGATATATTGATTGACTGATCTTGTTTGGCAGTGCTTTTTATTTATTTATTAATTGCCTATGTGTTTTGCAATAAAAGCTTTAAATAAGAGCAATATAGCTTTCAGCAGCAGTGTTCAAAAAAGTAAATATTTAATAAAAAATAAGAATTGAATTTTCATTCTTCAAGAAAGCAGATAATGAATCTATAGCTTGCACAAAATACAAGTTGAATTTACTTTCCACAGTGGAGTTACAGTGTTTATTACTGATGATACGAAAACCATCAGACACAACCCTCCTGAAAAACATCAGCATCTCCTTCAGAATTAGTAGACCCTTTAACAAGATGTTCTAAAAGGTGTACATGTAGAGTTTTTTAACATGTAGAATTGCAGAAGATGCATTTACATTTTATTCTATGAAGCATGCCTTTGCATTTAAATGAAAAGCATTTCTGAATTAATTTTGTTCATTTTCGATTCTGGAGTGTCCTAGGAGAAATAAAAAGTGTTATTTTTGGGTCTATTAGCAAAAGAGAGACTTCATAAACAGTTAAATGATACTAGTGTCATTAGATGCTTCAAATAAAACAAATAATTAATTCTAATAATGGTTTAATTTGTTTTTTCAAATGGCTTATGAAATCCAAGTAACACTTTTAGAATTTTAGTCTTGAAAAGATTAAATAGTTGACTTTATGTAAATGCTGTAAACTCAGTTAAAAAGCATACATACTTATTTTGATATTATGAAAACATTTTAGTAGAACACAGTGTTGGGTTAAAAACATGCCTTCTTTAAATTAAGAAACCTATGGTACTTGCCATTTTCTGACTGCTTATTTCACTTAGTATAATACTCTCTAGCTCCATCTATGTCGTTGCAAATGGCAAGATTTCATTCTTTTTTGTGGTTGAGTAATATTCCACTGTGTGTGTGTGTGTGTTTGTGTGTGTGTTTGTGTGTGTGTGTGTGTGTATACACACCACATCTCCTTCATCCATTCGTCAGTCAAGGGACACTTGGACTGCTTCCATAGTTTGGCTATTGTAGATAATGCTGCTATAAACACTGAATTAGTATTTTTGTATTCTTTGGGTAAATACCTAGTAGTACAATTGCTAGATCATAGGATAGTTCTATTTTTAACTTTTTGAGGAAACTTCATGCTGTTTTCCATAGTAGCTACACCAGTTTGCATTCCCACCAACAGTATGAGAGGGTTCCCCTTTTTCCACATCCTCACCAACACCTAGAAACAGACTTTTTTTTAAGATCTACTTATTTACTTTAGAGAGTGAGAGAGAGTATGTGAGCAGGGGGAGGGCAGGAGAGAGAGAATCTTTAAGCAGACCCCCTGCTGAGAGCAGGCGCTATGTGGGGCTCAATCTCAAGACCCTGAGATCATGATCTGAGCCAAAGCCAGAGTTGGCTAACCAAATGAGCCACCGAGGCACCCCAAAACAGACTCTTAACTATAGAGAACAAATTAATGGTTACCAGAGGGGAGGTTGGTAGGGGCTGGGTTAAATAGGTGATGGGGATGAAGGAGTGCACTTGTTGTGATGAGCACTGGGTGATGTATGCAAGTGTTGAATCACTATATTGTACACCTGAAACTAATATTACACTGTATATTAACTAACTGGAATTTAAATAAAAACTTAAGAAAAAAAAAACATGGGGCACAAATGGACTTAGAGTTAATTCTGGTGAGTACAAAAAGCTGACACATCCTAACAATTTAAATTAAAATTCTGATGGTCAAGATTAGGAAAAAATTAGTCTTGTTATTTATAGAGTTACTAATAAAGCTGATGTGGAACATTAAAAAGGAATCAGAATTTCAATTCTGGCCTCATCTTGGATTGAATTTGCGCTTATACTATGCACAAATATAAAATGGACGTAGCATATAAGACAAAGTTTTAAGACTTTGTTAGCAGGCAGTACGGAGAATGCTGGGGATCAAATAAAGAGGTGAGCCCTGTCACCACCCCAGCCTCCAGCCTTGGTGCACTTCTGGAATTCAGCACAAGAATAGGTCACAGGCTGAACAAAGCCAACTCCCAGAGGTAAGGAGAAAGAGATTGGATTTTGCAGAGAATAAGGTGACTTGATTTTGTGGAATAGAAAACATGAGACGATGGAACTATATAGGAAAGAACCCCAGAAATATGACTCAAGTTCCTTGATGCTGCTGGAGAATATTAACCTGTTTATACCAGAGCTGGAATTCCACAATGCCAAGTGAAGAGGTATTGGTGAGCTGTAAAAGGCACAGTTTTTAGACCGTGCATCCTGCTGAAAAATATTTGAGTTTCGAGTAACAAGAATAAAGAGATCTTCTTAAACACCCAGGGTATTCAGGAGATTTCTCATGAGGACTGTGCTTCAGCAATAGGGCTAAACGAGCCCAGGAATAGAGACCTATAAAAGCTTCAAAGCAGCACTAATCAAACTACCAAGACTGTTGAATCACAGACCTGTACCTCTGAAACAAATAATACATTATATGTTAAAAAAAGAAGAAGATAGTAGGAAGGGAAAAATGAAAGTGGGGAAATTGGACAAGGAGATGAGCCGTGAGAGACTATGGACTCTGAGAAACAAACTGAGGGTTCTAGAGGAGTGGGGGCTGGGGGATGGGTTAGCCTGGTGATGGGTATTAAAGAGGGCATGTACTGAATGGAGCACTGGGTGTTATACGCAAACAATGAATCATGGAACACTACATCAAAAACTAATGATGTAATATATGGTGATTAGCATAACATAATAAAATTTAAAAAAAGCAAAAAAAAAAAAAAAACTACCTACAAATAATGAACTGCTAACCAGAACAAAGTATGACAGAACTCAAAGAAAGAAAACAAAACTTACTCCTGAACGATTAAAATTCACAATGATAAACATTCAGTCAAAAGTTAGAAATATAGAGAAGCAAGAAGTTATGACACAAAAGCAAGTGGGGGAAAATCAGATAAAAGAAGTAGGCTTACAATTAAAAGTGATGACAGAATTAACAGATATGGATTTAAAAATAACTATAAAAATATATTCACTAAGGGGCACCTGGGTGGCTCAGTTGCATAAGCATCTGACTCTTGATTTCAGCTCAGGTCATGATCTCAGGGTTGTGATATCAAGCCCCGTGTTGGGCTCCTCACTGGGCGTGGAGTCTGCATAAGATTCTCTCTCTCTCTCCCCTCACCCCATGTGCACGAGCTCTCCCTTTCTCTCCCTCTCTTAAAAATCTATATGTAGATATAGATCTATGTTTCAATAACATTAGCATCATAAATATACTCATATAAGTATATATAGGCAACATCATGGAAGATACGTAGCCAATCAAATGGAACACCTGGAGTTGAAAAGTACAGTCACTGAAATGAAAAAATCTCCTGGATCAGCTTAAGAACTGATTGGACACTGCAGAAAACAACAACATAGAATGAGCTTGATTTCCTGACGATATAAACTATGCAAACTTGAACATAGACATTAAAAGACTGAAAATAAAATAGACACAGTGACATGTGGCACAGAATATGTCCACCATCTGCAATTGGAATCCTACAACTGGTGGGGGCGGGTGCAGAGAAAGACATTTGAATAAAGAATGACTGAAAAAGTTTCAAAGTTAATGGAAACACAGAGAACTAAAAAGATAGTGTTTCTCATACTATGAGACACTGGGATTTTTCTCCGTTCTGTTTTTGTTTTTGTTTTTGTTAATTTTCATTTGGCTTTTTCCTGACATGTAATGTCCCTCTCTCATCTGGCCTGAAAGTTTTTCCCTTCAGATATTTTGAGTTTAGCTCTTTTTAGCCTGCTTTCCTATTCAGGTTAAAAATCTGGCAGATTCTGCGTGGGGGCAAGTTGTTTGTGGCATTTTGTCTCTTACGCATCAAAAAACTAGAGCATTTCATTCTGTTTTTCCAGACTGCCACATTAATACATGGCCTTAGCATTTGCCAAAGCATAGCAGGGGAGAAGAAAACGTGAGTTTTCTGCTCTTAACGTTACAAGCCCCTGCAGCTCGGAGGCAAGGTCCATTGTTGTCTGTTTTCCCTAGCAAAAGCCTTCTGTTATTGTCAGGGAACCAGATCCTTCGCCTTCACCAGAACCAGAGGAATGTTCCCCATGGGATGAAAATGGCCAACCACCTCAGCTCAGCGAGGGAGTACTCTTCCCTATCTAGAATTTTACTTCACTTAGTTTTCTTTGCAACCATGACCATTCAATGTTTTTAACCAATTAGATAATGTAATTCATTCTTTTTAACTTTTTTGCTCATCTGTCTGTATTTATTGGTTGCAATGGCTTCCTAGTATCTCGTATATCTCACTCAGAAACAACTGCTTGTCCAGGCATTTTTATATTACACTAGAATATTGTTAATAATTATTATAATCATTGTTAAGTCTCCAAAAAAAGAAAAAAAATCTGTAAACACTATTTTAAAAAAGGCAAGGTGATTGCGTATGAACTAGGAAAGATTTAAATGCCCAGAACAAGATGAACTGATGGGTAACAACATATGAATGATGCAGTCATTAGAAGAATAAAGAGGGGCGCCTGGGTGGCTCAGTCGGTTAAGTGACTGCCTTCGGCTCAGGTCATGATCCCAGGGTCCTGGGATCAAGCCCCGCATCAGGCTTTGTGCTCACAGGAAGCCTGCTTCTCCTTCTCCCTCTGCCTGCCTGTCTGCCTACTTATGATCTCTCTCTCTCTCTGTCAAATAAATAAATAAAATCCTTGAAAAAAAAAAAAGAATAAAGAAATCATTCAGATTACACGATGGTTTTTTAAGTAGAATAGTTGGCCATGTTCTTTCTCTGTGTGTTCCCTACATCTGAATGGAGAGCTCTTCTTTCCTCTGGACTAATACTGTACAGAGTGCGAAAGGGATTCTTTCTCCCGCCCTTTTTTTCTGCGCTCCAATCTGAGGGTTTCATTAGTAGAAGATCCAAGCAGATTGCTTGTAAGAAGAGGAACTCCATCCCAAAAGCTGACTGGACACACTTTCTTAAGATAACTCATCATGGGCTTTCTCAGCCATCCACTTTTCCACTAATATGAGAATTTCCCTATTTACCTGCGTTTTTTTCCTGCTATGATTCCTCTGGGGCTGGATTATGACCCACCTGGCCACATCCTAGAAGTAGAAGAAAAGAGTCTTTAGAGGTAATTTCACAGTCAGATGAGAAAGTTACTGAATATCCAATCACATAAAACGTTTTTGGCCATTTTTTTTTTTTTTTTTTTTGTATCTCTTAATAGATTTTTAAACTGACTAGCTTTCTTTATCAGTTGATCAGTTTATTTTAGGAACTATAATTTTGTAAAAATTTAAGTGGAATGACATTTTAATACCTGAGAGAGTGTTTTTTGAATAGCAGGCATATACAACTCTTATGAGTAAATTATTTCCATTTCATTTCAGAGCTACATAACATAAAAATTGTATTTTACTTTTTATAACCAGTCCATTGTAACAAAAGTAGCAACTGGAATATTTACGAACAGTTCAAAATTGGAGATATTTCAAACTGCAAAGAACATTTTTGTCATATTTATGGGAGGAGGTAAATGTGAATATAAATTGATGATTATCTAAATACATATCAGTGAGTTATTAAAAAAAAGGAATTAGGCAATAGAATTTGAATGCCATCCCCTGAATAAATGCTTAAAACTAAAAGGAAATAGCACTTAATGATGCAAGCCTTCATTATTTGGGGACTTATTTTCTTTTAAACATTTTATTTTGTGATAATGTTAACTATTAGGTGTTCCATAATGTTATTTTCATAACCTAAACATATCTTTTTAAAACTATACAAAGCAAAGCAAGACATGCACATCTTTATAAGAACCAGATATTAAAACATTCACTAGATTTTGATAAGGCTGGCTCGTTGAACATTTGTATTATCCACCTAACATGTCACACATTGTCACAGTTTATATGGGGAAATAAATATGACAGTTTGTTGTCTCCAAAGCCTCATGGTCTCTTAGTCAAAAAAAAACCCAAAGAGCATGTAATTTTAAAGGCATATGAGAAATGATAACAATATAAATGTAGAGGTACATGTAGGACAAAAATATATTTATAATGCAGGGGTTGGTTGAATTTCCTCTGAGTCAGAGGAGAGAAGACTCTTAAGTAAAAGAATACTTCATTGTGTCTTGCCACATATAAAAGACTTTTCTAGGCATATAAGGAGCTAGCCTCTAGGTGTCAATTAGGACAAGGAGTCCAGTTGGAAGTAAGAGAAGGAATGCTTTTTCATGGACCTGCAGGGCTGGGGAGAGGGGCCAGGGGATGTGGAAGTAGTCGACTAAGGTTGGAGAAGTACTGAGTCAGAGTTGAGAAGAGTGTTTTAATCAAGGCCCCCTCAGTGAAATTTAAGCACAGGTCCCTAAAAAGTGCCTCAGCTGAGCTCCCCACCCCTCAGATGGCTCCCAGTGGCAGTAGGTGAGGTAGGAATACAGCTATGCATGTGAGTGTGTATGAACCAGCCTGCGGAGGGAGTGTGAGTCCTTGACTGATTCTCAATGCAAAGACTGCTGTGGGCTGGCTGTGCACCAAGTCTGGTGAGGGAGGGCAGGTTTTCCCCATGAGTTCTCCTGGGCAATGCCTTGCAATTGCCTGTGATTAGTCCTGAAAGATCACAGACTGGATTTGGGCCAAGGGCTGGATTCCTCAAGGAGAGGAAGCAAAAGGAAAGAATCATTTTGAAAAACCAGTGTACTTTAGTGTGCCCACAACACTGGGTGTATGAGGACAGTGGTAGGAGGGGAGGCCTCAGGTTATCACGCTGGATAGGCGGACTGATGCCAGGCTGCAGAGGGCTTTTGTCCTTATAAGGCATTAACACTCTGGCCTTAGTGGATCCACTGAAGGGCTCCACCTTTTGTACCTGGAAAAATGTAGCCTGGGTGAACTGGGTACATACCCTTGGACAATTTATTTCCAAGAGGAGGGAAAGATTAACTCTACTGATTGACAGTTTATCAATACTGATCTAGAAACAGACTCTAAACCCACACCAAGTTAAATTAAACAAAATAGGCAAACTTTTTTGCATAGATCAGATGAATGAAATCCATCACTTTTCAACCACTTATTTTGCCTTCTTGGGACACAGCCTGAGAAAGAGACTATAGTATGGTTTAAGTTTTGTCACCATTGTCAAATATTTTAAAGATTTTATTTACTTATTTGAGAGAGTGTGTGAGAGAGTGAGAGAGAGACAGACAGAGAGAGAGAATGAATGCGGGGTGGGGGAGGGAAAGGGAGAAGCACACTCTCCACAGAGCAGGAAACCCAAGGCGGGGCTCCATCCCAGGGTCCTGGAATCATGACCTGAGCCAAAGGCAGATGCTTGACCCCCTGAGCCACCCAGGTGCCCCACCATCGCTAAATATTTTAATCTCCTTATGGAAACAAGCATGTTACTCATTGAAGTAATTCTTTTTCTTTTTCTTTTTTTCTTTAAGGGATTGATTTTCAATGCCCAAAAAAACCCCTTCAACTATGCATGTCAAAGGTTTGATATATATTTATGTTACATAGTAGTCACAGTAATCTTATAAGATAGTTACTAAAATCTTTTTTCATTTCACTGTTTGTTTTTTGTTTTGTTTTGATTTTTACAGATGAGGAAGCTAGCACTCAAAAAGCCATGGCAACTGATCCAAAATAACACTAGTCAGTAGTATAAATTGAGCACCAAAGTCAGTATCTTTTTAACAGTCCTACATTGCTGATACTGAGATAGCTGTTACCTGTAAACATT
Organism: Halichoerus grypus; assembly: GCF_964656455.1. Classification (NCBI taxonomy): domain Eukaryota; kingdom Metazoa; phylum Chordata; class Mammalia; order Carnivora; family Phocidae; genus Halichoerus; species Halichoerus grypus. Next base: position 10,282,097 of record NC_135721.1, read on the forward strand.
TTGACCTAAAAGCAGACATTTCTTATCTTTCCTATGCTGTGTATGTTTCTGTGAAGTCTATTTATTCTTTTGGTTTTATCTACTTAGAATGGCACCACTGGAAGCATCGTGGAGTTTAGATTATTTCTCTTCTGCCTCCTTTTGATGGCTTCTGTATGGTATTGATAGTGATTACATGGTGGACTGGGGAACACGGGGAAAGATGAAGCATAATCGGCACATATAATAAATTTCTTTGAAAATGATGCCACTGATGAAAGAAAGATAGGAAATAGTGGTGATGGGGAAAAGAACAACATTTCATAAAACTCTGAAAGATATCCAGCTATAACATCGGTTTTAAGACTTTTCCTTTTTTTTTTTTTTTAATTTTTTTATTGTTATGTTAATCCCCATACATTACATCATTAGTTTTAGATATAGTGTTCCATGATTCATTGTTTGTGCATAACACCCAGTGCTCCGTGCAGAACGTGCCCTCCTCAATACCCATCACCAGGCTAACCCATCCTCCCAACCCCCTCCCCTCTAGAACCCTCAGTTTGTTTTTCAGAGTCCATTGTCTCTCATGGTTCTTCTCCCCCTCCGATTTCCCCCCCTTCATTCTTCCCCTCCTGCTACATTCTTCTTCTTCTTTTTTTCTTTCTTAACATATATTGCATTATTTGTTTCAGAGGTACAGATCTGAGATTCAACAGTCTTGCACAATTCACAGCGCTTACCAGAACACATACCCTCCCCAGTGTCCATCACCCAGTCACCCCATCCCTCCCACCCCACCCCCCACTCCAGCAACCCTCAGTTTGTTTCCTGAGATTAAGAATTCCTCATCTCAGTGAGGTCATATGATACATGTCTTTCTCTGTTTGACTTATTTCGCTCAGCATAATACCCTCCAGTTCCATCCACGTCGTTGCAAATGGCAAGATCTTATTCCTTTTGATGGCTGCATAATATTCCATTGTATATATATACCACACCTTCTTTATCCATTCATCTGTTGATGGACATCTTGGCTCTTTCCACAGTTTGGCTATTGTGGACATTGCTGCTATAAACATCGGGGTGCACGTAGCCTTTCGGGTCCCTACTTTTGTATCTTTGGGGTAAATACCCAGTAGTGCAATTGCTGGATCATACGGTAGCTCTATTTTCAACTTTTTGAGGAACCTCCATACTGTTTTCCAGAGTGGCTGCACCAGCTTGCATTCCCACCAACAGTGTAGGAGGGTTCCCCTTTCTCCGCATCCCCGCCAACATCTGTCATTTCCTGACTTGTTAATTTTAGCCATTCTGACTGGTGTGAGGTGGTATCTCATTGAGGTTTTGATTTGGATTTCCCTGATGCCGAGCGATATTGAACACTTTTTCATGTGTCTGTTGGCCATTTGGATGTCTTCTTTGGAAAAATGTCTGTTCATGTCTTCTGCCCATTTCAAGACTTTTCCATAATGACAGAAATAAACAAGAGATTTGTTGGTTGGTTGGTTTTAGTTTGGTTGTGTTTAGATGTCATTTATAAGCCAGTGATTTCAGAAACAGAATAATATTAGTTAACATAGGGCCATTGGTGTTAACACTTTTTGTAATTTCCAGGGTGTTTTGCTACTACTTCTTCCCTTTTCTGCACTGATATTCAGGATATACATGGTAGAACCTTATTTTTGAGGCAAGAAATCATTATCAGATTTGGTCTAGAGTTAGAGAGACCTGGGTTATTTTCTTGGCACTGGAATACTCATAATCTGAAGAATTAATAAATGGGAGTAATAATATTTATCTCAACAGGGCCATTGTGAGGCTTATTTAAGAACAATAATCTCTTAGAATTATTAGCCTACACTAGTCGCTCAATAAATGGAACCTGTTCTGGTTATTTCCACTCATGCTCAAATTCATGAAACACTAAGATGAATATCTCTTAGCATATATCCATTATTATGTTTATTTTTGGCAAATTAGCATTTATTAAGTTCCCTTTTATGTGTATAATCCTGGGCTGGATGATTTCACTTATGTTTTCCTATTTCATCCTTACATCAATGTCATGAGGTTACCATAATTTTATTGATTTTACATACAAGAGAACTGAATTCTGATTAAGTCATACAACTTTTGCAGAGTCGTATAGTAGGCAATAGATCTGCGATTAAAGTATGAGTTGTCTGATATGAAGACTAAGCCTTATTTCAATAGATTAGCCTCAGGATCTTTTTTTTTTTATCTTTAAGACATTATTATCTTTTGTTGTCTCATGAGTACAACAAAAGTATAAGAGAAAAGATGTTCATCAACACAGTGATATTTTTCACACTCTCAGTCCTCTGTTGTAAACTCAAGAGTGTCTACAACTCAGTTATGAGTTTAATAGAAACTGGTATATACAGCATGGTTGAATTTGTTTTCTACCTCAATCCCAAAGCATCTTATTTTCCTTAATAGTTATACCATATGCCAAGCCAAAATCTAGCAGTCATTATAGACTTCATTATCTTTTCATCGTGTATATGTATATCAAAACATCAAGTTGTACACCTTAAATATATAGTATTTTATATGTTAAATATATCTCAATAAAGTTGTTTAAAAAATGTAGGCTCCCAAAATTTAAAAACAAACAAAAAAGAAGGAACATATATTTTAAAACTCTTTTGTTTGTTGTTGTTGTTAAATTGAGAAACCTAATATAACCTAAGACATGTATCAAATATTTGGAATATCAGCCTTCTCTTCACAAAATTCAACTTTCATGAGAAGACAAAAATTGAATGCACATCATATTTATGTCCATCAAATTTGTTAGCTTAGGGACGCCTGGGTGGCTCAGTTGTTGCGCATCTGCCTTCGGCTCAGGTCATGATCCCAGGTTCCTGGGATCGAGCCCCGCATCGGGCTCCCTGCTCCGTGAGAAGCCTGCTTCTCCCTCTCCCACTCCCCCTGCTTGTGTTCCCTCTCTCACTGTGTCTCTCTCTGTCACATGAATAAATAAAATCTTTAAAAAAAATTTGTTAGCTTAATGCAACTTAATAGACACTAATGAACACCTTAATGCTTACAAGGCCCACATCAGACTCTAGGAGTGGGATATGATAAGTATTTTAGTGTGTATTCTCATGAGCAATATGTAATGCATCTTTGTCCTGATATATGAGAATAAATTGAGAAACGTTTAATGATTAAAAATAAAAATAAAACATTCCTGAAAATGTTCTAAAACCATAGATGTGGATGTTTAATGGGTTTTCACAGAAAGAATCCTAATATCCACATGTCTGTTTAATGGAAAAATCCTTGCCAAATCTGTTCCCAATTAGAAGTGACTATCTCCTCCCACTAAAATCATGAAAATTCTCCTTCCTTCATCACAGCACAGCAGAAAACTCAGTGCACGGAAGCAGAGAGCATGTTCAGCGATGGGAAGGAGAGATAGAGAGACAGAGAGACAGAGGCTGAGGTCCACATTGTTCAGCAACTGCCAGATTATGAAGAGTGACTGACAACTACACCTTCTAACAGAGTAGTGTTGGGTAAAATTTGAGAAAATTCTCTAGTAGAAACTGACATTTAAGGGGAGCCAGCACAAAAACATCCCAGAGTCGATTTTCTAGGGAAGAAATCGTGTGGGACACGCAACAGGGCCAGTTGGACATGGACAGAAAAGAATCACTTGGGCATTTTGCTGTGTCCACACTGACCAAAGATCCTCACGGCTGTTCAGGTGACCTTGGAGTTTGTGGAGACTGCCATGATTCAATGCATTTGTGCATGTGTACATGGGTGGATAAATAGATATCTCTATATCATCCCCATTATGTGATATGAATTTGATTATTTCTAATGAAAATCCTTATTCTCTATAAAATCCTGAACAGGTATGTTAAACCTGACTATGGACCAGATCTGCCCCATCAGAGTCAAGAACTGGGTAAGTAAGAAAAATCAAGTAAGTGGAACCTCTTAGTATGCTATCCAAATGTGCTACTCATTCTATTTTAGCTTTAAAAATGCCTTTTCTCGTGTTCTGTTACATATAATTCAGTTCAAAGAAATGCTCAGACTCTTAAAATATCTGTTCTCAGTGACATTCCCATTAATCTATTTTTAGCTAGTTTGTTTCATGCAAAGTTGTTCTATTTCTGAATTTCTATCTTTGTGGCAGGACAGCTAACTGTCCTGTATATGCAGGATAAGTTGGACGAGACATATGTGATGAGTTCACGAGACAGAAAAGTCTTCGTCATATAAGGCTTGAAAGGAGCATCTTAAGGTTGTGTTCATGCAGTTTAACAGCGTCCATTCCCTGCTTGAGGCAATATATAGTTTGTTTCTCTTTTATTCTTGGTGGCCGATACTACTTAGGAAAGATTCCTGAGAAATGATAGCCATTAATATAAATTTGAAGTCAGAGAAAAGATGAACATTGAAAATTCTCATGCTGGGCCAGCATGCTGTGACAGACCTCTGTGATTTAACATCCCTCCCGGACAGTATGAATTATAATTAAATCACAGACATATGGAAGGCTAGTAACTGAATGTCATTTGAGCTGTCTACATAGGGAGGAGGAGGTATGAAAAGAAAGACATGGAAATGTGTTTCTAAAATCATTTCTGGTTTCAGAAGGCAAACTGATAGGACAGTGCTACAGGTGGATGCTGTATTATGTAAGAAGAGTTGCTCTAGAAGAGATCATCACTTGCCATCCCTCTACAGGTGACCATTCTGAGGACAACTCAACCGACGTAGCCTCTACTACCTGATTCACCTGTTTGTCTCAAAAGACCAAGGGATCCTTCTGGAGTGGGATCATGACCTGACTCAGAGAACTGTCCATAATACAAAGACTCTGGATTTCAAGCTGAATGCAATCCTGTGATGAAACTTTGGAGCTGGGGTACCTGGGTGGCTCAGTTCGTTATGTCTGCCTTAGGCTCAGGTCATGATCTCAGGGTCCTGGGAATGAGCCCTATATTGGGCTCCATGCTCAGTAGGGAGTCTGCTTCTCCCTCTGCCTCTCTCTCTCACACATACTCTCTCTCTCAAATAAATAAATAAATAATTTTTTTTTTTTTTAAAGGAAATTTCAGAGCTGCCTCCCTTAGGGTGGAGGTGATGGCATTCCACATAAAGTGTCATTCTAAGAAGATGGAAATTGATTAATAAAAGGAATGATAGCAGCAGATTTGGCTACCCAAAGCCTCTTATATCTCCTCCTTCTTTCTTTCTTCTGCCATAAAGGCTGGAGACATAGAATATCCCGTTTCCAAGCCTTCCCTATTTCTGGTTAATGAATTGAAAATAGAATCACTGGGGGACAGTTTCCCCCAAGTAAAGGAGAAAAACCTCATGGTCATGTTGACCATTTTGTCCATCCTCTGGCACGCCATATGGAGCATGTGAATATTGTAGTGGAACACCCATTCTCAACCATAAAGTACAACTATAAAGCCTACATAATCAAGGTGGTTGAATGGAGAGCAAACAAGCCTGGATTTGTAATGCCCTTATTGAGCTGTTGCCATGTCTAAGACTTCCATTTATGTAAGACAAATAAATCCCTAAGTTATTTCCCATTAGGATAAATTTAAGAAAAAATTCCAGCCTTTGACATTCCTTTCAAAGTCGAGCATGATCTGAAAGCACCAAGAGCTCAATCAGGTCCTTTCTCCACTTATCATGCTCCCTGCCAACCCACCCACCCTCATGTTGGCATCTTTCCTTCCATTGAATTTGTCAGGATTTTTCATGCTTTGCAGTCTTCACATATGATTCCTTTGGCCACAGCACCCTTTTCTCTATTTTTTGACCGGTGATTACTACCCAATTTTCATGCTTCACATGAAGTTCCTCTTACTCAAAGAATTTTTGCATGCATCCTATCTTAAACAAAATTTTAATTGCACATTTATTTAGGTGATGATTTCTTTAGTGTCAGTCTGCCCTACTGGCTGCAAGTTCCTAGTTTACTTTTCTCTTTCAATTAGCACAGTGCCTGACATACACTATACACACTCAGTAATTATTTGTAGAATGAGTGAGTAGCTGAAACAAAACATAAATCAATTTTCTTTAGATATATGATTATGTGGCTTCATGATAATGAAATACAGTGGAAAAGAGAGATCATCAGATAGGAAGTCCTTAACCAGTGAATATACTAATGTTTCTGTATTTAACTTCAATTTTCTTCCCTCGTCAATCAGTGGGGGCAATGCATTTTCCTCTATCAATGGACACTACTCCACTTGTTCTTTGAATTTCGTACCTTCTCATATTATCAAGGATCTTACTCTGTCAGTTGTTAGAACAAAAATAGCACCTCTGAGTAACAAAATCAAGGAAGAAGGAAAAAAATTAAATCTAAAATGACTTTAAAGAGGAGTGAGTTCGGTTCTGTTTTTATTTGATTGCCTAACAGTTAGAGTAGTTAATTCTTATCCAAACTAAAAAAATTAAAATTTCTTCTCATTTGGCTAAATTTATCTAATTAGCATGACATAGGTGTATCTGTTTGTGTAGGTGAGTTTTCAGCTATGATGTGGAAAATATAATTTTGTCTTATGAATTACTTATTTATAACTGTCATGAGAATCATGCTAAGAATAAATTAATTTTCAAATCAAAGCAAAAATTAATCTGATTGTTTTGAGTTGTGATAACACCAATGAGTAAATTGGCCTTCCCTTAATGTGTGAGCAGTACATTAACATTAAATGAGTTCGAATGAATGAAAGATTATGATGGTAATGCACCACCTTACCACCATTATTATCCTCCATTTCCTCCTTCTTTTTGCCAGAGTGTGGCAAAAACTTATTTAGAACACATGTCGTTCTGGACCACTGCTGTGACCTTGCTGGTCTTCTTTGTTTTTTGTTTTGTTATTTTTTAAAGATTTACTTATTTATTTATTTGGGGGAGAGAGAAAGTGTGCATGCATAAGAGGGGGAGGAGGGACAGAGGGAAACTCAAGCAGACTCCCTGCTGAGCATGAAGCCTGATGTGGGGCTCTGCATGGGGCTCCATCTCACAACCCTGAGATCATGGCCTGACAAGAATCTGACACCCATCCAACCAAGCCAGCCAGGTGCCCCTTGCTGGTCTTTTTATCTTCTTACAAGAAAACTTCAACTGAGAAGTTGAAAAATATCATCTGGTGAAGAATCCCCAGAATAATCTCTTTAATGAGTATAAAATTGATTTTCCATATTTCTTCAATATTTCAAGTGTTATCAAATGCTCAGATTATTAATTTTTTGGAAATTGAGATTGTTGACAAGCTGATACAGAGATGGAGAATTACTTCTTTAATCATTTAAATACAGTTTTCCCCATATCACTAAGTTGGAAATGAGGACTAGTCTTGTTTCTTGATTGTTGTCACCATTATTAAAGCTAACTTTAATTGAGCACTTATTTTGTACCTTGTTGTCACCATTATTAAAGCTAACCTTAATTGAGCACTTATTCTGTATCTTGCATGATGTGAAGTACTGTATATTATGTTCTATGTTTTATACTAATCATTGTAATAATCCTGTGAGTTAGGTTTTATAGTTCCTGCAAGCAGATTATTACAAAGAGACTCAAAAGGTTTTATAACTTGTCCAGGCTCACAGAGCTAATTCATGGTGAACTTGAGCTTGTGAACACAAGTTTGTGCTTATCTCAAAACCGGGTTTCTAAACTGTAGTTTATACTGCTATTATACAATACTACATCTTTTAGTTTTGCAGAAGAAATATTATGTGTGATGTAATGCTTGAGGAATAAGTGGTTATCAAAATTTGCCTTTTTTCCAGAAAAATAAAATAATACTTTAGGGATGTCTACTACAGCCAAAACAATTTAGTGTGTCAAATAAGTACATTGCTTTAGAAATTATTTCAAGATTTTGATATGGCTTCAGAGAATGGCATATAGAATGATGCAATAGTATGTCATTCAAAAACAGAATTCATGATCCAATAATTTAGTTACAACCACTTTAAATCTCCTTGGAATCAAATGAGCTCTAAATAAATCATTATTTGATATGTAGCCCCAAGAATACCACCAACAATAAGTAAAGTAAAATTGATATGCAAAGAAAACTCAGTATGTCCAAGCTCCCTAGTTTGCCGCGAAGGATTTTGCCAACGTTAAGGGCACAGGAGGCTATAAAACACATTACTACAATTACAACTCCTACATGTAACTTTAATATTTTCCATTAGATTTTATTTTAAAACTATGAATAATTCATCTAGGGAAGATGATCATGTTGTATCTTAAAATAATATTTTGTAATGCATAAATGTATAGAACCTACTTATTAAAATGTAAAAAATTTATAATCTGTAAAAATTACTGGTCATTAAATATTCTACTTAAATATCCCCAAAATATATTTTTTTTTTAAGATTTTATTTATTTGACAGAGAGACACACCCAGAGAGGGAACACAAGCAGGGGAAGTGGGAGAGGGAGAAGCACGCTTCCCATGGAGCAGGGAGCCCAATGCAGGGCTCAATCTCAGGACCCTGGGATCATGACCTGAGCCACAGGCAGACACTTAACGACTGAGCCACCCAGGCGCCCCTCCCCAAAATAAACAGATACTGAATACTATGCAAGGAAAGTAAGTGCACTGAGAATATCATTCATCTTCCATCAGAATTGGTTGCCTGGAATATGGACAAGAGTACAACTCTTCACCCTACTTTAGTAGGTACATAATTCAAGGTACATCTGCATAGGAAATAGGTCTTGTTCATTTAAGCTGATTTTGAACAGAGGTATATTTTACATGTCATAAATCCCCCCATTTTATGTCTTAAATCCAATGATTTTTTAAGTCAGGTTTTAGAGTTCTACAACAATTACCACAGCCTTGAATACTAATTAGGTGGGTTCCTCTGATCTTTTGTAAACTGAATCCAGAGGCAAAATGTATTCAATAAGTCATATAGTTATGAATTCATAATAATTTATAAAGGACATATTTGTACATGAAGGTATTAAGATGAGTATGGGGATGCAAAGATGTAGTAATAAAAAATAACAGTAGTTAACAATTAATGGGTTCTTTCTATGTCTCAGGCACCATGCTAAATGCTTTATATGTGTTAATTATTCTCACAACAACCCAAGATGTGTGTGTTTAATGCTTCTACCTTATGTTTGAATAAACTGGCCATGGAATGTTAGGAAAACTTGCTTATGTTTACCCAGTTAATGAGTGATGCAGTACAATGTTGTCACTACATTCAATAAGCCTCCACAGGAAAAACTAATAATAAAATGAGTCCCTATTATCTATATCCTTCTGTAACTAAAGCCCAATTATCCTGCACTTCTTTTTTTTAAAGATTTATTTGTTCATTCCTTCATTTGTTTGTTTGTTTGTTTTTTTAGAGAGAGAAAGAGAAAGAGTGTGAGTTGGGGGAGGGCAGAGAGAGAATCCTCCAGCTGATTTCCTGCTGAGCATGGGGCCCTATGCGGGGCTTGATCCCACAACCCTGAGATCATGACCTGAGCTGAAACCAGGAGTCCTATGCTCAACCAACCAAGCCACCCAGGTGTCCCATCCTGCAGTTCTACACACAAAGAAACAGAGAGAGACTGTCTCTATATCTTCATTCTCACTTTATCTGCAACCACCTACAAGCATGCTCCTTCTCTATTGCTCTGTTGAGATCCCTTCGTTAAAGATACCAGGGCCTGTATGTTGTAAATGTAGTAGTCAGCTCTCAGAAACATTCTGTGCATTTACAACTCTTTTCTTTCATGGCATCTTCTTTTGGATTCCATAATACCATAATGTGTCGGTTTTAGTTCTACCTCTCCTTCTCAATCCCCTTTTTTCTAGACTTATCTTCTCAGCAACTTTGAAAGTTATATGGCCCTAAGATTCTGTCTGTGGCAGCATATTATTTTTTCTTTCTAAACTCTCTCCCTGGATAGTTTGTAATGTTTGAAGCACGATGCCTACACCATTGACATTTCTACTCCTATCTGTACACATGATGTATCTACCCTCCAAACTCATCTACTTGACATTTCTTTTTGGATGTGTAATAGCCATCTCAATCTTAACATAACAAAAACAGAGTTCTTTTTTGCCCTTCCCCAAACACAAACCTATTTTTCTTTATTCTTCAAGTTTTCATATGTGTTCTTCTGCTAAATAATATTTCTAAATAATCATTCCATCTCTTGCTCACTTCTCCCAGTAGAAGGAGAACGAATTTTATGATTGGTGAATTAAATAATTTTTTTCTCTCTCCCTCTCCCTCCCTTTCTCTCCTTCTTTCGTGCTCTTTCTTTAAGAAGAAGCATATTACCATTTTGTGAACTGAGTATGAAGCTGCTAGGAGCTGAAAGCTAGTATTATAACAACAGCAACAAACAACAACTATAAACTCAGTGCTGCAACCAGAAGGAATTGCATTCAGCCAACAACCTGAATGATATTGGAAGAGGACCCCAAGCTCAAAATGAGAACCAGCTGGCATTTTGTTTCCACCTTTGAGAGACCTGAGCAGAGGACCCAACTAAACCACACCTGGACTCTTGACCCACAGAAATTGTGGGATAATAAACTAGTATTGTATTATGCCAATAACTTTGTGGTAGTCTGTTACACAACAAGAGAAAACTAAACAAGTCTGCTGGGTTTCTTTTTCTTTCTTTCTTTCTTTCTTTCTTTCTTTCTTTCTTTCTTTCTTTCTTCCTTTCATTTCATTTCTAATTATTTCTCATCAATATTTATTTACCAGATGGTCAAAAGTTTTCTCATCTCAAATTTTCTTTCAGACATTTTTGAACGGCCCTCGGAGTATTCAGGTCCCTCAGCATTAACTGCTCCAGGTTCCCCATCAGGTCACCACATTGTGCCTCTGATGCTGGTGAAATATTCTTGGTTGTGTTTCCACAATGGATCATATTTTCTTCTAGTTACCACCACTGCCAATGCCCATATGGACTTGGGGAAGGAAAGTCCAATCCAAATTTTGCTACTCAATCCAAATTTTAAAGCTGATCCATCCATAACTACTTCTGTTACAACTTAGACAAAGTTATATACGTTAAAAATATTCTACTAAAATTTCAGAAAATGGAAAAGACCAGGGAATAGCATACAAATAATGCCCAGACTCAACATATAATTAATTATTTTAATAGGCCAGCTCCTAAATCTCTAAATTGCTAGTTTAATTTATATGCTGTTGTCTTCCCCAACTCCCACGTGTAATTCTTTTTAAAATTAACTTAATTAATTAAAATGTCAGTTAATTAAAATGTATTTAAGTTTGTAGTATTTTGGCTAGAAGTAACATAAATCAAATTTAAAATAACTTATATCTTAAAAGGAATCTCTCCAAGGTGTTTGAAGAAGTCCAGTGATAAGAATAAAGCCTTAGGGATAAATGGAAACCAGAAACCCTATACCCTCTGGTCTCTGGATTTCTGCTTTATGCATATGCTTTATTCTTTACTTTCTATCTGAAGATCGACTTTTTCTACTTCTTTAGCTCAGGTAGTGGAACACAAAGCTGATAGAAACTCCTGAATTTTACAGGACATAGCTTCAGAAACTTCTAGAGAGACTCATTTCCTTCCTCAGTTTTAGTTCCAAAATTCCAGAGGATCAACACTGATTGTCCCAGAATTAGTTGCATTCCCAACTGTGAACCTCTTGATCAGCAATATTGTGCCTTGACCATAAATCATTCAATTCTAACTCATGACTTAATGTGTTAATATTCACAGTAACCATGTAAGTTTTGTGAGTGTGTGTTTGTGTGTACGTGCCTACAAAGGCAGGTGGGGGTGCAGAGAAAAGTTTTATTTCCCAGGAAAATATGAAGCAGTTTTCAGAAATTCTATGATTAGTAGCACTGATATTGGCATACTGGCAAGGCAAAATCATACCTACAACTAAGCCATTATATACAGACTCTTAACTCAGATTTAACCTCTTTTCTTATGAGAAACCAACCAGAAAATGTTACGGACGTTCCTTTCATTTGGCACTATACATCCCTGAGAACTTTAATCCATAGGACTTATTTACTTGAGTTCACTTAAGGAACAATTATTAGGTATGCTATATTGTGTTGAGGCCTAAAATACAAAGACAATTAAGATACAGTCCTTACCATGAGCATCCAGCCTAGAAATGGAAGCAAGCACATAATTGATATTTCAATGCAGTGCACTAGGGAGGAATGCTCAAAGTGCAGTCAAGAAGCAAATAAAAGAGCTATCAAATCTGCATGGGTAGTTCAGTAATGATTTCCTAGGCCAGAATGTGAGTTTACTCAGGTTTACTGATGAAAAAAGGCCAGAAAAAAAGTTCAAGAAATTAGACATTACACATAGAGGAAAACAATGTGCAAAGACACAGAGATATCAAAAAGTATGTAAATTTAGGCATTTATTCATACCAGTATTGATTTTTAAAAATGGTTTAACTTTCCATCGAAGTAATGCAGGAAGTTTAAAGAATCAATTAGTTCTACAAGGCTGATTATGAAAACAACAGAAGATCCTAACCACTTAACTCCGTACGGAAGCAAATGCTTAAGACTCTTTTAGCTGATTCCATTAGTGTTCACTTCCATATTGATAAATAACATGCATATATAACCACTTATTGATATTTCAGTATCAGCTTTTATCTCTTTCTAGTATAGAAGATGAGAATTTAACTTTCCATTAACACCTCCAAACTCTCATCCTCATCATTCTCTCTGTCAATCTCTCTCTCTCTCTCTCACACACACACACTCACACATTTTGTCTTTCTAAAATAGTTATAATTTTTGTTAGAAAAATATTGTATTCACATTAGTCTATTAAACACACTATATTTTGCTCACTATTTTCCCTCGAAAAGTTATTAGTTTTCCCCTAAGAGCTTTTAGTAGCTGATATATATATATATATAAAGATATATGTATCATATATATAAATATATATGTATATTTAATTTTCAAGATAAATATATATATATTTAATTTTCAAAAGAATACCAAAAGGTAGTATTTTTTTAAAAATTAAATTTTTTTTTTTTTTTTTAAGATTTATTTATTTATTTGACAGAGAGAGACACAGCGAGAGAGGGAACACAAGCAAGGGGAGTGTGAGAGGGAGAAGCAGGCTTCCCGTGGAGCAGGGAGCCTGATGTGGGGCTCGATCCCAGGACCTGGGATCATGACCTGAGCCGAAGGCAGACGCTTAACGACTGGGCCACGCAGACGCCCCCCAAAATGTAGTAGTATGTCCACTTTACAGGTGAGGAAACTAAGGCTGAATAACTTGGTCAAAGTCACATGGCTAAAAAATGGTAGAGTGGTATTTGTACTGAAGGACTCTAGCACCAATATTCAGTTTTGCATTTAATCATTATTTTATGATGGTTATCAGTTGTAATAGCTTTTGCTGATATTGTTGTTACCAGCTTAGCTTCAGAGTTTATGACATAGTTACTCTAAATTCTCCTCCTATTGTTTAAATCCCTTCTTTATTCATTCAAACCCATGATGTGTCCTATAAATTTTATCTTCTGACTGGAAACTTCTCAATGGGCTTCAGTCAAGACTGGTAGTTCTTAAGTTTTCCATGTTTGTTAAATAGTCTTAATTTCCAATTATTCTTTCCTGTTATCTCTGTATCTTTACTCAAAACAAACTGTCCCCATTTCATGGAAACTGCATTTTTTTCTCTTAAATGGTCCCTCTTTCCACAAAGTAGCTTTTTTACTTGGTTTGTTTTATGTTATTCTTATTAGATCCAGATGATCATTTAATTTCTTTTGTACCTTTGTCAAAATTCAGTTGCTTATAAGTCTCTTCTCTATTTTGGGGTTTTCTATCATATTCCATTGCTCTATGTGTATATCTGTGGCCAATTCTGGATTCTTTTAGCTTTAAAGTAAGTAATAAAATCAGGTAATGTAATTTCCTCTTAATTTAGTTTTTCTTTTCAGAAATATTTTGGCTATTCTACCTTTGCTTTTCCATATACATTTTAGAATCAAATGCTCTAAATCTACTTTTCTGTGATTTTGATTGGGATTGAATCTATGGAACAAATTAGAAAAAAATCTAAATCTTAACAATATTGAGATTTCCAATCCATGAGCATGATATATATCTCCATTTATTTAGATCTTTGTTGATTTCTTTCATCAGTGTTTTGTAGTTTTCTGCATAAAATTTCCACACATATTTTGTTAGCTTGATGTATAAGTACTTAATATTTTCTAGTGCTATTATAAATGGTATTGTAGTCAAATCCTTATTGTTTATTTTTAGTATATAAGAATACAGCTGACTTTTTTATATTGCATTTATTTTCTGTAATCTTGCTAAACACACCTAAATTGTTAAACATATTAGCTCCATTTTCACAATATCCTCTTAATTGCTTGCTGTCTGTATGATCTGTAGTGATGTCACTTTTCTTATTCCTTCAGCATAATTTGTTCCTTTTTTTCATCACTCAGGCTTCTTAGGGTTTATCATTTTATTAATCTTTTCAATGAATTACCTGTTTAAAAGATTTTATTCATTTATTTGAAAGTGAGCAAGGGTGAGAAACAGAAAGCATGAGAAGGGAGGAGGGGCAGAGGGAGAAGCAGGCTCCCCACTGAGCAGGGAGCCCAATGCAGGGCTCGATCCCAGGACCCTGAGATCATGACCTGAGCCGAAGGCAGCTGCTTAACTGACTGAGCTACCCAGGCACACCTCAGTGAATTAACTTTTTGATTGTTATTTTCTCAGTTGAACATTGCTTTTCTATTTTATTAACTTCTACTCTCATCTTGGTAATTCTTTCTATATTCTTAGGCTATGATTTATTATTCTTTTTTAAACTTTTATATATGTTTAAATAGTTGATTTTCAGTGTTTATTCTTTTCAATATATGCATTTAATGCTATGAATTTTCTGCTAAATACTTTCTAAGCTATATCCTATAAATTTTGATTTGTCATATTGTGAACTAACTTTTATGTGCCTATTAAAAATCCAATGAAATTCCAAAGATTCACTCCTGGGAAATTTCAACATTAAAAGTCAAGGAGGCCAGAAGGAACCAGCAAAAAAGTCTCAGAATGCATGGCCAGTGACATATATGGGAAACCAGAAGACTGTGATGTACTAGAAGCTTAGTTGTGATTTTTAAATGAAATCTTGCTACTTTTCTCATCAAAAAGTTGATACTATTTTTCCTCTATTTATATCTGTGTTGGATCTGTTTCTTGATTTGACTAATAGAATTTGGTTGAATTTATCATGCCTGGCTTTTGAAGTTTGGTTTTAAAAGATTTTTAAGTGTACTTTCATGATCTTTAAATGCTGAATTTTGTACCATTGCTTTGAAACTACTGATGTGTAAGGATATCCAAGTTATATAAAGAGGACATGTGGAAGAGACTTGAGGCACCCTAGCCATAGTCCTGGCCATGTTCATCCCACAGATAATATATGAGCTTAATTCAGTTCCATGGGAGATTCCAGGTGAGATCACCAGAAGAACCACTGAATTAAACCATAAAATCTTGAAGAATAATAATTTTTTTCTTGCTTTAAGTCACTGAATTTTGAGCTCCCCCAACAGAAATAAATAACTGAATCACTAATGAAGACAACGCTTCAAACAGAAATATGGCATATGTGTCAACCTTTCTTCTTCAGTCAAAAAGGTTGATTTTGAGATTTGTCTAATTGATTTAGTAATTCAGCATTCATTAGTGTCTTAAAAAAATATTGGCAGAATGACAAAGAATTATAAGAAATGAATTGTAGGCATCAATAACAATTCTCTAGAGGAATTATCCTGAAAAGATAAATGGAGAAAGTGGGCAATAGCTGGAATATGAAATGGAATGAGACATTTTTTCTGAGATTATATAACGCTATTACAAGATATTGTATGCTATTAGAAATATTACAATAAAAAGGAGGAGTTTGATAATGCAGGAGAGAGAACGAATTATTAAAGTGATACCTTTGGGAGAAAAAAAAATAGATGATCACCTGGAATTTAGTTTGTAACTGGAGAATTTGCCCTTGGTTATGAGTGAATACTTCCTTAGTGGCTGGCGTAGGGAATCAGAATATATGGATGTGAGTTCAAGTGAGTGGGAAGGTGTGACCGTCAGAAGTTTGGGGTGCAGAATCTGTCAGCTTCTTCCCCTGGAGTTTTATTTGCCTTATGAAATAAGAAGTAAGGTCATTAACAGAGAGTCAGGATGGTGAGCATCTGGAAGATTGAAGAAATGATATTGCAGATGAAATGCTTTTGTTTTTGTTTTTGAAGGTGAGAATACACTAAGAAAATGCAATGAACATTTTAGTTAGTATATCTTAATGTCTGAAGGAAAATTTTACATTAATTTATTATTTTTTTTATTAGTATTGCTGATAGTAAAAACTCATGTGTCTTTGGTTTATGTATATTCCTAAGTTTGCCATAAACTAACTTTGGCTTCCTTGTTACTTCCCAATGATGGTGGGCAGATTTTTTCAAATTCACTCTTTGGGGACGTGGTAGCACTTGTAAGATGCTGGATTGAGAAATAGGTCTCATTTTAACTCATCATGTATGTCACAGTGAAACCTGGATCACTGTATCAACCTGAAAATTTTAGGTCCTGGATAACTGAAGATACTCCATGGCCAATTACCCTCCTAGGAACACTGTAGCATTTGTTTAAAGGATTACAACATCCTCATGATTTCTCTATGGCCTCCTGAGGTTTCCTCATAGCCTGCTGCAAGGTTATCTATGTTTGTAAGAAGCCGTTTGTTATATTTTATGGTGCATCCCTAGGTATTTTTAGTAGGAGAGTTTTTAAGTTATTTTGCCAGTCATTTTGCCAGAAAGAGAAATTGTGTGTGTTTGTGTGGGTGTGATCTTGAGAAATTTACTTTATATTCTGAACCACTGTTTCTTAATCAGTAATAGATAATACGAACCACATAGAAGTGTTGTGAAGATTAAACCACATTGAAGCATAAAGAAAAGATCAGTAGCTCATTAAATGTCAATTTATTTTTTTGCTCAGAGATTTCATTCCCTATGGTTATATTTAGTGGTCAATATGTAATTACCAGTTGTGAACTGTATTATATAATTTGCAAATGAAGAAAAGTCTTATACATTGCAGATAAGTCTTTTTATTTCTCCAAAACCTAATAGATTTATCTTATTGCAATATGACTTACGAATTACATGTGAAATACTTACAGATGTAATTTGACAATAATTATTTTTAAAATTCACATTTGTAAAAATACTCAAGCTAAGTGACTTTTCAGGTGCAGTGAAACTTGGAGCCATTGAGATAGAGACTTCTATTGCCCTAACATCACATCTAATATCTGTTGTGTAATTGTCAAATTGATCTATAATATAAGAATATAAGACACATAATGAGCACCCAAGCCTTGAAGTTAATAAAGATTTGGTCATATTACCACAATATATTCATAAGGCTTTACTTTGGATTTGGTCTGAAAATATAGTGAAGAGTATAATGATATTTTTAAAAACTTGATTTTATGTTATAGCTTCTCTGTTCCATTTACATAATTTAGAGTCAGATTTTTTTTTCAGACACCAAATTTATCACCTCCAATTTGCAATCTGGAAATCAATAGTGTTCTCTTGGCACCTTCTAACCTCATAAGCAATTAAACATTTGAAATATAAGCTTAGTCTAAAATTGTGTTGACAAGTGAGTTGGCCACATCTGTCCTAGAATCTGCAGCCAACAATCGTAAGAACATATCTGTAAGGAAAGTAATCAGACATGATTAAAGTGCAAGACAAATCAGCAGCCAAACTACTCAGTTATTGTACAGAGAAGTATAATTTTAAATAAGTATTTTTTTTCCATAATTCATCCTGAAGAAATACAAAAGGGAGAGGAAAACATCACTGTGCATTCTCACAAATTGCAAATGTCACCAAAAATAATAAAAGCAAATCTGTCTAGATAGCCCAGAGTAAGTGTTGAATAAATATCCATAGATAAATTGCTAATTAATTTAATTAATGCCTTGTAACATAGATAATAATTCAATTTAAAATATGAATTGGTCATTATTTTACTTGATTTATATAAAGGTTAGTAACTGATATATGCAAGGCCCTAATACTTCATTTTTTGCATGAATTATTTCATTAAGGCCTCACAACAAACCTGTGAGTTATAGACTGAGGCATAGAAAATTTAAGTAACCAAGTGGCACTAATTCTTTACTTACTGCCTTTTTATAAAAAGGAGATATAAAATGATTAATACCATAGAGAGGTGGACACACTGTTTTTGACTAAAAATGATGATGTTTCTAACATTAAAAATGATTGTTCACATTGGGGAACTTTGCATGGGTGTTAAATTTCTATGGTGTGCGTGCATGTGTGTGTGTGTGTGTGTGTGTGTGTGTTCTTACCCAAACAGTTGCTTGCAGGAGATCAGATTTGGATGGAAGAGCCTCTCTTTATATATACTGAAGGACAGATGTGAAAAGAAAATGCACTGTGCATGCAGCATTATATGAACTGAGCTTTGCCATTGCATATGATAGCCCCTTAGATTAAGGAAAACCAACTGCGGGAAATGTACTGTCACGTGTTGAAATTGCCTTTCCATCTGTGAGTCTGGCACATGCCCTTGAAACATGATGAGGGTTTTCTGAGTAACAAGGTTTCAACTGTCAATCACTCTGTAAAGAGTTTGATTCTGAAGCAGGACATAAGGAAAGAAAGATGCTTTCTCTCTTCCTGTGACTTGTACGTCTACCTGTAGGGCTTAGTCTCCTTCCTGGCAATGCAGTGATGCTAGGAGCCTTCATGGATACTCTTTTTAAATTGGTCGCATCAGCTTAGGTCAAGAGACAGAGAAAGAGTGAGAAATTTTGTGATCCTGAGATCCAACTTAGGTTGCAAAAGTGGTTGTTTCTAGGGATATTTGTAAGCAATTCTTTGATTTGCTTGTCTACATCATATGTTCAGTCATATTCTTGACTACTAGAGACAGCAGTCTTCCTCTCTGAATTGAGAGTGACGAGTTGGCATCTGTAGGATGCAGAAGCATGAACACGAAGGGATACTGTGGATGGAGTAGGAGCAAAGCAAAGTACTAGAAAGTCCATTCACTTAAAAACTCTGACAAATCTAAGGGAACATTTTGAAGAAACTGATTTTAGGTCATGATGCTACTGTTAGACTCATCATAGAAGGTTTATGTTTTTAATAAAACAAGTACAAATGTCTCAGTACTTAGAGTTTTTAAAAATCCAGGACATGTGTATGAAACACAAACAATAAAGCTGAGAGCCAGAAAATTTACAGACAATCCAAAGGCACACAAACAGTTTGAGTTAGTGGTAAAACTGTTGAAAAGGATGTTTACCCATGGCCATACATTATTACCAGCATTACTTAAGTTTGGATGTCTGCTGTGATATGAACTATGAATTAATAAATGTAGCGTTGGAACTTCAGTCAATAAGAACAACAAATGTCTATCAGTTCTAAGTTTGAGCTTCACTTACCGCCCAGCAGGGCAGAAGAGGAATATAACCACTGACTGTTTACATCAATATTTCAGGATGATAAAGCACTTTATTTTTATTTTGCTTTTAAAAATCTCTTGGAGTCAATTTTATTTTCCATTTTGCACAATGTATCATTCCAGGATCAATTCTGAGTGTTCACAAAAAGCATTTTAGATTAAATACAAATTCGAGTGGGCTTTAACTGTACTTGTTGAAATTCACTAGATTTTAGCAAGGGCACATTGGGTATGATTTCATTATAGCACTTGTATTATTGTGTATCATTAATTACCATAGTTGTCTCTCTCAACATCATTCTTTTCATTGTTCTGTGTGCCTTCAAGTTGAATGGGAAAGCTCCAGATGTAATGACTAACGGAAGATGTCTCAAAGGCTCAATACTCTGCCACGCTTGGGACCACTTGATGGACTAGATTGTAGTCAGTGGTGTGTAAAGGACAAATCAAAACATATGCATTCAAACAAATATGGTTTTAAACCTCATTGTTTCCGTTATCTAGCTAGGTGATGTTGAGAAAGGTACTTCAACAACATGAAATTCAGCTGTTTCATCCAATAACCTAGGTGAATTTTTAATTTAAATACAGGACTTTATCAATTAATATTGCTGCAAATTATAGGATCATTCTTGTAAGTTAATGACTTGAAAAAATAATCATTTAATTAGCTCTTATTCTGTGGGTAAGCTGGATGGTTTCTCTGGTCTGAGTTGGCTATCCTTGGTGTGGTTGATCTAGAATGCTCTCGAATGTCTGCCCCTAGCTGGGCAGTCTGGGGAAGCAGGAGCCTCCCCTTCTCATGGCCTCTCATCTTCCAGGAGGTTAGCTCAGGGTTATACACATGATGATGGAAAAATCCCCAGAGACAACAGAGGGCCAGCTCTAATGTGCAAGCATTTTTAACAAAATGCTTTAGTCAGAGATGCTAATGTCCCATTGGCCAAAGTAAGAGCCATGGCCAGGCGTGAAAAAGGCGGAGAAATAAACTCCCCTTCTTGACAGGGACAGCTTTGAACAATTTGTAGCCTTTTCACTTTTTAAATTTCCAACAGAGCTGTTTTGAATATTAATGAACATGAGTGCAAAGTTTTTATCATGTAATAATAACTAAATACCAAATGAGATGTCCTTGGGTTGAATGATGTGCTCTTTCCTTGTAGAGTCATCCATTTTCACGTCTGTAAATACTAGCTGTAGACTGTGGACTTCCATATTTTCACTTCAGTGGAGGCACTTCTCTGGAGATCCAGATCTGCCTGAGAGCACTTTACCATTTTTGAGTTATGCTATAAACCAATTAGGATGGTAAAAGACCCTGAGTACACCTCACTCATCCTTCTTTCCATTGTGGAACAATACTATAAAGGATTCAGTAAGTACACCATAGTATATAACAAAATGCTAAGCAAAGGCAGGTGGAATGAAAATCGCCGGAGGAAACTTCCCCCCCAGTCCCTTCACTTCAGTGGTTTAAGTGACTTCTCTCTAAGTTTTAATACCATTCCAATACCATCTAAAGTGACATTTCCTAAACTTGGCCTAGAATCCTGTCTGTCATATCAGATTGGCTCTTGCAACCCTCAGAACTTACTCTCTGATTTTGCAAGGACTGCTTTACACCTGGGTTCTCCTCTGCAGCCAGGAGACCAGATGCAAGGAGATATCCTGGCAGGTTTTGTGTTGGTTGGCTAGAGAATTGATAGTCTTTTCTGTGATGTTTTATTGTATACAGAAGTGTTAGTTCTTCCCTCTCTTTTGTGGGCAAATTGTTAATTTTTGTACCTTGGGTTGATGTTTAAATAATGATATTGATGCTGGATGCTTTCAGCCACTCTCTCCATTTGTATTTTAATGAATGAATATCAATTGCCTCACAAGGTAGTTCTGAGAATTATAGATGAATTAGATTCTGTATGTAGCATTTTTCCTCACCTGATAAAGTATGTATAAAGTTAGCTCGGAATTCATTCAGTAAATTCCTCTGAAATAACTTCACTGTACTAGTCAATTTCTGTGTCCTGCAGAGCCCTCAAAATAAATAAATAAACTAAAATGCCATATCTCTTTCTTTGAAGGGACTTGTGGTCTAATGATTCATTAAATAACATTAAATATATCTTGCATGCATTCAACACTTAAGATTCTTTACAGTGCTTTCATATGTATTAGCTCGTGAGTCCTTCGTAACAAACCAGTGAGGTAGACAGAACAGTAATTATTTCCCCCTTTAAAAAAAAAAAAGGTTAATTGCTTACCAAGGAGGTAAAATATCGTACTTAAGTTTATACAATATTAGAATATTGGATTTCTGTGAAATAGACCAGTGCTTTTTCCACCAGAGAAGACACATTTCATAAGAGGCAAATTGATTTTCACTTGAAAAAAAATAGCTTAATGTATGGATAATCTAAACAAGATTGCACTGTTGAAAAAGAAATAAAAACAAGTAATAAAAAAAATCACCTTTTTTATATCAGTTCTATCTTCCATATCTAATTTGATCATGCTTACACTTATGCCCAACCCGAAATAGTTATTTATTTCTATGTCGCCTGTCAAAGACACTAAGAAAATACCATACATAGAAAGGAGGTAGGATTTAAATTGAATAGCTATGCATAAAAATTCCATTTCATTTACTTATTAGGTATGCAATCTTGAGTGAATTACATGTCTTTTCTGTGCACTGATATGTACCTTTGGAAATGAAACCATATCTAACTTGGAGAAACTTTATAGTTTAAGCAAGGCGCAGGCAAACAGTATTCACTCAAACAATTCAGATTTCTCCTAATCCCTTCCCCCCCTTTTTACTTCACCTTCACTTTACATATATAATGGATTTATTTTTTACATTTTGAGGTCCGAAAAGAAACTTATTATGTAAGGAAGCAGGACTTCATGATCATCAGAGGTTAATTTCTTTGTTTAAGTAATTTATGTGATGATGTAGACAACTAAGTGCAAAGCAATCCAGGATAATCATTTAATAGGAAACTTCCCAGACATTTTAACCCTAGTGGCTTTTTGATGGCCACAAATAAGCGTAATTATTTGAATTAGAAATATTAAGTACCAACTATCCTGTATCACAAACCTGGTATATAGACACAAAGCATCTAGATCCAAGAGTTACGCCTACATTAAATAAAAGTGGCAGAAATATTTACTTGGATTTCTATCACCTTTGAACATATGCAAATTGTCTTGAGACAATTTAGTAAACTACTAGGTTCCATTTACATATTCTCTAGCTTATGGTCTGATTTTAGAGACACACTATTCCTATAGGAGTTTACCAGGGTTAACTTGATAAAACTGAGTAATAGCCCCACCCCCCCAAAATACCGGTCTTGAGATAGAACAGAGACATCTGAAACTAACGTAACATTGTGTGTCGACTATACTTCAATACCAAAAATAATAATAAAATAAAATAAAAATTAGAAAACAGTTAAAAAAAAGATAGAATGGAGATGACTGGTTCTTAGTGAAGGAAACGTATACTAAGGTTTCCATTAACATGGAAGTTTTGGAACCAAAACAGTCAGGGACTGGAGGCAAGAAGCAATGCCTGCATTGAGGGAGTACGCAAAGGAGTGTATACAACAATTTTTATACTGCATTCTACCTAGTGGTCCCCCATTGCTCTGGGAATCTCAAATGGACTTGGAAAACTTCCAAAACATTTCATTGGAAATCATAATGCTGTCGGAAATCCTCTTAAATCATGCTTCTGAGTCTGGATAGGTGAGCATAGGAGTTTGTTAAGGTCCCTCAAGGCAATCTGCAGAGATGTGCAGAGGTGATGGAAATCCAAGTAAATATTTCTACTTTTACTTAATGTAAGTGTAACTCTTGGAACTAGATGTTTTGTGTCTATCTACCAGTGTAGTGACATGGGATAGATAGCAATTATATTTCCAATCATTATGTTTATTTTTGACCATCAGAAACTCACTAAGGTTGAAATGCCTGAAAGTTTTAATATTAAATGATTATTATTGATTACTTTGTATTTAATTAAATATCCTGCATTATCATATGCTGTTTAAAAAGTGCTCCCCTGATAATCACAAAATCTCATTCTATTATTATAACATCAAAAAAAATTAGTGAGTCTTATGTTTAAAGTACAAGTATCAAATAAAATTATACGAAAGAATCCCTAAACATTTCAATTAACAAAATAAACACAGGGATGCCTGGCTGGCTGGGTTGATGGAGCATGCAACTCTTGATCTCTGAGTCATGAGTCTGAGCCCTATGCTGGGTGCAGAGATTACTTAAAAAATGATAAAGCATTAAAAAAATAGAAAAATTTAAAAAAACATAACATAAAAAGAAGAAAGTCTATAAAATCTTTTTACTAATGGACTGCTCATATGAGTGATGGTTTTACCAATAAATTTTATTTTTGGAAGGCACAACCAAAGAACAGAAATAGAATAAAACAAATGTTGTAGTTATTACATCCCATTCATTAAGCATGGCCTTAATGTATTTCCTCTTATTAAGAAATTCATACACAAATTCATTAACAAATGAAACAGCCCCAGGCTTTAATGTGAGCTAAGTAAATTAATTTCAAGCCACAAAAATTCCAATAAATTCAATGTTTATTGAATTCTTCTTATGAACCAAGTGCTGGGATAATGCCAAAAATAAATGACATTCTCCTTGCCACAGCCAGGTGCAAATAAGTCATGCATAAACAGCCATCACCCAATCTTGTGGTTAGAGTATTGGTTGGTTTTCCAGAAGCCATGGCACAGTAGACTCAAGATTTAAGCCTGCTTGAGGCATACCTCTATGTAGCCAAAGGGAATTGGGAGGAGAGTAGGATGGGAAGGGATGACTCTTTTCTCAATAAGCCTTATGGAAAATTTTTTATTATGTAATTTGCATACAGCTGTTTAAGTTCTATAACCTGCTAAAAAGAGAATCTATTTTACAATCAATAACAGTTGAAACAAATTTATCCTTTTTTCTAACATCTGTAATGGTTTCATGCTTACCTGGCAACCTTCTGATCCAAATTTAGTTTGGCTAATTGCTAGGGCTCACTGATAGAAAGTATGTTTCTTCCTCACTAAAATGGTTTATTAAAATAGATGAACAATGCATTCATTTGTATTATGATTCACCATCACAAGTGACTTGAGATGGAAAGAAATGAACTAATTGCAGATAAGTTCTGGATACAGATGAGTGTTCAATTCTTTTTCTGCCAATTATAAGTTGTGTTATACTAGGAAAATTACCTAAACTCTGAACCTCAGTTTGATTGTCTATAAAACTATATTATAATAACTGCTTCAAATGGTTTTGTGAGAACTGAATTAAAATGTGTATAAGCCTTCAGCATAACCCTGATAAAAATAAATCTTCACTAAATACCTGTTACTATTGTTATTTCTACTCCCTCTGAATATCCTTAAGGTAAATTTTTAAAGTAGCATTAAGATGTTTACTCAGACTTACATAAATTTTAGTTAGATTGAATTTATTTCTTGAATAGCCCTTAGGCATTAGCAAGCAATTGTCCTAGGCCAAATTCAACAAAACTTCCTCAGACATGACTATACATTTTGACAACTTGTATCCTTTGTCCTTTTACTGAAATCTATTAAATAATTTTGTACTTAGCAGTGTTCTCTTTTTTCCTGTGAACACAAATAATATGTAAAATTTTATATTAAAAGTATTATTTGTTTTTAATTTGTATCATCTTCAGGAGAAGAAGAAAAAGATGATTCACAGAACAAAATGTATCATTTTTAAAGGTTCATTAGAAGCTACTGGAAGATGATGCCCCTCTAGATAAAAAAATATGTCAGATATTTCAGTAGAACTTCTGTCCACTTTAGTGTCTCATCCTTGACTTCACATTGGACTCACTTTGAGAGCTTTAAAGATATGGCTGTCTTGTTCCTTCCTCCAGAATTTGTGGTTAATCAGCCTAAGGTGTGGCCTGGACATTGGGATTTTTAATGGTTTCCCAGCTGATTTTCATCTGTACCCATGTTTGAGATTGTTGGCCTCTCTTTTTTAAGTTTTGTGTCATTTCAATAAATGTATTGAATCAAAATATTAGAGACTATGAAAGACTTTCTCCTTTAAAAGATCACCCTATTTCCTTATTGAGAGTCTCACCATTTAGTAGAGGAGAGAGCACACAGAAAATAAAGTAAAAATATTGCCATGCATATGACAATAAATGTATGTCCAGAGAGCTTCAGAAAAGAATAGGGAGCTTGGTTAGAGCTTGGAGTAGAAGAATTCACCAGTTCCAGGTATGCTTTGAAAATATTTTTTTATTTTGAATAATGTAATTGTTTCTTTTATTAAAAATACATATTCATTACTTTAAAAAAGATCAAGAAATTAAAAACAATAATTAAAGTTAAAATTAAACATTCACTAAACATTTAACCTTGGAGAATGAAGCATTTCTAATAGTCCATGAATGTTATTCCAAAAATTTCTCTATAAATACTACATAAAGATAAATAAGCAGACAGATGTGTTCACATATATGAGACCTTAGTATGGATGATTCACATTCTTAGTTTAAATTGTCACAATATTTAAATTAATATAAAAAATACATGATTGCCAATTTGGATTTATTCCATGAATATAGGGTTGCTTTTATATTTAAAAAATGACTAGTCAAAATAATTTATTTATTAAAATATTTCATAAAACCTATATAACTATCTCAGAAAGAAAGAATACGAAAGTTTCTACATATAAATATGTAGGAAGATGTTCAATCTCATTAGCCAACAAAGGAAATACAAATTAAAACCACAATAAGATACCACTAGTTACCCACCAAATTTTCTAAAATTAAGTAGCCTCACAGTATCATGTGTTTGTGAGGATGCAAGTGAAACACTATTTTTGGTAATGTAAATCGTTACACTTTGAAATCTATTTGGCATGATGTATCATATTGAATATCCACATATGACTCATCCATCAATTCCACTCATGGGCATATACCCCTCCCCAAATGCATATATATGTGCTCCATATGCATATTACAGAATGTTCACAGCAGTACTAGTGATAATATCCCCAATACTAACGTCCATCAATAGTGAATGGAATGAATAAATAAACTGTCGAATAGCGTTGTGGTGGAAGCTGGGACACAGCAATGGAAATGAGCCAACTACTGATACACACAAAAATAGGGAAAGAATGAAAGAAATCGGCCAGAAAGAAATTAAGTGCTGTGCAAGCCAACATATAAAATTTAGAAAGTTAAAACTAAGCTATTTTGTTTGAAGTCAGGATAGTGGTTACGTTTTGAGAGAAAGGAGAGTAGTTTAGAAGAGGACTGAAGACAGCTCCTGGGGTGCTGGTAATTTTCTACTTTATTTCTGATTGTTTTAGGAGTTTGCGGACTTTGTGTGTAGTTATGATTTATGTGTATATTACATACTTCAGTAAAAATGTTTAATAAAAATATGTGCAAGGCTTTAATAGTACTAGAATCACATTATTTGGACTTAAATATTATTATCTATGGCATTACTATCTTGGGCATTTTTACTTAACTCTCAGACTTATTTTTATTTTAAATAAAATAATATGATGATACTATATAAATCTCAGTTTTGTTAGAAGAATTACATAGTATAATGACATATATAGAGTGGGTAGAATCCTATCTGTCATCTGAAAAGCACTTAATAAATGATATTTGTTGCTGAGGTTCTGTGTTATTTCTGTTGTTATTTTCATTATTTACTTCTTTCTTAAAGCAATATTTGAACCTTACTGATTTCATTACAGCTTTCCTTTTTTTTTTTTTTTTCAGTTTTCATGAGCATATGGCTTTTAAATTTGTGGCAGTACTGGTAATATAATTTTAGCCTCAATTTTATTACTCCTCATTATGTAGTCTTGGCCCTTCCTCACTTCCTCACTAAGTTTTACACATTTAAGAAATACTGGGTTTAGGTAACATGAGACAAGAGTTTCTAAATTTCTGGTAAACTATGTTAAAATAATACTATAGTCACAAATACATATATTAAACATACCTAGATCCAATATTAATCATATCTTTGTTGAAGAGTCATATATTTTATACTTTTGTAAGGTAAAATATATGGTATATATAAAGGTACTTTATTCCACATTGAAAAACCTATAAGGCTCTACAGATAAGAAAATAGATAAAATGCCACACTCTATTTCCAATATCGTTATTTACATTGTAGAGTAGATAGATATAGAGATATATATATTGATATAAAATATACATGAATATTTCTTTGTAAATGTACACATACACATCCAACATACATACATGCATATTTCACTTTCTCATCACATTTTATAAAGATTTCCCTTTATTTCTTGAAAGCAACATATGTGTGGGTAGAACTTTGTGTTCCAGTACAAGGAAGTCTGCTGATAAATTATGCTTTTAGAAAATCATTTGGATTTTTTTTTTTCAGGAAGATACAGGAAAGAATGTTTTTAAAATTTTGAAGGTAAAGAAAATGTCTCTTTTAGAGAAAATGTTTATAAGGAGGTATGTTGTAAAGACCAAAAAGTCATGTTAAAAACAAACTGAGGGTTCTAGAGGGGAGGGGGTAGGGGGATGGGTTAGCCTGGTGATGGGTATTAAAGAGGGCACGTTCTGCATGGAGCACTGGGTGTTATACACAAACAATGAATCATGGAACACTACATCAAAAACTAATGATGTAATGTATGGTGATTAACATAACAATAAAAAATTTTTTTAAAAGTCATGTTAAGAGAGTAAGTATAGATATCACTAATTAAATGACAGTTCAAATTACTTAAATTGAGAGTAATATTAGGCAGCAGAGAAAATATTACAGAGAAGCCTTTTTACTTGCAAAAATAAAAAAATAGGAGTATTGAATAAATATTTCAAGTAATTACATTCATTTAAAAAGAGAGAGCATCTAGGGAAGATGTAGTAATTATAATTAATCAGTCAACCAATATACAACATCTAATATAGGATAGATCCTTTTAATGGGCCACAAATATAGAGATTAAAAAATGCAGAACTTCCTTCCTATGGTACAATACCATGAGAAATAATATGCCTTTACTCAAGAGACATTTATGGAGTACCCCCCACTCACATAACACACTTTAAAAGGAGCTGGGAATACCTTTGTAAATGAGGCAAACAAGTTTTTTGTCCTCATATGAACTGTAGCCTAACCCAAGAGATAGATGTAAACAACTAAACAAATGAGCAACATAATTACAAATTCTGATAGATTCTATGAAGGCAAGAGCAGGATGATAAAATATATAGGAATTCTGGGGGTCCACATTAGATACACTCCAAGTATAGTCTTTCTGCAGAAGTAATATTTGAGCTGAGAATTGCAGGTGAGAATGAAACAGCTAATGGAGGAGAATTTCAGTCAGAGCTAATAAACACAGAAGCTCATCAGCAGAAACAGGATGGAAAGGTGGAGGGAATGAATGGAAGACAGAAAGGTTATATCTGATTGAATGCTCTTTTCCAAGATAGCCACACTTCACTCAAATATCACTTCCTAACAAAAGAATTTCCTGATCCTCTATCAAACTAGCACCTCGTTTTTCATTCCCTGCTAAGGACTGAACTGTGTCTATAAAATCCATAGGTGGAAGTCCTGTTCCACAATGTGATGGTATTTAGTGGTGGGGCCTTTGGGAGATAATTAGGTTTGGATGAGGTCATAAGGGCAAGGTACTCATGATGGGATTAATGTCTTTATAAGAGGATGAAGAGAGCAGAGACAAAGTTCCAGTACACTTCGTATCTATTTTTCTCTATTATCAATACCTTACATTTGTGTGGTATATTTTTCTTTGGATTAAGGAACAAATGTTGATACATTATTAATAACTAAATAACTAAAATCCATTTTTCATCCTGATGTCTTTAGTTTTTCCCTAAAGATCTTTCATTCTCTTACAGGATCCCATTCAGAATACCACATTATATTTAGTCATTACCTTTGGGGCTCTTCTTGACTGTAACAGTTTCCCAGATTTTCTCGTTTTTGCTAACCTTTACAGTTTAGAGGCACACTGCAAGATACTCCAGAACCATCTTTTGTATTTCCTATCTTAGTCATGGATCAGCCATTTCTCCAAGGAACCCTGGTTCCTTTTGTCGGAGAATGGCTTGAGAAAACAAGATTACCATAACTTTACAGCAAGTCTTGAAATAGGGTAGTGTGAATCCTCCAAATTGTTTTCCTTCTTCAATATTGTTTTGGATATTCTAGGTCTTTTGCCATTAGAAATAAACTTTATATTCGTTTTATTGATAACTACAAAATAAGTTGGATTTTAATTGGGTTCCATTCAATAAGTAGATCAAGTTGGAAAAACCTGAAGTCTAAATAATACTGAGCCTTCTAATCTATGAGCATCGATACTTCTTCATTTATTTAGATTTTCTTTGATTTCTTCCATCAGAGTTATTTTATTTTTCCACAAATAGATCCTGTACATAGTGGTTTGTAATTTTTGGTTCTTACTATAAATGATATATTTTTATTATCTTAAATGCCAATTATTCATTACCTTGTTCATTATCTTAGAGGAAAAGCCATCTGCCCTCTGAAAATGTTTATTGAATTATACATTTTGTTATACACATTTATATAATAAAATACCATCACTACATTTGACTATTATCCACTGTCAAAGATCTATATTTATTGATGTGGTAAGTAGGTCATTAAAATTGTTCAATAAAAATAGTAACAAATAATTTTAATAACCTTTCATTTTTTAAAAATTATACACATGCACATTAGAAAAGCATGAAATAATAAATTCAAACATATTAATAAATAATACTTTGGAAAATGAGATATGAGTAGTATCTTCCTTTGAACTTTATTATAATTTCCAACTATTCTTCGTTGAACAAGCATTATTATATAATAAAGAAAGCAATAAGAAAATGCTCATAAGTAGGATGTTCTAGACTGAAAACATTTTTTTTTTCAGTGTGCTCACTTCAGCCTCCTGCCCTGGTTTCCTGAACTACGTATTTTCCACAGAACGTAAGTGTAAGAAGACTCTGACCATCTCCACTCTCACTCTGAAGAAAAGAAAAAGAAAGAACTGTGACAGAGTTGAACACTAATGAACACTGAGAGGCTCAGAAAGTAGAAGAATAAACAGAAACTCATCCCAAGTCAGAGAAGACGTTAGACACTGCTTCCAAATCCAAAAAGGACATTGGCATTTGCTCTAAGAATCCCAGAACATGAGTCCCCAGTTGGAGTTCACCCAGTTGTTAGATAAGAGCAATAGAAGGACCGTGCATCTCCTGCCCAGCCCTGTGAGTGAACATTATATAGTGATAGGAGTTTGTACACTACTACAAACACTTTTATAAAAAAATTGATTTGGAATACTTATAACAATATTTTATAAATAACTGGAATAGGAAACATTTTACAGTAAGTTCACCAGACATAAAAAAGAGGTGCAATCTCTCTGCTATTTCTGGAATGGAAAAAAAATCGTTAACACTAGAAATATAGTTATTGGAATTTAGTTTTGCAGAAAGGTGTGAATTTAAAAGAGGTAAAACAAATAAGAAAAGTTTGCAGCTAACGATAAGAGCCATCTTGTATCTATTTCTGAGACCACCATATTCTATACTGTAGAGGTGAACAATAGCAATAGATGGAGCTGAAAACCCAGTAGGTTAATTAACTTTCTAAAATTTACTAAGGCATCAAAGGGCCAAGTTAGAAGTCAAGTTCAATTCTAACACACTCCAAAGTCAGACTCAATCCATAATAGCACATTATTATTTCTTTTTTTTTTTTAATTTTTTAAAGATTTTATTTATTTATTTGAGAGAGAGAGAGAGTGAGAGAGGGAACACAAGCAGGGGGAGTAGGAGAGGTAGAAGCAGGCTTCCTGCCGAGCAGGAAGCCCGATGCGGGGCTCGATCCCAGGACCCTGGGATCATGACCTGAGCCGAAGGCAGACGCTTAACGACTGAGCCACCCAAGCGCCCCCACATTATTATTTCTTATAGAGGTTGCTAGGCAGGGAACCTTACCAAACATTTTATAATATATATATATATATATATATATATATATATATATATGAAGTGGAGTGAGATGAAATAATAATAAGGGGATTTGTTGATAATAAAAAAGTTGGAAATCCACCCCATTTATTAACTTTGCTTTCCTGAAAATCTGCCAACTAAGATGGAGGAATGAGAGAAAAATGCCTACAGTGACCCAGACATAGAACTGCTTTTTCACAGGCAAGGGAGTAATGTAGGTATTGATTGCCCAGCCTAAGAAGGAGAGTCATATTTGACCTTTGTTTAGGAAACAATTTATGTTCCTTTCCAGAAAGTAATTTCTTCTTCCTCCTCTTTGGATTACCATATATAAATACTGCCTTTCAATTATGTTCCATATTAAAGGTGAAAACATTTTCTGCCTATACAATACATCTATAATTTACAGGGCATTGGTATGCTTTTATATTTATATATGGCTCTAAATAGCATATTCCCAGCTTAGGGTCTATTATTATGTCTGACAAAATTGAAGTGAGAACATTAGGAATCTGAAATTAGTGAGGTATGGGACCCTTAGGGACTATACAACGCATTCTTAGAAAGCTAATCCCATACAGCATTGAATTACTCCAGTGCCCTTGAGAACTTATGTGTTCTGTACTTTAAGTAATCTGATTCATGGCTCTTGTTTATATATAAAAGTAGAGGACATTATATGGTTACTATATCTGCCTTATTTAAAATAAAGAACAATTTTCTTTATTTTCTGTTAAAATAGCATGTGTATGCTTTTTTATATTGAATACATTGAAATATAAAACTTTTTATTGCAAATTCCAATTCTTTTCTAAGTATTCTGGATAAAGTAATGTACATTTACCTCCTAGACTTAGTTCTTCAGTTTAAAAATATTTCCTGATTTATAGTATTTAATTGTGTGCTTAGGTAAAAGTCGATGGGATGCTTACTAACCGAAATACTTTACTCAAATGTAGAATCATAATATAGAAGTTGTTTTTGGTAACCTCTTGTGAATTTCATATTTCAGAATTTATTGTCTATAATACTATGTGATGAGATTACTAAAAATATAAATTCAAATAAGATCTAGGCCAGCAGAATGCCACCTAAACCTATATAACAACCTTCTTAGGATTATCATATATAATATGGCTGAAGTTCTCATATACTTCTTATTTCATGAAAATAAATAACAGTGTCCTTTGAAGTAACATGTTATTTTTCCTACAACTATATGTTTGGAACACATAAGATTCTCTCGTCTTTCATGCTGTGTTCTGTATCTGTGTTTCCTAGATTCTTTTACTTTCAGTTCTGGGGAAACCCCCATAAACCACACCCTTGTCAGCTAAATTGACACTATTAATAAAACTAAGAATTAGCATCAACTTCATCTTCTGGTTTTTCTCATGAAATTTGGAGAATTTTTCTAACATGTTCATGGACAAAACCACCAACCTGAGAGCCATACTGAAATGAGAGATTGATCGTCCTACAATGACATTAAAACTCCTACTTGAATTCATCCAGACCAAAGGTTTTTGTAACGGAAGACATCCTAAAGTTGTCTGAAATGGTGGGCTGCCATCTTACGGGCACCCTTTCTAGTACAGGACTAGCAGGGAAAGAAATTCAACATTTCATTTCTCTGACAGACTGAGCAATTTAAATATATATATTTTTGAATGTGTAATATGGAAATGTGTTATAGAAGCATAGTTTGAAGACTGGGAAGTTGGCATGCATTACTGATGGATGGATATTCTGAGAGGCCACATAGTGGGCAAAGCACAGGACATTAAAAGATAATGAGATTGCACAAATGGAAGTTATAGCGGTGCCATGGGAATGCTTTAATGTATATTTTCACCCCAAGAGTTGAGGACCATCTGGCAGGCCATCAGATCTCTTCTTGGCCTATCACTCTATTGGGAGAAAAGGTGAAAAGAGTTTGGGGATTTACATGTCCGTTCCTAGGTCAAAAAATTAAGACCCAAACAAAGCTCTACCTCAGGAGAAGGACAGGTGCCATGCTGAGGCACTTGGGAAGTCAGAGTAATCGTCATGAAGGCTTAGGCACATGGCACTAGGTAATTTCTTCTTTGAAATAAATCTTGCTGGGGATTCTAACTGACAACCCAGTTTAAGGTTTTCTGTTTCGTATATTTAAGTTGTACTCAGTTTCCTGAATTTAAGAGCAGAGAAGATATCTTCATCTAGGGAAGAGGGCATGCTGTAATTGAGGTGGTGATGGAAGGTGACATGGACAAAGGAGTTGGGAGCGGGGGTGGCAGAAATCAAGTAGGAGAAGGAATTAGCCATGGAGTCCAGCATAGAGATGGGGAGACGTGTGCAAGTACAAGAGCATGGTTAGGCTCCTGTAGTCAAGGAAATATGGGATGTCATCTAAATTCGTTAGTTCAGATCTGCAGAAGATGACAAGTCCAACTCTTCGCCTAATTATGTTCAAGTGCAAGCTTATAGGTGGGCGGACTCCCTGAGAACACATGAGTGGAATGAAAAGGTCATGCAGGTCATTAGAGCTCAGGAGATCAGTTAAAGAAAGTTTCTTCAAAGAATATCACTGACTATGTAGTTAGAATAACTCAGAACCGTAGTGGGACTTAAGAAACGAAGAAGATGATATTTGTCAAATTAATTAATTTATTATCAATCTCTACCAATCACTCATTTTGGCTTTTAAATAAATACCTTTAATTATGTAGCGGTTATGACTGTCCGAGCAAATCATTTTAGATTTTAATTGCTCTGAATGTTGGAGGGCTATTGAACATATTGAAATGAAAGTTTAATGCTGGAAATTGTTTTTCCCTTGTCTATAATTATTACCATAATGATTTACAAGGAAAAATTTTTAACTGTTAAATTATTGCACATATCTGAGGGGATGGACGAGTTGCAGGAGGGGGGAAGTCCTGGAATCGGTAAGTAAAGACCTCTTTCTTGGGAGAGGCAGGAGAAGGAAATGAACCCCTTCCCAGCCCCTGACTCCTGAGTAAGTAGTTTAATGGAATATGGAATCAAGGGCCGATAGCCCACACAGCGGTCTGAGACTAACCAGACCTTTACCTGCCTAGATTTCCAAGCATACAATGTGCAGGTGCAAATGTGAGTTTGAGTTGAAATGGAAGGTAGCCAGGCACAGCCTGAAAGGGCACAACTGTGCGGGGAATGTGCACTTGTTTTCTGCATCTGCACATAGTGATAGCTGTGTCACTACAGATGGGATTACTGAGCCTCAGCGTGGTGAAGTGGTCTATTCCTTTCTCCCAGGGGCAGCCAGGATGGAGGATCTGCTGGCCTTCCACATTCTGGTGTTACCTCGCCACCTGCTTTTGGAAAACACTTTCTTCTTCCCTTTTCCATTCTTGTATTTTTCTCCTTTGCCTTTTGCACCACACCCTCTTGTCCTGTCTCCTCCATCCTGTGCTCTCCTTCCCTAGAGTCTGCATCTCTTGCTCCCTGTCACAAAGCGTGTAGTGCTGGTGGCTCCAAGGAGGTTCCGATCTCTCAGGAGCTCATGGCTCTACTCACTGTCCCTTTGTCTCTGGCCATGGAATTTTAGGCCATGCACAGATATAGACTTGCAAATGAATATAATTAAGCTAAGATACTTGACTACTTACACCTCTTTCTCTATCATCATGTATTTAATGTGCTTATAGATGGAACTTTTATCCTTGTTCTGCTGTAAGTTTTTCCTTGTCCGCCTCCAATGTAACTGCACTCTGCTAAGGATCCAAAGACACAGAATGCACATCTGTATTGGTTTTATGTTTTAAGAGATCTACTTTTTTTCTTTCTTTTATTTACTTTTTTTAAGATGTAAAGATTTATGAGGGAGAAAAATTCACCTAAGAAAAGGAAATTAGAAAGCAAGTAAGCAGAATATTCAAAAGACAGCCACGTGCCGCACACAATAATGAAATTTCTGGAGTGCCTTTGACTCAGGTGGGTCTTCTTAATAATATATGTATAGCAACTCTCCTTCCCTCTGCAAACAGGTGCATGTGAGGGGCTTTGCAATTGTCTCCTCACTGCTCCTTTCACTGTCTCTAGGAGGAAGGTGAAATAGTGGGAAGGCTTTCCTTTGGGTATCCTGATGGAGAACCGGGCTCCACGTGCCTGCCATTTGCAGAAGGTAAGGGAGTGAGACAATGAAAATCATGGGACAGGTGTGGGACTTACACAACAGTGCATTGTGGACAGTACTAAGGTCCCCCAGGCACCTGCAGAAGATGGGATGGGTTAAGGGCTGTAGGCAAATGTTAGTAGATGAGTGGACTTGGAAATGGAAGCAGACTGAACTGGGTTCCTTTGGAAAATGATGCCAGAGACCTCATCTTCGGGGTGGGGTCGGCTTCATTGATTTGTGGCCAGGGGATGCCTGCCCAGGGCACCATCTCCCCTGCCAGTCCCAATCCCCATCCACTTCTCTCCATACCCAGGCTTGCGGCTTTGTTTTTAATTTTTTCCCCTCGAATTGACATGTAATTGTCATACATTGTATTAGTTTCGGGTGTACAACGAAATGATTCCACACGTGTGCGCATTGTGAAACAATCACCACAGTAAGTGCAGTCACCATCTGTCACCAATGAAAACTACCAAAAAAATTAGTCTTGTAATGAGAACTTCAAGATCTATTCTCCCAGCAACTTCAAATATGCACTAACAATACTACTACCTATTGTCACAAGCTGCACACCATACCCCCATGACCAATTCATGCCACAAGTGGAAGTCTGTACCTCCCCACCCACGTCACCCATTTCGCCCACCCAGCCAAGCTCCCCACCTACCATGGCAACCACCACTCTTTCTACGTATCCATGGAGTGTTACTCTGTTTTGCTTTATTAGTTTAGTTTAGTTTTGTTTTGTTGGATTCCACATATTAGTGAGATCATTTGTCTTACTCTGTCTGACTTCCTTCACTTAGCTTAATGCCCTCAAGGTCTAGCCACGTTGTCACAGATGCAAGAATTTTCTTCTTTCTTCTGGCTGAATATTACACCATTGCATATACATTTCCTTTATCCACTCATCCCTTGATGAACACTTTGGTTATTTCCATATCTTGACTATTATAAATAATGCTGCAGTGAATGTGGGGATGCAGATATCTCTCTGAGATAAAGATTTCCTTACCTTTGGATAAATATGCAGAAGTGGAATTGCTGTACCATATGGTAGTTCTATATTTAATTTTTTATCTGGTTTCCATAGTGGCTGTAGAAATTTACATTCCCATCAACAAAGGCTATAATGTAAATTATATTATTCTTATATAGAAAGGAAAACTAGAAATTAATAAAGACTTTGGAGGTTAGAAACTGAGACAGCAAAATGTTCACTGGGCTGTTTAAAGTGTGCATGCATTCTTTCTGTTATCCTTAGAAATGAATCCTTAGACTCCTCCCCTCCTACAAGCAAAATAGGATAATGTGAATAAGTGCCCTCCTCCCAAAAAAGCATATGAACATTTCTGTATCTTTTAAGAACAGCTTAATCATTCATAATGTGGTATGAATTCTAAAGAAACACAATCTCTGATTTCTGTTAAAGAGGAAACGTGTAACTCTAAAAATGTAAAGTGTCATGTGAAGAGAAAATTCCTCCTGAATATTGCTAGTTTTCTCTCCCTGCTAATTTTAGAGGTGTTACCGCACAAAACCTGCCTTCATTCAAGATGCAGTGATTGCCAGTGATTGAATCAGATGGCACGGGTAGAACTGTGATGAGTTCGTACCAATAACACATTTAAAAATAATTTCTACTAAAAATATGCCCTATAAGATTTAATTAACAACCAGAGTTCCCAGTTTATACATGAGATATAAACAGAAAATATATTTTGAAATCTTTACCGCAAGCTTGCATGAAAATCAGATGTTCAAATGAGGAGGAGGGTTGTGGATGGCAGTTTTCTAACTAAATAGCTTGGCTAAAGGGGACTTAGACCAGGACAGAAGTGGGTGGCAGATGTGATCCTTTATCACCTGTGACCTCTTGTAAAACACATAATGACTCTATCAATGAGTGAGCCAGATCACACTCAGCTTACCATTCTTTCTCTGTCTTATATGGCGGGATTAGAGGATGAAGTCCCTGCCTTGTGGCTGAATTGTTATACCTGGGAAATTTGGACCACAGGGACAATAGTAGTAAAAGAGGGGATTAAGCTAATTCAAAAGTCTTCACAGCAAGTATCGCTTTATAACTCTGTGGTAAATGCACATGAGTTTCGTGGTTTCCTCCAGTAGAAGGCTCTCTCTCCCTCCTAGTTGGTCTCCCTTTCTCAAGATGCCAAGCCAACTCAGCCACAGAATCACAGACACCTGCTTGGGGAGTGCTGCTGCGGATGGAGAAAACGTAGATGTCCCTGTAGGAAAATATGTTTGATATTTTACCTTCCCCCTTAGGAAAAACAAATCCCCACCCCTCCACCCTCACCACCCCGCCCCCAGCACCAAGACACACACTTAATTCTACTCTAGTGCTTACAGGTACTCACCTGGTTTTCTTCCCTAGCATGTATTCTGTGGTCTTCTGGAAGATGAGAACCAAGGCAATTTTGGTCCTGGCATAGAATAGTATACAATGAAGAGGGACAGCAGAAAGAAAGGTGAGACAGTAAAGAGACAGCAGATGAGGGAGAAGGAGAAAAGGACAAGAATAAGGAAGAGATTTAGGAAGAAAATACCTTTGCTTAACTCTACTGTCACCATTTATTTCCCCAAACTTCTGCCTTTCCACTCTGCTTGTCATATTAGAGATGTCCAAAAATAGCATCTGCCTAGGCAGATGTTTTAGAAACACTTTGTATATAAATCACCAAATTTAATTTTAAACTGTGGAGCAATGCTATGAGGTAGGTATGATAAGAAAAGTAAATATTATTTTCTTTATAAACAGAAACAAAAATCTCAGAGTTGAACACCAGATTGCAAATTCTGTCCTGTTAGATTCTACGTAGTTGTCCAGCTTCCGTTCCGTCTCACCTCCTTCATGATGCCTACTCTTGACAGTGTCACTCACACTACTTTCCTGGGTTTCTGAACAAACTATAGAATATGAGGACTTAGTGCTTACCCAAATACTGCTTCTTGGCTTTGACGATGTTTTAGGTAGGCGCCCTCTCTGCATCTAGATCACAAACTCTTCAGTTATGCCATATTTCCAAACACATAACCAAAAACTGAAAAAGGATCTTAACAGTTCTTTGACTGTTGGACCAGAAAGGAGCACATGTACAGAATTGTGGGAAACATATGTTATTTAAGTAGAGTCTGTTTCCAATGTTTAACAGTGACTTAGAGTTCCAGAGGATTTTAAAGTTCCGTGAGTGTGCTCCTGCCATGCTGATCTCTGCCTTGGTACCTATCAACATCTGTATCTATCTGTTAAAAGCGAAAATGTATTTAATCCCTATGCAATCACAGTCTTTTACAGCAGTTCTCCTTTTTAAATGTAACTTCCAGTGGGCTATCAGCACATTCTTCCCATAATTATTTCCCCAACATCCCCTTCCTTAAATCATCTCAATGGTACTCTGATACTCAAGGGGTAGTTCAAATTCCTTGGCTTGCCATCCATGGAATTTGCCATTCTCAAGATATTCAATCTACTTTGTTGTTTCTCTGCCTTCTTCCTGTGCCCAAGATAATTTTTCTTTACTTGGCAAACTTTTCCTATCCTTTCAGATCAAACCCAAGTGCCCCATCCATTCCGAAGACTTCTCTGGACAAATTGTCTCCTGAGCTGGAGCTTTGGAGCCTTTATCATTATCATTTTTCCTTAGTTTTTTTCCATGTGGATTAACACTGTGCTTGGCACATCACAACACAGTGCTTGGCACTGTGCTCAATAACTGTATAGGGAATAAGTGAATAAATTAACTAATTAATCCATGAGTTAACCAACTAACTAATTAAAGAATTTCTTCCCTCCTCTATGTCTCGTTTACATTTCCTGAGGAATAACATCATTGTTCAAAATATACTCTGAGGCCCTTGTCTGTGCTGACACTGTAAGTGTCTACATGATTGATGACACAATGTGGCTAGTGTAGGCATTGTTCCCAGCCCAGGTTACAAAATATAGGTTTGGTCAACGTCAAGTAATTTTGGGAAAAGTGGCACCCCTTCCCCCCAGTGTCTCCTTGGACATGCACAGGAAAGGCTAAATAAGGCTCATGATAATAATATATGTTTAACTTCCTTGAGCTCGTCAGTTTCAAGATCTGTTGAAGTGTGTAATAAATTGTGTGGGCTGTTTCACATTACCTGCATTAATGTCTCAAAGTCAAGCCAAAGATTCCCTATGTTAAGATAAAGAAAACAACCCAGTTAAGTCGCATTTAAGGTTTCAGATAGGGAAGAAAATGAGTGGGATAGATAATGGGCCTTTATAGAAGCCTAGCAGTGGCTTAGGGACCATTTTTTGCACTAAGTAATTATACAACGCAGTGAGGGGAACAGGACTGACCATCATGAAGAACAGAGGAAGGCATGGGGGAAGAGAGAAGTTGAGGACTTACTTGAACTCGAACTGATACAGAGGTTATTTTAAATTTCATATTGCATCTCATATTTTAGCAAAGTTCCAATGTGTTCTTGGATTTTAAAGTAACTTAACTGCAAGTGGCATAACTTTT
Source organism: Halichoerus grypus (assembly GCF_964656455.1). Classification (NCBI taxonomy): domain Eukaryota; kingdom Metazoa; phylum Chordata; class Mammalia; order Carnivora; family Phocidae; genus Halichoerus; species Halichoerus grypus. The sequence goes on from NC_135721.1 coordinate 10,322,453, forward strand.
TAAATTTAAATAACTGTACTAAGGAGAGCCATGCTGGTATCTTTTTCCTCAGAAAGCTCCTTTAGGTATAAGGACATTTCTTAAAACCATGGAATTATTACTTACAGAAGAAAATGTGACAACCAAGCATTTTAACGATATGGAGCTTCATCATAGTGTGCTTCAGATATTAAAATTGATGGTAATAATATTAAATATTTTAATGAGATTAAGACAAGTCACAAACCTAGCATTTAAAACAACATGCCTGTTGGGGATTACTTAGAGTAGCAGTATTTTTTTTTTTTTTTTTCTGTGTAACATTTTTTAAAAAGTCAGTTTTCAAGCTTAGATGTTAATGGTGGGATAATATTAAAGCTGTGATTATATTTTTATTTTTTGTTGAAGACCTCTGGCACTAAAATCTCATTTAAAAAATTTATTATTGAAGTATAGTTGATATACAATGTTAAATTAGTTTCAATAGGACATAGTGATTTGACAATTCTCAGCCCCTCCCTCTGCTCCTGCTTTTTCTCTCTCTTAAAAAAAGTTTGTTCACTTGTTTTGTTAAAATAGAGATACCATATTATACCAGTAATTTCATCTCTGAGAATTTATCCAAAGAAAACAGAAACACTAATTTGAAAAGATATATGCACCCCTATGTTCATTGCAGCATTATTGACAATAGCCAAATTATGGAAGCAGCCCCAGTGTCCACCCCACAGATGAATGGATAAAGAAGATGTGGTACATATACACAACGGAATATTACTCACCCATTAAAAAAGAACGGAATCTTGCTGTTTGTGACAACATGGAAGGACCTAGAGGATATTCTGCTAAGTGGAATAAGACTGAGAAAGACGAATACAGTATGATGTCACTTATATACAGAATCTAACATCTCATGGAAAAGTAATATGTAAAAAGAAATAACAGTGTACTAGTAATTAAAAGTGTGATTCAGTTTACCTCATTTTTGGACAAGTAAATTATCTCTTCTGGTTTTTAGACTCCTTCATGGCAAAACCTTTTTCCTGCTGTGCCAGTCAAGGCCCAGGCTCCACCCATGATCCTGCTGGACCTTGACATACACACTGGGGAGATGCAACAACTCCGGACAAGCCACGAGGGAGAAAGAAAGCTGGACAGGGGAAGGGAAGAACTGGGGACAGTCCTGGCCTCTTCTCTGTTGTTTCTGGATCCTGAGAATGCAGTTGGCAAAGAAATCCATAGAAGTTTTAGGGGCCAGCAGGCCCCTCCAGAGCAGAGTGGAGGAAGGAAAAGCAGAAGTCAGATCTGAGAATGAATTAATAAAGGGACAGCACAGACATCAATCATTATAAAACTATTGTTTGGATCAAAATGTATTCATACTAGTAATAAGCATCACTTCTCTAGAACTTTATAGTTTACAAAGAACAATCATCTTGATCACTTAATTGTCTTGATAAATCTATGAAGTCATTGTCATTAACAAGGAAACAAGTGTTCAGAGAGGAGAATCCATTTACATAAGATTACACAAAAGAAGAAAGTATAGGATTTGAATATATATATAGAAAATATATAGGGGTGCCTGGGTGGCTCAGTCAGTTAAGCATCTGACTCTTGATTTCAGCTCAGGTCTTGATCTCAGAGTTGTGAGATCCAGCCCCGCATAGGGCTCTGCGCTCAGTGGGGAGTCTACTTTATGCATATTACTTTTAAAAATGCTTGTCTAAATGTATGAAAATAAAATAAAATATATGCCCCTCCATGAAAGGGCTTGGCAACCGATAAACAATTCCAATAACTTCAAGTTATCATATTAATGTTTTAAAATAATTAAATCACTTGACCTTTAGACCCAGCGGGACCTTTGCTGAGAAATTTTACTCAATGTGAACCTCATTGGTAAAATTACTTCCTGGCATTATACCATTAATTTTTAGCAAAATCTTACCATCCCTCTGTTTGCCTGAATCCCAATTCAGTATTATGTCCACTGCCTAATAAGCTCCCAGGTGTGCTTCTCTGCCACCCTACCATGACATTTATTAGTGAAGTTTCTGCTTAATCCCTATATGTCCTGCCAGACTATGCACCCCATGAGAGCACGCATGGTATCTATTGTTTACATATTTGAAATCTCAGTACATAAAAATATCTCCTAATTTAACATGTGTAGAGGACTGGCAATTTGAGCATTTTGTATTGGTTAAACATTTTAAAATATCCCCTTCTTTGACTGTACTTCTTTATTCTCATGTCTATTCTGGGAGATACATGGCAAAGCTAATCTTATCCCTTTTTGCATATGATGAAAATGGTCATAAAAGTTAAAAGATTTTCCAGTGATAATATAACAAGTATATACTATAGCAAGATCTTTTGACATGATTAGAAGTTTCTTTCCTTTCCTGAGGTTGTTACGTGCACAAGTCCGGGATTTAAGAAGGTTCTTTTATAAATTTCAAACTTAAGCATGACGCCAAAGATGGTGGACTAAATTTAACATGAAAAAAATAATTTATCTTTACCACATATTTACCATTTCCAGCGCTATTTATTCTTTCATGTAGGTCTTTGCTATCTGGTGCAAATTTCCTTCTGCCTGAAGTTACCTTTAACATTTTTTTACTATAGGTCTGTCAACAATGAATTAATGTGTGAAAAAATCTTTATTTTCCTTCATTTTGATATATATTTTTCCTGTGTATGAAATTCTAGTTGGCGGTCTTTTCTTCCCAGCACTTTAAATATCTCTTTGTCTTCAGATTTGCAGAGTTTCGGATAATCCACAAAAAATTTATATCCTTGTTCCTCTCTAAATAATATATGTTTTTTTCACTCAGACCTTCCTTTAATATTTTTCTCTTCATCACTCTTCTTTTAGAAGTTTTTAATATGATGTCTCCTGCTGGGATTCCTGGGTGGCTCAGTTGGTTAAGCATACAACTCCTGGTTCCAGCTCAGCTCATGATCTCAGAGTTGTGAGATCGAGCCCCGTGCCAGGCTCCACGCTCAGTGCAGAGTCTGCTTGAGATTCTCTCTCTCTCTCTCTCAAATAAATAAATAAATAAAATCTTTAAAAAATATGATGTCTCTTGTTTTGCAACTTTTTGGAGTTTATCCTGTGTGTGTTTAATTTAACATTATGCATGTGTGCATTTGTAGTCCTATAATTTTAAAACTGTGGCTGTTATTCCTTGAAAGATTTTTTTTTCTGAACCTCTTTTGTCTTTTTGTGACACAAGTGTTCATATATCAAAGCACTTGATATTATCTCCCAGGTTAGTGAAGTTCTACTCATTTTCCATTTATTATCTTTTCTCATTGGGTGTCAGTTTGTTAATTTCTATTGCTTTGTCTTCTAGTTCATTATTTTTCTTCTTTGGTCACTAATAGTCTATTAAGCCCATCCAGGATATTTTTCATAGTAGATACTATATTTTTCATATCTAGAAAATTTTATTTTTTCTTTTTATATATTCTATTTTGATACCTTTAGGATTTTCTTTATATCCTTCAAAATATTTATAATATCTGTTTTAAAGTCCTTGCCTATTGATTCCATTATATCTGTTATTTTTGCTTGTTTCAACTGACTAATTTTTCTCATGTGTGTGGGTCTTTTTCTTTATTAAATACTAGATTTTTAAAATTATATCTTTTTGAGTGCTATAGTTGGTTGCATTACTTCAAAAAGTGTTGGTTTGTGTTCTTATAGTCTTTTGAGGTTTGTTTCTAAAGCTTTTTAGGGCAAGTCGCTAGCAGTCTTACTCCTTATTACTAAGGAGTTTATCTTTCCTACTGAGGTGGACCCTCCTTGGGCTTCTACTGGGGCCCAAGTACCCAGTGAGGTCTCTGCACTCTGGCTGGGGAGAACTAAAACAATCCCTTCCTCTGGGTGAATTCTAAAAACTGTTCATTTTAATGTTCCCCTGTAATCTTTCTTCCTGAGCAGTCGCACTTCGAATAGCCTTGTGAAATTTCAGACAATGACTTGAGAAACTTTTGTAGATTCCTATTACTCTTTCTCTCAATAATTTCTTTATTTCCAGTCCTCTGCCTCACACACTGGAGCCCCTTTAATTTTACACATTTTTATCTCTCTTCTCCATAACTTAGCAAAACCATGGTCTCTGGATATTTCCTCTCTGCACAGCAGGCTGAGGAAAGTATAGAAAGAGTGTCACAACTAAACTTTGGAAGGGAGATTTTTTTTCCTTGATTGCGTTCTAAATTTGTATGTGATAGACTCTACACAACTAGGGTGGCTACTCGGGAGAATTCTTGAAAAACAACTGTTTTGTTTTGTTTTACTACATTTTATGCTTTGAAGCAACAGTCACCCTAAGTGCTTTAGGGTATTCTTAACTCACACTTCAAAGGTCTTTACTGATACCCAAATCAGACCATCTGTTTGACATTCAAAGGGAAGGTTAGAAAGAAAAAAACAATCAACATTTGGATTAGCTCGTACATTATATTCTAGATGATAATGCAAATTCACAAATGAATTTGGCAGTACTTGGAGCCATTCAGGTCAGGTGTATTAAATTACTTGTGGGCAACTTGAGAACTTTGAATATTGCAATACATAAATATGATTAGCTTAACCTGGGATACCTCATGAATAAAGCACAATCAGCCCGTATTAGCACACAGTGCATTTAAGGATTCTCACTCCTATTTTAAGAATTTTAATAGGTTGTTGGCTTAGAATACAGGATGGTCTTCTTACGTCTTAGTTTTCAATTTGCCTGAAAACATAATTTCTATCACACTTCCAATGTAAATATAACTTTTATATGTGGCAGTTTTGTCTACTTGCCACATTGGTTTTTTCTCTAACATAAAAAGAACGTAAAATAAAGAAATAGAAGAGCTGGATTTGTGAATTTGTGATCTGTGCTCAGTGTAGTGACCTTGGATATGTCTCTTAACCTTTCTCAACACATTCTTCTCAACTGTAAACTGAAAATAAAACTTATAACTCATAGACTTCACTGACAGCAGCTGTAGAAACAGACGTGGAAGCATTGTATAAATGATAAAATGTTTTGTATCAGTTATTCATAATATTTATGTATTTATTTAGCCATCTTCTCAAGAATGACTGAGCCAAACACACAAACCCTAAATTAGTAGTTTAATATGGCCATACTGTTCCCCATGCTTGGTTTCATAAATCCCTTAGTTTGAAGAATATAAAAAGAAATAATGGAATACACTATTTCCCTGGACTTTTAATGTCACTTAACTGGAACCCTTCCAATTTTGTCTTTTTGGAGTTCTACTTTAATTTCCACTTAGCTTTTTAAATAGAGCCTCAGCCCCCTTTTAACTCATTAGTATCACAGATGGAAAATAAAAAGGAAGAGCAGTGTGACATATCATCCAAAAGATCAAATAAAAATGGAGAATGTTTCAAGACATATGGAGCTTTTGAACTTTTAATCAGTCTCCTGAAAGCTCAAATCCCTAACACTTAAGACTCAAGTTAGTCCTTGGCCCAAATGACAGCCCATCTTGGGAGGAATGGAATGATAGAGGGGAATTCCTTAATCTCCTTTACAGGTAAGGAATCGTCAATAATGAACTCCTACATTTTTTAAAAAGATTTTATTTATGTATTTGAGAGAGAGAGAGAGAGAGAGAGAGAGAGAGCAGGAGCAGGGGGAGGGGCAGAGGGAGAAGCAGAATTCCTGCTGAGCAGGAAGCCTGTGGCAGGGCTCCATCCCAGGACCCTGAGATCATGACCTGAGCTGAAGGCAGATGCTCAAGCAACTGAGCCACCCAGGTGCACAAATTTTGTTATTTTTTTAATTGAAAGAGTTGAACAGTCAGTTCTATTGTAGTGGAACTATTAATAACTCTCTAGAAGGAAGAACTCAGCAGAGAGTCAGAAGAATTTACCTTTTTAACTCACATTTTCAACTTTGCAATTGACCTTTGGTAACCTGCTAGGACTCATAACCTACTCAGGCTCCTAGGCATCTCTTTAATGTCGCCTCTGGAAATCACCTCAATGTGCAGGAATATTACTTCAATTACATTTTTTCCCCACAGCCACCTCATACATGAGATAAGGACTCTCTCTTTTCCCATTTCTTTTTTTAAAGATTTTATTTATTCTTTTGAGAGAAAGATAAAGAGATCACGAGCAGAGGGGAGAAGCAGACTCCCCACTGAGCAGGGAGCCCAACACAGGGCTCGATCCCAGGACCCTGAGATCATGACCTGAGCTGAAAGCTGACGTTCAACTCACTGAGCCATCCAGGTGTCCCTCATTTCCCATTTCTTACCCTGATATTAACCAGTCAGTGTTTTTACCAAATCATGGTCATCAAACAAGAATTCTGTATGTGTTTAAATAACCCAAATGTGAAAACATCCAACAATATAAAATATCTTCCAAGTATCCCATAGAGTAAATTTTAAAATTGTGCCCCATAATTTCTCAAATCATTTATATGTTCCCAGAGGAAATTTTTGAACCCCCAAAGGTATGGAGCATAGTTTCTTTATTGTTGCTATTTTGTTTTATGCTGTTCAGTCTCAGCCAGAGTGGTCTTGGAACTCTGGTTGACTGTTGGGGAGAGATGCAAATTGTGTATCTTTCTAGCTGCTCTCCACTTTATGTTTTCATTGAGTCTCATCACTATAATTTGATGTAATAGTGATGTGGAGAACAAAGGCAAAAAAATGTAAATAAAATTAAATTTCCTTATAACCTGCAGTCCATTGACAAATATTTGAAGTGGGTAGTGTCTAATAATTGGTGCTGGCTTTAGCTGAGGTGGTTGGCTAGAACATCTATACCAGAGTCTCCACGTAGCTGTTTGGGCTAGCTTACAGCATGATTTGCTGGGCCCCAAGAATGAGTGATCCAAGAGAACAAAGTAGATGTGTATGGCAATCTTATGGTCCAAACTTAGAATTCAAGTAGCATCAAATCTACTGTTCTCTATTGGTTGAGTTAGTCACAAGAGTCTGTCCAATTTCAAGAGTATGGAAAACAGACTCATTATTTGTTGGAAGAAATGCTAATGTCACGATGTAAGAAGATGGGATGAGAAACATTTCTCAAACCATCTGGGAAATACATTCTGCCAAGATCCAGCAGCCTGTGACATCATCCACCTGGCCCCAAATATGTCTCCACTATCTCTTTGTTTCTTCACATCTGTGAACTCTATTCTTTTCCCTATACTCATTTAGATATTACTACTTTTGTCAGCTTCCTGTCTATACTTCCTTTGTTACTTCCTTTATCAACATTTCCTGTCTATAAACAGTGCTCTAGTAAAACCACAGAGTAACTTTTCCTCCAAGTTCTGTACTATCCTTTTCTCTCAATCATATGCTATAAAACTGGGTTATTTTGTAATTGGATCTCACTGTTCAGAACTATTGAGAGATCTGATGATGGAGGCCATGTTAGAGATTTTACCTTTCAAGCATTCATTCCTATATTGATTTCTTCCTGCTACACAGAAGTTACTGGAGATATGAAGATTGAATCATAAAAGCCACAGGTTCTCAGGAAGATCAAAGATTGGTGGAAGAGATGACAAATAAATAGTAACTTATGAATTTAGGGGTGCCTGGGTGGTTCAGTCAATTAACCGTCAGACTCTTGATTTTGGCTCAAGTCATGATCTCAGGATCCTGGGATCGAGCCCCGTGTGGGGCTCCTTGCTCAGCGGGGAACCTGCTTGGGATTCTCTCTCTCCTTTTTCCTCTGACCCTCCCCCCTCACTCTTTCTCTCTGTCTGTCTCTCTGTCTCTCTAAAATAAATAAATCTTTTTTAAAATTATGAATTTACTCATTCTTTAAAATGTATCTATTCATCAACAAACATTTGTTAGATGCCTTTCTAAGTCAGTGGAAATACAGGGACAACAAGAGGGGCGAGGTTCTGATCTTATATGCAGCTTTGTACCTGTGTGAGCAAAGAGAACAATCAAGCAACAAGCAAACAAACACACAAACAAATTGAAAGTGTAGAATGCTCTTAGGAAATTTAAATAAAGTGAGGCAATAGCAAGTGAGCAGGTGGAACTGTAGATTGAACGATCAGGAAGGCTATCCCAAAAAGATAATATGCAAACTAAGATCTAGTTATATTAAAAAAAAAAGTGTTAGGATTTTTACTAAGTTAGAAATTGTTGGAGAGGTTTAAGGGAATGAATGTCATGAGTGTATTGTAAGGGATGAATACAGAAACAAGGTTAGGAGGCAATTGCATAGATCCTAATGAAAGATGGTGGCTGCTTTGACCAGCATGGTAGAGTGGAAATGGAGTGAAGTAGTCTATTTCAGCATATGCTTTGGAGGTAAAGTTCACAGGGTTTCCAGATGGATTGACCATGGAAGAAAGAGAGAATTCTAGTTTTTGGCTTGACCAACTGAAGCAAATTAAAAAGGCAGAATGATATACATGAAGATACATGAATGTAAGTCTGGAGTTATAGGGAAATAGTATGGTTGGAAATAAATATTTGAGAGCTATAGCCTGAATGAGGTCACTTGTTGATAATTTGTAGATAAATAAAAGTAGGAAGACCTGCACCGTGTCCTCAAATATCTTAAAATTTAGAGGTGATGTGGGGAGGCAAAGTCAGGAAATTTTAAAAAGAAAAAAATTGAAAGCAGAATAGCCAATGAAGTAAGGGAAAATCAGGTGCTGTATGCAATCCAGAAGCCAAGAGGAAGTGATCAGTTTGTGACATTTTTCTGTGAAGTGAAGTGAGATAAGTAACTGGATAGATATATCAACAAGCGTGTCATTGATAACCATGATGAGAGTAGAAGCTGTACAGTGACATGGATCCAGTGATGAAGAGAACAGGAAGGGTCAGGACATGGGGAAATCTAGAGGCACTTTGTTTATTTTTTTCCACGTAAACAAGTAAAGAATATTTACATGGACTCAAATAAGGATTGATTTTTACATATGTGCATGAGCTATTAGGAGGGATCCAATAAAGAGAAACTGAGGAGGCAAGAGAGAGAGCTGATTGTAGGTATGCTACCAATACCCTAGTGTAGGGCAGCTCATGACCTCTAAGGAAAACCTGGAGAAATAAATAGAAAGTATCTATACGTCTAAGGCAACAGGACTACTATTAAATGCAAACATTTCATGCAAAATTCAGGCAACAAACCTTTATCCCAGATATTCCAGATCAATGTATCCAATCATATCCTATACCCTAAAATGGCTACAAATGTTTCTTATCCTCCAAAATGTGATTTTTTTTAAAGATTTTATTTATTTATTTATTAGAGAGCGAGCGAGAGAGAAACAGCATGAGAGGGGAGAGGGTCAGAGGGAGAAGCAGGCTCCCCGCTGAGCCGGGAGCCCGATGTGGGACTCGATCCCAGGACCCCGGGATCATGACCTGAGCAGTCGCTTAACCAACTGAGCCACCCAGGTGCCCCAAAATGTGATTTTTATTTATCTTTCATTAATTGCTCCTTAAACTTTTTGCTGTGAAACATCCATGGTTTTGTTTCTAATGATGCCAAATACTAATGGCTAAAGTAAAAATACATATGTTGATTTTTTTTCATATCATCTGAGTTAATTGAAGCACAAAAGATGGTTTCTTACACGTGGTTTGGTTGCTGAAATGTGATTGTGTTTCACTATCCTTCCCAGCATATGAAATTAATAATAGTTCGTGTTTCATTCCCCAGGAACCAGAACCCACTCTGAAACTATGCCTTGGCATTCCCTTCTAGGGTCATGGCAGCAACTTGAGCTTCTTTCTTAAGTTTTGCTAATGTCCAAAAGTACAATGCCCCATCACCTAGGGCAGAGCAAAAGGTGAAAAGGACAGCTAGCCCTTTCAGTACATCCCAAAACCCAGCAGATCTACCTGTATCAGGTCTAGACAGAGCAACAAAATTCATAGCGAAAGATAACTTTACAAAACTTTAAAGTAGATATTCTGGACTGACGCATTTTATTTCAACCCACCTCACTGTGAGAGTACCAAAATTAATAATAACTTAGGGAGATCCCTCCCATGTTGGTATAATGCCATGTGCTATGAGGCGTACAAAAAGTTTGAGAATACATGGAATTTAGAAGTTTGTGATATGCTGATAAGTCTAAGGTGAACATATTATCTTTATTATCACAGTTTTCCAGGTTTTTATTTATTTGTTTGTTTTCTTTAGCTGGTTTTCTTTAGTTTTTCCGTTTATACAAATTCCTTTTTAATGTCTCTAGAATTTTTTTATGGGGAATGGTCTAACTTGATTTCCCTTTTGGAGGGAACCCAGTGGAGACCCAACTAACACAAGGACATCAATTCAATAATTTATCTTTCACTACTCAGTTAAAATCTTACTTATTTATAGATATTATATTACTTATTACATATATATTATATATGAGGTTTATATATGCATGAATTCAATTCCCCAATCTCTTATTTCATTGACCCATTGGCCAAATCTATACCACATCACACTTACCTAATTAATATAGCATTTTAATATATAACTTGTAGGAGGAAAGCCAACTTCCCTATTCTTTCTTAAAATTACCTTGACTGTTCTTGTACAATTATGATGTTACATGCATTTTAATATCAACCTCTCAAGATCTATCTATACACATATGAATACCTGGGTAGGGCATGATATGCTGCTCCCACTACTGAACTAAAGAGAGATATTCAATTTTAGGTCAGTTTTATAAACATTCTCTAATGTTAGGCATGAGGACTAAAACAATAAGTAATAAAACCTGCCTGCTCTCCTAAGGTTTTACTCTAATGAGAATGTTGCAGAAACATACAAGGTTGATTGTCTCAAAGCATTTTCTTGTGGTTCCTTCCTGGGTGGTGTTTCTTTTTTCTTTTTTCTTTTTTTTTTAAGATTTTATTTATTTATTTATAGGACAGAGAGAGACACAGAGAGAGAGGGAACACAAGCAGGAGAAGTGGGAGAAGGAGAAGCAGGCTCCCTGCTGAGCAGGGAGCCCGATGCGGGGCTGGATTCCAGGACCCTGGGATCATGACCTGAGCCGAAGGTAGACGCTTAACGACTGAGCCACCCAGGCGCCCCCTGGGTGGTGTTTCTATTATTCCCTGCTGTATGTACCATCACCCTCCACTCCTGAGACAGTCTATTAGGTTTTGCTGTTCAACTCTTTCTTACCAATTATATTTCATGCAAAACTTTCACATGCACTGTTTATTTTTTAAAAATGCATCGTGTACCTTCTGTGTGCTGCATCCTGTAGATGGACGTGGAAGTGGTCCATTCCTTCAAGGAGCTGAGAATTAGAGACAGGAATAGCCAGGTAGACAAGTACAGCCCACGGTAGTAAACACTAAGAAACAGGAGTGCAGGGTGCAATGAACACCCCTCAGTATGGATGGGATACTGAAATGTGAAGATCAAGCACTTCCTCTCCGACTTCTGGATCCAAGCCCTGTTTTCACGTTTAACACTGTGGAACCTTGAATATGCTACTTACATCCCCTGAGTCTCAGCTTTTTGATCTGTAAAATGAGGATAATAAGAGAACCTTCCATTGGAGCTAGATGACCCATGCAAAACCCTTAGAATACTCAGCCACAGAATAAGTGCCCAGAGGATAATAACTACTGTTATTCCTATTATTGGTCAGGGAAAACAACAAGTGAAGGAGAGGAAGGCTTCTTCATCTGAACCCTAGAAGGAAGCAGGAAGAAGATCCAAGGGAATATTTTAATAAATTACATCGCCAGTCACTGGGCTCAGTCCAATGTCAAAAGCTACCAAAATTCTATGTGGGAAATATTTTGTTGCACATTTCACAGATGAGTAAAAAGTCCCCAAACAGTTAAACATTCCCAGAAGTACTGTCCTATAAGAAGCAGAGACGGAAATCAAATATAGGAATTCTGATTCCACGTTGTACATCTATTGCTCTAAATAGAGGTGTCTGTGGGCTTGCCTATTACTGGTTCACAATAAGCTATGACTTGGTAGGACTAATAAGTCAGTGCACTTGCAAAAGCAGAAGCTGAGCTTTTCTCTGCCCACTCATCTAAGATGCCTTGATTTGTTCTGATTGCACACTCTTTACAATTGGTAATGGAAGGGAAAGCAAAATGAATCCATTTCCATTTTATTTTAAAAGAATGTTACAGTGAGTTTAGTTAAGGGGGGGAGGATCTTGTCTTTTGACCAGTATAGCTAGAGAATTTTATTTTTTTTAATTTTTTTATTTTTTATTGTTATGTTAATCACTATACATTACATCACTAGTTTTTGATGTAGTGTTCCATGATTCATTGTTTGCGTATAACACCCAGTGCTCCATGCAGAACGTGCCCTCTTTAATACCCATCACCGGGCTAACCCATCCTCCCACCCACCTCCCCTCTAGAACCCTCAGTTTGTTTTTCAGAGTCCATAGTCTCTCATGGTTCATCTCCCCCTCCGATTTCCCTCCCTTCATTCTTCCCCTCCTGCTATCTTCTTCTTCTTCTTCTTCTTTTTTTTTTTTTAACATATATTGTATTATTTGTTTCAGAGGTACAGATCTGTGATTCAACAGTCTTGCACAATTCACAGCGCTCGAGAATTTTAATCTGGAGGTCATTTTGAGAACACTGTCAGGTTCCTAAATAGCGAAACTGGGATACAGTCACTTCTCTCAATTTGTGTTTAGGGATTGCAAGAAAATAAACATTTCTACCCAAAAGAGAGCACAGTTTGAATTATTGATGGTCTGACACTTGTGTGTGGGCTTTCTCTCTTAGTGCTGAGTCACATACAAATTTGGTAATGTTAAAAATCATATTATGTCATTTTAGAGGAGGGCATGGAAATTGAGATTCTGAGTTCATGATAACTGTATTTTAAACACCCCTGATTTTGCTTTTCTTATCTTCAAATTTCACATTAATATCCTGTGGCCATCTGCAGTGTCTCAACGTAACAATCTATCAACTTGATCTTAAACCTATTCTATCCATGCCCCAAGCATAAAACATGTGTCTCTACTGTGCCAGCCCAGGAAAATATTTACTTTGGAAAAATCTAACTAGTTACTGTCCACTATTTGTGTACTGATAACCTCTGGCCATGCACTTGAATTAGGAAAGACCTCCAGCTGCTTTTCGGGAGGTCTTTATTTGAGGCTAATTTTCACTTCTGTATATTCTTGCCCTATTTTATTACTTGGAAATTACTCTGAAAATACCTGCAAGAATAATCAGTTCCATGATAAATTATTCTTCTGCATAACAAGGGAGCATAATTACTTGTTCACATGTCCACATTTATAATTTCTTTTCATAACAGCACACAAATATTATTTCACAAGACGCTATCTGCATTACATTTGTATAATTAGCAGGCGCTTAAAAGATACTTGATGATTTCTTGCTTCCGTGAATTTAGAACTATAAGCATATCAGTATTTTACTATCATCTGTTTTAACATGAATAGCAAGCTCGAAAACGAAAACTACATAGAGCCCAATCTATGACATTTTTACTCAGTAAGTATATAATTCCCCCCCTCCCCCAGGGGCTTCTTTACCCAGATAATTTACCAGTTCCAAGTTGAATGTGCTACCAACAACTTTTTAGCTTTTAAATATTACTTGTTTTGAAAGAAAGAAAATGAGACTTCCTTATCCTCCCTATATTTACTATTGAGTCAGCTGTCATACAGAATGTTGGGCCGAAAATACCAGGGAAAAAGATGGTAGTGGAAACTGTAACTCATCATTTTTCAATAATGAGATGAGTTTTTGACTTACATAATAAAAAAAAAATTAAGCATAGTTCCACAATGCAATTCACTTTTCCATCCAAGAAGTATTGTCCAACACATTATTCTTGCATTTTGATTAAGCAAAAGATCTTGGAAAATAAGTATCTTAGAAAACTTTGAGTAACAGAGTTATAGTCCCAACTCAAATGAGGTTTTTCATGGGAGTTGGTTTAGACTCCAAAATGTCATTTCCCTCTGAAATGACTGAGGATAAACACAGGATAAATCTAGAACATCTTGTCATTCCAGAAGCTGTCAATGAATTAAGAGGTCATGTCAAAAGGTCTTGGGAGCCAATTTCAGAAAACTTCTTGTTGACCCAAAGATTAAAGAAAAAAAAAGGTGAGGAGTAAATAAAATGAGACAGAAAACATTTTTAAAATGAATCCATAATGACAGTAAAAAAAAAAAAAAGGTTGATCACGTTGAGTATGTCAGAGAAGTAAGATGTTATTTTAAAATGAGATAAAAGGGGTACCTGGGTGGCTCAGTCATTAAGCATCTGCCTTCGGCTCAAGTCATGATCCCAGGGTCCTGGGATCGAGCCCGGCATGGGGCTCCCTGCTCAGCGGAAAGCCTGCTTCTCTCTCTCCCTCTGATGTTCCCCCTGCTTGTGCTCTCTCTCTCTCTCTCTCTGTCTAATAAATAAATAAAATCTTAAAAAAAGATTACTAAGTTACTAAATTGCAGTCTCCACTGAGATGGCCCTGGTTCACATGCACCATCGCTTTATCTGATGAAGGCAGCAGGCTCCTACCTGTTCCTTCATCTGCTCTGCCGGCCAACCAGCATCTTAAATCACCGGGACAATCACACTGCTTCCTTTTGCAGAAATTTCCCAAGGTTTTGCAGTGTCTATAGAATGCACCTATACCAACTTCATCTGGACTCCTTCCATTTCACTCCCTGCTATAGCCCTCTCTGTAATTTACGATCTCTGTGGCATTAACTGTGCCTTTCAGGTCCCGTGATTGCATATGCTATTCCATGAGCCTAGACTATTCATATGTCTACTTGTATGTTGTTGTAGATTTCAAAGTATTAGAATATGTGAAATTTATAACGTGTGGGTGCATAGTTTTATCTAACAATGTAAAACTTTGGATGCTTGCAACAGGAAAGCATGTATTACTGGGTTTAAAGTCTGTTCAGCTCCAATGCATGTTTCTGGAATATAAATGGGCTCATATCCAATTAGTATATAAGGGATTGAGGTCAATATAATATTGAAGTCAAATTGATTTATTCACATTTTTCCCATTACATTAATATTTTTATGCCATTCAAGTGAGAACAGCTAAATACTAAGTATACCAAGACAGCTGAACACAAGCCACAGAGAAATGGATTATTGTATATAATGTTTATGCACCTCACTTTTTATTTCGACTCAGTTTAGACACTCCTGTCCTGCTTTGCAAGTTCTTCCTGTGTGGTTCTCCCTAATCTGTGTGCATTTTTTTCTTCTCTCTATGATTTAACAGCTTCAACTTGTTTCTAGCCCCTGGCGTCTAGAGCATCAACTTTTATTTCAAGGGTATAAACATCCAATATATTTTCTAGCATTTTTTTCATTTTTTACAAATTTTACATTGTTGATGATGCTAGTACTGATATTATATTGTATTGATATTGAATTGTACTGTATTTTTCATAAGTATATATTGCTTTTTTTTTTTTTTGTCCCACAGTCCTGTTATTTTTTACAGAAGACAAGGTTATTCAGGAGTACATATATCATGTTACAGTACTCAGTTCAGTAAAGTTAAAGAGGAGAACAGCAATGTTCAGGAGGGTTGTCCTCTATTTCCCTCCTCCCCCACACAAGGACATGTAGCTTTAGACTTACCTCCAATGATTTTATGTTACCCCCTTCATTTCTAACAATTAGGAGACGAGTTTTTATTTCTGCTCTATTTTGTTTCAGCTTCATTTAACATTCTAAGATTGCATTTCTAAACCTTTAATTTGGCTCTGACTTTTACTTTATCCCATTTCTCTCCCATTGCTCTAATTATAAAAAAAATTACCTTGTAATCTTTGATTAATAGAATGACCCATTGTATGACCTTACCTTATGATGGGTTTTGATATTTTCAAATACATCTTACAATAAAAGCCAATCGTAGTGAGATCTACTTAATGGTATCTCACAGATAATACAAGATCCATTAATATCAAAGTTGTGGCTATTTTGTACTTTAATGGATAAAATTACAACCTATGTGCTTTGACAGGTCAATTCCTCTCTGTCTTGCTTGCATATCTGGGGTTTCAAAGGCCAACAGTTGTGGGTCCTGCTGTTCCCAGTCTGTGGCCCATAAAGACTCAATGGTAAGGATGCCAAGGGCAAAGTCTGAAAATGGTCTCCTGCCCCCTTCCCACAGCCAGTGTGCATGAAGCTAACTGTGTCCCAGGGGTCTTCATGTGCACTGCCTTGACTTCTTCCTCTCTCCCTCTGTCCAACATGGCCTGATCAAACCTCCCTCTGAATTTCAGGTTTTACTCCATTTTCTCTCTGGAACTGGATAGCATGGTAAGCTCCAGTCAGGTAAACCGGGAATTTGATTTTCTGAGTTACTTTTTAAAAAATTTTTCGTAAAGATTCATTTTATTTATTTTAGAGAGCTGGTGAGCCCACAGCGGGGAGGGGCAGAGGGAGAGGGAGAGGGAAACTTCAGCAGACTCTGCAATGAACGCAGAGCCCAACATGGGGCTGGATGTGGGGGTCGATTCAGGATCCTGAGATCAAAACCTGAGATGAAACTAGGAGTCAGACGCCCAGCTGACTCCACCACCAGGTGCCCCTTTCTGAGTTACTTTTAAACAACTCCTCTTCTCTGGGCTCAAGCTGGAATTTTTTCTGCAATTTCATCTTGTTCCATATTACTGTGCTTGAACCATGAATCAGCCACCCACGCAAAGGAACCTTTGCTTTCTCAAAGCCCTGAATCCACATGTCCTACACAACTCTCAACACCGCAGGACAGAGGCATCAGACTTGCCTCTACTCTGCGGATTTGTGAATTAGACTCCTGACTTCTCCTGAGATTGGCTAGTCTTCCTTCCTGGCAAGTTGGGTTGCTGTTCTTCTGGGTATCCTTGGCTTTTTAGTTCCAGTCATGCTTTTCAGTGTTTAAGGGCCCCTTCGCTATTCTCACAAACCCGGCCATCACCTCAGTGGTTGAAGGTAAGTTTGACTCCCGCTCACGGAACAGTGTGACACGGGCGTTCCTGATCAGCCGGTGTGCACCAGTGCCGTGCTCCTCACAACATACTGAGGCTCGCAGAGCATCTCTTCAGCACCTGGCTTCTAAGGTCACTCTGCCCACCTGTCTCCAAGCACTGAGTGCGATGTGAATGCACACTGCCTGGAAGTTGTGTATACCTACGTTAAACTGGCTGCCACAACACCTAACTCCTAGAGAAATAGGGAATATAGACTCCCAGTATGATGAGAGGGAGAGAGAGAGGGAGGGAAAAACCGATAGAGAGAGAGAGAGAGAGAGAGAGAGAGGGAGGGAGGGACTGTTGACCAACAAGCAACCTCTGCTTGGCATGTAAGAAAATATAAAGAGCACAATAAGCAGGGGTGGCTGAGTGGCTCAGTCGATTAAGCTTCTGCCTTCTGCTCAGGTCCTGATCCTAGGGTCCTGGGATCGAGCCCCCATGTAGGGCTCCCTGCTCAGTGGGGAATCTGCCCCTCCCCTGCTCATGCTCTCTCTCTCTCTCAAATAAATAAATCTTAAAAAAAAAAAAAGAACACAATAAGCATATGATGCTACACCAAAAGCCATTAAAATCATGACATATGCTTTATACTTCAGTCATGACAGATACTTAAAAAGTGTCTTAAAAAATGTCTTTAGAATAAGGACCAGGTAAAATAATCACACCAGGCATAATAATAACGTATCATATCCACGTTTGTATAGTTAGGACATGTTAAACCGTTCAATTACAAGGAGAGTGCAACAAATCCAAATAATTTCAAAAGTTATCATATTAACACTGTCTGCATGGATGACATTGAGGGGAAATACAGAAATGATTAACAGCTGAGGCATGATTCAAAGGGCTTGTTTTCTAATGGGGAGATCGACAAGTAAATACCGGCCTCTATTATGAAGACCAGAGGAAATAACAGAGAGACAATGAGTTAAAATAACTGTGGAAGGATCTTTGACTTCTGCGGGGGTCTAACTAACGTAACTTGATTGCCTGACTCCTGGTTCATGCAACGGTGATTTTCTCTGGCGCTGTCAATATGACACTTTCAAGGGTCACGTTCTGGTAATGAACTTCTCCTCCATTTACTGACATATTTATCAGCATGCAAATGTCAACACCGCTCACCCCCTTTCTTAATCTTCTACTCAAATTCAAAAATAAATTACCTGTTTTCTCCAGGGTCAAACTCCCATATGTTGGAGATGAGCGATGATATTAAATTATTGAAAATAACAAATGGATAAACAAATAAATTGGAATGGTCTCTGGGGAGATGTACAATGAATTATTATCTGTGGGATCGATCCCAGGCATTTCTGTCTCCCAGACTTTTCATCTGTTCCATCAGTCTTCCCAGGACAATGTCTCTCCAGGAGCTCCATCCACTGCACTGGCCACTCATACCATGCGCTAGCCCACAGCATCTTTCCATTATTAATAGGGAGTCACCTTTGTGCACGTTTTTACTTTATATCATTTGTGGAGTATTTTTATGAATTGTAAATTTATCAGATTTATCATGGCATAAAAGTCTCCATAAACTAACTCTTGTTTTTTTCTCCAGTTACGTGCCATACTACTTCTAACTTCCTGGACACGGGTACTTGATTCTCTATCATACTGGGCTGTATTTTTAATGTCTGACACAATAGGAACCCAAAAAGTTCCCAATGCAAAAATCAAGGAACGACTCAAGGAGTCTATGCTTCAGTTAAGGGAGACAAGCTATATGCACAAAAACAAAAATTTCACATATTTATTCTTAGGTTTAATTAATACCTTTTTCTCTGTGCCAACTGAACTAGGCAAGAAGAATGCAAGGGTGAGTAGCAGGAGGAACTCATTTTCTTAGGAGGAGCAGATATTTGAAGACCTTATTTCACTGATGCTAAGACATTGATCATAACGTGTGCCATTATGTCGTGTGCTCCCAAGAAATATAAAATGCTGCTAATGCAACTCTGACATTGCCCTCATTATGTAGAATTCTTACTTTATCCCTATAGAAAGAGCTATTTAAGAGTTATTCAGAACAAAATTGGTTAAATTATTCTTAAAATTTCTTCACATTTGAAGTCCGATCCTTTTGAATCACTTTCCAACGGAGTTGTCAATCCTGTGTTTATCCAATCAATGCCATCTTCTATGCTCAACAGAAGTATTGATTGGTGTTGCCGAATTCTTTAAAATAATTCATGAGAGGGGCGCCTGGGTGGCTCAGTTGGTTAAGCCACTGCCTTCGGCTCAGGTCATGATCCTGGAGTCCCTGGATCGAGTCCCGCTTCGGGCTCCCTGCTCAGCGGGGAGCCTGCTTCTCCCTCTGACCCTCCCCCCTCTCATGCTCTCTCTATCTCATTCTCTCTCTCAAATAAATAAGTAAAATCTTTAAAAAAAAAATAAAAAATAAAAAAATAAAATAATTCATGAGAACTAAAAGCCATTCAGCCAGATTTTTATCGTTTACTCCTTCTTTTTAAATGTTGCCTAAAACTCCTGATTTTTTACCACCCTCATCCTCTCTTTATAGTCAATTTGATGCTAGGAGTTAAAAATGTCTCCATACTTTGATTTTGGACATTTCTCTTAAATTCTAATATTGTTGTTTTGATGTTTATACATGCACAGATCATGATACCTACATAATGGCTGATGTCTAATTGACAACAGCTATAAGATGGCGTTGATTAAAAGACATCTCTTGAGTTCAGAGATGTTAAAATGTAAAAATAAGTATGTAAATAAATTGTACTTAGAATTGACAAGATACAGCGTAATCTACCATGATGTGTGTTGGACTCCTTATAAATAAGTACAGCAGATTACAGGAATATAGAGGATCATCTAACTAATTTTGCTAGATGAATCTAGAAACCTCTATATAGGTGCAGAAACAGTGATATTTAGAGCTGAAGTTTTGAAACTTGAATAAAAAGGAAGGCAGGATCATTGTGACTTAACATACAGTTGTGTCTACACAGACCTTCCAGAAATAGATGACAACTCTAACTTCCAGGTCTCTAACATAGTTCACACCGAACAGGTGAAAAGTGTTATAAATATTTCATGAAAATAATCTCATCTTTAGGTAGGATGCACATATATTAAATATTGACTACTGAAGGTATTAATACTTAATGTTATTTTTGACAAAATGAATGTTTTATGATTAAGAATATCATACAAAGGCACATATTTGTTTGTAAAATATATTTAATATTTAATGGTATCAGTGAAGGTAACCATTCAAATTGGAAATATAATCCATTTTGAAATGCATAAAATTATAAAAAGAACAAACTTTTAAAAATGTTCATATTAAATATTAACTATTACAGGTCTTTTTTAGTGAGTTAAATGAAAAAAAAAAAAAAACTATCTCCGAGAGTAGATATGTAAATACCCCTGGTACTTGTTGTTCAAGGAAAAAAAAATTACAATATCATTAAGACAATAGTTATCATTTATTGAATGATTAATATATGTCAGACACTGTTGTAAAGATTTACATATATATAACTCATTTAATCTCCTCAGAAACCCTATGTGACAGGTAGTCTTATTATCCTTATAGTAAAGATAGGGAACCAGAGTGGAGCCATGTTGTCTAAACCCAGAGCAGTTTCTTTACCGCCTTCTACACTGTTGAGGAGGCTTGAGGTGGATGCAAGACAACCAGCCAATGGGCGGAGCAAGTGGGCTCTGGGAAGGGCAGGGTGGCCCAGCACATACACATGAGATTTCAAGTCAGATGAATTTATATTAAAATTGTGATTCACCATTTATCTGTGATATAACTTGGGGGCAATTTCCTTGATCTAGTGGAATCTTAGTTTCTTCAAATCAAAAGTGGGGTATAATATGTGTCTTGCCAGAATGTTAGGATAAGGGGTGCCTGGGTGGCTCAGTCGTTAAGCGTCTGCCTTCGGCTCGGGTCATGATCCCAGGATCCTGGGATCGAGCCCCGCATCGGCCTCCCTGCTCTGCGGGAAGCCTGCTTCTCCCTCTCCCACTCCCCCTGCTTGTGTTCCCTCTCTCACTGTGTCTCTCTCTGTCAAATAAATAAATAAAATCTTAAAAAAAAAAAGAATGTTAGGATAACTGGAAACAAAGTTTCTATGAAGTGTCTAAGTACAAAATGAAATGATTATCTGTAAGTTGTAATAAATTCTTTCAAAAAAGGGATTCTACAATAGAGGTTAGCAAAGGAGCAGTTAGAGGGAACATGACAAAAGGAGAGATGTCGACTGTGGACCCATCTTCACCACTTAACTAGTCTTTACCGCTCCCTTATGTGTGTCACCTTCAGCAAGCCACTTGGACAACCTGAGTCACAGCTTTGTCCTCTTTACACTGAAATACAAATACTTGCCTCTGAACTGTAGGTGAATGAGGGAGTCTGAGCACAGCGCCAGGCACCAAGCATCACACCACCCATTAGTTGCTGTTGTAATTCTCCACCATTCCTTCCCATGAAATTTAGTCCAAGAGGTTAGTACTAAGACTTTCCACTGCTGAATACCAACCAACCTGAAGGGATGGTGGTAATGTTCATGGTTATGAGTCAAAGACCCTTCAGCAGAGATGAGAGAGATCTTAGGGGAAAGTGTAATGTCCCCTTGCTTTATGAGGAGGAACCTGGGACACTCAGGGGAAGAGACTTGGATAAAACAGAGAGCTCCCAGTGCAGAGCACAGAGCTGTTCTTCAGTCATTCATCGGTTCAGCGACCATTGTCACTTCTGAACAATGTTCAACAGATCAGTCTGAACAGGAACGATCTGCCTATGCTTCTTTTTTTTTTTTTTTAAGATTTTATTTATTTATTTATTTATTTGAGAGAGAGAGAATGAGAGATAGAGAGCATGAGAGGGAAGAGGGTCAGAGGGAGAAGCAGACTCCCTGCTGAGCGGGGAGGCCAATGTGGGACTTGATCCCAGAACTCCAGGATCATGACCTGAGCTGAAGGCAGACGCTTAACGACTGAGCCACCCAGGCGCCCGATCTGCCTATGCTTCTTGTTTAAATGCGAGATTAAACCAGAAAAATATCCTCCCACTCAATGATGTTAACATTTTCTTATAGAGTTTCTTTTTTTTTTTAATTTCAAATATTTCTCATACTTCAAAAAATGTAAGCCTCAAACCTGCCCTATAAAGTGCACAGGAGAACACTCATTAAACCTATTACACAGATGAACAAACCACTCTCTAGCTAGAGATGATCTCCAAGCTCCACCCCACACATACTGCTTAGGGAATGGGAACCCCATCGACTCCATGGACCAGATCTCAGTCCCCAGATGCACGAAGGTTTGTTTTTTTTAAAGACACAAAATATATTCAAATGCAACTTTTCTCTCTCTTTAACTTTCTTGAGTTGTTTCTGTAGGAGAAACTTTTGCTCAATCTTGCCTAGCATTTTAAATAATAAATGACTTAACTCCATTGAAAGCAAAAATGCATTTTTTACACACCTGCAGTTTAGGAAACATCTAACGTGATGAACATGAATGGTCAAAGATGTAAGCTTGGAGAACAAGGGACTTTCAGTCTCCAGGAGTGTTTGGGATGTGAGGATAAACACTCTGATTTACTGCCTAATTTAAATTATTCTAACAGTTCTTATCAAGAAGAAAAATAAAGAACCTTCCTGTCAATAGATTCATTTTATTTTATTTTTATTTTTAAATGTGCACAATTCCTGGTGGCAGGTAAACTAATACAGACAGGACAGTATAAATTCCACAGAGCATATTGTTTCTAGTTTATGACTTATCCCCCAAGAACGGTAGCAAAAGGATTCACAAAAAAATGTGTTTAATAAAAGAACATCTTCCCTTCCATCTGTATGTTTTATAGGATACAGAAGTATTTGGAAGGAAGTATTGAGTTGGAGTAACCTAATAAAAATAAAACATGATCAATTGTCACAGACCACAGACCAGTGATAACAATTCCAATAGGACTTTAAATTCTCTTAGAAATGAAAGTTGACTCCATCAAGGGATAATGGGTGTTGTATGTGAGGACAAGTTGGAAGTATACAAAAATCCCACCTCGAGCTGAAGTTTTTAGCATTATATCAGATAAGAAGCTAAAGGGTATCACAGCAATTAATGTTCAGGTCACAGGATGGTGAGCACTGATTATTTGTCTGCTTACAACAGCTCTAAAATCAATTTTTCAACATTAGAATTAATAGTGAAATAGGCAGTGAGGGGGAGGCTGTGAAACAGACCAATCTCCATAGTTTGTAAATTTCTGCCAAAGATTCTTTGAGAATTTTTAAAAAATTACCATGTATCCAAGTATGAATGTACTAAGTATTTGTATCCCAATTCTTTGAAAAATATTTTGAGACAAAAATATAATATATAGGATAAAAATCATATATGTATATGATTTTATGATCATATACATATGTGATCATAGACTCATACTCATGCACACACATATATGTGTGTGTGTTTGTGTGAGTATGTGTGTATGTATATGTATATATATGTATATGTACAAGCCATCACACGCTTTTCCCTTTGGCTTTCTTCTGCTCAGGCTGTGTCTTACTATTTTGCCATATGAATAAAAGGGACGCTATGAAAAAGCAATGGCATGAGAATACAGTCCCAGTCTTTCCACTTAACAGGAAAACAGTAGAATGGAAAGGGACTTGAGGGGTAAAGTTCTCAGCCAAATTCTGCTTTAAATCCGGGCCATCCCAGTGATGTAAACGTAAACTCCCAAGACCCAATTTCCCCATTTGTAAAACTAGAATGTACTAAACAGATCTATGGTTAATATTTACATTAAGATCAAACTTTATAAAATAGGAACAATAATTGCATAGTGCCAAACACACAGTGGACCCTGATAAAGGTAAGCTACGGTTACCGTTATTTTCATTTTTAACTGTGTATTTTCTAGAACGCCTTTACCTCCTGAACTGTTGGTCTTGATTTGTATAAATGCAGTGGCTAATTTCTGGCCTTCCCTGTACATAGAAGTTTATAACTTCCATGAGTTCCAGGGATGTGGAAAGTCATAGATTATAATGTAACACTGTGAGGAGCGCCCAGGTGGCTTAGTCAGTTAAGCAACGGACTTGGTCTTGGGGTCTTGGGAGCGAGTCCTGCATAGGGCTCCATGCTCAGAGGGGAGTCTGCTTGTCCCTCTCCCTCCCCCTCTGCTTCTCCCCACTCTCTTTCTCTCCCTCTCTCAAATAAATAAATAAAATCTTTAAAAAAAATAAAATAATGCTGCGAAAGCATTAGGATGAATGTACAACTCATAGAATAGAATGAAAGTGTCCTTTGTGTTTGTTTGTTTTTTGTCCCTCTGCTCTCAGTAAGGGTCATCTTACTCTGCCTGGATAGAAACATGGGTAGATTCCATGAATTTTCCTCACAGGATTAGATAACAGAGAGTCCTGTAATCATACCATCACAAAACCCAGCGAGAGTCCATCTATCCAACAAGATGGCGCTCAGTAGTATGGAGGAACAAGGCATGGATATGTATGTGCAACAACACGATGCATCAAAAAGGCGTTGCCTTAAGTGAAGGAATCCAGATGCAAAAAGATTACTTACTATATGATTATTTATGTGATTTTCTGGAAAAGGTGAAACAAGAGGGTCAGAAATACCATCTGTACTTGCCAGTGGTGAATACAAACAGCACATTCATACTTTTGGGATCCCACAAAGAAGCAGGCAGGAACTTTAAAGGTGGTGAAAAGGTTTGTATCTAATTTTGGTGATGGTTACACAAAATCATACATATGGCAAAACTCATGGAAATATGTACCAAGAAAGGGTGATTTTTCTGTACCTAAATTATACTTTACTAATCCTGATTTACACACACACACACACACACACAGTGCCTTGGGATTATCATCCTCCAGATTTAAAAATAGGGCAAAAAAATCTATGGGTATGTTACACTTCTTAATTGGACTGGTATCTTCATAATAATACCGAGAGATATTCCCTAATGAGAATGCTTTAAAAGCTTTCAGAAAGAGAGAGGGTAGGAATTTGGGGCAACAAAAGGTCTTACTTGACTAATACTGTGATCATAATATTATTGCTTTTTTTTCATGTTCTAGTCACTGGAACATTACACTTACTTTTTAGAAGGAGAAATTGAGACAAAAAAGATCACAGATTAAATAGTTTGCATAAGCCCCACAGCTTTTTCTTGCCTTTTGAAGAACGTCAGAGACAGGATTTGATTCCAGAGAATCTGACTCGAGTCTATACTTCTAACGCACACCGTGTGTTCCCTGAGTGGGCTGCTTTGGAGCTTGCTGATGCCGGCAGATGTTGGAAGCGGACACTCTAGTGTCTCTAGTAGATACTTGTAGGTAATTTTGAAGTGTCCAACCTCAGAACATTTCTCCTGCAGGTTCCCACTTCCCTGTATCCCAGACTTCTGCTTGAAACTCCTTCTTACCCACCTGGGCATTCCCCTCTGGCTCAGGAATACAGATGCTGAATTCCCCTATGATCTGCCTTTCTGAGATAGGATGACCTCACACTTGTTTTCTCTTCCACGTGGCCCACTGGGGGAGTGCAAGACGCACAGATGGACTTTTGCACCACAAGCTGGCCTGCCTCTGTGCGGGCTTCTGTTCCAGCAGTTTGCTCTGGAATTCTCAGTCATGGGTCAGGTGCTAGATTCAGTCCCTCCCAAAGGCAGGGGCATCCCAAGAAAATATCCTCACAAGTCTTGACATGAAGGAAGGAGACCACCCCTACACACACACACACACACACACACACACAGTAGACTCAATGCAAAGGCGATTGACCGCTTCCCACACACTGCTCCTCAGGCGTGCTTCATGGATGCACGGTTGGTGCAGTTGCACAGGCCACCATGCTTAAAAGGGGCTCCATACATAGGAATCAATGCTCTGTGGGTCAGTGCTCTCTCGTAATGCTTGCTAATATTTCCTTGTGTGTTTTAAGTTCCATGGGATAATGGACTAAGCACTGGGGGCTTGGGGCCTACATTCCTACAAGGTCCACAACTCCCCACATCCCTGCCTCCCTGACATGGGTTCTTTGACCCCAGTAAGGGCCTATGCATGGGTGCTGGAGGATCAGGCTCAAGCACATACAGCCCATATGCAGCATCAGGGGGCAGGGCAGAGCCCCCAGAGCTCACTTGCACATACACAGGTGTATCCCTATACCCGAAGGAGTGTAGCATTAAATAGCAAATAAAAATCCCTACGATGCATCAAGAAGGGGACTGAAGAAGAAAGGGAAATAACTTTTTTCTTGCATTTTGAATGAGACCCCTGCATTTTCACTTTGTACTGAGCTCCCCAAATTTTGGAGCCGAGCCAGCACCCACTGCATCCTTTCAGGCCAAGGAAGAGATGCAGAGTCCAGCTACAGCCTCCTCCGAAGACGTTTTTGCAGGATCCCAAATACTTTTTTCTCCACTCTCTGATTCTTTTTGTGTTCTTGATGTGTCTTTGAAGTCCTAGAGTCATGGAATGACTCCTTAAAATGTATTTTGGTTCAGAAATTTCACATTTATATTTGTTCTCTTGTCCAAATTTCCACTCCTAGATTCTGTTAAAAACAAAAAAAAAAATGTGAGTTTTCTTTCCTGTCTTCAGCATGTCTCAGCTCAGCTCAGCTCCTCACCTGGGAAAGCAGTAGTTACCTTTTTAATTACCACTGGTGAGTTAGAAGGTGAAGCCTTCTCTTGAAAAGGTTATATTAAGAATAATCAATGTTGGGGCGCCTGGGTGGCTCAGTCGTTAAGCGTCTGCCTTCGGCTCAGGTCCTGGGATCGAGCCCCGCATCGGGCTCCCTGCTCGGCGGGAAGCCTGCTTCTCCCTCTCCCCCTCTCCCTGCTGTGCTCTCTCTTTTGCTGTGTCTCTCTCTGTCAAATAAATAAATAAAATCTTAAAAAAAAAAAAAGAAGAATCAATGTTTGTCATTGATTGCAAATAAAAACAAGCACAGTAAACATATATAAAGTCTTAACTCTGTGCCAGGCGCCATTCTAAGTTCATTCTATCACCTTAACTTGTTGCACCTTCACGATGCTTTGATGTGGTGGATACTGTCATTACCTCCATTTTGTAGATGAGGAACTTGAGTCAGAGAGAGGTTAATAAATAGCCCACAGTCAAAAAACTAGCAAGTAATCTAACCAGAATTCAGATGCAAATCCTGTAACTCCAGACTCCATGCTCTTCATCACCTGGGTCCACTATAGTCAGGGGTACTGGAATTCACTTGAATTATTTCTTGCAGGATCTATATTCTCCCCTGCTTCCTGAAGAATAACAACAATAATATTAATGTGTTCACTGAGGGCTCACCGTGCCAAGCACCTGGCCTTCCTATTGGTGTTTTGTAATTTAACTTTCAAAATAACTCCCTGAAGTAGGCATTAACCCTAATTTGAAGACGAGGAAGTTGACGTTTAGAAAGGACGAGAACTTGAGCTCGTTCATAAGGCTCCTAAATGTGGCAACAACCCACTTTAGGGCCAGGTCTACATAATACAGAGCACTACGGTGCTGAAGAGATGGTGTCTGCCCCCGTGGCCATCATGGCAGGTGGCTCGCATCCAGCTTGCACTCAAAACCCACCAGCTTGCTCCTGAGAGCCCATTATGTGCATCTCTTCCAATTCCATGTTTGATTTTATCAGATTGATATCTTGAAATTAACTGTGGTGGTAGTGTTTACACTACAGAAATTAACAGACTGCACATCATGGTTCTGCCCCCGCCCCCTTCAGAGAGCTGGTTTACCAGCACACCATTGTGTGAACTTTAGCAAGTTACTTAACCATTATACAGCCTTTCAATTTGCCACCACATTCTGATTTATTCTTGTCATTTGCACTCCCTATATCCTTTCCCACTTGATGATGAAATTTGTCTCCTTTGATATCTTGTTTGAACTGTTGGTACAACCTGCCTCTAGACTTCTCCCCATTTTGATCCACCTTCAACACTTCTGCCTCAACTTTTTTTTTTTCATTTTGAATCTTACTGAAAATGGGAAATAAAATGTGGTGAAGTGTAATGTTTAATGGGACAACAGTCATGTAATTATCCCCTAGCACTGTGATTCTTCACCAATGCAGAATGTATCATGAAATTGCCCGCATAACCCCTTCAGGGGTTCTCCATCCCAAGAAAATGAGAAGAGGCTCAGAGTGGCATATCTATGCATCAGCCTGATATTCTGGCCAATCCCTCCACACTCTGACTTTCTGGGATGGTTACAGCATTACAGGTGGAACTCAAGCTTTAGAGCTAGACAGAGTGCTCAGGCTAGAAGCTTTGGCTCTACTGTGGTTTGGATGTGCAGCTTGGAATCCATTATCTAAATGTTTCAAGCCCTTTGCCTGTGAAATGGGAAGAGCACTGGTAGCTAGCTTGTAAGACTTTGGTGAGGTTTAAATAAATACATATGTATAAATGGACTTAAAGCTTGGCGCATAGTAAGAGCTATATAAATATAAGTCACTACTATTGTTTGTAATATTATTATCATCATTATGAGTAGCCTTTCTTATTCAGTTGATCATTTAGAACTGAAGGCAAGGGATTATTCGATACCCTCTGAAACTTAAGTATGGGATGCCATTGAATGGAGTGCTTGATACAGAACACTTATTTAATTACCAGGTTTTTGGAAAGAGAAAAGACCTATTTGTTGGATAAAATAAAAAGGAAGAGAGTAGCACAGATTTCTGACTTCTGTCTCCATCCATGTCAGTTTCCCACCTCTGGTAGGTACCAGGATGGTGGTGGTGTGGGGTCGGGGCTGGGGGAAAGGGATGGGAACGAAACAAACCTGCATGGAAGAGAACGCTATTCTCTACCTCTACCCGTTTGCCCCCTTCCACAATCACATGGAGGCTGGCACTTTACCGCTCCTGGTGAAAGCCACATTGTGCAGGCTCTCTTGCAGAGAAGTGTGGCCTTGAGACTGAGTTCTGGTAAAGGAGATATGAGTTGCTGGATATAGTCAATTACGTAACTCCATAAACATAGTGAGAGACTTAAGAGTTCTCTCTAAGAACACGATAGATTGAAAAAGAAAAATTAATTATATTTATTACTGAGTATAAATGTGGCAAATTAACAGGTGGTGAATCTGGACAAAGGGTATGTGGGAGTTCTTTGTACTGTTCTTGTAGCTTCATTGTGAGATTTGAAATTACCTTAAAATAGGGGCGCCTGGGTGGCTCAGTTGGTAAAGCGACTGCCTTCAGCTCAGGTCATGATCCTGGAGTCCCAGGATCAAGTCCCGCATCGGGCTCCCTGCTCAGTGGGGAGTCTGCTTCTCCCTCTGACCCTCCCCCCTCTCATGCTCTCTCTCACTCATTCTCTCTCTGTCTCTCAAATAAATACATAAAAATCTATTAAAAAAAAAAAAAGAAATTACCTTAAAATAAAATTGTGTTATCAAAAGAGGGAATTTTTAAAAAGTGATTAAAATGGTAACCAAAATTCTTCCTCACCAAAGACCCCTGGATAAAACAGCTATTCTTTTAAATTTTCCATTTTTAAATAGTTTTAAACTTGCAGAAAAATTGTAAAAGTATTGCAGAATTTCTGTACATTCTTCATCAGATTTTCTGTAATGTTAACCTCTTACATAACCATAGTAGACTTGTCAAAATTAAGACATTGACATTGGTACAACATCAGTTACCAAATTTTATTCAGATTTTGCTAGTTTTTCTACTAATGTACTTCTGTGTCTCATATTTGTTATGCCTCCTTACTGTCTTCTAATCTATGAAAGGACCTAAATTATTTCTTGTTTTTCATGACCTTGACATTTTTGAAGAATATTGATCAAGTTTTTAAGATTATTCCACAATTTTGATTTGTTGGATGTTTCTCATAATAAGGTTGGATTTATGCATTTTTTGGCTAGGCCAACAAAGTGATATGCCTTTCTCACTCTATCATATCAGGAAGTACATGATGTCAATATAGCTTATTCCTACTGAAATTTACCTTGATCACTTATTTAAGGCTGTGCATATTGATTTTCTCCTCTGTAAAGTTACTACTTTCCTGTTCATAATTAATAAATATCTGAGCTAATTTTAGACTATGCAAATATCCTGTTCCTCCTCAAAATTTCACCCAAAAACTATAGAACCCACTGATGGGTTATACTTGAAGCAATTATTATTGTAATGTTCTAATGATGATTTTCTAGTCTCTTCTTTAAGAGCTCCCTCTTCTTCCCTATTTATTTGTTTATTATCAATATGATTCCTTGAACTTTAATTTTTTTTAATTTTTTTATTGTTATGTTAATCCCCATACATTACATCATTAGTTTTAGATGTAGTGTTCCATGATTCATTGTTTGTTCATAACACCCAGTGCTCCATGCAGAACATGCCCTCCTCAATACCCATCACCAGGCTAACCCATCCTGCCACCCACCTCCCCTCTAGAACCCTCAGTTTGTTTTTCAGAGTCCATCGTCTCTCATGTCCTTGAACTTTAATTTTAATCTATTTTATTTAAAATGCTATTTTTGAAGGTGAGTTTTAACAATTAACCAAGAAAAAGATTTTTTCTCTCCTACGCAATACGTTTTAGAACAAGAGAGTGATTTACTTAATTCATTTTATGGGAAAGACATAACCTTGAAATAAGAATAGGATTAAGAGAATACAAGATGAATTGTAGGGGTGCCTTGGTGGCTCAGTCTACTGAGCGTCCAACTCTTGGTTTCAGCTGGGGTCATGATTTGGGGATGTGGGATCGAGCTCCATGTCGGGCTCTACACTCAGTGGGGAGTCTGCTGGAGATTCTCCCTCTCCCTCTGCTCTGACCCCATCCCTGCTGGCACATTCTCTCTCACTCTCTCTCTCTGTATATAAAAGTAAATAAATAAATCTTAAAAAAATAGAATTATAAAACAGGTATCACTTATAAATATAGATTAAAAGTTCAATATAAAATATTCATAAGAAATTAGAGAGATTCTCTTTATAATATATATATTGATATCAATATCTATATTGAATTTATATATTCAATCACAGACATGGCATTTCAAATTTTAGGGAATAAATACAGATCCAATCAATAACTATTGCTGGGACTATTGGTATAAATATAGGAACCAAAAATAGATATGTACCTCACACCAAAAATAAATAGCTATCCAATTCAGTAACAGTCTAAATGTAAATATGCTTTGTACTATATAAGCTTATCCTAATGATCTAAGGGTGTGTTTCTCATAGAGCGATTCCTAGATCATCAGCAGCAATAGCATCACCTTGGACCTTGTTAGAAATGCGGATTCTCAGGTCTCACCCCAACCTAGTGAATTAGAAACTCTGGGGGTGGGGTCTAGCAATTTTCATTTTAACAGTCCTTCTGGGTGATTCTGATGCATGCTAAATTTCAAGAATGACTATTCTCAGAATAGAGGAAGATTTATTTAGCAGGACACAAAAAGCACTAACTATTCAGGGAAGATAAAATTCACTTCATTAAAATGGAAAACTGATATATCAAAGAAAAACAAAGATACCCTCAAACAAGTAAGAAGACAAGCCATTGACAAATACAATAGGTTTAATTGAATATAACTACTAAAAGAATACGTAAGGAACTCCTAAAATTCATTAAGAAACAGACAGCAGGCTAAGAAAAGGTAGGAAAGACATCAACAGACATGTTAAGGAAGAAAAAGTGAAATATGACCATACAACCTCACAGAAAACATGATAACAATGATATGTCATTGCAAATTCATCAATGAACTCTTTGCATTCTGTAGGTCTTAGACCAATCACTGAATTTTTTAAGAAAGAGCCAATGGCCAACACACTTTTGTTAAATATCTACTATTATGATGAGCATTTGGCTAGTTGTGGGGAGTACGGCACTTTGCTGTACTTTACTCTTCGTCATTCATCATAATCTAGCCCTGCTCATGGTAAGTGGGGATTTGGTTTAAGGCCAAGTGTTATCTAAAAGGTAGTGTCCATGGGGGCCCCTGGGTGGCGTAGTTGGTTGAGCATCTAACTCTTGGTTTCTGCTCAGGTCATAGTCTCAGGTCTTGAGATCAAGCCCCACGTTGGACTCAGTTCAGCAAGGAGTCTGCTAAAGTTTCTCTCTCTCTCTCTGTGTCTCTGTGTCTCTCTGCCTCTTAAATAAATAGATAAATATTTTTTTAAAAAAATAAAAGGTAGTATCCATGAGTGAAACTGAAGCTCAGTAGACAGAACAATCAAGGTGTCAAGCTGATGGAACCAAGCAAAGAAGAAAAATTCATGTAAAGGCAACAGTCAAGGAACTCTCATATAGAACAGGAGAATTTAGGACTAAAGAGGCAGAGAAGGAGAGCCTGAGGAGATCAGCAGTCTTGCTAAAGTTAGCTGTGGGTTTTTTACAGGGTGGTTGTTACCTCTGCTGCACTGAGGGAGAAACTATTAACAACATCAGTCTCTCCTCTGACAGGCAAATGGAACTCACCTAGGCCTCAAGGAACTCAGAGTCTAGTCTAGGGTGAGAGAGACACAAAACCAAAAAAGGTGCCAGAGAGCTCAGAGATATTTTGGTTTCAAATTCTGCAAAGGATCTTCTTTTTTTTTCCCCCTGAGTCTTTTTCCCTGCATTTTTGGATATAATAAATTACATAATTGATTTTTTAAAAAAATTTTCCTCTCATTGACAGCAAACATATTAGGTCACTATAATAAGTTTTCTTTTATTATTATTTTAATGGCTTTTTTTTTCATCACCCCCCCTTTCATTTTATTTGCCATTTGAATTTTTCAAATATTCCAAAGTTTTATATTTAAAGCATTTGCATAAACTAACTTAATTACTTTCTGGAGCAGGGATGGTATCAATGAATATAAAAATATTAATGCAATAATTACAGTGTGATGCATTAATAACAGAGTGAATTTGCATAAAATGATGATAAATGATAAATGCAGATGTAATAAATTTTCTGGGAAATCCAAAGAAGGCTTGATAAAGGACTATCTGTAGTTTGGATCTGGAATTATAATTAGGAATTAAGTGTTCTGACCAGAAGGCTATGAATGTCCACAGCTAAATACATAATCACAGCAAAGAATGACACAGAAAACCTTTTTTTCCATATAAGGAAGAAGTCTCACTTTCCTCATCTACTTAGTATACTTGTTCTGGGGACCACAAATTAGAATGTATGCAAAGCATTTTAAAACATTTTATAAACTTTATGTAGTTTTATTATCAAATATTTCCATTTAAAAAAAAAATTTGCTTGTTTGGGATATCTGGGTGGTTCAGTCGGTTGAATGTCCCACTCTTGATTTCGGCTCACGTCATGATCTCAAGGCTGTGAGATGGAGCCCCATGTGGGTCTCTGTGCTGGGCGTGGAGCCTGCTTGGGATTCTATTTCTCCCTCTTCCCCTGCCCCTCCCCACCTACCCCACTTGCACTCTTTCTCTCTAAAAAATAAAAAAATTTCTTGTTTATAAGCAATGATTTCCAGTTCGAAACACAAAATATGACTTTTTTAAAAAACTTTCTGCAAAATACAACTCTAAGTTTTTGGGATTTTTTTTTTATAGAAAATTATTTATTTCAGTCAGTATCTGATTTACTTTGACTTCGTTTTTTTCAAATGCTAATATTTAAATATAAATAAGATTTGCAGGTTTCTAAGACATGGAATATGTGTAGTTTAAATTATCCCCATGTTTTTAACATCCAAAGTAATTGAATTATGTGACATCAACAATTGAATGATGTTTTTCCTATGTTCGTATAGATTATTTGATTTTATACTTCTAGGAAAGTCAGATTAATTTGTCCTTTGACTGTGTTTTCATTGGTAACATTGGATCACCAGCACCTTGTCAATGGACAATACCTTTCTCTAAGAACAGACTGAATCTGAAGCGTATTGAGTTTCTTTTCAGCAGAAACATATATTTTCTCAAGTCTTTGTAGGGGATATGAAATATTTTTCATTTATTTTTTTAAATGTTTTTGTTTCTTTCTTTCTTGGTTTTGCTTTTGGAACCTTCAAATTGTGTTCTTTTCTAAAAGGAATTGCCCAAGTTAAATATCTGATTACTGATTTGAGCAGATAGATGGGGTTAATGCTGTAATCATTTGTGTGTCCAAAATATCACATTTGGTAGTTAGAAGGAGAAACTAATTGGAATATAATGGTGAGACAAGAGCCTTAGGATAAGACAATTTGTATTCTGATGGTCCTTCTTCAAACAATGCCATCTTTGGAAAATTACACATTACCATCAGTTTTCTCATCTATTTAATGAAGATTCTACACTTACCCTGCCTGTGTAACAGACACTATATTACTTGTTCTTATTTTAATTATTATTAAATTGTCATGTTGAATCTGATGCCCTGAAGGAGACCCTAGGATACCAAGTTGAATTACATAAGTCAATTTGAGAATAAATATAGTAGTTATCTGGTTGAATATCCTTTTTCCCTGTGGAGAAAGTGAGCTGCAAACATAGCTGTGATTTGCCACAAGGCTCAGAAAATTGGGGCCAAAGCTATGACTAGAAAATCACACCTCCTTATCCAGGAAGAGGCAAAGCTGCAAATATTTTGTTGTGTTGAAATGCATCTTTTTAGATTGTGGATTCAGGAAAAATAGCCAGATACCCAACATAAATATGTCAGGGGAATTAGGTAAGTGACACCTTGGAAGGGGTGACAGACTGACAATGAGCTATGAGTCAGTGTGCTCACCCTAGAGCTGTGAAACTCTCTTAAAGAGTTAGAGATGCATTATCTCAATCACAAAGCAAAGGTAAAACAGATCCCCCCAAAAGGCCTATGGATATCTTAGTTTTAGGAAAGCTAAACAAATAATGTATCTACAAAAGGGGGATCTTTCAGCAGAGGACATAAAATGAGGGAGAGAAAAGCACTGGTATTGGACAAGACAGCTCTCACTCCCACTATTTGGTTTCTACAATAGTTGCTCTCAGTTGTAGACATGGATGCATCGGGCTCTTGTACTGGTATGTCATTAAGCCATTCATCTCCATTTGATTCTTCTTGATCTACTTCTGTACTCACCCAGTCAACTTGGGATCATGGTTTTGGCATCCTGTATAGCTTTTCTACACCATGAGGTTCTTCTGAGAAGGGCAATTATTTTCTCATTGGGAAGTAGTAAGTGTCATCTGGCTAAATAAATTATGAATTTGGTTTAGCAGGAGTCTGACTCCTTGAATAGAATTACTGAGGAAAGTAGGTCTATTAGAGATATTTTAATAGTTGGGTTTGTCAAAGAGTAAAGGCACAAGACCAGACCAGAGAAAACCAAAGATCCTCTTGGGATGATTCTAATAATGACTCAAAAATGATGTCTGAGACTCCTCTCCTGATCAGCAAGGACAAAAGGTGGCATGGACAAGGAATTCATGGAAAAAATGTGCCTCTTACCTGTGATTTAAATTTGTGGAGTGGAAGGGAATTTGGGGAATGACATTCTAGGGAAATTCAAGGTCAGGATCAAGGGAAAAGAGTAAAACAATTAGTCACTGAAAATGAGAGAAGGTGAAGTAACATAACTTCTATATGAAAATAAATTATATAAAATGTGAAAAATCAAGGTTAGTATATAAAAAAGACAGTATACTTAGTAGTTAAGAAAACAGATGGAAATTGACTATAGGAGTTTAAATTCCTTTCCACTTACAAACCATTTACCCATGGGACCCTATTCTCAAAGGATTATATTATAGAAATGATGTATATTATTTATATATTTATCTAGATAGATATAGATAGATATAATGAATATAATCTGATGAGAGTAAATATATATAACGTTAAAATATATCTATACTTGTCAAATATCTCTATTTATCTCATGCTAAAATACGTCTGACTCATAGTAAATACTTAATAAATGCAAACTGTAGATAAGTGTGTCCATGGTTCTTTCTGCTGCTGAGTTATGTATGCCTGAAACTTTTAAAGAGGTCAAAGTAGAACAGATGGCAGCCTGGAAAGAACAGTTCACAAACAAATGTAGGTAAAGAACTGGGTCAGCAGAAAATTGGACAAGACAGGAATGATTATAATATGACCCAAGAAGCCAGCACCAGGCCTCAAGGCTTAGACTGAACAACCAATTATAAATGAAGATACAATGAGCAATTTCTTGTGTTCACACAGTATTTCCTTATTAGTTGTGTCTATTAAGCTTCAGGTATTAAAATTGCCATTTTACAGAAGAGGGGTCTAACCTAGAGAAATGAAATAATTTGCCCAAGGTCAAGGGAATGGTTTGAGGGAAAATAAAGAAAAGAAAAAGAAAAGAAAGAAAAGGAAACTGTGGGCAGCTCTTTCTACCCATGAGTCCTATCCCGGTGCTTTAATAAAATCACAGACAACAACAAAAAACCACAGGGCTTTGTTGTGTTAGATAAATAATATAGAGTTATCCTTGCATTCCACATATATAAAAAATATTAATAAGACAGATCAAGTCCCTTTCCTCACAGAGAATATTTTTCCAGTGTGACATCACAGAAAATAAACATATAGTCATTTGAATAACTAATAGCACTTACTTTCTATGAAATGTAGATGTCATTTATTGGGGTGGGGTGAGGTTGGGATGGGAGACAGCTCTGTGATTATATCTGCTATTTAGGCATGAGTTTATATTCCTACTTTGTAAGTATTTGGAAATCTATTTAAGGGAAAGAACTTTTTCTCTTATGATACAATATGATGTGATAAAAGTTAAAGAACCATTTATGAGCCTTACATTTAGAAATAATCATCAGTGAACAGTTCTTAACATACTACTTAAAGTTGCCTGGAATTGAATGCCTATGGAATGTGAGATTTGACAATACCATAGAGATTTTAGAAACTTATCGTAGAGGAGCACCTGGATGGCTTAGTCGTTAAGCGTCTGCCTTCGGCTCAGGTCATGATCCCAGGGTCCTGGGATGGAGCCCCATATCGGGCTCCCTGCTCAGCGGGAAGCCTGCTTCTCCCTCTCCCACTTCCCCTTGCTTGTGTTCCCTCTCTCACTGTGTCTCTCTCTGTCCTATAAATAAATAAATAAATAAAATCTTAAAAAAAAAAAAACATCATAGAAACAAAGCATACGAGTTTTGTGGGGTGGGAAGGCTGCTTTTGAACATGCTGAAGATCTTAGAAGACAAAAGCAACAAGCATGGGACTTTGAGATTTCAGCTCTAAGCATGGATAGAAAATAGACATTTTTTTTTTATGAAGCTCTTCTATATTGTTATAGGGCAAGTATTTCATGAAACCAAATCCAAAGTCTTATCCAACAAGTGGCTGAATTACAAAGTAAATGGAATTCATACCCTCCTCAGGTCTCTTATACTACAATTTGCAAATAAGTGGAACTATAATAATTGGTTTTGGAATTGTGAATTCCCAAATCCCAGGGGAGACAAAAAAACAAACAAACAAACCCAAAACTAAACCACAAAACAAAACAAACAACCACATGTCCCTCCCCATCTGAGTAGATTTGCTGCCCCTTGACTAAAGATCTTAATAATACTCTTGCCAGGGGCAATTGTCTTGCACAGGCAAGTTGAATCTCCTTAATACCCAATTCCACACCACTCATTGCTTCAGTGTTAGACTCAAATTGCAGTGAATCTCAAGGAACACAAATACAAAGTCTGAGAAGAGTTCCCATACATACAATAATATTGCAAAATTTTGTCAATTCTTACAAGTAGAAACCTGTGGAATATGTATCAAAATGGATTCTAAGGGTAGGTGATGAAGGAGGAACAGATGGTGCAGACTTGGGTCGGTATGAATTTATTGATATGGGTAGACTGACCAGAGATTCTGGATTCAAAGTTACTGGATCAGCTTGATTGAAACCTAGATTCAATGGCAACATTGCTTTTCCAATGTTAATGTAAGCCCTGGAATACAAATAATAGTTTCTCTTTTCCTGACTGAACTTGACTGATACACCATTTTCAATCCCACTTGATCTACGGCAGCCTGAAGCACCCAGGAGAAGGTGTTGGAAAATGCGGGTGCCATTGTTTTAACTGCAGATCTCTTGCCCCTGCCATTGGATTGTTTTAGGCCTATTCCACTCTTATTGCGTGTTTTGCTGAGTCTCGGATGGCTTTGCTCTAGTCACGTGATTACCGGACCAACACTTCCTGAAGGAGACCCTTACTTTTATTCACCTCACATTCTACTGAAGGTGTGAGAAATGTTTGTTGTCTCTCAGCAAGCTTCTTCATGTTGAGAAAACCATTAGAATTTGCAGAAGTGACTCATAATTTGTGGTATGGGTTTAGGAATTTTTCTTTTAAGTTATTCTGTTTTTTGTTCCTGCAGTTTTGTTTTCTATGTGTTTGAATTATGCTGTAGGGAGTAATAATGGATTTACTTTGCTATCTTTAACTCCTTGGCATTTTTAATAGGAAAACTAAGGCCCAATGAGATTAAATATTTTGACCAAGTGCACATAGAAAATGAGAGGTAAGCTATAATTAAAAACATGTCTATCTGAATCCATAGTATTTTTTATTAAAAAAAATAATCTCCTTTCTAGCAAGGGGACAAAGGCTTCTAAACCGATATGTGACAAAACTAGAGACCTTACCTAACATTTGGCATGAAACAGACAAGGGGCACTAAAATGAACTCTAGACCAGCATCTCTAAACGTGCATTTATGGTAGGACTTAAATCCTATATTCAATAGGATTAAGAAGAAAGAAAAGTATTTAGAACTAAAGTAATGCTAGTGACATCTTGACATAGAATATAGAATTTCTTCTTATATTGAACTCTGGATTATCCACTTATTTATTTTATGATACTCTTCCATGCTTTCTGCTATATCTTTTCCTCTAAACAGGATTGCACAATAGAGAAGCCAAATATAAAAATCATAAATTATGTATGCAAATCCACACTTATCGGTGACTGTTATCTACATCATGTGAAGCAGCATGAATTTGAAGAAAAAGATACAAACTGGGAAACCAGCTTCCTACTTTTCAGCTTTGCTTACCTCAGGCAAGTTTCTCAACATTTTCAAACTTCTGTTTTGATGTCTGTAAAATGAGGATAACACTCTGCAGGGGTGTGGAAAGATTACACATGATGTTTGGTATAAAGCACTAATACAATATTAATATTAATGCTAAACTAAATATGTAATCTTGGGCAACCAAAACTTTTGGAACTTGTTTCCTCACCTTCAAGCTAGGAACGACCACATGCATTCATGGAGTATTGTTGTAACAATTAGATACAGTGCAAATAGCACTCTCATTGACCACTGCTAGATAAGGAAAAATTGATAAAACTGCCCATCGCTGTTTCTGATCCAACTCACATATCTTTAGCAAGAAAGCAAGTAAGAAGAGCAAGAGGTGAATTCCACCCAGAGGGCATCATTTTTATCAACTGTATTTCCAAATGATGAGGTTTAAATGCCATTCCCAAAATCGTTCAGCCAGATAGAGGTCTTGGTGATGATAAAGGCAAGACGTACAATGCATTAGATGAGAGACTGATAAGCAGTCTCCCTAAATGGTGCAATGTTCTGAGATAAGTCTATTGGGGCATGTAGAAAGAGAAGGTACTTTCCTTGCCCTTTATGAATTGTTAGGAGGCAAAATTTAAAATGTAAAGTGGACATTTTTATAACACTTATGACAGACAATCTGGCAAAATTTATCAAAAGCCTTAACAAATTTATTACTTTAGACCCAAGAATCCTTTGTTAATCAGTAAGAAAATAATCAAAGTTTTTGTACACTGAGGTTATACATTAAAATTATTATAAAACTTAAAATGCTGTGTTTTTGTTTTTGTTTTTGTTTTTTTAAAGGAGATATGTTGAGAAAAGACAATCATTAAAAAGACACTTTTCAGAAAAATAGATTATGGTAGAGGAGAACACTTGCAATAATTTTAAGGCACAAAGGACATTCAATTGTATACACTGAATGTTGACAATTACATATGTGTGTATATTCATATTAAGAAAAATCATAGAACAAAGAGGTTTGCCAACTTTATTGACCTTCCCTGCTTGGCTTGCACTTCAGTGCCCAGGAAGAGGGAGTCTGCAGTGTGCAGGTATCAGTCTATTGATAAGCAATGTGGTGGCAGGATCAGCCCTTGTGTTTCTGAGGATCACAAGACATCTTCAGCAATAACATCAGAAAACTTTGGAAAAAAAAAAAGAAAAAGGTTTATTACTTACAAGTCCTGGAAATTACTTGGGGCTACACAGTGAGTTCAAGGAGGGAGAGAGAGAGAGAGCACTCACAGGCCTGGGGTACTACTTTAATCGGGGTTGAGTGTGGGAGCCTAGGGATTCATGGACTCACTCTTTATTGGTGAATTTAAAACATAAGAGCAGGAATTTAAAGCAAGAGAACGGAAAAAACAAGTGGCCCAAATGGCCAATTATCAAACTCAGCCAATATCTCTAAAATAAAGGATCCTGGGCAGGTGACGGAGGTGGCCGTGGGCTGGCTCTTCACCCAGTCCGCTGGCTGGCAATGTGTTTATTTCAGAGAGCTGTCTTTATGTGAAAGCCTCTTTGAAGCGGGTGCCTCCAAAATCAAAGCTTAAGTCAGACATTTGCATCACAAAAGAAAAACAAAAACAAAAACAAAAAGCAGTCAGGGCTTATACTACAGAATACCACGCTGCAGATTGCAAATTTTGGGGGGGGCTTTTTAAATTTTTGTTTTAATTCCGGTGTGTTAACATTGAGTGTAATGTTAGTTTCAGGTGTACGATGTAGTGTTCAGCACTTGCATACATCACCTAGTGCTCATCACAAGCGCACCCCTTCATCCCCATCACCTATTTCAGCCCTGCCCACCTCCCCTCGGGTAACCACGTTTGCTCTCTATAATTAAGAGTCTGTTTCTTGATTTCTCTTTTTTTTTTCCCTTTTGCTCCTTTGTTTTGTCTCTTAAATTCCACATATAAATGAAATCCTATGGCATTTGTCTCTCTCTGACTGATTTCTTCCCCTCCTTCTCTGCTTTGCACAGTGTCTGAAGTACCAGTGGATCTCCTCTTTGGCTTGTCAGATGTGTCAGACTCCTGGGCTCTGCTAAAACCAACCCTTCCTGTTACCCTTCCACCCCGAGAGCAGCTTTGCCCACTGCTGTTGCTAATCTCAGGTCACTCTAAGGGCTCCTGTTGCTGTTCTTTCGCTGCCGTGTAACTCACCCTGGGCATTGAGTCCCCTGGCTTTAAATACTCAGGGCTAGTTGTCTCTGCCAGATTGTTCCCTGACTTATATAGAAATAGACAAAAAATATTAATACATGTTAATTTGAGGACTCATGTTTGAGGAGATAAGTTCAAAAAATTTTACAACATTCAGGATTCTGTCATTTAACAATCTTCCATCTCTCAATAAGATTTTGGAGTATTTCTCCCATTAAAACTGTCTTTTCTCTGTATGTGTACATAGTTATTGTGAATGGTTTGCTTTTCATGAGCCCTTCTAACTAGCTATTTTTTATTTTTTTTATTTGATTTTTTTAAGATTTATTTGTTCTAGAAAGAGAATGTGTGTACTTGCACATGAACCCATGAGCGGGGCGGGGTGGGGGTCGAGAGAGGCAGAAGGAGAGGGAGAGAGAGAATCTTCAGCAGACTTCCACTGAGTATGGAGCGCTGAGCCTGGAGCCCCAAGTAAGGCTTGGTCTCACAACCCGCAGCTCATGACCTGAGCCAAAATCAAGAGTCAGATACTAAACTGATTAGCCACCCAGGGCCCCTAACTAGCTATTCTTTATATGTAGAAAAGCAATGGATTTGTTGACTATCCTTTGCAATACATTTTCATTTTATATTTGGATTCTACGAAAATTCTGTAGAAGGTGATCACCCCTTCCCCATTCCACAATTTTCTGTATAGAATACAGTTGAAGAATATAAGTTTGGAGTCAGGCATAGATTTGAGTGTCAACTTAGACATTTAAATATCCGTGTGACCTTGGTAGAGTTTCCTAATCTCTAGAAGTCCCAGTTAAAACTGTGGTAAAAATAGAGATATTGGCTGACCTTTTATCATTGGGTTGGTATGAGTGGTAAATTTGCAACTAAATGTAAACTACTTTAAAAGGGTTTCCCAGTTATTAAAATTCAACTCAACTTATTTATGTTTTATTTATTTTAGTATCATATGGTAGGTATGAGCTTGACCAATGACCTGAAATAGACTTCATTTTATTAAGGAAATATTTTGTGTGTGGGGTGTGTGTTTGTGTTTATCAGGAGAGGATTTTGAGATTTTAAAACTGCTAAAACTACTTTAAAACTTTTATGATTAATGACTTTAATCATAAAAGATATCGTCTGCCTGTTTGATTTTTATCCATACACTAAGATAAACTCTACTAATAGTATCGATCCATTTTTCCACTTTAGGAAGGTTGAGATAGATGTATTAACTTCTAATTAACCTGTAGATTTGTCCGTTATATTTTCTTATCTGTAACCAACTTTCTATACATATTTATATGCTGTGATAGCCACTCATAAATATTTCAGATGGTAAAAAGCCTCTAAGTTTGAAGCCTGCCAAACTGAGTCTCTGAGATGTTTCGTGAAGTCTCCATGCCCTTGGCATCAGGGCCTTCCTTCTGCAAGCAATAGACCCAGTTTCTCTGCATCAATTGTGACTACTCAGTATTAAACATTTATCCTCCAAGTGTTTAGTGAACACTGAGTAGGTATCAAAGATTGTTTTAGTTTCAAGAAATACAATAAGGAAGGTGCTTTTTAAAAAAATCTCTGTAATGCAGATGTAAACAGAGGAGATATGCACCTGTCTCAATATTCTATCTAGATAAATAAGAAGAAAACAGAATTCCTAAGAGAATTCCTTGAGAATTCCTAAGCCCAAACCTAGGCTGGATTTTCTAATTGAGGTCACATTAACAATGTGCCCTGCCCCCACACACAAAATATTGAAAATTAAGTTTAAAGAAGTGCCAGGTTAGCAATGCCATAGTGATTACAGAATTGGATGCAATTCTTATCCAGAGTCAAACATTTTAAAACCATATCTAAAACTACAGTTATATTAAATACAAGCACATAATTAAAAAAAAATGCTCGGTAGATCAACAAAGTAGAAACCCCACCATGAATGATAGTGAACAAAAATTAATGAAAAAGATCACAAAATATATTTCAAAAGCCTACACATAGAGTTTTCAGATGAAAAATGTTAAAATTTCAATATATTTAAATAAAACATATAAGCAATAAGAGGATAATAATAGAACAGGAAGCTATCCAAAGAGTTCAAGCATATTTAGAAAAAAATAGAGAACTTCTAGGGCGCCTGGGTGGCTCAGTTGGTTAAGCGACTGCCTTCGGCTCAGGTCATGATCCTGGAGTCCCGGGATCGAGTCCCGCATCGGGCTCCCTGCTCAGCGGGGAGCCTGCTTCTCCCTCTGACCCTCCTCCCTCTCATGCTCTCTGTCTCTCATTCTCTCTCAAATAAATAAATAAATAAATCTTTAAAAAAAAAAAAAAAATAGAGAACTTCTAGGAATTAAAAAATTAATAATTGAAATAATACACACACTAAATTCACAAGATGAGCAGATTAAGCATAACTGAAAAATAATTACTTTTCCAGAGTATAGAGCAGAATAAATAACTCAGAATGTAGCACCAAAGGCAAAATATAATAATTATGGGGGGAAAAGTAATAGAAATAGACAATTGCAATGTTGTGATCTATAAAAAATATAAATTTGGTCATTCAGAGATGACCGAGGAATATTTCTCATCTTTGGTCTTCATCCGAGGTTCCTGGTTTAGAGCTTCTAAAACCCTTGGAATTACCTAAATGATGAGATTAATAAAGATGTCTTTTATTCAGGTGACTTTGGACTGCACCTAAGGATGG
The DNA here is from genome assembly GCF_964656455.1 of Halichoerus grypus. NCBI lineage: Eukaryota > Metazoa > Chordata > Mammalia > Carnivora > Phocidae > Halichoerus > Halichoerus grypus. Next base: position 10,366,416 of record NC_135721.1, read on the forward strand.
GGACTGGTTGCCTGGAGCCAAACTTGTGATTAGAGGGTTGGAACTTTCTGTCCCCCCGCCACAAAGGGGCGAGGGGCTGGAGGTTAAATTAATCATTAATGGCCAGTGATTTGATCAATCAAAGCTTATGTGATGAAGCCTCCATACAAACTCCAAAAGACTGGGTTCAGAGAGCTTCTGAGTTGGGGAACACGTGGAGATGCAGGGAGAGTGGTATGCCCAGGGAGGGCCTGGAAGCTCCATCCCTTTCCCATGTACCTGGCCCTGTGCATTTCCATCAGCTGCTGTTCCTGAGTTATATCCTTTAATAATAAACCAGTAATCTAGTAGGTAAAATGTTTCTATGAGTTCTGCGAGCCACTCTAGCAGATTAATCGAACCCAAGGAGAGGGTTTGGGAACCTCTGATGTATAGGCAGTAGGTCAGAAGCACAGGTGACAACCTAGGCTTGTGTTTGGCATCTGAGCATGTGGCGGACAGTCTTGTAGGACTGAGCCCTTAACTTGTGGAACTTGATGCAGTCTCTGGGTAGATAGTGTCAGAATTGAGTTGAATTGAATTGCATTGAATTGTAGGACACCCAGCTGGTGTCCCCAGCATTACTTGATGGTGTGGGATAACCCCTGCCACACACACAGTGTAACTGGGTCCTAGAATCAGAAGAACCATTCAGGAGTGCCTGGGAGGCTCAGTCAGTCTGGCCGACTGCCTTTGGCTCAGGTCATGATCTGAGGGTCCTGGGATTGAGCCCCGAGTCATGGCTCTGTGCTCAGTGGGGAGCCTGTTTCTCCCTCTCCCTCTGCTGCTCCCCTGCTTGTGCTCTCTTGCTCGCTCTCTCTCATATAAATAAATGAAATCTTAAAAAAAAGAACAATTGAATGAGAGATTTCACTATACATTTAAGCAGAATCCAGAATGAAAGAATATATATAGAAGAAATATACAAATAGATAATGACTGTATTCTAGAATTGATCAAAATATGCTGTCCTGGGATTTATGAGTTTTAGTAAATTTTAAGCAAGATAAATGGAAATTCATACTAGGAAAATTACCATCGAACTATAGAACACAAGAAAATAAAACCTGTAGAAGACTGAAATTCTATCGATATTGGTGTAGAAAGATTTGAGAAATGTTTAAAAATGTGAAGTTAATCACACTACATGATGAATTGAATACATGGTGTAAGAGTGAGTTATCAAAGCAATTAGGTGTGTAAGTTGCATCACTGACTGGATGGTGAAGCCATGCTCTGAGATATGGAACAATGGAAATGGATCAAATCTGTTGTGCAGATGGGAGCAGAGGGCAGACAGACAGTTGGGTCTAGGGCTATTGTGTTGAGGTGCTTACGGTTATTCAAGTTGAGATAAGCAGTAGACTGTTAGCTACACATATAAGGAAAAACACATGAGAGCTCTTGCGTGGGTATATTTGAGAGTAATCAGCATCAAGGTGGTAATTAAAATCTTGGGGAAGCATGAAATTGTCTGGGAAGAGATTACAGAGAAGAGTTGAAGGCGTGGGGGAGGATTGTAGGGCTCTCAAATCTAATGGCTAAATATAGGAGAAGACTGTGAAGATACTCACAAAGGGAGAACCAAGGGGGATGGCTGTCTGTTCCAACAGTTGGAAAAGTCTTTCAAGAAATTTACCTGTGAAAGGGAGAGTTAGGAAGAGTATGGGTTCATAGAAAAGTTTGTTTCAAACATTAGTATGTATATAATTTTATGGAACTGGAAAGAATGACATTATTTGATAAATATCTTGATAATACTAACAGTGGGAAGAGGTTGGAGGCCAGGGTGCAGGTGAAGGGCTTTGTGTCACAGACAATGAGGGATATGTTCTCCATCACAGTGCTTCTCGAAGTGTGATTTGTAGACCAACAGCAGCATCACCACTTGGAAATGTTTTAAAGTTAGAAGCCCTGAGGGTGGGGACCAGCAATGGGTGATTTTACCAGCCCTCCAGGAGATTCAGATGCCTGCTCAAGTCTGAGAATTACTGATCTATTGCACCAAGACTGAAGAAGACAGGATGAGTATCAAGTAGCTTGGTTTGTGTTTGGTAAACAAAAGCTGAGAGATTTCCCACTTAATAGGTCCTATTTCCTTGGTTAAGGAGTTACTATCAAATGACAGTGAAAGAAGAGATGAGTTGGTCAAAGTTTAAAGACAGAGGAAAATGTCTCATTCAAGGAATACATTGAGGAGAGTAACATAGTGAAATTTCCTGGAGGAATTGAGGTCCTGTTTGAGGTGGGCCATCATTAATTAACAGCAATAGATGCCTTGCTGTGTAGCTTTCCACACCAAAGCAGAGAATACAGCCCATCTGATGATCCATATTCTTCTTCCTGAACTTTTTCCTGTTCATATGCACCTTATTCCTACAATCCTTAACACTATTTATTACTGAATCCGAGAAATTGACTTAATTTAAAAATCAAGATAGAGACAAATCAATAAAAAGATTGCAGGACTACCTCCTAAGGTGGGGGAAAGATCACAATTGTTAAGTGTTGGATTGAAGGGGTCTTTGAGATATTTAAAAGAGGTAGATGAAGTTTCCAAATCTAGAAACAACACAAGAATATTGTTAGTGTCTCAGTTGTGTATAGATTAAGTATGTATGATGTGATGCTCTTAAAAGAGACATGTGTATAATATACCAACAGAAACCATGCTTCCTGGAGGAATGGCGAAGACAAAGGGCAGGGGAGTTGATGTTGCATAAATGTCTGAAATCCAAACCTTAACTCCTGAACTCTGCAGGGAAGAGTTGACCCTGATACTACTTGCACTGCACAAACAGTAAGCGATTTGACAAAGGCCAGGTTGGAAGGGTTCAGAATTTTAACTTATTTAACTACAAAGTGCCTTGTTGCCCCAAGTCAGGGGTAAATTGAGGTAGGAAGATAACTGGTTGTCAACTGCAAGATGGCTGTTTCTTCATGGAGAAAGACCCGGCCGCACCAGAGCCAGACCCAGACTGAAATCAATTACAGAGACAGTTATGAGAGAGACAGTGTCAGTTTCAGGGCTGGAGGAAAAAGGTTTCAGACACGATGGTACTTAGTGCGAGTGACAGCACAGAGATTCTTGAAAAGGGCAAAGTGGCAGATATTAAGGAGCCAGGGAACTTCAAGCACCACAGAAAGAGTCGTTAAGGGAACAGAAGTCTCCAGAAAGGAAGCAAATGACATCTGGGAAAATTGACGGTGCTCACTTTAATGGATAGGAGGACTTCTCAATTGCTCTTAGAGAGGGACGGACCGGACCAAAGAGGCAGAAATGGCAGGGCACAGAGGAGGAGCTGCTGGGGGAAACACTGTGAGATCTCGCTCCTGTGTGATCGCCTGGTGTAAAAATAACCCCAGGTCAGAGGGCACTGCTACCCCTGGTGTAGGGTTAGAGGGAAATATTTCCCTCAGGACCCCTTAGCGTGGCAGGTCTTTGCCTACAGGTGCAGAGGCCCCAAGTGATATGCATGATCCAGTCTGAGATTTTTAAAGATATATCCCTTTCTTCAGGTATTTGGGTATCCATTCATTTGTTCATAAACACATGCTCCATGGAAGGCACAAATTCCAAACACGGTGTCTCTCAATAAGAAGAAGATAAGGTGTTAGGGGAGCACTTAGGCAATGGAGCCTCAGTGTGGGTGTCAGAAAAGGTTGCAGAGAGGAGATTTGCCTGAACTGAGACTTGACAGATGTGTGGCACGGGGAGAAACAACCACAAACGTTGAAGCTCAGACAGCTGAAAAGCTCACTTGAGTGAGAAGATATCTCTGTAAACGAATATTCTGGCATCATAGTTCTGGAAAGCAGTGTTGAAATAGTGGGAAGTAGACAGGGATGTAGGTAGACAACATGAATTTGAATTCTTGTCTGCTACCCACGAGCTTGTTAACTTTGGTCTCACAGCATAAAACAGTTGAGTCTGTTCTCTCATCTGTAAATGAAAATGTTGCCATTTTCTTCCCTGGGTTTTGTGAGGATTATGTGAGATCACATATGTAGAAACTTGCATGCTCCCTGGCATTTTGCTCCGAGGATGTCTACCTCGATGATAGCAAGGAGATGTGTACAGGGTACTTCCCACAGCCGTCCCCCTGCTTCCTTCCGACAGCATCAGAAAGGGAACATCAAAGCCTTCAGGGCTGCTCCACGAATAGGGATCTGGATGGATGGTTGGAAATAACTAGGAGAAACAGGCTGAGTGAAGCAATGATCACCATAATAATGACTGTCAGGAGGGAGTGAAAAGTGGCCTGAGGATCAATAAGAATAAGAAATCAAGATGGAGGAATGGTAGCAATGTGGTTTGGATACTGCATGTTGGATCAATGGTCAGGTTAAGGAGTATCCATAAAAAAAGAGAGAGGGTGTTTAACATGGAGAGGCTGTAGAACTGAGAACTCAATATTTTGACTTCGGAAATTGGTTTTTGGTTCCACTGACCCTATCGGCACAAAGGGCTCTCTCTGACATTGAATTGATGGAAGAAATGAAACTTATTTATGCTTTACATCATTGCGACTTGAAAATATTTCCCAAGTATGGGGATTGGCTGGCTGGCTCCACACTACCAACAGAAAGCTTTTCCAAAGGGTCAGTGGCACTTAATACTAGTTAGGGTAGCTGCTGTGGACCTGTGTCCTTGTACAGGATCTTAGGTCCTCAACCAAGAGTTTACAGCAATGTACTCTGCAGAGCATCCAGCTGGACCTAGGAGGGCTGTAGCACCCTCTGAACACGCAGCATCAGGGGACACGTTCCTCAGTATTGAAAGACGTCAGTGGCTGACAGATGGTGTAATCTGTGCACTCAAAATTGATGGGCTGTGCATGAGAGGGAATCTACTGTCAAGGCCCATAGATATTGCTCCCATCAGAGAAAGAGGAAAAAAAAAGTCCTCCTGAACCACAGATCCTTCCATTTCATACAGGAGTAATTATGTATAGCTATTGTCTCCACAGTCCTTCCTCCCATTCTTTTTTAATACTCTGCAACTGGTAGCCTCTGACTCTTGGTTTAGGCTCAGGTCATGATCTCAGGGTCCTGGGATCGAGCCCCGAGTTGGGCTTCCCACTTGTCGAGGGGTCTGCTTGATATTCTCTCTCTCCTCTGCCCCTCCCACTCATGGGCTCTCTTTCTCTCTCTAAAAGAAATAAATAAATCTTAAAAAAAAAATACCCTGCAACTAGGTTTCTATTTCATTTTTTCACTGAATTGTTTATTGTCAAGATCACTAATGCCTTCCAGGTTGCCAAATTCAATGATCACATCTCTGTCCTCATTAAAAGCTCTCCGTAGCATTGATACTGAAGACTAATTTCTTCTTGAAGATCTTTTGAGAGCTCGTGTGATGCCACCCTCCCTTGACTGTGTTGGAAGTTCTTCACCCTCCATCCAGTCTCTCTGATCCAGGCAACGTGGAGAGCCCAGAGCTCAGGAGGGGAGTAGTTTCTTGATTTACCTTTCTGTTTTAAGACATACTCTCTAGGTCCTTTAATTAAGGCATATGGCTTTCAAATGCCATCTCTATGTTTTTGAAACTCAAATTCTATCTCCATATTTGGGGTTTTTAAAATATATTTACTTTATTTTTTTATTGTGTTCAACATTACGGTGCTCAAGATGGAGACCTCCAGCCAGGACTACAGAGTAGTTTCTTGATTTCATGGCTTGTGTGTGTGTGTGTGTGTGTGTGTGTGTGTGTGTGTGTGTTGCATCACACAACTGTATAATATTTAAATATAAGAAGATTAATATAAAATCATGAATAAGAAATTTGGCATTTTTCATTCTCAGTATTTTTCCTTTTAGAACATCTATAATGCTAGGTGTGAGGATGTCCACCAGACAGTCTTCGCACTCTGGGGAAATAACTCTGTTTCTAGAAAACCAAATCGTGTCCCTGCTCTCCTCTCATCAAGGCTCTCCCCACAGCAGGACAGCATGGCAGAATCCAGACAATTGAACCCTGATTTGTCACAAGATGAGGAACACCTCTGCTGTCCTCAGCTCTTACAAGCTTATTTACTTTGCCTGTAGGCCTGTCAACAAAAGTTTTATGGTAGAATATTTTGTCTGAAATAAACAAAGACTCACTTGCTATTTGGAAACAGCAGTTTTCTAATATATTTATCCAAATAGAACTCTGCTCTAAGGAAAGGGATGTGTGGGCGGGTGGAAAATATGTTATAACAATAATGGAGACTGTCCCCAGTGTCTGTCTCGCACATAGACACAGATTACTGCCTACCTGCCAAGATTTTAGAGAAGCTGAATAGTTTCCCTTACCTGACAAAACTCTCTCACTACCCTAAAAAATTCTACTTTTTGAGGTTTTTGAAGTGTTTGAACTCATGAAAAATATCTCAGCTCTGGTTATTATTAGTAAGGGTCTACTCCCAAAGAAAAAAATGTTAACAATCAGCAGAGTCTTGTGTACCTACAATTTTAGAAACACTGTCTAATATTTAACTCATTCTAAAACTTAGTGTTCCATTAATAATCTGCCTGATTATCTTGTCTGCTTTTGATTTATCCCATCTGACATATATCCAGCCCACTGATTTGGGCTCTGGTTTAATGAAAAGGTCATCTCCGCTCATAATAGATAGGGCAGGGGTCCAAACATACAAGGGGTCTATCATGAGAGAGGGAGGTTTAGGGCACTAAGGAGAAAAAAAATCATCTATTTTAGAATTTTGCACATGAAATTTTACTGCTTTGTGTAATTCAGGTTAGTTAATGCAGTCTAGTATTTATGGCTATTGATGGCATATTGCAGGTATTTGGTAAAAAAAAAAATACGACATTTCAGTTTGTAAGTTTCAAGGCTACTATAGTTTTATAGATTTTTCCCCCCTCACTTATGCCTAGCAATATTCTACTTTGTCTATGGGGCCATATTTCTCAACCTTTATATCCTGGAATCATCTGAAGAGGCATGGCTGAGAACACTGCTCTCGGTCAAGTTCAGTAATGCCTCCTCCATGAAGTTTTTCTTTCTACCATGTAACAACATTATCTAAATAATTTTTAATTTCCTGAATTTCAACAGGACTCAAATTGTACTTTCCTTATTTCATTTAAATATAATTATAGAATATATATATGTGTGTGTGTGTTTTCTTTCCTCACTTGGATGTGAGTTTCTTGAAGGTATCTTGAGTTGTGTTCATTTCCTATCATCCATTTGTTTTCTCTAGCTTACCCTAGTCCTTGAGTATCTCCAATATGTGCAAAAGCATGTGATGTATCAAAATGAGTCTGAAAAAGAAAACTAAAATATACCACTGACAGTGACAAGAAACAAGGTTGGAGTTTCCAATCATTCTTAAAAGCATGTACAAAGTTCATATCCAGACAAAGCTCAGAGCAAGAGAGTACACAGAAAAGCGTTAACAGACAGCACTAACCCAATTCTGAGAAATGTGCCATCTGTGGGATGTAATATGACACAATAGAAGAAGTCTCTAAAGCTATAGCTTCTGGGTTTGAATTCTATCTGTAATATTTAATAGCAGTATGTTGGACAGATTACTTAACCTCATGTTTATCTATTTTTTTAATCTGAAAATTGTTCTTAGTAATAATAGTACCAACATCATATTACTGCTATAAGAAAGCTTGGTGTACAAAAACATTTAATGCATTTCAGCCATTTGTAAATTTTAGTATTAGTGAATAATGCAGACAGTAATATTAACAAATATAATCTCATTGTTTAAGAGATGACATTTTACCATTCATTGCCATGGCATTCAATAATATTGGTGATCCAGAGCATTTTTTCATATTGAATATACATCATACCTACTGGCCACATTAGTTAATTGCTTCTCACTATGGGCACCTGTCATGTATTTGTCAATTACAGTGTGCCTTAATTGAGATGTGTGTTTTCTTTGAATAGAAAGTTTACAGAGTGTTTTCAATTTCTTCATTATAATTGAAATGCTAATATTATAATTGCTTTGAAGAATAGATTACAACTTAACTGTAAGAATGATGTAAAATTGCCATAGAAAATGTGATGTTAAAAAAGAAAGAAAGAAAGAAAATGTGATGTTGTTGTCTCTTTTGTTTCTTTTGTAGACAATATTTGCCTGAAGTCTTTGGAGTCAGGGTTTTCATATCCAGTATGTAAATAAAAAATCCGATGGACTTTCTTTGAATTTGTTTCTAGTCATTTTACAGTTTGTGAATGTTATTCCATTCAGATGTCCTAATTAAATGGCAATAACAGTACAATTTTATGCTGTATCTTGGATGGGGGGAAAAAGTCATAGAGGATCTTATAGAGGATGGCATTAAATGAATTCAAAGTAAAAGAATTTTAACTACAGAATAAAACATTAATATTCAATTTATTTTTTTCTTCAAAGATGTGCTAGATGTTTTCCATGGAAGTATAAATTTGCACACATATTACCAAGAAGACAAACAACCCACTTCCAAAATGGGAGAATGGATTAAATACAAATATTTTCCAAAGAATATAAACAAATGCCAAAAAGACACATGGGAAGATGCACAACATCATAAGATAGGGGAATGCAAATAAAAACCACAATTAGATATCACTTCACACTGACTAGCATGGCTATAATCAAAAAGGTAGACAATAAAAAGTTCTGTTGATGATGTGAAAAAATTGGAAACTTCATATATTTTTTTGGTTGTGAAAAAGTGTACCAGTTTTTCAAAAGTTTACACATAGGGTTACCATAGGGCCCAGCAACTCCACTCTTGGGCATATGCCTGAGAAACATATACACACATGAAGACTTGGAAATAAATGTTCCTAGCAGCATTATTCATAATAGCCAAGAGATGGAATCAACCCAAATGTCCATCAACTAGCAAATGGATAAACAAAATGTAGTAATCCTCCCTTATCATCAGTTTCATTTTCTGTGGTTTCAGTTACTTGCAACTAACCATGATCCAGAAGCAGATGATTCTCCTTTGGACACATTGTCAGAAGGTCAATAGGGGCCTAACACTATGTCACAGTGCCTACATCATTCATCTCATTTCATCTTATCGTATAGGCATTTTATCAGCTCCCATCATCACAAGAAGAAGAAAGGTAAGTACAGTACAATAAGATATTTTGAGAGAGAGAGAGACAGAGACAGAGAGAGCACGTTCATGTCATTTTTATCACAGTATATTGTTATAATTGTTCCATGTCATTATTAGTTATTGGTGTTAATCTTTTACTATGCCTAATTTATAAAATAAACTTAATCATTGATGTGTATGAGTAGAAAAAAATCCATAATATATATAGGGTTAAAACCATCTGTAGTTTTAGCCATCTACTAGGGGTCCTGGAACATATCTCTTCTGGATGAGGAAAAACTATTGTATATTCAAACAATATTATTGGAATACTATTTGGCAATGAAAATGAATAAAGTACTGATACATGTTACAACACAGGTAAAACTTGAAAACATTAAGCCATTTATATGAAACATTCATAATAGGCAAATTTGGAGAGAGAAAGTAGATCATTGGTTGCACAAAGTTTGGGGTATATGATTATGAAACAGCTGCAAATAATACAGGCTTTCTTTTTGGACAGATAAAAATGTTCTACACTTAGATTATGGGATGGGTGCACACTATGAATGAACCAAAAATTTTAATTATACAATTTAAATGGGCAAATTTTATCTTACATGAATTTAATCTCAATAAAGCTGTCTGAAAAATATATTTTTGATGTCTAACTACTTTTAAACAAAAAATTCTCTTACAGTTCAGCCAATACGATTATCATTCATTACAAGCAAAATCGATAAGTCAGAATTTTCCACCATTCTGCCACTTTAATCAACACGTTGTTGATTTCATCTTCTATACTTCTCTCAATCCTGACTTCATTTCTCTACATCCATTCCTTCCAGCAGAATTAATTCTTTCCTCCTTTGATTTTTGTGTTTCAGATATCTATTGTCATGTAGAAACCCCATAAAATAGAGATATTAAATAATAGCCATCTATTTATTCTTGATAGTAAGTTGGACCAGGCTCAGTGAGGAAGAGTTGTTTCTGACCCATGTGTTGTTAGCTGAATAGGTTTGACTGGAGCTAAAGTACCCAAAACGTCTTTATGACCTGGTTGGCAATTCAGTCGGAGTGGCTAAAATGGCTCAGGGTGGCTCAGAGTGGCTGTACCTGTCCTCTCTAGCCATGTAGTCAGACTTCTTAGGTGATTCAGGGCTCTAAGTAATGAACATGGAAGCTGCCAGTTTCTTAAAAGCTAGGCCTGGAACTGTTTACCCAGTACCTAAGAGAATAACTGGCACATAATAGGGATTCAATAAATATTTGTTGACTACATGCATTAGGAGCTCTTTAGATGGCAAACATTGATCTGTGTTTTGAAGACACATGATATCTACTTCACAGAACTGGAATGAAATGATGGAATGAAAAGATGGAAATGAAATGAAAAGATGGAAATGAAAAGATGGAAAAACAAACACACAATAAGAATATATTCTAATGAATGCCAGGATGGAAGATATACAAGAAACTGGCATAGTAAACAAAAGTATACATTAAACTAGTCTAGTAAGTGTTGGGGGAGCTTCCCTAGAAGAGATGACAGCTAAGCAGAAACCACAAAGCTGGATAAGGATTAGAAAATGGAAAAGGGAATAAGGATTATGTTGTGCGTTTATACATCCAGCCTGACTGAATTTGGGCCCTTTAATCTACATTTTTTAGCCCGTTCTAGTCCCACAGATCTGTATCGAATTTGGGTTTTTTTCTCCCATATGGTCTAGCTTGATACAGTTTTATGTTCACCTTTGGAATTCATTCCTCCTGCTCTGGGAAAGTATCCTGAGACACCACCTAGCTTACGGCTGTTGTTACCTAACTTGGGTGGGGGGATCAGAATTTGGTTCCTTGTAATACGGAAAATATTGGAGCCCAAGAAAAAGAACAAAGGTGAGAAAAAGAGATTTATAAATCTTACTTGAATTATCTCTGCAAAACTGTGTTTTGTGGTCTTTATCCATGTTGAATATGTGTGAAACAAAAAGGAGCTAGTTTTTTTGGGGGGGGAGAAAATAATTTCTGTAATAAATTTCCTAGAGACTAGGTAAATAAAAACCATTTTTTTCTATCCTATGAAGTTATTTGCGATATTTATTCTGAAATGTCAGACCAAATTCATGTTTCATGTTTCAGAAGTGTCTAGCTGCCTCACTGAAGTGCAAGAAAGGGGTTACCACTTATCTGATCAGGTTTTCAAGGGGATGAGTATGTGTGTATGACTGTGTGTGTGTGTGTGTGTGTGTGTGTGTGTGTGTGAGAGCATATATGTGTGTCCACTTGTACTTTGGGGGGAAAGCTGAAAAGAACGAAACTTAGGCTATCATGTTTTGAGTTCTTGTATGTGATTTCACATTTTTAGGAGGTTAAGTGTTAGTATCTTTGAAGAATAAATATGCTATTTGTATTTTAAATATTTTATCTGTGGTTGTTTTAGTCATATCATTATTGTAAAATATTCAAACATACAGTCTGGCAAAAAATGCTAACAAAATAATTAAAATATACCACCACCAAATTTTAACAACTGTTAACATTTTGCCTATTTGCATTATACTGTTCTTAAATAAAAGGCTACAAATAAAGACAAAACAATATATTTTCTCCTTAATATGGTCTGGTTATGTTAAAATTTTCATAAATCTTATATAGAACAAAGCTTTGGTTACATATTAAAAATGCAGATGCAATTTTTCAACATAATTCTGAACAAAGGAAACAAGACACAAAAGGACTATATATTGGATTATATACTGGGTCTATAAAATGTGTTTTTGGAGGTAGAGCTTCAGGAGTGATACAGTAAGGAATTTAGGAAGTATCCTACTTAACAATATTAAAATTGCACAAAATTAATTGAAACAACCACAATTCTAAACTAAACAGTATTTTCAGAATTCTGAAAATTGAACAAAGATGTGACAAATTGAAAAGCAGTTTTGCAAGAAACACTAATGAGCCTTAGATAAAAATAGTGGGAGTCTATGCTGTTGTCACCTAGGCCTATTCAAATCTTCCTCTCCTTCCCAGTTCTGTCAGAGCAATAGTTTTACCAGTGCGGGACCAGACAGAGAAAACAGCAAATGAACCTAACATAGAAAGCACAAAAAGAGACAGAGAAAATCCTGGGTGATTATAGACATACCCAAGTCTATGCCTCCTGAGCAGTGACACCACGGGCTTCCCACTATGGGAGAAATAGACTTTACTAAAATAGTACAACCAAGATACCAAACAAATAAGCAAGCAAGCAATCAGCTAGACAGGAGGGAGGAAAGAGTGTTCAGACACTATTTTTAATGTCCAGGTTTCAACAAATGCATAGATTGGAAAGAAACAGAAAAGTGTGGGCTTATACACAGGAAAGAAAAACAAACAAACAGAAAATTGGCAGCCCCAAATGCCTGTGACAGGGTCCGGGTGTAACACAGATTCCAAAGCAACCATTACAAATCTTTTTAGGAACTAAAGGAAAGCATACATATAGAAGAAAAGGAAGGTTTGATGTCAACGTCAATCCAAATAGAGAATATCAATAAAGAGATAGAAATTATTTTAAACAAGGACTCAATGGAAATTCTGGAATTTTAAAATAAAATAACTGAAATGAAAAATTCCCTACAGGAACTCAAAAATAGAATGAACTGGTAGAAGAAAGAATCAGTGAACTTGAAAATGGTTTGAAAGAATTGATACAATCCAGAAACAGGGAGAAAGATAGAATGGAGAAAAAGAAACAAATAATCAGACAAAGTGGTATACCATTAACTTCATCAACATAAGCATCAAGGGAGTACAGGAGAAAAATAACAGTAACAGGAGAGAAAAAAGAGCAGGGGTAAAATTCAAATAAATTATGGTTGAGTATTTACCAAATTTGATTTTAAAAGGATGAAGCTCAACAAATTCCAAATAAGATAAACATAAAGAGATTCATAATCAGAAACATCAAAGTAAAAATCCTAAAAGCCAGAGAGAGAAAATCTTGAACGATCAATGAAATTGCCATGTATAAGGGAACCTCAGCAAGATTTAAGAGTTGGCTTCTGGGACAGCTGAATGGCTCAATTAAGTGTCTGACTTTTGACTCAGGTTATGATTTCAGCATCCTGGAATCAACCCCAAGCCCGGAGTCCTGCAATGAGCCCTGAGCTCCACATTGAGCGCAGAGCCCCGCCTTGGGCTCAGCACTCAACGGGGTATCTACGTCTCCATTTCCCTCTCCCTCTGCCCCTCCCCCGCTTGTGCTCTCTGTCTCTCAAATAAATAAATAAAATCTTAAAAAAAAAAAAAAAAAAGAGTTGGCTTCTTGTGAGAAAAAAATCCAGGCCAGAAAAGTAGTGTGATAACATACTCGAACTGCTAAAAGGGAAAAAAAAAAAAACAAAACTGTTAACTAAGAATTTTAATGTACAGTAAAACTAACTTTCAAAAGAGAAGACAAAAAAAAATATCATTTGATCAATGAAAACTGAGATAATTCATTGCTTTAAAAGCAACTTTAAAAGGAATACTAAAGGACATCTTTAAGCAGAAAGCTTTTGACTCCAAACAGTAATTACAGTAATTAAAAATCACATTAAAAAAGACACTGATTATGTTAATTGTGCAATTAGCAATGGTAGTAAAAACACATATTTCCTTTTTCCTTTTAATTGGTTTAAAAAACAATTGTATAAAACAATATGTATATAATTTATTATTTAAAAAGTACAGAGTTAGAAGATTCATATTTCCCCATTCCAAACTTGATAAAATTGTGCAGTAATAAAGACAGTAAAGTAGTGACATAATGACAGTAATATGGACCAATGGGATAGAATTAATAGTACAGAAATAAACCTATACATCTGTGGTCAACTGATTTCAACAAGTGTGCCAAGAAAATTCATTTGGGAATTTCATTTCAAAAATTGTGTTGTGAGAACTCAAGATCTACATGTAATGGAATGAAGTTTGAGGTCCACATCATACCATAATAAAATTTAACTCAAAACTGATCAAATACTTCATTCTTAAAACTAAAACTAAAATTCTTAGAGGAAAATATAGGCATAAAGCTTCATGACCTTGGAATAAGTAATAATTTCTTATACATGACACCCAGAATATAAGCAGCAGATGAACAACAAAAAAAGTAAATTAATTGGATTTCATAAAAATTAAAAACTTTCAGTTTCCCTGTGGAATTTATCAATAAATCCCCTCATATGGAAAGAATCTGTGTGGTAGCTGGGCATAATGATTACCAATTAGTGGTAACACTGATTCATGGGGGAACCCCAAGAGATATAGTGGTGTGTACAGAAATAAGGCATTATAATCCTAAGAACTAGATGAAAATAATTTAAGTAAAAAGAAAAAAACTAAAAGAAAAAGGGTTGAAGAGTTTGATAATAAAATTTGACCTCGAGGTTTAAGAATTCAAAAGTTGATGCTCCCCATAGCTTAAAAACAAAGAATTTGAATTCAATAGATGGATTTGAGAAATGTTCTATAAATTGTTATAGGAGCCTCAATGAAGAGGGGTATTTCCCTTTTCCTGAATGTAGGCAGGGAACTTCTCTGTCCTGATGCCACATTAGTTTCAGTGTCCTTGGATAGACATTATCCTACCATAATGTTTTTAAAAACATCAGTGTATTTAAACATACATTTGAGAGAAAGAAACTTAGCTTAGTCTATCCAGAAAAAAAAGGTATTTTAATAATAATCTGTCCTTGGAGTCTGACTCTTAAACTGGAACTTTGTTGAAATCCTGAAGGAAATATTAATTCAGCCAGTTGTAATTTATACATTGGTGAACTTTATCCTTTTAATTGGTCTGTTAATAGCATTCATTTTAGTCATGGAGAAAATTAGAGCTGAATGGATAAAGCTTATACACATGGACTCCTGAGTTTTCTGGATGTGAAGTGAATATCATTCATAGAAGAAAGTGGCCTGGGGCACCTGGGTGGCTCAATCGGTTAAGCGTCTGCCTTTGGCTCGGGTCATGATCCCAGTGTCCTGGGATCGAGCCCTGCTTTGGGCTCCTTGCTCTGCAGGGAGCCTGCTTCTCCCTCTCCTCCCCGCTTGTACTCTCTCACTATCTCTCCTTCTCTCTCTCTCTCTCTCAAATAAATAAATTAAATTAAAAAAAAAAAGAAGGAAGTGGCCTAAAATAAAAGAAAATCTATATCTTAGGAAAAATAAAATATTTCCTTTAAGTTTTTGTTTATGTTTGTTGTTTATGTGAGGATGAGCAGAATATTTCAAATTAGCTTTCCAAATCAAGATGGGGAGTAATGATCAATTAGTTTATTCTACGCATCTTTTCAGTCTCATACACTTGTCAGGTATTTTGAGAGCTATTTAGTGAGACTTTATTCCCAATGAGTTGATTATTATTCTCCTGCAGTAAACTTCTCCCCCCAATTTTCTTATTTTTGCCCTATTTTATAATCATCCCCAAGGTCCATAGTATTTATAATTTTGGAGTTATTTTGTTTTTCAATTTCATAAAAATGAAAACAACAAAAAAACCCGAGGGTCAGAGAAGCAAATATTATTCATCTTTAGTCCAAGATGTTGAAATGTCATCACTCTCTTTGGTACTAAGTATTTACCATAAGCAAGACACTTAATATTTTGCTTGACTCTGAAAACAAACTTAGACGTTGGATGCGATTATTATGTTCACTTCAGAGAAGA
The DNA here is from genome assembly GCF_964656455.1 of Halichoerus grypus. Lineage (NCBI taxonomy): Eukaryota > Metazoa > Chordata > Mammalia > Carnivora > Phocidae > Halichoerus > Halichoerus grypus. The sequence goes on from NC_135721.1 coordinate 10,382,208, forward strand.
GTAAAGTGGAAATCATTAAGATTAAGTTATATATCTAAGTTTCTACCACTAAGTGGCAAATTTGGGAATCTGATCCAATCATTTAAAATCTAGAGCTCATTAGGTAAAATTTCTGTGTTCTAGTACTTTTAGCTAGAAGCGAAACACAGATAGTTAATTTCACAGACTGCTATTCCATGGAAACTTTTACTGATCGCACAAATGTAATTTAATGAACTAGACAAGTAAGACACCAATAGAAGTGCAAATACTATAATGAAGCAACATGGGACATGGGCGTTTTTATAGCTTTATCGAGATTTAATTCATATGCCATATATTTCACCCATTTAAAGTATATAATTCAAGGGTTCTTAGTGTGTAACAACCACTACAATCTAATTTTACAACCTATTTATCACCCTAAACAGGAAATGCATGCCATTAGCATTCATTCCCCATTTCCCTATCTCTAGGTGACTATTAATTTACTATTTCTATTTGAACATTTGCCTATTCTGGACATTCCATATCAAATGAAATCATACAAGATGTAGTCTTTTATGATTGGATTCTTTCATTTACCCTAACATGTTAAAGGCTCATCTGTGTTGTACCATAGATCACTGTATTTCCTTTTTTTGTCCAAATAATATTCAATCATGTGGATATACCATTCTTTGTTTATCCATTCATCATCTGATGGGCATCTATGTTGTTTATACTTTTTGGCTATCAAATAAGACACCAATCTAACTGCAAATATAGCAATTAAGCAATGTTGAACACTGATTTTAACTTCCTTACAGTATGGACTGGGTGATTTTAGGGTTTCTGCCAAATAAAGTAGTCTATAATTCTAAATTTTCTATAAAATAAAGAAAATCTTAAAAAAAATAAATCCTTTAATTGAATATTTTATTTAGGCCAGGAAGTTTGTGTGTTGCCAGGGTTAATAAAAATAGGCAAGTGGATTTCCTTCTTGTTCCATCAAAATACTATGCAAGCAACAAGATAAATGAAGTATTCAGAATATTACTGATATTTTTTTCCCAAAATGGACCAAAGGGATCTCGAATGTATAGAATGTATCACAAAGCAATTCAATTTTAGATCTTTAACTTCCTAGGGAAAGGATGTAATATTTCTGTTTTAGTATGCTCAGGATGCTGTGATAAGATACCAAAGACTAGGGGGGCACCTGGGTGGCTCAGTCGGTTAAGCGTCTGCCTTCGGCTCAGGTCATGATCCCAGAGTCCTGGGATCGAGCCCCGCATCGGGCTCCTGTTCGGCGGGAAGCCTGCTTCTCCCTCTCCCACTCCCCCTGCTTGTGTTCCCTCTCTCGCTGTGTCTCTCTCTGTCAAATAAATCAATAAAATCTTTAAAAAAAAAAAAAAAAAAGATACCAAAGACTAGGTGGCTTATAAATAACAGAAACATATTTCTCACACTTCTGGAGGCTGGATGTCCAAGATCAAGGTGCTGGCAGGCACAGTGTCTGGTGAGGGCCCACTTCTTGATTCATAGGCGCTGTGTACTCATATGGCAAAAGGGATGAGAGCGCTCTCTTGGGACTCTTTTATGAGTACTAGTCACATTCATGAGGGCTCACTCTCATGACCTAATCACCTCCAAAGGCTCTTCTACCTTAGCATCCTTACTTCTTAACAATGTCAAATTGATACTAAAACCCAGTGTTTTGTTTTTCAGATTCTTAGCTCTATGATTTTCTTTGACATCATGGTACCTCAGACCCCTTGATTCACTTTAATAATTTCCAGAATGAAATACGATCTGGATAGCATTTGATACATTTGGTCATTGTTCATTGCAGCAACACTTCCAACCTTTGATCCTAAACAAGGGTTCTTGGCAATGAATCCAGGACAACAAGGAAACACAACCTGACTATATTCTAAGACATTCCCACACCAGGAGGCTCAGCTCTCTTTTCCTTAGGCAGGACAGATTAAGCAATTTGACTTCTTTGTCTTCTACTTCTCCTTCCTCTCCTCCTCCTCCTCTTCCTTATTGCTTATATAGTGACCATAATCGGTAGTGATAAAGAGATGTTAATTACAATCTGTTTATTTTAAGCACTTACCTAAACTAAAACATTTTGATGAAGAAACCAAATAAAAGAAGTTGTGAGAGTCTTTTCATTTTAGTTGGCACTAGGAATCCAGATGCAATCTGTTTTAAGAAAACTTCAGAATAAAATGACCACCTATGTCTTCCATTTTATGGTACATTCATCACTGTAAAATGGCAACAGCACAAAATCAACTGTGTAATAACAAAACATTGAAATAATTGTGATACTACATCTATCAATACTCAATGAACCAAACCTATCAAATAGGATATAAAAAATATCCCAACAAAAAATTAACAAGATATTAATAAGTAACTTACCAAATAAAAGTTAGAAATGATAAGTACATAAAAACACATAAAAAATAAAAATAAATCAATAATAAGAATCTGTCTTGTATATTAGATTCTAATTTCAATATGGGAGATTTTAATTTTCCTTATCCCAATTTACTTTTTACAGTTCTTCAACAATTAATTTCTATTATTGTTATTATTATTTTATATTTATTTATTTTAGACAGAGAGAGAGTGCACCTGCGAGTGGGGAGAAGGGCAAAGTAATTTTGAAAAATATGTCTGTAAAATGGACAAGAGATTTGGAAATTTTTTAAAAATATTAAGATGTTTAGTGTTTTCTTCATTACAATATGTTTCTATTTACCAATTAATAAAAATAACAAATAGAAGTCTAAAGATTAACGCAGTACAATATTATTCTGAGTGTCTTCAATAAATAAATTAGGCAACTGATAGTGAATTCTAATTTTTTCCTGTCCGTTAGATTAATCAGCATAAGTAAAAAGTGATCTTTTATTACTTAAAAAAAACTTATAGTATAAATGTTAGGGAAAGAAATCTCACTTGTCTAGAATTTCTCAGAAATAAAGCAAAAGAACAAAATTTGTATATTTGTGTCCTGTCTCTAATATGAACATTCAAATAGTTCATTACACTCCAGCATTATTTTAATGAACTTTAATGAGTCACTGATGTAGTCCAACAGCGCGCAATAAATGCCAAAAATATTTGTGCCTTTTAAAGTCTCTACTAAATTTGTGCCTACATATCCAATTCCCTGGCTTCTAAAACAATCCTTCTATTTTTAATGTGCGTAGTTCCACATTCAAATGAGATACACGGAACTAAAATATGAAGCTTTTGTAATGAGATTTAAGGATATGTAAAAATCAGATGTGCTAATTTTAAATGGAAGTATTATTTTCATCCTAAAATTCTCGTTTAATAAAGTTTAATTTGCTACAAAGTACATAGTCATTAAACTACATTAAGATGAGTCATAAGACTCTCCAGACTAATGGAAACTTCAGAGATAATGTTGCAGAAATGGTGGGCAGGGGCGGGGGGCATGGAAAGTGGAGGAGAGAGCGTGTAGCATTATTACATTAAAATTATTTCTTAAATGTAGCCCTCCACAAAAAATCACATTCTTGTATCAAGTTCAGATGATGTCCAAATATTTTTTTGAAGATTTTAATTATTTATATGGGGGGGGAGGGGCAGAGGGAGAGGGAGAGAGAACCTCAAGCAGATTCCTCGCTGAGCGTGGAGCCCCACGCAGGTCTCGATCTCACCACCCTATGATTATGACCTAAGCTGAAAGCAAGAGTCAGACACTTAACCGACTGAGCCACCTGGCACCCCTTAATTGAAATGTTTTTAAACATAAATTTTGGAGAAAATAATTTTCCTTGAAATGGCTAAAGAATTTTCATACTTGATATAAAACCTCAATCCTGAAAAAAATAAAAATGTTTCTAAAAATATATTTATTAAGTAATTTATATTCATCCCATCTCTGCTACCATGAATTTAAATTGAATTGAAAATGATGTCGGGGTGCCTGGGTGGCTCAGTTGGTTAAGCGACTGCCTTCAGCTCAGGTCATGATCCTGGAGTCCCGGGATCGAGTCCCACATCGGGCTCCCTGCTCGGCAGGGAGTCTGCTTCTCCCTCTGACCCTCCTCCCTCTCATGCTCTCTGTCTCTCATTCTCTCTCTTGCAAATAAATAAAATCTTAAAAAAAAAAAAAATTTAATAAAAAAAAAGAAAATGATGTCAATATTTTTCTCCCTTAAAAAGAGGGAATTCTGAAAAAAATAATTAATATGCTATGGAAGGCTCCAAGTGTCCACTAAAATGAGCTGCAATTTCTGAAAAGAGGAGATTGAATTATTCTTTTAATTGTAGTTGTTGTTTCCAGAAGATACATTTCAGATATCGAATGTATTCTTTGTGTAAATGAAGACGAAGATTAGGGGTGGTGTAGGGATGCCATCAATATTCATTAAGATGTTTTATCTTTGGTGAAGGGGATTAAGAGTACACTTATGATGAGCACTGAGTAATGATGTATAGAATTCTTGAATCACTATATGGTATACCTGAAACCAATATAACACTGTATGTTAACTATACTGGAATTAAAATTAAAAGCTTAATAATAATAATGATGATGATGATGTTTTATCATCAATAAAAAGGAGTAATACCATAAGTAAAAGTTCAACAGGGACATTTGGGGACATACTGGAGGACGAATCTCTGCCCACAGAAGGTAATTTTTAGGTTCCTGAGCCCTGAAGAGCTTTGGCCACCATTTTTTTTTTTTTTTTATTCTTTCCGTGAACGCTGATTAGACAGCACAGGCTTGGAAAGTTGTGGACAAGGGGGGCACATAAAAATCACTGGGACAGAGCCCTTTCTCTCATGTTTACAGTGTCCTAGAAATAATGAGGCGTTAAACAGCTACATAAAATGGAATTACTTGAAATTATACAGTATGTACATGGCATTCTAAAAACAAAGAAAATTAGAGAACATATTCTGCTATTAAGAAATAGAAAAGCAGAAGTTCTATAATTCTATGTTGTTGAAACGAGTTCACAAAGTTATTTGACAATAGTGTTATTTTCTCCTTTATCCATATAAACATCTGACAAAGAAAGTATTCTTCAGACACATTTGAGAAAAAGTCACAAGAGCATGGTGGTTCTTCAAACTGGCTGATCCACAGAAGTACCCAGGGATTTTTCATGCCCAACCATGGAGATCTCAATTCAGTGTTTTAGTGTATCTTGGCAGAAACATGGCATTTGTATTTAAAAAATAAGTAAATAAAATGAAAGAAAAAAGTAAAAGAGAAGAGAAAAAGAAAAAAAAACCCTATACTGGTTATTTTATTTTGTGATAAGCCATGGCGTGTTTGGGAACTAAGAAAAATTGAAAATTATTTAGAGAAGAGTGACATGTTCTGAAATGGGTTGGACTCAAATCATGAAGAGTCTTGGGTATCATAAAGCATAAAATTTAATCGGTAAGCAATTAAAAAAACATGGTAAACTAGTAAGGTATAGTGTAATTATATTGGTTCTTTAGAATGACTGCTCTAGGAAGAGAAAATTATGGGCAGGGAGGAAGAACCCATTTTAATAATCTAGGTGTATAATCTGGATTTGTGTTGATCCTGGGGTAACTGAAAAAGAGGAGTCACTCTCAGAAGCAATTCTGAGAAGGAATTATTAAGACAGATGATTTAAATTTGAGAGATCGTGGAAGATGAAGCTTCAGTGGATATTCAAGTCTTTAGCATGGGCAAAAAATAAAAAATGAATGGTAATGACATTGACTGAAGAAAATGAAACAGATCAAAATTTCACTTTTGTGAGAAATGACAATAATTATTAACATTAATGGGGAGCTTACTGCATGCCAATTAGTTTCCTAAGCATTTTATACATATTAAATCATATAATCCTCATAGCTACCATGTGATGCAAGTTCTACTATTACTTCCAATATGTAAATAAAGAAATTAAATACAAAGGGGTTTAATAATTCACACAACATCAAAAGCTATTAAGTGGCAGAACAGGAACTGATACTTGCTTAGTCTAACTGTAGGGGATGTGCTACATTCTGTGTTAATGCTAATTAAGGGCCTGTTGGATTTCAGCAAACAACAGCCAACAGTTGTTCTCTTTATCTTAGCTTCTTTGATAAGATCATCTAAAGTGATAAGTAAATTATAACTATGTATTTTGGGGGTTTTAATATAAGTAGATGCAATATTTACAAAAATAATACTTTAAATTTGGCAAGGAGGGAATGGAGATATATAGAAATAATGTTAATATATTTCACTGAAACTGAGTTAGTATAAAACAGAAGATTATGGCAAGTTAAGATGTCAATTGTAAGCCCTAGAGAACTTTTAGAACAGTAAAGAAATCTTTTAAAAATATATAATTAATTAGTCACAGTTATAAGATAAATAAAAAAATAAATAAAGTACAACATGGTGACTAGTGTTAATGATATTGCATATTTGAAAGTTGCTAAAGGAATAGATTTTAAAATATTTCATAACAAAAAACATTTTTAACTATATGTGGTGATGGATGTTAACCAAACTTACTGTGGTAATCATTTTGATATATATGACATGATCCTCATGTCAAACCATCACCATATCTTGAACTTTCACTTCCAAACCATATCTCAGTTTTATCTTCTTCTCCAAATAGCATAACAAATGCATTCACTTCCTGTCTCCCATGCAAAAATCCAAATCCAAGCCATCTTCATTTCAATTACAGAAAATTTTTTATATCCTCCTGACCAATCCTTCACATTCTATTCTTATCCCCCACCAATACTTCACATAACATTTGGAACATAAGTATTTAACATATAAATTAAATCATTTCACTCCTAAGCTTATAATAATTCCAACTGCACTTTGGATAAAATTCAATCATGCATGGTACTGTATTCTAGAAGGCCCCTGTAAGGATCTTGCTCAGATGTATGCATCAACTTAACTTCATAATTCTCTCCCTAACATACTACATTACAGCTGCCTTGAGCTTTTTTAGGAACCACAAATATTGAGATTTTTTTCCATGTGATATTCTTCATACCGGAGTTTTTTTTTTTTTTTTTTTTTAACAAAGGTCTTCAAGTGAATGGTTAGGTTCATTTTCACCTCTCAGAAATCAGTCTGAATGCATGTACATCTTCCTGGATCGAACTACCTCTTTTATGGCTCTACCTGCTTATCTGCAGCACAATTCTATTTCCATTTCATTAAAAATAAATAATTCAACTGTTTGTCAGTTTCTTTACTTCCCTGTGATCTGTTCCTTCATTGGAATGGAGATTCCTGACGGCAGAAACCAGCTGCATGCTCACCTCTGTAGGCCAACCACCCAGCACAGAATCTGACAAACAGTAGATGCACAACAAATACTTGTTAAGCAAATGAATGGGGCAAGATGCAGATACCCACTAATGCCAAACGATTCTACAGTTGACAAACATGTTTTACTTAAATTCTCATCAATTACTGATTCACAATCATTTCCTGCCTGATAGCCATTGAAGAGATATTAAAATTTACACTGACTAATGACTTTACCGGGGATATCTGAATGCTTGCCTATGAGATCCTCAGAAACTGTGTTGGGACTAAACCAGAGAAGCCGTCCATATAGCGGATGCCAGTGAATATGGATTTGTTGATCTATATATTCCCAATGGTAAGAAATGCAAGTCAAGATTCCCCTCTACTTGGGAGATTGGTTATTGGAATATCAGTCATCGTGGAGCAACAAGAATAAAGGAAGACCTGAGGAGAAAAGACACTGAAACCCAGCACCCATTTGCACCTGGTGTGTGTAATGTAGATCCTGAAACTCTTACCTGAAATCTTGTGGATACACACATTTGACGCTATACATATAAATATTTTAGAAAGATAATACAGTTAATATGCTATATATTCTATTACAATGGACTAGAGTACCATAACAAAACACATTGGTATTTTTTAAATATTTAATTAATTAGTTAATTAATTAATTAGAGAGAGAGCACATGCAAGCGCACACGCAGGGGGGAGGGGCAGGGAGATGACCTCTCAAGCCAACTCCACACTGAGCACAGAGCCTGACACAGGGCTCCACTCACCACCCTGAGATCATGACCAAAACCAAGAGTCGGTCACTTAACCAACTGAGCCACCCAGGTACCCCAACACATTGATATTTCTTTTCTTTTTTTTTTAAAGATTTTATTTATTTATTTGACAGAGAGAGACACAGCAAGAGAGGGAACACAAGCAGGAGGAGTGGGAGAGGGAGAAGCAGGCTTCCCGCGGAGCAGGGTGCCCGATGCAGGGCTTGATCCCAGGACCCTGGGATCATGACCTGAGCTGAAGGCAGACGGTTAATGACTGAGCCACCCAGGTGCCCCACACATTGATATTTCTAAAGACAAACAAATAAATCTTCATTTTTAGTGGAATAAGGAAAATAATATTATGTACTGCTTATAACTGGGTCCGAATGGATATGGGCTGTATGATTTCTGCAGTTATTTCATTCTTATCTCTTCTATGTTTTAGGTATTGATATACATTTTCGAGAAGGAAGTCTTCATATAACCGATAAAAAAGAGTCAATAGAAAGCAGAAAAATCTTGATGGACTTAATCCAACCAACATATATTCAAACAAATTGGTTTGAATGCTACTAATCCAAAAGAGCAAGATAGTCCTTCCAGTTCAAAAAGTTAAGTCAGTAAATAGTTTTTTTAAAGATTTATTTATTTATTTGAGAGAGAGAGAGATACCTAGTGGTGGGAGAGGCAGAGGGAGAGGGTAAAGAAGAGAAGCAGACTTCCTGCTGAGCGTGGAGCCTGAAGTGGGGCCTGATCTCAGGAGCCTGAGATCATGACCTGAGCCGAAATCAAGAGTGTGATTGCTCAACAGACTGAGCCACCCAGGCACCCCAGTAAATAATTACTGAGCATCTTTCAGATGCAAGGTCCTAAGAAGGGTATTCAGAGATTTAAAACAAACGAACAAAAACAAAACTAACAAACAAACAAAAAACAACTAGTACTACTTTTCTTCCAGAATAATTCAGTCTATATAAGATTAAAGTGAATGAGGAACAGTGAAAAAAATGACAAATATTATGTAAACATAGATATATGTGTGTGTGTGCGTGCGTCTGTGTGTGTGTGTGTGTGTGTGAGAGAGAGGGAGAGAGATTGAAATTTAAGCTTTAAGGAGGGAGTCTGATTTGTTTAGGTAATTTTTTAAAAAATTCATTAAATAAGGGTGCCTGGGTGGCTCAGTTGTTAAGCATCTGCCTTCGGCTCAGGTCATGGTCCCAGGGTCCTGGGATTGAGCCCCGCATCGGGCTCCCTGCTCCGCGGGAAGCCTGCTTCTCCCTCTCCCACTCCCCCTGCTTATGTTCCCTCTCTCACTGTGTCTCTTTCTGTCAAATAAATAAAATCTTTAAAAAAAAAATTCGTTAAATATGTGGCTTTGGGGCTAGGCTTTAGAAGTTTGAATGTAGAGATGTAAAAGGGGAAAAAAGTTTCATGGATGAAGACACATGTAAAAAATATTGTAAAGAATCATTATTTTGACTGATGACTTGTGGTGTTTTATTCTGATTTACCTCTTCAAATCAATAAAAACAAGCAAAAACAAACAAAAAAACAGTGGCACTAGAGAGCACAGACCCAATAAGTGAAAATGAGAATAATGCTTGGTATTTCCTTCACTGTTCTTGTGGTAAATTTTGCCCCAAGATATTGTAATCCCTAGGGCAACCACTGAGAATATGTATTAAGAAACACATAGTAAAAAAATGACAAGGGAATCAAAATGGTATACTAGAAAATATCTATTTAACACAAAATAATGAAGAATAGAGAAAATGAAAAATACATAAGATATATTAAGAAAAAAAAAAAAACTAGCAAAATGACAGAAATAAATCCTCCCTTATCAGCAATTATGTTACATGGTAATGGATTAAACTCTCCAATTAAAAGTCAGAGATTGGCACAATGGATATTTAAAAACTGATCTAACTATATGCTCACTTTAGACCCAAACACACAAACAGGCTAACTGCTTGAAAGTGAAGGGATTACAGAGTCAACTAAAGAGAGCTGGAGTAGCTATATACGACTATCATAAAAAATCAGATTTTAAGGCAAAAATTGTTGAGAGTCTAAGACATTCGATAATGATAAAAGGTAAATCTGGCAAAAGATAAAACAATTATAAACATATAATCACCTAAAAAGGCATACAGACAAAACATAAAAGAAAAAACTGACAGTGAAGGGAGAAATAAGTAGTTCAACAATAACCCTTGTGCACGTCAGTACCCCACTTCTGATAACGGATAGAGCAACTAGACAGAATATAAACAAGGAAATAGAAGATATGACAACACCATAAACCAAATATACCTAGCAGACAAATATAGGAAACTGCACACAACAACAGGATACAGACTCTCTCATAAGTGCACATAGAAATTGCTCTAGGATAGACCACATGTTATGACACAAAAAATGTCTCAATAAATTTTAAAAGACTAAAAAAAAACACACACAAAGAGCATCTTCTCTAACCAAAATGGAATGAAATTAGAAATTAAAACAGGAACAAATTTGGAAACTTCACAAACACATGGTAATTAAACAATATTCTCTTAAAGGACCGATGGGTCAGAGAAGGAATCATGAGGAAAATTAGAAAATACTTTAAGATGAATGAAAATAGAAATAAAACATACCAAAACTTAGGAGATGCAGTGAAATATCTTCTGAGGTACATTTGTAACTATAAACACCTACCTTTAAAAATAATAAAGATCTTAAATCAATAACCTAATCTTCTACTTTAAGGAATTAGAATAAGAAGAGAAAATGAAACCCTGAGTAAACATTAAGGAGAAAATTATAAAATGGTGATAAATGAAATAGAGAATAGAAAAAGGATAAACTTGACACTTAAACTAACTCTAGAATGATGTGGAGGAGTAAACCATGTGATCTGCTAAAGGGGTGGGATGCAGGCAAATTAAACATCAAGTTCAAAAGGCCAGAAATGGAAAAGATTTGGTTGTGCTTGAGCAGCAACAATAAAGCCCATATGTCCCTGAGCAGGATGAATATAGGAAGAATACTATGAGATGAAATTGGAGTGGTAAGCTGAAGACAGACCACGAAAAATTTTAGACTTTGATCATCACATGATCTATTGATGAAAATGGCACTGGTTATAGGACTCACACTAATAACTTCCTAAACAAAGAGTTTCACATATGGAGAATTAGTCTATTTAAGATAGGTCTGTCCTGGGGCGCCTGGGTGGCTCAGTTGGTTAAGCAACTGCCTTCGGCTCAGGTCATGATCCTGGAGTCCTGGGATCAAGTCCCACATCAGGCTCCCTGCTCAGCGGGGGGTCTGCTTCTCCCTCTGACCCCCTTCCCTCTCATGCTCTCTGTCTCTCATTCTCTTTCTCTCAAATAAATAAATAAAATCTTAAAAAAAAAAAGATAGGTCTGGCCTGTTAAAATTCATAAGCAGCAAACAAATAACTTACAGATTAATTACAAAACATTTACATCTTCAGCCAGTCACTCAATAATTTATCATGTGTTTAAAAAATACTTATTGAGCAACCATTAAATACTAGAGTCTATGCTAGACACTCTGATTTTAAAGAAGACAGAACTGATCTCTATCATCAAAGTACTTACAGTGTACAGGTTAAAGAGAAACATATTCAATAGGTAATTACATATATAAAATGTACTCCAATAGGGACATCCTGGGTGATAAAAGAGGACAGAAATAACAGTTCTCATGGAGAAATAACACTTCAAGTGAAAATCAGAGAAAGAGTTGATATCTTATCCATGGTAAGCATGGAGAGAACCTTCATTGAAGAGGTAACTATTTCTGCAAAAGACTAGATTTAGGATAAACAATAGAATTTAAGAATGATTCTGATTTTTCTGGCTTGAGTAATAGGGGTAGATGATAAAGTTATTAAATAAAGTGAGAAATACTAAAGAATGAATAGGAAAATAAGTTTTGGTTGGGGAAAATAATGACTTCATTTTGTACATATTTGAGTGTGAGATGCCTGTGGAATATCCAAGTGTCAATAATTAGTAAGGAAATTATTTCTATAGTTATAGAATGAAGGGGACAGAAGACTGGGTTAGTGTTAGAATTTGAGAAGCATCAATTCATCATTGTAAATTGAAGTCGTGAATAAATACAATTACTGAAAAAGAATGGTTAGTAGCTAAAGCAGTAAGAACCAAAAAAAAAAAAAAAGAAAGTTGTATTAAAGTGTCAAAAAGGAAAAAAGACAGAAAAAGAAGCCTACTGTTTTTATATGTCAAATGATTCTCAAATAAAAAACCCATAACAGTTTTGAGAAATTTATCTACTGAAAATTGTCCATGGGATTCATTAATTGGAAGTCAATGATGACATTGGCAATTTTTTTTTTTAAAGATTTTATTTATTTATTTGAGAGAGAGAGAATGAGAGACAGAGAGCATGAGAGGGAGGAGGGTCAGAGGGAGAAGCAGACTCCCTGCCGAGCAGGGAGCCCGATGCGGGACTCGATCCCGGGACTCCAGGATCATGACCTGAGCCGAAGGCAGTTGCTTAACCAACTGAGCCACCCAGGCGCCCGACATTGGCAAATTTTGCTGAAGTACTGATGATGGGAAACCAATTTGCAGTGGTTTTAGGAAACAGAGATAATGTGACACCACATGATAGACGGACAGCGTGGCACCACATCATTGGCAGAGTTTCACTGTAAAGATGGAAAAAGAGAACATGAAAGGATGTTAACTGGAAGCGATATGTAGAGGGAATTGCCAATCTTGAGGGAGAAGTTGAAGACAGGAGTAAGAGCTCCAGCCCGAGGAAGAACAGAAAGGAATTAAATTTAAGGAACAGATAGAAGATTTGGCTGAAGGAGGGAGGGAGAATTTGTTTCTTTTTTACAAGTAGATAATAGTACAATAGAGTAATCCCCTCTTTCTCCAAAAGTGTTAAGCTTTCAAGCATGGTATCTCTGAACTGTAAGTTGCTAGTATAAGTGTATCTTGATCTTCCCCTACTTCCATTTTCCTACAAGGCTCAGTTGATGAACTATTTCTTCTTTTCCACATCATCAAATTCTCACCCTGTACCCTTCACCCCATCATTTTCCAGCCACTTGCTGACCATGACCCATTGCTCATTCTGACTTTAATTCTTTCCCCTATGTTTTCAACACTTCTATGACTGATGTAGTTTAATTAAAGTATTGATTCTGAAGCCTAATTGTCTTGGCTCTACCACTTACTAGATGAGTAACTTGGGGCAAGTTATTTATCTTTCTATGCCTCAACTTGCTCCTCACCTATAAGATAGAGATAATAGAGTTAATCCATGTAAAGTGCTTGGAGAAGTACCTGCTACTTAATAAAACTCAATAAATATATTCTACTATATTTTGTCCTTGAGCCTTCAAATTTCTTGTTGCCCTAAAATTTACCAATAGTATTTATTCAAAGCATCAAATTCTAACCATGAGTTTTAACCTTCTCTTCTCATCCAACCTTCCTAGATATGTGTTCTCCTCCAATGTTTGCATGTCCTTAACTCACATTCTGATGAAATTCACTTTAATCTGTTTTCCTTTCAATACTCTATCTAGACTACTTTCACTAAAGACACCAATTAACGTTTAACTGATGGTTTCATTTTTCATAGATCTCTATAGCTTTTGGCAACATGGACCATTCTCTTCATAATTGAATTGTTAATGCTCTTAGATTCCATCATGACACACACTCTTGGTTCTTCCTACCTCTCTCCCTACAGACTATTCTATCTGTGCATCTCGAAAGGGTCTTCTTCCTTTGTCTATCTGCTAAATGATGGTAATCCTTATAGTTCTGTCTTAGTCTGATTTTTCATATAAAATTATATACATCCTTGTTACAGACCGTTCACTCATTATTGCATATTTTCATCCCAGACCTCTCCTCTGGGCTTTAACCATTTATATCTAGGTGTAAAAGAGGTAACTCAATAATGTACCTTGTTATGTACTGCCTTATATTTTCCCTTGCCATGTGTTCACATATATTTTCAGTTGACAATTTCTTGATTCATTTATTCATGTTAGAAACCTTAGCATAACACTAAACACTATTCTTTCATATTCCCATTCAAATAATCATTGACTTTTGCCAATTTTTGAATCTTCAATATTTTAAAAATCAGATCCATCCTTTCCTTTGCATTAACACTGAGTTAAGACATGTCTTCATCATTCCAGGAATAGAACAGTTTAAATAATCTTTTAAAGTGTCCCCTTGTCTCAAACTTGCCCAACTGAATCCCATTCCAACCCAAATAGCAGACAGTAATGGGGAAATGTGGTTCTGATTGAATCACTTTCCTCTTAAGGACTTGCCATGGTCACGGGTAAAAAAATACGACATTCAATGTCTTTAATTACATGTCCCATACCAGTCTCTCAGATCAAATTTGGTTTGTCTTCTATGCTTTATCAATTTTGAAGTTCTTGAAGTTACTCTTAAGTTCAGGCTGTTTTGAGTTCTCTGTGGTTTTGCTTATGCTACAGCCAACACCTAAACTGTTCTTCCTACTCTTTCTCTTTTAATTTAATTCATTGCTTCCTTGCCTTTGAGATACAACTCAAACATCACATCTTGAAGCTGCTTTCCTGAGCTCATCTTTCTCCCAGGTAAATTGAGGAGCTCCTCTGTCAAGCACCACATTGTCTATAACCAGTGCTATCATGCACTTGCCATATTGGTTTATAACTGTATGTTTCATTAATATTCCAGGCTCTCTTCAAAACCTATTCATAATTAACCTATTAACCTTTGTATCTTTGTATCCATAGAATTTAGCATAGTGTCTAGTGCATATTAGAGCTTGGTAAATGCTTTTTAGGAAATGACAAAATGTTTTCAGCCATTTAGAAATAATGTTGTCAAACAAAAACCAAAGTTTATGGTTTGTAACCAAAGTTACAAATTTATGAATTTTTGTGTATCTGTAAAATTCTCAGATAAACTCAACTTTTTCATGAATATCATCTTTATGCTTATTGCTGGATTTCATTTGCTAAAATAAAATATTTGGCTTTGTAGGTATCCTTTTATTTTATTTTATTTTATTTTATTTTTTTAAAGATTTTATTTATTTATTTGACAGAGAGAGACACAGCGAGAGAGGGAACACAAGCAGGGGGAGCGGGAGAGGGAGAAGCAGGCTTCCCGCTGAGCAGGGAGCCCGATGCGGGGCTCGATCCCAGGACCCTGGGATCATGACCTGAGCCGAAGGCAGACGCTTAACGACTGAGCCACCCAGGCGCCCCTGTAGGTATCCTTTTAAAGGGAATTAGTCTGTATTATTATTATTATTTTTGTAATATCTGTGCTGGGATTTGGTATCAGAGTTATACCTACCCCAAAACTTTGGAAATCTCTGAACAAGCATGGACTTTTATACACACATCAAACATGCACACATTATATGTACATGTCTATGTTGTTTTTGTGTGTGTGCATGTATGAGTTGGTATGATTCTATGTATTTGTGTGAGTGCTTCGGTAAAGTGCGAGCACAAGTCTATATAATATATATACTAGTCAACATGAATATACACAGACTTTCCCTATCTGTGTTCACATTTCCATTGTGGAAGAATGCATTAGTGTGTGTGTGTGTGCATTTACATCTGTGTGCATGCATTATGCATGTCTGTTGTATGTATGAACGTTCATGTGATATTAAATGTTAAGTTCATGTGCACCACCTACCTCCTAGATTGAAAATTACGTGTCCATCTCAGAGAAAAAAATTCAAAATGGAAAAGTGCCCTTGCTGGATGTAAATTGTGCTGCCCTTGTTCCCTCAGGTTTGCATCCCTTATTTTTCAGTGCTTTATATAACCTGATGCTGCCAGGACTGTTTGAAGAATTCTTGCTTCAGGTCCCTTCCAGCCGTCTATGAAAAATTCATATCCAGCTCTTGCAAAGACCGAATTCCAGCAAAGATTTTGCTATGTCCTGATGTGCACCTGTCTCAGAGTAGTCTATAAATACAGGGGAAAAGCTTTCCCAAACAATTCAATTTTAATTTTTTTGGTAGATCCCAGCTTTCCAGCTGAGAAGCACGATTTCTCTTTTATTCAATTATGCAAGTGGTTTCTTATCTTCAAATTCCCATTTCTTAAGTTGTATAAGGAGCTTTACAATTTTAAAATCATTTCCACACACTATCTTATTTGATTTTGTGTGACCTTGGTGAAGTCATTTCACTGCTCTGAGTTTCCATTTCTGCAAAATTATAATGCCTGATACCTAGACATAGACTCCTGTGAGAATGCAGAGAAGGTAACGAATTCTAGAGCCTGTGAACTCTAAAATAAATGTGCAAAACCGTAACTTATTGGTATTGTCATTATTACTCCTCTCAACAAGACTATAAAGTAGAGAGTAAAAGACATTACAAGGTAGTTTATAGACTAAGAACAATTTAATAGTCTCTATTGATATACTTGGAAAACAGAACAATAAGCTACTTTTCTTTAGACAAAAGAAGGGCACCCATAAGATAACACCTTTTACCCATTATATTCACAATACTGCATTTAATTAACAACCAGTGTTAGCAAGCGGGTGGGAAATGGCATTCTAATACATCATAGACACTGTTGGTATACACTATTTTACAAACTGTTTAGCTATATCTATCAAACTTTTGGTTCTACTTAATCTTTGATCCATTCATTCCCATTCTTGACATCTAACCTAAGGGAAAATAGCATACCTATAAATGCACACGTATGCATATACAAATACACACATATATGCATATATATGCAGGGACTGCAAGTTAATATATATTTTATATGTGTATAAATAGAGGTGCATGTGCATGTATTTGTAAATATACATATATGATGAGAGTATGTAAGAAATATGCATATTTGTTAAAATTTTAATAGCTAATCATTGAGAACTAACTCAATGTCCATCTGTAAGTGAAGGTTAAATAAAATGTGCTCTATTCCTAACACAGGATTCTATGAGCCATGAAAAGAATAGATGAGATCTAGTACTAACCTGGAAATAGAACTACATTATATTATTACTTGAATAAAGCAAGTTGCAGAAAAATATGCCTGGGATAAACACATTAATTAAAAATATATTTACAGGGGTGCATGGGTAGCTCAGTCATTAAGCATCTGCCTTCTGCTCAGGTCATGACCCCGGGGTCCTGGGATCGAGCCCCACATCAGGCTCCCTGCTCTGCTGGAAGTCTGCTTCTCCCTCTCCCACTCCCCCTGCTTGTGTTTCCTCTCTTGCTGTCTCTCTCTCTCTCTCTCTCAAATAAATGAATAAAATTTAAAAAAAAACAAAAATATATTTATAAATGTAAACATATTGGTTTAGGGACAAAGGTGGACTTCGCTTCTACATGATTCTGCATTGCTTGATTTTTATGGCCAAGTATTATTTTTGTAATTGAACAAAAGTGTATCAATATAAGAAAGAAAGAATACACTAAAAAGCATTTACATTTTTTAGAGACACAAAGTAAGTATATTAAAACTCTCTAGAGACCATTCCATTGCACCGCTAACTAAAAGCAACTGTGTAATCCAGCAGTTGGAAATGAGTATCTAATAAGTGCATTATAATTCTGGCTCATTCAATGCCGCCCTGTGGAATCCTCTGGAGGCAAGAGTTTCACTGTTGTCTTTCCTTTAGAGCTTATTATGGAATTATAAAAGCTATCATTTCCTTACTTCTCTGGATTTTTTTCTGAATTAAAACATTTTTCTTGATTGGAAGCAGTCCCTTGTGAAATGAAGGAAGCTATGAGAAGAATCTTCGTACAGAATGCACTCTCCAAGAAGCAGTATCACATTGAACGTGCAGACCCTGACATTTTCATTCAGGAGAAACTGCGTTAAAACTTACGTTCTAGTAAACTTAAAATTTACAAAAAGAAACATTTTGTCCCTCATGGGCAGAGCAAGGGGCAAAACTTTGTGCTTTGCCAAGCAGCTCTTTCTCTGTATGTTTAAGATTTAACCAGAAGTTGCAAGAAGCGCTCAGCATTGATCCCTGAATCTCAGTCCCATGGGAAGCCAGGAAATATCTTGGGGTGCTCTGTCTTTGCTCTCAGGAGTATACCCTTCACAGAACCTAGACGGGCTAATAAAGCATAAATGAAACCATATTTTGGTAGAAGTAGAACAGAATGGAATAAATGAAGTAAAAAGATAGATTTCCAACCTTGGCTCTGCCACTTATTAACTGTGAACTTAAGTCACATACTTACGAAATATGTTTTTGTTCTATGAAATAATATATATAAAATGTTTAATAGAGAGACTGCTAGTAGCAAGCACTCCCCCAAAGCCAGCTACTATTACTATAAGAAAATAAATATATGAGGGAAAATAAGAAATGTGAGTTTCTTTTTTCCCCTTCTCCCTTTTACCTGCAGAATAAATTTCAACTACTTTAGGACTGTTTAGCCTGATTTTCACCAACTGACTCCAGAGTATATTTCTAGAGTCTATACTTGGCCATCTACACTTTATATGTGTCTTCTGGTCAATAATTTTTGGAATTTTTACTGGTGCCTTCTGTTAAGAAGGCCATTTTTGAACCCCCTTGGTTATTAGCTTCTCATTTATTACTTCCAATATGAATGTCATCACTTTTGGAGGCTTACCTAGTCAGTAATACAGCCCCAAATAGCAGGTATAACACATTGATTCTCCTAAGTGTTCCTACAGCATCATATGCCCAAGGATCATCAATATTTTTGCTATATATTAGCTTAGTAGCTACTACTAACTTACCTTCTAGATAAATATTTTTTATAGTACTTAGCAAGAGAATTGATAAAAAGTAGTTCTAAAAATCATCTAAATTAATGCCTATAAATTAAGCTTATAAGCTTACTCAGAAGGAAAAATAGATACCTAAATTTAAAAACCTGTTGACCCCCCCTTTAGTGGGAAAGTTTTGAGTTTCTCATCAAGTATGATACTAACTGTAGAGTTTTTCATATTTTCTATCAAGTTGAGAAATTTCACTTTATTCTTAGTTTACTGAGAAATTTTATCATAAATGAGTATGGGATTTTTTCAATTCCTTTTCTGCTTTTATCAATAAGATCACATGATATTTTGTTTTTAGCCTCTTAATGAGATGGATTATATTAACTGATTTTCAAATGTTGAACCAGCTTTCCATACCTGAGATAAATTCCATTTTGTTGTGGTATATAATTCTTTGTACACATTGTTGGATTCAATTTGCTAATATTTTGATGAGGATTTTTCACTTACGTTCATGAGAAATATTGTTCTGTAGTTTTCTTGTAATGTCTTTGTCTGGCTTTGGTATTAAGATAATGCTGGGCTCACAATGAATTAGGAAGTATTCTTTCTGCTTCTATCTTTTGAAAGAGATTGTAGAGAAGATGTATAATTTCTTCCTTACATGTTTGGTAGAGTTTACCTGTGAATCCATCTGGGCCTGGAGCTTTCTATTTTGGAAGATCATTAATTATTGACTCAATTTCTTTGATAGATGGAGGCCTATTTAGATTGTCTTTTTCTTCTTGTGTTAGTTTTGGCAGATTATGTCTTTCAAAGAATTGCTCCCTGTCATATATGTTATCAAATTTGTGGGCATAGAGTTTTTCATGATATTTCTTTATTATCCTTTTAACGATCGTGGGCTCTTTAGTGGTTTCCCCTCTTTCATTTGTGATATTTGTAATATGTGTCCTCTTTCTTTCTTAATTAGTCTGCTACAGGCTTAGAGATTTTATTGATCTTTTCATTCATTGATTTCTACTCCAAGTCTTATTATGTATATTCTCTTGCTTATTTTGGATTTACTTTATTCTTCTTTTTCCTAGAAATAGATCATTGATTTTAGATCTTTCATCTCTTCTAATATATGCATTAAATGTTACACATTTACCTCTAAGAACTGCTTTTGCTACATCAAACAAATTGTATTTTCATTCCGACTTAGTTCAAACTATTTTTTTTATTTTTCTTGAGATTTTTTTTCTTTGATCTATGTGTTACTTAGAAGTGTGCTGTTTAATATCCACATATCTTAGAATTCTCCAGTTCCCTATGGTTGTCCCAGAGTTTACAATATACATTTATAACTAATCCAAGTCCACTTTCAAATAACATTATAGCACTTTACAGGTCTTGTGAGTACCTTACAATAACAAAATAATCCTAATTCCTCCCTACTACCCTTTGTATCATTGCTGTTATTAATTTCACTTATATATAAGCATCTGTTCTGAACAAAAGATTCACAACAGCCGTGTTTTGCTTTCAAAAATGAAAGAAAACTTTATTATTATTATAGAAGCCTAATAGAAACAGAAGACGAAGGGAATCTACACATAGATGAAGGTAATAGTAAGCAATAAATGAGAATAAGGCAAAGTTACATCAAATCAGGTAAACATTCAACCTCATTAGCTGGGGAAGCCCTGTGGAAACAGCCAAGCTGGAGTCCTGATTGAGAGTCCTGGGCAGAACGTCCTCCCCACACGTGAGAGTTCCAATTGACCATTCCCATAAGGGCCATATTTATAAGGCAGATAACAAGGTCTGAAATTAAACATTTGTTTGCCTACGTGCAGTTTGGAGCGAGCTGCATTTCTATGTTATCATGTTTTTATATTTTCCAAGGAGCCTGGGCTATGTGTGTCTGCCTCCCCTCCCGGATTCCATTCTGAGGGGCCAGCCCAGCCTGGAGCAGGAGGGGATGTGAGGCAAGATTTGTAGCTCTTGGCATCCAGAATAGAAGGGCCAGTTCTCACCTAGAGGGCAGATAATCTATTTTAAATAACCAGGGTCCCAAGGTTATTCACACAGCATGAGTCTCACAAACATTTCTTAGCCTGCTTGCATACATGCACGTCCAGGTGGTTGGTTATGCAGGACAAATTACAGAAACATCTATCTGCATAGAACAGCATCCATAACCCTATATAAGATATATACATAATCATGCATATTCAAATACATTGTTGGTGTTATTATTTTGAACAAATTTCTGTTATATTGATTAAAAATAAGAAAAATAAAAGTTTTTATTTTTCCATCACTTATTCCTGCTTTGATCTCTTCCATTTTTAAATTTGGATCTGAACTTCTGACCTGCATTATTTTCCTTCCTAACATTTCTTGCAAGGCATGTGGACTGGCAACAAATTCCCTCAATGCCCGAAGTCTGGCATTCATTGGAAGAAATTCTCAGTTATTGTTGTTTTAAATATTTTTCCTGTGTATTTTCTGTTCCTTAAAGTAGTCCCATCCCAAGGATCTTATATGTTTAGCAGTTGTTTCATAGTCCTTGGATATTCTCTTCTGTTTTTGTTTTTGGTTTTTGTTTTTCTTCTGTTTGCTTCTCAGCTTTTGAAATTTCTATCGCTATATCCTCAAGCTCAGAGACTATTTTCTCCCCCATGTCCATTATGGCAGTCTTCATTTCTGTGACAGTGTTTATCTCAAGCATTTTTTTGTGTTTTTTTGGTCCTTTCTTAGGATTTCCATCTCTCTGCTTCTATTGCCCATCTGTTCTTGCATGCTGCCTACTTTACCCATTAGAGCCTTTGCATATTATTCACAGTTCTGATTAATCTCTGGTTCTGATGCTTGCTCTGCTCTTTAAATTGTGTGTTTTGTCTTTTATTATACCTTGTCATTTTTTCTTGATAGTTGGACATCATGTAGCCAGTAAAAGGACCTGCTGTGTTGATACTAATATAATTGAACACATCTTGAAGAAACACATAGATGTATATGTATATTTATTTAAGAATCTAGAGATTTATTAAACACTTGCCATATCCAAATACAGGCCTAAGACTTTCACATAATTATAACTACTTTCTTACTTCCTCACCTTTTTATAAAATTCTTGGTGAGGAGGTAAGAAAAACTATTTACTTTGGAGTTTATTCTTGTGACAAAGGTTATTACCACTTGAGAAAGAGTCCAGATCTTCTATAAAATGGATAAATTTCCAGATTTGGAATAAGAAGGCTCTTAGATATCTTCTACAATGTTTTTTTTGTTCCCTTATATCTTTTAATTAAGAAACTGGAGTCCCGAGAGTTTAATTTGCTTAACTGTTAGGCATTTTATTAATTATTTTATAACCAAGGGAATAACACAAAGCAAGTAGTAGTGGAAGTAAGACCCAAACCATTGTGTCTGGACTCCAAGGCCAAAGTGCTGTCCAGTGTTTTCCATAGTACTATGGCTCTTTCTAAAACTCTCTATTTTGAGATAATTGTAGACTTATAAAAGAGCTTCAAAAACAGTACAGAGTTACTGTAACCCTTCACTCAGCTTCCCCTAATGTTATATCCTAACATATTAAATTAACAAAACCAAGAAATTAATATAAATATA
The DNA here is from genome assembly GCF_964656455.1 of Halichoerus grypus. Lineage (NCBI taxonomy): Eukaryota > Metazoa > Chordata > Mammalia > Carnivora > Phocidae > Halichoerus > Halichoerus grypus. The sequence continues at coordinate 10,404,658 of NC_135721.1, forward strand.
ATGCTACCACTAAGCTACAGATTTTTAAATGTCCAGAATAGGCAAATAAATACATAGACAGAAAGATTAGATGAGTTACCAGGGGCTCATGGGAGGGAGGAGTGGCAAGTTACCATTTAATAGGTATGGGGTGTCAGTTCAGGCTAGTAAAAAGGTTTTTGAACTAGATTGAGGTCATTGTTGCAAAAATTGTGAATGCATCATATGCCACTGGCCTTCACACTTTAAACTAGTTAACTGCATGTTATATGAACTTGACCTCAGTTTTTTTAAAAAATGGATGACCATGGAACTGTTAGAGTAGGCTCTTACAATAGCCCAGCTGAGAGTTGATACAAGCTTAGCTTATCCTACAAGCAATAGAAGATGGAGAAATTTGAAAGATATAATTTTATAGGAAGGAAAATTGATGTGACTGGTGATGACTTAGGTATGGGAGTACAGGAAGATATGGGTTATTTATAATATGAACATTTCCCCAACTCACATAGTATTTACTCCCTTCTGGATAATCTTCTATTATTTCTGACAGGCTTCCAGTAAAACATGTATCACAGGAAATTATAATGGATTGTAAATTTGTTTACCTTTATCTACTGTAAGGTTCCAAAGCATATATTGAACTATTAATTTTTGCATTCCCATTGCTTGTCTCAGTGTTTGTTACACAGCAGGCACTCCATGACTTCTGGATGAATGATGATGATTACACATAAATAGTTTTGTCAGTGATGTATATGCCTGAGAATGTTTATAAATTTCTTAGCCAGCCTTTTGTTCATGAATATTGAGAACATCAACTGTCCCTCTTTGAATGAAACAAAACACAAATCATTGCAGTTGTAATTAGTGATGTCATTATAATATTCTGTAGGTACTAATATTAAATCCATAGATATGACTGAGTTGATAAATAGCAAACGCATACAGAAATTCTCTTTGCTTTTGTGATAAATTAATGTATGAAATAATTTATACCAAATTCTAATGTTTCCATTTCTCCAAAATAGCCTGGTTACTCATTTCCCGGAGGATAAACGGCTTGTCAGAAATGGGAAGCTTTAATATTGTAAATATTTCAGCTCTTTTGAAATTAATCTGCAAATGCAATCTTAATCAAATCTCAACACATATTTTTGAAAATAGGTAAGATGATTTTAACTATGTCAGTAAGAACAAATGTAGTGTAATGATTTGAATACCAATATATTTATGAGGTTAATTGTATTGAATAGCTGTAACGATTTACATGGCCCATGGCCATGTGAGAAAAGGCAGACGCATCAATGAAATGACATAGAAAACTCTTTAAAAGACATTATACATAGAATTTAACATTTTAAAATGTCATTTAAAACTGGTAGTTAATTGGGGCACTTGGGTGGCCCAGTCAGTTGAGCGCCTGACTTTTGGTTTCAGCTCAGGTCAGGATCTCAGTTTCGTGAGAAGGAGCCCCGTGTTGGACTCCATGCTCAGCACAGAGTCTGCTTGAGTTTCTCTCTCCCCTTCCCTCTCCCTGCCTTGTGGGCTCGCTCACTTTCAAATAAATAACTAATCTTAAAAAATAAAAATTATCTCCTCTCCCTCTCCCCACCTCCCCAAATAAATAAATAAATAAATAAATAAATAAATAAGGCTGGTAGTCAATTAATGAATTATTCAAAAAATAATCATGGAACACCCACTATTTAATAGAAAAAGGTTGAACATTGGGGCTCCTGAGTGGCTCAGTCTGTTAAGCATCTGCCTTCGGCTCAGGTCACGGCTCAGGCCCTGCACTGGGTTCCCTGCTCAGTTGGAAGCCTGCTTCTCCCTCTCCCCCCTGCTTGTGCTTTCTCTCGCTCTCAATAAATAAATAAATAAAATCTTTAACAAAAGGAAGTAAAAGGATTGAACAAGCCAGATATGTATTTCATATTTATGCTAAAATAGCCTAATATAGTTCACATTTTAAAAGCCATAAAAGAAGTAAAAGAAAGTATAATGTATACTTTTGTTATAGTCTATGTAGAAGAGTTTCTAAAACATCAGTAAAAGCAGAAAGCATGAAAAAAAGGCTGATTTTTTTTTTTTGGTAAATTAAAAAAATAGATAAAACTGCCAAACTGAATAAAAGTGATAAATTAAGGAAAACGTTGCAACAATATAAAATAGGAAAGTTTGTTCTCTTTTACATTAAAAGATATCATATCATAACAATAATAGAATTGTTCTGGAGGATAATTTGAAAACAGATCTCAGAAATTGGCATCACAAGAATACCATTAAACTAGTAATTCTACTTACACACATTTTTCCTAAAGAAATTGTCAGGTAAGGGAAAGAGATATAGCACACATATTTTTTCTTTTTTTTTTAAGATTTTATTTATTTGCCATAGAGAGAGTGAGAGAGAGAGCGCACAAGCAGGGGGAGCGGCAGGCAGAGGGAGAAGTAGACTCCCCACTGAGCAGGGAGCCCAACATGAGACTTGATCCCAGGACCCTGGGATCATGACCTGAGCTGAAGGCAGATGCTTAACTGACTGAGCCACCCAGGCGTCCCATAGCACACGTATTTTCATTGCAATGGTGTTAAGAGTAGCAAAATACAATTGGAATCAGTATAAATGTACATCAGTACATTACAGATTACATGCATCAAATTATTGTATATTCATAAAATAAGAGATTATGAAGAAATATGAAATAGTACTGTAGGTATATGTGGATACATACAAAAAGGCTTATATCGTTAATATTAAAAAAGCATATTTTGGAATATATGCTGTATGATTATATGTGTGTGCAAATATGTATAGAGAGATAAAAATGAATGGAAATGTATACATTAATACTGAAAAAGAAATGTGTACACATATTTATATATGCATGTATTTATTTATGTGCCAGCGTGTGTAGACACAGATATAAAGAGAATTGCAGCCATTTATCATAGTTAAAATTAGCCATCTTCACTTTTTTTTTTTTTTTTTAAAGATTTTATTTATTCATTTGAGACACAGAGATACAGAGAGAGAGAGAGAGAGCATGAGCAGTGGGAGAGGCAGAGGCAGAGGAAGAAGCAGACTCCCCGCTGAGTCAGGAGCCTGATGTGGGACTCGATCCCAGGACCCTGGGATCATGACCTGAGCCGAAGGCAGATGCTTAACCATCTGAGCCACCCAGGCGCCCCATCCAGCCATCTTCACTTTTGAGTGATGGGTTTAGGAATGATTTTGTTATTACTTTTACTTTTATAAAACTTTTGTTAATTTATAACTTAATCTTTAATAATTCAGCATCGAGAGTGGGGAGTTTATACTTTTGTTTGTTAATTTGAATTTTTGAGTTAATTCCCTAAATCAGCATTACATACTTCAGCGATAATGAGTTAGTATTTGAAAGCTTCCAAGTAGAAGCCCATGATCTTGAGGCAGCTGCTATAAGAGCTTCAGTTATCTTTAGCTCTGAACAACACTGGAGGCTTCATAAAAGAAATAAAAATGTCTTTTTATTGGTTAAATGTGTGGCTTCAGGATATATGGATTAGCAAAAACATAATGAACAGGAGTTCTCCACCTTGCATCAACAGGGTACAGGAATTGAGTGTGTGCATTCGGCTATTACTTGAGAGTAACACCTGAGGCTTGATTCTAAAATGGTTGGTTGTCCAGGCACTGATTCAGACTTCTGTTGCCTGAATCCAATTAAGGTTAACTAAATTATGGTAGTAAAAGTTTGCCATATTTGCTTTGGGACCTTTCAATGCAAGGTGTTACTGGTGCATTTTGAGCATGACAAACAGAGCTTCATTGAGCTTAAAGAACAAGGAACAAGAAAGTTTTTGCGAGTAAGAATGTATGTATGTAGTAGAAAGCAGGCTGAGAATTACTTTAATGGGAGGTTGGAGGGAAGAGACCTCGAGTAATAATATTCATCAAAAAGAGGTACATGTTATGGTGAGTGCTGTGAATTATGAAAGACTGATGAATCACAGACCTGTACCCCTGAAACAAATAATACATTATATGTTAATAAAAAAAATAAATGAATTAAAAAAAGAGAGACTAGTACTTGTGAATGACCAAATGTACTTAGATCACTTTGCAAATATTATGGCCTGTCCACAAATTCATATACAGATAATTTTCAATCAGAGATGCATTTTCAGTGACTATATATTTAGTAAAAAATAACCATCAATATTTGATGAAGAGTCAATATGATCCAGATCATGTTCACCAAACATGATACATCAAATTATATATATACACATATATATGTGTGTGTGTGATCTATATCTATATCTGCACTTATCTATATACACACACATTCCCATACAGATAAAAAAAGTGAGGCTTAAAAAATGCAATAGCTTAGGGCGCCTGGGTGGCTCAGTTGGTTAAGCAACTGCCTTCGGCTCAGGTCATGGTCCTGGAGTCCCGGGATCGAGTCCCGCATCGGGCTCCCTGCTCAGCAGGGAGTCTGCTTCTCCCTCTCCCGCTCCCCCCTCTTGTGCTCTCTCACTCTCTCTCTCTCAAATAAATAAATAAAATCTTTAAAAAAAAATGCAATAGCTTAATTATAGACAAAAAACATGTAATAAAAATTGCAAAGTGTTTAGATTGAATAATCTAAATAAAATAACAGAAAACCAATAGGATAGCAAAACATGAGGTTTTCAGCTAAGCCTCTACGTGGAAGGAAATATATAGCCTTAAGAGAATATATTTTAAAGGAAGAGTGATGATAAATTATTGAGTCATGGTTTCAAGTAAAAAAAAAAATACAAAAATCATCAGAGTAAATCTGAAGGGCATAATAAACAATTAACTAGGAGAAAATCAAAAGCATCAACAAAAACAAAAGCTACTCCTCTAAAAAGACTAACAAAATAACATGGATCTGGCAGAAGTAATCAAGAAAACAAAGAGAAGGCAAAGCCAATTATATTGAAGACAAGAGAGAGGATGCAGATACATAGAGGAATCTGTAAAAACTAAGAACTACTAAGAACAAATTACTATCGAAACACTAGGAGAATATACACTGCACATATAATTTTAGAAAAACATACATCACCAAAATAAAGTATGAATCAAAATCCAAAAGAATTCCTTCCTTCCCAAAAGCCACGTTTGTAGTAAGAACACGCACTACCCCAGATGGGAGCAAACTCAGCCAAGATCTCCAGAGCAGCAGACATGACCCACAGCTGACCACGTGACTATGATCAAGCACTGCCCGTGGTAGCCAAGGCCAGACCAAGGCTGGACGTTTGGTTCCTGGACCTTTTGGGAAAGCATATACAGCACTATAGCTGTATCCTAGTTGTATATTATTAACTTAGCTCCAGGTTCTGTTTTGTCCCCTACATACTTATGTTTTATGCACCTCTTTTTTTTTAAGATTTTATTATTTATTTATTTATTTGAGCGAGAGAAAGAGAGCATGAGCAGCGTGAGGGGCAGAGGGAGAAGCAGACTCCCTGCTGAGCAGGGAGCCTGATGCGGGGCTTAATCCCAGGACCCCAAGATCATGACCTGAGCCGAAGGCAGATACTTAACTGACTGAGTCACCCAGGCAGCCCTGTTTTATGCACCTCTTAACCTCATGCAATATCAATCGTTAACTTTGCCTTCTTCACTCCTACTCTCTGTTTACCCACCGATTGTAGAAACCTAATGGGGACCAGATGGTAACATCTGTATTGAAGCTATCTGGTGCACCTGATCATGCTGGGGCCCAAATGGCACCTCATTGTTGGCAAGAATGGATACCTCCAGATTGTTTCAAGGCCCCCTCACCCCACTTCAGGGTTTCAAGAAAGCATTCACTCTCCTCTCATGTTTTCTAGGCTCAACAGGGCACATAAAACATATAAAAGCTGTCCCTAGGCTCAACAGGGCAAGGCAGCCTTGGGAATGATCTCCTGCCTTCTCCTTGAGCTGCCCTTCTGATGGCACAGCTTTCTTTGCTTCAAGTCCAGTGACTCAAACATTGGCCTACTGTGCACTGGGTGCATGGACACATTTGAGTTCGGTAACAAGACCAGTTTAGCTGAAGTCCACAAACTCATGAGTTAAATAAGTGTTCATTGTCTTATGCAGCTGAGGTTCTCTGTCAGTTCATTATGCAGTGCTGTTGAGGCAATAGATACGAACTCAAAAAGGTAACAGCACTTGGTTAAAGACCACAGTTGGTTACGCTGAAATTAGAACCCAAGTCTGTCTAGCTCCAGATCCCATACACTGCAGCAAATGAATTATGCTGTAGTATGACTGCCAAAGACCCCCACTCAATTTCCGAAGATTTAAGATCATACAGAGTATGTTCTCTGCACAAAATGCAATTAAGTTAAGGTAAATAATTGAAGAGCAGTTAAAAATATCAATATATTTGGAAATTTAAAAACCAATTTCAAATAACTCAGAAGGAATTATACATGAAATTTAAAAATATTTAGAAATGAGCCAAGAAAAGATTATAATAGGCCAAAATTTAAGGAATGAGGCCAAGCTAGTACTTGGGAAATCCGCATCCTTAAATGCTTACACCTTATGAGTGAAAATAAGAAAGGCTGGAAAATGATTCATTAAACAACTACTTTAAGAAGTCAGAAAATTCACAAATGCATTAAATACAAGAACAGCTGAAGTAAGGATAAAATGAATATAATAGCAAACTCTTAAGATAGAAAACATAAAGATAATAAATAAAACCAAATATTGATTCTTGGAAGGACCTAAAAACTTTATTAAGCTGATAGAACTAAGAAAAAAAGAGAAAAGTCATGAATAAACAATATGAGGAATTAAAAAGGGACTATAAATATAAATGCGGCAGAGTTTAAAAGATAAAATATAAACATCTTACTGTCAGCAAGTTTTAGAAGAGATAAATATGAGAAAGCCTCTAAAAGGTAAGAGATGGTAACTGACCTTGTAAGAATAGATTAAAAACCTGAAAATACCCACAACATGTTGAAGAAAATTAATCTGCCAATAATGATCTTACCACAAAGAATAGATCAACTCCATGTTTTCATAGGTTAGCTTCTCCAAATAGTTACAGTAAATTAATCCCACTCTTTTTTTTTAAAGTGGTTCTTTTTTTTTTTTTTTTTAAGATTTTATTTATTTATTTGATAGAAAGAGACACAGTAAGAGAGGGAACACAAGCAGGGGCAGTGGGCAATTCTCAAACATGGATTCTTCTCTGGAATCTTTCTATATGTCATTTTATTAGTTAATTAGTCCTTATTTTTGCCCAGATTTGTACAGTAAGAACCAAAAGTAACAGGAAGGTATGAAAGGTGCATCAGACCACATCACCTGCCCATTGAATTTCTGCATGATGTAGGGGGAGCTCCAGGCATGTGCCAGCAACATGCATTAAGTACGTATGTCATATGCCGGACTCTTTATATGCATTCTCCAAAGCCACAGAAGGTATTTTAGCCTTGAGGAACGCAACATAAAGTCATAAAGGAGTTAATACCCAGAGGGGTAAATCTAACAGGAAATTTACACACCCAAAAGCTGTTTGGGATCTGTGAATAAGTATGCCAGGCTCCTCATCTTCCAGTGGAATAATTTTGAGGCAGAACCAAAATTAGGACATAAAGCAATGCTTGTTAATATCCATTTAATATGCATATCAATTGGTGATTTAAAAGCAATTTTTAAAAGATTGCGTGGCCTAAACTAAAAGTCTTTTTTTTTACTTAAAGAGTGGAGTTGTATGTTTTATTATATAGAAAATGGTTTGGGGCTGAGGTATTACACATTGTGATTTCCCTATAAGAATAAACAATACCCAGGAAATACTGTTATGAATAAAACTTATTACCAGAAAGAGATTGCTGAAAAGTGGAAGTTAGGAAGCTCTCTATATTAAAAGGATCTAAGCATGGGATGCCTGGGTGGCTCAGTCAGTTAAGTGTCTGCCTTTGGCTCAGGTCATGATCCCAGGGTGCTGGGATCGAGTCCCACATAGGGCTCCCTGCTCAGCAGGGGAGCCTACTTCTCCCTCTGCCTGCCACTTCCCCTGCTTCTTCTCTCTGTCTCTGTCTCTCTCTCTCTCTCTGATAAATAAATAAATAAATAAATAAATAAATAAATAAATAAATAAAATCTTAAAAAAAAGGATCTAAGCAAAGTATAAAATGGATGACATAATGACTAAGAAGTATTTAATGCAAGATGCAAGGATGTTTGTCTACCATTAGAAAATGCATGAATGTAACTTACACATTAATAGGTTAAAGGAAAATAAGCAATTTGGATATCTCAATAGATGTTAAAAAAGCATTAAAAATGTTCAGTAGAAATTATTTTCAGAAAATAGGGAAGAATTAGAAAACCAGAAATGGGTTATTTGATTCCCCAACATACATACAAAAACTGAATATGTTCCCCCCTAAGATTACTAATTAAATGATTGTAATTTGTAGCAGAGTTTAGCAAAGTTGCCAGACACATAGTCGATTAGCAAAAGCTGATTGCAAATCTATACACTGCAACTAAAAATGAGAAAATACAATCTGAAATAACAGATTTTTTACATAGTAACAAAACATAAGGTGCTTAATATTATGTTTAACAAAGTACACATGTTTCTCTAAGATTTAAGTTTAGAACTGCCTATGTTCGGGCACCCGGGTGACTCAGTTGGTTAAGCATCTGCCTTTGGCTCAGGTCATGATTCAGAGGTCCTGGGATCCAGCTCTGCTTAGTGCTCCCTGCTCAGGGGGGAGTCTGCTTCTCCCTCTCCCCCCCCACCCTCTCCCCTGCTTGTGCTCTCTTGTGTGCTCTCTCATATAAATAAATAAAGTATAAAATAAATAAAATTGACCATGTTCTTGCATAGGAAGTCTTAGTACTATAAGCATGCTTGTTTTCCCTAAACTAATCTACAGATTCGATGCAGTTCTAATAGAAATGATAAAATTTTGAAAATTACCAAAAAATATAAAAATATTGGGGAATGTGGGAAAATGATAATAAGCTCATGGAAAGAAAACAGAACGTTTTAATATTATAATATAGCCTATGCCTATCTATAATTGCTGTAAATTTGTCTAATAGAGCTCAGTAAATTAATCCCAAGTCCAAAACAATGGGTAAATAGCCAAAAACAATAACTTTTCCCCCTTCCTGTCCCGTTTATTAAAGAAACAGGAAGAAAAGATACAATGCAGGAAACAAAAATGGTAACTTTGAATAAGAACAAAGAAAGGTTATATTCCATAGGTATCTGTCCTTTACCTGTCCTGTTCAATTTTTCCTTTCTTCACTAATAGCTTGGTTGAGGACATTAAACGGGTGACATATTGTCAAATTCACCTCTGGTGTATAGTTACGATTGTTAGGTCATATGCCATACCACAGGACCCAGATCCAAAATGCTTCTGACAGGTTTGAACAAGAGGTTATATTTCCCTGAAATGTAACACGGAAAATGAAAAATTATACATCTGAGTCTAAAAATTCAATGCAAAACTGTATAATAGAGCAGTTTAATGGCTTTCCCGGTGTCTCCCACTCTCCAGGTTGGAAGCTGACTTAAAGGTCATTTTTGATGCCATTTCTCATCATTCTGCACACAGTTCTCTCACTATACTTAGTTCCCCAGGAGACAAGACACAATGAAAGTTCCAGTCAGTTACACACATCTTATTTCTGATTTTTACCACTTTTTCTTCCTTGGTAACTGAGACATACAACCTGGATAAAAAATACGCAAGTCCTCTTTATCATACTGTCTCCTGAAAAATACCTCAGAATCATCCCTAAGCCCTCCTTCTTACCTGTGACACACACAGCCCCCATCTCTAGGACTTAGTGAGGGCCAAGCCCAAGAGAGAAAGAGGAAGAGTTGGGGGAAATGTGGAAGCCAGAAAAAAACAAACCTTAGGTAGACTCAAGGTTTCCTTGGACTGAACCAAATAAAGCTCTCATTTTATCTTCCTCCCCTGCCCCCCCTCCCTGCTAATCTCTTAGCTCTTGGCACCTTTTATTTCCTTCCGAACGTCTGATTGTTGAATTTTGCTAGACAACAAATCATTCGCCAGCTTCCAGGAGCTAGCTAAACATTCATCTTGTTCTTCAAGGAAATTGATATTCAGGAGGTTTTTAACTAGACCAGATCGCTAGTGGTATTCATTTTTAGAATAATATTTAGTAGTCATTTATGGACAGTACTTTTCCAGTATCCACAAAATTGGGAGGTTTGGCTCTGGATGTGTCCTTGAAGCAGAGAATTTTTGGTTTGTAACATCACAAAATATTGTTATATTTTTTATTTCAGTAATTTCCAAGCATGTCTGTTGCTACAAATTGAAGATTCTGTTGCCTTCCCCACAAGGCAGGCATTTACACTTCTGGCTTGGTGATGCTTCACATGGTTTATTAAACGCTGCTTTAGAAAGTAGATAAACACCAAGGGGATATCATATTAAGCAAAGATTAATTCATTCCTACTTTACCGTAAGTCCATTCAATTAAACTGCTTTAGTTTTAGATGATACCATTTAAAATTTCAGTAAATAACTTGCTCAAGCATTGGAAAGAATTTAAGCATTTGAAAAGAAATCTTTGCCTTACCTTTCTATACTCCCCAACCAAACTCAGAGAGAAAGCAGGCTAGCCTGGGAATATATCTGGTCCCTGTTATTTTTGTTCTGTTAACAAATTGGCGATAAAAGCTCAGGGCTATCGCTTTAATAATTGTAATTCTGTGTGTGTGTGTGCATGCACAAACTTCAAACTTTCATCATGTAGGTCAGGCTGATATTTTTAAACTCGCTCACTCGAGGTTCCTTGTATGCAAAATAGTAAAAAGGATTTAACAACTCATTTCTATGAATATTTAAGCTCTAATTATACATTCCTAGATACTAACTTTATGAGAGTGGCATGTCTGGAAGCCATTACTTAAATTCTGAATAGAAATTACTTCACTGGTTATTATTTAATGTTAAACTCTAGGCTTTTAAGAGGCAAGTAGGCCTGGATTTGAATCCTGCTTTCAGCTTGTCAAGGTCTCTTATCTTGGGAATTGAACTTAACCTCTGTATGCCTTTATTAATTCGACTATTAATTTCAAAAATAGTATATAGTTCACCAACACCATGGTGAGGATTAGGTAAAATTATATAGTGAAAGTTCAAAGCACCAGGTCTGACACATGATGTGCTCTTAGGAAGTATGAATTCCGTTCTAGAAAGATTTGCTATAGGAAAAGATCGTTTGAAAAAATATATATTTCTATAACTGGTAAACCTGTGCTAGTGTTTTATGTTACTCAGTATCTGTTATAAATTAATCCCAGTATTCAATGAGTGGTAGTTGTCTTCTCTTTTTCCGACAATAGAAACTTGCAAATCAATTTGTTACTGTCCCAGTGTTGATTGTGTTGGTGGTGGTGGTTTTCAGCTTTTGTTCCTGGAGAGCCTGGAAGCCTACGCTAAATTGTAACAAATGTCTCATCCCCAATTTTTTGCATCTTATTTGTCTTCTCCTTTTCAAGATTCCTTGTTCTTCCTTCTCCGTTGTATTTAAATATTCATTTTTGTGAATTCTTTCTCACTTTGATTGTAACATGAGAAGCGTATGATTTATAACTACCAAAATAAATTTACTTACTCATAGGGGATGGACATCCTCATGGGGAAAGAGGAGAACAAAGCAGCGCTATGTTACATTGGTCGCTAACTGGATTAGGAGCTACAGTTGGGTAATGTTGGCAAGAAATGGGCCATCGTACTGTAAGGCTGAATGAGATTCCAGGTGCTGCCTGACATCTTTGAGCCTCAAAGAGTCCCCAAGGTCTAGCTGGGAGTCCTCCTGCTCACTCCTGATGTGCCTCCCACCCCACAGGCAAGGCTCCCCACATTGTAGACGGGACCAGCTGCACCCAATCTAGACCTCAACCTCATGGGTTTTACCTCCCTGCCAGTGTGAGAAGCTACTCAAAATCCCAGTCCCGCATCCTCCTGTGGGAACCAGGCATTACCTCAGCCTCTTGTCCCTGCACCGCAAACGTGCCTCCCACAGCTCTGGGTACAGCCTTCCGTGACCCTGCCTTGCATGCAGTGTCCTTCCCGAGGCTGTGAGTACATGTGGCTAAGAAACCACTCTCAATTTCCTCTGTCCCATGTCAGGTGCCATGTATTTGGCCCTCTGTACTATTTAGGACAGGAATCCCTCCATCACTGATGGCAGCAGAATGGTCATGAATGCTGGTGGGTTGGATCAGGGGTAGAAAATGAACCAAGGAAGAAAAAAAAACCCAAAAAAACTCTGTTGGTATTCTTCATGTCACATTTTATACCTTCTTTCAAACAGATTGTTGGTTTTGGTGAGGTCATCTCATTATTTCCTCTACTGGTTCAGAAGTTGTGTTTTGAATTTTTAGTACTTTAGTGACTGTTCTTAAGTTTTAACACACAAAAAGTCATATCATGACCAAAAAGTCATATCTTTCCCATCTTCTGGGAAAAAGAAAAAGATATACCATCATTTCAGACAGCTTAAGTAAAGAAGTGTGATGTCTATCTTATTCCGATATTGTTTCGCATGCCCAATATAATGTATTAATGATACAGAAGTTCTACATAACTAGTATGTCATTATATTATGATTAGCTTTTATTTTCTCATACATTCCTTACTCCCACCTCTGCTTTTCCGTCCTCATCCTGAGCGCAGCAGGTGCTGTGTTGTTGGACACCTGCCACCAGAGTTGGAGTTACATCTCCCTGTTTAACTGTCCCAGAGCTGCTGTTCTCATGACTCAGCCCCCACTGAGCAAGGAGAGTCTCTCTGATGTTTCTTGACCTGAGAGATATTTTTCTTATTTTTATCATTCTTATCATAGCTTTATCTTTTATCACAGTTTCATTGCTTTAGCATCTCAGTTTACTATTACAGTTTATCTAGAAGTGTTTTCGTTCTTGTTGGTTTCTGGGGCTAGGAAACTGATCCAGTAGAAATTAAGACAGCCATCTTAAGAGGGAATCAACACTAGATATCGGAAATTTTGTGACACAACCCTGACTGAAATACTTGGGTGTTCTTCCTAAACAAGGATCCAATCATTCACTTAACTGAATACCAATTATTGCCTCTATGTGCCAAGCTCTGTTCTAAGTGCTAGGGAAAATACAGAGAAGCCCCTGAAGATGATTAATACTCAGTCCATACTCGAACTACCCCATGATCTGTTTGAGAAATACACACATTAATGTGTCATTATATTACACCACAGTATTATAATAAAGAAACATACTGGACATTATTTGTGTGTTTGAGGAGGTGAGAATAAGTAAGTGATTATGTCTACTTGGGTGGTAGAAAGTTGGAAAAAGCTTCATAGTGAAATTAGTCTTTGGATTGTGTCTTGAAATGTTAATAAGATTTAGGAAAGTGGGGCAGAAGGAAAAAGGAATGCCAAAGTGAAGGAAAGACTAAGTAAAGGCAAAGGGGATGTCAACGCATTCCCACATTCAAGAATTGATGGCTCAGTTGATTGACCCAATAAACACCAATCAAGGACGTCCTTTGGGCTAAAAATTGGGCAAGGTAGTTCTAGGAGAGACAAACCTTGCCTCCAGGAAGGCTACACGTCGTGGGGGAGGGGATAAGTCAACCACTCAAGGTTCACCCAGCTACGTGTAAGAATAGAGGCAAGCACAGAAATTCTGGGTGTCTGTGTGATGGGAAAGCGCCTCTTGGAGCATCGCTCATTTAGACAACTGCCTTTCCCCCATAATGAAAATAAGAAAAGTTCAGAAGAGTCTAACTAAATCAGTCTTTCTAAACACTAGCTTCCCAAGGCCTCTCTTTATTTTACCTCCTGGCTCTTGCCCATATTAAAAGCGCATTTCATTTGTCCTAAATTCATTTCATTCCCCCATTTCTCTGAAGTGCTTTCCCTCATTCCACTCCACAGCTCTCCATGCGCTCATTTACTACTGGCGTCAGATTCACCTTCAGTCCTGAGTGACAGATTTTGCAAAGAACCCAATTAGAGCCCAGTTAATGAGCCCTCCATGGGCTGCTCTAATAGCCAAATGACTGTTTATTTTCATCTTTTGAACTAAGAAAGAGATTGTAAGTCAAGGAAGACTTTAGAATAAAGAAGCACTAATTGAATCAGAAAAACACCTGTGCTCCTCCACCTATATTTATTTATGTAGTTTAATCCAACGTTTAAAAGGTGCAAAGTGTTTTAAACATGCTAATTACGTGCTATAAGAAAACAGACTCTCAATAAAAACAGAGAATTAACAGCAGCAAGGAAAAAAAATATCAGGGAACAAAGGAATTTTATAGCCTCTTACCCTGGAGTACTTTTTATGTGAAGATACCAAATGAAATGTTCTTTTTAAAAGGTCATTTATTATGATTCTATGGTAAAAATAAGGTATATTCACAGGGTGTTATTTGCAAATATTTACATATTTGAATGAAAAATATTACCCAGTAATTGAAAAACCCTGACTTGTCATTGAAAAGTCATAAAGAGTGTCTACTGTGTGCCTGTTTACTGCTACGGTTCTGGAGCAGCAGCTGTTAGAGGCTCTATCTGATGCTAGAATAGCCAGCTGCAGTGACGGGCCACTGGGACTCAGAGGGGACAATCGTTTTATTTTAATCATTTCTAAATGTGCAACAACTGCAGGAATCTCTAATAATGTGAATATTTAATAACCCATGATTACTGTGTACCCCTCTGCCTTTTCTCGTCATCAGAAACATAGACACCACCTGTCTCCTTTTCATAAGTGATCACCTATTATCGCATATGAATAATCTGTTGTTGGTAATGTGAACATTCAAATTGAAAAGAGAGTTGCTCCCTGCACACAAGGCCACAGAACCTTTTGAATTTGACCAAGGTGAGAAGGTGAAGCCCCCCCCCCAAAAATCTCAAATTTGGTATTCCGAGATATACTTCTTTAGAATTTTTCTTTATTCCCACTGTATCAATACCTTCTCCCACTCCACAGTTGGGTACTTACTAAACCTGGGAAATGGTGAATGCTCAGATATTTTCTTGCTTCTACTAGTTCAATCGAATTTCCCAAACCTAACTAACTTCTAGCCATATGGGGTTCAGAAAGATTTATAGCATGATATTAATTTCTATCCCTCCAAACCGCTTCTACATATTTCTCCTTCCAAAAATTGCCTTTCTATGCATTGTGGATGCCATTTTTCAAGCCTGCCACAGGAGTCCTGGCTGACTTTGATGTGTTCCTCTAACTTTTTCCTGCATATCCCAGTCCTGCCATAACCAGCATTGCTATCTGTAAAGTGGACATGAAGGTTTATTATTCTAGAAACACAGAGACAGAACAGGACTTACGTATATGATAGTTTTGTTGGGTGGAAAGAAAATGTCATTTAAAGACAACCAGTTTCAGTTCATATGGAGATCCTGAAACTTATGGGTCTTCATTGAGAACAGCAACAAAATGCCAGCTCCCAGGTATAGTCCTGAGGCATACAAAATGCCCAAGGAAGACATTAATTCAATATTTCATGAAAAATATTAAAGTAGGTGGACTTATTACAGTTAGGGATTGTCCCCACTTTACTCACCATAGCATTCTACAAAAAAGAGTGGACCCTAATGGAAATGCTCCTTAAATAAGAAATTACCTAACAAGTTACAGCATAAAACTTTTACATGTAAAAAATGGAGAACATGGAAAGAGTAAAAGACATGAACACAAGGCAGCTACCACATATCAGAAGGGGGTTAAAAGGTAGAAGAAGGATTCATGCAAAGTGTTTTGTATGGCCTCAAACATATCAAAGAGAAGGTCATTTATCTAAGGAAAGAAAATCAAATAATATATAAAATAAGAGAAAGATAAGCAATTCTTGGTGGTAGAGTTCAGGAAACTAAAGAGAAAAATAAAACAAATATAGAGATGAAAGCCACATTAGAAGCAATAAATTAAAAATAAACTCAACTCACATCAATCAAGGACAGAGGTACCAGTTGATGAAAACAATTAAAACAAGGTGTAATAAAGATAAGAGACAAGATGATATAGTGCCTAATGTCACATGGATGTTAGGAATTAGACTGTCTGGGATCAAACCATATATCTGCTACTTATCAGCCAAGCATCCTGGAATAAGTTACTTATGCCTCTTGTGTCTTAAGATCTTCATCTATAAAGTGGGAATAATGATTAACCTACCTCTTATGTAAATTTAACACAGCTCCTGACATGCAGTCAGAATCTCACAAATATTAGTTATTATATAAAAATGGGAATAAGATAAAAGAGATCTATGATAAAGAATAATAACAAATACAACTAAACAACAACAACACTCCTCAAATTAAGATGTTTGACTCTGAGGAATGAAAGGGTACACCTTATTCTAGGAAATTTTGATGCAAAATTCTTAGCTCCACAGTTTACCCAGAAAAAGTTACTGAATTCCCAAGGGAAAAAAAAAAATCCAGGCACCAGGCAGAAAGCGATGCATAAAGTAAAACAAAACAAAACAAAACAAAAACAGTGACAAATTGACATATTATTTTTCTATGCTAAATTTCAATGGCAGAAGACAATAGAACTTCACTTCAGAAGTTAGGCAGAGAAAAAAAAAAAAATGACCCAAGAACATCAGCATCAGTGGGAATATCCTTCAAATGTAAAGACCACATACAGAAAGAATAAATACTTTTGAAGATCATCTATGTCTCGTGTCTTTTGCATTGGATTTGTCTATCACATTACCATTTTTTCAATCTTTGCATATTTTATCAATTTAAATAAATTCTATAATAAAAGGAAAACATATTTCCATCTGGAAAAGAAGACAATTTTGTTTGGACTTGGAGTCCAGAATGCAATAGCTTGTGCAACTTCTCCTAGTTTGTAAAGCAAATATCTGGCTAAACCTGGTTTTCCATCTGTCCTGGGCAGTGGGGCAGAACTGCCAAATCTGGAGTTGAAATATTTATGTAAACAGTTTACTCATCAAGTGATAGAGATTATTCAGTTTAATTATTTCTGCTCAAATAATGAGGAATAAAGTAGAAGATCCCAAGTTATTTCTTTTTACAAAGAAATCATATCAAGATAAAATATGCCATACAAATAAACGGGAAATCTTGTGTTCTGCACAATATGGTCAAGTTTATCCAAAATTTTACATCATAAATTATATATCACTATTCTCTTTGAAGGCTTTTCCTTCTACAGAGTTCAATTCTTCAAAATTCAGCATCCTGAATTTCTCTTTCTTTCATACCAAATATCAAGAATATTCTAACCATCTACCCTTATATGGCATAAAAATATGAAAAGAAAAAAGAAATCCCAGTTTTGATTATTTAGGTACAGTTTTCAAAAGAGAAGGACGAGAGTGAGAGTCCGAAACTTCAGGCATAAAGGCACCTTAATAATGCCTCTAGTGCCTCTAAAATAGAATTAATTACCCACCAAAGAAGGAGACTTCAAGCTTGTATATTCTTCCATCCCTGCTGCTCAATTTTCTACAACAGCATCCATTAGATTTCCAACTTAAATTGCCACTGTAATCCTAGACCTTGATCAGTTTCAACATGGGGGAGAAAATATTGAAAAATCATCTCCCTCTCTTGCCCTAAGTAGATAGTAATAGAAAGAGTAATAAGACCTACAAATGTATGTGATCTTGGCACCCATTGATGCAGGGGGATTTTGCTACTCAGCTCTTCCCCCAGAGCCAGCCTTCGTAGCTGTGGTTGGTCAGCCCTGGGTATTGGATCTCATCCCCAGAAATAGATGCCTTTCCCAAAGCCACACGCTAGAAGTGGCAGAACATCATGCTTTACTTGCTTGTTTCCAGATAGGTTGTAGGAAACCACGTCTACAGAATCATCTGGCCTTAAGATATGAACCTAGGAAAAGGGAGAGGAAAAAAAGAAGGAAGGAAAGAAAGAAGGAAGGAAGGAAGGAAGGAAGGAAGGAGAGAGAAAGAAAGAAAGAAACAAAGAAAAGAAGAAAGAAAGAAAGAAAGAGAAAGAAAAAGAAAGAAAAAGAAAGAAAGAAAGAAGAAAGAAAGAAGAAAGAAAGAGAAAGAAAGAAAGAGAAGTTCAACATTCTCTCAAGTCAATTGTCAAAGTAGAATGATATTTTTATTGTTGCTCCAAAACATCATTTAGAGAGAAAACTCATCCAGCCCCAGTTCTGTGTATAATACCCTATCAGCTCTCTCTGATAATGCCCACATCTGTTAGCTCGTTAGAGACAAAGTTGAATGCTACTTGGAATCAGTGTTGAGCAAATGTTTGGATGAGACATGCAATCCTCCCGGATTGGTTGCTAATTTATCTTTGCCAATCTTTACTAGTTTTAGCTCAGCAAACAAGGATACAGTATCTGAACTGGCGGCCAGGAAATTCCCAGGGAAGTTCTGGTGCCCCAGCTGCCCTTCTGAAGATTTGGCGAGTTGGAGATGACTGGCAATAAGCCTGCCTGCCAGAGCCCAGCTGTGCTGGGCACAGAGAGAGACTGCAGATGGGGAGAGTCAGGCTGGAAGAGCTGAGGTTCCAAGACCTCACTGCTGGAGGTCAGAAGGAGGAAGGACACGAAGCCCGGCCAGCTCCTGTGCAGTGTGAGCAGCCAAAGTTGGACTGAAGTCCCCTTTGCATGCATGCTTCAGACAAAAAGAGGAAAGCTATGGATTTAACAAAGAGTTCAGTTGCCTTTATTTCCATATGCAAAGGAGAGGAGAAGAAAAGGCTGATTGGTGGCAGAACTGAGAAGCTTGTCTCTGTTTCCTCAACTTTTCCTTCCCCACTTCTATTTTTCTCTCTCCCTCCTGCATGGTCTTCACTGTCCTTCTGCCTGGTTTCAGAAAAGACGATTTTGTTGGGATTAATGTAGACTAATCTAGCTAACTCAGCTTGATGGTTCCTTAGTCCACAAATTTAGGATTCTGAAATAATAAGAAGAAACTTTTTAGACAAGTAGGTCAAATTAAAAAAATATAAAACAGTATACCAAATGTTGTGTGTCCTTTTTTTCCCCTCTGCAAAAAGTACACAGGTATCTGAGCTTGCAGTTAAGAGCAAGGTATCAAATTAAATAAAAATAATGTTGGAGTAAGAGAGACATGTGTCTGCATTCTAAATTTGTGCAGTGAACTTGACCTTTGTCAGCACTTGTTTCTTCACCTGTAAAATGGAAATGATAAACATATACTTGCAGGGTTGCTGTAAGTTTTAAGTTAAACATAAATTAAAAAAATTAACACTCATTTAAAATTTATTCTGTTTTTCTGCTACAATAACTTTAAGTCAGTGTTGCTGTTATTGTTTTAGCACCAATGCATAATGAGAAAATGAGACTCTTGCCCCTTTCTGAAGAGACTTCAGTGTCAGTGAGGAGGGGAATCATAAAGAAGATAAAGCATGAGCTTTATGTCCTTGATATCATAAGTTGATATGGCAAGTTTATCCACCTATACCTTTGGGGTGATCCCCACAAAAAAGCTGCCATCTATCATCTACTATCTATCTTCTACTATCTATCAGCTGTCTATTTATCATCATTTATATCCATCCATCCATATATCCATCCATCCATCCATCCAAACCAACAGCAATAATGCTAGCATTACTCTCAGGAAGCCCACTCATGTAAAAACTGACAACAGCAGCTCAAATAGTCATGGGACCTTCTGAAGTCATTTTGAAATATTTATCAATCACTCTTGGACACCAAAATATATGGGCATGGTCTAAAAATTCTGACACATAGCACTAGTGCTCTTTTTTCTCTCTCAGCTTCTCTCTCTTTCTCTCCCCTTCTCTTCCCTTTCTCCTTCCCTTCCTTCCTCTCTCCCTCCCTCCCTCTTGATTTTTTTCTTTATATTTGAGAGAAAAAAACCTTGGAAAATCTCAATAAATAAGAAATAACAGAAGTCAAGAAAAGTTTTATGCCAACTTTTGAGCTCACTGATAACTAATTAGGGTCTTCCGTTTCTGCAATGCTGACATAATCAAATGCATGAGAGATAACAATAGGTCCTTCCACTATTGGGGTCTCTCCTGGATAATTTATAAAAGTATTTATCCATCAGGATTCACTTCACAGAATAAGGTCAGAGCCAAGATTGGAGTCTGGGGTTCTGGTATGTTCTGTGGTAGATACTGGATTCATACAGCCCAACGGGATGCTGAACAAGCAGGGTCGAACTGACAGCAGCTTTATTCAGTGCTGCCCACAGAACATGGCAAAACGAGGGACACACCCCACGTCTTCATCTGTTCCAGAGTAGGAAGCTGTGTTGCTGATGGCCGGGTTCAGAGAAAAGAGAACTACATGGCAGATGATGGTGGTTATATCAGTTGTTTCTAGTAAAATCACTATACATATTATGGGGGCCATCTCTTACCCATACCTACTACTGTAGACCCAAATAAGGAAAACATGTGTGGAGGGCCTTTGGCAATGTTTTCTTCTTTCAAGCCAACCCTGAAAACTATAGAAAGGCATCCTGTGTATGGGGAAGAAGCAGGGAGAGTTGGAGGAAGTGCTCACACACACCTCTCAAAACTCTGGCCACAGAGTTGTGAGAGGCCCCATAAAATCTCACAAAGGTCTGACTTTTCATTGGGAAGAACCTATTGATAATTTATCAATGTAGCATGTGTCTGAAATATTTTTTAAAGATTTATTTATTTATTTGAGAGAGAGAGAGACAGTGAGTGAGCACATATATGGAGAGGGAGAGAGAGGGAGAAGCAGACTCCCTGCAGAGCAGGGAGCCCGATGTGGGACTCGATCCCAGGACTCTGAGATCCTGACCTGAGCCGAAGGCAGATGCTTAACTGACTGAGCCACCCAGGTGGCCCATGAAATATTTTTTAAAAAGAGACAGAGACTATGGATGTACGTGGCACAGGGAAATAGTCTTAAATATCAACCCAATAGTAATTCCAATTATCTACCTGCCTATGAGTTCTGTGTGTCTCCAAAAGCCAGTGCATGGACCCTGACTTGTGGTAAGAATTAAATGAAAACTTGTCAAATGAATGATTATGAAGTATCACTGCAGTGTTGATACCCTGAAAATACCTACTTTAATTATTTTAATTATTCTGTAGACTGTGGTCCATGCAAGCCTTCCAACGACCCATCAGGCTGATGGTTACCAGGTGCCCAGGGGAGGGGAGGCCCCACCTGCAGGTCTGCTTCCTACTGCATACATATTCTTTGTAAAACTCACTCTTATTTTTATATATTTGGCAGTGGAAAGAAATTGATTTGCAGATAATATATTCTTAGAAACTATGTTCTATCTTCCTTTGACATTAATAATGGAGTGGAATTTTAATTGCATGAAATTTTAAACACTCCTGAATTCAAACTCTCTCATAAGTCTTCAGAATAAGAGTATAGCATCTGAACAGCCTTATAAGGCTGAAAGTCAGGCGACCTCTTTTTCTAGTTTAAACACTGCCTTAGGATGTGTCTGGATACTTTTTTGAATCTAACTTTATCTACCATTACAGCAGATAAAGCTAGCTTAGATAAAACATAAAATGGAATGCTGTTAGTGGAGCTAAGAGTTTCTTATCTGTCAATCACAACAGATTTGAGATTGATTGTTGGGACTCAGTTGAATAAAATAGGTTCAATCTGTCCTATGTATTATAATGGCAGAAAGTGAAAAATAATGCCAAGAATAACACGTAAAGTTATAGACTGAATAGATCCACAAATTATGTTTCAGCTGTCAGAGGAAGGAAGGCTGTGCTGGGTACCAAGAAGCTGAAGTATTAACCGCATTCACCCCTGTCATGTTGCGTGATCCTGGCCCAGCAGTCTCTACTCCCTGAGTCTTGGTTCTCTTCCCCACTGAATATTCCATATTATCGCAGAGGCCTTTTTGAGTCCAGCCTCTATGTTTGTATGGTGGACCCAGAGCAGACACTTTAAGGAGTGCACTTGATATGAACAGTCTAGAGATGAGACACCAATTAGGAAACCCTAGCCCCTCAGGGCTCCTGGGTGGCTCAGTCAGTTGAGTGTCTTGACTCTTGATTTCAGCTCAGGTCATGATTTCAGGGTCATGAGACTGAGTCTTGTGTCAAACCTCATGTTGGGTATGGAGCCTCCTTGGGATTTTCTTTCTGCCCCTCTCTCTGGTCCTCCCTGCTCTCTCTCTTTCTCTCTCTCTCAAAAAAACAAACAAATAAAAAATGGAAACCCTAACTCCTTGAAGGCATTCAACTAACTTAGATAAACTATGACTTCTCTAAGTTTACCATAATTTCAGTTTCAGGCTGGGTAATCCAGTCTGGACCACCTATTAATATATATCATTTACATTTAAAATATATCATTCTCAACACATACCTGAAAGGAAAATATTCAAAGGACTCTAAGCAGACGACAAGTAAATCAGAATTCAAGGTAAAAAAGGAGGAGGAAAGAAAATATTTAATGAGCAACAAATTCAGCAAACTACATGTTTGTGTTTGTATATATATGTGTGTGTGTATATATGTGTGTGTGTTTGTACATATATGTGTTTTTGTATAGATGTGTGACTGTATATATATATGTGTGTGTGTGTGTGTTTGTATATGTGTGTGTTTGTATATATATGCATGTGTTTGTGTGTGTTTTTATATATATGTATGTGTTTAAAAATATGTATGTATTTGAATATATAAATATACAGTTGATCTTTGAACAACACTGGTTTGAGCTTTAAGGGTCCCATTATACATGGATTTTTTACAATAAATACTTTCCTTATGATTTTCTTAATAACATTTTCTTTTCTCCAGCTTACTTTATTGTACTTTCCTTATGATTTTCTTAATAACATTTTCTTTTCTCTAACTTACTTTATTGTAAGAATACAGTATGTAATACATATAACATACAAAATACATGTTAATCAACTATTTATATTATTGGTGGGCTTCTAGTCAACTGGAGCCTACTAGTAGTTCAATTTTGGGGGAGAAAAAAGTTATATGTGGATTTTTGACTGTGTGGGCATCAGTGATCTTAACCCCCATGTTGTATAAGGGAGAACTATACACATGTATGAATATATATATATATATAAAATATTAACAGATGCTTTTATATACCACGAATTCATTGTGATATAATTGATAAATTGTGAGATGTTTTAAGTTCTTCAAGGAAAGAACTGATATATCTTCATTGCTTAATACCTTATCTGACACATAACAGATACTCAATGAATATTATTAAATGGAAGCATAAAACACATTGTGGAGAAATTCTGTTAGTAGTATGATTTATCTCAGCAAAACCAAGAAGTATGTGTGATATTAAAATATTTCAAGGGGCACCTGGGTGGCTCAGTCATTAGGCGTCTGCCTTCGGCTCAGGTCATGATCCCAGGGTCCTGGGATCGAGCCCCGCATTGGGCTCCCCGCTCAGCGGGAGGCCTGCTTCTCCCTCTCCCACTCCCCCTGCTTGTGTTTCCTCTCTCGCTGTGTCTCTCTCTGTCAAATAAATAAATAAAATCTTTAAAAAAAAATATTTCAAAAATTTAGTTCGGAGCAGGAGCATTACTGGCCGCAATTTTTCACACCTCCCTTCATCTATGCCCTCACCACGGCCTCATCTTGTGCAGAATGTACTTTTCTTAAAGATAAAAGGGACAATTCATCAGTAAGACATGTCAATTGCAAATGAGTGTGTGCCTAATAACAGACTGCAAAAATATATGAAGCAAAGCTGATAATTGTAAAGGGTGGAATAAAGAATTCACAATCAGAAAATGAGATTTTAACACTACTCTCTAAGCAATTGTTTAAACAACCAACAATAACAAAAATCGTTTGGCTAACACTATCAGTCTCCTTGATCTAACTGATATGTGTAGAAGATTATATTCAAAAACAGCAAAATGCACATTCTTCTCAATTGCTTGTGGTATGTTTGTCAAGACAGACCATTTACTGGGCCAGGAAAATGCCAATACATTTAAAAAGATTGAAATATAGAGAATATATTCTCTGACCACAACAATATTTTTGAAATTTGAAATTTGACTGAAATAAACTATCTAGGACAACTCCAAATATTTTTAAATTAAACACATTGTAAAGAAGTCATGAATCAAAAAAGTAACAATAATTAAAATATTTCTAACTGAATAACAAAAACACAATAAAGCAAAAATAAATAAATAAATAAATAAATAAATAAAAATGTCTGTGGGATGCAGCTAAAATAATGAATAGAAGGAAACATAGCTTTATCTCCTTTGATTAGAAGATAGGTCTAAAACAAGGGGCATGTTTTCATATTTTATAGAGAAAGTAAAAAAATAAGAGAGAAGAAAACCCAAGGTAAGTGAAGCTAAGATAACTAAAAGAAAGGAAATTACAGGATAAGACAGGAATAAAAAAATAGAAAAAAAGACAGAATTCAAAATTTAGCAAACCCCAAAGTCTGGTTCATCAAAATGATCAACTAAACTGACAAACTCATGGGGCGCCTGGGTGGCTCAGTTGGTTAAGCGACTGCCTTCAGCTCAGGTCATGATCCCAGGGTCCTGGGATTGAGCCCCGCATCGGGCTCCCTGCTCTGCAGGAAGCCTGCTTCTCCCTCTCCCACTCCCCCTGCTTGTGTTCCCTCTCTCGCTGTGTCTCTCTCTGTCAAATAAATAAATAAAATCTTTAAAAAAAATAAAAAAATAAACTGACAAACTCATAACTAATTTGATTAACAAGAGAAAAAGTTAAGCGGAAGGCAGGGAAGGGGGATGGAAATGCAGGAAAGAAGGGAAGGAGAGACGGCACAAATCACCAGGATCGAGAATTATAGGGAGTTTATTTATTAATACAGAGCCTTGAGATTTTAAAGGTATGTTGGGTAAGGAAGATCATGAACAACTTTAAGCCAACAAATAAGCCAAAGTAAAATTGATCAAAACTGATACAAGATGAAATAAAATATGTTTAGTCTTATAGCTACTAAAGAAATGGAATTCAGAATCAGAATCCTTGCCACAAAGAATTCTCCAAGTCCATATAACTTCACTGTTAAATTCTATCCAGTAGTCAAAGAATAAATAACAATAACCTTATGCAAACATTTTTAGCTAAATAAATAAATAAATAAATAAATGGATGGGGGTTGGGAGCATAATCCTAATACCAAACCTTGGCAAAGACATACCAAAAAGAACATTACAGATGAATAGTCCTCAAACACATGTTCCAAATTCTTAAAATATTTGAAAACTACACTCAAAAATATATTAAATGAATTTACACTCAATCTTAAATAAGAGGAAATTTAGAGGAAGAGAAAGCAGCTCGTTAGTCATATGTTGCTACAGAGCAGAGAGTCCAAGATAACAATTATTGCTGTGTCTCTCATTTCTGAGGGTTGACCAAAATCTGCAGTAGTCCTTGCTTGGGATCTCTCATATGGTTGCAGTCAGATGTTGGCTGGAGGCTACAGTCATCAGAAGGCTCTCCAGAGCATTACATCCAAGCTGGTTGTTATTGGATGCTGGCTGTCAGCTGGGGCTGTTAAACTGGAGCACCTGCACATAGTCTCTCCATCTGGATTGTGCTTCTCACAGTAACAAAACAGTTTCAAGTGGGAAATTCTAAGAACAAATGTTCCATGATGCAGTATGCAGAACCTGCCAGCCAGTGAAGGGCTATGGCTGAAACTAGCAAAGTGTCTTTCCGGTTGTATTCTACTGGAATAGAGTACTTGGAATTCCAAAGGATGTCTTGGTTGGGTCCCACCCAGATTTAAAGGTTGAGCAAACAGACCCCTCTTCCTAAGGGTAGGGTATAGCAAAGTAACACTGTAAGTCAGCATGTGGGATGGGATACATTGTTCTGTCTGTCTTGGGAAAATAAAATCTGTCACAGTTGGCCCTGTGGCCACAAAATTCTCCTTATGTGCAAAGTGCATTCTCCCCTTGCCCCCAAGAACTCAAAGTTTCATCCCATTATGGTATCAGCTCAAAGCCGATCTCTTCATTTAAATAAAGGCCACCTATAGATGAGGTTCCCAAGAGGTGTGGTTCTCCAAGTATAGCTTCCTCTTGATATGAAGAATCTGTGAACTAAGGAGACAAGTCACATACCCCCACCCCATACCTCCAGTATAAAATGGTGAAAAGGGGATAACATAACAATAGACACTCCTGTTCCAAAGGGAGAAAACAGGAGGTACACAGTACCCACTGGCTTATAGCAAATCTGAAATCTAGATGGGCACATGTTATCCTTTCTCAACAGCCTTGCTTCTTTATGGCTCATTGCTCTACCCTCTGCTCTTGGAGGCATCCTTTTTTCCAATTACAAATGAGCTGACATTTTTCCATTTTCCTAGGAAATGAGCTAAAATACGTATCAGATTGTCGGATAGTATTCATACAAAACAGAGATCTTATTTGGAAAGAGGATCATTACGAATGTAATTAATGAGGTCACATATCAGTATGGTATGCCCTTAGTCCAATATGATAAGGTCTTTATAAAAAGGGGAAATTTGGAGATAGGCATTTACAAAGGAGAAAACCACGTGAACACGAAGAAAGGGATCTGGGTAATGTATCTACAAGTCAAGGAATGACAAAGACTTCCAGTAAATCACAAGAAGCTAGGAGAGAGGCATGTTAGATTTTCCCTCATAGCCCCCAGAAGCAACCAGACTTGTCTACACCTCAATCATGGACTTGTAACCCCCAGAACTGTGAGATGATAAATTTCTACTGTTTAAGCCACTCAGTCTGTAATACTTCCTTACGGTAAACCTAACAAACAAATACTCCTGGTATCAAGCTTTCATAATCATTTAGGTATTCAAAGCCTCAGGGGAAAAAAAATAAAAACAGAGAGAGAGAGAGAGAGGCAAACCAAGAAACAGACTCTTAAACATAGAGAGTAAACTGATGGTTATGGGAGGGGAGGTTGGCGGGGGATGGGTCAAATAGGTGATAGGGATTAAGGACTGAACTTGTGATGAACACCAGGTGTCCTATGGAAGTGTTGACTGACCATATTGTAAACATAAAACTAATATTACACTGTGTTAACTAACTGGAATTTAAATAAAAACTTAAAAAAAAAGAGGCTCAGACAAAACAGAGAAGATCTGAGACACCCTACCTGGTGTCATAGGTCCTTTCTTCTCCTGTCAGATACTGTCTGTCCCAGAATAATAGATGAGACCTCAAAGTGAAGTTTTATGGGTTATTATCTCACACAGCAAGGAGCATTTAAGTTCTGAAGCATCTCCATTTTATAGTGCAAGGAGATGTAGCTTATGTGACAATCTTCCAAAAGTCATGCCTCTTAAAGCCTGAATTTACTTACTATAAGTAATCTTCACTTCAGGACATTCTATAGATAGAGACTCTTTCTCTTAAATATTATTGGTCAATTTGCCTGAAGTTCCAATGGATCATGAGGTTAGATTGGATCACCTGCCTTCATGCCCTTAAAGGTGCCCCCCTAATAAAAAAAAGTGAGTGAATGCATGGCCCTCGGCTTGGGCTTGTTCCTCCCCAGGAAATGGCCCTTCTTTGCACAGTTGAGTTACTTTCTCACTGAGCTTCCTGTCATTAGAAGTTGGGGTCCCTGGGACTTCTTTTCATTTTGAGTTGTCGTCTGTCATTTTCATTGCAAGCAGGTGATGCTTGAGTCACTATAATTCTCTTAAATTAACTGATTTCTCTGCATCTTAATGGTGTCAGCTTGATTGGACAGAGGAACACACACACAGACCTCTGAGATAAACCTTCACAACTTGGCCTGAGAGGAATGGTATTTTAGGACAATGCCCTGGAGATAATTTGTTGTCTAGTTTGCCCACAAACATGCCTTTAAAATTCTTAAAAGTCCTAATCATGAGAAGTTTTAACAGTCATGCCCTTAAGCATTTTAGAGGCTCCAGTAGTAGCATGTAATCTCAACGAAGTGTGTTCTAGAAGCATCTTGAGATTATGTTTTACTGGTAACATCCTATTTTTAATAATTGTTCTGAGGCCATTTCCTACCAAGGCCATTTCCTACCGCCATTTTCCCAGAGATAGAGGGGAGGAGAAATAACGCTATATTTGAAAACATCTAGCCCTTGACTCCTTTGTAATTTATAAATTAGGCTTTAAAATGAACAGGTTCCCCTTTAATTCACTTCTCTATTCTTACATAGGAACACAGAAATTCCTTTCAACATTATGCCTGGAAATCTCCTTAGCCAGATTTGCAATATTATTTGCTAATTTGGGTAGTTTTCCAAAACATTGCATCAGCTTATATAGGTGTCACCCTTTTCCCCAAGTTGGCAGTAAGGGTTTGCTCAGTGCCCTCCAGGTTTCACTGATGGAGTCTCCCCAAGATCCTTCTAGATTCTGCCCACCACTCTGTCCCAAAGCCAATGCCAAATGTTTTATGTCATTTATACAGCAGAACTCTACTTTCAGGAACTAGTTTCTAATTCAGGTACCCATTCCTGCTTAAAAGCCACCCATATAATTAGAATAAACCAATTAACTACTTTATTAAGCTCAGAATTTTTTAGGAATTCAAGAAGGGCATGACATGACTTCTCATTTCTGCTCCATATTTTCTAGAACTTTAGCTGGGGTAACTCTTATGGCAGGAGAACA
This sequence comes from Halichoerus grypus, assembly GCF_964656455.1. Lineage (NCBI taxonomy): Eukaryota > Metazoa > Chordata > Mammalia > Carnivora > Phocidae > Halichoerus > Halichoerus grypus. Next base: position 10,433,302 of record NC_135721.1, read on the forward strand.
ACCTAGCCATGTTTTCAATATAATAAATGCATATACCTTTTACCCAAAATTTCCTGGAAATCTGTCTTGTCCAGTGTATCTTAAAAAAGTCTGCTATAGAAAGGCAGACTTTATAAAGCTATTTCATAAGGCAAATAACTGAACAAAATTAATGTTGTTTGAGTAAACTATCTTAGATCCACACATTAGAATATTATGCAGGTATTAAATACCATATAGTGGAGCTGTGCCGGTTGTCTTGGAGAGATTTTCATGAGATAATATTGACAGAAAAAATAATATTCAGAGAAATATATTGAATGCCATTTAATTTTTCCACAGCATACTACTAAGAAATGTTATATATATGCAAATTTTATATATGCAAATTTGTGTTTTATATGAATATATAACAGAAGATTGATGCCAGCTTGTTTACATGGGTAAGAAGTGAGGACAGATATTCTAAGAGTGGTAGGGAAGATAGAGATGGTGAGACACAAAAAAGATAAAAGCAATAATAATAATAATGCCCTAAATAACCTAACCACATGCGAAGTGTATATATTATATAGTCACATATAAGACTGCATATTATACACAATGAAATGAGAAAATAGTCTATATTTACGTATTTGTATGTCATTATTTGCTGTTTAGAAACAATAAATATCCAGTTAATATAATCAGTATGATCCTGTTCTAAGAAAAATCCCTATGCACATATATATGTACATATATGTATGTATATAATATGTGTTTGTGGCTTTATACATTTATACGAGCAAGGAGAAATATGTACAAGGTTTGTTGTAAGAAGGAAATAGAATTGAGGTGGGGGCAGGATGAAATTTTGTATAGCAATACATTATTGTTTCACTTCCTTTATGTCCATATACCATAATGTAAGACAACTATGAAGGCATTTAAAAAGTGAAAAAATCCACATCTCCAAAGGCAAGGGAAACAAAAGCAAAAATGAACTATTGGGACTTCATCAAGATAAAAAGCTTCTTGAAGCAGAAAAAGTATTTGATAAAATACAGCATCCTTTCCTAACTAAAACTCTTTAGAGTATAGGGAGAGAGGGGATATTCCTCAAGTTCATAAAATCCATCTATGAAAAACCCACAGCGAATATCATCCTCAATGGGGAAAATATGAGAGCCTTTCCCTTAAGATCAGGAACACATCAAGGATGCCCACTCTTGCCACTATTGTTCAACATAGTACTAGAAGTCCTAGCAACAGCAATCAGACAACAAAAAGAAATAAAATGTATTCAAATCGGCAAAGAAGAAGTCAAACTCTCTTTCTTCGCAGATGACATGATACTTTATGTGGAAAATCCAAAAGACTCCACCCCCAAATTACTAGAACTCATACAGCAATTCAGTAATGTGGCAGGATACAAAATCAATGCACAGAAATCAGTTGCTTTCTTATATACTAACAATGCAACTGTAGAAAGAGAAATTAAGAGAATCCATTCCATTTAAAATAGCACCAAAAACCATAAGATACCTCGGAATAAACCTAACCAAAGAAGTAAAGGATTATACTCTAGGAACTACAGAACACTCATGAAAGAAATTGAAGAAGACACAAAAAGATGGAAAAACAGTCCATGCTCACGGATCAGAAGAATAAACATTGTTAAAATGTCTATGCTACCCAGAGCAATCTAGACCTTCAATGCCATCCCGATCAAAATTCCAATGACATTTTTCAAAGTGCTGGAACAAACAATCCTAAAATTTGTATGGAATCAGAAAAGACTCCGAATCACCAAGGAAATGTTGAAAAAGAAAAACAAAGCTGGGTGCATCATGTTGCCGGATTTCAAGCTATATTACAAAGCAGTGATCACCAAGACAGCATGGTACTGCACAAAAACAGACATATAGACCAATGGAACAGAATAGAGAGCCCAGATATGGACCCTCAACTCTATGGTCAAATAATCTTCGACAAAGCAGGAAAAAATATGCAATGGAAAAAAGACAGTCTCTTCAATAAATGGTGCTGAGAAAATTGGACAGCTATATACAGAAGAATGAAACTCACCCATTCTCTAACACCATACACAAAGATAAACTCAAAATGGATGAAAGACCTCAACGTGAGACAGGAATCCATCAAAATCCTAGAGGAGAACATAGGCAGTAACCTCTTTGACATCGGCCACGGCAACTTCTTTCAAGATACATCTCCAAAAGCTAGTGAAACAAAAGCAAAAATGAACTTCTGGGACTTCATCAAGATAAAAAGCTTCTGCACAGCAAAGCAAACAGTCAACGAAACAAAGAGGCAACCCACAAAATGGAAGAAGATATTTGCAAATGACACTACAGACAAAGTGCTGATTTCCAAGATCTATAAAGAACATCTCAAACTCAACACCCAAAAAACAAATAATCAAGTCAAAAAATGGGCAGAAGACATGAACAGACACTTCTCCAAAGAAGACATACAAATGGCTAACAGACACATGAAAAAATGTTCATCATCATTAGCCATCAGGGAAATTCAAATCAAAACCACATTGAGAGACCTTACACCAGTTAGAATGGCAAAAATTGACAAGGCAAGAAGCGACAAATGTTGGAGAGGTTGTGGAGAAAAGGGAACCTCTTACACTGTTGGTAGGAATGAAGCTGGTACAGTCCCTTTGGAAAACGGTGTGGAGGTTCCTCAAAAAGTTAAAAATAGAGCTACCCTATGACCCAGCAATTGCACTACTGGGTATTTACCCCAAAAATACAGATGTAGTGAAAAGAAGGGCCATATGCACCCCAATGTTCATAGCAGCAATGTCCACAATAGCCAAACTGTGGAAAGAGCCAAGATGCCCTTCAAAAGATGAAGGATAAAGAAGATGTGGTCCATATACACAATGGAATATTTCTCAGCCATCAGAAAGGATGAATACCCAACTTTTACATCAACATGGATGGGACTGGAGGAGATTATGCTAAGTGAAATAAGTCAAGCAGAGAAAGTCAATTATCATATGATTTCACTTATTTGTGGAACATAAGGGATAGCATGGAGGTTACTGGGAGAGGGAAGGGAAAAATGAAGGCGGGGAAATCAGAGGGGGAGATGAACCATGAGAGACTATTGACCCCGAGAAACAGATTGAGGGGTTTGGGGGGGGGTGGGAGGATGGGTTTGCCCAGTGGTGGGTATTAAGGAGGGCACGTACTGCATGGAGCACTGGGTGTTATACAAAAACAATGAATCATGGATCACTACATGAAAAACAATAGTGTACTGTATGGTGACTAACATAACATAATAAAATTAAATTAAATTTTAAAAAAAACTGTAGCATAATCTCACAACCAGAACATCAATAAAGTCAAGATATAGGATGTCGCCATCAAAAAAGAAAAAGAAAAAGATAAAAAGCTTCTGCACAGCAAAGGAAGCAGTCAACAAAACTAAAAGGCAACCTATATAATGGGAGAAGATAGTGAGGGGAACCCTCTTACACTATTGGTGGTAATGCAAGCTGGTTCAGCCACTCTGGAAAATGATGTCAAGGTCTCAAGAAGTTGAAAATAGAGCTACCCTATGACTCAGCAATTGCACTACTAGGCATTTATCCCAAAGATACAAATGTAGTGACTGAAGGGGCATCTGCTCCCCAATGTTTATAGCAGCAATGTCCACAATGACCAAACTATGGAAAAAGCCGAGATGTCCATTGATAGATGAATGGATAAAGAAGATGTGGTATGTATATATAATGGAATGTTACTCAGCCAACAGAAAGGATGAATACTTACCATTTATATTGAGGTGGATGGAACTTGAGGGTATTATGCTGAGCGAGATAAGTCAAACGAGAAAGACAATTTTCATATGGTTTCACTCCTATGTGTAATATAAGAAACAGTGCAGAGGATCATAGGGCAAGTCATCAGAGAGGTTGAAAAACCATGAGAGACTCTTAACTCTAGGAAACAAACTGAAGGTTGCTGGAGGAGAGGAAGGTGGGGGGATGGGGTTACTGGGGGATGGGCATTAAGGAGGGCACCTGATGTGATGAGCACTAGGTGTTATACGCAACTGATGAATTATTGAACACTACATCTGAAACTAATGATGTACTATATGTTGGCTAATTGAATTTAAATAATTTTTTAAAAAGTAAAACAATCAATTGCTACATATTGTTGAAAATTTGGAAATAAAAATATTCAACTTCCCACCACCATGAGATCAGCATTTTTAATATTTGAGTTTGTGTCTTTCCAAACACACACACACACATACACACAGGCACACTTATTGTAGCCCTTTGTTTTGTCCATAACATTTGCTAGACTATTACTGCCAAGAGCTCTGTACTACCACACAGTCAATAGAGGTCAGATGATGGTACAAAAGGGTTCTTTATTTTACCATCTAATGAGTTATCATCCCTTGAGAGTATAATTCAAACAAACATGCTCCTTCTTATCTCCCTTCTATCTACATCTTTACAAGCTTCTCAGCTCCGTAAAAGCATGGTAATTTCTAAAAATCAGAAAAACAAGCATGGAGACTAGGTGGGTATTGGAGCATGGTTACTGGAGAACACCACTTACAAAGTCACCCCTTTAACTAACTTCTCTGCATGACGCTAGGGTCTTGTGGGCACAAAATTTTCCTTTAATGTGTCTTTATCATGACCTTGATAAACATGCACATGTTACCTGAAGAAATGTTGTGAAAAGTAAAATAGAGTCTTGGTTTCCAACCTCAGCTGGGATTAAAACACTGTCCGGGAATACATCCAGTCACTGTATTAATTCACTATTGATGCATAACACATTAGTACATACTTAGAAGCTTAAAACAATTATCTCACTGTTTCTGTGGGTCAAAAGTCTGAGCATGCCTTAACTGGGTCCGCTGTTCAAGGTCTCAGGAAGCTGTAATCTAGGTGCTGGCTAGGGCTATCATTTTATCTCAGGCTTGTATCTTCTTCCAAGGTCATGTGGTGATTGGCAGAATTAACTTCCTTGCAGATACGGGAAAAACATAGATGTTTCCCTTAAGGCCCACAGGAGCGAGAGAATCTGTTGCTTCAAGACTCTGAATCCTCAACTTTGTTTTTTATAAATACCCCTCTGATTATATCAGGTCCACCTAGGATAATCTCCCTTTTCAAAACTCAAAAATCAACAGATTAGGGAACTTAATTACATCTGCAGAAATCCCTCCATCTTTGCCATATAACATAACCTCATTACAGGGATGATGTCCATCACACTTGCTCTATCCTGTTGTCTACAAAAAAGTCACAGGTTCTGTGCACACCCCTTGAGGGTGTGACTCACTGAGTATGAATAGAATTCATCCTCCCATTGTCATGTCTTCTTCACAGAAGCTACTTCAGTGAACCCAATGCTCACAAAACTCCATTATTTCCTTTATTCTCAAGAGATGAAATCGCTAAAGGATTTTCATGATGGCAAAAAACCTATCATCATCTAGAGCCCACCCCCCCCTTTAATCATTCTCTTATCTAATTTCCAAACAGGGTTTCAACAGTATTCATCTCATAAAAATCCCAGCTGTTGACCTTCAACATCCACTACAATGCAATCTCCCCTTCAGGGCCAAACATTTTTTAAAAGTTATCCACATGGGTCCTTTCCACTTTCTCACCTACCAGGCACTGTTCAGCCTCTCAAGTTTTTCTACTTCCAGGGTCACTGCCCTGCCTCCTTGATGCTAAATCCACTTTGTACTCTCTTGGTAATTCTTGATCCTGATAAACGTAAACTGTTAGTGCAAAAATTCTGCTTATCTCAACTTCTAATCTCAACTACCTTCTCCTACTTCTTTATTTATTGATTTGCTTGCTTCTTTTTTTTTTTAGGGGTAAAATGAGATAAAATATGTAAAGTTGTAGAGTTTACTGTCTTGTAAAAGGTGTTTAATAACTATTAGCATGGCCATTAATTTTATGTGTCATCTTGGTTGGGCCATGGTGCCCAGTGGGCAGATAGAGTCAAATATTATTCTGGATGTTTCTCTGAGGGTGTTTTTGGGTGAGATTAATATTTAAATAGATGGATTTTGAGTAAAAAGAAGATTGTCCTAAAGATTTCCCTATAACCTTCAGTTGAAAGCCTGAACAGAACAGAAGACCAACTTTCCCCATCAAGAGAATTCTGCCAGCAGATGACTTTAAGACATGAACTGCAGGTCAACACTTGCTTTTCCCTGAGTGCCTGGGTATCTAAGTTGGCTGGGCACCCAACTCTTGGTTTTAGCTCAGGTCATGATCTCAGGGTCGTGAGATCGAGCCCTGTGTTGAGCTCCACGCTCAGTGCAGAGTCTGAGATTTTCGTCCTCTGCCCCTCCACCCTCTCTCTCTCTCAAAAAACACATAAATAATTTTTTTTTTTAATTTGATGTTCCCTAGTTTCCATCCTACTGGCCCGCCCTAAAGATTTTGAATTTGTCATTCCCCATAATCACATAAGCCAATTCCTTAAAATAAATCTCCCCCCCAACATACACACATCCTATTGCTTCTATTCTTCGAGAGAACCCCAAATACAATTAGATTTTCACATACCATTGAAAAAACTTGGAGAAGATAGCATTGTTTTGTTCTTGTTGCTTACCTGTCCATTATTTTAATGTTACCTTTATGATAGAGAGAGAAAATGGAAATGATTGGTTAAGGTTGTAAAATAATGGTTGATTTTTAAAAAACTAAAAAAATATATTTAGCCCAAGTACTCCTATATTTCTGGTGTTTTAAAAATAATATTTTGTTTCTTGGTCAAATGTTTACTCTACTTTAGATAAGAATCAGTGAATTTCAGGGAAAAAATACATTATAGCATCCTTAATTGTAACGTAAGTTCTTAAGCAGTTAAAATTAATGATTTCTCATCCCTTTAGTACAAAATTCAAAATCTACTGGGGCCCATAATACCTGTATGATTTGAAATCTTCTTAATTCTTTCACTTCACCTGCCAACACTTTTACTCAGTCATTAATTGAAGTCACGTGGACTTCTTTGATGTCTTAGGCCTTTCTAAATCAGTTCCTACCTTGAGCTTTTGCTCTGGCTTTGTTCCTTTCTAGAATATTCTTCCCCCAATATCTACAAGGGTTACTTTTCACCTGCTTCAGGTCATAAATATCTAAATAAGCATCCCAATTTCACATATGGTTCCCTAGTAATCTTTTCTAAAATGACAACTCACCCTATTCCATTCTTCTCTGATTCCATACTTAGCTTTCCTCAAGGCATCTATCACTATATCATATTATACATTAAACTGTACATTTTATGAATTGCATCTCCTTTTCTCCACTAGAAATACTCTTTACATGTTTTATTCACATTTGTATTTGTAGCATATTGGAAAATAAGTGTTGGTGCTTAATAAATATTTGATAATTTAATTCAATAATAATCCTCTCCTTGTTCCTACCCAATTACTCAGGGACCATCATGCCTAATGATTTTAAGTGATGTTTCAATGTGTACCATTTTTAGGTGTACACCTTATTTTTTTAACTGAATTTTCTCTTTCTGGGGTTATGCTGTACAATATGGTAGCCACTAACCATATGTAGCTATTTAAATTTAAATGAACTAAAAGACATTTTAAATGCAGTTTCTTATTTGCCCTAGCCACAAATGCTCAATAGCCACATGTAACTAGTGTTTACTATGTCAGATAACACAGACACGGGACATAGCCCGCATCCCAGAAAGTTCTACTGGATAATGGTGTTCTAGACACAGCGTATCCTCCACTAGAGCTAGCGTAATGTGAGATTTACATTTAACTAGAATACGTTCTTTGTCTACCATGTGTCAACATGTACAAATTTAAATCTCATCTCTTAAGTGTGATCAACTTCAAAGCCTTGCTTTGCTTGCATTATACATTCTTATAAGCAAAGCAACATTAAAAAAAAAAATGCATGAGCAAAACATTCCTAAATTGTTACTTCAGAACAGCCTCCCTGAACAAATTGGTATTTTAACCTTGAACATAACATAGTAAATAAGTAAAGAGGATGCATACAGAGCATTTTTTAGCACTCCATTTTTCATTTTCTTTCTCTATTGGCTTTTGTGTAAGGCACATAAATATGCTGCTATTCCCATGTCTGGCCAATTTCCATCTAACCCACATTGGCTTTTGGCATTAATACATAGATATAGATATCAATATCGATACATCTCGTGTGAGATTTGTTCCACATCATGTCTGTAAGCAGTGATCTAAATATTATAATCATCTCATGAGTATTAAAACACAGTGTCTAAAATAAGTTTGTAACAACAGTAAAACATAGCTCAAGCACAGTGGTCTTTATCTGTGGTTTGAAAACATTCTTGCGCCATAGCCTAAATTAAAACCACCTGTTAGTTTCTATGTGCAATGCCTCAAAAACTTTTGTTAAGCATTCCTTCTGTTTATGTCAGTATTGAAATAACAAATCTATTGCAGTGGTTAAAAGCATGGCACTAGACTTAGTGGAATCAACTCATAGTCTTGCCACTTACTAGCAGGATGAATGTGACCAGAAGATACTTAACTTCTCTTCAAAATGGGGATAAACCTTTTCTATCATAAGACTGTTACACTAAATAAATGGGTTATGTCATGTAGAGAAATATGCATGAAGCAGAGGAAACAAATGTTAGTTAATAGTTAAGAGTTTCATTACTAATAACGGTAATACTATTATCATTATAATTTTAATTATTATTTTTACCTGTTAAGGTGTATCCATTCATTGGCATCCAGATCATTATTGCCTCATAACACAGTTCAAGATCTTCTCACCCCCAGTAATTGCCTCCTATTCTGTACTCCTTCAGCTCTTACTATTTCTTATATATCACTTCTCACAGTAATATAATTGTCTCCTTTTGTAAATAGTAATTCTTATTAGATTGTTCTGTACCATCTCCACTGGTTGCTATGGGGGCAAAAAAAAAATGTTTCCTGTTTATATAATGCTGGATGACATTTTTGGCCTGAGGAAGAGATGGATCTCACCCAGAGACTACACATTTTGAGTTGGACACGGTAACTGGAAGAGACCACGGGGATATTTTCTTAGGAAGGCAGAAAGGATGTGTTCTATTTATGAGAAGAAAGATGTATAGAGATCTTTAGTTTGTAAAAAGGGGGGACTGTGGTGGAAACAGCCAGTTGACTAATAAACATTTTTCTCCTTTTATTTCTTTAGGAACACATATTCAAACTTCTAGAATAATGAATGCTTTTGTCTGTTCTACTGGGACCTAGAAGTGACCATAATATGACTGAGTTTAATCCAATAAATTATAAGTAGAAACATTTTGTGCATCTTTCAAGAGGGCTTTTTAAAAAGAATAAGATCTTCTCTTCTTTCCTTCCTGATTCCTGGAATTTGGATATAAAAACTGGATCCTCAGCATCACTTATGCCCCCATGAGGTCAACCTTGAGGACAGAAGCCAAACATTAGGATAGTAGAGCAGCAAGATAGAAGGATGCGAGTATCCTGAAGACAATGAGCCACATGTTAACCCTGGACTGCCTGTACCTGGACAGATTTTATGTGAGAGAGAATTAAACCTCCATCTTGTTTAATCCACTCTTCCTGCCATATTTGGCTAAGTAAACCACACCTAATCCCTTTGAAAGACAAACCCTCCAACAGCAAGCACAAGTCCTGCCTCTTCCTTGAGTGCTTCTGTGAGCACATAGATTTACAGAACTGTGTTCCTTTTAGACCAAAGAACTATTATTGTTCAAAAAAAAATTTTTTTGGCACAGGAAAAGACTTGCTGTGTGCTGATAGGTTCTCTTTGTATATGATTTTTTCCCTAGTTACATGCTAATCTCCAAACATTCCAAGTCTGTCTTTTTGCAACAGTGAATCCCCGATTCTAGCTGAAACTGGGCTCAAATATAACCTAGAGGCAGTTATTGGTTTTTAAAATAATGTTTTAAAATAATTTATGTTCTTACAAAGAAAATTGTACAAATCATAAAAATAAATGAGATATTGATAATGAATGAGCTATCTCATTATAACTATATACATAGAAATTTCATTCCGATGTAGTACTTTCTTTCAGTTTTATTCTCTGTGTGAGAATGTGCATGTGTGTACCTTGCCTATATATACATTTGTGCATATATAACATACAAATATGTTGAGAGCTTCATGTTCTGCCTTTAGTATTTAATATTATAAGCCAGTGTTTCTCAAACTTTTTATCAATATCGTCCCTTTAAGAAGACTTTTTAAATAATTTTTTCCTAATGACCATCTGATGGAATTTTAATATGATAGACATACCATGTATCTGCTTATGTCCTATATGTAGATTTATGCTTTCCCCCAAAACCAATTTTCAACCCCCAGATGGTGATATTGCACCTGCCAAACATGTGTGTTGCAAACATATGGCTATGTTCATCAAATATTCTAAATATTTAATGCAGCATATTTAATATCTGAAACACATTTGTTTAACCTTCATGTCATGTTATTTATTTAAGTATTTCTTGATTGCTAAACATGTGCATGAAGCGATAGTGCTCCATATCTTGCTACCTGCTCCAAAAATAAACTTTGCTCTAGGTAAGGGATATATGCAAGCTGAAGTCCTACAATATTTCATATAGAAATATGTAAAAGAGAGAAGAAAATTTTAAAAGTTAAATTATATTTAAATAATTGAATAGAAATAAATGCTTCTTTGTGTCCATGTACATAAACTTGATATACTTCTCGTTATTTCCTCAGAGTCTACAGTTGAAATTATTATTGCTATTTTCTTGTTTTTTTTAAGAGAGAGTGTGCATATGCACGTGCACCTGCATGGGAGGGAGGAGGGGCAGAGGGAGAGGAAGAGAGAGAACCTCAAGCAGGCTCCACACCTGACCTGGGACTCAATCTCACAACACTGAGATCATGACCTGAGCCTAAATCTAGAGTTGGCACTTAACCGGCTGAGCCACCCAGGTGCCTCTACTGTTGAAATTATTAATTAAATGATAAAATAAATAAAAATGCAAAATAGAATTGATATATTGACATATTTTGCCAAAATACAATTTAATAAATAAAATTAATTTAATTTAAAACAGCCAATATTATGTGACATTTACCAAAACCCACTAGCATTAAAAATAAAAATAAGATGGATTCATTTATGATACATTTGGGGGAGGGGTGATATTTCATTGTTTCTTTAATGTGCATTTTGTGAGACTGATATTTTTCATGTGTTTATACCTGCCATGAAATGTTGGTTCTTGATCTTTGCAAAATTAAGCAAGTAGAAATCCTTGGAAAGATAAATACATAGTCAAAAGCAATGAGATAATAAAATAAAAGTGAAGAAATCTTTTAATCATCTTAGTGACTAGCAAAAGCAAGAAGAGAATTTTCAGAAAATCACAAGATTTAAATGAAATATTTCTAGAATTACAAGTACCATTTTATTTAATTTTGACTAGTTTTATTAATGCATGGTCCTCTTTACTTTAAAGTGATACTTTAGCTATTTCCTCAGTTTAGTCTAAATTATTTAACATTTTAGAATTAAAAATAACAAATATATTCTAATTGAATTGTCAATTGAAAGGCCATGGTATATTAAAGAGAGCAGATACAAACAGTAATAATTCCTTTTGATTGAGATCTAATTTCCTATATTAAGTGCAAAAACAAAACTAAATAATGTATCTATTTGGTTTTTATCTACATGAGAAACTTTCAACATGTGTGTAAAATACTTTCCATTTTACAGAAAAGGCAACTGTGAGTCCCTAAACCACATGTAATAGTTGACCTGAAACCCAGTAAGTATGGCTCCAAAGTGATGTGTTCTTTTCTCTACTGTCTGGAGCCCGTGGTCATATCAGTAACTGAGTGATATATATACACATCAGAGCACCTGTGCTCCCATGTTAAGAAGCATGATGAATGAACATGTTCTTTAAGAAATTCAGGACCATCATATGAATACAGTGTTGCAGACTAAACCATAAAACTCTGGAACCAAAAGGAATGCAAGAGGTCACATAGCCTAAATCCTTCATTTTATAGAGAAGGAAATTAAAAGTGCAAGGGAAGTATTTGCCAAAGTTTATACAAACAATGAATAACAAAGTCCAGAATAGAATTCAGTTCATTAAACTCTGTAAGTACGCTTTATCTTATGTCATTCAATGCCTCCCATCTAATATTAGATTAGGTTGCAAAGATGTCTTTGGAGACTCCAGAAAACTCAGAGTACTTGCATGCCCTATTTATTTCTTTGTCCTTCTTCTCAAAGATGTTTTGTTATTTCTCTTAATATTAGACTGTCAGAAATCACTTCTATTTTCCATACAACCCCTCCACTGAGCTATATCCTAATCTACAATATATAATGTGCTATAAATACAACCAGGTCACTGACACTTAGAATTCTCTGTAAATTGAGAGTGAATGGGACGCCTCTTTTTCTCTCACAGACATCCTTCCCCAGTCCTTGGCTCAATATTGTGCTCTGCAATAGTAGGGAGAACCCAGACAAACAACCTTGGTATTAACAATATCTGGCTCCAAAGATAGGTTGACCTTAAAAAACAACTATCAGAGGGGTGCCTGGGTGGCTCAGTTAAGCATCTGCCTTCAGCTCGGGTCATGATCTCAGGGTCCTGGGATCGAGTCCCATGTTGGGCTCCCTGCTCAGTGGGGAGTCTGCTTCCCCCTCTCCCTCTGTCTCTCCCCCTGCTTGTCCTCTCTCTCTCTGTCAAATAAATAAATAAAATCTTAAAAAAAAAAACCAACAATCAGAAATAGATAATGTCCAGAGATGATTTAGTTGCAAGAAAATTTGTGGTCATCTCCTTAACTTTAGAAAATATGCAAATATTGGCCAGATTTTTTAATTTAATTTAATTTTATTTTATTATGTTATATTAATCACCATACATTACATCATTAGTTTTTGATGTAGTGTTCCATGATTCATTGTTTGCGTATAACACCCAGTGCTCCATTCAGTACGTGCCCTCTTAAAACTAAATTTGCTAAAAGAGTTCACAACTTCTAGAGTAATTTATATTGATATGCTAATCTTTTTCCTCCAACATATCAAATTTAGAATTAAGCCTCTGAGGATAAGTTTTAATAGAGTAAAATTATCTTTTCTTGATGGCCAAACTATATTTATAAAATTTCATAAACTGATTTTTTTTTAAGATTTTATTTATTTATTTGACAAAGAGAGAGAGAGGGAGAACACAAGTAGGCAGAGAGGCAAGCAGAGGGTGAGGGAGAAGTAGGCTTCCCGCTGAGCAGGGAGCCTGATGCTGGGCTCAATCCCAGGACCCTGGGATCATGACCTGAGCCAAAGGCAGACACTTAACGACTGAGCCACCCAGGCGCCCCTCATAAACTGATTTTTTTTCAAACTGTCCACATCAATGATTCTTCAACTAGATGCATATCTATCATCCTATCCACCAGTTTTAAGTATTTTTTTGAGAACCTAGATATGGCTGGCACCATCTTAGATTCAGAATATATGAAGATTAGTGAGACACAATGCTTATCTTTGTGCATTATTTCGTTTTATCTTTAGAATGACCCTATGAAGTAGGAAGTACATTTATTTTTAACATAATACAGATAAAACAACCTGTGTCTAGACACATTAGTAATCCAAGGGAATTACCTAAAGTCCTACATCTCACCTCCGAAGTTGCAGAACTCAATATGAATCCTAATATCTGACTCCCAATTTTTGCTTTATTTTGACTGCACCAAAAGTTGATGTTCTTCAATATCCATTGAGCTACAGTTCTCCAACTGGTCTTCCGTGTTTCAGAAGGTACTCAGAAGGATTCCTGAGCAACCAGAAACCACCAGACTATTTCCCAGTATTGTGCTATCTGGCAGATCTTTCTGTGATAATAGAAATGTCCTTTATCTGCACCGTCCAATATAGTATACACAACCCAGTTATGACTATCGAGCACTTGCAATATGGCTAGTCCACCTGAGAAACTGAGGTTTTAATCGCCTCACATGGCTAGCGGATGCTATCATGGGCAGCAGAGTCTGAGCACCATTTTTACTTAAAGAATTTTAGCAGAATGGGGAGAGCACATAATTGTATACAAAACAACTGGATAAATCATGACACAGGTAAAACACATTGAATCAATGTTTAACTTTAAAATCAGAACCTCTAAGTAAGTTCTCACTTGGCACACTTGAAATAGACTCCACATCGCTGAGGATTCTCCTTTGACCTTTTGGGTATTTGGATTGAAATACGTGAGAACATTTGAATGAAATGAGAATTATGTCTTTATTTATGAATTTTTATCCTGATTTTCCACAATAGAAGATGGGAAGTATATTCGGAAATCAGAATTAGGGATTAATGAAGTCAAAATAAGTGGGTCCAGAGCAAAATTTACATGTTCTCTATGTCAGGGACCTTATAGTTTGGAAGCAGAATATCAAGCTCAGAGAAGTTACTGACTTCCTTGTGTCTAAATTGCTGGTAAGATATAAAATCAGGTGGCTAGGACAGGTCTCCAAGCTCTAGGGCAGAGCTGTTTAGATTATCCCCAGCACTCTACTGACCTTCAGGTTTGTCACACCCAGTTACGTTTCTTGTTAATATTTCCTTCAAATAAAGGAAAAGCCCTTCCTTCAATCCTTAAAAAGGAAGGGAATACTGCCATATGTTACAACATGGATGCACTTTGAGGACATTACGCTAAGTGAAATAACCCAGTCACAAAAACACAAATAGGACATGATTCCAAATATAGGAGGTACTTAGAGTAGTCAGAATCACGGACAGAAAGAATGATGATTGTCAAGGGCTGGAGGGAGAGGGGTATGGGGAGTTATTGTCTATTGGGTGTAGAATTTTAGTTTGACATGATGAAAAGAGTTCTGGGGATGGATGGCTGTGATCGTTGCACAACATTATAAATATGTTTAATACCATGGAGCTGTACACTTAAAAATGGTTCAGAGAGTAAATTTTATGTTATGTGTATTTTACAATTTAAAAAAAAATGGAAAAAGAAAAAAAATAGAAGCATAGTTTGGAACAGTTTGCATTGAAAACTGTAAAATATGCACATCTTTTGACTCTGTTATTCTACATCTAGGCACATATAGCAAAGAAATTATTAAGGATGCATGAAATATTTAGCTTCAGTTATGATCATTTGAGCAATAAGAGACAGTGTAAGAATTAGGCCTATAGGTAAGATCCTTGTCTGCCTCGATTTTAATCGGGCTCCACCACTTAACTCACTAGCTGTGTGATTGTAGACACTTACTTTCTTTGTGCTTAATTTCCCAATTTATAAAATGAGGATAAAATAGTATCAAACTCATAAAGTTTTATAGAGATTAATTTAACTAATGTAAAGTGTTTAAAATATTATAATGGCAAGCACCATATAAATATTTAGCAAAAAATGGAAAAACCTAAATATCCAATATTAGGAATTTTTCTACGGAACATTCATAAAATGGAATGCCAAATATTTAAAATCTAAACATTTTTAGAAGAATTTTAATGATGTGGAGAGACATCCACAATATCATTAACTGATATCATTAACTGAAAAGGAAAATAAAACTGGTTAACAGGCAGACAAAAAAGAGGGAAGCAGGGACACTTTGGTGGCTCAGTCGGTTAAGCATTTGCCTTTGGATCAGGTCATGATCTCAGTGATCAAGCCCCACATTGGGCTCCCTGCTCAGTGGGGAGCCTGCTTTTCCCTCTCCCCCGCCCCTGCTCATGCTCTCTCTTGCTATCTCTCTCTCTCTCTCTCTGGAATAAATAAATAAAATCTTTAAAAAAGGTGGTGGTGGGGAAACAAAGGACTTCAATAGACATTTCTCCAAAGAAGACATACAAATGACCAACAGGTATATGAAAAGATACTCAACATTATAAATTATCAGGGAAATGCAAATCAAAACAACAATGAGCTATCACCTCACACCTGCAGGATAACTATTATCAAAAAGAAGAAGTTATAGGTGTTAGCAAGGGTGTGGAGAAATCGGAATACTTATATACTCTAGGTGGAATGTAACATGGGACAGCAGCTATGGCAAACAACATGGAGGTTCCTTGAAAAATTAAAAATAGAATTACCACATGATCCAGCAATCTCACTCATGGGTATATACCCAAAAGAATGGAAATCAGAATCTCAAAGAGATATCTGCACTCCCATGTTCATTTTAGCATTATTCATGACAGCCAAGATACAAAAACAACCAAAATGCCCATTAACAGAGGAATGGATAGCAAAAATGTGGAATACACATATAATAGGATGTTATTCAGCCTTAAAAAATTAAAAGGAAATCCTGCCATTTTGACAACACATATGAACCTGAAGGACATTATCCTAAGTGAAATAAGCCAATCACAGAAAGACAAGTGATTCCAATTATATGAGGTATCTAAAATAGTCAAACATATATAAACAGGATAGAATGGGGCTGTGGGGGGAGGTGAAATGGGCAGTGGCTGATCAAGGAGTATGAAGTTTTAGTTAAGGAAGATGAATGAACTCTTGAAATTTGTCATACTACCTTGTGCCTATAGTTAACCATACTGTATTGCACACTTAAAAATTTGTTTAAAAGTAGGCCTCTTGTTAAGTGCTCCTAGTGCAATAAAAATAAATATAAAAAACATAATATTTGAAATGTATTCCTTACCACCAAGAAGGAAGATGGACAATGCATGAGCGGGAACTTCCTGATTCCCTTTGTAACTGTGGAAAGTTTAGAAGTCTCATTAGGACTTAGAGAAGACTTGTGAGATTTGCTGATTGATAGACTATTTTATGGCATCTCTGC
Organism: Halichoerus grypus; assembly: GCF_964656455.1. Taxonomy (NCBI): domain Eukaryota; kingdom Metazoa; phylum Chordata; class Mammalia; order Carnivora; family Phocidae; genus Halichoerus; species Halichoerus grypus. The sequence goes on from NC_135721.1 coordinate 10,450,171, forward strand.
AGACCTATTATGAAATAGAAGTGAACATTAGCAGATGTGATTTAGCTAATTTGGAAACAGTCATCAAATTGTTTATGTTGCTCACACTGATTGGCATGAGTCTCAGGAGCATCGCCTTGGATTCCTGAGGTGATATTCTTCCTCAAGATTACCAGAGTAGCTGTCCCGGGAATGGAAGACATCAAGTTAAGGGCATAGTTCCATTGAAGATAGGCATGTTTTTTAAAAACAAAACTATCATCACAACAGATGTCTATAGTGTTAATCTCATAAGAGATTATTAACACCTTGTGCCACCACATGTTAGTTAGTCCCTTTTTGATGTATAAAACCAAGTCTGCATGATGTAAAGGAATGATGAGGCCCAATATATACAATGGCTAATTGTTCCACTGACCTTCTTTTTTTTAATCAGTTTAGGGTACTGGTGTCTATCATCTCTGGCCATTAGGATAAAATTAAATATTGCCCACTTTACCATTTCCAGCCTAACTCTTTAAAAGCTGGCAAACCAAAATGTCCCAATACTAATTGCTATGTGAGCTGATACAAATGATAGGATTATCAAGTCAGGCTGAAGCCCATCAGAGATCTTATCTGGTATTAAATTTTACTAATAGTCCCAAGGATACAGGCAGTAAATAAGCTCAGAAAGAGTCTAGAGAGGTCTGAGTTATCAAGGCAGCTTTCCAGCTTTGTTTTCCCATATCAGACCTGAACTCACTAGCCCAGAATAAGAGATGGGCTCTCCAGGTGAGGATTTAAAGGTCATTACCTAATACAGTGAAGAGCATTTATGAAGCATCCCCATTTTACACCCCAGAGAGTTGTAGCATTTATATGACTTTCTCCAGAGAGCCACGCTTCATCAGTTCTGACTTTATTCCCTATTCGTAATCCTTTAGCCAAGGAAGATCCTGCTAAGGGCATTTACGAGATAAAGCCTCTTCCTCCAAGCAAATATCATTAATCCATTTAACTGGAGGTCTGATTGACAAGGAGACTAGACCAGACAGGTCACCTGCCTTCTTTTTCCTTACCTGTTCCAGGGATGGACAGCTCCTAAAGAAAGTGAGTGTCTGGAAACAAAACTTGAACAAAGTGAAAAACAGCCTTTTGAGTCTTTCTGATACATGAATGTTTATGCTATCTATGTAATTTCATTCTTTTTTTGGAAAAATTCTAAACCATAATAAAACATTATAAACAGGAAAAAAAAAAAAGAACGTGAGTGGATCACAGGCCAGTTGTTTTAACTTCTCTCTTCTAGTCACCAAGAAAAACAAGCTACATGAAATAAGACGGTTTTTTTAACCAGATGCATATTTTAGGATCACCTTAGATAATTTTTAAAAGTCCAACCAACAATGCCTAACATCCAGAGATTATGATTAGGTAGGTCTTTGATGGGGCCAGTTCATTTTATTTATTTATTTATTTATTTATTTTTATTTTTTATTTTTTTTAATTTTTTTTTTTTTAATGTGCTCACTGACAGTTGAAAACTACCAAAAAATCTAGGGGGTAAATCAGGTCCCACCCATTTTTTTGACTCCCAATTAGATTTTAAGGTGTTCTCAGTTGATCATAATCATTATAAATCTTTACCCAGCAGGAATTGTCTTGAGAACCTATGTGGGCATAAAAGCAGTCACCTGGACCTGTGCTGTAAGGGCATTACAAAACTGACCCTAAGTCGAGGACAAATACTTGGGCCTTTCTTATACAAAGGCACCATCAGCATTGTCTAGTGATGTACTTGATTATGTCCCAGGTAGACAGAAAATGGAAATTTCAAATATAGTCCAAAGGTTGAGCCCATTGAATTTGAGAATGTGTTCCAAGGATTATCAAGATGAGTCTAAAAGACGGTCTTTATGGACAGCAACAGAAAGGTGGGGGACAAGAAATCTTGTCAGCTCTTCATTCTGATTCAACCATAAGGAAGCCATGGTTTAATTTTTATGCTGGGTGTTTATCAGAGTTTATTTAAGTAATATCCTACTATATGCTGTAACTAAAGTGCTTTCTACAGACAGGCAGTACTTTAAGCACTAAATATGCAACCTCTTGCATTAATTAGGGTTCCCCAGAGAACCAGAAGTAGAACCAATAGTGTGTGTGTGTGTGTGTGTGTGTGTGTGTGTGTGTGTGTGTGTAGGTAGACAGATAGATAGATAATGAATGATACTTATTTTAAAGAACTGGTTCACATGATTATAGGGGTTGGCAAATTTGACATCTGCAGAGCTGGCTGGAAGCTTGGAAATTCCAGCAGCAGCAGTCTTAAGATAGAATTCCTCAGTTTTTTTCTCTTAAGACCTTGAACTGAGCAGAGGCACCTGGGTGGCTCAGTTGGTTGGGTGACCGACTCTTGGTTTTAGCTCAGGTCATGATCTCATGGTGGTGGGATCGAACCCCAAGTTGTGTGGCGTAGGGCTCCACACTCAGTGGTGAGTCTGCTTGGGGATTCTCTCCCCTGCCCCTCCCCCAACTCCTGTGTGTGTGCATGCACACCCTCCCTCTCTCTCTCAAATAGATAAATAAATCTTAAAAATAAAAAAAAGACCTTGAACTGATCAAATGAGGCTCTCCCACACTGTGGAAGGTGATCTGCTTTCCTCAATCTCTGATTTAAATGGTTTTCACATCTGAAATATGCCTTCACAGCAACATCTAGACTGGTACTTGACCAATCAACTGGGCACCATGGCCTAACCAAGTTGACACATAAAAGTAGCCATCACACCTCCCTTAATCCTTCCAATAACTCCTTGTGATTAGTATAATTATTTAGTATCATCATCATTTCTAACTAGAAGTAGGGAAATTAAGGCACACAAATTACTGTAGAGGAGGGCACAAGTTATCCTGTGAATAGATAGGACTGTAACTGAGGAGTTAGATCCTGGCAGCAAATATAGGCTATAAATATATGACAGAAGTGATAGAAGATAACTGATTTTTGAAATCTTGTTTTATAATAATGCCACGGGAAAAGAGAGAGTTAAATTCTGCATAAATGGATCAGGAACCACTAACTGAACTCACTACGGATGCACCAGGTCTGCATACCAATACACCAGGAGTCACCACCCCTGCTACGCTTTGTCTAGCAGGAGAATTAAGACTTCAGTGACAGGAAAATATGCTAATACACTCAATTTCCCTTGGCTCGTTTTAACCTTATTTGCTAACATATTTGCGTTGTCTTTTTATAGAAACACCAGAGCAAAGTTACCTGAAAGAGACAAAAAGAGGGGTGCTGGGTGACTCAGTTGGTTAAGCCTCTGACTCTTGGTTTCTGCTCAGGTCATGATCTCAGGGTCCTGGGATGGAGCCCCGAGTTGGGTTCTGCACTCAGGGCCAAGTCTGCTTGTACTTCTCCCTCTGCACTTTCTCTCTCTCAAATAAATAAATAAAAATCTTAAAAAGAGAGAGACCAGACAGAGAGAGAGAGAGAAATTTCTGGGGAAAAAAATACCAGCCACATATTTATAGCATAAGAGGTAAAAGAACCAAGGTATTAGAATTAGAGAAATAATAATGATTACTAGAATACACTAGGAAACTTCCATGTTCCATACAATGAAACATTCTATGTTGTAGGAACATTTTAGGTTCTAAGCTATTTCCCTAGATTAAATCTCTTACTCTTCATAACAGCCACATGAGACAGTGTGTTTATCCCCATTTCACAGATGAGGATGATGTAGCACAGAGAACTGAAGTCTACAAGTTCATCCAACTATTAATCAATGGGGCAGGATGCTTTATCATGACCTTTAATTGACTCTTGGAGAAGAAGCACTATTTGTGGACTCATCTTTTATTAGCTCTTGATTAACATTAGAGATGGTGAAATGGAAAAATGTGAGGGGAGACGATGATATCAGCTGAGTCCCAGCTGGGCTATGTGCTCACTATGTGACTGGATTAACTACCCCATTGAGTTTCAAAGTCCTCATTTCTAAAATATATTGGCACTTCTATGAGATGCTACACATGAAGTAGCATATGGTATCAATGAAGTGCTGGATACACATTTATTCCTTTCCTATCTTTTGAAAAAGGGACTCTCTGACCTGCCATCCCTGGATATATTTTGTATACACCATGAAATCATGTGTAAAAATGCATGCATGGGCATATTTTCAGTCATCTTATGAAAAGGACCATTCTGGGCAAAAGAATCTTTATATTCATAAGATGACAAAGGAAACAAGAAAGAAAAGAAATACTACCCTGTAGCATTATATTAAAATTAAGGTGTGGGATGAAGTACTCTGAAATGTTTTAAAGTGCCAAAAAAATCCTCTTGAAATATTTTAATTTACCTTCATGGGAAATAATTTTAGACACCTAATTTATATGACATAGCTAATGACAATGGATTCTAAGCTGTGGTTATTCATTTGGTAAAATTTTTGTAAGTTTGTGGGTACATGTGTCTATGAAAGCAAGGAAGGGGGGAGATCCATCAGGAATGTTTTTCAAGTTTTTAGACTAAAGGAGAAGTATTCAATTTCAGACCTAATTGGTAGAGTCCTGTATTGTTCAGGGAGTTTTATGTTCTGCATTTGATTCAGTACACGCATGAAGAAATATATGCAATTGTCATTTCTATTATAAATCAGAAGTAATAAAAACGGTCCTGTTTTATGGGAAATGAGTGCAGTGTGTGCTGTTTCTTTATGGCCTTTATATTTCTAGCTGGCCAAAAGCACCCCTTATTTCATGCTATACAGCTGTCAGCCTAGGAAGAACCAAGAAGAAGAATGACAGAATAAATGTGCATTGCATCTGGCATTTGTGTCCTTTTGCTAGAAAAGGTGAAACTGGGTTAAGATCTCATCTCTTTTTGTGATGAAGAGATCAGAATGAGGTCTTTTTACAACAACAATATCCTAGACATCCACCTCAGAGAAGAGCCAATTCTTCCTGGGAGACTCTACCCCTGAGAGAATGCAAAAAGCATTGGAAAAACTACATGTGGGAAATGAGTCAGGTAAAAACAAACTGGAAATAAATCAGGTAAACCTTTGACCAAATTGAGAAAAATTCTAGAAAGGACAGAAGAGCCAAGGTTGAAGACCTGCTCTGCCCATACCTGTTTTCACCAAATCCAAAGCGTCCTTGGATAGTAAATCTGAAGGTCAAAGAGGCCTCAGGGTGTGGCTAGCCCCATGGCTTACAAACTTAGGCTGCAAACATTGTTTTACAAACGTTTTTAAACTGTGTATTTCTTTAAAGAAAAAAAAAGATTTATTGTATTTATCTTAGAGAGGGAGAGAGCGGGGGAGGGGCAAAGGGAGAGGGAGAGGACAAGAGGACTCCTGATCTGGATCATGACCTGAATGGAAACTAAGAGTCAGAGACTCAACTGACTGAGCCACCCAGGCGCTCGTAAACTGTGCGTTTCTAAAAAAACTGTCTATATGCGTATGTGCAGCATAACATGAGGTATTCAATAGGGTGTTATGTGACACAGAATAAAAAGTTGTGTTTCTTTTAATATTTTTATTTATTTATTTGACAGAGAGAGAGACAGCAAGAGCAGGAACACAAGCAGGGGGAGTAGGAGAGGGAGAAGCAGGCTTCCCGCAGAGCAGGGAGCCCGATGCGGGGCTCGATCCCAGGACCCTGGGATCATGACCTGAGCTGAAGGCAGATGCTTAACGACTGAGCCACCCAGGTGCCCCAAAAGTTGTTTCTTTAAAACAAGAAAATATGACCCATCTCACATGCACACAAACAGACACACACACACACACACACACACACACACACACAAGCAGACAACAGAACTGGCCCACAAGAACAACCAGACAATTTAATAGATAAAGATTTCAAAATAGCCATTATACATATATTAAGAATGAAAGGAAACCATGATTACAGAAGTAAAGTGTGATGAGACTGGAATCAAATAGAAAATATAAATAAAAATAAATTATTAAAAAAGATCCAAATGAAAATTCTGGAGTTGAAATATATAATAGCTGAAATAAAAAAATTTACCACAGGGGCTCAACAGTAGATCTGAATGACAGAGAGGAAGAATCAATAAACTTGAATATAAACTGACAAAGGTGATGTAACGCAAAGAGCAGAGAGAAAAAGAATGAAGAAAAATGAAGACAGCCTCGGAGAATCATGGGACACCATGACTGCACCAACACACACATATTGATTATGACAGGAAAAGGTGAAAGGGAAAATATTTGAAGAAATAATCGCTGAAAACTTTCTGAATTTATTGGGAAACATTAATTTAAACACCCAGGAAGCTCAACATACTCTATCAGGAAAAACACAACGGGATCCACAAAGAGACTCGTCATGGTAAAAATGCTAAAGAGAAAGGAAAATCTTGAAATCTTTTCTTGAAAGCAAGAAAACACGGACTCTTCTTTCAGAAGGTTATGGAGCAACATATTCAAAATGCCCGAAGGGGAAGAAACAACTGTCAGCTGAGTCCTACATCCAGCAAAGCCATCTTTCATCCAAAAGACTTTCCCAAGTAAAAATTGAGACATAATCTCACTTGCCTATTTTGCTTTTGTTGCCTGTGATTCTGGGGTCACATCGGAGGGGAAAAAAAATCAATGACTTAAGGAATGTTAAGAGGCTTCTTCTATATATTTTTTCTCATAGTTTTGCAACTGTAGGTTTTATTTGAATCTGTGCTGAGTTGATTTTTGTCTCTGGTGTGGGTGTGAATAAGGATCCAAAGTCATTCTTCTGTATGTGGAGATCTCGTTTTTCCAACAGCATTTAATGAAGAGATCATCCTTTCCCCATTGTGTATTCTTGGTACCCTTGTTGGACATGAGTTGACTGTGTACGTGCAGCCTTATTTCTGGGCCCTCTATTTTGTTCTGTTGGTTTATATGTCTATGTCCGTCTTTATACCAGGACTGCTTTAATGACTGTAGCTTTGTAACATATTTTGAAACCAGGAAATGTGAAGTCTCCGGCTTTTTTCTTGCTCAAGATAGCTTTGGTGTTGGGGTCTTTTGAGGCTCCACATGAATTTTAAAAAAATTTTTTGATAGCTTTTTGATTCCTGGTTCATTTCTTTTTCATTGAGGTATAATTGACATTTAACATTACATTAGTTTCAGGTGTAGAATATAATGATTTCATGTTTGTATACACAGTGAAATGATTACCACAATAAGTCTCGTTATCAACCATCACTATTCAAAGTTACAAAAAGATTTTTTTCCTGTGATGAGAACTTTAAGGGTTTATTCTCAGCAACTTTCAAGACTGCACTACAATATTATTAACTATAGTCACCATTCTGTGCTTTACAACCCCATGACTTATTTATTTTATAAGTTTTAAGATATTTTTTCTCTATTTCTCTAAAAAATATCCCTGGAATTTTAATAGAGACTGCATTGAATCTATAGATTGCTTTGGGTAGTATGGACATTTTAACACTATTAATTTTTCCAATTTATGAATACAGCATAGCTTTCCATTTATTTGTGCCTTCAATTTTGTTCATAGATGTTTATAGTTCGCAGTGCACAGATTTTTCACCTCTTTGGTTACATTTATTCCTAGGTATTTTTTAATGCTATGATAAACGGTATTGTTTTCTTAGTTTCTTTTTAGATAATTTACTGTAAAAAGCTCTGCACAGCAAAGGAAATAATCAACAGACTAAAGAGACAACCTACAGAATGGGAGACAATATTTGTAAACCATACATCTGGTAAGGAATCAATATCCAAAATATATAAGGAACTTAAACAACACAATAGCAAAAACATATAAATAAATAATCCAATTGAAAAACATGGTCGAAGGACCTGAACAGATATTTCTCAAAAGAAGACATACAAATGGGCAACAGGTATATAAAAATTGCTCTACATCACTAGCAATCAGGTAAACAGATCAAAACCACAATGAGGGATCACTGGTTAGAAAAAGACAAGAGATAACAAGTATTAGCCAGGATATGGAGAAAAGGTAATCCTTGGGCACTATTGGTGGGAATGTAAAATGCTACACCCATTACGGGAAACAGTATAGAGGTTTCTCAAAAACTTAAATATAGAACTATATAATCCAAAAAGCTCACTTCTGGGTATATATCCAAAGGAAATAAAATCTGGATTTTGAAGAGTATTTGCATCTTTGTGTCCACTGTAGGCAGGTTATCTCTTTAGTCTGTTGATTATTTCCTTTGCTGTGCCCATTTGTAGTCACAAAAGCCAAGATATGGATACAACCTAAGTGTCCATCAACAGATGAATGGATAGAGAAATGTGGTACATATATGATAGAATATTATTCAGCCTTAAAATAGAAGGAAACCCTGCCATTTTAACAACATGGATTAACCTGGAGGACATAAGCTAGACACAGCCAATTAAATACTGTATGATCTTACCTGTATACGAAACCTAAAGAAGTTGAACTCTTAAAAGCAGAGAATAGAAAGGTGGTTGCCAGGGCCCGAGGAGTGAGAAAATAAAAAGATGCTAGTCAAAGTGTCCAAAATTTCAGTTATGTATGTTGAATAAATTCCAAAGATCTAATATACAGCATGGTGACTATATTTATAATACTGTATTGTATACATGAAATTTGCCATAAGAGTAGATCTTAAGTGTTCTTATTGCGAGCATAAAGAAGTGATAACCATGTGAAGTGATGGATATGTTAATTAGGTTGATTGTGGTAAAGATTTCACAATGTGTGTATATCAAACATCACACTGCACATTTTAAACATATATAATTTTTATTTGTCAATTATACCTCAATAAAGCTGGAAAAAATTGAGATAATTTGTTACTATGAGACCCACTTTGCAAGAAATACTAAGACTATTAAGAGTAATTATGTCATTATAAAAGAGAGTGTAAATGCATATTTTTCTCATTTGTTCTAAACTGATTTAAAAAGTAATTGTAGACAATAATACGCATACAATGTATTTTGGGCCCTATAACATGCATAGATGTAATGTATGTGTAATATATTTTCCAGTAACAACACAAAAAAGATGAGCAGAATTAAAGTCGCATTGGTCTAAGGAAGTGATCCAGATTTTACCAAATCCATGAGAACAAATGATGAAAACCAAAAATGATTAATAAGGAAGTTATTATAATGAAGCTATAAACAAATACTTGTTCTTTATTCCTTCACCTTTTTTCAAAGTTGTAAAATTATATAAAATAATAAATATAGCAAGGTATTGTTGGTTTGTGACATATGTAAAATTAATATAAATAATAATAATAAAACAAGCATGGGGAAAGGAATAGAGCTATAGAAGAGTAACATTTCCATATATACCTTGGAACACCACTTAAGCCAGTTTGACTTAATGGGTATCTGTAGAACATTTTACTCAATAACAGCAGAATATACATTCTTATCTCTTTCATATTTTCTATCTCTGTCTTTATCAAAAAGAATGTAGGAACTTTATCCCAGTCCCTTGTTTTATTCAGTGATCCTAGATTCAGTTTCCCAAAATACATAGTGAGGCAGAAGTATTCCTTACCCCAGAGCATTGAACTTCCAGCTACCCCTGTCTGCCATTGGATTCAAGTTCCAGGTGTCTTCTGACATAAGCCCCATTTACCAGAGATTTTCCAGGTATATTCATCTTATCTCTGATAAGGGGTACATTTATATTTATGGATAATTTTATCTGTTTTTTACAGTGATTGGACAATAAATTGGGGTTCAAATCTAAATTTTGAAAAGTTACCCTGCCATCTTTTCCAGAACTGTCCTCCACAAAATAATCCCCGCAAACACAGGTTAACTTTTAGCAGGTAATAGTTTACCAGTCTTTTATTTTCCTCATAAAATTCCAAGTTGAAATACACATTACACTTTTTTTAAGTTTCATTTACCAAATAGATTCAACTAAGGTTTATATCCTGCCCTGATTCTATATTGAAATAGGCCATGGAAACAATACTAGTTCAGTATGGAAAACTTATCCACACTTTGGTTGAGTGATGTAATAAACATATTTTGTATCAGATAACGTGCTTTCCCAGGTTTGGAATGAGTATCTAGAAATATCACTTAGGTTCCATCATTCACATGCAAGGGACCCATCCTTGGAATCAGGAGTTATTGACACAAAGCTGTAGAGGTTGCCGAGTACCCTTGGGACAGTTCCAATAATAGGGAGCCTCCAGGGCAGTGGGAGCAGTTGTGCCAACGGCAGCGAGTGCCCAGCATCTAGTTTTGGTGGTGCCATCAGTGCAAAGTGAAGCAGTGATGGAAATGGGGTCAAAGCCCTGGCTCTGTGGCATGACTATGAGTGATACACCTAACTGCCCACCCTCTGAGCCAGGCTTTCAAGCCTGCCTATTGACTCTGCCTCCTTCCCAGTATCTTACATCCTTATCATGAGCTCATTGTCTCCCTAATTTAGCCAGACAAACACCCTGACTGATAATGATAGCCACCATTTCTATTTTTATCGAACTGCAATTGTCTGAATGTGTGTCACCTCAAATTCATATGTTGAATTCCTGACTCCCAAGATGATGGTATTAAGAGAAGGGCCCTTCAGGAGGTGATTGGGCTCTACCCTTAGAATGGGATTAGGGACCTTGTAAAAGAGGCCTCAGAGCGCTCTCTGGCCCCTTCCACCCATACAAAGACAACAGTTGAAAGATGGCCTTCTATGTACCAGGAAGTGGGCCTCACTAGACCCTGAATCTGTCGGTGCCTTAATATGGACTTCCAGCCCCCCAGAACTGGGAAAAAAATAAATGTTTGTTGTTTTAAGTTACCAGTTTATGGTATTTTTGTTATAGCAGCCTGAATGAACTAAGATAAGAACTTTGACAAAGGAGCGCCAACTATTTGAAGAAGGACTGAAGGAGATGTTCTGTAGTTTATATTAATATCTTAGCAATGCCCACTGAAGATATTATTATTTACGTAATATTGGTGGTACTTTTAATATAAGTGATGAGTCATAGAGTTCAAAAAATACAATGAGCGCTGTGATAAGAAATTGAAGGAGGTATCAATGTGAAAGAAATATAAATAATTAGGATTGGGTTTTTATTCATGTAGGTATTAAATCAAGTTGTTTGAGGAAAGGAAAGATTTTTCATTTCTTAGCTATCAGGCTTCCTTACTGTGTCTTCACTGTAATTCCCTTGCCCCTCCCTTCCACTGCTTTCTCAAGGCATCCACTCATATCTCCAAGTTACTCACTCAAGGGTGACTTCTGCCACAGAGTCTTTCCTTGGTTTCTAAGAATGTTTGATTTGTTCCTCGTTCACTGTGTCTCTACTCCAACCTGTACACTGATCATGGCACCATGATCTATTGTGTGAATTTATCTGTCTGTCTGCCTCCCAGGCCCCTGAGGACTGGAAATGTATCTTATTTGAATCAATATAGTTAGCATAACTTAGTGTTATGCTTAATTAGACTTGTTTAAATATATGTAAATGTATCCAAAAAAGGATTGTTATACATACTGTGGTACTAGAAAAATGCTGATGGACAGAAATCTTAACGTTCTGTGAATAGACTTCTCTGGAAAGGAAAGTCATTAATCTGTTAGGTATTTGGAACTTTTCATTTATTTCTAACCTTCTAGAGCCATCAAGATGGCCAGTCAGGTCTCCAGGCTACTCAGCAAAGTCCACAGTGCTTCTGTGAAACCCCTGATCATAGAAATGTCTTGATAGCATTCTTTAACCTCCACAAGGACAGTGAGCATCCAGGCAACATCTTCCATGAGAAACTTCTCTTGACCATACAAAAGTGCTTCTGCTGTATTTCTGTAAAACCCTATGACCACTGCAATAATAAATGGGTCAACAAATATTTATTGAATTGAACAGAATAATTTCTGAGACGAGCTCTTTTACATAATTTCACTATAATGCCATAAGAAGATACTCTGAATATATGGGTGTGTGTATACGGGTGTGCATACACAGGGGTGTATAGACACAGGGATGACACTATAAATTAACATTTGAAGCTATGAGCTCTACCCAGTGTCATCTAATTTTTTGTGCTATATTACACTAATCACTTTTCATCTTATATTGATCATTGTGATTTGACCATAACTTGATAGAATTATTTATAATCTCACAAAGGAACAGTTTTGATACACAAAGCTGATTTTGATGTTTAAATTTTGATGCAATTGTCAGAAAGACAGCCCCATTATACTGAAGCCATACTTCAAAGGTCTATGCTGCATCAGCCTGTCAGATGCAATTAGAAACTTTAGAAAGAACAACGGGAAAGATTTTCAAGACAAAGCAGGGTAAACTCAATTAGTCACACCAACTTTTTATGGGTTCATAGTGCCCATCTGTGAAAAATTACGGCCCATTAGAAATGAAAATGGGTACGTTACAGAGTAAAGGAGTACTAATCAAATATTCTAAAAATGAAAGCAAAATCTCTGAGCATTAATTTATTTACAGCATGAATAATTTAATATCCACCTCAGATTTAATTACAAGCCATGGTCAATTAACTAATTTAGTAACAATGTGTAAATAATGGATAATTTCTATGCACTAGATGAAACTTTAAGAATTGTTATAATACCAAAAGGATTATAAGTAATGGGATTGTCTTCCCAAACATTTCTCACAATGAAACAGAGTATCATGAGGATTTAGAACAGATTTTTTTGTTTTATTTTAACTTTACAACTGGGATCGAATATGAATATTATCCATGTAATTTATTTACACATTCTGGAAAAAGAAAGATATCAATGAATCCATTTTCTAAATTACATTTTTGTTGTAATGACCTAGAAACATAATGGAAGCCAATATTTAACTTACAATATGAAAGGCACTGTTGGAGAGCTTTTCATTTGTAAATTCATTAAATTCCTACAACAACACTTTAAGGTAGATACTATTGTAATCTTTGGCTTGCAATTCAGAAACTGAGGCAGAGAGATGACAAACATGACCAGTTTCATAGAATCAACAGCAGAGCTGGGGTCAACTCAAAAATTCTGACTCTAGAGTCTGCTCTCAAAACTGATGGGACATTACATGGAGCAGTTCAACATCCTTACTTAAAATAGAAATCATAACAAAGAAATGATAATACTCTGATCAACATTAAGAGATACTTTTAAGGTAGGCAGGTACCATAATGGGTAATTATCACTCTAATGGAAAACTCATCTGTCAGTTTAGGAGTTTCATTATTTCCCAGGTGGAACACTGAGCTCCTGGGAAAGATCTCTGCTTAGCTGAGTATGAATCTCTGACCTCTTAGCAACTCAAGTGCTAATTTTCTTGTTTCTTTATGCCCAGCAGAAATTAGCAATGTGTCAATTGGAGCAAGTCATGTTGGAGAAGTTAGTAAGGTCTAAATCTGAATCCTGTCTTTGTCACTTGCTAACTTTGAGATTTAGGTAGACTTCATGTTCGACGTAATTTAGTTTTCTTCTCACACAGTGGACATATTTGGAGGAGATAAACACTAAATATTCTTGCTTTTCTCTTTAAATCTTGCAATTATGAGAGAGTTAAAAAATGCAATTATTTTTGCCATAATAAGGCAGGGAATTTGTAGTTGACTTTTTAACACTGTTTTGATTTCCAATATGGTTTTTGTTACACAGTTTATACAATAATTTAAAATGAGCAAAAAGAGGTTTCTTATTTGTTGGTTTAGTTTTTATCCTTTAAAAATGAATACTTAATCTCATTCAGAAAAAAAATCAATGAGTTGCTACTGAAAAAAAGAAAATGCTTCTTAAATGCTCATTTGAATCAAAGCTTTGAAGCAGAATTTAGTTAACTTGCTAGTTAATTCTTTTTTTTTTTTCATCTATGCCATCCTGTGGGGCACTTTATAACCAAGAACTCAGTATTTTGTGGAACGTCTTTGTCCTTAATAAGTAAATATATCTCTTATGCTCTCAATCTAACCATAGCTAAGAGCAGTTAGCCCAGCCATCCCCTCTAATAACTTGTGTCTGAATAAACTAATCCCCAAATGTCTCTCTGTGGCATCACTGAGCCCCGGGGGAATTCTTAGTCAGGACGCTTCTGACTCCTGCTAAGAATACCCATTTCCTCCATAGAGTAAAATTACAAGGCCTCCCAAGAAATGTGCTACATGTTAGATTGAATTTCTCCATCAATGTGTATATAGTTAACTGATGTTTTTGCCAGGATGGTAAGCAGAAAATTTAGTCATAAAAGCATTCTACCTGGGCAAGACCATGGATAAGGATTCTTGTTCAAGTAAATTCAATTAAAAATTTGCACACACATACACACACATACACACACACATTATAAATACGGTGTAGCTACACAGACAGAATGAAAATTACAGCATTTGTTCTTGCTTGTAGAAAATGTATTTTTGGGTTCTTATCCTTTTCCCAAAGGGGACATGACTAATATCCAGGTCAGTTGTTACTTACAATAAGAAACCTAATTAGACTCTGGTACATGCTATTAAAGTGGTCACACCAACAGAGATCAGAAAATGTATAATGCAGTTAAGAATAGAACTTAAGAACCTGGGTTTTGGAGTAGAAACTATTGGGTGTAGATCTCACTTTGTCATATAGAAAATGTTTAAACTTGGCAAGGGAGTCAACCTATACAGATCTCAACTTCATGATGTATGAAATGAGCATAATGATAGCTAATAGTTTGTTGTAAAAATAAACAAGATGCTCAGTAATTAGCAGAGTGCCTTTCACACAATAAACATTCAATAGATATTAGCTATTCAACCTTGGAAGGAAGGGAAATAGGAAAACTTCTTTAGAGGTTAGAGCATTTTAATTAATGGGGCCAGAATGGGCATGCAAAAATATTAGGAGGGGCTTTCAAGAGAAAGGAATGATATTGACAAGGACTAGGAGGAAGGTTTATGCTGAATTTATACAATAGAGGAAGAGTTCAATCAGGTTAGATAGCAGACCACCTGAATACACACTGAAAGAAGTTTATGGTACATTGTTCCATCAGTTACTAAAAACTGTATTAAAACCTTCCTACTTAACAGCAAGATTTCATGATTCTATGTGGCAGGTAGATACTCAAATAGGTAACCAAGTAGAAAAAGAACAATAGGAAGATAAGAACAAAAAAAGATTGAATCGGTCTATGGGGATAATAAGCAAGAATATCCCGTAGACCAATATCCTTAGAAAACATTAATATTGCTACAAACCATTAAAATTCCAGATTAGCATTCAACAATGGAATAAAGTATTATTAAGCATCCAAGCTCAGAAAATGGTGATGTGGGACAGACCTATTTATTTTTCCCACATGAAATTCACTTATTTCTTGGAGGAGTCATGGTGACAACAGAAACTTTCATTGGAACAACTGTAGTACTGTGCAAAAGTATGTGAGACAAACATTTATAAATAAATCATGAAACAGAATCTCTACATTTCCAACAACTGATATGCATAGAAAAAAGAAATGTTTCTGAGTGAGATATCTACATATTTTCACCATTCCTTTCTTTCTTTCTCTAAAATTGGAAGAACGAAAATTGGCAGAAGATTCCCTTAATCTGGCATACATTTCATTAGAAATTCTAACAGGCTTATACATGATTCACTGGAAATGTTGAAAGTCAATGTGCAAAAGATTCTGGGGGCACCTGGGTGGCTCAGTTGGTTGAGCGACTCCCTTCGGCTCAGGTCATGATCCTGGAGTCCCGGGATCGAGTCCCACATCGGGCTCCCTGCTCAGCAGGGAGTCTGCTTCTCCCCCTGACCCTTCCCCCCTCTCATGCTCTCTCTCTATCTCATTCTCTCTCTCAAATAAATAAATAAAATCTTTAAAAAAAAAAAATGTGCAAAAGATTCTGACTTGGGCTAATGTGATCTTTGTTCCTTAAACACGACTTTTCAAGAAATTCCACCCATCTCTGTCATGAGGATATGAACTTAACTCTCTAAAATTATCATTTGTGTGCTTTTAGATGTCCTTTATTTGTGCCAAACACCTCTAAAAAAATCCCACGAAAAATCAACCTCTGAATTTAATCCTCCCCTTTTTTCTTGTTTGCTTTTCTTAAAGTAATAAACATTTCTTCAGATATGTCTACTGAAGAATTTTGTCATGTATACGTCTTTTTCCCTGAACATAGTCACACAAACTCCTTAGTGACAGAGAAATTTCTAAGAAGTCCCATCTCACTGATCAGAATTTCTGACTTCAACTCATAGAGAAATCTCACTCTGAAGCAGCTTAACATTTGCGTCCAAAAGGACGTTACATTTAGAATTATGACAGGGCCACTGCTTCACTTTCTGATAGAAAAATGTGTGGGTTATCCCACCGTTTAATTTTCATATTTATAAGATCTGCTTTATAAATATCAGAATTCAATCAAACATTTGATCACTAGGCTATAAAAGAATTTGCAAGCCTAGAAATCTATTTTTATGGGAAGTTGATTCATTTTAAAAGTGCATCTTAGAAAACAGAAAACTGTATAGCTACAATTTGGTTATGGCAACAAATAAAACATGGCACCATCTTCAAGCTTCTATACTGGAAGAGAAGATATTCCGGTAACTAATGATAGCACAATTTGTAGGGGTAAAAAAGGGGACAGGAGAGTCCTGTTAAAACTTATGTGTTTGACTTACTAAAGCCGGAAGACTTCAAAACAGGCACTCTATTCACTATACATGTCTACTAAATTAACTCTTTGGTTGATTATAAAAGTTAGAAATATGTTTAGGATATATGCCCTCTTAGTTGAAATTTCACATAATTTTAACAGACTTATAAATTACAAATAAAAGACAATGTGTATATACTTCATTTATTGCCATTGTGATACTTATCTTTAAACTGTACCTTTTTTATTTTTTTAAAGATTTTATTTATTTATTTGACAGAGAGATACACAGCAAGAGAGGGAACACAAGCAGGGGGAGTGGGAGAGGGAGAAGCAGGCTCCCCACTGAGCAGGGAGCCCGATGCGGGGCTCAATCCCAGGACCCTGGGATCATGACCTGAGCCGAAGGCAGGCACTTAACGCCTGAACCACCCAGGCACCCCAAACTGTATCTTTATGTGTGGGTATGTGTATATGTGTGTGTATGTTCACCTCTTCCTAGTTTTGAATTTTAGGTGGCATGTAGACATATAATAAAATAAAAAATAAATATTTAAAGATACTGAACTAAAGGGGAAAGACTAGTGGAAAAATAAAATAAAGCTAAATGTAAAGGTGATATAAATAAATAGATGTCATAAAAATCTTATATGGTACAAAGGTAGGGTATAAATGACTAAATTCCCTAACAGCCACATCATGTCATCATTTAAAAGAACGGCAATGTCTGAAAGAACACAGGACAGAATAAAAGAAACAACACTTTCAGTTGTTCAGAAAAAGCATAAATGCACTTCATAATGCACATAAAATTATTTGATGTAAAAGTCAAATGATAACTCTTACAAAATTCACTGACACAAATATATTTGTATATACCAATGCAAGCACTCCCTTACTCATGGCTTACATCATGAATAAAAATATTTATTCATATATTCAGCCATTCATTCAAGAAATCGAATGAATGAATGCCTATCAAGGTACGAGATGCTTTTCAAATCACTGAAGATTGCTCTCATACTGCTTCCATTCCAGTGGCGGGGGAGGGGGGTGGCAAGTGGGAGTAGATAATAAACAATCAGATCACTATATATCAGATAGAGAACCATAGCAGAATAAATCAGATTAAGTGGAAAGAGAATAAAAGGGGAAGAAGTGTGTGGCTGGGCACACTGTGATAACTGGATTGCTTGGGATGATATCACTGATAAGAGAACATTTAAACCAACAGGACAATTGAGACATAGATCACATGAGAGAAAAAGGCATATAAATATTTGGGGTAAGCTCTTTGGGGCAGAGTTAAAAGTAAATGCAAAGGAACCAGAGTACAACTTGAATTCTGAAGAAACTACAAGGAGCCCCAGTGTGTGGAGGGACATGCACGAGAGGAAAAGTAGCAGGAGAAAATGTCAAAGTA
Source organism: Halichoerus grypus (assembly GCF_964656455.1). Lineage (NCBI taxonomy): Eukaryota > Metazoa > Chordata > Mammalia > Carnivora > Phocidae > Halichoerus > Halichoerus grypus. Next base: position 10,468,216 of record NC_135721.1, read on the forward strand.
GGCACTGTATTACATGGGTCCCGAAGGCCATGTCAAAAATGTGAAGTTGTACTCTGCCTAGATGTCATGCCCTTGGAGTTCTGAGTAGTGTAGTGACATGAGGTGGCTTCTCTTTAAAAGAATTAGTTCAATGATTTTGTGACAAAGAAATGCATTTACAGAAGGAGAGAGGTTGAGTAAGGGTTATACAGCACTAAACCAAAGAGATGATGAGCTCAGGTGAGAGAGGGACAGAGATAAAAGTTGTTCCGATTCAGGATCTATTTTGAAGTTAGAGACAAAACTGATCAAAGACAGAGTGTCAAGTGTGAGAGGAAGGGAGAAGTCAAGGATGTCTCTTTTTGAACAGAAAGATGGGCATTGTGACTAACTTCAGTTGCAAGTTGGGAATTAGAAAAGCAGGTGTCAGGATCAAGGTGCACTTTGTGGCACGGTAAGTTAATGTCAATTAGACAGTTTACTTCAGAGTCTAGAGTTCAGGGAAAAGTTGGTCTTGGAGATACAGTTTGAACATCACTGGAATATACTGGAAATCTAATGGACTGGATGAATGTGTGAGGAAACAGACCAGCATAGGAAGGTAACTAAAAGTAGGAGAATGTTGTCCAAAAGCCAATGGAAACAAAAATCTCAAAGACGGGTAATTCAGTATCGCTAATAGTTTTAATAAAATGAAGAATTACTACCATGTCATCTGGAGAAGATTGGTGACAGTCAAAAAGGGGCCTCGATTGGAGTTGTGACAAAAACCTTAACTGGTGTGCAGGACTAGGGAAGAATAAGAATATTGACCCTTTCAATGCAATTATTCCAATCAACTCTTGCTTCGTTGACTAAGCAACTCAAAACTTCATGCCATATCTATATTATTTGTTGTGTTGCATTGACCTCCATGCTTCGCCATTTTAAGAGCTTTACTTATTTTTTTTTTACATTTACTTTATTCTGGTAGTCATTTTCTTTGAAAGAGAATACTAATCACAAAGATGCCAACATAATTCTTGCTTTTAAACTGAACGTGTTAAGTCAGCTTGTCATGACTGTAATATTTGTTTTAGTTCTGGTCCCTAATTCTAAAATTTGTCCTTTAAATGGTCAGAATCTATTTTTTTCCTTAAAGTATAACTTTCAGATCATATTAATCTTTGATTTTGTTTTTGAATGCAAGCATATTATTTGTTTACTAAACAAATGGGACAATGGAGTCCAAGTCAATAATCCATGGTATGCTTTACCTTCTGCCACTCCAATGTACTGGTTTCCATTGTATTCCAAAAAAAAAAAAAAAAAAATATATATATATATATATATATATATATTTTTTTTTTTTTTTTAACACACAAACATGAAAAAGGAAATCCTTCTGGAATCACATTATAATATATTGTAAAACAATAAAAACATCAAGCCTATATGAATAATAGTAAAAAGCACTGAATAGGAAGACTTATAATACATTTTAACATCTATAATCTGAATCTCATATACAGTAGTTTTCATATAGCTGCTTTTTATCTCATTTTAAAAATGAGCATTCTAATAAAAAAAAAAATGAGTATTCTATGCTTCTGATTGTACATGCTAGGAAGTCCATCCCAAAAACAATTCCAGGATTTGTAAGAGAAGTGAGGACAGAGGGCAAACAAACCATGTTCCCCCAAATTAGAGGAAGAGAGAGACAAGCACACATAGGGAAGGAGTCAAGGCTTACCGGAGCAGAGAGGCGTGAGCAGAAACTTCACTGGGAGCCAGTACCGGGGTAGGAAAACCTGAACTATAATTGATGAATTGCTGGAGGCTCCATGTGGACAACTCTGAGAGTTAAAGTCTCCAGGGAGACCCAGTCACAGGGAGCGCCCACAGTTTTGTGAGCATTACCTTCCATTGCTCATCCACTTTCTCACAGTAAATATTGGAGAAAAAGCCACTCATGCTTGCACAAGGGCGGGGGTGGGGGTGGGGGAGGAGCCATTTTGAAATACACCACAGCATTCTCTTCTTAACAAGGTCTGCACTCAGGAGAAACTAGTTAACCGGGCCCTACCCTACTGGATAGGTTATCTAGTCTTACTGGCCTGGAAGAAAGGAAATACCCAACTCCAGCTCACTTAGCCTTCCTATCTCAACTAAGGGGGTGGGGGGGGGGTACTGAGATACACAAGTTCATAGTCCAGAGGCATAGACTCACTAAAAGACTGATTCTCAAACATAGGACTGTAGAACTCATCGCCTCCCCTAAAACTCACCACTACATTCTTAAAGGTCAATTTACAACAGTTTCTTTTGGGTAGTACATCATGTCTGGCTATCAAAAAAAAAAAAAAAAATATATATATATATATGTATATGTATACATGTATATCTATAGATAGATAGATATCTTCTCCATTCGAAAACCAATTCAATATTCTCTTAATTGTTCTGAGAGAGATTTCCTTTTAATTTTTATTTTTTTCACAAGATAACTCTGATGGCAATTTGAAATTTTATTTGATATAAAGTGTGTGATAGATTGAAATCTTCATATGTGTGTTAAATAGGTAATTCCCTTCCCCAACTGATTTAATATGCAGCAAATTTAACAGTAAGGAATAGTTCATATAGAATTTTGGCATTCTCATTCTCAGGAATCACATTTGTAATAATTCACCTATTTTCTGTACATGTTCTCACATGACCAGATGTTATTCACCTTTTAAAATTAATACTTTTTGTTTTCTCACAAGATGGACATTTTTCCACAAAGAGCCAACATTTAGAACATTTCCCGGCCGATGAAAAGACAGCAACAAAGCACTTTTCAAATGAGACTGGATTTCTAAATGATCAGCCGCCTCACAAAGCTTTGTTCAAATTCATATCTCAGAATAATTGCAAATTACTACATGGCATGAACTGTCAGCAAATAGGAGAGAGATCATTAGGGCATGAATTACGACCGAGGTTGAGGGGAGAGGTGGAGAGGAGCTGGATTCAAAAGATATTAGAATATTCTGAATCCTTCTCCCTCTAGAGATCTGCATATTAAATCTCTGTGTTCCTATTCTGTGCCCTCAACAGGCCTAACAATTCTTCTAGCATTATTACCACCTTGCGTGAGCTGCTGTGGTTAATGATGCTGCCCATATTAAGTCAAGGATTCTTCCTCCATACTTCTATGTTTTATTTTTATTTTTTTTTTTAAAAGATTTTATTTATTTATTCATCAGAGAGAGAGAGAGACAGAGGCAGAGGGAGAAGCAGGCTCCCCGCGGAGCAGGGAGCCCGATGCGGGACTCGATCCCAGGACCCTGGGATCACGACCTGAGCCGAAGGCAGACGCTTAACCGACTGAGCCACCCAGGTGTCCCCATACTTCTATGTTTTAAAATGTACAGGATTTATTTTTCTATTTCCCTTCCCACAGGGAAGAAGATTCATGGGGGATTTTTGTTTTCAGGGCTAAAGCTCTCCCTCCATTTACCTCCAGTAATTCTGGCTACACTTTTATTGGGTGTTTAAGAATTTGCACGTTAGTTTGGGAAGCCTTGATACCTTTAGAATTGCTATCCAACCTTAAGATATGACTCAGTCTAAATTTTTGTAGTTTGTCTCAAAAAAATGCCTGTCTAAATCTTTCAAGTCTAAATACCTTTATAATCTGTGATTGCTTTTAACAGTAGAAAATATTTAATATATATTTTGCCCTTTATACACATTAATTTTTACTATTATAAAAGCAACTGTTTTTCATAGTAAAACATTACAAAATACAAAATCTCAAAGAAAACCACTGAAATCACTATAAATTGAACATTTCCAATTTTAAAAACATTTATGTGGTTTCTTATTTTTAACAATTACAAATGAAAATGTTGACAGTAAAACATTTATTTAAGTCTACGTCCATATCCCTAATTACTTTCTTATTTTTAATTCCCCCAAATGGAATTACTAGTTCAAAGATACACACACATGATAGCTTATAGTATATATTTCTAAATTGTTAACTGCAGAGGTAATGAGAGTGTCCAATTGCTTGGATCCTTGCCCAAACTGGTTACTACTGTTAAAAAAAATTTTTTTTTTTGCCCACCCATAGTAAAAACTGATCATCATTACCTTGAGTTGAATTTTGCTGGTTAATCCCAGATTTGGTATATATTCATCATATCAACTTTGCATTTATCTTTCTTGTTAATCAATTTCCAACTTATATAAAGAAATAGGGGAATTTGTAGCTTTTAAAAAAGCCCTCAAAAAAGGAGTTTTTGTAGCAGAAACTGAATTTATCTACAGGTAAGCGTCCTACCAGCTTATGCCGTGTAGAGCTGATTTACACGGACCCAACCTCTTCACTCCTCCCGGGTTATCTGAGTGATGAGCACTGAAGCAGCCAGACACCCATTATCCAGGGACAGCTGATCTGTGGTGCAGAGCTGACATTTTCAGTTCTGGGGGAGAGGGCAGTTTGTGCTCACAGTGATCTAGATGTGTACTTTCATTGAGAAGTTCCTGTGCAGATGAATTTTGCAACAAGGGTTCTATAATAGAATCTGAAGTTTATAATTGCCAATTATAGTTTGGTCTTTATTTCACCCCAGCAAGGGAATAGGAGAGATGGGATTGAGGATCCCAGCCTGTTCAATTTAAAAAGTGGAAGAAATTTAATTTGTTTAAATCACATTTCTCTTAAGGATAGGCCAGACACAGCCTCATCAATGACAAAGTCCATTTTTCCAAAAATGCATTTCTTCAGTAGAGAAGGACTTAAGTCACAACAGGAATGAATACACTGAAGTGGAACTTTTGAAGCTCCAAATACTCCTCTTAATTTCATTTCCAAGGTCATTTACCACCTGCATCCTGTTTAAATCAGGGAGTTTTATCTTCCAATACTAAATTAATGCATTTCCTCACAGGAACCATGTTTTATTATACAGTAAGTTTTACATACTCATCTCTTTCTAGTTATGTCCAGTGACACTAATCATAATCACAACCACAAAGAGTTTCATGACAGAAAGTAATTCTAGAGTTGACCTGACTCATTGCCTCAGTTTGCAGGTTCCAAAAGAAATTCTGAACCAGTGTATTGAGATGGTGACATGCCTGTCTTCCACAATAAATACTGTTGCATCTAAGGACTGTGTTGCATTCATCTATATATCCCTAAGGCTTAACGTGGCATTTGCCACCCACCTAGAAGGAGTTATTAAACAGCTACAGAATATGAGCCTTTCTAAACGTTGAATAGAACTTGCTGGATGGTATCAAAATTAGAGTAGTATAACAGCAGATATTTTATTATGATTACAAAAGCAATTTCTGTTTATAGTGAAGAAAAAGTTATTAGATACTGAATGTAGTTCCACATAACAGGCACAAAATGTAAAAATCTGGCTTTTTATAGAACCCTACTGAAATCATCTTGAAAAATTGGTGTGTATAATCTTACTGGGAAAATACTCCCCTATTAGGTTGATATCTTAATGGATGTATCATCTTCCTTCTTAGGAATATAAAAAAATTAAATTTAAATTAGCCAGACTCTACCCACCGAAAACTCATTCACATTTGAAATTTCTTCATCTATCAAAAACATGTGAAGTTTCAATGTGTAAAAATGAGAAGGAGGGGAGTTGGTTTAAATGAATATGCAGTTTCATGCTTTTCATGGAATGATTGGCTTGCTAGATAAATGGCAGAACAATTGCAGAAAAATGTTACAGATTAATCAACAGATCAAGGCCTGGTGGAGCAAAATATCATAGCTTTTCTCATCTTGTCTGGAAGATCTTAATGTCATTCCTTGTTAAATGAATAGCAGTTTTTATACATGGACACACTCATTTATTCAATTAATGTTAACTGAGCACTTACTAGGTACCAAAGATTCATGAAGTAGTGCAGATACAGAAGTGAATAAAGCACATTTAGTAACCTCAAGAAGGCCAGAGTATTTTAGCAGCAGGTAAGTGTTTTAAAAGACAATCATATAGTGTCTGGTAAGTGCTGGTAGAACAAGAAGTCGCTGACATTATGGCAGCACCTAATCCAGCTTGAGCTTATTAGTAAAGTCTTCTCAGAAGAACTCATGCCTAGTCAAGTTTTGCCCAAAATAAAATGACCACTAACTGAACCGTTAAGTGGCTTTGCCTAGCATGCTCTCATTCTGTGCGATTCAGCTGTGGAGTTAAAACAAAACCAAACGAATTAAAAAACAATCACAACTGCATCAAAAGTGTTAAAATGTATTCAGACAGAGTTCTAGAACCGGTCATGAGACCTTGGGTAAGTCACAGACTCTCTGAGCCCGTTTCCTCACTGGCAAATATAGATATTATGTATCTCACAAGGTGGTTGTGAGGATTCAAAGAAATAACAAAACAAAGATGACTAGGTCAATTACTTCTCCTGGAGAAATGGTACCAACTGAATAAAACTTAGGCTAAGCTGAATCATGTAAGCAAAATGCAAGATACGACAGATGTATAAGGCATGGACTCTTTCTTGTGAGTACATATAGGCTAGGTCAAAAGATATATACTGACATAATAAAAATATATATAAAATACAATATATCCTATGATACATAAAAGTAACATATACTTACTATATAACATGTGTAATGGAATTTGACATTAGGTATATACTATAATATATATTTAATATAAAATATACTGCATTTTCTATAATTGAATGTTGTCATGTAATAGGGAAACTATTACTTTAAAAAATCAACAATGTCAAGAACATCAAAAACAAGAAAACCGATTGCTAATATTTATTAGGACCTTAGTGTATATCAGAAACTGAGCTTGAGAACTTTATGCACTGTCTTTACTTGTTAGCACACAAATGCTGTGAAGTAGATGTTACTCCCATTTTACAGATAAGGATATTGAAGGCCAGGGAATTAAAAATACAACTCTAAAAACGTTAAATTTCAGAGCCAGAAGTAAATCCCAGGTCATACCCTTAACCATTCTACCAGGTTAAAACAAAAAACAAAAACAAACAGAAAACCAAATGGAATAAAGAAATCATAATTGGCTGGTGGAAGAGGTGGGATTCTGCCGTCAGCTTTGGAGAAAGTGGTTTCTTCCTTCCTCCCTGTCTCTGTTCCTCCCTCCCTCCTCTCTTCACCCTTCCCTTTCTTTCTTCCTTCCTTCCTTCTTTCCTTCCTTCCTTCCTTCCTAAACACAATGTCATTGTTCATATTCAAGGGCTGTGATTTACAAACTTTTTTAGCATATATTTTGTTTAAAATTTAACCTGGGTTTCAAATGTCAAAAACCCAGAATTAGGATGAGGCAAAATATCAAAAACCCAGAATTAGGATGAAGCAAGTGAAGCCTTCATTTTGGAGGCAACGACAAAAAACAAAAAAACAAAAACAAAATAAAAAACCTCAGTAGTGAAGATAAGTAATATTTAATGTAATATTTTAAAATATAAAAAAATTAAAATATCCGTAATCCATGATGAACAAATGGTCAAAAATTTTTAAAAGATTTTATTTATTTATTTGACAGAGAGAGACACAGCAAGAGAGGGAACACAAGCAGGGGGGAGTGGGAGAGGGAGAAGCAGGCTTCCCGCAGAGTGGGGAGCCTGATTCGGGGCTCGATCCCAGCACCTGGGATCATGACCTGAGCCGAAGGCAGATGCTTAACGACTGAGCCACCCAGGCGCCCCTCAACATTTTAAATAAAGGTAGGATCCAACAGTGTATTTGCATGATCTTACTTCACTCGTGCTAATGATAGCCATGGTTCCAATAAAATTGTATTAACAAAACAGGTGGCTACTCTGTGAGCCATAGGTAAGCTATGTGATTTTTTTTAAAGATTACATTAAATATGCCTTATATCACTTACTGGGTCTTTTGACATCCCCTTCAACTGTGTGCCCAGGGCAAATGCCTCACTCATTTCATCCTAGTCCTAGCTCAATAATCTCAAGAGAGAGCCCAACAATAACACTGGTCCAAATGTAGTGGTTTGGGTTAAAGTGGGGTGGGGGACCCAAAAGCTTCCCCAGTGGAACTCGGTTGGCTCTCTTTTTCCACCCTCCCTATTCCCTTTCCCACGGCACCATCCCCGCAGCCACTGAGACCCCAGGATTGAGGAACTTCAGGGAACATCTAAGCCTGGATAGCATTCAAGCTGGGGAAATGGAGCTCTTTCATGTAGAATTTGAATACCTAATTAGGAAAAAATAAATAAAAGCATATTATCAGAGTAGTTTCATTCCTGCCTTATTACTCCATTACAGCAGAGATGAAATTTAAATGAGAGGTAAAGAGTTGCTTTCTGGCTACATCTTGAATCTCAAATCGCACTTCTTTTTGTCCCATGGGCATTTTCGTTTTGTTTTGTCATGGTTTTATGTTACATTTTTATTTGAAATGTAATAACTGGGGTGTGTATGTGTATGCGCGCACATGCGTGCACACGCAGTCTGAAACTAAGATTTGTTGAATCTCCTTCAGGTTGGCATTTACTTAATCAGAGTTTAAAGAAATATTGGAATTATGAGTACATTTTCTCCTCAAAAATCCCTTTTCAGGAAGAAAGAACAGTGGCTCCAAGAGCAGGCCAGAGGTGAGCACGCTTGAGCTTCTGGGGCACCCTTGTACTTGCATTCCTGACACTCATCAGAGGACTTGATCTTTACGTCTTCTCTCTGGGACTGGCTGATACTCACCTTTTTTCTATCTAATAGGTGTTTCCACACATACAGTGTGTGATTCTTACAGTGTGGCCGCACAGCAGCCTAACTGTTGACACGCGTAGGCCCTACCCCTCTCCCACCCACAACAGCCCACGCGTGTACCCCAGAGACTGCTGCAAAGGTGAGCTCTGTAGATGAAAGACTCAGCATTTTCTTCTTTGCCTAAATGCGATTTTCTTGGCCAGGGGTTAGCTGTCACTGCTCCTAGAACCTCTGAAGCTCCAATCCTTGAAACCTTGGCAACACAATTCCCATAATTAGGATGTGCTCCCCCATTCATCTATTTAAGGGTCTTGTTACAAGGGGCGCCTGGGTGGCTCAGTCGTTAAGCATCTGCCTTCGACTCAGGTCATGATCCCAGGGTCCTGGGATCAAGCCCCGTATCGGGCTCCCTGCTCCGCGGGAAGCCTGTTTCTCCCTCTCCCGCTCCCCCTACTTGTGTTCCCTCTCTCGCTGTGTCTCTCTCTGTCAAACAAATAAATAAAATCTTAAAAAAGAAGGGTCTTGTTGCAAGAAAATGATACCCCACCTTCTTAAATAGAACTATAGTAACTTTGGGGACTTTCATTTCTGATGTACCACACACCACAAATTACTTCAGTTTCATAGGCAATTGGGGGACTTTTTTCCCCTTGAACCAAGAGCAGTCTGCTAACTCTCTAACCTAGCGTGCAAAATATGTGTTTCAAACCTTTAATGTAAGTAGAAGAGATACCACAGTTCAATTTGTTAATAGTATATCGAGGGACACAATCTATACCCTGGTTTATCTCTTAAAAGCTGTGTAAACCTCGACAATTTTCTCAGGAAGACAAAAGCCAAGGATGTTATTATACTTCCCACAAAGGATTATTATGAGTATAAATCACATTCGCGTCCATGATTTGAGGGCTGAACCAGTGTTAATTGGGTATATTTAATTCTGTGACCCTAGCTTCAAAGAGGAGAGCGGGGTCAGTTGCTGAGTGTGTGTGCAATGTTGTCTTTAAGTGAAGAGGTCACAGCCTGATCATTTTCCCCATGGAGAGGGCTTCTGATGGTTAATACTGAATGCACAGAGTTACCAGAAGCAAAGGTACAAGAAGTGAATAAAGCTGGCAACAACCAGGAGTAATTTCTAATCACTCAGTGACATGAGCCTTTAGATTATTTTAGTCCTCACAATTTGGGGAAAGGGCAAGATTATTATTTTGGAGTGGACACACAGACTGCACGTGCGTCAGTGGAAAGATATGGAGCAAGGAGAAACATCCGCAGGTGTTGATTTCCCTGGGTGTGCAAACGATGCTCCAAACCTCATCGCCATTTTCTTTAAAATGTGTCTCCCTCATAGTAAACAGGGTCCTCTTTTCCGGTGGGGAGTCGGAGGAAACATAACTTCTTATTTATTGTCTGTTTCCATGTAATAACCCTTTTCTGAGCTTCTCTACCCCTCAGGCCATTAAATAGGTAGTAGGGATATAAAAGCTGTGAGTTTCTTATCCTCGATGAACTAGTAATGCACTAATGATAAATGACTTGTAAGCTAGCAAGTGCAGTAGAGATAAATTGAAGCAGGGAGTGATGAATAATAATGCATAAATGAATTTTTTTCAAAGGACTGTCTTGTCTGTTCACTCCATCATCACCCCAACCCTGTGAGGTGTACTGCGCGCATTCACTCATTCTCCACGGTGGGCATCAGCTCTACTTCCTAGCTGCCTCACAACTTCCAGTATCCTCCCATCATTTGGGAGGCTTTCCTGTCCTGGTTTACACTTCCGTCTTTCTTCCCAAAGGTTTGAGTTAGGTGTCATGTGAATCTAAAATATTGATTGATTTCTTTTTGTGTTTCTTTTGTTTTTCCAAATGAGATTTCTTAAAAATTCTTTTTCTAAAAGCATTCTATTTCTATTTTATTTTTCCCCAAATTAATCCATTTTTGCAGCTTTACTGAAATATGATGGACAAATGAAAATTGTATGTATTTAAGGTATACAAGGTGATGTAATATATATATACACACACACACACAGTGAATATATATATTATATAGTGAATATATAGTGATGTGTGTGTATATATATATATAGTGAATATAAATTATACATATATATACAGTGAATATATTTAAGGTACACAAGGCGATATATATATACAGTGAATATATATTATATATAGTGAATATATATATTATATATATATATAGTGAATATATAGTGAAATGATTACCACAATCAAGCTAATTAACACATCTATCACCTCCCATCATTATCTTTGTGTGTGTGGTGAGAACACTTGAGATCTACTCTGTTAGCAAATATCAAGTATATGATGTAATACATTAGGTCTCCAAGACTTACTCATCCTATAACTGAAAGTTATTACCCTTGGTCAATATCTTTCTTCCCCTGCTCCCCACCTCCGCAGCCCTGGTAATCACCATTCTACTCTTTGTCACTATGAATTTGACCTTTTTTTTAAGATTCCACATATAAATGAGAACTTTATATTTTCTTTGTCTGACTTATTTCATTTAGCATGATCCATTTCTCCACTAAATCATCAGAAATTTGTTGAACACTTACTCTGTGCTGAACACTGCCCTCAATGCAAAGTCTTGGAAAGACATTCAACATGAACGTGGCCTTCCCCTCTGTCCTTTACTATCCATGTGACCTTGAGAAAAGTTACTGAATCCCCAATTCCCATGTGTCTTAGCTTATTAACATCCTTATCGCTCTCAAAAGTGTTCTGGTTTAGATGATAAACAATAAGGATGGTTTCTAAGGATAAGTGCTCAACAAATTTCTGTTAAATTAATACAGAAATAGAGACAGATTATGAGCATACCTGACATTTAACTAAATCCTTTGGGAAAGAAAGGACTGGGGTTAAGTAGAAGCAAAATCAACAGGGAATTCAGCTTGGGAGGTTTTTTTTTTTTTTTCAGTAAACTTTGTTTTCTATAAATGAGATATTTCTTCCTACCCAGTGTTTCCTTGAGTAATGCAGTTGGCATGCCTTGCTACAGGTACAGTTTCTAGAACTATCACAAATACACACACACACACACACACACACACACACACACACACACACAGAAGCTTCAAAGCTAAAAATGAAGAATCTTTTTGGCATCTTCACTCCAAAATCAGATACTCAAACTTTTTACTATTTATATATCCAAAGGAAAAGTTTTTGGGGAAAAAAAGGAAAACTTTTGTTAAAATCCCTGATTTGCACCTTTATAATTGACTTTAAAACTTAATGATATATTTCCCACTTTGTCATCAAAGTGTGTCAGTTGAAATTAATAGTAATTTGTGTACAGTGCAATTATGTTTTGACAAATAAATTAATAATGAATCATCCAAGTTTTCTGTAAACAGAAATTTCTTATTTTTTCAATTAATAACTGGAATCTGTCTCAACATGGCCATGTGTTTCTCTGTTCCCACAAAAAAGTGGTGTTTTTTAAAGTCTGAGAGTGAGCAAATGACTAAAATAAAGGAGATCTAAATAGAATTAATACAAAATCCAAGCCCACTTAAATCTCTGTCTTTATTCAGGCTAATATGCTAAAAAATGGGTTTACTTTCTCTTGCCAAAATACTCTCTAGATTCACGAGTTGTTCAATTGCTTTGAGTTCTACTCTATATTTATGATTTATGTCTTGACTGCTTCCAAACCAGACGAGAGGCAGCTTGCCACAAAGATGTAAGTGTAGTTGTAGAAACTACATTTGTAGTTGTAGAAACACATAGAGATAGTTATCAATGTAGATATCTACATATCCACAGGAAAGTTAAAATGAAAGAAAGGAAAAGAAGAAAATTTACGAAGAAAAGAGATGATAGCTGTGTCAGGGACAAATGTGAAATTTATTTGGGACTCCCCAGCAGCCAAGATAAAAAGGGGAAAAGAATCGATTATATAGTAACAAGTTTTCTTGAATGCATTCCATAGAGGATTAATCACAATCTGTTCTAATAGGCTGTCCATCATGTACCGTATGGAGGCAAATTTGGGTTGCCAATCTTGTCTTCAGTGTTCTCTCTAGAAGATGAAGAAGATGACAATGATCAGTACATGTATTGTCTCTCTAATAAAAGACAAAAATGAGAATTTATACTCCCAAAGTGATAGTAATTTAACACCCATCAGGCCCCTTTTCTGTCCTAATGACCTGGGTGTTCTTAGGACAACCACCCTTCATTTAAAAATTACTGGGCAATAATAACAATTCAATGGATTATTATCAGACCCATCATGACCATGAACCAAGGAGTACTTTATGAGCTATAAAGTTTTATACAGATACCAGCGGCCGTTACTGCCATTGCTGTGCTTATGAAAGCATGTGGGTGGGGAAGGTCAGAGGGAGATGAACACACACAACGGACACACATTTTCGTGGTCCTCTGAGCCAAGTCTTCTCAAGCACTTCTAATTCAACATGTGTCCTCGGTACACTTGACAAAGCCCAGACTCCAGCGAACCCCATGTTGAATCTTTCATTGACTCCTTCAGCCACACCCTTCTGTGAGGAGATGCAGGGCTTTTGGTCAGTCAGTTCTGGGGGGAAGTAACTTCCCCCCTTTGGAGCTCTGATCAGCACAGAAGATGACGGAGAGCCGATGAGATTCTGAACAGCACACAAAGCCTGCTCCTGCCTCTGCTTCCCTGATTTTGCCTCACTCTGTCTTGGGTCTCACTTCCTCTCCCATGCTTCTTGTTCTAGAAGGAGCTAATACAAATTATTTCTCAGTTTTTAAAGAAGCGATGGGTTATTTCTTTATTTGGTGTTCAGTATCCTAAAGATTTTTTAAACGCCTCACATCACTAGGTAGACCTCTGTGAGCTTCAGCAATTTTTATTTGGGAAAACATGTAGGGATATATTCTATAAACCACAACATCTATTTTAATAATAACATTTACTGAGAATTGTCAGGGACAAAGCTGGGTTCTGTAATGCTTTCAAAAGTCCTATTAGTTGGGGTCTATTATTACCCCATTTTACATATTTTTAAATGGAGACTTTAAAGAATGCCAGACTCAAACCTTAGTTTTAATGTCACTTGTTAAGAGAAGCTTTCTCTTATGTCCTATCTAATGTGGCACCCCTAAGTTATTCTGTATCAAATCACCCCACTTGCTTGCTTTATAGCATTTATTAGAATCTACATTTATTTATGGGCTTATTCACTGTATGTCTTCCCCACAAGAATATAGGCTCCAGAGGTAGGAATCATGCCTGCCACATCCACCTGCACCTGCAGTACCTTGCCCCATGACAAAATAGGCACAAAACAAATTGTTGAATTAATGAATAAATAAATAAATGAATAAATGACTCTGAAGTGCAGGCATTTAAGAATTCTCCTTCCCCTGCAATGTGTTAGGTTGTATATATGTATGTATTGCAGCACAAAGCAGGCATTAAGCAAATTACAAATGCTTCTTCTGTGCTAGGATGAGTTTATTTCAAATTGAGAGCAAGAGCATAAAATCATTTTCTATAGGTCACCAAAGACACTCGTAATATATTCCTGAAATGAAAAATAGCTTTGGAATTTATGTGGCCACTTCATGATATTTAGCTCTTTGATCCCTGAAGTCTTTCAGCTCTATTCGACCCAAATCATGGCCGGAAAGCATAAGACAAAATGAATTGTGCCAATAAATATTTACTTTCATTTCTTTTCTATATGCCTAGAGAGCTGCTTCTATCTAAACTGTTCTAAAGGTGGAAATTAACTTCATCATTTGAATGGCTTTGTGAAAAGGCAAGTGAAAGAACACATTTCTAAGGCATTGTAGTTGTTTTTCTGTTGTGTTACTATGTATGAATTGCTTCTGAATTGCTGAAAATGTGGGCATCTGATTTTAAGAGATTCAAAGGCTGAAGTTAAAAAACCAACAAGCTCAACTAATGCATCATTACACAGGTGGTGAAAGCACCTCTCCTTTCTATTATCTTTTGGTACAGAAAGTGTTGGGCTACCTTCTTACCACTTTCCCCATGACTTATACATCCCTGATGACCAGCCCCAGCCCAATACACACACACACACACACACACACACACACACACACACAAACACACACACACACGCACACATGCACACATACACCGTCTTTCATCTTTCTCTGGCTCATCCTTCTCTGGTTCATGGTATAACTCATTTGTGACTTACACAAGAAAGTCTTCCCCAACCAGTGCCCTCCCCACACTGTGCAAGTTCCTCTCTTCCCTGTTCCCATACTATTTTTTTCCATTACATGCAGCACAGTCTACTGATTTTATCTGTTTCACTGTCCTACTTCCTCATGGGAGATGAGTTATAGCAACAACTATATCTTGTTCATATCTGTATTCCCAGTACCTAGCTCAATGCTTGATGAATAATAGGTTTTAATAAATATTTGTTGAATAATTAATGGGTGAGAAGATTGAATCATGTTCCTTTCTTGGAGAATGATGAATGGCCAATGAGTCTGAATAGAAAGTATCCCATGAAATGTCTCCTGGTGAGACTTCGACGTCCAGTCCCTACCACCACCTAGACCCTGAGCAAACCCACAGGTGCTATATGAGGCAGAAAAGGCAAAGCGAGAGCAGAGTTTCATGGAAGAATATTTCTTTGACAAGGGAACATGGGAATTGAAAGTAAGAGAGATTTTTTTAGGTAGAACTTCACCTAGGAAAAATGTTTTAGCCAAACTCCAAGACAGTTTATGTGACCACCCCCAGGACTATGCCAATGGGACAGCCTATTACTTTTGAAGAATATGCATGTTAAAAAGAGTGAGGATCGAGAGGAGGAGCAAGATGGCAGAGGAGTAGAAGACCTAAATTTCTTCTGGTCCCAGGAATTCAGCTGGATAGGGATCAAACCATTCTGAACACCTAAAAACTCAACAGGAGATCGAAGAAAAGAATAGCAACAACTCTCTGAACAGAAAAGCGACCACTTTCTGGAAGGTAGGACATGCATGTGAAGTGAATCCGAGGCGATATTCAGGAGGATAGATGGGGGGGGGAGGGGGCCTCCATCGGCGGCCACTGGCAAGTGATAGAGCAGCAGAGCACAAAATCGGAACTTTTAGAAGTCTGCTCCACTGAGGGACATCACTCCAGTGGCTAAGCAGGGGGTGGAACCCTCACTGGGAGAGTGTGGTCTCAGGACCCATTCGGGGTCACAGAAAGACCGGGGGTGCCTGAGTGCGGCAGAGCTCCCAGGTATCCCAGTGGGGAAGCCAGAGACAGAGCCGAGGTGTGGGCTCTCAGCTCGGGGTTGCCATAAACCGTGATCCCCGGCACAGTCGGCCCACTGCTCCTCCAGCAGGGACCCAACAAGCAGCAGATCCAGGGAGACTCCCCTTCCTCCCCTGGGAGGAGCAGTGCGGGAGCACACCGCAGGGATGTGCTGGGTTTGGAGACTCCACACAGGGTCGGGTGCCAGAGATAGAAAAGTTCGGTCACAGGCCAGGTGAGCACGGAATGCGGCCAGAGACTGGGGAGACGGGAGTGATTGGCTGCTTTTCTCTGGGGGCACACTGAGGAGTGGGGCCCCAAGTTCTCAGGTCCTCCGGGGCAGAGACTGGGAGGTCACCGTTTTCACTCTCATCCTCCAAACCTGTACAGAAAGTTTGCAGGGAACAAAAGCTCCTGAGAGCAAACCTGAGCAGATTACTTAGCCCGGACCGGGCAAGGGCAGGGCAATTCTGCCTCTGGCAAAGACATTTGGGAACCACAGCAACAGGCCCCTCCCCCAGAAGATCAGCAAGAACAGCCAGCCAAGACCAAGTTTACCGATGAATGAGAATGGCAGAACTCCAGTGCTAGGGGAATACAGCACATAGAATTCATGGATTTTTCCCCCCACCGATTCTATAGTCTTTCAAATTTTTTACATTTTCTTTATTTTTTTCTTTTTCTATTTTTTTTTTGAGTTTTTCTTTTTCCCTTTTTCAACCAATATCTTATTACTTTTTTTTTAACTTTTTAAATTTTCATTTTTAGAGTCATTCTATCCCTTCATTGTAGTTACCCTTATATATATATTCCTCTCTTTAAAACTTTGGGATACAGTTTCTTCTAACAGACCAAAATATACCCTAAATCTCTAGTTTATGGCTTTGTTCTAGTCTCCTGCCTGATCACATGCTATTTTTTTAAAAAATTTTCTTCTCTCTTTTTGCAATCAATTTCTTATCATATCAATTCCTTTTACAAAATCTTTTATAACTTTCATCTTTGCAGTCATATTCCATTCCGTCATCATATTTACCCTTATTTTTGTATATATATAAGTTTTTCTTTCTTTAAAATTTTGGGAGGCAGTTTCTTCTAACAGACCAAAGTACACCCAAAATCTAGTGTGTGGCTCTGATCTATTCACCAGCCTGATCATATTCCTTTTTTTTTTTTTTTCCCTTTCTTTTCCACCTGGTTTTGGGTCTCCTCTGATTTGTTTAGTGTATATTTTTCTGGGGTCGTTATTACCCTTTTAGCATTTTGTTCTCTCATTCATCTATTCTCCTCTGGACAAAATGGCAAGATGGAAAAACTCACCTCAAAAAAAAAAACAAAACAAGAGGCAGCACCAACTGCCAGGGACCTAATCAATACGGACAATAGTAAGATGTTGGAACTAGAGTTCAGAATGACGATTCTAAAGATACTATCTGGGCTTGAAAAAAGCATGGAAGATACTAGAGAATCCCATTCTGGAGAAATAAAAGAACTAAAATCTAACCAAGTCAAAATCAAAAAGGCTATTAATGAGATGCAATAAAAAATGGAGGCTCTAACGAACTGCTAGGAAAAATGAAGCAGAAGAGTGAATTAGTGATATAGAAGACCAAATTATGGAGAATAAAGAAGCTGAGAAAAAGAGAGATGAACAACTACTGGATCATGAGGGCAGAATTCGAGAGGTAAGTGATACCATAAGATGAAACAATATTAAAATAATTGGAATCCAGAAGAAGAAGAAAGAGAGAAAGGGGCAGAAGGTATATTGGAGCAAATTATAGTGGAGAACTTCCCTAATTTGGGGAAGCAAACAGGCATCAAAATCCAGGAGGCACAGAGAACCCCCCTCAAAATCAATAAAAATAGGTCAACACCCCAACACCTAATAGTAAAACTTACAAGTCTCAGAGACAAAGAGAAAATCCTGAAAGCAGATCAGGACAAGAGGTCTGTAACCTACAATGGTAGAAATATTAGATTGGCAGCAGACCTATCCACAGAGACCTGGCAGGCCAGAAAGGACTGGCATGATATCTTCAGAGCACTAAATGAGAAAAATATGCAGCCAAGAATACTATATCCAGCTAGGCTGTCATTGAAAATAGAAGGAGAGATAAAAAACTTCCAGGACAAACAAAAACTAAAAGAATTTGCAAACACCAGACCAGCCCTACAAGAAATATTGAAAGGGGTCCTCTAAGCAAAGAGAGAGCCTAAAAGTAACATAGACCAGAAAGGAATAGAGACAATATATAGTAACAGTCACCTTACACGCAATACAATGGCACTAAATTCATATTTTTCAATAGTTATTCTGAATGTAAATGGGTTAAATGCCCCAATCAAAAGACACAGGGTATCAGACTGGATAAAAAAAACAAGACCCATAGATATGCTGCCTGCAAGAGACTCATTTTAGACCCAAAGACCCCTCCAGATTGAAAGTGAGGGGGAGGAAAACCATTTACCATGCTAATGGACATCAAAAGAAAGCTGGGGTGGCAATCCTTTTATCAGACAAATTAGATTTTAAACCAAAGATTATAATAAGAGATGAGGAAGGACACTATAGCCTACTTAAAGGGTCTATCCAACAAGAAGATCTAACAATTATAAATATCTATGCCCCTAATATGGGAGCAGCCAATTATGTAAGCCAATTAATAACAAAATCAAAGAAACACATTGACAACAATGCAATAATAGTAAGGGACTTTAACAGTCCCTTCACTGAAATGGACAGATCATCTAAGCAAAAGATCAACAAGGAAATAAAGGTTTTAAATGACACAATGGACCAAACGGACTTCACAGATATATTCAGAACATTCCATCCCAAAGCAACAGAATACACATTCTTCTCTAGTGCGCATGGAACATTCTCCAGAATAGATCACATCCTAGGTCACAAATCAGGTTTCAACCAGTGCCAAAAGATTGGGATCATTCCCTGCATATTTTCAGACCACAATGCTTTGAAACTAGAACTCAATCACAAGAGGAAAGTCAGAAAGAACTCAAATACATGGAGGCTAAAGAGCATCCCACTAGAATGAATGGGTCAACCAGGAAACTAAAGAGAATTAAAAAAATTCATGGAAACCAATGAAAATGAAAACACAACTGTTCAAAATCTTTGGGATGCAGCAAAGGCAGTCCTAAGAGGAAAGTATATAGCAATACAAGCCTTTCTCAAGAAACAAGAGAGGTCTCAAATACACAACCTAATGCTACACCTAAAGGAGCTGGAGAAAGAATGGCAAATAAAGCCTAAACCCAGCAGGAGAAGAGAAATAATAAAGATCAGAGCAGAAATCAATGAAATAGAAACCAAAAGAACAGTAGAACAGATCAACGAAACTAGGAGCTGGTTCTTTGAAAGAATTAGTAAGATTGATAAACCCCTGGCCAGACTGATCAAAAAGAAAAGAGAAATGACCCAAATCAACAAAATCATGAATGAAAGAGGAGAGATCACAACCAACACCAAAGAAATACAAACAATTATAAGAACATATTATGAGCAACTATATGCCAGCAAATTAGACAATCTGGAAGAAATGGATACATTCCTAGAGAAATATAAACTACCAAAACTGAACCAGGAAGATATAAAAACCTGAACAGACCCATAACCAGTAAAGGAATTGAAGCAGTAATCAAAAATCTCCCAACAAACAATAGCCCAGGGCCAGATGCCTTCCCAAGAGAATTCTACCAAACATTTAAAGAAGAATTAACACCTATTCTTCTGAAACTGTTCCAAAAAATAGGAATGGAAGGAAAACTTCCAAAGTAATTTTATGAAGCCAGCATTATCTTAATCCTAAATCCAGACAAAGACCCCATCAAAAAGGAGAATTATGGACCAATATCCCTGATGAACATAGATGCAAAAATTCTCACCAAAATACTAGCCAATAGGATCCAACAGTACATTAAAAAGATTATTCACCATGACCAAGTGGGATTTATTTCTGGGCTACAAGTTTGGTTCAATATCGCAAATCAATCAATGTGATACAATACATTAATAAAAGAAAGAA
Source organism: Halichoerus grypus (assembly GCF_964656455.1). NCBI lineage: Eukaryota > Metazoa > Chordata > Mammalia > Carnivora > Phocidae > Halichoerus > Halichoerus grypus. Next base: position 10,488,226 of record NC_135721.1, read on the forward strand.
CAAGAACCATGTGATCCTCTCAATAGATGCAGAAAAAGGATTTGACAAAGTACCGCATCCTTTCTTGTTTAAAACTCTTCAGAATGTAGGGATAGAGGTTACATACCTCAATATCATAAAAGCCATCTATGAAAAACCCACAGCAAATATCATTCTCAATGGGGAAAAACTGAGAGCTTTCCCCCTAAGGTCAGGAACACGGCAGGGATGTCTACTATCACCACTGCTATTCGACATAGTACTAGAAGTCCTAGCCACAGCAATCCAGCAACAAAAAGAAATAAAAGGCATCCAAATCGGCAAAGGAGAAGTCAAACTCTCACTCTTTGCAGATGATATGATACTTTATGTGGAAAACCCAAAAGACTCCACCCCAAAACTGCTAGAACTCGTACAAGAATTCAGTGAAGTGGCAGGATATAAAATCAATCCACAGAAATCAGTAGCATTTCTATACACCAACAACAAGACAGAAGAAAGAGAAATTAAGGAGTCGATCCCATTTACAATTGCACCCAAAATCATAAGATACCTAGGAATAAATCTAACCAAAGAGGCAAAGAATCTGTACTCAGAAAACTATAGAATACTCATGAAAGAAATTGAGGAAGACACAAAGAACTGGAAAAACGTTCCATGCTCATGGATTGAAAGAACAAATATTATGAAAATATCTATGCTACCTAGAGCAATCTACACATTTAAATCATTCCCTATCAAAATACCATCAACTTTTTTCAAAGAAATGGAACAAATACTCCTAAAATTTGTATGGAACCAGAAGAGACTCCGAATAGCCAGAGGAATGTTTAAAAAAGAAAAGCAAAGCGGCGGCATCACATTAACAGACTTCAAGCTCTATTACAAAGCTGTCATCATCAAGACAGTATGGTACTGGCACAAAAACAGACACATAGATCAATGGAACAGAATAGAGAGCCCAGAAATGGACCCTCAATTCTATGGTCAACTCATCTTCGACAAAGCAGGAAAGAATGTCCAATGGAAAAAAGACAGTCTCTTCAACAAATGGTGTTGGGAAAATTGGACAGCCATATGCAGAAGAATGAAACTGGACCATTTCCTTACACCACACACAAAAATAGACTCCAAATGGATGAAAGAGCTAAATGTGAGACAGGAATCCATCAAAATCCTGGAGGAGAACATAGGCAGCAACCTCTTCGACCTCAGCTGCAGGGACTTCTTCCTAGAAACATTGCCAAAGGCAAGAGAAGCAAGGGCAAAAATGAACTACTGGGATTTCATCAAGATAAAAAAGCTTTTGCACAGCAAAGGAAACAGTCAACAAAACCAAAAGACAACCGACAGAATGGGAGAAGATATTTGCAAATGACATATCAGATAAAGGGCTAGTATCCAAAATCTATAAAGAACTTATCAAACTCAACACCCAAAGAATAAATAATCCAATCAAGAAATGGGCAGAAGACATGAACAGACATTTCTGCAAAGAAGACATCCAAATGACCAACAGACACATGAGAAAAAGTGTTCAACATCACTCGGCCTCAGGGAAATACAAATCAAAACCTCAAAAAAAAAAAAAAAAAAAAAGTGAGGCTTCTTAAACTTCACCTTTCACAAAGTTCCCTATGAAGAAGGATAGGAAAATAAGTAACAAAGGCTTGAGCAGAGATGGGAATGTTAAGGAAGTGCCGGCAGAAGGAATGTGCATCCTTTGGGGTGAATCCTTTATGGTGGTTGTCCAGTCCTCAATAAAGAAGTAACAATTCCAGAACATACTGGCATGGGACATGGACCAGAACTGGACCCAGAATTGAAGCAGTGATATCAAATAACCAAGACAATAAAAGATAACTTTCTAATAGCATTGCATGGCTAATAATTCAGCCAGTCTTCTAGGGATAGGGAATTAAGGTTTATAATAAACATGTGCATACATGCCTACTTTATGTATTTTTCTAGTATATAAATTGAATACAATGCACTCTGCAATGCAGTTTCTTTCTGGATACTGGATCAGTCATCCCTTGATTATATAAAGTTCTGAACCAAGTCTTCTAACCTCTTTTTTTATTTTTTCCCCTAACCTCTTTTTCCATTCTTCTGTATACATTACTTGCCCCAGGCTCACCAACCCACGTAGAGGTATTTTAATCAGTCAGGTTTGGATTATATCTACACAACTTTCCATGTGTTGTTTCCTCCCTAAAATGCCTACCCTAACCCATTCTTCATATGACTAATTCCTACTCATCCTTTGAAATATAGCTCCTGCATTACTCTATCATTTTTTTCTGGGGAAATTTTCCTTGGTGTACAATTTTGGAATAGTGCCCCAATTTCCTGGTTCTCATACCACCTATGTAGATGAATCCTACTTTATTTACCTGTACTTTTTCAAAGGATATCTATACCATTTTTACATTTTCATTATTACGAATAAATCTGCAGTGAAACTGCTTAGATGTCATACATTTGCATGTCTATATAGAATGCTCTGGACCAGCTTAAATGCCATTAAAATCACCTGCTTCACGAAATAATTTACACGTGAAGTGTCTGGGACTGTTTAAATGTTATAATTGTTTCTTTGTTATTTGGGAGCCAGTGATTTCAAGTTAATTTTAATTATTGTATTTTTATAGAAACTTATGTATTTCATGTAATCTTTACATTTTTTAGTAGATTCTCTGGGTCTGTGTTTATTTTTCATTTAATGTCTAATTTTATATATTTTTTTACTCTTCATTACTTGCTGTGGACTTGTTTTAGTAATTTGGGGATTACTTATCAATTCTACTATCTTATTATTTCCTAATAAATTAATTTCTACTTTTATCTTTATGAATTTCTCATGTTTTCCACACATAATCCCTTTTATTCTACTGCAAAATTCTTGTTTGAAGGTCAATTAATTTATTTTTGTGATTTCTTATTATGAAATTAACATCTTAAGTTACACATTTTCCTCTGAATATAGCTTCAGCTCTTATAGGATTTAGAGGGTTTTTATTATTGTTATTATCCAGATATTGATCTACAGCAGTTTTAATTTCCTCTTGGGCATTAGAATTTCTTATGATTTCTTTTTTCAGTTTGCAGTATTTTCATGTTGATGTGTTTGTGCTTATTTTCATTTAATTTACATTTAATTTAGTGTGTCTATTAATACTATTTTAAATTTCATCATTTACTTTGTAGTTTTGCTCATTTTTATCCAATTGGTATTTCAAAGATTGAAGACATATTGACCTCCTGTTTCTTATATGGTCACACCCACATAAACACATTTGGGTAAGTGATTATATGTATGTATAGAGAGGCAAGTCAAAAACTGAGTAGTAATGCAGCAGTGATTATGTTTAGGGAGTCAGAGAAAGATAATGCTTTCTCCTAACCACATGCACTTGTGTAGAATTATTACTTTTTTATATATTTCACTTCTTATATACTGCATGATATACTCATTTGTATAATATTTAAAATATTTTTTCTGAACAGGGAAAATTATTGCAACTCTCTTCTTTTTCCGTATGTGATGACCAATGTTACTTCGCCTTAAGTGTCTTCACTGACAGGTCAGTTCATTCAGCCAGTATTCACTGAGTGACAATACAATAAAAGCACAGTGGACATCATGGACCCAGTGGCCACCAATGGTCTTTTAATACCACGGATTCCATATCACTGAAGAGTATTTGGTTTGCATGAGCTGACTTTGGCCACCTTTTTATTAACTGGATGTATTTATCGTCCTTCCAACACTCTACAAATTTATTCCTTTGTCTTCTGTCATTCTATGTACAAAATGGGGGGCAAAGGCATGCCTCCCCTCTATAGGTGATATGTTTCTTCACAGGGTTTTGAAATTCTTACTTATTCTTGAATTTTAATAACCTCACAAAATTAAGTCTCAATCTTGATATTTTTATGATTTTTTCCAAAAAGCTAGCAATGTCTTGCCCAATATCCCCTTGGTCCACCTGAATTTATCTGTAGTTGTAGACAGTTCCCAGAATGCTGCAGTTTCCCCGTCTCAAAGTTGGATTTGCCCCTCTTCCTCTTCCTGAAGGCTTCATCCAGTGCCCGGAGTTCACTTGGTTGCTCACCATTCCTAGCATGGCAGAGTTGATGCCACCAAAATCAACCTCAGCAATAGAGGGTGGGAGTCAGCTAAACTCCCCAGCCTCCTGTTTGCTGGGGGGATTATTCTGATGTGTGTTGCATCTTGGACCTCTGACCTGGGGGCCTATAGTAGAAACCAGCTCATTAACATATTCTTCACTTTCCCACTTTTTCTTTTTCCCACTTTCCCCTCTTCTTCCCTTGTGTCCTGAGATTACATCTCCAATAAACTACATACGTGCACCTATGTTTTTGTCTCAAACTAAGACAAACATAAGGTGCACACTTAAAGATTCATATATTTCTCACTTCAGAAAAAAAAATTCTACTATTTTTCTGTGCTTTGGTTATTTTATTTAATAACTCCAATCTTCATGCAAGCACATCACTTCCATAGAGTTCATTTCATCTCTGATTGCTTTCCTCTTGGCCCATTTCAACTGCATTTCGTGGGTTGCTTTTCAAACTTGCCTTTCATATAACTGATTCTATTTTCTGCAAGTCAGTTCTATTCATTGCTGCTTCTGGTGTGGTTTTAAATATTCCAGCATAATCTGTTTTAATTTCTTTCCTTAGTGCTGCCATTTTCTACTTCATCTCAAGCTCTTAACTTAGGATCTCCTGTGGGATAGCTTGCATTTTGTCTCAGGCTGGGCTCCTTAGAAAGCAGAGTCTGAGAGGGAGTTTTGTGTGAAGTATGTTTATTAGCAGTGTTCTTGGGTCAACACCTGTGAAAGGCAGAAGAATATACTGGGAATGGGCAGAGGGAAAATTTAAACTTGGGTATAGTTCCAAATGACAGCATTGGCCAATCTCAAGGGGAGCTCTGGAGCTACAAACTCTCATTACTGATGTCCCCTGTGAGGCAAAATAGCCTGGCCTTTATAATTCTAGCTGGGTTGGTCAGCGGCTGTTGGCTACCCTTGGGAGGCTTGAATTAGGGCTAAGTGGCCTTGTGGCTGAGGCCACCCCAGGCTGTCAGCTCTGTTTGTTAGCACTCCCACCAGCTCCAGGATCAAGTCCCTGCTGGGGGAAGAGATGGGGGGCACAGCTCAGAGTCCATCATTCTTCATTCTCCAGTCATCATTTTTTTAAGGTTTTTATTTATTTGAGAGAGAGAGAGAACAAGCAGGGGGAGGGGCAGAGGGAGAAGCAGGCTCCCAGCTGAGCAGGGAGCCGCATGCGGGGCTCGACCCCGGGACCCTGGGATCATGACTTGAGCCGAAGGCAGATGCTTAACCGACTGAGCCACCCAGGTGCCCCTCCAATCACCATTTTTAATTCATATTCATTTTCATTTCTTTGAGGGTACAGGTAAGTATCTGCTTCATATTTTCTTTATTTCTTTGAATATCCCCCTTGAAGAACCTGGTTTTTCATTTTCATTATGAATTTGGTGTTCCTTTCTTGTGGGCACACATGTGTTTGGTACATTCTTCTAGATTAATCATTTCTGCCTATTATTCATTACTGAATGAGCAGCTTTTTTCTGAGCCATCTCTTTTCCCTGAATGCTCTGAATGGAATTTTTTTAATTTGCTCTCCATTTGCCTGGGCACTGTTTCCATTTTATTCTCTGGGCATTTATACTAAAGGGCTGGATATTGACGGTGTGGAGTGTATGTGTGTCATCAGATCTCGGGGGGGGATGTGCACTGAGCAGTGCGTTAAAGCTGCTTGTGACCAGGATCCTGCCGCCACGAGTCAGGCAGCTGCATATTTGTACAAGTCATTCCCGTGCCTGAAGCACCTGTTCCTCTGCAATTTACCTGGTACTTACAGATTCATTTTTCAGCTCTTAGTTCAGAAGTTACTCCTTGGAAAGTTGTCCCCAATCGCTGTACCCAGGTTAACTTCCCTGTTGTAAATACCAAGAGTAGGTCTTGATGAGAGGTTGGAAATAATTAAACAGACTTTTAACAAAGAATTATTTGCCATTCAATTGATCGTCCTTAGCAATATAAGGCTGACTAGGACACAGCACTTGTTTTTAACACTCTCTGCCATTTTATTTTTACATGTTTTTACAGCAGTTAGCACAGTTCCCGATTTTACTGGTTTTAATATATTTTTTTATTGGTCTAAGTCTGTCACTAGACATGAGATCAAAAACCAGATCTGTTTACTCACCACCTAACTCAGCACCCGGCACAATCCTCAGTATCCGTAGGTGCTCAATAAACTTCAGTGGAATGTAATATATGAGTAAATGAAAGAATTAAAAAAAAATGTGCTGGGGGGCGCCTGGGTGGCTCAGTTGGTTGGGCGACTGCCTTCGGCTCAGGTCATGATCCTGGAGTCCCTGGATCGAGTCCCGCATCGGGCTCCCTGCTCGGCAGGGAGTCTGCTTTCCCTCTGACTCTCCCCCCTCTCATGTGCTCTCTCTCATTCTCTCTCTCTCAAATAAATAAATAAAATCTTTAAAAAAAAAAATGTGCTGGATACCAAAAGTCTGGTTCATTAGATTTCCATATCCATATAACTCTTTATGAATGCTCCTGTTTGTAGGCTGTGAAATGCAAATGTTTTTCAAAGTAAACTAAAGGCCATCATCAAATAGCTCCTGAAGATCCATGGCGCTCAATACCACTATTGGAAAGAGGTATCTTCACTGGTGAATGTTTGAAATATATTTATGTTCTGGTAACCTGAGAAATATCTCACATTGCCCATAAAGGTCTGTGAATGTCAAATACTTTGAAATATTTTCCAAAAAGAAACTGATGGTCTTATAAAAGCCTTTATTTTGTTCTAAAAAAAAATCTCGATTCTCCCTCCTCTGGAAAATAATTGAATGCTCAGTTTATATGTTCTGACTATCTGTCCTTTTCCCCCTGGAGCTCTCTTCCTTCCCAGAGGGCATCTTGCTCCTTTCATTATCTCTCAGCCTGAATATTGCAATTCCCATGGAAAGTGTGATTTTGTCCTCAATGGTAAATTGCAAACCCCTTTAAAAAACTAAAACTCCTTTAAAGAACTTATATTCTAATACTTCTTAAAAACATAAACATCTTCCTTCTCTGATAAGCACACTTCTCATGTAAGCAGGTATCCACTATATAGGGTGAGTTCACTGCCAGGTCATTCATCATTTTAGTACCAGAAAATAACTAATGAGTGTGACATCGTTTCTGAGAAGTGTAAATGAGCCATTCTGTCATTTGTTATCACTACTTTAAAGAACTCTTATTCTCATTTATTTAGTTTTGAGTGTAAAAAAAGTGTTTTTATGCTCTTTATCAGTCCTATTACTATGCTAGACCGACTTACAAAAACATATAGACTAACCAGCCAATTTCACAGAGGGGGGATTTGAGTCCCAGAGAGATGAAGGGACTTATCCAGTATATTAATCAGCGTTCTTAGTTGCAAGTAAGAGAAATGAACTAGGGCAAATTTATGCAAAAAAAAAAAAAAAAAAAAGTATTAAACAGCTCTCCGGGAAGGTGAAAAGCCGTATTTTGGGGTAAATAGTCAGGAGCAATACCCAAAATCAGGTCACAGAACTGGTCCACTGGAAATTACTACTGTCTCTGAGGCTGGGCAAATGTGAAATAGCTTGCACTGGCAATCCTCTCGGGGCTCCCCATCCAACTGCTGGACTCTGGGCAGATCCTGCTAGAATCGCAGCCATTACCATCTGTAAAAACCCGAAGCATGGCCACTGCTCCCTCCTTACTGAGACAGATTCTTTTCAGTCTCCAGTCCTGTGCATCTGTAGTTGGCGATTCAACATCTGGGTCAGTCAAACCTGTTTGGCGTAGTCTGGGTTATGTATCATGGTTGCAAATAAAGCCACAAAAAAAGCTGGGGAGGGAACTACCCATAACTGTCAAGGGTATAGTGAGAGGCAAGTTTTGTCTCATAATCTGGGAATTTCATAAGCATGGAAAGAGAGTTAATATACTGCACAGGATTACATAGAAATGTTCTCTGTCCCTCTTTCTCTTTCTCCCTCTCTCTGTCTCCCTCTCTCTGTCTCCCTTCATATCTCTAAATAGTTTGTAAGAATAAGGCATCCATATAAAGAGATGCTTTGCATTATATTCCTCCTAACCACAAAAGTTATTTCAGAAGTCTCTTGGAGCCCGAAACACACCCACAGCCTTATGTTTTGATTGCCCTGACAACTACCTTAGAGCTCCTTTATACAACTGGGGAAGGAAAGCCATTTTAGATCTGATAATCTGATAATGTGAAAACTGTCCACAACATCAGTAGAAAATACCAAACTGGATGACTATGCAGGGAAAGAAAGCCAAGAATGATGTGAGGATATGGAGAAGAAAGAGAACAAATTCATGTAGGAAAATCACCTTCTTAAAGTATAAAACATAACGTTCTCTCAGAGGTGTCAGGATAAAGGAAGGCTGTCATCTACACCAGTGACCCTGAGACCTCCACTTGGAATATGTTGTTTATTTAATTAAAGAGTTGATTTCCTTACAAGTGAGAGCACTAGTGAGATAAAGGATGGGCATACAGAAGCCCCTGTGTTCTGGCCTCCTCCCCACACCCTATCCCAGTGCCCTTTACCCCTCAATGCTGTGTTCCACTCTTATGTAATTCCTTGGACCTTTATCTCACCACATTGTCATCCACATATAACATTTCTTACCTGGTCTCCATTGCCTTGAACTTTTTTTCCCCATTCTTTTCTACCTGATTAATGCCTACTTATCACACACCTTCCCACAGAAGACTTTTCTGGCACACCCCACCCCCACCCAGCTGGAGCTCTGGGTGGTTTATGGAAGATATGGAGGCAAAATGACAAACACTTCATTGCATTGTGCCCTCCGACTTGTCAAATCATGTCAGAATAACTTTTGCCAAAACTATTCTGAAGTTTTGCCAAGTCTGTGATTGAACAAGAGCAGGGATGTTGGCTGATGGAATAAAACAAGAAAGCAGATTGGTTTCACCATTTGGCTGAGAAGCCAAACAGAATATGTAAGTTCATCCAGAAACTAGTGGCAGTGGGTAAACTAATAGCTTTAGAAATGGGATTAGGTTGGCAAAATTAGGACATGTGTTTGATTTTTCAGTCCCAAATTTCATAAAATTATTTTCTCCTTAAATTGAAATGGTAAAAATAAAATAGGAAACTAGGCTGGATAATCCCAGGATATTGATGGTCACCTATTTCAAATCTGTCCACATATGCAACCCTCCCCCAATCCCATATGGGATTAATGAGGACAAATAAAACAGCACATGACGCTTCTTTCCTCTCACTAATACAATTTTGGGTTTTGTTTTTTTTTTTTTGGTTTTTACTTTTGGAGCCATGTAAATGTTAAGTTAATCAAAATAAAATTAAATCAACAAGAATTGAAAATAAATTCTGAAACTGGATGCAAACATACTCAGATAGACTCAGTTATATTTCAAGTGAATAATATAATCATATTCTGGGGGCAGAAGGAACTAAGTCTAGTAACTTCATAACTCAGTACTTTGATTATGCACACTCAGTCAAAAAGTAAAAGTACAAGAACAGCAAACAAATCCTGAGATCTTGTTAGTAGTCACACTAACAAGTATGAGTAAAGCATACTCATGCTGGTATGAGTAAAGAAATTCTGAAATTGTTATGAGTGTACTGGATGACTTTAGAATGAATATGTTGCTGTTGTAGAGAATCAAGATTTTCACTATAAAAGGAGCAAAATACAAATGTGGAATGTGGGAAAACATGGCAAAATGCTCGGGATTGAATTAGAATTGGAGGGCATTCTCCTAGCTCTGTTCACCAAAAGGAATAGATCAACAACACCCCCAGTAATGAGGACACTACTGCTCAGATTGTCGTTTCTAAAGACCATTCTCCACTAAGAGGAACTGGGTCTTTGAAAATATGGTCCTCTCTAGGTTTGGGAAACAGGAAACACTGGATGAACCTGGATTGTCTTATTTCCCTGGAAAGCAAAAGAATGCTCCAAAAAAGAAAAGTAAAAGATGAGGATGCAGTAAGAAGACACAGAAGTTACCTTCGAGCAGCCCACTCTGGATGGTTCTGGGAAAATTTTGGCATCAAAATAAATAAAACAGTAATGCAATATAACTCATGGAATAAAATTAAATCAAAGAAGAAATAAAAATAAAAAGATGATATTATATAGTAGACAGAAGATAAGAGAAAAACCTCTTTTTTATGGTCAGAATACCAATTAGTAAATACACAAGAATTATGAAATTAGAAAATTACTATTTTTCAGCCCTCATAGTAAAAGTGAAGCAGGAATGGATCATCAATAGATGCTAAATCTATGGATGATTTTTATGTTTATATATAGTCTCAATATAACTTTCTGGAAATTACTTTACAAAAGGAAAAAAATATTTACACTGAAGAAAACAAAGAACACTTGTTACAGTAAGGGGCAAAATGTCATGTGCCTCCTGATGTGATTCTCTGAGGAGGACACAATATCACTTATGTAATATTTTCACCAAATGTGCTGGAGATTCCAAATTAATCAAGAAGCAACAGACAGCCCAAATTGTGAAACAATCTATAAAATGACTGCCATGTTGTCTTAAAACATGTCAGTGTTATGAAAGAAAAGAAAGGTTAAGGAACTGTTCCAGATTAGAGAAGGCTAAACAAATATGATCAGTAAATGCACTGTGTGATTTCAGCCAAATACTGCAATGGGAGAGTGGGGACACTATAAAGCAAATTAGTAGAAACATTTTTTAATTGGAATGTGGACTGTAGATTAAATAAAAATTTTGTATCACTGTTAAATTTTCTGAATTTTATAACTTTATTGTATTTATGTAAAAGAATACCCCGGTTCTTAGAAAATACTGAGACAGGGGCGCCTGGGTGACTCAGTTGATTAAGCATCTGCCTTCAGCTCAAGTCATGATCCCAGGGTCCTGGGATCGAATCCCACCTCGACAGGGAGTCTGCTTCTCCCTCTGCCTCTCCTCCCACTTGTTCTCTCAATTTCTTTCTCTCTCAAATAAATAAATAAAATCCTTAAAAAAAAAAAAGAAAATACTGAGACATAATACACAGAGGTAATAAAATTAGAAAGATTATAAAGATGTATTCAATCTAGATGCCAAAGATTCAGGAAAAAAAATTATAAAAGACAGAGAGAAAAGGAAGTGAATCTGAAAAATATATGAGTGGAATGGGAGTTCTTTGTATATTATATCGACTATATTATAAGCTGGAAATCAGTCTAAAATGAAAAGTTAAAAAAATGGGATGGAAAACAAGAGTGACACTAGAGAAAGAGAAATGTTAACAAATCTTGGAATATATGCTGACGTAGCAAATAGTATTAAATATATATGGTTAAAACAAAACAAAGCAGAAACCTAAAGGAAACCACAACCCAATTCTGCTGCTGTAGGAACAGCTCAGGAAACATCAAGCCAAGACACAGTGGTATGAGCAGGTTCCTTGGGCATTTTCTAAAGTGATTAATTAGGCAGCAGCTTTCAAGGGGTTAGGTTGTCAAATCTTTCCAATAGCAAATTTGTCCTCAGCTTTTAAGCTCAGACAAGGACAGTACATTTGGGCACAGGGGCCACTACCTCTGTAGAAGGAGTAGAGGCAGTGTCCCAGGTGACTATTGACTTTCAAAAGCATGAGTCATCACCAAATTCAAGTGACAAGTGACCAGAGCCATGTTCTGCAGGACAGCCTACAATCACTAGAGCCTGAATACAATATTCAGAAACAAGATCCGCCCACAGGTCAAAAAGAAATCTCAGATAAAATGGTGAGCAACAAATCAAAGAGTCACAAAATATTTAGGAAAGAATGATATTATGAGGGGCACCTGGGTGGCTCAGTCATTAAGCATCTGCCTTCAGCTCAGGTCGTGATCCCAGGGTCCTGGGATCGAGCCCCACATCGGGCTCCCTGCTCCGCGGGAAGCCTGCTTCTCCCTCTCCCACTCCCCCTGCTTGTGTTCCCTCTCTCGCTGTCTCTCTCTCTCTGTCAAATAAATAAATAAAATCTTTTTTAAAAAAAAGAATGATATTATGAAAGAAATTTACTAAATTCAGCAAACAGAAAACTAAAGCTTTGAATATTTATTAGAGAAAAAATAATATGGCTTTAATAAAGCTTTATTTTTTAAAAGGATAATGAGATATCTTCATTAGAAACAAGACTAGATTGATATGAAAAAGAACCAATTAATCAGAGTCCTTGGAAATTATGATTATATGTTAAAATAAATAAATATGTACATAATGGGGCTGAATAGCTGAATAGCAGAATGCAATATTTAGAATCATATTATTGCTCTGGAAGATGAAACAATGAAAGATCGTCCTGAAACGTTGCTTCATAAGGCAAATAGAAATTATGAATGGAAAGTTCAAACATAATATAAATCCAGAAATTCTAACATATGCCAAAAGAAGTTTCAGAAAGAGAAAACACTCCCCCAAAAAAGTAGAGAAAGAAAAGAAGGAAAAAGAAGTCATCAGAGAATAATATTTGCATGTAGAAAAAAATTTCCCTAAACTATTAAAAGACCAATTTTTCAAACTGAAAGGACCTACCGAATGTAAAATAGGATGTAAAAAAACAGCTTCATATTTTGTAGCATGCATGTGATATTTAAGAACAACAAAGATAAGCATCAATTCCTAATACCTGGCAGAATATATATATATATTCATATATATGAATACAATTGATATAGACTTTTCATGAGCAACACTGGATGCTAGAAGACAAAAAGTAATTTCTTCATGGAAAAAAAAAAAAGATTTTGAACCTAGAATTCTGCTTTTACAAAATTGTGAGTTAATTTTAAGTAAAATAAAGATATCATTGGACATTCAATGACTTAGAAAATTTACCATTCAAGTAACACTGCTTCTAGAAAATGTTCTCAAGAATATACCACCACAAAATGGGGGGTAGGGGAGTCAACAAGAAGGGGGCAGACATTGAATAAAAGAAACAGTATATTAATGAGGAAACACTAATACAATTTATTTTAAATATAAATAATTATTGACACATGATGGTAAAAATTTAATAACACTCTAAAAATACATTTTCATATTTTTTTTACTTTTTTTTTCAAGTAGGCTCCATTCCCAGCATGCACCCTAAAGTGGGGCTTCAACTCACAACCCTGAGATCAAGACGTGAGCTCAAGACCTGAGCTGCTATAAGAGTCGGATGCTTAACCAACTGAGTCACCCAGGCACCCCTTTTTTTCATATAATTTCAATGGGAAGTGCAGGATTCAAGGGAGATGAGACAAATAAATTATATTCACATTTTTAATTAATAATTATATGAATTTTGATGTGATAAAATTTTAAAGGTAGCCAAGGGAAGTATAGAAATATAATATATAATTTACAAAACATTAAAGGAGTATATTAGTCAGGGTTCTCCAGAGAAACAAAACTGATAGGATATACATATATATATTCTATAAGTATATATATACACACACACGTATATCAGTGTATATATACACAACACATATATACACACAAACATATATATAAACATACATACACACACATACATGTATATATATAACATATAGGATATATATAAAACATAGTATATATGTCCTATATATTACATAAAATATATAGGACACATTCTATAGGATATTTTTAGAGATTTATTAAAACAACATTTATTAGGGGCGCCTGGGTGGCTCAGTCGTTAAGCGTCTGCCTTCGGCTCAGGTCATGATCCCAGGGTCCTGGGATCGAGCCCCGCATCAGGCTCCCTGCTCAGCGGAAAGCCTGCTTCTTCTTCTCCCACTCCCTCTGCTTGTGTTTCCTCTCTCACTGTATCTCTCTCTGTCAAATAAATAAATAAAAATCAAAAAAATAAGATAAAATACAATAAAACAACATTTATTAGCCAATATCTCTTTCCAATAAGCTTGAGCTCATCAAAGACTATGGGTCCTTCTGTGGACTCTAGTCTATGTAATAGGTTATGATGGCTCACTGCAGATTTGAAAGGCTGTGGCTATTCAAGTCACTGTGTGGCATCTCTTAAGGCCACACCCATATCACAGCCATATAGCCCTTGCCAATCCTCTGTAGGAACTAGGATCACCTCAGCTGCTAAACTTTAGGTCCCCGTAGGCTAGAGAAATCAACTGCAAACTCACAGAGCTGTATCAATAATTTACATGATGCTATGCACTCATACAGTGATGTGTTTAGCATTATAAATAGACACCTTTTAATCCAAAGGTTTCCAAGCTGTGTTTCTATGGAGGTTCCTGGGAGCTGTTACAGTTGGGTGAAGCATTTCCACTGATAGAAAAGACTGTAAGAAATATTTTTTATTTTAAGAGGATTCTTCTAATAATTGAAAACTGTGTTGATCAATGATTACGTCAAACATATCACTTGACAACTGGAGCACAAGGAATTGGTGAGGGGGCTAGTTTGTTCAAGGCCATGCAAACAGCATTAGAGGCAGAAGTATAGGTGTATCTCCTAGCCTAGCTGTATGTAGCAGGTACTTGATGCAATTTCTCTTATCGTTTTTTATTATAAGTGTTCCTTATCAATGCACAAGTACTTTGACTCCCAGTCTAATGTTCTATTTGAACATTTTTTGTGCAATCCTCCCATTGTGCTTGCCACGGGGGGGTATCGGTTGGAGAGATCTAAATCCCACTCACTCGGTGCAAAGGCCCAAAGCCAGTCCCCCTACCCCAAGGACGAAGTAATAACAACAACGGTAAGAATTCTTGTTTATAAAATGTTGAACATACATCAGGCACTCTTCTAAGGACCTTACATATATTAAGTCATCATACTTTATAAAAGTTTTGTTAAGTAGGTTCTATAATTATCATTGTAATTTAAGATGAGGACACTGAAGCACAGAGAATTCAAGTAACTTGCAAAATGGAAGCAGTTAAGGGAAAAGAGAAGGCTTTCGATGTATATAACAACAACAGCAAAGTTACTGGGGAAGTGCCAAGTGCCTACTTGGAACTAGTTTACAACAGATAATTAAATAAGTGCCTGGTGAGTTAAATGTTATAGGAAAATACTGCAAGATATTTTAGTTATCATCCTGGATAGAAGCACAAAAAGGAAATTAGGGCTTATAGAAAGGAATATGCTAAAAAAGAATTTGGGCTCAGGTCAATTTCCTGCAGCATCTTCACAGCCATGCCATGCCTTTGAAGCTTGCCTTATGAAGAACCCACTGGAAATATTTTATGGTATCATCCAGCATGTGTTCCAGAACCTCCTGCCCCCAAACCATTGGTATCTTCCAAACACGTGGCACCAGGGAGTAGCCATTGTATTTGCATACTTCACCGAGCTTCCAAAACCCTGGGAGACTCAGGGAATCTCTTCTGTGTTCTGATCAGCCACTGACCTGTCTCAACTTCTCTTTCCGGCTTGTAAGACAAAACCTTGAAAATCACCATTATTTAAAAGCTTTTTTTGTTGTTGTTTCAGATGAAAAAGTGGTAAAAGGAAATGGTAAAAGGAAAGCAAATCCAGAACATAAGGTATATTTGTTTACTTCATATATCAAAGAATAGATTTCATATATTTATTTCATTTCTCAAAGAATATGAAAAACACTCATACAGTTTAAAAATTATCCCACAAAGCAGGAGAAAGGGTTTTGGTTTACCAAGCTGACCAGTTACACTACATAGTAAAGCCAGCTCAAATTGCTTTTCCATATGTTAAGGCCCCGTTCAAACTGATTCTCTTCATCTCTCTTTGATCGACATTGACTTTTCTTTGCATAGTGTTGGCACTTTATTTTTTACATTACAGTAGTTTTACATACCTTTTATTTTGTGGGTGTGTTTTTTTTCTCTAATTTCTGAAAGCTTAAAAGCCTATCATATGCATTTGAGAACTTGCGACTAGGTATTCCTCCCACACTACACACAGGTAGCTATCAAGCTGCTGGTACCTACCACCCATGGCAAACTATAGGTATTCAGTAAACTGATGATGTAATGTACCCTTGGAGGAACTTTGGACTTGGTGCATCCCACACCAAAAATGATGAGCATTGTTTCCGCAAGGAGAGGGAAAGTTGACATTTTCCTACTTTGTATCTTCAAATTACACATCGTTGCTTACTTCCACCATAGAGGGATAAAAGGGGGAGGAGGAAAAGGAGGAGGAGGAGGGTTGACACTGAAGACACTGAATGGAGTTTGAGGACATGTACCGACAGATGACATGTCCAACCTGAGCTCCTTCCCCTTATCACTCCCTGGAGACCTGGAAAGTTGGCTTCCCCATTAGCTGGACACGGGACTATAGGAGTTGAACAGGGAGGCAGCAAAGGAAAAACCAAAACCAAAACACTTTGAAGGAAGTATATAAATGCCAGAACTATGACGAGGTAGAAGGAGCACCGAGGTATTGAGTTGCAGAGATCTGGATCACTTCAATCATCTCCGCATCAATTTCTTGCTTAAACATGGGCTTGAAATATTCATCTTTTAAGACTCTTGAGAGGGCGAAATGAGGATAAGGTCCATGGAAGGAATAGTCAGAGCACCTTGTACTTAGTAGGTGTTCAGAAAATGCTGCTTTCCCTCACCATCCTCCTGCTAAGTCAGGAGTACAACATTTGTTCATGAAGTTAAGACACCGATTCCTCAAAAGCTATTATATCTTTACTGATGCACACCTTTAAGGAGCATCTTCTGCCCTCCATGTGAAAAATGTTAAAATTAACCCACAGTCACCTGCCCGACAACTTGCTTTTGCCCACCAGGTGCTGCTCCTCCCAGACACGCTCACTTACTTACCCATTGTCACGGAAACTTTCTGTTGGAAGGAAGGACTCTAGTAACTGCTCTCTGCATATCGGTAAGCTGCCTTTCAGCTTTTTGATCGTTGATAAAAATCACCTTGGCTTTTCCCACAAGTCTCTCTATTTTCACCTCCTCTCAAGAAAGGTCTCCCGGGCTCATTTCTAGCCTCTTCAGAATGTAAACTCTGCAAGGCAGTGAATTGTTTCTTAACGTACTTCCTAATGTACCGTGTTGCCTGCTCAGCCCGGGAAGTAATAACTCATTAAGAATTGCAGTAGGCAGGGCCACTGGGGGAAAACAGAGCTACAGTCTCTGAATCCACACACAGTGAGCTCATCAGCCCATACCGGCACCTTCATCACCCTCCTGGCTCTTAACAACCTACCTCCCACCTTCCGAACCAAATGTGCTATTCTTTGGCCACTGCGAGTATTTACATTTGATTAACCTACTCGTGCTTTTGCTGCATGGACTGCTAATGCTATAATTCATTTTTTTTATTTGTGTGCCCAGAAGCTTTGAGCAATGGAGACATCCCCCCCACCCATTTCCAAAAGCAAATAAAATCACAATGGGCCAGATTCCCCTCCTGTCTACTAACCCACTGGAAAAATCTTACTTGGGGAGCCCTGGATTTATAGCATCATATTCATCTAACACACTCTAAAGAACAATACTTTCTATCAGAGATACATGAATATTTTGTGTTCAGTAGCACATCAGTATATTTCAGAAACTTGCATTTAATGAGGCTTGGGAGCTTGCTATCTTCAGGATCATATTTTTTGCACTGCTATATACACCCACATGTAAGGATAGACACACACACACACAGCACACACAAAGTATAACTGTTGTATTTAAAAAGACATCCATCTCAGTAAGTGTCCCATTTCATCATCAGCTATGTACTATATGCCCGGGCTTCCCTTTGCTTTATGAAACTCCCACACATTACAAATCTTATTTGGCATCGTGACTTTTTATTCTTTCCACAACACTGCTTGCAGCTTAGAGAAGTGGTTGATAATGAGAGTAACAAGCCAGGCTACAATGCTGCGGAGGATGAGAATTAGCCATGACTTGTTTTCTTCCATATGTCAGCTTTTCCCAGAAGAATAGGTTGTGAGGTTGGTCCTAAAGTCAGGAAAACGTGGCTCAAGCTCTGCCCTGCCACCCTCGTCGTGTGAGGGATGTTGAAGGATCGACTGATTCCCCCTTCTTGGTGGTCTCATCTGTAGAATGGGGATGATATTCACTGTACTACCTTCATCATGGGTTGTCCTGAGGACCAAATTATAACGTACCTGGAAATGTTTTCAGACTGTAAACTGCTTGACTAACATTAATATCTTTATGTTAATATATTATCTCAACATTATGTATATCACAAAAACATGTTCATTGTATCAAATTATATTAGTTACTGACTTTTTTCTTACCACCATCTATTACTTTATAATTTAAGTAGATGAATGATAATATAGCTTTTATAATTTGGTGAAGATACATTAAAACTTGCAAGGCCTGATCCCAGCTTGTCACCAATGCTTGGATCTAGTAGATAGGCTTAATTTCTTTCTCCAGTTCATCGCACCTTGAGCGTAATAAAGAATTAAATTCTGCTCCTTCCTTTATGTATCTCTGATGGGGCCACTGATTTGTCTGGATTAAAGGGACATAGACATCAAGACATATGATAAGAGAGACATTAAGTTCTAGTCACTCAGAACTCTGCTTATTTTATGTGGGCTATAGATATTCCTTTGCCCAGGCTTGGGGGATATGGCTTCATGCAGGAAACCCAAAGAGACTTCCACTCCTGATCAATGCACCGCTAGCATCTATCTCTTTCCTACCAGTGAACGCAGAATGCCACCATCCAAGCCTAACGTGAGACAAGATTCTTTTTCCCGTTATTCACTGCCGAAAAGATAGAAAGGAAAATATAGAACTTCTATCTTCAAAGTAGAAATAAAGATTGATTTGGGCTCTTGTAATGTTTCAGAGTAAGTTAATGACTTACCCTTCACCATTCATTACACCTTGCATCTCATTAACCACGTCTAGGTAAGCTGGAAAGTTAATCTCTGCAGAAAGAGAATTGGAGAATGTCTTCTTAATAAGAATAAGTTCAACCCATAGTTTATAATTGAAGAGATTGCTCTTCTAAGACCCACAAGGGTAAAATAAGTGTTTTACTCAGCCAAGTCAATGGTGTATGCAACACAGAATTTGGTTCCTAATAATTTCAGGGAGATTTTCTGGGAGACTTAGGGTGCCAGAACCACCCACTGAGACAAGAAAGCCATTTGGTTCCAAAGAAAGTTGTTGATGTGAATCATTTAAGTCTTGGATGAGAGAGTTGTCAAAGAAAAGAACTCAAAGGAAATCTGAAGAATTTGTTGAGAAAGGGGAAGAGGTTTAGATCAAAAATCCTGTAGTGTTAAGACCTGAAAGAAAATATGGAAAGAGAGCAAAGAAAGGGTCAAAGTAATGATTTTATTCTCATGTAGAATTTTGTCCAATTAGCCTGTAGATCAATTTGGGATAGAATTTTACCTATTCACCCAAAACTGCCATCTGTCCAGGTCCATTGTTTCAGCGAAGAGTTTAAAGTTGTCCTTTATAGTTCATCTTCTTACCTGCATTCTTACCAGTCTGGATCTTTCTGAGAAGTAAACCTTCAAACACTTTATGCTCTTAAGGATAACCTGTGCTGTTTATCTTATTATTCCTAGGAATAAGGGAGTCCTTATACAATTAGTAATGGCATAGAAACACACACTACAGTTAGCATTTGTGGACTAGATTACCCTTTCCAAAAGACTCCCCGCAATCACTATCTTATTTAATCTTGAGGCCTGTGAGAAACACACTTCACTCTCCATCTTTTTTCTTTTTTTTAATTTAATTTCAATTAGCCAACATACTTAGTTTCAGATGTAGTGTTCAATAATTTATCAGTCTCCATCTTAAAGAAGAGGACATTGGGACTCAGAAATAAAAGGAAGAAGTGAAGAAGGAAATGTCATCACCCAAGCTTAACCTGTGACAAGCCTCGTTTTCCCCTTATTTACTGCAGGCATGGTCAGGTGAGAGCTGAATAAAAAAGAACTTATTCTCAGTTCTCTAGTTAATAAGAGAGGGAAATTAAATCCATGCCCACTGATTGTAACACCCTTGATCTTCTGAGCACAAAGCAAGTGGTGGGGCACACGATGGAAGGGCAGGACAGAGAGCTGAATGATGTAGTGCCTGAAATCTGCAGTGCCCTCCATCTTTGAAAACCCCGATTCTTCCTGTTTTTAATGTTCTCTGCTCTATTATACCACCTATGATAACCTCAGATGGGAGCAATGTCTGCCTCCTCTAAACCCCCATGCACTCTCTAGTGCTTTAGTGGGCCCTTTATGTCATCACAAACAATTTTGAAATAGTAATAGTTAACATTTATCAAGAACATACTCTGAGTACTGTACTAAGTGCAATATGTTGCAGTAGACTAAATAATGGCCTTTAAAGATAGTCCCATCCCAATGCCTGGAACCCGTGACTGTGACCTTATTGACAAAGGGATTTGGCAGATATGATTCAGTTGGGGATCCTGAGATAGGGGATTATCCTGGCTTATCAAGTGAGCACTAATGTCGTTACAAGTGTTCTTATAAGAGTGAGGCACAGGGAGATCTAACACAGAGGACCCATCAGTGAGGACTGATGCAAGGTGCTAACTTTCAGGCTTTGAAGATGCTCAAAGGGGTCCTGGGCCAAGGAATCCAGGAATGCAGTTCTAGAAGCTGGAAAAGACAAGGAAACTGATTCTCCTCAGGGCCTCTGGAGGACACACTGCCCAGCTCATACCTTGATTTCCACCCAGTGATCTGTTCTCAGACTTCTAGCCTCCATAACTGTGAGATAATGAATATATGTTGTGTTAAGCCACCGAGTTTGTGGTAGTTTGTTACAGCAGCCGTAAAATGTTCCTACATAGACATTGAGTTAATCCTTGTACCAATTTTATGAGGTGGGTGCCATCATTATTTCCATTACACAGATGAGAAAATAAGCATTGAGAAATTAATAAATAAAAGTGCTTAAGGTTATACAACCAATTAGTGCAGAAGCTGGAATATGAACCACAGAGAACCTGCCTCTGAAGTCAACGCTCCTAACCACTACACAATACAAACCTTTTGAAAAATTGTGAATTCTGTTTATGAGTGTGTCATTCATCTGTCTTACCTCCTATCCTTACAGTACTCATCACGGCATTTCAGGTGCTAAGACCTGCATGTTTGTGTCTTCCCAAAAATTATGTGTTGAAATCCTAACCCCCCAAAATGATGATAGTAGGAGGTGAGGCCTTTGGGAGGTGCTTAAATTATGAGGATAGAGCCTTCCTGACCGGAATTAGTGCTTTACAAAAGAGGCTCCAGAGAGATCCCTTGCCCCCACCCCATATGAGGATAGAAGAGAAATTTATGATCCAGAAGGAGGCTCTCACCTGACCATGCCAGCCCCCTGATCTCAGTTTTCCAGCCTCCAGAACTGAGAGCAGTAAATTTCTACTATTTATAAACCACCCAATCGGTGATACTTTTGTTACAGCAGCCCAAATAGACTAAGACATCCTACAAATTAAATAAGTGCTTTACAAACACTGTTTTAAGTTCTTTTTACCACCGTAAAATGTTATGTATGCTGGCTCATTATACAATATTTGGGAAGTACAAAACGAAAAAACACCTATAATTTTCAACACTCATGTCCCAAAAATAGGTATGTTTAGTACTCATGTATATATCCCCGCATATGTTTTATGCTTATAGTTTTGTTAGTTTCAAATAGTTGCAGCCTTAATAGCATGGTTTGTTTTTCTGTTTGTACTTAATAATTTTATATTCTTCTCTATGCTTAAGAATATAAGCTTTAATAATTACATTATAAATTTCTCTTTAGAATATTATGATTATTTTTCTTTTTATTATTTTTGATATACATATAAAACTATATATGTATATATATGTGTGTGTGTATATATATATATATATATATATATATATATATATATATATATATAAAAGCATGGAATTGTAATGCGAAATCCTCATCTCTTAACTTCCCTGATTCTTAGTGTATGTTCCCAGATAGGGATGGATAAATAGATGATTGATGACTGATGATAGGTAGGTAGATAGATAATAGATATAGATAGATAGATAGATAGATAGATAGATAGATAGATAGATAGATGATAGATATAGAAAGTGAGAGAGAGAGAAACAGAGAGACAGAAGGCACAAATTTAGAACCATACTCTATGTACCAACTTGCAATTTCCTTTTTGACTCATCAGTGTATCATGGATAGCCTACTATGTTAGTAGGTAACACTGAGCTTATTCTACCCAATAACTTGAGGAATAATATTCCTCAAGTAGTTGTATCATAATTGATGTACTAATGGACATTTAAGTTCTCTCTAGTATTTTGCCGTTCCAAGGCTGCAATAAACATCCTTGTCAACTCTTTTGAGTTTTTCTGTATCAGAGTTAAGTTAAAAGAAAATTTTGCTGGTCAGCAGTTTTATATATTTTTTATTGATTGGTACTCACGAGTTGTTCTCTAAAAATGTTGTACCAATTTATACTGTAATCTATAATATATTTGAGTACGGTATTCCTTATAGCCTTAATAACAATAGATATTGTGCTGTTTCTTGATCTTTGAAAATACGATAGTTTAAAAAATAACACTCTATATTTTTATTTATTGAACAATACATAGATTGAACCTCTTTTCATATATGTATTATTCATTTCTTGGTAAACTGCTGCTCAAATCTTTTGACCATTTTTCTGTTGCTTTTTATTTACTGCTTTGAATCACAGTATAACACTCCAAACAATAGATGCACCATTGAATTCTATCATTTTCCAATATTGACAAAAATGATAGGATAAGCATCTGTGTGCAAAACATTTTGCACTATGATAGATTACATACTTAGAATAGATATGTTTAATCTAATTTGGGAGTGAAAAAAGATACATATTTTTTAAGTTCTCGATATTTTCCAAGTAATCTCCCAACAAAGAAGTAATATATAATAGTGCCCATTTCATGGAAGACCAGGAAAAAAAAAGTAACATTACTTTATCAAAACTGTTGCTGATTGAGCAGTGAAAATCTCACTTTCAGAAAAAAATATATATATTTAGCTAATTATAGTGTGGTTGAATATTTTTCCATTTGTTTGCTTGTCTGTTTTTCCTCTTGTGAATTATACTTTAGAATCCTTTGCTCATTATTCCATTGAAATCTATTGCTACTGTAAGAAGTTCCACTGTGGTCCTGTGTCTTTTTGATCACTGGGGCACTAAAAAGGAAGAACAGTTGTTCCTGATAGGACTTGGTGGTAAGAGACTCACACAAATGCTCAATACATGTTTTCTTTTTATGTTTACATATTATGTATGTAATATATGTTTACATATTATGATATGCATAGGTAATCTACATTTTGCTATTAATGGAGTTGGTTCCTTTAAGAGAGATTTAGTTGGGCACCTGGGTGGCTCAGTTGTTAAGCATCTGCCTTTGGCTCAGGTCATGATCCCAGGGTCCTGGGATCGAGCCCTGCCTTGGGCTCCCTGCTTCTCCCTCTCCCACTCCCCCTGCTTGTGTTCCCTCTCTCGCTGTTTCTCTCTGTCAAATAAATAAACAAAATTAAAAAAAAAAAAAGAGAGAGAGGTTTAGTCAACAGCCAGGGTGTCCAAAGTTAGCTATTTGGAACACAGGGAAGATCAAAAGCTTGTTTGCAAATGTCTAGTCCTTCAGAATGAGCAGCTCTGAAGAGACTAGGACAGATAAATAGCTACAAAAATTTCCAAAGTCTTCCATCCTTCACTCCAATTTCTTTTAAGGGTTGTATAAGATCAGAATGACTTTATCGGGGCTTGGTGGCCTGACATCTATTGTTCTTAACAGATTTATAGGCTTAATAATATTAACTATTAAAAAATACTATTAACTCTCTCTTTCTCCTGTTGTCTGGGAACATTAAGCCAACTTTTTATTTGGTCTATACTTTTGTTTTTTAAGCATCCAGAACTCTTTAATGTTTCCCTAATAAAACATATTTATTGTTTTTTCTTTTTTTTTTTCACTCTCTTCCACTAACTTTTAAAGTAAAGAAATTCTCCCCATTAAACTTACACATGCTTGCCAGGTTTTATATGGAAGCATTTCTATCTTTTTCTAAGTTGTTTATTGTTTGAATTTTTTTTTAAATATTTAACCCTTCAGGGCACCTGGGTGGCTCAGTTGGTTAAGCTGCCTTCAGCTCAGGTCATGATTCCAGGGTCCTGGGATTGAGCCCCTGGCTCCCTGCTTGGCAGGGAGCCTGATTCTCCCTCTCCCTCTGCCTGCCCCTCTCCCTGCTTGTGCTCTCTCTCCCTCTCTCTCTCTGAGTCAAATAAATAAATGAATAAAATCTTTAAAAAAATATATTAAACCTTCAATTCATCATGAATTTGTTTTGGCATATGTTGTTATATGAGGCTTTAGATTTTTTGTTTATTTTTCCAAAGACCAGTCACTGTATCATTAGCATTCATTGAATATTTGTATTTATTAATTGAGCAAACTTCTTTACCTTATGGCTGAGATATTATTAAACTGCAGTCTGTTCCAGCATTAGCCATATACCTGGTTGCACTATTTTTTTTCTCCTTTTTTATATAAACATCCTATCATTTTAATCAGTGTAGCTACATAATATATTTTAATGTTTGTTAGAATGGGCCTCTCTCCTCATAGATCTTTTCCTTTTTTTTTTTCTTTTTAAGATTTTATTTATGTGAGAGAGAGGGAGAGGGAAAGAGAGCAAGAGAGAGCATGAGCAGGGGGAGGGACAGAGGGAGAAACAGGGCTCCCCCCTGATTGGGGGCCTCGATCCCAGGACCCCAGGATCACGACCTGAGCCTAAGGCAGACACTTCACTGACTGAGCCACCCAGGTGCCCCCCCTCATAGTTCTTTCTCAAAATTCTATTTTCTGGTTTTAGCTATTCAATAAACACTTCAAGAAGGGATGAAGAGAGGAATGGATAAAGCATGTCAATACGTGAGTCTGGCCATCTAGTGGCTCTTCTGTCTACAAGGTAGGGGCCGTGGAAGAGAGAACCAACTCCTTGGAAGCCATTGTAGTAACACAACAGCAAGAGAGCCCCTGTGTGGATTGGTTTATGACTTCCGGTCTTGCATAGTCTGCCTGGGAATTACACAAATGACTGAAGAATCAGTCAGAAACCATACAAGATGGAGTCAAGACAATGATACAATCACACGGAGAAGCCACATCTCAAGGCCCACTTTCCTTAGTTCCACTGAATACTTATTTGCACAGTAACTTGTTTGGCTCTGTTAGCATGAATCTGCTGAAGTAGTGGAAAATGTCAGACAAAACTGCTAAACAAACGAATTTAAGCTAATAGCAACTTTTTCACATGATAAATATGTCTATCATTTTATGATTAAAGAAACTAGAAAACAAACCCTCATAAAAGCAGTAATAAGAAAGTTGCTCCTGGGATCTCTTTTACTTGCGTGGTATGTAGAGGAAATATGTTTCTTTCAAATTCCCAAAACTTAAATAAGGTTTTCTTATTTAATTTGGAGTCATGTTTTTTTTAAACGTAAAAAGGTGAAACAAAACAAAATAAAAAAAGACTTAGGAAGTTGTCAAGAACTATCACAATTTAGCTATCTTAAAGTTCTAACTGTCACCAAGGCATAAATGTGTAAATAAAAATAAAAGTTTTTAAGCCAATATTAAAAGGCTATTTACAAGTTGAAGTAATGACATTTTCTTGAAGCAAAAATACTCTGTGGCCTGGCCCTGTGATACCAATCCCAATCATCTGCGGCATAGTAATGGGAAACACTGGAAATTCCCATCAAAACAGAAATTGAGTTTATATTATATGCTTCATTAGCCCCATGGCCTATCCACTAAAGCTAAGAGGCAACCATGCAATTTTCAAAGGTTTTTAATTATTAGAGAAACATGCACACTTACAAACAGAAACACACAACAAATCTAATAGGTAAGATGCAAAGAAATCTTAGATTTGGATGATCAGGGTTTTAGTCAATTTCCCATTTTTTTAACCTATAAAATCTTGGAAAAGGCATTTAAATTCAGAGACTCAAGTTTCTCCATCTGTAAAAAGTGAGTAATAATAAGTAATGATTATTCTATACAATATCATTGGAGTTTCTAAGCATTAAATAATACATAAAAAGATATTTGGTAAAGTATAAAGCACCATGTGAAAAATAAGCTATTATTCCAAAAGTCAATGCTGTAATTACTGATATCTATTAAAAATGCTCCCTTTAAATTGAATCATTTATGATGAGAGGTATATTTTCCAACTCTATTTACTTTCCTTTCAAATATATATGTTTTATTTCCCCAACGTTTTTTGGATGATCTCAAACTTACAGTATATTTGAAAGAATAGTTCAAAGAATACTTGTGTATCCCTCACTAATCTTGTTATATTCAGCAGTTGTTAACTTTTGCCACATTTTCTTCATATATCCCTCTCTACCTATATGGGTATTTCTATATATTTTATAAGTTTGTGAAAGTAAGTTGCAAACATCATCCACTTCACCTCTAAATATTATATCCTAGTAACAAAGATTTTCTTGTGTAACCATAATATTATAATCACAAATCAATAATCAAGACATCAAACATTGATACAATGTTATTAATAGACAATTTATATGAAAATGTTTCTATCTAGAATCTAATAAACGATTACAAATTACCCTTTGGTGTTTGTTTAGTTTCTTTTAATCTTAAATACTACCCCTTTTTATTGTTTGGTCTTTTACATCACTGACATTTTCTAAAGAGACAGGCCACGTGTGTTATGTTGTAGGTATCCCTCAAAGTAGACTTGTCTGATGGTCCCTTAGGTTTAGATTTTAAACATTTTCAGCAAGGATGCTCCCCAGGGGATGCTATATGCCTTCCAGAGTGCTTCATTAGGAGAGATCCAAAGCCAGTGTGTCAACTATTAATAATATGAAATTTCAGACCCCAGTTAATGTAGTATCTGGCAGATCTCTTCATTGTAAAAGTATTTTTTCTCTCCATAATTAATAATTTGGGTGGGGGCAATTCCTTGAGTGTGAGAATATTCTTTTCCCTAATATATGCTCACTAGTAAAAGTTATTTTGTTTTGGTTGTGATTTTTAATATGCACATACACACATATAAAGGTACTACTTGGATTCTTGATAACTGAGAAATCTAAAGAATTTTGATATTTTAAATTATCCTATGAAAATGTATTGTGAATTGAAAAGGTTTTGGGGGGCACCTGAGTGGCTCAGTTGGTTAACTGGGATCCCAGGATCCTGGGATCAAGTCTTGTGTCGGGCTCCCTGCTCAGCAGGCAGTCTGCTTCTCTCTCTCTCACTGTCCCTCTATGCTCGCTCTCTCTCTCTCTCAAATAAACAAATAAATTCTTTTAAAAAAATAATAATAATATCTGAGTATCTCTCTTCTGACCAGGGAGCTCACAGAGAGCATGAAGGCCAGGTCGGAAGTATACATAGTTCATCTTGGTACAGATGGAAATAAGGAGAAATCCCAAAGTATTTCTTTATTTTCACTCATTGTATTTTAAAGGCAAGGTTACCTTATGAATGACTTTAACTTCAAAAAATATCAAATATTTCAAGTAATACTGGTAGGTTTTGCAATCCTTTTAAAGAACTCAGACTGACCACCTAAGCAAGAAGTATTGAAACATATGCAAATTAATATATATGTACCCATAAAAGGTAGCAATCTACTGAAAATGTTTCTGAAAATTCTCTCAGCTGAGTGTCTGTGGACTTATTATGTTTAAAACCTTTGCTCCCAAACATTCATGTAGGCTGATTTTTCAATTTCAAGGGATTTCAGTACAGTTCTCTGAAATTTATCATGTGAAAAGAATTAACAAGAAAGAAAATAGAAGCACATTCACACTTGCCAAGGCATTTCCCTTCAGATGGAGAAAAAGCTACTGAATGAATAATATAAGAAAGATGGTTTTGGTGCTTCAAAAACAGAAAAATTACTTAAAAGTCCCGGTTAGTGAAGCCAGCCTGCCTTTCCCATAGAGTATGAATAAGCACCAGATACTCAATAGAAAACTGTTACAATCCAGCTCATTATCACATAGGCTCAGGCATACTAAGGACTCACTCCAGTGTCCCACCCCCTGCAAAAAACAGTCTGATAAGTTTTACCACATGTCTCAACATATACAGCAAATCCAAATAAAGTAATCCTCTATTATCCCCATTTTCCAATAAAAAATCCCCAAATAAGGGTTTCGGCCAATGTGAAGATACAAACTTCTATAGGTTTATAATACATAACGAATTCACTTAGTTATACATATTCAAAATCTCGTATGCTATTGCTAGCCAGAGAGAACTTTTGGTTCTCCTATCTATACTCACCCCTTTGGTGTTCTCAACCAGTTTCATGGTTTTCATCTTCAAATATCAATACTCCACTTCCAATTCAACCAGAAATGTTTTCTAATTTCCAGACTCAGATATCTAATTTGTACTCAACACCTCCTGTTGGGTATCTAACAGCTCAGACATGCCACAAAACGTACTCTTGTCTTTGCCTCTCCCAGGTGCTCTTACTTGTGAAACTTGGCAACACTACCCCTTGGCCCCCCCACAGAGCCTTCCTGACTCAGGGGATGTCTGCTAAGGAGGTAAGCAGAAAGGAAAGGGCTTCCGAAAGATAAAGAAGAGCCATACACGGAGTACTTAGAAGATCATCTTTTTCTGCCTATAGTGTCATGGGAATATTACATTCCAGCCAGCACCCGAAGAGCAGAGAACCTTTAGTTATTCAAATGTATTTGAGGAGATTTCTATTAAGACTCACAGCACTGGAAATTCAGAACTGAATCAAAGAGATCCAGAGCAGCAGAAGTTCCTCAGAAGCAGAACACCTCCATACGCTAATTCCTGAACCCGAAGCAATCAGAGTCAGAGGACTCTTGGGAATTAATATGTAACACCAGCAGCACTACTCATATGTTCATAATGTGACAAGAGAATAGATCATGTGGATCAGAGTCAAGGATAACCCGAACAATGTGGACAAGGTGCAAGATCTAGACCAAATCCAGACAAGAAATGCTGCTCTACTCACTGCTAATTAGCCTAGAAAAGAAGAACACAATTTCAAAACTAGAACTACATTTCTGTGGTTCTCATGGATGTACTAATTTGTCCTATGAATCTCTGCTTAAATTAGTGTTTCAAAACATGGGTGTCGCTGTTTTATGATGTGACTTTAGTTGTCCTTAGTTAATACTCTTTTTTATAAACCAAGACTTGCTATTTCACACAACTGGCTTCTAGATTATCCAAATAACATCACATGGTTCCTTCCATAAGAAATATACAATCATGATTGCAAAACCAGTTAAAGATACTATACACAGAGAGAACATAAACCAATCTCCTACATAAACATAAAGACTGCTTTTAGTTATTTCTGAGTGTCCTTATAATTTTCCAAATGGGAGAATCCCACCCGGTATTGCTAAGAAAAGATACATGTCCAGGATTTTAACAAATAGCACATGAACGGCACCCAAGCATCCGAATTAGATAGACACCCAGGTAAGCAACATCCTTGAATAAATTCAACAGTTCATGTCATTGCCAAAATTAAACACTGGGCTTTAGAACCCAGAAATTTTACTTATCCAAACTGGAGTTCTTGAGGTTTTAATTTTTTTTAAAAAATTGTGTGTGTGTGTTGGGAGAAAGGATTAAAAAGCAAACAAGTTAATCTTTGGCTCAGTTTCTGTTTCATATTTATGCGCCCATCTGCCATAGCCTAAGGTTAAAAAGTACTCATTTTAATCATGAAAAACATATCCATCACAAGTTATCCTGAAATAAATCACTCCCCATAGCAAAAAACATAAACATGGATGGCTCTACAACCAAAGTAAGGGGAAAAAGAGGGAAGTGATAGCTTTTGGTCTTACCTAGGAACTTCTCCAATTTAATGAATCAGCATTTTTCAAAGTCAAATTTTCCAAACTCTTCAAGAACAAAACAATTAAATTTGATATTCTCAAACAGATTTTCCAAATTATAGAATTACCATAATAATGCAATGCCTTGTAATTTGCAAGCAGCATTTAAACTTGGTAAGGAAGCCAAAGTATCTAGTAAGCTCACCGAAATTCCTTTCCTTCAGCATAACACTTTTTGTCAGTTTCTGAAATAGACCCATAGATAATGTAAACATTTTGACAGAAAATTGGTGGTGGTGACTATGGCGTGAAACTATCTCAGGACAAATGTACTGTGACTTGGAACATAAGATACAATTTTCTTTGCATAGAGGCAAAATGAAGTGATGACAGAGTTCACAAAACCTATTCTCCTCTGGAAATTGCATTCCGACTTTTCCTTTCATTGGGCATCTTTCAAAAAGAAAAACTCGACACTCCAAGCAATTCCATTGACATTGGTTTGCAAGTAATCACTATTCCAGAACTTGCTTTTTTTTTTCTTTTAATACTCTTTCTACCTCCAAGAATATTAAAAAGACATTCCTGTTTTCCTGTGTTTTATTAAGAAGTGTGCTCCAAGGGGAAACATTGAGGTAGCCTAAATGGTATGTCTTGCCCATGTTGTCTATTTCCTCCCTTCTTCAACACGTGCCGCCTCCCACCTTTTCTGTCAAATAAATATTTCCAATTGGATAATGGCAAGCATAGCATCAGTGGGATGAGAATAAAATGTGGGTTAGAGCTCATTCTTTCTAGCCATTTGCTTCCTGGGTACTGTCTCCCACGTACTTATTTAACTTTTTCTCCCTAGAATTCCTCTTTAGATCTGTGTTTTAATAAACTGAACTGTTCCAAATTTTCAAACCAGACTTTGTGTTTGCCTCTTTTTAAGCTACCCATCAGCACCCAAGTGTTCTTGTCCTGAGTTCTTCTAAGCCCATATCTGACATATTGTCTAAGGTCCAGCTCAATTATTAACCCCCTAGCAAAGCTTTTTCTGATCTGCTACCTAGAAACAGTTTTATCTTCCTCTAAAGTCTTAAAATATTCTGTGAACCTCTCAAGTCACACAACACAGTCTACTTTGTATTCAATTGCCTTCTCCTTCTAGTTGGGTGACAGCAAGATGGGGACTTGGCTGCTGCCTGCCCTTTGAACCTATCCCTTACTCCCCTCTGGGGCCTAAACCTAATAGAACACTCTGGACATGGAATAGACATCAGTGATTCTGTGTTAAAAAGTGAGAATTTATATTCTTCACCAAACCAAGGCACAAGCCTCAGAAAGTCTATTAGGGACTAGGCCCCAGTTCATAAAAATAAAAATATCACTGAAAATTTTCATTGATGAAAGTAAGAAGTTTACCATATGGAAGAAAATTCATCTCAGTTTAACTTTTCACCAGGAAATTTTCTGAGAATAAAACACAACTTTAAATGCATATTAAAGACTAATTGTTTGGACTATTTACCAAGCTAGTTTGCTGAATAATATAATAATAGGCCAATGCATTAAAATGTCATAATCAGTTAGTATCCTTTGGAATTTTGGTCTTATTACTTTGACCTTGCTTTCTAGCTAATACAACTGTGAACATACAGGTTGGGGTCTTCAGCCCCATGTTCTCATGAATCCTATGCTGGCTTTTTTTTTTTTTTTTCAACTTGATGTTAAAATGTGTGGCATATGATGGAAAAGTTCATAGCAAATGCATTCTTCCTGAGGTCTTTAGAATACCTTTGCATATAAAAGCAACCAAAACAAAAAACGATTCTTTACTAAATACTGATGTAAACTTCTTGCGCCCTTTGATATGATAGGGGAAAGTTAACAGAGTATGTTAAAAACACAGAGTTTCTATGGACATACCTTCATCTATGGTAAAAAAGGTTAGCACAAGGTCATTTAAGACTCTGCAGATGATTTGGATGTTTTAGCAAGCAGTCAGATAAAGCCTGAGTATGCACAATGCAATGAGAAGTCAGTCAAATGACAAGTGAGCACAAAGAAAGCATGTTTAAAACACCAGACTCTTGGTCCAAAACTCTAATTTATGAAGTGCATGAATATTTAACACTGTACTAAGCACAAAAATTAATTATTAGTTGATTGATTTCTAAAATGCCTGCTCTAAAAACCAAACTAATGGGAAAATTAATAATCAAGCATTTCAGAATTTCTAAAATTACTAAGCTTGAATGAATATTAGAATTTTTCTTAAAAGTTTTCCCAACTTCCTTACTTTGTGACTATGGAAACTGAGGCCCAGGGAGCGGAAGTGACTTGTGGGAGACCACTAATTACTTCTAGTTGTGAGACCATTATTAGTCTCTAACCATAGCGTGGAGTGTTGAGTCTCGCCACTTTCTTAGGTGGGGCTGCTGATTTCCAAGCTCCCAAGAGAATGGGGTGGTTGGTGAGTGATCAACCAGGCAACAGTCTTCCATCAGCAAGGCTGTTAATGTGTGCTCCATATCTGCTCCTGGAACCAAAGGGTTTCTATTGCTCCATTACTAAGTGGTTGCTATGAGTGATCCCTAATGAGTTTATGGGTAAATTATGTCTTTAATTTATACCTATGGCTATACTACATCATTATGATAGGATCTTCCCTTGATTTTTAGTGTAGTGATCACTTTCTATGAGACGTAGCATATAATGGAAAGAAGCACAGAATGAGTAGTTTAAGGCTTTAATCTGCATTTCCTCATGATGTTAGCTTGGGCAATTATTTAAATTCTCTTACTCTCTGGATGCTTGGGTGGCTCAGTCGGTTAAGCATCTGCCTTTGGTCCGGTCATGATCCCAGGGTCCCGGGATGGAGCCCCGCATTGGGCTCCTTGCTTGGCGTGGAGCCTGCTTCTCCTCTGCCTGCCATTCCCCTGCTTGTACTTTCACTCCCCTCTAGCAAATAAATAAATAAAATCTTTAAATAAATAAATAAAATCTTTAAATAAATAAATAATAAATAAATAAATTCTCTGACTCTCTTCCCCCTACCCCCACAAATAAAATCAAGGTACAATAAACACTATGGGATAATGAGACTAACATTTATATATGCCTCTCATGAGTCATAAATTTAAATGCCTCCTTTAATAAAATCACAGATATGTATAACACAGGTGTGATTATCATGTCCATTTTCCAGATGAGAAAACTGTGGTTAACAATTTTAGAGCAGCAGGGAAATACAGTAGTGACAAGCATAGGACCTGGATACAGAATAAGCTCGAATTTGGCTCCATTCCTTCCTAGGTGTGTGATCTTCAGAAAGTGACTTAACCTCTTGGGTGACAGTTATCTCATCAATAAAATAGAAATAAAAATTACATAAAATACATATGGTTGTTATAAGGATTAATAGAATAATGTAGATCTCTTGAAACAAGATCTGGAACATGGTAATTCTCAATAAATGTTGACTAATTGTCATTATTACTATTCTTTATTGCCAAAGATCACAGAGCTACGTGTAGTGGAGACCAGATCAGCAGGTGTGGTCTCATCAGAACTCTGGCTTCGACATATGACATTGTGCCTCTTAAATATAGTACATGTTTTTCTCCCCAAGATTTTATGACCATGATAGGTAGGCCCTTTGAGAGAGGCATTAACTCTTTCAACTTTTTACATGATTTGCTAGACATTTAAGGCCACATCAATTTGCCCGTTGATGTCCTACTGCTTAATTTTTTCAACTTGCAATTTTTCATTGAGACTTCTACAGAATTGCAAACAAATACAAAGACTTCCAACACCTTCACCCAAACTCCTTAAACAAGATAAATTAAAAACATGTGCATGCTTATATGAGGCACTGAGAAAGACACAGTGTCTGTGGGATTCCTGCCAAAAATGCATAACCTGAGTGCAATCATAGGGAAACCTCAGCCAACCCAATCTGAGCAACAGAGTACAAAACAACAGGGCAGGACTCTTTAAAAGTCCCAAGCAATGAAAAACAAAGAATTGCTGAGGCACTGTTCTGGATTAAAAGAGACTAGTGAGACATGGAAGCTGAATGCAACATGGATTCCTGAATTGGATTCTAATCCAGAAAAAAAATGCAATAATAAGATAATCTGCTCTACTCTGAACACACGGTCTCATGTCCTATTCCTGGTCCAGAATCTAATTCAAGAACACATGTATTTATCAATGTTCCTGATTTGATATTTCCTGGCTGATATTTGGATATTTGTAATGTGTAGAAGGCTAAATGTAGAAATTTTCTTTAGGGAGATATAACATTAGAACATAAAGGGAGTCATGTCTCACCATGTACAGACAGGGGACCCAGGCTTCAGAAGAAAGTGGTTGTCTTTGGTCCATAGTTAGTGAGCACTTAGCAGTTCTGGGATTGTGTCTCTGATCTCTCAGACCAGTGTTCTTTCTGCTACACCCAACTGCAGAAAACATTCAGAGCCTCTAGACATTATATTGGTTTCCTATTTTTGCTTTAATAAATCAACAAAAATTGAGTGGCTTAAAACAACACATGCTTATTCCTTTATAGTTCTGAATGTCAGAAGACCAAAATCAATTTTGCTGGGCCAAAATAAAGGAGTCTGCAGAGCTGTACTCTCTTCACAGGCTCTAGGAAAGAATTGCTTTCCTTGTCTTGTCCAGCTTCTAGAGCTGAATTCCTTGTATTCCTTGGGTTTTGACCACCCTCCTCTATCTCCAGAGCCAGCAGCTTAGCATCTCCAAATCTTTTTCTGCTTCCATTAGCACTTCACCTTCTTCTCAACTGTCTTTAAATTTCCCTCTGCTTCCCCCTAAAAAGAACTTTTGTGACATTTAGGGTCCACTCAAATGATCCAGGATAATCTCTCCATTTCAAAATCCTTGAGTTTACACACATCGGCAAAGTCCCCGTGACCATATAAAGTAACATACACAGGATGGGATTAAGACCTGGATACCTTTGGGTTCATATTCAGCCTACCACAGGAATAAAAGGACATGTCCGTTTGCATTGGGTTTAGTATTTTTTTCATATAGTTAAGCAGACATTAATTCCTATTTGGACTGAAATGGTTGGGAAGTCATTAGTTCTTAATCACTTTCTAACAGGAAAATACTATGCCTTAGAGTCAGTGTCTAATGTTATACTTTCTAAGATTTTGATAATCTGTTTACATGGCTCTCATGTGAGCTTTTTTGAGGACAGGTTCATGTTAATATTTACATATCTCCAGTATGGTAGCCTAAATATTGGCCCCCAAATGTTGCCAGTTCGTAATTCCTAAAACCTCTGAAAGTTACCTTCTGTGGTAAAAGGGGCTGTGTGGGTGATGAAGCTAAGGATCCTGAGACTGGAAAATTATTCTGCATTCTTAGGGTGGGCCCTAAATGCAATCACAACTGTCTTTATAAGAGAGAGACGGAATGAAAATAGACACAGAAGGGGAAAAAGCAGTGTAACAACAGGAGGAGACACTGGAGTGACGTGGCCACCAACCAAGGAATGTCAGCAGCCATCAGAAGCTGGAAGAGGCAATGGGAAATGGATTCTACCCTGGAGCTTCCCAAGGGAGCATAGCTCTGCAGACACCTTAATGCAGCTATTTAAGACCCAGTTTGGATTGTTGGATACTAGAACTGCTAAAGAAAAAAAAATGAAATGTGTGTTGTTTTAGGCCACTAAGTTTGTGGCAATTTGTTACAGTAGTAAAGGAAACTAATATGCTCAATAACTAGTTTAGGACCCAACATGTACTAGGAACTCTAAAAATGCTCCGTAAATGTCAGAAGGGAAGAAAGGGAGGGAGGGAAGAAGGAGGAAGGAAGGAAGGAGGCAAGATGGAAAGAAGGAAGGAAGGAAGGAAGGAAGGAAGGAAGGAAGGAAGGAAGGAAGGAAATATTAAAGTTACAAGGAAAACCAACATTTTGTATTTTAAGTTAATCAATATTTGACCTATTTTTTTTTCTCAACTGGGGACATATGACTGGCCTCCCAACTGAGAAGACAAGTTTTTTTGTTTGTTTTTGCTCTTTTAAAAAAAAAAATTAAGTGGTCTTCTATCGAAATTGAAAAATTGTGCTTTAAAAATCTACATCTGGGACTGGAAGACTACATGACATGTTTCACCTTGAGAGGATTTTTGCAGTTGAGTTATGAACTTCTGCAGGAAGGGGTTACGGTGAAAGCCAGACAGGTCTTTTTCTAAGGGAGAGCTTGCAGGTCTGTTCCAATAATTGGAAACCAGGTGGAATTGAGGTGAAGGTACAAACCCTCACTGCCTTAAGAGATCATTCATTTCTGTCTGAAATGAGGCTAAAGGCACATCAGTATACAAAGAGCCACTTAAAAAATGTTCTCACATCTATTAGCTCTGGGGAAACAATTATTACTTGATAGATTTAGTGATATGTGGAGTATCAGAGTCCATATAGATGTTTTCAGAAATAATACAACCTGACCCATGTTGAACTCCTTAATTTGTGGTATTTAGTGAAAACCGTAAATGATCTAAAAGGAGCTAGATACATCCATGGCACTGTGTTACCACTGGGTAGTTCATTGAAGTGTTAAATTAAACAAAACTGAAGATGGAAATGTTGAAGCAATTGAACTCTTATCCTGTAGACGTTTTCCTGTAGGTCCTATGCTAGAATTCAATTAAAATACTTTTTTCTCCCCTGAAATTACCATTGACTTATTGAGTTTGACAATACTCAACAATGCCTTAATGTTTGTCCAAGTGAAAGAAATCACTTTGCTCTGTCATAGAGATAAATGAGGTAAATTCATCAAGAGACTCAACTCAATAAGAATATTGATGACGTTCTTCTTGGATGCATAAACCCTTCAGTCATGAGTGACTTGTCAGATACCCAACATGAGGTTTTTGTTATTGCTTATAAAAAAAAATTGTAAAAAAATGTATCTAAATTCCCCAACCTGTAATTTCCTCTATTACTTTTCATATTATGCTATTTTTTCATTGCATGTTGCATTAAATCAGAGCTGGAATGAGAAAGGTTGTAGATAAATAAAGAAGCCAGCAAATAGGCCATTGAGCTGAATCCAGCTCTATTACTTGCTGACTTTTTACCCAAAAAGGATTTGTCATTTAAATTTTAAAACTAGGCTAATAAACTATGTATATAGGATTTTCCTCATCACTCAGGAAAAGATGTTATTCAGTTTTCTTTACACATATATAATTTTTCACAGTGCACAATTATGAAACTATACATACTATTTACTTAATGCAGACTTGTGTTGTTGTTGTTGTTTTTTTTACTTATTAATTTGCCTCCTTCCTTCCTCATTCCTCTCTCCACCCATATCAGTGTCTTTTGAGGTAAAACTTGTATAATATTTACACCTTTCATACTTGTTCCATACTTATGTTTACCAAAACACAATATACACACATACATAACATACATATATATATGCATATATATATATATATATATAATCTCCACACACTATATATACACATACCAAATACATATATGTATATAAACACACATAAACAAATACATAAACCTAAATTTATTTTAGAATATATTTGAATCATGGGGCACCTGGGTGGCACAGTCAGTTAAGCATCTGACTCTTGGTTTCAGCTCAGGTCATGATCTCTGGGTGGTGGGATCAAGCCCCACATCAGGCTCCGCACTCAGTGGGGAGTCTGCTTGAGATTACCCCTCTCCCTCTGCCCCTCATGCTCGTGCTCTCTCTCTATCTCTAAAATAAATAAATCTTCAAAAAACGTATGTTTGAATCATGTCTTAAAAAATTAAAAGATGGTATATATATATTTTCTTCATCTTGGTTTCTCAGTACCTGGTAAACATTCTTCCCAGGAAACAGATGTAAATCTAATTCATTCCTTCTATGGCTTTATTTCATGGTGTTGATGCACCATAATTTGTATAACCAGTTCTCCATTGATAGACACTTTTCCTTCTATTTTCCTATATGGATAATAATGTAAGAAATTCCCTTGTACAGGGGCGCCTGGGTGGCTCAGTCGTTAAGCGTCTGCCTTCGGCTCAGGTCATGATCCCAGGGTCCTGGGATCGAGCCCCACATCGGGCTCCCTGCTCAGCGGGAAGCCTGCTTCTCCCTCTCCCGCTCCCCCTGCTTGTGTTCCCTCTCTTGCTGTATCTCTCTGTCAAATAAATAAATAAAATCTTTAAAAAAAAAAAAAAAAAAAAAAAAAGAAATTCCCTTGTACATAGATCTTTACTTATTGATTCTTTGGTTTCTAGAAGATCCAGTTCAAGGAATACAGTATTGCTGGATCACAGAGTATATACATTTTAAGATTTTAATAGTGTCTTTAAGATTACTTAATAGAAGATAAAGCAATACATATTTACACCAGAAGGTGTAAAGAGTACTATTATCTCTACATTCACAACAAAAATAAATATTGAAGTCCTTTTAAATGTTTCCATTTTGATCTGTGTTATGTGAATATTAATTTGTACTGCACTACCACATAAACTAATTTTTACCCCTGACCTTGTTCCCTTTCTGGACATCACAATCCCTCCATGAATTTAGAAAAAGACACAACAATTATAGAGAGAAAAAGAAAAGGCAGCCTCCATGTGGTAGGCTGTGTTAGGGGATGTGAGTGGGAGGGTGTTATTCTTCTTCTGTTTGGGGAAGGTCCACTGTCTTGCTGTCTTGAAGGAAGCATACGTGGTGAGGTAACAAGAATTATCTGTGGGCTTTGTATCACTTCATCTTGCCAGTTGGCTGGCCATTCAATGTTTTCAAATCCCTGCAAATCTGGATCTCACTTTATTTGAGGCAGTTTACCTGGGACAACTCCATTAGAAATCCACTTCTCTGAAGAGTCTACTCATTACTGCTACTCATTCATCCTCAATTGTTTTCTTGAAGTTATAAAACAAAAAGCAAAAACTGATCTCTCCTCAATAGGAGTTCATTTAAATAAAGTATTTGGTAGCATACAGCATTTATTCAGAATCCTTTTTTTTTTTTTAATCACAGCGAAATTGATATATAAGATTATATTAGTTTTAGGTGTATAACATAATAATTCAATATTTGTATACTCTACAAATAATTTGTATACACCACAATAAGTCTAGTTACTATCCTTCACTATACAATTGACCCCTTTATCCTTTTCACTAACTCCCCCAACCCCTTTCCCCTCTGGTAATCACTAATCTGTTCTCTGTATCTATGAGTCTCTATGTATCTTTATTTAACTCAATTGTTCCTCAGGAAAAATAGAGTTCTCTCACCACACACACTCCTATTTGCTGTCACATCTGTCTCCTTTGGGCAAATATTTAAGTTATGACAACATACTAAGTGGAAAAAAATAACAATAAAAACATCATATGGCTCCACTATAAGGAGTCCTTCTTGCAATACTGGCCTCTATTAAAATAGTATTTCACCAATTGTGGCTTTTAAAAATTCTTTTTACAGCAGTATAGTTGACACACCATGCTAGATTAGTTTCAGGTGTACAATATAGGGATTTGACAACTCTGTATGACATGCTATGCTCACCACAAGTGTAGCTACCATCTGTCACCATCCAATGCTATTACAGTATCATTGACTATATTCCCTATTCTGTATCTGTCACACCTGTAACTTATCCATTCCATAACTGGCAGCCGGCACCAACTGCGTTCTTAATGTGAGGAACACAGGGACAGAATCCATGAGTGTTACAAATGCAGATTCCTGGGCTACAGGCCCACTCAGAGAAAACAGAACTTGCAGACAATGGGACCAAGAGGGAACATTAAAAGCCAGCTTCCCCAGGTAATTGTTCACACTCTAAGAGTAGAGCTAATGCTTTTAAAGCCTTTATCTTATTCTTAATACCTGAGCTGATTAGGAAGACAGTCAGTTGTCAGTTACAAAGGAAAAGAAAGGTGTTAATTACCTATTCCATACCTCTGGGTCATTCTAAGAATAACATTTCTTCTCTTTCAGGCTGAAATGGTTGCATTTTCCTGCTAGAACCTCAAACCCTTGGGTGCTTTACTCCTGCTGTGAGACTCTAGTTAAAGAAAGGTTTCCCTTGAACTTTAACTGACTTGCTCCCACTCTCCTCTTATGAATACTTCTTTAATTTTGCAAATTGGCTTCTTAAAAATGTCAGTTTTTCTTCAGAAAAGCTGATGTTCAGTAACAAATCTGTATGGAGACCAAACAAAATATTAATGCCTTTGTCATGAAAGAGAATGCCAAATGATCTTCTTCAAAAGATGATGAACGAGTCTCAATTCAAACATGAAAATATGTTAAATTTTGTGAGTTTTTTTGTTGTTGTTGTTAAAAATATGGTTCCTATGTTCTTTACATTACACATATAGTATGATTTTAGAAGAACTTGAGTAAAGAGTTTGTTCAGTATCATTTCAGCTTTGATTCTTTTGAATATTAAGGCTTTAGATATTTTAAAAGCACTCTCTTAAATTATCAATGCTCCCTGAATCCTTGGCAGCTAATATCTTAGCTATCATTTGGAAAGTTTTCAGAATTAAACACGATATTGAGGGTTCAGTGGAGACAGTGCCACGCACAGGGGAATCCAGGGAATCAACAGATTTCAAGGACATTTACCTACAGCTTTGTTGGCAGCAAAGAGGGCTTTGAGCTCAGAGCTGGGACCCTTGGGTTCCAATGATGTAACCAAGGTCTCTAGACATACACGCAATGATGTGTCCCTTATTTATTTTTAACTGTGGTAACAAGATAATATGAGATCTAGTCTCAACAAACTTTTAAGTGTACAGTATAGTATTGTTGGCTGAAGACACAATGTGGTACAATAGATCTCTAGAATGGATTCCTCTTACCTAACTGAAACGTCATACCCATTAAACAGCAAGTACCCCATGCCCTCTCCCTTTAGACCCTGTCTATTGGCATTCCACTTTCTGCTTCAGTGAATTTGACTCTTATAGATACCTCTAGAAAATGTGGTGTATATATATATATATATATATATATATATATATATATATATATATACAATGGAATATTATTCAGCCACCAAAAAAAAAAAAAGGGAAAGAGGAAATCCTGCAATGACATGGATGAAGCTTGGGAACATTATGTTGTGTAGAAAAAATTCCAATCACAGAAGGACAAATACTACATGATTCCACTTATATGATGTATCTTGTCTGAGCTTCCACATTCTCTTCTATAAAATGCAATAACAATTCCTTCTTACTACAAGTTATAGCTATCATGAAAGAAGTGAATATTATAAAGTGAAATAGTAACATTTTTCACTTGAATCTGGACCTTAAGGGGCCAAGATACACACCTCACTGACACAGGTATGTAGACTGAAGGTCTATATAGTGTCATTATATGAACTTGTTTAGGCAATTAAAATACTACCAAAATACTAAAAGAATAAGAAGTTTATGTTGATCAAATATTTATTTAACCTTGAGCAGCTGGTTACATGAGGTTGGTAGGGTTCTGAAGAAGCAGATCCTGAGATGAGAGTTCGTGTGCAAATGGCTTTTAAGAAAGCACTCCCTTAGGCAATTAGTGAGGAAGTGAGAGAAGACAGACAGGAAAGGGGAGACATCAAGCAAGGTTGAGATTTCAGGTGCCATCCTAGCAGTAGCCTGGGGAGCACTGGAAGATATATCATAATTTCAGAATGTGTTCATCCTGAAGGCAAGGCAGCTAATCTTTCATGCTGCTGGATCAGCCTGTCACTGGATAAAGGCTAGGGGTCCTGGTAGGGGACATTATAAAGTCCCTGGCACTTCTGTGAGTTAGGGTGAAGCAAGAGTCCCAAAATCCGAAGGCAGTCCTCTAAAGAAAGTCACAAGTACCTGCCAGTAGATGCAAAGCCTGCGGAATGTG
The DNA here is from genome assembly GCF_964656455.1 of Halichoerus grypus. Classification (NCBI taxonomy): domain Eukaryota; kingdom Metazoa; phylum Chordata; class Mammalia; order Carnivora; family Phocidae; genus Halichoerus; species Halichoerus grypus. The sequence goes on from NC_135721.1 coordinate 10,530,119, forward strand.
AGGGAATTGGTGTCTAGAATGGTAAAATGTGTATGAGGGAATCTGGGCAGGGCACCAACAGCATTATCCTCTATGCTTGCAAATGCCAATACTAAAGCTCAGCAATATCAAGTAGCTTGCCCAAGGTCACACAGCATACTAAGGGTAGACTTGATCAACCGATTCAAGACTCCCAGCTAAGGGACACATCACTAGGTCTATTATACTGTATGTCCTGATATTAATTATGCATATTCTGTGTCCTAAACTGTTTTTTTTAATTCTTGTCTGAGAAAATACTCCACCTTCCTACCAATTGATATGTACCCACCACAGCAACAGATTTTTTGTAAGGCGATAAATAACTTAAAAAGCAGTTGCTGTTAGCAGATTTCCTGCTAGCACTGCAGTGAGTGGAAATGCTGTCCTTATTCTTCAATGATAAAAGGAAGGGGGAATGAGCCTCGGTCTCTTGATTAAAAGTATTTTTAAAGTGCTTAAAAGAGTCCATATTTATTAGGCATTCCCTCTGCATCCATAAATACAGACCAAAATAATTACACTAACAATAAGAAAGGAGGGCGCCTGGGTGGCTCAGATGGTTAAGCGTCTGCCTTCGGCTCAGGTCATGATCCCAGAGACCCGGGATCGAGTCCCGCATCGGGCTCCCTGCTCCTTGGGAGCCTGCTTCTCCCTCTGCCTCTCTCTCTCTCTCTGTCTCTCATGAATAAATAAATAAAATCTTTAAAAAAAAAAATAAGAAAGGAATCCTTAAATGATGAAACATAATGAACATAAACATAATGATCTTATAATTAGAAGAAGTCAAATTCTGTGGCCTCAGATTCAAAACAGGATGCAATGCACCCATCTGACTCAGAAATGACAAGTATGGTGTGGGCTCTCTCGGTTATTGCCTAAATTCAGCCTCAAAATAAGTCTGTGGAGTAGTAAAAATTAGTACTATTTCTATACAGAAAGAAAAAAATGATGCTTCAAGATGTAAAGAGGAAAAGCTATGATCTTCACAGTTGACCAGAGGTGGGAATGGTGAGGGTCTCATCTCTGGAGGAAAGCAAATGGATGAGTGAAGAGTAAAGACTATTTCCAGTGCTCAGGATGGTGATTATTTGGTGTAATATTTAGTGGCTGGGTGACAATCGGCTTGAGTGTCATATGTATAAATGTCCTAATTCATCAACCCATGAGTCTCCCTCTCTCTTCTAAATTACTTTATGGGTTATCATGAGTCTGGATAAGAAACACTAGTGTTCCCTAGTAACAGTGCATTTAATTAATAAATTCAAAATAGGAAATGTTGAGTAAAAGCTATGATTAATAATCATTTTAAAAGAATGATACATATTAGACAAGTGTGTTAACTTGCACTTCCTTCAGAATTTTCAGGACAATTACCCTTGTATAGGTGAATTTAGTGGGAGTATCAACCTGCTTGTAGCAGTCATTGATTTTTAAAACAAATAAATTATGTAAAATTATTGAAATATAAGTAAATAAAAATGAGTATTGTGAAAATTATATTTCTAAAAATACTTGATTAAGGCAAATTATATGAAGATGTACAAAGACCTACTACTTAATTAGATGTGCTTTCTCCTTTGGTGTTTAATCCTGCTGTATTTGTCCCTGGGATTTTCTCCAACTTAAAGAAGTACAATATTTTTTGAACACGGCTTAAGCTTTATCTTAGAATCAGATATACTGCAAGTAACTTCAGGAATTTAGGTCAAGGAGGTTCCTAAGATGAACTAATTGACATGATTATTCTCCCATTATAATGATACATTTTAATTGTTTTTACAGCCTCATTTTTCATATTTCAAAGGAAAAGAGGGGGAATTAATGGTAATAAATATCCATATTAAAAAGAAGAAGAAAGACCTCCAAACTATGACTTCAGTTTCTATCTTAAGGAACTAAACACAAAATAAGGAAGGAAAAAATAATGATCAAAATGGAAATGAGACAGAAACAGAATAAGAACAGAGAAAGACAAATGAAACCAAAAACTGAATTTTTGAGACCAATAAAATTGTAGACCAGATTGATCAGAAAAAAGAAGAATTTCTCAATCAGTGAAATAAGGCAAAAAGATAACACAAATTTTAAAACATCCAGATTGAAATGAAAAACATGAAATCGCCTTTACTCACAGTTTTTTAAAAAGTGAAACGTATATCTATCATAGAATCCAGCCATCTCACTGCTAGGCATTTACCCAAGACAAATGAAACCATATGTCCATACAAAAATGTACACACAAACGTTGACAGCAGTTTAATTTGTAGTAGACAAAACCTAGAGAAGACTCAAGTGTCCACCAACAGATGAATGGTTAAACAAATCCTGGGTATGTCCATACAGTAGTATGTCATACTACTCAGTAATGAAAAGCAATGAACTACTGACGCACACAAAAACAGCTGAATCTCAAAATAATTATGTTGATCGAAAGAAGCTAGACAAAACAACACAGACAGTATGACTCTATTTCCATAAAGTTTTAGAAAAATGCAAACTAATCCATAGAAAGCAGATCCATCCTATTGGGTGGAAGAAGCAGGGTGCTGAGAGAGGGAAGATTTCAAAGGGGGTTTATGAATATGTTCACTATGGTGATTGTGCTGATGACTTCACAGACTTACACATTTGTCAAAACTGGTCAAATTGTGTACGTTAGTATGTGTAGTTGATTGTGTGTCAATCATGCCTCAATAAAACCATTTTTATGTTTTTTTAATTAAAAAAGAGAAATCAAAGGAAAAGGAAAAGATGAACTGCAGGGGTAAATGAGACATACAACAGAGTGTTCCTTAACAATACTTGATTATCTACCTCCCCATCAAAATAATGGTTCTTTAAGTAAACAAACAGATTTTGTAATATTTTAAGGGAAGCTATATATTAACTTGCAAAGTGATACATCATTTTGTTTTAGTATTACAAACATATTCCTGGGACTGAGCTCTAACTTACATTAGTTTATCTAGAAAATAGCATTCAAAAGGCTTTATAGTTATTAACAGGAACATACAGTTAATTTTGCAAGACACTAAAAGCAAACTCATGTTTTTGAAAGGATATGAAGAAGTTAAAATGCACTCATTGGGTTAGATATCTATAACTTAGAATTTCTTTGGCAATAGTCTTGCATGGAAAGCTCTGTTACGCTTTGGCTTAAAAAAAAATATTTTCATAACAATTTTAGACTTCACCTGAAATACCAAGATTGCTCTCCAAATGAAACGGCTTTCCGGATTAGGATTTCAAATGGGAGTAGCAATGGCCAAAACATCCTTTCATTTGTTTAAAATGTAATTTAAGGATTCAAGAATCCATTGTGATACCTAAACCAGTTCTAGCCATTGAATATGCATTAAACTCACTCTCTTGACTCTTCACCACCAAGTATAGTCATAGGACTTAGAAATTAGAAGGGATCACAGGAATCAACCTGCTCAAGTCTTTCATTTTAGAGATAAGAGAAAAATGTGAAAAAGGGAAAGTGATTGTTTCAAGGTTACAGGGGTGAGGTGGGAGCAGGTTGCCTTCTGGAACTTAGACCTCTTTATTTTCAGTTCAAAGCTTTTCTCACAGCTATGGATCTCTAACCATCCCCGCCCCCCAACCTCCATCACACACACACACTCTCTCTCTCACACACACACACACACATTTTCAAGGTAGGAATTTTTTTTTTTAAAGATTTATTTATTTATTTTAGAGAGAAAGAGAAAGAGTGGGGGGCAGGGGCAGAGGGAGAGAGAAACCCAAATAGACTTCACACTGAGCCACGGGGCTCAATCTCATGACCCTGACATCATGACCTGAGCCAAAACTAAGAGGTGGACATTTAACCAACTGTGCCACCCAGGCGCCCCCAAGGTAGGAATCTTGATCTGAAAATACCACTATTTCCCACTCACACTTTTATTTTTTTCTTATGCATATAATTCCACTGAGATAAAGGATGTTGAGGTCTGCAGTAGAAGTAGCCTAACCTGTGAATTAATGTTCTTATCATCCCCAACATGCTATTTTGCAGTTTTCTTCTCTATGCCGGGACACACATCTGACAATTACCATGTCTACTATGTGACTTCAGGTATATGTAGCCCATCCAAAATAGGATGTAAATATAAAGACATCTAAAGTATTGACAAGCCCTGGTACATCTCCCATATGGATTTAACTGAGCTGAAATAGGCAAGGTGATTATAATCTCAAGATGGTTCTCACTCAGTATGATCACGATTTATTTGAAATCACACCTTGATGAGACCTGTGGAATTTCACTGAAGACCACAGCCAAGACAGACCAAGACAGTCATGACAGACCAAGTGGCCACAGTGGAAATGTCTTGTCCTTAAAATTATATTTCTGAAAGTCAATTTATTTGAAAACCTACCTTTATTCAAGAGATGAAACAAATATGGAAAAATTGTCACTGGCTTCAACCCGATACCCTTAAACCATGCAGATTGAATTCTCCATGTTCTCCAGTGGCTTCCGGTCAAGAGATTGAGTCTTTTCCACCGTAGTTCCTGCAAACAATTTTCTTGGATCTTTTGGACTTCCCCTGATTTTGCTCCCATACTTTGCCTTATTCCAGAATTTCCATGGCAAAAGAATCTTTGGGTTTTCTCTCACATCTATTCACTTCCTTTGATCATAACGGATTACATTTTCCTGGATTTAACGCCATGTGTTCCCAAGCACATGGTGTGTGTGCAACATCTGGGTCTGAACTTTGACAGCTTTGGAAAACTACCATACCTGACTCCAGGACTAGCGATTATGATCCCACTACTGTGTCTGGGGCCCTATCAAGTTGCCTTGTGGCCATCCAAGGTTTCTACATGTGATCTCAAAGTGTATGAATAATGAGAGTCCTTGAGAGCCCACAACCTTAAACATTTTGTTGTATTTCTGTAACAGCTAATTATACCTTGGTATAAAATCCATGTAACTGAGTGATGCAGGGTGTTGTGAATAGAGGAATTGTCTCCTGTGGAAAGGAATATCAAGCCAGTGTGGTCTAACAGAACAGTCCCTAAACTAGATATCAAGGACCCTGGGTCCAAGGCCCAGCCCTTCCACTAACTAGTTTGTATCTCAACAAGATGACCTATAAGCTAATGGCCAGACAGCATGACACTGCCAGGTGGGTGACACGAATGCAAATGCAGGTGTAAATGAGAGTTAACACACAAAGAATTGGGAAGGAAGGTGGCTCAGTGCTAGCAGGAAAGATGTGAGTTCAAAGTGTACCTGCTTAGTTTGTCTCCTTGTGCAGTTGTTGGGTATTTGGTAATCCTCTACAAAATTGGCAATTACTATATCAGGGTTGGTTGTGAAAGTAAAATGAGAAATTGATGGTTTCAGGCTTTGCTCTTTCTAAAAGACAATAGATGCCCTGAGTCTGGTACATATGAGATGTGCAAATGGCATGGGGGTGGGGAATGACAGTGTGTTATCCTGTACTGACCACCCACATCCAGCGTCTAAAGAAGGTTAGAGAAGCTGAGAGCAGGAAAATATGCCTTTAGAGAGATTAGCATTGAAGGGAAGGGTAGGAGGGCCTGCTCCACTTCGCGCCTAGGGAAAGGAACTTTCAAGGCACCACCCAGACCACATGCCTTTCCCCTGCAGTTTGGGAAGCAGAATGGATGGTTTGACGTACAGACAGAGGCAGAAAGATCCAAGTGGGGATAGTGCATAAACTAGGCTTATGACAGACCAAGTGGCCACAGTGGAACTGTCCTAAGCTCTGAGTTTGTCAAATCAAAGGAAATGAGGATGTTTGACACAAGCTAGTTGTGCTCTGTCCAAGGAGTAGAAGAGATCCTCCAGAGCAACTGGAGGGCTGAGGGGGCCTCAGCATGAAGAATATGCTGAATGTGTAGAAGCTACAGAAGGAGTTGTAAGTGGACAGATGGAAGGAAATGTATCTGCCAGCATTAAGGCATGCGTGATTCCCAGTGAAGGGCGGAGCAGGTTTCAGAACACCAACAAACATGCTCCTGTGTGAGCAAGGGTAAGCCAATACCTGCCAAGCTCAGGGAGACTGAAACAGCTCACACCACCAATCAGGAAGAGACTTTCAAGCACCCTATTTCCTTCCTCCTTCCATCATTCCCCCATCAGAGTCATTGGATATGCCACATTTAGAACAAGTTCAAACTTTTGACTAAACCAGATGGGACTGTTTGTATTACCTGAAGATGACCCGAAAAGTAATTCTACCTTCCATAAATTGTACTCAGAAAGTATCTTTTGGCCTAAAAACATTCTGTTTCTTTGTCACAGTTAGTCTGTGATAAATCATTAAATTGTGCATTTGTGCTTTGTCTGCTTTTCTCTGCGGATTTTATACTTTGCAATTAAAAATATTAAAAGAATCATTTTCATTAACAAAATGATTGCCATTGATAAAAATTCTTGGGTGTGTGTGTGTGTTTGCTTTTGTGCTTTATGAATTAACATCTCATTTACAAAATAGTAATAACAATGCTTAATGAGTATTTACTACTTGCCATGTGCTGTGCTGGATACTTTTTAATAGATTGTCTAAGTGATTCCTTGTAATAATCGCATCATGTACACATTGTCATTTCCCGCATTTTATAATGATATCATGCAAATAGGTGGCCCAGCTAGATCTCAAACCCAGATTGGTCTGATGTTAGAGCCTTTGTGTTAAATCAATTCACTAAAATACCTCCTGGATTGGTGGGCAACTTTGTCCTCTATAGATGGAGAATGAAAAATTTCATGTAAATGTATGTATAAAATTACATATAAGTCATATACATAATTATAGATGTAACTTTTGTAAGGTAATTGGAGTTTTACATTTCACATTTAAGCATTTTCTGAGAGTAAAAATTCTTCAGTCGGTATATATTTTCCAACCTAAACAATAAAAATGAAACATTCCTTTACTTTTCATTGACCAGGGTCCAATATTGAAATAAATAAATCATTAGCAACCACACAAATTATTTAGTTCAGCCTCCTCACTGGATGCCTTTTGCTTGAATCCTCTGATGAAAAGGTGGTCACTGCCTCAGGAAATCAGTGCCTTATTATATTTTCAGGTCATTCTAATGTTTATTTGTACTTTTTCATATGACATTGTGGTGGCAACACTACAAAGTGCTCTAGGGACAAAGCACTTGGATAAAATCATGGTTCCACTACCTACATAGGTAGGTCCTTGAGTAAGTTATTTATACCCTTGTGATTTGATTTTCTCAAATGGAAAACGGGGATAATAGCAGTATCTCCCTCCTAGGGTTGATGTAAAGATTGAGTGAGTTAATAGATGTAAAAAAAATTAGAAGTATGCCTGGTATATAGGTAAGTATTATCAACACACTTGCTTTTATTTATTAAGAAACAGAATGTGCTGGAAATTATCTATGTATCAGACACTGTTTTATGTGCTTTGCACAGTTTGTTTTATTTAATCTTTATAACAACCTGATAAAAGTTTTCCTACCATCTCCTTTTCAGATGAAGACACAAAGACACAGGTTAAAAACTGGTCCAAGTTTGCAACTGACGAACCTGGGGCTTCAACCCCAAGTGGTAGGACTTCTGAACCCATCCTCGTAAACCACTACGCTAGATCACTGCTACTATGGAATTGATTTTCTTTGTGCTCTGTTAACATCAGCTAGCCAATATCTGCATGTAAATCTTATGATGACATCTTTACAAACAACTGAGGTGACAGAAGTGAGGCCATCTCGTTTCTCGATGTATGGAAAACATCATGACTTCATACAGCAATGTGTGTTAGCTGTGTCTGTTTTGTGCTCATTTTTATTCTCTATTCCACTCTTCATTTTCAGACTTTAACTCTGTCACCCTGTAAAACCTGGAAATATTCTTCTGTAATTCTCTTTTGATATTCTGCATATTATACTCGCTACTGTTATTAATATTGCTATATATGGCAAGTGTCCTAACTTTATGCTGATATTTGAAGACCAGATCATGTGTTCTACATTTCTGTATCTGTATCTGTATTCATCTGTATCAACTAATCAATAATACTCAGTGAAGATGACACAATTATCAATCCTCTTCACATTTTGTATTTTAAATGTGATATGCCTTAGGAAACCTAGAAACTAAGGTTAGTAGAATTTGTGCCAACAATGAACCAATAATTTCTGAATGAGAGTTCCTTTTATATATTAAATTTATATGGGCTCTCAGAGTATTATTTTCTTTTTTCTGTATTTGCACTTTTGTTATAAAAGCTTCAGATTGCTCCAAATTAAATTTTCAGTAAATAGAGCCTTTATTGTACAAACAACTCACAATATGACCCATCTCGGGAGAGACAATGCTATCTAATGGAAAGATCACTGAAATGATGATACCAAGTTAGGACAACATGAACAAAGGAAAACAAACCAACAAAAAACCCACCAATATTTTCCTTGCTATAAATGTAATGGTATACTACACATGCTTGCACAAAAGCAAGGAGGGGGCATGTATAATGACAGTGATTAATTTTTAAAAGATTTTATTTATCTATTTGAGAGAGAGAGAGAGCATGAGCAGGGGGAGGGGCAAAAGGAGAGGAAGAGAGAGTAGCAGATTCCCTGCTGAGCACAGAGCCCAATGCGGGGCTCCATCTCAGAACCCTGATATCATGACCTGAACCAAAGTCAGACACTTAAACAACTGAGCCACCCAGGCACCCTGGCAGTGATTAATTTTTTGATATGACAATAAAGTAGATGCATAAATAAAAGATGTAGTTCCCCTACAACAGAATATTGATGTTCTATATTTGATTGAGAGACAAAGTGATAAAGTATGTGAATAACATGACTACCTCGTGTACAGTAAGGCAGTGCTATACATTTTTTCCAAGAAGGGTTTACACTATTTTAAAAGGCACATCTAGAACCAAAATGGTACCTGATAAAGGTAAAATGTTATAAGCAGGTGCATATCATCCTTCAACAAGCCTGATATGACTTGAGTCCAACAACATACTTTTTCTAAAGCAAAAGCATGAACATAATGGAAAGGTATAAAAAAGAACCAAATGAAACCTTAAGAAATAAAAATACAGTATCTGAAATTAAAAAGTGAATAGGATAGGATTTATAGGATATTAAGTATGTCAGATGAAGAGACTAGGGAACTCTAAAATGTGGCAACACTAATCATTAAAAATGAAGTACTAAGAAAAAAAGTACTAAGAGAAAAAAGAGCACAAAAAATAAATTTAGCTTCAATAAGCTATGGGAAAGTGTCAAGTGGTGTGAAATGTTTAATGGGGTCCCAGAATGGGGAAAGGGAAGAAAAACATATGAAGAAACAAGGGCTGAAATTTACCAATATTTGATGAAAATCATATAACCACAGATCCAAGAAGTTTAATGAATTCCACAGAAGAAACATAAAGAAAAACCACACCAAAGCACGTCATAATCAACTTGAAAACCAGCAATAAGGATAAAATCTTAAAAACAGCTTTGTTTCTGTACAGGAAAAGAAAGATAAGAATGACACAAAAATTATTCAACAAGAGGAGAGTGAAATGATATCTCTAAAGTGCAGAAAGAAACTAATATACAAATTCAGCAAAGTCACAGGATATAAAATCAATGTGCAGAAATCCATTGCATTTCTATACACCAATAATGAAGCAGCAGAAAAACATTTCAAGGAATCAATCCCATTTGCAATTGCACCAAAAATAAAAAGGTACCTAGGAATAAACCTAACTAAAGAGGTCAAAGATCTGCACTCTGAAAACTATAGAACACTTATGAAAGAAATTGAAGAGGACACAAAGAAATGGAAAAGCATTCCATGCTCATGGATTAGGAGAACAAACATTGTTAAAATGTCTGTACTACCCAAAGCAATCTACACATTTAATGTAATCCTTATCAAAACACCACCAGGATTTTTCACAGAGCTAGAATAAACAATTCTAAAATTTGTATGGAATCACAAAAGACGCCGAATAGCCAAAGCAATCTTGAAAAAGAAAAAACTGGAAACATCACGATTCCAGATTTCAAGCTCTATTACAAAGCTGTCATCATCAAGACAGTATGGTACTGACACAAAAACAGACACACAGATCAATGGAAGAGAGTAGAGAACCCAGAATTGGACCCACAACTGTAGGGTCAACTAATATTTGATGAAGTAGGAAAGAATATCTAATGGGAAAAAGACATTTTCCTCAACAAATGGTGTTGGGAAAACTGGACAGCAACATGCAAAAGAATGAAATTGGACCACTTTCTTACACCATACACAAAAATTAATTCACAATGGATAAAAGACCTAAATGTTAGACAGGAATCCAACAAAATCATAGAGAATAACACAGGCAGAAAACTCTTTGACCTCAGCCGTAGCAACTTCTTACTAGACACATTGCTGGAGGCAAGGGAAACAAAAGCAAAAATGAACTACTGGGATTTCATCAAGATAAAAAGCTTCTGCACAGCGAAGAAAACAATCAACAAAACTAAAAGGCAGTCTATGGAATGGGAGAAGATATTTGCAAACAACATTCTGATTAAAGGGTAGTATCCAAAATCTATAAAGAACTTATCAAACTCAACACCCAAAAAATAAATAATCCAGTTAAGAAATGGGCAGAAGACACGAATAGACACCTTTTCAAAGAAGACATCAGATGGCTAATAGACACATGAAAAAATGCTCAACATCACTCATCATCAGGGAAATAGAAATCAAAACCACTGTGAGATACCACCTCACACCTGTCAGAATGGCTAAAATTAACAACACAAGAAACAACAGGTATTGGCAATGATGCAGAGAAAGGGGAACCCTCTTACACTCTTGGTAGGAGTGCAAACTGGTGCAGCCACTCTGGAGAACAGTATGAAAGTTCCTCAAAAAATTAAAAATAGAACTACCCAATACCCCAGCAATTGCACTACTAGGTATTTACACAAAGGATACAAAAATACAGATTTGAAGGGGTACATGCACCTGATGTTGATAACAATATTATCAACAATAGCCAAACTATGGAGAGAGCCCAAATGTCCATTGACTGATAAATGGATAGAGAAGATGTGGTATATATATAGTGGAATAATACTCAGCCATCAAAAAGAATGAAATCTTGCCATTGCAACGACATGGGTGGAGCTAGAGTGTATTATGCTAAGTGAAATAAGTCAGTCAGAGAAAGACAAATACCATATGATCTCATTCATATGTGGAATTTAAGAAAGAAAATAGATGAACATATGGGAAGCGGGGGAGAGATGGAAACAAACCATAAGAGATTCTTAATAGAGAACAAAATGAGGGTTGAGGGAGGGAGGGGGCTGGAAGAATTGGTTAGATGGGTGAAGGGTATTAAGGAGGGCCCTTGCTGGGATGAGCACTGGGTATTGTATGTAAGTGATGAATCACTGAATTCTACTCCAGAAACCAATATTGCACTGCATGGTAACTAAGTAAAATTTAAATAAAAAGAAAAAAAAGAAAAGAAGTGACCTAACTAGGGTGCCTGGGTGGCTCAGGTGGTTAAGCGACTGCCTTCGGCTCAGGTCACGATCCTGGAGTTCCAGGATCGAGTCCCGCATCGGGCTCCCTGTTCAGCAGGGAGTCTGTTTCTCCCTCTGACCCTTCCCCCTCTCATATTCTCTCTCTTTCATTCTCTCTCTCTCAAATTAAAAAAAAAAATTCTTAGAAGTGACCTAACTATAATTCTATACCTAGTCAGAACATCTTTTAATAAACAGATGTAGATCAAAGACTTTTTCAGACAAACAACACCTGTCTTGGGTATTCTGAACACCCTGGTGAACCCAGGATATTGAGTGAATATCATCCTAGGATGGAAGGCTTCCATGATGGGATTATTGCAATAAAGTGCTATTATCTGAATCAGCTTTTTGCACATTGGAAAATGACCATCTTATTCATTCAAAAATCTATTCAATCAGTCAACAAATCTTTACTAAGTGCTTTTAATGTGCCAGTTGCTTCATAAAACATTAAGGAATAAAATTAATAAAGCACAGTCCCTGCCCTTAAAGAGCTTATAGGTCAGCAGGGAAGACAGAAGTATAGATAGGTAGAGGATTATAATATGATGTGATGGATGCAGTTATACAGGTATGCTCAAGGAGTTATGGAAACCAAGTAGAAAACATCCAACTTAGGGGTGCCTGGGTAGCTCAGTTGGCTAAGTGCCTGACTCTTGATTCTGACTCCAATCATGATCTGAGGGTCACGGGATTGAGCCCTGCATTGGGCTCTGCACTCATTGGGGAGTCTGCTTGAGATTCTCTCTCTCTCCCTCTCCCTCTAACCCCTCCCCCCCCCACACTCTCTCTGTCTCTCTCTCTCAAATAAATAAATAAAATCTTTTTAAAAAATCCAACTTACAGTAAAAAGACTTTGAAAGGATCCTTTTTTTTTCCTTTAGGATCCATAGGTTTTAGGTAAGGAAAAAGGGGAGCAAAGCTTTTCAAGTCGCTGCGATACAACATCCATAAAACACAGAGACCTAAAGATGCTGGAATGTTTGAGTGCTATTTCAGCATGGCTAGATTGAGGATGTGGAAAGGGACTTGGCGAGAGAAGCCTGAGAGCTCATTAAGACATAAAACATAAAGACTGTAGAATGTTCTACTAAGGTGCTTGAGCTCTACTGTGAAGGTAATAACCATTCAATGGCTTTAAGAAGGTGAGAGAATCATGAGGATTGTAGTTCAAAATATTTTATAGCGACACAGAAATTAAATGGAGGAGAGTGGTACTAAAGAGAGTAATTGGTACATTCCACCCATCTAAGAGAGAAAAGAAAAGCCTTCATTGAAGATAATGACAATGAGGGTAGAATAAAGAAGGCAGATTTGGCAAAACTTTCAGTAGACGTGGCCTTCTTTCATCCCTGCACCTGTGCTGCTCATGGCATGGAACACCAAGGTGGCTTGTCATTCCACTTACTTCTAGATAAGACGTGCGCTTCTTCTGTGGATCCCCAGACCTTTCACTACAGAAGCCCCTAAGCCTTAAAACATATCATTCCATGCCTCATTCCTGCCAAGCCTTAATAGGTAATAAAGGAGGACCTGTACAATTTAGGGGATTCAATTTAGAGTACTTAAGTACGCAGATTGCAAGCCTTAAATCATCTGACCTTTCCTTCCTCCCGCTGAATTTTGTTATGAACAAGTTGTGGATGCAGTATTTCAAAACACTAATTCCTACTTGCAGTCCAGTTGGGAAAAAGCCAAATTGAGAAGGAAGGGGAGGGGAGGGTAGCAGCAATTCCTTAAAGAGATGGAAGCAATTGAAGGAAACAAAACCTTTGTATTTTTAATTCTATCAAGGAATAATAGAACTACATGTAACTTTTTAAAATAAAATATCTTGTACTAAGTACCAAACACAGTCATCTACTCATCAATCGTATCATACTAGGTACTAATTCTAGAAATAGTCATCAATTAAGAAACCTACTAAATACTGAGAGCCAGTATTAAAATAATGTTGCCATTTCTTTATACTTCTTAAAGGAAATTGGGAATCTGAAGTAAATTTACACTCCTGTATTACATATGTACTCCCATATTTATATATATACTTCTATATTTCACTAATTCAGTTGTGCAGAACCCAGAATAAGGTTTAGGACTAGAGCTTTCTGGCTTTAGAGCAAGGAACTCAGGAGTGGGCTTTTGAGTTGTCAACTACAAAATTGAGATTTAAGAGAAGTAATGAACTTCAAGAGCCATTTTGTAGCCTGCCCATGCTGGATTTATAATTTCACTTCCTTCCTCCATACTGTGTTTTTACCAAAGGTGCTCTAGATCCAAGTGAATTATAACTGAAATACGTGGCCAAGAGATCAAATATCAGGTCTACATATTGAAATTGAATTTTAAAAAAGAGACAAATATCTGGTCTAGAGCCTTCTGTGATTGAGGGCAGGGTAGCTGAATAAGTCCATGAGTGCTATAGCCAGACTGGGGCTAGAATATTTATATACTTCTGGGATGAGGACAGAAGGACTGTCACTCCACTTCCAGAGAGACCTATGAAGATGGTACTGGTCTTAGAGAGGCCAACTTCGCTATCCTTCTAAAGCCCCTGAGTCTTTCCTCATTCCCTTCCACCCACAGTATCCTATTCAGACCTTTCCATTTTGTCTGATACCTCTGACACTTCAACGTTTTTATATTTTCCTTGCCTCAAAATCAGAATCAGCTATAAGGCTGTTAAATTTCCTGGGATTAGCAAACTTTGGCCCAGCTTCCCCTCCACCAATACTAATTACATAGACTTTTAGAATAGGCATTCATAATCATGTTTTAAAGAAATGTATGTTTTAAATGAATATAAAGATTACTACATTAATTAAGTATTGATTTGGAAGGTGTGGGAGTATAAACAATGAAAATAAAGTAAAATAGAAAGCTACTTATTTCATTCTGAAATGGCCCAAAGGCCAATATTTAGATGCTACAGAGAGAAACATATTGGCTAATTATAATATTTTGTACTCATTTCTAAAATTTAAGTATATCCAAGAACACTTTACAGGGCAGTTAGCTCCTATACATTAAAAGACCTCAAACAGAATGTTTGAATCACTAGCATGCTTCTTCAGAAGCTGTATGAGGTCAACTTGAAGGTCCATCCGATCTAAGTGACATGATCCTTTGACTACTCCTCATAGTAAATCATGGGGTCTGGAGTATCTCAAACTCATCTTAAATTACAAATGCAGTATACACTTCCCTTTTGCTTTTGCCACCTTTGGCATGTCCCATTGAGGATGAGTCTCTTTCAGAGAACACTTTCTCCAATTTTTGTACAATAGTTTCACCTGAAGACTTCCTTGGGCCTCAAGGATCAATGATCTGGAAGGAGTGTGTCATCACAGAGGTGCAGCCATTCACAGTAGAGATACTTGCTAACAGGAAAAATGCTTTAGTGTTGTCTTGGTCTTTTTGAATTTGCTCATAATTCACCTCCCTTAGGAGGCACAGTGCTCTGGATTTGGGGTCTTTGTGATGCTGTAAACATGCCTTTTTGTGGCACTTTTAATTTTTGACTATGATTAGATCTTTTCCTTTCTACCATTATAGATTGTGTACACCATGAGAAACATCAGCATGCTTGTTCATTTCTCTCTTCCCAGCTCAGTAACCAAGAGAGTCAGCGCTCACTATCTGTTGAATTAATGGATAAACCTGCTAATTTAGAAAGATACACGTTGGATATTGTGATGGCACCAAGTCTAAAAGCAGCATGTTCTTAAGGAGACGGTCTTTTTTTAAAGATGATCTAATCTGGGGCGCCTGGGTGGCTCAGTTGGTTAAGTGCCTGCCTTTGGCTCAGGTCATGATCCTGGAGTCCCAGGATCAAGTCCCGCATCAGGCTCACTGCTCAGCAGGGAGTCTGCTTCTGCCTTTGACCCTCCCCCCCTCATGCTCTCTCTCATTCTCTCTCTCAAATAAATAAATAAAATCTTTAAAACAAATAAAGATGATCTAATCTACATCAGCTTTGAGCAAGGAGAAAAAGGAGAGGACAGAATTCGTTTTGATGGAAAGATTCTGGTTTTGGCTTCAAGATCAGTGGTGGTCTTGACGAGTGGTATTAAGATTGTGGATTTGAGGCAATCTGCCTGGATTCAAATTCTGACTCTGCTGCTGATGACTCTGCTCCTTCAGCAAGTTATTTAACTTCCCTGTGCATCCACTTCCTCATTTATAGATGAGATCCCAGTAGCACCTGCCTCACAGGACTGTTGTGCTGGTTAAAGGAGTGATATATAAAACACTTAAATCAGTACCTGGCACATACTGAGGTGGCATGTAAGTACTGGCTGTTGGTGCTCTTCTAATTTCACAGTTCCAAAGTTATGGCATTCAAGAATATAAGAGTTGGTAGGGCCTCAAAGGTCATCCAAACTTACCATTTGACCCCAAATAGTAACAGATTCTTTCTGTCTTTGGGATCTTTTGGGATCACAGTAAAATTTTAGCTTCCCCAAATTCTGCAGTACCTTTCAGACCCTAACTTCCAGCTTAATGGCTGTAGAGGGATAGTGGTCAGAATTGCTTCCAGAGCATGCAAAGTGAGTACTTCTTTTTGTTTCTGCCTCTCCAAGGAAGATCTGGACACCTTAGTTCATATGCTTTCTCTGTGACCATGGCTCTGATGTTGTTGTGGCAGAAAGTTTGAATAAAGAACCTACAGCCTGCCATCACACTCTGTCCCCCAACTTGGAGAAGATCCAATCACAGGCATCTCAGTAGAATCCGTAATATGTTTTCTGCTTTCTATTGTAATGATAAGCTAACAGTGTTACCATTCATTAATGTTAACTTTCAAATTTATCAAAGCTTTACTATTTTCAAGGTGAATCTATATGATGATCACATTTGATACTCAAAGCCTTTCTGCAAACTCATGGTATGAACTCCTGGTCTCACATAGGAAGAAATGAAGATCTGAAAAAGTCAGGATCAGAGACTTA
This sequence comes from Halichoerus grypus, assembly GCF_964656455.1. NCBI lineage: Eukaryota > Metazoa > Chordata > Mammalia > Carnivora > Phocidae > Halichoerus > Halichoerus grypus. The sequence continues at coordinate 10,546,657 of NC_135721.1, forward strand.
ATGGCCATATCTGCTGGATCCCTGTCCAGTGCTCTTTTACTACAACGTATCTACTTTATAATCACCCACAAAAAGAAAGGAACTAATTGCCTGTATGTTCCTTGGGCATCTGGGAGTTTGAAAGCACTAATGAAAGCCTGGGAAATACACAGCATATGCTCCACCTAAAGATAGAATACAGGCTCATGTCCACAGCAGGGAAGATCCACTGGAAATCCTCTAATTGATCATTTGTGCACATTTTCCTCAAGGACACTGTGCTGTTTACACGTAGGCTTCCTACCAGGGTCAGAGGTGATCCAAAATGAACATATTTGATGAGTCTACATCCTGTTGGGAAAGTCCAGACTGAATGAAAGAAATCAGGAAAATTGCAAGCATTGTTCTAAGTGCTTAAATATGTGAACTCCTTTCTTCTCCTCATAGCATCCCTATATGGCAGTACTGTTATGTTCTCATTTATAGATGAGGAAACTGAAGCCCCCCCAAAATTAAGCACTTTGGGGCACCTGGGTGGCTCAGTTGGTTAAGCATCTGACTCTTGGTTTCGGCTCAGGTCATGATCTTGGGGCTGTGAGATCGAGCCCTGAGTCAGACTCCATATTTAGTGGGAAGTCTGTTTGAGATTCTTTCCTTCTGCCCTTCCCCCAACTCATGCTTGCTCTCTCTGTCTCTCAAATAAATAAATCCTTTTTTAAAAAAAAAATTAAGCACTTGTCCCAAACTATATGCTATGTAATGAACAGTTTTGTAGAGTTCTTTATCTAACTACTTTTATTTATAGAAATAGAAATCTAAATAGAAGAATAGCTGAAATACACTATCTGTTGGGCTTGTGGTTTAAATTTAGCCATTATAGATTCTTCAGGCTATGTTTTTCTCATTTTTGTTTTTTCAACATCATGGCTAGCCTACTGATGGAATATACAGAAAAGAAAAATTCCCAGAGCTCTCCCACATTCAATAAGTATAATAAGTGAATACTTACATTTTTATAATCAAAATCTCTACTTATAAAACCAGATAAAATACCAGAAAAGAGAGCCTTTCAAGACTGAACTCCTCAGATGCTCCTAAGGGTTTTGTCTTGTTAATTAACAACATCAAAATCGACTTGCTTGCTTCTCAGTCACTGATTGAGCTCTGGAAACTCTGGGATGCTCACGCCAGTCCCAAGAGCTTCATCTTAGTTTGGTATGCAATGTCTATGTGCTGAGCAGGTGAAATTTTCGCCTATGGGGCTGGACTCCTGATTGTGTCTGAGGTCATGCTTTGGAGGAAGGTGTGAGGTCAGTAGCGCTACAATTGCAAGTGAGGAAACAGGGAACTTGCCCCAAGATCAGGGACAGGCAGGGAGGCCAGACTCTGAATGAAGGCAAAGAAGAAAGCTAGAAGTGTGTCCCACATGCAAGCCCCTCAGAATTCTGGCAACAAGTGCCTCAAAGAAGAGAAAATGTGACTTTGAGGATGAGAAAGAGCCTTTATCTTGATAAGAACTGCAGCAAATTATGTGCATCAGAGATTCAACTTTGAGTAGAAATAAGCACAGACAGCACTGGATTCAGCAACAGAGGAGAAACCAAGTAACAGAGCCAAACTAAGTAATTCAGTAATTCAGATAAGCCAGCACATCTTAAAGAAGGAGTCATCATGAAGAAGGTCCAGAGAAAGGCAGAAATACAGACAGACAGATAGGCAAATAGATAGTCCCCTTATGAATACCTGCTAGATCACCAGATATAATGATAAGTAAACACACCATAGCCTTCGAGCAAATGATCGGGTGGGAGAGACAGAATAATAAAACAGTACACTATAAATATAAAACTGCAATTCTGACAAGTGCTATAAATGAGACATTCAAGATCCTATGAGAATAGTTGCTAGAACATTTGACCTTGTCGGGAAGGTCATGGAAGTATTCCCAGAAAGAGCGATACTTGTGCTGACATCAGAAGAAAGATTAAAAATTAGATGAAAGGGGAAAAGAAGAATTTTCAGGTGGAGAAACTTTGGTGCAAAACACTTGTGGCCAGAGTGGGATATGGGGAAATAGCCAGAATGGAGAGATTAGTCCAGATGGGTAGAACAGTCCAATGAATGCTCCTGATAAATTCCCACAGAGGCAGTATCTCCTCTGCAATAACAGGAAATGAAGTATATATAAATAAGGACCTGAAAGTATCCTGAGGCGGGAGGAAAGGGGAAGTAAATGACATCCATCCTCTTTGAGGTGAAGTTCATATTCCAGCCTTGCACTTCAGGAAGAGCACAGGCTTTGAAGACTGACAAATTTTGGTGCATTTGTCAATTAATGTCTTTACTTCTCCTTTGCCCTCAACAGCAACAAGAACAGGATCTTGTATGAATCTACAAGAAGTCCATGCTTCTTGGTTAATTGACTAGGACAGGTCCTCATGGGGCAAACTGGAATGACTGAGGATAAGGCTTGTATTGCTTTCAGAAGATCAAATCTTTGCTGAAATTGTTTCCAGCTATGTTGGATGAATGAAGCAAACACTCTTCACACCCAATATTTTCCCTTTCTTTCTTTGTCTTTTTACTTCAAATTATTAACAATTCATAAAATGGTTCAAATGACAGGCGGGGATACTCACCACTATACTAACGAGGAAGACCTTAAAATGGTTCAAATGAAACAAGAAAGAAAATTTAGATGATTCCCACTCACTCTAGCACTTGTAGAAAGTATTATTTAAAGAACAGAGCTGTTTTAAAAAGCATAATGGAATATTGGGGGTGAACAGTCAAGATGGAAGACTTCCCTTTGAGTTTCAGTGGCTCCATCTGAGTAGATTTCTAGGGAGCTTTGCAGGCATCCCAGCAGTTGGCTTCCAAGCCTTGGCCAATCCTCATCCAGGAAGGGTGTTTTCTATGTCTACTGACTGTTGACCAGTTATGACCCAGAGCAACCCAGAGAAGGTCTGTACTACGCAGGGAGCTGAACATGCCTTCCCCTGTGAGGTCTGCATCCTAGTCTTAGAGAAGAAGAGGATGAGGTCATCCCCTTCCAAGTTTATCCTTTCCATGATTTTTTTTTTCCTTCAACTCTGAAATATTTTTCAAAGTTCTTCCTACCTCTTTATTCTTATCCTCCTTTTAGGTATCAATAATGATTTTTTATATTAAACTTACCACTCCAGTTACTGTGTTGTTTCTTTCTCTCAGTTAGTCCTAACTGACATAGAAGCCATAGAATTGAGATTAGCAAACCAGTCTTGATTAAAGCTAGTGACTGTCAGGCTATTTATAGAAAAATGTTATAGGAAAAAATCAGAGTGTAAAATTAATTCAAGAGAGGAAGAAAAGTAGACAAAATTGGAAGCTCTTGGGTTACAGCCTAAGACTGTAGAATGAGCAGGGAGATACCTCAATCAAGCCCACAAGAGTTGAAGTTGATGTAGAAAAGTTTCAGCAAATTGAAGATATATTCCCAGTTACAAGGTTTTTCCCACTGACAATAAGATTTCCTGTATTTGCAAAAGACAGGCATAAGTTAGCATGGCAATTAACAGTTAGGAAATAATTCTCTGATGTGAAAAAAAATAAAAAAATAAAATCAATTGATCTGGACTATAATACAAAGAAAAGTATACATTGCTGTAGAGATCCAAACCAGCTCAGGAATGGGAGCACTTAAGCAGATAAATCATGGGACTTAGTGATACAAGGCACCTGTTTTATGTTACTTCTGTTATTTTGGCAGTTTTAATAGTAGGGCAGATAGCTCTTCATAGTATATATTAACCATACCAAAAAATTGACTTTGGTGATATGAGAGCAAGCTAGTGATTTCAGGAAGACTAAGGGTGGGATATCCAGTAAAAGATGGGGCATCTGCAGACATAAAGAGTAGAAGCTCAGATTGCACAATTAGATACTAAGCAGGAAGGTGACCACTGAAGACTGGGAACTTGAGGGCATACATGATCACAAATAGCGTATTTACCTCTCAGAGAAACTCTTAGTGCTTGTTTGAATGTCAATTGAAGGATAGAAGTCTAAAGATTCCAGTGTGTGGATTTGTAAAGTCGCAACTTTCTGAGCTTCATTTGAACCTGAATAAATGAATACTAGCACATCAGGCATGCTGAGAAAATAAGGAAATAGATTTTTAATGGAGTCTTTCTATGTTGAGTAAAAAGTACTTCCATCTTCTTTTCAAAGCTTTATTGTCTTTTTTTTTTTTAATTTGAAAAGCCATGTCCTTTAGTGTCATCAATTTTTACAAATATTCAGAAGGGACTTCAAATACCAGCTTTCACATATGATTTCTTAGAGTCTTTCATGTGTGTGCCTGATGTAGGTAAATGCTGGAAATGTTCGAAGCTGTGATTTGTGTCAGAAGAGATACTGTTCTTCTAACCAATTTCATTCTGAACTCTTCAAATCCTTGTCACTAGGGCCATCAAGTGATCAAAAATAACTCAGGTGTTGAGCTTCCTGTTAATAACTCCACAGAGTATAAGCCTTGTCAAAAACTCAACTGGGATGATTCCTTTTACTATTTCTTTGTCCCCCCTTTCTTTTTAATCAACAGAGATGTGATGGAAAGAACATTAAACTAAATGTCAAGAGACCTGGGGTCATACCTCAGCTCTATTACTTTGTTCTGTGACTTTGGGAGCCACCTTATCTCTCCAGGCCTGAGTTCCTTCAACTAAAAATATGAAGAGATTTGCCATTTTGATACATGGTGTTATAGAGTTGGAAGATTATACTGTTTTCCTGAGAGTAAAACATAGTAAAAAAAAAAAAATAATAATTTATTTAAAAAGACCTCCATTTGTTTGGCCAAGAAAACAAATCTAGAGCCAATCTTGCATAATTTCATTATACAAGAGTGAAAAGTGATTTGCAGAGAGAGGAAGAATCTACACAAGCTCGCAGGCTGAAAAGTTACCTCTCTCTCCCCTCCCCACCCAGGTAGTGAAAGGATGGTTGACCAGGAGTCAAGAATTTGTAGGCTGCTTCCTTCACTGACCAATAGAACAGTGTCCATCTTAACACAGATTTGGTTCTCCATGAGCATCTTGGATGACTGGCTTCACCTGTGTGGTAGGTACAGAGGCCGTCCTACCTGCCCAATGCCTGGTATCATTCAGATGGAGGCTGGAATACATGTGTCCTCCCCTTGATTCTGCTCTCAAATACTACAGTGGCCACTCATTATAATGCTTGGTCACTCACACCATCACATCAGCCCCTGCAGTGCACGGCATTCCTCATAGTGAATCCCTATTATGACCCCCTTACACACTCATATGTATGGTAAAATTTTAAAAAGTCCCAAGGAGGGGCACCTGGGTGGCTCAGTTGGTTAGGCGTCTGCCTTCGGCTCGGGTGGTGATCTCGGGCTCCTGGCATCTAGCCCCACGTCCAGCTCCCTTTCCAGCAGGGAGCCTGCTTCTCCCTTCTCCCTCTGCTGCTCCCCCTGCTTGTGCTCCCTCTATCTCTCTCTGTGTCAAATAAATTTTTAAAATCTTTAAAAATTAAATTAAATTAATTAAATTAAAAGTCCCAAGGAAATAGAAATGACTGGAGAAAATAGAGAGAGGAAATACACTCAGAAAGATAGAAGGAGACAATGATCCAGAGGCAGCATCCAGATAGTATAAAGTCTGGGAACTAAATTAAAGAAACTCTAACTCAAGATCTCAAGATGTGGCAACAGAGTGAAACGGGTAGAGGCTTTAAGACAGAAAAGACTCAGTTTATATCCTTCCCACTAGTGTCCCTTTGGATGAGTTAATTAACTTACTGAGTGGTTAACTTCTCTGTAAAATGGAGATGATAATAGACACTATAGGGATATTTTGATGATTAAATAAGATGCTTTGCAAGGTGTCTAGAGTAGTTCCTGGCACTGAGGGAGTGCTTGTGACTGCTGAACCCTTCCCCAAATTTTATCATCTTAAGACACCTACAATCAGTAAGGATAAGCAGGAAGTCCCTATTATAATGTAAAGGGGCAAGTTCCTTCAGTGTAAGTAAGAACAAAGTGTTATAAGAATAGAAAAATGAAAGTCTTGAGGAATGAAATCTCAGCAGCAAGAGAAAAAATATAACACCTGATGAAAAGAATAGCATGAGTCAAATGTCCCTGTGTTGGGCAAGGCTAAGCGCAAGGGCCGCCAGCGGGGGAAGGAAATGAAGATTTTGCTGTGTTATCATGGAGCGGGAAAGGGGCTGGGGTTGGGAGTGTGTTAGGAAGGAGACTGGCTCACCATTAGAGGACACTGCAAAGCTGCGTCCCAGCTGCCCCCATAAAGGATCTGAAATGCAGCATAAAGATAGGGAAGGAAGAAGTTGAGCGGTGGGTTGTCCTGAGTGTTTGAAGCAAGATGTGTTAAAAGGTAAATAGCTTCAAATTCTCCATCTTTCTCAGTGTTCCAGTCACTGCATCTCTGGTTTGTGACCTCTATGGATTAATCTTTAATCCAGTTTTGGTGAGTCACATATGAATTATGCATTGCCTTTTTTATTTCAACATAATCACCTGAATAAAATTCAGGTTTCAACTTTTATTATAATGTTACATGTCCAAGAATTTATCATCTTCTTTCATGTTTCCCCCCATTTCAAACCAACCCCACAGTTTGGTATTCAAAAACTCTATTTTTAGGAATTGGAAAAATGTATGATTGATAGGTTATAATAAATATACAACTATATTTTGTTTCCTACTTTTCTCATAAAATATAATCAGTAAGGAATTTTTTCAACTACTATTTTATAAAAACTCAAGCAGTTCCACAGATTTTATGATTACTCATGGAAAACAGATTCTAGATTCAACTGTGTTTAAAAAATCATTCTCTTCCAGATATTAATTACGACTTGGAAAAGTTAATTACCACTAGTTTAAAGCCTCTCTTCTCCTTAACTTAAACCAGATAAAGATGACAAGGCGTCTAGTTATTTTAAATTTTTTTTCCTCCTTTACTTCCTCCCCCACTCAGAGCTGCTGTGACTGACCCCTCTAGGGCTGAAAAATGAGAAGCAAATAGAGCAAAGGAGAGCAGACAGGTTTTCATGTCACCATCTGTCTCATGATCTCTAGGTCTGGTAATCACCAACAGCCAACTCTACGGTTGATTTTTTTTTTTTTTAAGATTTTATTTATTTATTTGACAGAGAGACAGTGAGAGCAAGAACACAAGCAGGGGGAGTGGGAGAGGGAGAAGCAGGCTTCCTGCGGAGCAGGGAGCCTGATGCGGGGCTTGATCCCAGGACCCTGGGATCATGACCTGAGCCAAAGGCAGACGCTCAACGACTGAGCCACCCAGGCGCCCCTCTATGGTTGATTTTTAAGGGGATCTTTTGAAGAATCTCCTCCTGAGCCCCTCTAACTGCTACTCCTGAAATGTGAGTCCTGAAAACTACTCTTCCAGCCACCGCTCCTTCCTCATCCTCTGCTTTGATGGAAATCTACTGGGAGTTCACTAGGTAAATTCTGTGGAGGGAGACACTGCAAGAAAGGGCTGACATTGTGTGGTGCCATATTCCAAGCAGGTAGTATGTTGGAGCCCAAGATGAGAGCAGCTAAAGATTATGTGAAGGAGGGGCACCTGGGTGGCTCAGTAGGTTAAGTGTCTGCCTTCGGCTCAGGCCATGCCTGGGAGCGAGCCCCACATCGGGCTCCCTGCTCAGCGGGGAGCCTGCTTCTCCCTTTCCCTCTGCTGCTCCCCCTGCTTGTGCTCTCTCTCTCTCTGTCAGATAAATAAATAAAATCTTAAAAAAAAAAAAAAAAAAAGATTAGGTTAAGGAGATACAAATAGCCAACAAAAATAAAGGCCACCATCTACTGAGAACTACCAAATCTCAAGGCCTTCATTTAGATTTTGACACATATGATCCATTCAGTTTATGCACATGGGTCGTCACACACACACACAAACATGTAAAATTAAGGAGTCAAACAGATTTTAAACAAGAGAATTACCTACTAGTCTGGTTTTTACTTGTTACACAAAATAGAGTGGTCTTGAGGCACCTGGGTAGCTCAGTCGGTTAAGCATCTGCCTTTGGCTCAGGTCATGATCTCAGGGCCATAGGATCAAGCCCCACATTAGGCTCCTTGCTCAGCAGCGAGGCTGTTTCTTCCTCTCTTTCTCTGATCTCTCTCGCTCTCACTCTCTCTCAAATACATAAATAAAAATCTTTGAAAAAAAAAAACAGAGTGGTCTTTCTAAAATATTAGTCTGATCATTCTCTTTCCTTGTTTGGAACACTATGTTCAAGTTAAAAACCCAAACTTCTTGTAATGTTATGGAAATTCATGATCTAATTATTCCAACACCTAGAACAACCTCATTTATGATAGCTAAGCCCACTCATAAGTTTCTTAAAAGGTCTGAAGAAATAAATCACTTTAATAAAGTGATCAATAAAATATTAGCTCTTATTATGATTCACTTGCCTTGCTCCTCTTGACCCCAGTCCTTTGCAGGTTATTCTCTCAGTCTAGAATGTTCTTCACCCACCCCATTCCAAATGACCTGCCTAATTCCTGTTTGTACTTTAAGTATTAAACCAGACTCATCCCAGGACCCTGCACTAAGCTCCAAGATGATGTTGAGTATGTTCCTTATAAACTTAGTGTGTTGTCCTCTACAATATTTACACACAGGATTATAATAACTTATTTACTTATTTTCATCCCACAGGATACTATAAGTTCTCTAACTTATAGTAGATAGCGTAATGTTAACCACTTTCTTCAGCATCCAGGATATCTTCTGGCATCCAGTATGCACCCAAGAAACATTTCTTGAATGAAAGGATCATAGATAGGTATGTGTTTAAAAAACCTTGGCCCTGCTATTTACAGTATGATCTTGGAAAGGTTTCTTATATATTTTTTGAGCCTCCACTTCACTACTATAAAACAAGAATACATAATATCACTTTTAAAACTGGCATAATGATTCAAGACAATATATGAACAGTACATGTTTGTGTTTAGTATATATTAATTCCTTCCCTTTCCTGTTCATTCTCCCCCTTACAGAGTGCTGGTGGCAAGAAATTGCCTATATTATGTGCCTAACAATTTGTCTGGCACATTGTTGTTGCTTACTAAGTGCTCATTCCCTTGCCCATGACTCACAATAGCAGGGTGTTGTTGGAGACCTACCAAGTCTTTAACTCAAGAGTATTAAAGGTAAATTGGGACAAATATTTTCTATCAACCGGATCTAAATAAAAGTTGGGAGATGTATTTTACACCTAAACCTCAGGCATTCTGGACTTATAAAACTACTTGTGTTCATATATGTCTAATTTTTATTGACAAAGACAATAGCTATTTTCATAACAAAGCCTATCAGACACATTCATCAGCTTTGGACAATGTAGTTTCATTACATTCAGAGTATGCAATACCTGCTTCATACTCTTTTCTAGCTGGTAAAGCATGTGTTGAACCTAATTTTTATGGTACTTGGCCCAAAGTATAGAATGTTTCTCTTGGTTACCTTTTAATTATCTTGCCAGTTACCTTTTAATTATGAATCTGCACTAGCATACAAAGTGCTGCCTCTACATCTTTGCCCCTGCTTCCACATGAACGCTGGATTTCCCCAAATGCTATAACCACTTTCCAACTCTGACTTTGTGTATCACCTAGAAGCAGTGGTGTGCTGATAAATATTTATCAACAGGCCAGGAAAGGAGGGGAGAGGGCTAGTCTGTAGCATTTGCTGATTTTCGAACAGTAAATATTCCCACTTTGGCCAATTCCAAGTTATCAACATGACAGCAATGCATGCAGATTTGAGAAGGGATGGTCAGCAGTATCCATATATTTATGAGCACAGAAAAAAGTAAATGTAATAAAATATTTAAGTGATGAATCTTGAATGTCTCTTAATTTTGTTTTTGATATAAATTATTAATATATGTACATATATACATATAAAATCTACTTCTTAATAAAGGCTGTGTTTAATAACCAGATCACAAAATTCCTGAAAATTTCACAACTGGATCCTAGTTCCAGCATACCACTACCTACAATTGCACCCTCTTACAGTAGGCTCATAGTAAATACAAGTGGTTTCTTAGAGCAGTAGGGAGAAATACACAGCAAGTTGGTTCTATTCTCCTTTCTATGACATATAATACAGATCAAACAAAAGCAGGTAATATGGCTGAAGATCATCCAAAAGGGGTCCTATAAGCTTCTACAGAGGAAAAGAGACTGAGGATGCTCTATAACTTTTTAAAGTTTTTTGATACAAAAAATAAATCAATTTGACACAGAACTACGAAGACACTGAAAAAATGACACACAGAGGAGGTTAAAACTAAAAGCAGATTATGAAAGAAATCCTGAACAGGACTCAGGATTTAGATAGACTTGCCCTTTATCTTTACCTGAATGAGAACATCTGCAAATTCCTAAAGCAGAGTTATTAAAAGTTATTAACAAAGACGATACCTTCAGGAATCATTTTCATAGTTCATTAAAAGTTATCAACACACTGTGTATTATAATTTATATTTAAGTGGATAAGATTATATTTTTAGGGAGTAAGTTAAGTTTTAACAAACTCTTTATAATTTAATAAACTTCTTGTGCATTTAAACAAAAGACAACTCTATGTTACCAAAAATGTTCTGAGCCGAAAGAAACTTAAGAGATCATCTAATGCACCTTCATTTTATCGATATGAAAATCAAGGCCCAGAAAAGGGAAATACTTTGCTGAAGTCGAGAGATTGAGCTGCACTCACTGTAATAAGTCTCTTGACTTACTGGGGGTAGAATTTCCCCTAATTACATACATGCCAGATTTAAGGAGTCCACGTGGCTTAAGATGACATAGTAGATTATTGCTAAGTCAAGGTTAAGGTTGGAGGTGAGTAGGTTCCTTGTGAGTGCAGAGTCATCATATATCTCAGATCCCACCCTCCTGTGAGTTAATGTTGGTATTTAGCACATGCATGGATTCATCCATTGAACGAATTTGTATTGTTCAACCATCAAGAGCCAAGGATAGAAGGCTGAGCAGAAGCAGAACCCGCTCCTGTTCTTCATGATGCCGTGTGAACTTGTAATAGGGTAAATGTACATGGTCAACGAGGCCTGAAAAGACTTCTTCTCCTCTTTGGAGTCCCCTGTCTGAAAACAAAAAGATCCTGTACTATGATGAAAAAGAGCACACGAAGCCAAACAAACGTCAACCTCAGAATGAGGTGAAATCTGTTGACTAGAGGATAGTAACAGGTGAGAAAGAATTTCGTACTCTCAATTGTTTCAATTAATATTTATTGCTCATAGCCCATGTTTCAGGAACTGTGCTAGATCAGAAAAACTTCCTCCACAGTCACAGCCTGCATGTGGCCACCCACTGAAACTCATTCCTGAAATTCAGGAATTCAGGTTTCTACTCTCAGAAGACAGCCACTGTACTTCAGGCTTGTTTGCGTAACCAGGTCCCCCACACTCCAGCTCGGTTAAGCCACCTGATGTAACCTTCCACATACCCATGATATATTTGTAATACCAGACTTATATTACTAGTTCATTGCCTCCTTTTCCTAATGCAGTATAAAGTATAATGAAGTCAAGAAATATGCCTGTCTTGCTTACTAATGTATCTTTGGCACTTAGCACAATGGCCGGCATATACTAAATGTTCAATATATACATATTAGATGAATAAATGTATACCTGCATTATATCCTCTTCCTTCCTTCAAGCTCCTATGGTCTTGTAGTAGGATACAAATAGACAAATATAGGGGCGCCTGGGTGGCTCAGTCGTTAAGCATCTGCCTTCGGCTCAGGTCATGATCCCAGGGTCCTGGGATCGAGCCCCACATCGGGCTCCCTGCTCAGCGGGAAGCCTGCTTCTCCCTCTCCCATGCCCCCTGCTTGTGTTCCCTCTCTCGCTGTGTCTCTCTCTGTCAAATAAATAAATAAAATATTTAAAAAAACCTCAAATGGACAAATATAATTTCTCCAAGATATAGTAGATTCAAGGTAGAAGTTCATACAAACTACAATATGAGCACAAAAACCACATAGAACAGGGAGAACTAATTCAACCTCAGTTAGTGGGAGGATCAGTTAGAGTGCCATAAAGAAGGTGATCCTTGAATCTACAAAGACTGATGTCCTTGGAGGGATAAAGGGTGAAGGGAGACTCTTCCAGGCAGAAGGAGCGCCAGGAACACAGACATCAAAGTACAAGAGACCTGACACATCAAGAGAAATACAAACAAGTTGGCAGTAGCCATGGAAGTTCATTAGGAAGTAGAGAGGTAAGGACTCACTGGATAAAAAGGAGAGAGCTACCAATTATAATGAATTATCAGAAAAAGTTTCATTCTGGAGATCCTCTTTGAAAAAAGGAATCTCTTGGATAAATACAGGTAAGGGCATTCTAGAGGACAAGAGGAGCCTGTATAAACGGGGTATGGAAAATTACGGTGAAAAGTGTGAGCCAGTCAGGGGGTGGTGAAGAGATTTGCGTGTACCTAAGGATCCTGGTTGGGGTGGGCAGACACGTGAATGAAAACTGAGCCCAAACTTGCAGGAGGGGATGCATGGTGAAGCACCCGGATTTAGTGCTAAGACATCCGTGCTCTACCCAACAGACACTGACAGGGATCAGAAGTTGTAACTCTGATGTGAGGGACTATTTATGGATCCCTTTAAAAACGGTACATGAGGTGAGTATTATCAAAATCTAGGGACGAGAGATAGGAAAATAAATTAAGGAGAGAGTGAAGAGGAAGGAGTATACCGTATCCAAGGAGATGGCTTGAAGCTTTGGTTGAAGCACAAGAGAAACTCTAGGAGGGGAGGACAGGGTAATATGGAGAAGTGCAGGGCAACATGGAGAAGAGGAAAGAATGCTGAGATTTTTGCAGGTGGGTAGGTTTGAGGTTCACACAAAAATAATGCTGTATTTGTTTTTAGAAAGATAATGTATTCAGTAAATACTTCCTGAATGTTTACTATTTTCAAGCCTATTGTTTGTTATATGTACTGAAAATCCTCCTTTGTTTCTCTCTGCATTTCCACATTAACCGTTGTCATAAGCAAAGGGCCCAGTATCAATCTCTGAAATCAGATTTGAAGACAGCGCTCTCTTATCTAGTGGGGTAGTCTCAGTGCCTTAAGGAAGTGTCTTTCACGTGGTAACTGATCAATAAACAATTAATGAATTAAAGAACAAGAGGATGTGAGCAGCTGATAAAACTGGCTCTAAATCCAGGCTTTATTTCCAAAACCCTGCAGGAATGTTTAATTTGAATTCATGTTCCAACTGAAATTATTGATGCATAATGCATAAACAGAGCATTACCCTCAAACAGGTTGTAGTGTCCAAGTGAGGTAAAAATTCAAGAACAGAAGTTCCTACCACTGAAAGTCCAAATGTTGACAATGAAGGCCCCAGAGATGGAGACAATTAGACCCACCCCTCCCCTCAAGTCACTGGATAGACTGGGACCTCCTAGGTTCCAAGACTGCATGAGAGAGGTGACCATGATCCAGAAAGAACACCCAAAGATGCACTGAATATGAAAGAATGAAATATATATTTGAGAGAATTTGAGTGGCAGGAAAAAGTAGCTACCAGAAAGAGCAATGCCAAATGTAGAATTCCAATTCCCATTATACCTCCCTTTAGAAAATATCTAAATATTTGTGAAATATAATCACTACACAGAAAGAAAATAAACTTCTTTACCAACTGCTCCCTCCACCTTCACTCAAAAAAGGTTTCTCTTGTTCATTTCATAGCATCCTAACATGCAAATTACAACAGTTTAGTGTGCCAGATTCCATACCAATAACTATAACCATTCTCTATTTGTACAGCACCTTTGTGTGGGAGGAAACAGACATATTTATGAATGTTACATTTATCGTCACTATCCCCTGTGATCATTACAATCCACTCTGTGTCACTTAGAAGTACAGGAGGAAAAAATTATTAATAATGGAAAGAAAGACAAAAAAAGGCACTTGAAAAGGGAGCTCACCACTGATTTTTGACAGCAAGGGCATTTGATCCCAAGAACACTCCATTTCACAAGCAAGAATAGGATTCATCAGAAGCTCTGCATTTTAATTTTCAGGGCACCTCCAAGTGCACCATAATGTTACATTACCATTTCACCAGGATGTGTTGCATGGATTAAGTATGAAGGATCCTGAGGTCTTCAGGAAGATTAACTGAAAAGTTTTAACTTAAAGTAGCTCCGGTTATAAAAGCATTTGTAATATTTTTATGAAAGTTTTTCTCCAATTATTTAGAAGTGAATAACATATAGAAGTTTCCAAGTTTCCTAAAACCACCAGCCATGTATGTTCCCCTCATCTGTGAAGTGCTCTCTTTAAATTATATCTATATCTATAGATATAATTTAAATATAAATATATATATATATTCCATTTATGGAAATAATAAATACTTTCTGTTGAAATTATTAATTTCTTAAATGTAATCAGGTTGTATGAAAGAGGTCATGATGGTTTGGGCATCTCCCTTCTCTTAGGCCAGATCAACAATGCTCTGCCCACCAATGGTCTTCTCATCACTCCATCTGCGACTTTCCTTGTGTTCTTGAATTAAGAATCTATCCCACCCATCCCATTAGACGTCACGCATACATCACTTCTTGATCCTTTCTCCACTTCTGCTTAACTATTATAATTTATAATTTATAACCTTGCCTTGTCCTTCTAGTTTAAGCTGTGATGAGTCTCTGACACTAATTAATTTCTCTCCACAGGACTTTATCTATCTCTTCATTGAATGATTGAATGATTGATTCAACAAAAGTGAGTGGATGTCTATACATTTGTCACTGAGAAGGGAGAAGATAAATGGGATATCATTCTTCTCCTCAAGTTTCTTACTGTTGAGTAGAAAAGATCTACATGTAAACATAATTATGCCACTGTGTTATTGGCAATACAATTAGGTCCAAATATTCCCTCATTGTAGTGAATTTCAGATTATTTCCTCCTTAAGGAGAGGACAGTGGAAAGCCTTCATCTAAGAAGGGACATTTGAGCTGAACCTTGAGGACCAACTATTTTCCAGGGACAGAAGCAATTACCTGGAATTTTGGAAAGGAAAAAGTGTGAACCAAGGTCCCAAAGTCAAAACTGTGTATCTTGTTCCAGGAACAAAAAAAGGAGAATACCCTTCAGTTTTTCCTGGAGGAAAACTGCTGATAGTGGAAGAACCTCACTCTTCATGAATCTGTTGTTGATCCAGGCATTAATTATATGACCTGGCCTATGAAGGAGGAGCACAATGCACTTAACAGACAGACAGGCATGTAAACCTGCTCAGTAACCATGACCATGACTGTGCATGCCTCCCAAGTGGCTTTTAAGTCTCTATTCCCCATAATACATAATGCATCTTCTGGACATAGGTCCCCTAAGGGAATGTAACCTCAACCAACTGGCTCACTTTCTTCAAAGTCCCTGAAACCTGTAGTTAACTTCATGAAAGTCAGCTCATAGTGGAACAACAGGACTAAATGCTGGGAAGTCTGCATAGATCATTTATATAAAGCTCAAAAGCAGAAATTAAGCTCTATTTTATGAGCATGAAGAAGTAGTAATTACAACTATTTAAAAAAAAAAAAAAAGAAAGGGAGTGAGTACCATAGTATGTTCTTAAGATAAAGATATAACTAGTGGACAGGAAGGGAAGGGCCACTGTGGGTTTCTAGGTTATTGATAATAGTCAATGTTTTGACCTGGATAGAGGTTTCATGGGTGCTCATTTTACAATTCTTAATAAGCTAAACATTTTTGTTGTATGCTTCACAATAAAGAACAAATTCTTAAGACTAAAAGAACTATGGTATCTTCCCTGTCAGTAGAATCCTAGGTGAATTTGAGCACTGTCCCTAATATTCGAACAACAGAGAGCAATGGATGCACACCTATTAAGAGTACTTCCTCTTCCTATACCTTCTCTGGCTTTTGGCACCCAAAAATGATGCTCCCTTTTTGTGATCAAATAAGCCTCAATTCCTTAGCCAGTCCTGTGAATCCTTTGCATAGACATGGGATCTGATGGTAAAATGTAGTATAATCCCTGGAATCCCCAGGTCACCCTGTGGCCAATCCTGTTGAGGACTGGTATGCACAGTATTGAAGTCCAGGAGATTCTGTTTGCCTTTGGACCCTTTGGACTTTCACTAAAAGGCATATGAACTATGGAATTAGTCAGAACTGGGTGTCATCGAGACCTAGCTCCACTTCCTGAAGATGACCTCAAAACTTCAGTTTTTTCACCTATAAAACAGAGATGATAATACCTACTTCATTGTTTTTATTAGAATTAAGTGAAGCAACATACACAAAAATTCTCAGTGTCAGCCTTAACTAATGCAACTCATTATCTCCATTTGTAATGTCAGGGAGGTTCAGGCCATGGATATATACCACCCCACCTCTAATGACTGTTACCCCAAGACCCAGTCCTATACTTCTGATAAACCCTGGTGCCCAGCCCCACCATTTGGGACTCCCAGACCACTGTATATCATTAGGATCATGGGTGCCTCTTCCCCCAAGTTCCATGTTTAGTTTCTACTCCTTTTTTTCTAATACTATGTTCTTCATCCCTGACTGGGTATCTTGGTAACAACTGTGGCCAATACCATCACCTGGACTTGCCAGAAGATTTGGATCCTGCCCCTTTGGATCTCTTCAGATCAGATGTCCATTTGCTATACTTTGCAAAAAATGTAAGTTGGCTCCAGGCCTCACATTACAAAACTAACAGTGCAATTACCTAAAAGAAGCTAAAATGTGACTTGGTGTGTGTTCCCCTAGGGGCAGATTCTGAGACACGCCTCTGAGAGCGATTAGATTGTTTGGAAGATGACACTAGAAAACACTGGGGAAGGTGTGAGGAGGTAAGCCTGACAAAGGAAGAAATCCAACAGAAGTTTTAGGAGCCAGTGAACACCATGGGCAGTTGAAGGGCAGGTCTTCTCGGGGACCCTAGGAGACAGTATAAAACACAATTTAGAATTACCAACAAGTTTGATCCATCAACTCCATGTCTATTATTGGTTGAGGACTTCTTCTGGGGCATTTACTCTCTGGTACTTCCAGCTTGCCCTGCCCTTGGCTAGAAGGAAGCCACAGGTTTCCTTAATTAGCATCATTGGGAGGATGAGAGTGAATGCTGGGGGTCTCTATAGGACGTTCAGTTAGGCTAATTGCACTAGAAGAAGCTAAATGCTACACTCAACTATCATTAACATTGTTCCAGAATCTCACAAGGAAGTTTACAGATCTATCACATATGAATGTCCCCCATGTTTTTCCAGAAAAAGAATGCTGATGACAGTCACATAATGGACTTAACTGATCCAGGCTTGTCTCCTGAGCTGTGCTCAGCAATAAGATCACAGAACACAGTATTGACTATTTAACCATTAGGAAAGCATTTTAAACTCAACGACTGCTAAGGAACTGCTTTAAATAACTTGGTGGTGTAAATTGTCTCCATTTGTAACAAAGGTGAAGTAAGGAAAAACAAAATGGATGCCATCCACCCTGGAAAAATAGTTATCTTCTTTCTCCCTTAATTTTTTCCACAGCACTTAGCCAAGGGATTTCTCCAAAGTGACTTTTCCAAGCCATAACCACCTTCGCCATCTATTAGGTGCCAGACTCTTTACATAGGATATTACAACAACCCAGAAACGGAGGTGGCGTTATTCCTGCTGTATTTAAGCAACTTGCCCCACAGAAAGTAATGGTAACACCAGGATTCAAAAACAAGTTTGTTGACATTTAGATACCTGTCCTTTCTCCACACTACCTCCAGGGATGGTGTCCACAGCTCACGTGACCCTGAAGAAACTGACAAGATAAT
Organism: Halichoerus grypus; assembly: GCF_964656455.1. Lineage (NCBI taxonomy): Eukaryota > Metazoa > Chordata > Mammalia > Carnivora > Phocidae > Halichoerus > Halichoerus grypus. The sequence goes on from NC_135721.1 coordinate 10,564,558, forward strand.
TATGCAGCGCAGCCTGCCCCTGCTCTGGACTCTTTCTCACCACTAGGGAGCACCCTGCACCAGCTGTGCCTGCTCCCCGCTCTGTCCTCTGGAGCCAACTCATCAGACAGGTTTCTTCTGTGTGGGAGCGGGGGAGGGTGGCGCGCTTGTCTAGACATCCTCAGCTGACAAAGAACGGCTCTGATCATGCTTCACACACCCTTTCCCCAGTGCATAAAGGCAGGCCAGCCTGGTCACTTTGGGGAACTTGGGAAACTCTGGACTCCTCTGGTCATGGCATTCTCAAGGACCCACCACTCGGTGCCAAAAGCTTCAGCAATCCTCTGCACCTTTCAGTCATTGTTCTTCCATGAGAACTAATCAGGTCCCACTATGGAAGGTGGCGCGTGGAGAAAGTCATTTGGACAATGGCAGGACCCTAGCATACGCATTCATGCTGTCCTCCAACACTGTGTGGCTGGGAGCCTGGGCAGGCTTCACTGATGTCAGCTCTTGGTGACTCATGCTGGGCCAGGCCTCCTAGCCATGTTCATCCCAGCCCAGTGTGGGACACAGGAGACTCAGTGTGGGTGTCCCAGCTTCTCCCCTAGGTTTTGAGAGCACGCGAAATGGGAAGGTGCACATGTAACTGAAGTCAGTTGAATAAAATATTCAAACTGTCATTCAAAACAGCAACATTTGGTGGAATAATCCTGACAAAATGTCTTCTTTCCAGTATCCCATCCATCTTTGTCTTCAGATTCAACAGATCAGTCATTTTCAGTGATTCTTGCCAGCCCCTACCCATTCACTGTCCCCAGAATTATCAACCAAGCACTGCAGTTTCCATGCCTGTCCTATCTATTTTTGCTGCTAAATCTCATCCCCATGTCAACACACAGTCTGGCCACACTGTTGCTTCTAGTCTCATCTAGTCTGTGAAATCCCACAACATAGTCCAAGCTTTGGTCACTGCAGCAATGTGACCCTCTCCCCTCCATACTCCCATGTCACTGCTCACACATGTTTCTCAGCTTAGAGTTCTCCATGTTTGAAATCCAGCCCATCCTCCAAACACAGTTCGAATGCCAGCTTCTGTAAGAAAAATTGCCAGATTCCCCCACATGAAAGTGGCCATCCCTCCTTCTGACACCCAAGGTTACTTTATTTTCTGTCTCCCTCAGCCACTTCCCTTCAGCAGCCTGTTATAGACAATAGTTCAATTGTTTTTATCTCCTATGTTAGAATATACTTTTCTGCTGGATAGGTGGCAAATCCAAGCTTTGTGAAACAAAGAACAAGATGTTAAAGATTGTCCAGTCATGGGGATGCCTGGGTGGCTCAGTCAGTTAAGTGTCTGCCTTCAGCTCAGGTACTGATCTCAGGGTCTTGGGATCGAGCCCTGTGTTGGGCTCCTTACTCAGTGAGGAGCCTGCTTCTTCCTCTGCCTGCCGCTCCCCCTGCTTGTGCACTCTTTCTCTCTCAAATAAATAAATTAAAAAATCTTAAAAAAAAAAGATTGTCCAATCATATCCTGTCCAACTATTAAATGAAAAAATTGGGGCGCTTGGGTGGCTCAGTTGGTTAAGCGACTGCCTTTGGCTCAGGTCATGATCCTGGAGTCCCAGGATCAAATCCCACATCGGGCTCCCTGCTCAGCAGAGAGTCTGCTTCTCCATTTGACCCTCCCTCCTCTCATGCTCTCTCTCTCATTCTCTCTCTCAAATAAATAAATAAAATCTTTAAAAAAAGAAAAAAAAATTGAGAGCATGCGAGAGATCATAGAGACCTAATCCTGCATTTTCTGTTTCATCACTCGCCATGCCACCTCTCAATGCCTCCTGCATGGAAGAAGAGGCTCTCCACATACCATTTTGAAATGGTAAAAGAGTCCTGAGTGACTAATTTCTATAAAGAGATTTGAACGGTAGGGAGGCACTCTGTCCTGTACTTATCACCCGTCTCCCCTTCGACACCGACAACACAGATGAGACTGATTTCATTGTAGTATCATCTATGGTAATATTGTTAAATACTAGAGATCATCAAAACATCAATTGAGCACTTAATTGCACAAGCCACAGTGGCTGGTGAATTAAGGTTATTATCATCTTCACTCCTCATGACAACCCTGCAAGTGAAGTGATTATTCCCTATGTATAGCCAAATAAATGAAAGCTCAGAAAGATTTGGTAAATAAGCAAAGATTGACTTACCCATTCCCTGAGACCCATCACTCTGCCATCCACTCCCTTCATGAAAGCGGGTTTATTTTACAGAACTAAGCACAGACGGGATGCTAAAGAGGGCAAGGGAACACTCACATATCTGTTGAAATAATAAATTGAACCAGAGTCCTCTGTGTGGTTCAGAGGCACAGTGACCCTTTGGAGAGGGTTAGCCACCACTTTCACTTTACGTTGGGAATGTAACACATAAATGTGTGAGAGGATCATTCAGACGAGCTAGGTAAGACAGCATCCTATCTATAAATGTGAATATAGCTATTCAGAGAGGCTGGATGAAGTCAGCAGTTAATGAAATGAAGGGCATTAGGAAATGTTGGAATGATGAGCCTTACTTTGCTCCCAGTGTCACCATCATGATCAATTTCAGGTTACTTATGCATCTCTCTTCCCTTCTTGGACTTCTGTGGTGTCATTCTCACTAACTCTGCGATTGGTTGCTACGTCTCTTCCGAAGATGGAAAAGCTTTTCTTGAGAAAGCTGTGATTCATGCCCTCTTGCCACCCTCCCAGGGCTTGCCAGACCGGGGAGGTTGCACCATTGCTGCTTGAACGCAGATGGACATTCCAGTATGATGGGGGAAGCATTTGCTGCAAAGAAGAAGCTACTGTTCCGGAAAAGGAAACTCACTAGGCTTAGAGTCAAAACACACAGGAGACTCTGGATAGAAGCTGGATGACTGGCAAGTTGCTCCGCCTTTCTGTGCCTCAGTTTACTTGTCTTTAAAACGGGTATGACAGAGCTGACTTTACAGAATATTTGGAATTAGGTGTCTTGCACAGTGTTATCTAATAAAAATATAATATGAGGCCGCAAATGGAATTTAACATTTTGAATTGCTGCTTTAAAAACAACTGAAATTACTGTTGAGAACATACCTTATTTAATCCAATGTATCAAAAATATTATCATTTTAATGTATAATCACTATAAAACATGACAATCCATTTCTCAGATCCATACCTGAGAAGTTAAGTATGTGTTAGGATTAGTCTAGATTTAGTGCCTTCCCTGATCGTAGCGGCACTGAACCACACAGGTTTGAGAATGAGCTTTCACCAAGTCAACACATACAGCCCACGTCCTATTTAATAATCTGCCTTTTCCAGTGTGGTCAGTAACTTTCATGTGATTCCCAAATGCAATTGCATTTCTCTTTTTCATCTGGAGGCCTCCCTATAATAGTTCTGATATTTTTTTTTTCTAATCAGGATTTCACTTAAAAATAAAAACAAAGCAAGCAACTACACAGGAGCAAACCATTCGGGAAGGGCTGGCACGTGTGCAGCGGATCTGCTGACCAGCATGGCCGTGTGCGTGACCGGGCAGGTGGGCTCTGAAGAGCCATCTCCGTGCAAACCTTACTCGGTGAGAAACGTCTCTCTGTATTCACCCAGAACCACGCCAACCCCAGGAAACAGGAAGTCTGCAGCATTTTGACAACAGATTAAACTAGGTTATTCTAATGTAATGTGTGCATACTGAAAAGTGTGTTAACCTCTTCAATATTTTCACCCGAAATATGCAAAGGGAAAGTAGTGACCTAGGGGCGTGTCACATAGCAATGACTTACAGAGAGTTTCCTGGCTGGTTAGTGAAACCCTCTCTGCAGTCAGGAAGACAAGAGAGTTTCATATCCCAGCAGAAGAAACTACCCACACACCCCAATTTGAAGGTCAGACACAATGAAAAATCTCAAGTTAATGCTTAGACTACGGGGGCGCCTGTGTGGCTCAGTCAGTTAAGCATCTGACTGTTGATTTCGGCTCAGGTCATGATCTCAGCGTCGTGAGATCAAGTCCCACATCAGGCTCACATGCTAGGAGTAGAGCCTGCTTAAGATTCTCTCTCTCCCTCTGCCCCTTCCTTCCTCTCTAATACAAAAAAAAAAAAAAAAAAAGCTTAGACTATGAAAAAAGCAGCTTAAGTGAGTGAATCTTTAGTATGTTTGCTCTCTCTGTGAGGTATTATATGAAAATTCAGCTCACTTTATTTTAAATGATGAAGGACAGACCTAATGCTTTCTTTAATAAATAAAGTTAATATTGAATGAAAAGTAACCCACTTCCAACGTATAGTCACACTGAAATGAGAGGTGGACAGGAACCCACAGAACAGAAAGGAAAGAATTGAGTGATGGACAGACAGACAGGAACAGAGAGAGGTAACAGCAAGGTGCTTTCACACATCAATGTACATGTGTGTAAATTCAGTTATGTTTGTATTTATATGTGTGCAGACATGCATATGTGTATATTTATACACATAAGGTTTTGTTTTTGTTTTTGTTTTTTGTTTTTAACCTTCTAGAGGGATAGCTCTTGCTTTCTTATCATTTAGAAGTCTTATTTTGGACTTATCCAAAGAGGCTTTTAGACTGAGTTAGAGCTACATGTGATGGACGATGACTGACTAAGGTCAAGTTCATGCCCATGTACGCACTGATAATTGTGTCATAATGAGCACATCATGCCTGCAATTTTAAAGCAGTGTTAATTTCAAGATCATTACTTCAGAGATATTAAAATGTGAATCAATGTGCATCTTAAATCGATGAAATGAGGAATTGCCTTCTTTGAACTTCCTTAGAGCCTGGGTGGCATACGTGCCGTATCTGTTTTATATGTAAACCCCTATGGTGCTTCTAAACAATGTTGTTTTCCAGGAATCATAATGTAGTGGAAATCTCCAGGCTTTGGAGTCACATACTAGCTCTGAGTCCTTTAGGCAATTCTACTTAATAGTGTTAATGTGTAGGTGTTTTAAAACAGTGCATATAAATCATTGAATTCGATTCCTGGCACATGGTAAGCATTACAAATGATTAGCTTATTGAAAAAAAAATAATTGATGCTAGAACTAAGGAAGAGGGAGAGAAAGCCCTCTTTCTTTCCATCCTCCTCCTATCACCTTGTGTTGGTACGTCAGATGCGGGAGGGGCTGGACAGTATTTGTTTTCCTTCAGTTACCCCAGAGGTAAGCAGAACAATAATGTGATCAGTTAGTCAGGCCTAAGCAATCCTTACAGAGGCTTCAAACCCAAACCACAGGTGATTTGTGGCTCTTTTTACCTGATGAAAAGGAAGAACAGAATGTGGTTAACACAGGAGAGTTGCATGCCGTCCTCTAGAAGTTTCTAACGTCTGTGGATTATGGTCCAGCAGTGTCCAGTACCAAGAACACTATGCCAGGAAACTACAGGATAAGATAAAGGAACAAACAAAGGTCACTTTTTTGGTTAAAACAAACAAACAAACCAAAAAAAAAAAAGCCCTAGCTTCCTGATGTAATCCAATTTAATGAGGTGTAGAAATCCAGAGCTCTTTGAAATTTTAAAGCAATTACAACATAAATGACTCCAAAGTAAGATGATCTTATTATGGTGAGGCCATAAAATGCTAACTTCCGAATGTCGGGAAAGCAGAATGATTTTTGGCTGGTGTGTCAAAATTTATGGGAGGTTTGTGCAACTGTCGGCACCTGATTACCCTTGGAGGATAGTTTATTGCACCAAATGCAGCATTTCATTTGGGACTGTTTTTCATATTATTTTTAAAGAGGGTGGGCACCTGTTTCCATGCATCCTGAAAAGTTCCTTTCAGAATGGTGCACAATTTGGCAGAGGGCAAAAAGAGAAGATTTCAGTTTCTGTTGATAAATTGGGCCAAACCGTCTTATGGAAACCCCTATCAGCCACCCTGCCCTCTACTTGGTTGTACTAACACTGTGGTTCTCAAAGTGTGGTCCCTAGAAGCATGAGCACCACACGGGAACTTGTTAAAAAACAAACACTTGCTTGGTCTTATCCCAAGACTTACTGAATAAGAAACTCTGAATTTGTTTTAACATACCCTCCAGGGGATTCTGATGCACACTCAAGTCTGTGAACTAGTACAGTAAGATTTATCTTGTTACCGGACCCATCAGCCTACTTTAAATGTAGGAACGGACTACTGGTCCCCCCACACATACCACCTACATGCCCAGTATAGTCCGAAGCCGACAAGATTTACGGAGTTCTGATGCCCCACATCAAAATCAGTCTCAACTCCCAAGACTTCCTATTGCAGCTCTGACCTTGTGGCCCCTGACTGGTCATTGGTCACTCCACACATATGTATTGAGCACCTACTGCATGCCAGACCTCCCTCTAGGCATTGAGGTTGGAGCAGTAAACGAGGCAACTGAGTGTCTGGCTCCCTCGGGACACATTCCAGGGGAGAGAAGACAAACAGGAAAAACAAGGGGCGCTGGACCCCTGCCTCTCTCATGAGACCAGATCATTTTTGAATAACCTTGCATGTTACAGATATTTGCTGAGCACTGACTCCGCGCCAGGCGCCGAGGAAACCAATCACAGAGGGGAGTGGCAATGCCCCTTGAGGAACTCACACGTCTGGGGAAAGCATTTACAAATCGAGCTGATTTGTGTTTCAACTGATAGAAGGAAGCCTCAGTCTCCTGGGGCCATTCAGCAGACTTTGCAGAAGCTGGTGATGAAGGAGTTTCCAATGTACCATGAAACAGAACCTGAACTTCGTGAGAGAATGTTCTCCAGAGATGACGACTGTTCTGGTAACAGGATCTCTAACTGACCTCCTATGTCTGAGGTTCCCTCTGCTGCCCAGACCAGAGCCTGGGGCCTCCCTTCCCTTTGCCATATGTCCTCCAAACCCACCTCCTAAGAGACGAGTCTGGAATTTTCACCTTGGATCTGGCTGCCTGCTGACTGATCTCCCAGATGTTACCTGCTGCACCTCCCAATTGTCTGCCAGGCTGCTCGGGAAGGGGGGGTTGTTACCCTATGTTGGGGTGTCACCATAACCCCCGAGAGGTCTCCTACCCAGTGCACTGCACTTGAATTTCTGTTATCTACTTGCTTTCTGTTATCCTTGGCCTCTAAGAACACATGCTTCAGTGTGACCATCCCCCTGTGGTCTATACCAGGGGCAGAGGTTAGTCCGAATTCAGTGATGTGCTGGTAAATATCTGACAACAGCTCTCCAGGAAAAGGAAAAAAAAGTCCCAATTTGTAGCATTTGCAGGGTTTTGTGGTGTAGAAACTCCCATCGTGGCCTGCTCTAAGTGCCCGCAAGAGAGCTGGGGAGAGAGAGGGCATCCCAGCCCTGAGCAGCAAGCCTCAGCACATCACAACTCTACCCTGACATGCAGCAATTAACCTTTTTTTTTTTTTTTTTTGACTTTACATACCAAGTCAGAAGGCACACAAAACTGTTCCCTGAGGAAAATACCTCCACTGGATTTTTTTTTTTTCCCTGAGATTATAAAATCCATAGCTGTTTCTTCTGAGGGAGAAGACCCAAGCAGAGAAGACCCACGCAGGGATTGCTTATAGTCCAGGCACTATGTTAACCGAATGTTCCTTTAGATCTTTACCTGATGTTCCTTGTTCACTGATGGTGTTGACATGCTGGTGTGAAGATTACCCCTGACACGGGTTTGTAAGCCCTGCAGAAGACTTTAAACTTTGAGTTCCCTGTTACTCAAAAGTCTGGATAATGACAGCAGAGAGAGGCAGTCCTTAGGAGAAGCAGGAAGAAAGGACATGCTGTTTGCTGGACATTCCCTCCTGAAAGTCCTACAGGGACTATTAAGGATAATTTTGTCATTGGGTCCAGTGTGTCCTTGGTGATGGAAGTGGCTATCTCCTAATGCAGATGGTATCAGATGGAGTTATAAGAATGAAGGCATTTCTCAGAGATACAATCATGGTAATGCATGAGAGCCAGAGCATTGGAGGAAATATTATTGCAGGAAGAGGACAATTATATATTTTCCAGGTATTAACCGCAGACCACTTAATATTCCGAAAGAAAGGATGTGATTTTACAATGGAGAAATGCTACAGATTCTACCCTAACCAAATAATCAAGCATCACTAACAGTGAGACCACCTTACTTAGGTGTCTCTTGATGTGATTAACAGCATATGACTTGCCTCATAAAGTATTCTTGCCAAAAATGTCTAACCTGAATGTCTTTGTGATGCAACACACAGATGCATTCAGATTATGGAACATTCTACAAGACAACTGGTCTGGATTCTTCAAAAAACCTCAAAGTAAGAAAAGCAGACATTAAAAGGAGATTTAATCACAGATAATGCCTAGAACCTGGGTTGGAAAAAGCAAAACAAAAGAGCTAGAAGACTTTTTTTTCTATTATGTTATGTTAGTCACCATTCAATACATCATTAGTTTTTGATATAGTTTTTGAGATAATTTAGAAATTGGAATATGAACTATATATTAAATGGCCTTATGGAATGATTGCTAATTTTCTTGGGTCTGACAACTGTGTAGTGGTTATAATGGAGATGCTCTAATTCTTAGGAGACACATGCTGGAGTATTTAAGGGAATGAAATGTCGAGATGTCCATGAATGTTTCAGCACCCCCCCCCAAAAAAATCCCTGAATTTCTCTATTTCTAGCTCACTTCTACTCTCTCTCTAAATGGAGAGACAAAGTTAAGTGCTGCAAACTAGTAACAACTGGTGAATTTAAGTGACTGAGCATGGGTGTTCATTGCATTATTTCTTAAATATCTTATTCTGAAATCATTATCATTGTACTATTTTTTAAAACTCTCTGTAGGTTTAAAATTTTCCAAGATCAAAATCTGAAGAACTTTGATTTCCCCAGGGAAGTCTTTCTCTAGGTAAAGTTGGGCTCTCCAGGTGTACAGCACCTGGTATTTATTCTTTGTGGATGGTGCCATGGTGGAAAGTTCACATTTAGCCCTGTTAGAAGACAAACTCAAGTAGTACACAGAGTTAGTTTTCTTCCTCACTGTGCCCTCAGTGTCCAGAAGAGTGTCTGACCCAAAGTGGACACTCAGTAAGGTTGGGTCACTGAATACACGACATTACCTTTTCAGATAGCAGCCCTGTGTTTGACACCTAGTACAGACATACAGACACTGTCCCTAATCAACATCAGAGGCTTTCTGGCTGACTTAGATCAACTTGAAAGAATTAAGAGTCAAACACAAGACTTTAAAGGGTTTTGTTCTCCTCAAACAAACATTGGCTACTGCAACTCCCACAAAAGTCCATGAGGCAATCGGCTCTGTTCTTGAGGTCTCCAAAATATTTGCCCCAACCAAGGCATGAGCTACAAGTTATATAGGGAACACTGATTTATGAGTAAAGTTAATGCATGTTTTTTTTTTTTTCTTTGATTAATGGATAAACAGATTTTCAATGGGACTTCAGAGAAGATAAAATATTTTCTAAAATTATTAAAAGGAGACAAAGTCCTAGGTGAATATTGCATTTAAGAGATTGAAGAATAGTTTAAAATTATTTAGTTCAGCAGTTTTCAAAGTGGAGCCCAGGCGTCCCTCAGAGTTGTGATGAGGGCTGCCTCAGGTAGAAGATGAGAGGGTGTGGGCACCCACACTCCATTCATGCAAAGCAGCTTTCTTTTTAGGTTTTACATACTGTGCTTCCACATGAGATTCTCTGTGAGGAAAGTATTCTGATGCCAATACAAAGAGAAAGTTTTAAAACCACTGTAGTGGCCAAGTGCAAGCTGCCCCAAGATGGACCACTTTGGCATGGACATTATTTTGAGTTAAAAGCAATCCAAACCCAGCAGATTCAGGAGAAGCTCTTTACCTCCCCCTCAACTGCCTGCTTGTACCAGGAAGAAAGCTATTAACAGAGATTCCTCTTCACCTAAGAAAGCTAAGAAATGTATCTGCATAATAAGGCAACTTTTGTTTTCCAAACATCTCCTTTTAACTTACTGCTAATGGTCTTTCTCCTTCTTGTATCCTTAAACCCCTACCTCTCTCTTTAGCTCATAAGTATTATGGTCCCTCACTATCTTTGGAATTTCCATGTCTGTGTGGATTCCCTTTATAGAGATCATTAAAGTTGATTTTCTCCCATTAATGTGTCTCATGTCAATTTGATTCTTAGTCCAGCTAGGAGGACCTTAAAGGATAGAGGAAATCTTCCTCAAAACTACCAGTCTGTATCACTTCCTCTGACACTCATATCAGCCATAGTCCAAGAGGTGGAATAGTCAACTTCTCTTTGAATACATCCGTTTAAGGTGATCAAGCTGCACTCCATTGTCAGGCTATAAAGTTCTCTCTTATATTAATAGAAAATCTGCCTTCTCAAAACTGTAATCCATCCACCTTAGCTCTGTATATGGAGGATACATCCAACAAGTCTAATCCTTGTCTGTGACAGTCCCTTGGAGAACCAAAGGCAGCTGTCATAACAATGTAGATCTGTAGGTCTCTATGTTGGCTTTGAGTTAATGCCCATCCCCCAGCTCTGTCCCTGCAGACCCTTTTGTCTAGATATACTTTCTTTCAACTCTTATTTAGGTATTTTGCTAAGCACACACAATCTTCTTTTACCACAGTCCCTATTGCTTTGCCCCTCTACTCCCAATACTCATTCTCTGAATATAGGTCGGTTTTTATCATTCTTAAAAAAAATTTTTGGCATCATGAAAATGATCCACCCCATAACACATCCATATCCACAGCGTTATAATAAAAAAAGTGAGTCTGAATTCCTTTCTGACGGATCCAGTGGTCCTTTTAATGCGGCCTTGCTCTTTTTGGACTTCTGACAGAACCAGAAATATAACAAGGCAATTACCAGTTCCTCTGTTACCTGCCGTCTTGGGGTGATTAAATCCGAGGTGTGTATTGTTTGCATTGTTTCTGAAGCTGCTGTAGAAGAATCCAATGTTCTAGAAGTCAAACCTGAGCTTGTTTACAGGAAGAGCTTTTCATCATGAACTCCTGACACCCCTGGGTGGTTTTCTGAGTGTTTTCACAAATCCTTGTTACACGGCTACCACAAACTGGTAAAACAGGATTTAGGTGTATGCTGCATGATGTGTTGGCACAGTTGATAATTTTTGAGATTGAAATTTATCTTATTTACTTATTTCAAAACTCTTTGCCATACTGGCATGATTTATCAATTTTGGAAGACAAATAATGGTCTTGCAATTCACCTTTAAAAAGATTGTTTCATTTTTAGTCATTATGACATAATTTTGATAATGAAAATGATTTAAAAAAATAAGGGATTAAGAAATATTTTAGGAAACCAGAGGAGGTTAGGTGGCACAGTTGGTTAAGCGTCTGACTCTTGGTTTTGGCTCAGGTCATGATCTCAGGGTCATGAGACTGAACCCTGCTTTGGGCTCCCTGCTTGGGATTCTCTTTCCCTCTCCCTCTGCTGTTCCCCACCAAGTGCTCTCGCTCTCTCAAATAAATAAATAAATCTTTTTTTTTTAAAGAAATATTTTAGGAAATCAAACTTAAACTACAACATGTAATTTTTTTTAGCAAAACAGCACAAAAATAATTGATTTCCCAGTGCAGGTTGGGTGTCTTTCTGGAACAGAGTCTAGGAACGAGTGCATCTAGTGTAGGGGGTGAGGTTTAGGTACATAGCTGATAAGAAGGAACATTATTAAGCCAACTACCATGAGCTTAATGCAACAAGGAAGTTCTCTGTTGTAAAACACACATTTCAGAATTATTCCCACCAAGAGTGAGAGGGCTGGAGTGTGTACACTCAGAGTCATTTGGACATTGATTAGGAGTATCCCCATGACAGAGACTGTAGTACTGGGAAATTCCTGGACTGTGTTGCTGGCCGGAGTAGGTTCTCCCAGCTTGAGAATAGCCCTCAGAGATGCAATTGCTGGTCACTGGAAGTCAGCCTGCCTCTCAGGTTATGAGCAGGGAAACCAACAGCATGTGTTACAAGCCCATTTATTTTCAAATGAGGAAGATATTGAAAAACAAAGGAAGAAATAAACTAAAAACACATTCACAAATATATACATATTATATACACGTATATATGCATACATCTCTCTCTAGGTATATATCTATCTAGATAGACAGATAAATATATATACACATGGATAAAGGTCAGACTGAATATCCACACTCTAGCTTCTGTATAGTTCAGAAAATCCATCGTATTGCAGTGATATTTTATTTTTTAATTTATTTTTTATATTAACATATACTGAATTTTTCATTTCAGAGGTAGGATTCAGTGATTCACCAGTTGCATACAACACCCGGCGCTCATTACTTCAAGTGCCCTCCTTCATGCCCACCTTACCTAGATGAACTGCTCAGTACTATCTTTGTGATATTAATTGAAGATCCATCATTTAGAGTTTGATGTGGCTTCCCAAACAGGTCTAAAACATTCCTCTGAAGTTAACGAAGGGGTACTTCTCACATCTCAGGCTACAGGGAGGACTAAGAGCTATCACCTCCTACACCACAGTATAAATGAGTTTCATTAGATTCCATTCTTCCTGATACATATGGGAGGCAGCAGTGTGGGAGGAACAAAAGATTGCTGAAGTTATTAGGCGAACTCCTAATGATATGCCTGATACTCAGCCCCTGCCATTCTTCAAGTACCTACTTCTAGGGTTATCTGTTCTGCTATAAAAGCTCACTCCTTGAGCCTTATCCCTTTGGGCTCAGGGCAGCATCCTATCCTTAATGAGGGCCAATTTCAGAGATCCAGATGTGGCAATGAAACTAACCGTAATCAGCCGACTGGCTATGTTCCCTGGTCTGCCCTTCCAGTAATTAGCCTCCTGCCTCTTTCCTGCGCCCTTGTACTTCACAGTTATGCCCCCCTACTCCACATCCACACCTTCCTACTCACACCTGTCTTTTCCCCTGGGCCTGAGTCCCTGACTTGAAAGGCAGCGCAATACCTCAGTTTCTCTTGGCAGGAACTGCTATCTGTCCACTCCCTCCCCCTTCTAGCCTAGAAACTGAGACTCTGCTAAATCTGGCCAGGCGCTGCCCTCTCTGCCTGCCTGGCTTTCTTCTATTTCCAGACCTCCAAGTCCCAGCTCTCTGTCTGGCACCTCTGCCTGGCTTTCTTGAACCCCACCTTTCCTCTCAACAAAGAACCGAAGGCGGTTCCTATTTCAGCTTCTCCTGCATCACACCTGCCCCGGGATCCAAGGCTCAGGGCAGCAGATGATCAGCAACCAGCGGGTACGAGGAAGGTTCAGGGCAAGAGAAAACAGAAACCAGATGATATTGGGACCAGCGAAGTAAAACAGAAGCTGCAGCTTTTGCCTCTGCCATGGATGCATTTATGCCCCTTCTATCCTCGGAATAGAGTTACCTTCAGGAGCAGACACACTCTAGCAGAAGCTTGGGGTGAGAAACTAGGCTATGACTGCTGTAGGCACCTACTTTGCATTTGACTTTTATCCCTGGAATTAATATCCATGGATAAAAATAGATTTTCTTTTGAGAACTTTACCTTGGTGGCATATGTTCATCATTAGAGCTCTTAAAAACATGAGATTTTATTTCCCTTATCTAATAGCAGAAAATGGCCCAAAGCTCAAACTCAGTGAAATAAATGTTGTATTTTACTTTTATCTAAAAAATTCATCTGCTTTTCAACCTGTCACAACATAGTGGGACAAAATGAAGAGTCAATTTTAATACACGGCTAAGTGAGACCTAAAGGCTGGAAAACACTCTTAGGGCCAGAATGCTGGAGTCCCTGCTCATCCGCTTCAGCCCCAAGGGAGAGCAGGAAGTAAAGACCTTCGGCCTGAAGTCTGAGCTGGCAAATTCCTCAGCAAAACTGGCTCTCCCCTGCCTATTTCCAGGCAACTCAATCCCCCCAAGCAGGTCTAGTCTGGAGTTCTCATTGTTGCTCCAAGCAGTAAAAGATGTGACTGGTAAGGGCTTGGGGACATCTGTGCCCTGTGAGCCACACCTCCCTGTCACACCCCACGGTGCTTTCCTCACTCCTGATGTCCTCCAGGTCCCTCCTGGGATAAGTTCTGGCTCTGAAAGCATTTCCTTTCTCTACAGGCTGGGCCTATGAGCTGTTGTTTGCTAAGTCCTCTTCCTGAGAGCTAGAATCTTCTCCATGCTTGTCTTTAACCAGCCTCTAAAACCCCCCACCCTGGCTCCTCTTACACACACACATGCACACACACACACACCACTCCCAAGTGCTGGCTATCTCAAAAGACATAGACCAACTGGAAACACGGTGCAAGCATCCAGCCATGCTCTGCCCATAAGCATCATCATTTCCAGTAAAGGTTCTTTATCTCGAGCACCATATTCTTGACTTGTTTCCCTGAAATCTAACTTAAGCTCAAAGCACACTCCACTTCTGTGCTTCCCTGGATGCTATAATTGTGACTGTTGGCTACCAGTCACCAGCCAGCCTTAGAGCCAGGCCAGTCCCTGGAGCTGCCTTCTGATTCCTGCTTCTTGCCATCCATCACTAATGAGATTCCAGAATGCCTTATGGATGAACCCACATGCATTACAGCTGCAGCTTGCCTATCGTTTTAACCTTCCCAAGAACCTGATAGGACATAAGAGAAACATTTTTTTATCTTTTTTACAGATGATAAAACCAAGGCATAGGGAATAGTTCAAGATGCCCAAGGCCATCTATTGGGAATATGTGACAACAAACTGGTGTCAGAAAAATAAATCACTTTCAGCAATTTTTTTTTCCAGAGCCACCTGGGTCCTCAAAATCAGGAGTGAAAAGCCTTCCCACTAGCAAAACGCATAGCCCACCAATTTCTATTAAGTATTTATGGGTGGAATAAACTCTGCCCCAAGCAGGCAGCCATTTCATATGCAGAACCAGTTTAAGTTGGTTTATATCTTCTTGTCCATCAATATCACTATTTCTAAGAAATATAAATCCATATATCAGCACTGACTTCATTCCTAATGGCAAGTTGGAGAAAAAAAATAGCTGAAAAGAGCTCTATATCATTTTTTAATTATGAAGCAAAAGTGACAGTTCATCTGGAACATTGTCAAGCCAGGATAAAAAGATGATCGAGATTTGGTTTCTAAAAACATTTCTGAAGGAAAAAAAAAAAAAAAACTTACTCTGAAACACACAAAGGCCATATTAAAGGCCAAGAGTTGTGTAGCCATTTTCCCCAAGGGAAATGGCTTTGGTTTTGTTTGCTTTACTTGCACATTTGCATGACACAAAAATAGGACACAAATATTTTTTGCTTCCTGACCAAAGATTTTGAAGCCAAAAGATCTAATGTTTTATGGCATGGTAACGGCCATGAGATATGGAAGCAAAGTAGAGATGCATTTTGTTTTTGGTACCTAGCTTTGCTGCTGATACTCAGATATAAGTCTCTTAGCTACAGTGCAGGACACATTTTGTCTAGCAGTTACCACTCCTGAAATAAGGACTGGTCTGAAAAGGACTCTTGCCGGTGGTGGGTACTATACTCTAGCCTTTGTTTAAAACAATGACAGCAAAAAGTACTTGCCTTCAAGAAGCTCGGAACTTCTGAGGACAGAAAACAAGAAGCCAGATGGATCACTGGGCCATAAGGTAAGTGCAGTAACAGGATTGAGCCGGGGCATGGAGGGCTTCCAAGGAAAGTGCACCCCCAGCCACAGGGGCCAGGGAAAGTGCTGGAGGAGGTGAGCTCTGCACAGCTTTTCCACTCTCCCTTAATATTTTCTGTAAATGCAGGTTACAAAAGATGTTATCAGAAGTCGCTTCCATCTGCGAGGCAACATGATGCAAAAATGTGATCATGGCGGCCCAACAGCTCAATCAGGAAAGGCCAGTCCCAGCGTAGGGATGAATGCACCATTTTCAGATGCCACTTCCTAAAAATGCAAATGTAAAAATACTGACCAGGCAGAAAGGGAGGCAGAGAGGAATGCAAAGGATTCTCAGAGTGAAAGGCATGTAGGTTTTCTATAACTTGTGCTAAAGCAGAAGCTCTGGTTGTTCATTTCCCCCACTCCTAAAAAAATTAAAAAAAAAAACGTCCCTTTAATCTTTAGAACTAAGCTTGTAATTAAGAGGTCAGGATAGAAAAAGGGGTCCAGAAGGAAAGCTGAAGTATTACACAGCTAAAGAGGATCTGCCTACTCTTTAAGAATACAAATGCGTCCCTCTTAAGGGCCCCTTCCATTAATATATGTGTGAATCTGAATAAGCCACAGTAATAGGATTTATGATGTTTCCTATATACACACCACACTGTACAGGTGCAGAAATGGTACAAGGATTGCTGGGTGAGAGCACGAGTCAGCCATGGGTTGCAGCGGGCAGGATCTCTATCTACAGCTAACTATATCCATATCATTTGTTCTCTATTGGTCAGACATCAAATGTGATTTTCTGTGAACAGATTCTCCTGCTTCTGCAACACAGCTAATAATGGTAATAACACAATTCCCCGATTTTCAAGATATTTTAGGTCAAGTGTATGAGCTGTATCTTACAACAATCCCAAGCAGACAACACAGGCATGACTGACTGAATCCCCTAAAGCAAGATGATTTGGCTAAGGTTGGGGATCAGTGATGGCAGTAAAACTAGCCACTTAATAGGAAACCTAAAATAGTTTGACCGGAGTTATCCCTGGACTTTGCCTGGGGGATGCTAATAGGTGAGAAGTTCAAATTCACAGCCCTAGCCAGAGACAAAAGAAAAGAAAAGAAAAAAAAAAAAAACAACAAGCAAAACAAAACACCCAAAAAACAAAAACAAAAACAAACAAAAAACAGCCTCCAATATATAGTTTCTTTACCTTATTTTTTTTCCCCTTCCAAGAATGTCTACTTCCTCAAGTAAGCCTAAATTCATAATGATCGATTTTGGAATTTTTAGTCCATTGGTATGTTTTCCTCTCCCTCATTTTTTAAAATAACAACTTTAGGGGCATCTGGGTGGTACAGTCGGTTAAGTGTCTGACTCGGTTTGGGCTCAGGTCGTGATCTCAGGGTCGTGAGATTGAGCTCCGCGTTGGGCTCCACGCTCAGCTCGGAATCTGCTTGAGATTCTTTCTCTCCCTCTCCTCTGTCCCTCCCCCTGCTTGTGCTCTCCACCTCTCTCTCTTAAAATAAATAAATCTTTAAAAAAATAAATAAAATAACAAATTTATTGAAATAGAATTCACACACCATAACTCACCTATTAAAATGTACACTTCAATAGTTTTATATATCATGCAATTTACCTAAAGTGTACAATTCAGCGGGTTTCTAGTATATTTGCAGAGTTGTGCAACCACCACCATAACATCTTTAGAACATATTTTATCCCTAAAAGGATTCCTATAGCCGTTAGCAATCTATTTCTCTCCACTGCCTCCCATCATCCCCTGACCATCACTAATTGACTTCCTGCCTCAATGAATTTGCCTATTCTGGACATTTCATAAAATGGAATCATATATCATGTGGCCTTTTGTGACTGGCTTCTTTCACTTACCATGATGTTTTCAAGGTTCATCTACATGTAGCCTGTGTCTATACTTTATCCCTTTTCTTTGCTGAATAATATTCTACTGTATGGATACACCACTTTCATTTATCCATTCATCAACTGGTAGACACTTTGCTTCTACCTTTTATTATTATGAAAAATGATGCTATGAACATTCAGGTACAAGTCTTAGTGTGGACATATGTATCCATTTTTCTTGGGTATATCACCAGGAGTAGAATTATGGGATCACATGATAATTCTGTTTAACATTTGATGAATTGCCAAACTGTTTTCCAAAGTGGCTGTGGATTTTAAATTCCCAACTACAGTGTATAAAGATTCCAATTTCCCTGTATCCCTGCCAACATGTAGTATCAACTCGCTTTTATTAAAGCCATCCTAGTAGGTATAAAGTGATATCTCAGTGTGATCCCTGAATTTGTAAAAGTCTACTGAAAATATGAACACTAATAGGGTATTTATGAACAGTAGTAATTACTGTCAATGTCTGTTGGTTTGGTGACAATGGCAGGAATGTGCTTCAAAATAATGGAAGAGAGGGTAGGGTTGGGAAGGACAGTCTAGATGAAGCAAGTCTAATTATGAGTTGTAATTGTTGAAGCTGGAGAATAAGCATGGACATTTATTATGCTGCTTTTTTCAATGTTTGGAATTTTCGATTTAAAGCAGTTTTTCCTTTTAAGTTTACTGCAATGTCACGTTAGAAATGTTCAGGATGCTGGTGTGTAATAACACCTAGATTTGGAGAAGTGGGCTCATTTAAAATGATCACATATTCTCAAACCAATTTCTTATCCAACTCAGATTTAATTTACCTCTATAAAGCACTTACTTTTTTCCCCCTATTTCCAGTAGGCTTATCAATTGCCTTAATGAAGAAAATGGAAATAAAATGGGAATTGAATAATTTTCTCTGATTTCATCATCTTTTGCTAGATTCCCCTTGACTCTCAGTGGTTTCAAACCTCTGAATAAACAGTGCTTTGTGAATGATATTTAAGACAGTCAGGAGCTTTTAAACTTTCTGATTGACATCCATGGTTAAAAATGTACTCCACAAAGCAAATCAGTACTCACATATATGTATATATAAATATGAGAAAAAATTTATCCTGCTTTTCTATTCTTCCTGAACACCTATATCATATTCTATTTACTTCTTTTTTTATTGTTATGTTAATCACCATACATTACATCATTAGTTTTTGATGTAGTGTTCCATGATTCATTGTTTGTGTATAACACCCAGTGCTCCATGCAGAACGTGCCTTCTTTAATACCCATCTATTTACTTCTTAATTCTGGTCATGATACATTAAATTGATTTCATAAACACAGTGACCCATAGTTCAAAAAAGTGCTTTAACAAATATCGTTTTAGATGGAAAAATAACAATCTCTTCTCTTCTTGAAGAATCTAATAAAGCTTTCTTGAGATTTCCCCAACAACTGTGTTTAGTT
The DNA here is from genome assembly GCF_964656455.1 of Halichoerus grypus. Taxonomy (NCBI): domain Eukaryota; kingdom Metazoa; phylum Chordata; class Mammalia; order Carnivora; family Phocidae; genus Halichoerus; species Halichoerus grypus. The sequence continues at coordinate 10,583,569 of NC_135721.1, forward strand.
AACAAAATGATCAAATAATTCTTCATTAAATCAAACCAGCGTCTCTAGTACTTTATTTTACTCACATTTCTTCTTCCATTAACATCAATATTTACATTCATCTCTTGTTCAGTGTTACACTGGGTCTTTGGTCTACTTTATTTCCATGTATGGCATAACAAGCCAGAAGTGGCTCAAAGACTAATAGAGACATCTAGAATATTTATATAATTGAATACAACCTCCTCTGATTTCGATAAAACACTGTAACCAACAGTTATCAAGTGATTTGCATAAAGAGACCACCAGCATTGATACTAAAATCCAGAACTTCACATTCCCAGCCCAAGTCCACTACACAAAGCTTCAATGGATGAATTTCTGATGATGTAAACAACTGTCATTCAGTTTTGTAAGAAGGGGTTACTTTGATGTAGATGCTTCAATTACTATTTCCTCTCCAAAGTCTGATCGCAACACGAGCTAAACTGAAATCAAATGATAAGAAAATTGTGTCCCTCAACAAAGGGTAAAGAAAGAAAAATGAAACAATGCGTTATTGATCTTAAAAAACTGTTTTCATAAATGCTCCACACTTAGTTCTCTTTAAATGCTAATTGTACCATTTTCAAACTCACTTCTGCCATTTCCACATTATTTTTACAATGTTTTGTTAAGAACTGCATACAACCTTCAACAAAATTGGATTGAAGTTACTAATGCCTTACTGTTCCTAAGGCACCTGCTATGGGTTGTAGTGGGTTCTACCAGAAAGATATGTGAGGTCCTAACCCCCAGTACTTCAGAATGTGACCTTATTTGGAAGGAAGGTCTCTATAGAGGTAGTCAAGTTAAGATTAGGTTATTAGAGTGATCCCTAATTCAAAATGACTGGTGTCCTTATAAACAGGGAAAATTTGGAGACAGACAAACACAGGCAGAGAACACCATGTGATGATGAAGGCGGAAATCTCAGTGATGCTTGTGCAGGCCAGAGATGCCAGCATACTACCAGCAGCTAGGAGAGAGGTGTGGAACAGGTTCTCCTGCACAACGTCAGGAGGAACCAACCCCACCAACATCCCAATCGCAGAATTCTAGCCTCCAGAACTGAGACAGTACATTTCTACTGGTGAAGCCCCCCAGTTTGTGGTACTTTGTTACAGCTGACCAAGCAAACTAATATAGTGCCTCTGCTGGAAAACTGAGATATTCCTGAAAATGTTAATTCTTCCTCACAAGTTAGCACTGACCTTCAAGTTTTCATGGATGAGCTCTGCAGAACAGTAATGGGTATTCAGGACAGCCCTGGGGACCTTGGTCCCTCCCATGCCTTCTTTCCAGCACTGATGCCTGATGCCCTGTCTCACACGCCCAGAACTCCATTCCCTTGTTTCCTGAACAAACTTTCCTATTCCAAGTCTTACAGTCACATGTAGATAACTAAAACTCATCATCCTTTCGTAAGCCAAATACATTTGTGCTTCTTTTGCTCTCATCCTCGGTACTGATCTCAGCATTGTGACATTTTCAAAAGAAATCCAAACTGAAAACCGAAACCCCAAAAAGTCATGTAGATGTTTTCTGAAAGCTGCCTTGATGGAGAGGGTCCATCAGCCTACACATTATAACCCACAACACTGCCACCATGGGTATTCAGTTATTTGTTTACATATGTCTCTGTCCATTAGATTGCCCACTCTATCGTATTTGTCTTGTATCCTCATGCCTAGTCCATTACAGCGTTCAGGAAATGTTTTTCCTGATTTAATTAACTTCCGCATGCAGGAACATTCTGATTCAAGGAATCTACTCATTGATCCTAGCTCTGTTCTGTGAACACACAGATGAGGTCTAACCTGTTTCCAACACGAGAGACTTTACAGTATGTAATAACAATTAAATTACTGTCAGCATCTTTTTACCTTTACCTTAGCACCCTAAGATTTACCAATTAGCCCAGGCCTGTAAAAGTCTTCATGAAAAGTTTCTCACAAGATCACTTTCAGATTCCTCATCATCACTTTTATTTCTACACTGGGCAGTGGAGAGCCCTCTTCCTTTTCCTACACTCTGTACCCCTGTAAATGTGATTTCATGTAGGGAGATCTCCCACTCAGCTTTATTTCATGCACTCCTCCTATACGGGGACTGTGTATATTTCTGCACAATTTCTGCATGCAAACATTACAAAGGACATAGTCCTACAGCATCTCGTTTACAGTGTTTCTGTAGGATGGCAGCTGTCTACTTCCTGCCTTCACTGGATAAAACTTCAACCAGCTTTGTAGCCACAGTCTCCTTCCACTCAAGAGGTATATATTGAGGAACCTTGTCAAATTCCTTTTCCTTGCCCGTACGAAGATTCACCATGTTTACGGCATTCCTCTGTTTCATGAGAGAGAGGTGGTGTCGGGAGGGGAGAGAAAGATGAAAAACTGTGAAGATGAACTTAAACTTTTATCCCTTTTGCAGTGATTGTTCTGTCAGATTCTTCCCTGACTCTCTTTTTCTCTCCTCTTCAAACTTTTAATCCCTTGAAGCCATATGGGTTCTTTCTTCAGATCTACATGATGTTTCCCACAGGGCACTTAACACTCTGTCACTGAGGAAGAATATTGATCCTGGGAAGGACACTAATTTAAGTGTTGGTAGCCGATTGCATAGAAATGTGACCACATTGCATTCACTTGTTTAATCTCTTTATTCTGGCAAGTTGGCTCCCCCTTCCTTAAAAAAGAGTGATTGTATCTGCCTGTTACTGGAGAAAAGACATGTGAAACCACCTGTGTGGATACATCTCTCCATCAGAAACTGCTCTCCCCCTATCACTGAGATATATAAAGCCCTTTTAGGGCTTTTGAGAACCAGTATTGAATATGAAAGTTGAAGAGTTCATAAAATTGCTAGCTGTCTCTAACCGAATTCGACCAATATGGAGATGTCACAGTAGTAATATAAGATTTGTCAAAGATCATTCTACCTAATGTATCCACCCATCCATTCTAGCAGTTATAAGAACATATCGGGCACTGTGCCCTTGCTGTGAGAGAGAAGAGATTAACCAGACACTGATTATATTCTCGGAAAGGCCATAGTCAATAACAGAAGAGAAAACAAGACATTTAAATCAGATGATATAAAGAAGACCCCAAATGTGCTTAGAGACATAGTCACATGCAAGTGCCAAAATTAGCTCTGAAAGCAGAATAATATTTGAATAATTAATAATGCAGGGAACCTTTCAGGAGTGAGAAGAGAATGAATAAACTCTCCTGGGCAAGAAATCAAGGAACTCATGATAGGAATACATAGTGCATTCCAATTAGTGAAAGAACCACATGATGTTGTGTAGTTGGGATCAGTGTTGCCACACACCAAATCAGGTCAGCATGCCTGCATGAGGAGGGCCATATTTGCGCGGGAGATGATGTTCCAATGAGGGCATGTGAGTCATGAAACAAGATAAATTACTTGTGCTCATTCTTGTAACTCCTAATAAACAGCAACAAGCAAAACCCCAAGCTCTTTAAAAACTGCATTAGTTGAGAGCAAATTGGAATTGTTTGTGGGTGCCTGGGCAATGCCCCTGATGGTCTCAAATATATATTTTTTTAAACTGTGATACCCAGGGGTGCCTGGGTGGCTCAGTTGTTTAAATGTCTGCCTTTAGCTCAGGTCATGATCCCGGGGTCCTGGGATCGAGTCCCTGTATCTGGTTCCCGGCTCAGCAGGGAGGCTGCTTCTCCCTCTCCCACTCCCCCTGTTTGTTCTCTCTCTCTCTCTCTGTCAAATCAATAAACAAAATCTTTAACAGATTAAATAAAAAGATAAAACTGTGATACCCATAAGAAAATAAAATTTCTACTGGAAAAAGATTAAGTTTTGGGGTTGGGATAAGACCAGGTTTCAAATCTTTTCAGGTTGTTCCTTTAACATATGTCATGTTATAAATAATATAACATGCAATACACAATAGGGTTACCAAAGGTGTCAGAAATGCTCAAAAATTCAAAGTAGCCTACTGGTATATGATGCATGATGTGCAGAAAATCTTGGAAGAAATCAGCAAACTTTCCTCCTCATCCTCTTTCTAAAGGTGGTTTGAAAGGGAAAGAAATGGTCTATAGAGGGACTGTTTCAGATCTTGTTAGGGAGAAGAGCAGTGGTATAGATGAGTTCCAAAGACATTTTCCTCCAGACAATGTACTGAAATATCAACTGTGTGTACATATACACAGGATATATGGCAAACTTGAAAAGCAAAACCCACCTTCCTCCCTCAGTGAATTGGTTCCCTTTCAGGAGCAGCAAGAGGCAAAATTGAGAAGACATGATAGGATTGTCAGAAGACACAGTGTCTCGTTCCCGCTTAAGAGAGACAAACAGCTTTCCAGAGGCAGAGAGAAGCCATCTCTAGGCAGCCAGCCCAGTCCTTCTAAACAGGGCTTCTATGTTTTATGGTTCTACCAGTTTTCTTCCTAACAAAGCAAATCCCTTTTTATCCTCAGAATTTCTTTTGAGAGTAAAGGTGTTTTATATCAACCAAGTCCACCTTCTATAAAACAGAAGAGGATTTACCTTAGAGCTAAGGAACTTAGAGCTGCTTAATTTCACAAACATGGGCTTAATTCTATATTAATATAAGATGCAAATATAAAATATTCTTTAACTTATAACAAACTCCCTAAATTGCATAAGCTTCAAGTCTTAAGGTGCCCCTGAGTATACAAGATACAATATTAGTGTGATCAAGCCAATTCTCTCTTTCAAACCCTCTGGCTCCCTGCTCCCTATGTATGAAGTGCCAGTGACTGTCATCTCCCGCCTCATTTGTCACCACTCCCTTCCATTCACCATTGCCCCTGTGTCATTCCTTAATCAAGCCATGTCACACTCTGGGAATCTTACACTAACAGTTTTCTCTAGCTGGAATGCTGTGTGCCCTGAAGTGCCCTTCCACCATTCAATGCCATTGTCACTTCTGCAAAGCTCTCCCAGGGTCTGTAGAGACAAGATCTCCCATCTCCAGAGTATTTCCAGGGCATTTTGTTCATTGTCTATTCTAGCACATTCTATATTGCCTTGTAATTACCTATTGTGTGTCCCCCTCACCCACACCCACATGCACACACGCACACCACAAGCAGGAGCACATCTTAATTATTTCTTTACCCTGAAAGCTTAGCAGAGTGCCTCATACCAGATGGTGTTCAATAAGGAGCTGGTGGAATCACGGGTTCCAGGACCCCTCAAAAACCTCTACTCCACTTCATTCTGTCCTAACATATTGAGGTTAGACATGGGAGGAAATCACTCATTGATCCTGCTCTCCACCCACAAGCAAATTTTCATTTTCTCTCACATATCAACTTTATCAACCCTCCTGCTTTTATCCTCCATCTATTGGAGTCACAAAAACCTATTTCAGAATAATTCTGCAACATCATCTCCTCTTCCACAAGCTAAGGACATATGAAAATTTGAGTTTAATACGTAAATGCTGTGGATGAAAGTTTTCTAAATCATAAAGGCCGATTGAATTACTTTGGTTTATATCCACTCTAAAAGAAGCTGGGCAGTTTCACTGATTTTCAATGGCAACCTCCATCCATATATCTGGGGAGGTCACTCGCCACCATGTATGCGGACGTGGGCAAACATTCCGACTCAGCAGGAGAGAGGGGATGGTGATGCTGACCTCTATTTCCCCCACTGACCAATTCATTCATTCATTCCTCCAGCAAGCATTTATTAAATATCTACTAAGTGCCAGGCACTGTGTTGTAGTTGGGGATATAGGTTAACTAGACATGATCCTTACTTAGTCAAGGGATCTAGATTCAGAGTGGGTAGAAAGTTTCCTATATAAATAGTTACAGCCCAGTTTAAGAAATGCTATAGTAGTAATGCTTGGGGGTGGAGGAAGTTGACATAGGCTTGGAGAGGAACTTTGTATTGGGTTGTTTGGTTTTTTTTTTAAGATTTTATTTATTTATTTGACAGAGACATAGAGAGAGAGCACAGATAGGCAGAGCGGCAGGCAGAGGGAGAGGGAGAAGCAGGTTCCCCACTGAGCAAGGAGCCCGATGCGGGGCTTGATCCCAGGACCCTGGGATCATGGCCTGAGCCGAAGGCAGTCGCTTAACCGACTCAGCCACCCAGGCACCCCTGTATTGGGTTTTGAAAGATGAATCCAGTTTGAAATATTCAAGATAGGTACCATAAAGGGTTTAGACATTATCCTGAAAGCATGGGTGTCCACTGCAGGGTTTTAAATAGGAGAGGCATGATCTTTAGAAAGATCACTCTGGTGGAAAAGGAGAAAATAGAATATGGGGATGTCAGGGTGAAGACGTGGAAAGCACTTAGCAGGAATTTCCATAACCTAGATGATTAGTGATGAGGGTTTGGAACTAGGAAAGTAATAAAGGTCATGGAGAAAAAGGAAAGAATTTCAAAGATATCTAGGAATAAAAATCCATGGGACACTGTTCTGGTTGAAAGTCAATGGTGAGAAGAAAGTGTCATTAAGAGTATTTCTGAGATTTCTAGTTGACACTGAAGTAGAAGGTAAAAACCTAAGCTAGTGACAATTCAGGTATGAATTATCTAAAGGCAGTAGAGCCAGAGAGAGAAACCAAATGATTGACAAGGGAGAAACTTACAATCACCTTAGAGGAACAGGGAAGGAAATGAGGTCAAAAGTACAGAGGAGCTGATGAAACAGAAAGCTTATATAATCAGAACCTGAGATGCGGAAAAAGAAATAGATCAGGAAAATCCGTTCATAATCAAAGTTGTGATTTATAATGAAAAGATATGAAGCATCTGCTTTTATGCGATGCTGAGTTTGTGAATGAAAATATCTCAGTTCCCACAAACATGTGCTTCTTCCCCATCTCCTAGATCAGGACAGAAAGGGTCTCATGGTGACAGCAGAGAATCAGGTCTGGCTCTAATTGATGAATCAATCTCTGCAATGAAGAATCTGGAGTAGATAATTCACAAGAGTTGGGGGTTTAAATTAGCTTCATTTTAGATGATTATTCATAGGTAATGGACCCCAAAGTCCAGGGAAATCATCCCTGAAAAACCAGCTTCATCTCAAGAAAAAGTGCACATTAGGGTGGGGTATACACCTACAGAGCTCTCAACTCATGACTGGGGCTGAGGATTCCATGTCTGAAAGGAGGACTATTTTCAAAGCCCATGGCAATGTTTAGGAGGCTGTTTGAAAGAGATATAAAATCAAGATGCTGTACAACCAGTTATTTCATGACTCAGCTGTGTGACATTTAAGATTGTCACTTATTTTTACTGACTCAGTTTTCTCATCTGTTAATGAGGAATAATCATGCACATTCTTTGAACTGTAGTCAAAATTAATTGAGACCTAAAAGGCCTAATGTGGGGGACCTGGGTGGCTCAGTCAGTTAAGCATCCTACTCTTCATTTTGGCTCAGGTCATGATCTCAGGGTCGTGAGATTGAGCCCTGTGTTGGGCTCTGTGCTGGGCATGGAGCCTGCTTAAGATTCTCTCTCTTCTTCTCCCTCTTCCCCTCCCCTCCCTCTCTCTCCCTCTCTAAAAAAAATTTAAAAATAATAATAAAAGGCCTAATGTAATGTCTCACATACAGTGAGTACTCAAGGCTGATGACTAGCTTTCCACTTGATCGTGTGTTCTTTTTGTTTTACTGTGCTTTGTTTGCACATGAATTGCTCTAGGCTGGTGTGTAGGGATGAGCCTCCCATTGGAAAAATTAATGGAACTAGCTGTGAAAAGATGGGACTTAGGCAGATAAACACAAGGGAGTTAGGTCACGGGGCTGACGAACTGGAATTTATAAATAAATGTTCCCTCTACATGAGTACTGATTTCCACTGAAGGAAACAATGACAAGGCCAGAAAGTCACTTGCCAATGCTGTCACGTGTTTTAATGATGCACTCAATCCCTACAGCTTGGGTCTGTGCCAACAGAGGAGACTCAGAATGGCCAAGGCTGGCCCGTGGGCATGATCAACCCACCAACCATCTAGAGATAGGGCAATTACTCACATTTTTATGGACAGCTAATTGCTAAAGTAGCAGCTTGCTTGAAAGACAGAAACATCCTTTTGGATGCAAGCTGTGTAATGAGGGAGTTGCTTGACTAAGCAAATTTTGGGTTAATGGAAAACAGACCCTTCTGTCACCATGAGCAGCGTCTGCCTGCGTTAAGATTAAATTGTGTATATTGCTGACTGCCCTATATTTTTGCATCAAAAAGAGAGCAGAGAGATGACATTTGCAGTAATTTGGCTAAGGGCTATAGCAACCTAATTAGAAACATTCAGTGCTACAAGTTCACAAAATTGTATTGTGGCAATTGCTCTTAAAAAATTCAATTCTGAAAATGCAATAAGCAAAACCCGAAACTGGAAGATACCTTCACATGTGTTCTGATGAAATGTTCTCTATTAGAAGCCAGAACACAGAAAACTCCAGGCCCCCAAAGCCAGGAGAATGGAGGCCCCTATGTTCTTAGAGCCAGATTGTCCTATCTGAGTCAGCCTGGTTCCTGGAATCTTGAGCCCCACCTGCACTCAGGCTGCTTCTCTCCTCTTCCACTCCATGACTCTACACTAGTTCCCCAACTCTCTCTGAGACAGTGGCTCCCGAACTTCAGTTAGAGTGTTCAAGAATGACCTGGAAGGCTTGTCTAAAGTGTTCATCCTCTTTGGATACGTTTCTCCTCATCCATTCACTCAACATATGACTTTGAACATCTGCTCTGTGCCAGGCACTACCTTCTACCAGCTTTTACTATTGTTAATGTCCTTTTAAGAAAGACTGTCATCCGTGGATGGAACTGGAGGGTATTATGCTGAGCGAAATAAGTCAGAGAAAGACATGTATCATATGACCTCACTGATATGAGGAATTCTTAATCTCAGGAAACAAACTGAGGGTTGCTGGAGTGGGGGGTGGGGTGGGAGGGATGGGGTGACTGAGTGATAGACACTGGGGAGGGTATGTGCTCTGGTAAGCGCTGTGAATTGTGCAAGACTGTTGAATTTCAGATCTGTACCTCTGAAACAAATAATGCAATATATGTTAAGAAAAAAAAAAGAAGAAGAAAAAGATAGCAGGAGGGGAAGAATGAAGGGGGGGGAATCGGAGGGGTAGACGAACTATGAGAGATGATGGACTCTGAAAAACAAACTGAGGGTTCTAGAGGGGAGGGGGGTGGGAGGATGGGTTAGCCTGGTGATGGGTATTGAGGAGGGCACGTTCTGCATGGAGCACTGGGTGTTATGCACAAACAATGAATCATGGAACACTACATCTAAAACTAATGATGTATGGGGATTAACATAACAATAAAAAATCTTTAAAAGAAAAAAAAAGACCTTACATAAAACTGAGGGAAAAAAAAAAAAAGAAAGACTGTCATCAATTTTGTCACTGTAGTTACAACAGTGCCCTAGATGTTGCCTTCATATGATGGATATACAGTAAGTATGAATTGATTTCTTTCTCTGTACCAATGGTTCTCAAACTGACTGTACATCAAAATAAATTTAGAGAGCTTCTAAAACACACCAGTGCCTGCACCCTATACCAGATCAATCAAATTAGAGTCTCTGGGGGCAAGGCCCAGGCAGCTTATGTTTTAAAAGGTACTGAGATGGGTGGGAGGAGCAAGATGGCAGAGAAGTAGGAGACCTAAATTTTGTCTGGTTCCAGGAATTCAGCTAGATAAGGATCAAACCATTCTGAACACCTATGAACTCAACAGGAGATCGAAGAAAAGAATTAACAAGATTGATAACCTGGCCAGACTTATCAAAAAGAAAAGAGAAATGACCCAAATAAATAAAATCATGAATGAAAGAGGAGAGATCACAACCAACACCAAAGAAATACAAACAATAATAAGAACATATTATAAGCAACTATATGCCAACAAATTAGATAATCTGGAAGAAATGGATGCATTCCTAGAGATATATCAACTACCAAAACTGAACCAGGAAGAAATAGAAAACCTGAACAGACCTATAGCCACTAAGGAAATTGAAGCAGTCATCAAAAATCTCCCAACAAACAAAAGCCCAGGGCCAGATGGTTTCCCAGGGGAATTCTACCAAACATTTCAAGAAGAATTAATACCTATTCTTCTGAAACTGTTCCAAAAAATAGAAATGGAAGGAAAACTTCTAAACTCGTTTTATGAGGTCACCATTACCTCAATCCCAAAACCAAAGACCCCATCAAAAAGGAGAATTACAGACCAATATCCTTGATAAACATGGATGCAAAAATTCTCACCAAAATACTAGCCAATAGGATACAACAGTACATTAAAAGGATTATTCACCACAACCAAGTGGGATTTATCCCTGGGCTGCAAGATTGGTTCAACATGCACAAATCAATCAATGTGATACAATACATTAATAAAAGAAAGAACAAGAACCATATGATCCTCTCAATAGATGCAGAAAAAGGATTTGACAAAGTACAGCATCCTTTCTTGATCAAAACTCTTCAGAGTATAGGCATAGAGGGTACATACCTCAATGTCATAAAAGCCATCTATGAAAAACCCACAGCGAATATCATTCTCAATGGGGAAAAACTGAGAGCTTTCCCCCTAAGGTCAGGAACACGGCAGGGATGTCCACTATTACCACGGCTATTTAACATAGTATTAGAAGTCCTAGCAACAGCAATCAGACAACAAAAAGAAATAAAAGGCATCCAAATCGGCAAAGAAGAAGTCAAACTCTCACTCTTTGCAGATGATATGATACTTTATGTGGAAAACCCAAAAGACTCCACCCCAAAACTGCTAGAACTCATACAGGAATTCAGTAAAGTGGCAGGATATAAAATCAATGCACAGAAATCAGTAGCATTCCTATACACCAACAACAAGACAGAAGAAAGAGAAATTAAGGAGTCGATCCCATTTACAATTGCACTCAAAACCATAAGATACCTAGGAATAAATCTAACCAAAGACGCAAAGAATCTATACACAGAAAACTATAGAATACTCATGAAAGAAATTGAGGAAGACACAAAAAAATGGGAAAACGTTCCATGCTCATGGATTGGAAAAACAAATATTGTGAAGATGTCAATGCTACCTAGAGCAATCTACACATTCAATGCAATCCCTATCAAAATACCATCAGCTTTTTTCAAAGAAATGGAACAAATAATCCTAAAATTTGTATGGAACCAGAAAAGACCCCGCATAGCCAGAGGAATGTTGAAAAAGAAAAGCAAAGCTGGTGGCATCACAATTCCAGACTTCCAGCTCTACTACAAAGCTGTCATCATTAAGACAGTATGGTACTGGCACAAAAACAGACACATAGATCAAGGAACAGAATAGAGAGCCCAGAAATGGACCCTCAACTCTATGGTCATCTCATCTTCGACAAAGCAGGAAAGAATGTCCAATGGAAAAAAGTCTCTTCAACAAATGGTGTTGGGAAAATTGGACAGCCACATGCAGAAGAATGAAACTGGACCATTTCCTTACACCACACACAAAAATAGACTCCAAATGGTTGAAAGACCTCAATGTGAGACAGGAGTCCATCAAAATCCTAAAGGAGAACACAGGCAGCAACCTCTTCGACCTCAGTCGCAGCAGCTTCTTCCTAGAAACATCGCTAATGGCAAGGGAAGCAAGGGCAAAAATGAACTCTTGGGACTTCATCAAGATAAAAATCTTTTGCACAGCAAAAGAAACAGTCAACAAAACCAAAAGACAACCGACAGAATGGGAGAAGATATTTGCAAATGACATATCAGATAAAGGGCTAGTATCCAAAATCTATAAAGAACTTATTGGGGTGCCTGGGTGGCTCAGTTGTTAAGCATCTGCCTTCGGCTCAGGTCATGACCCCAGGGTCCTGGGATCGAGCCCCGCATTGAGCTCCCCGGTCCACGGGAAGCCTGCTTCTCGCTCTCCACTCCCCCTGCTTGTATTCTTTCTCTCGCTGTGTCTCTCTCTGTCAAATAAATAAATAAAATCTTTTTAAAAAAAAGAACTTATTAAACTCAATACCCAAAGAACAAATGATCCAATCAAGAAATGGGCAGAAGACATGAACAGACATTTTTCCAAGGAAGACATCCAAATGGCCAACAGACACATGAAAAAGTGCTCAACATCGCTCAGCATCAGGGAAATCCAAATCAAAACCTCAATGAGATACCACCTCACACCAGTTTGAATGGCTAAAATTAACAAGTCAGGAAATGACAGATGTTGGTGGGGATGCGGAGAAAGGGGAACCCTCCTCCACTGTTGGTGGGAATGCAAGCTGGTGCAGCCACTCTGGAAAACAGTATGGAGGTTCCTCAAAAAGTTGAAAATAGAGCTACCATACCATCCAACAATTGCACTACAGGGTATTTACCCCAAAGATACAAATGTAGGGATCCGAAGGGGTACGTGCACCCTGATGTTTATAGCAGCAATGTCCACAATAGCCCAACTGTGGAAAGAGCCAAGATGACCATTGACAGATGAATGGATAAATAAGATGTGGTATACACACACACACACACACACACACACACACACACACACACACACACACACTGGAATATTATGCAGCCATCAAAAGGAATGAGATCTTGCCATTTGCAACAACATGGATGGAACTGGAGGGTATTATGCTGAGTGAAATAAGTCAATCAGAGAAAGATATGTATCATATGACCTCACTGATATGAGGAATTCTTAATCTCAGGAAACAAACGGAGGGTTGCTGGGGTGGAGGGTGGGGTGGGAGGGATGGGTTGGCTGGGTGATAGACATTGGGGAGGTTATGTGCTATGGTGAGCACTGTGAATTGTGTAAGACTGTTGAATCACAGACCTTTACCTCTGAAACAAATAATACATTATATGTTAAAAAAAAAAAAGAAGAAGAAGAAGATAGCAGGAAGGGAACAATGAATGGGGGGAAATCGGAGGGGGAGATGAACCATGAGAGACTATGGATTCTGAGAAATAAACTGAGGGTCCTAGAGGGCAGGGGGTTGGGGGATGGGTTAGCCTGGTGATGGGTATTAAAGAGGGCACGTACTGAATGTAGCACTGGGTGTTATACGCAAACAATGAATCATGGAACACTACATCAAAAACTAATGACGTAATGTATGGTCATTAACATAACATCATAAAAAAAAAAAAGTGAGAAAAAAAAAAAAAAGGTACTGAGATGATTCAATATGTAGCCAGTCTGAGACTCACTGGGTCTCAGATGGAGTGTGCAAAGAGTCACTCGGAGGGTCAGTTGGTTTGGGATACTTTGAGGCTTCAGAGCTAGAAACTGATTCAGTAGGTCTGGGGACACAGGACCTGTTGATTCTAGGAAGCTACTTCTGGTGTGAGTGGTTCATGAACAGCCTTTGAGGAACTGCTCTTAGAACAGCCTCAGCTAGGCAAGGATTTAAGGAACTTGGGCCCACCCTCATTTCCCTGCTGTTCTATGTGTTAGCCCCTCAATCTACTCATGTACTCATTCTTTGAGACCCCATGTCTTCTGTAGAAATTTCAAGATGTCCCCTCCCCATCATCCTTATTTGTCTCTGAACCCTTAGCTCCTGGTCTGCTTACCGGTAGAGAATAGCTAGCTCAGCCTGGGGTCAGGGTTACTACTGCGAGCCATAACCTTGTGGCTCAGGGAAGGAAAACTCTTTCTTAAATATCAATGCCTGTCCTGGCATCCTGTCATGTATCCTGGGACCAGGGCTTCTAGATTTCATGTCCTGGCTTATTTTATCATCATGGGAGCTGGAGTCCTGGCTTCACCCCTTAGCCTGATTTTGTCACTAATAGCCTCTACTCTGCATTTCTGATTTTCACCAGTGTGTCAGCTTTGCTGCATAACAAACGATCTCCTAATCTCAGTGGCTTATAAAAATGGAGTGTTATCTCTTAACCTCATGACTTGTGGGCTGAGAGGCAGTGTGGCTCTGCAGCTAATCCGAAAGTTCAGATGGACGAGTACAGATATTCTCTTGGCAGAAAGAATAAGAGAACCACTGAGAGAGAGCATGAAAACTTTCATGGAGCTTCTGCTCCAACCTAGCCTTGTGTCACTTGTTCTTAAGCTTCATTTGTCAAATCCAATCAAGTGGCCAAGCCAGATAGTGGAAGCAATGTTCCCCCAGTAAAACCCCACAAGTTACATGGAGAAGGGCAGGAATGTACGACCCTTTTATAGGGAAGGGGGAAGCGATGAGCCACACCGGCTTCTGAGATCCCAGTCACTATAAAATCCCTACCTAGGAAACCAGCCTTGTCCTTTGTGGTACTGTCCATGAGGACAAGTACTTTATATGCCTACACCTTCCAAATTCTGCCTTTTGGACTATACTTATGTAGGTGCAGCTCGATCTGTCTTCTCAGCTTCTTTGTAGGAACATTTTTCTCTAGTTTCTATTTACTTTCACTGTGTCTCCTCAATATAATCACGTCATGTTCAGCCATGCCCTAGAACAGGGCTTGCCTGTTTCCAAAATGGACTAGCATTTTGATCCGTGGAAACCAAGCCAGGGTATCCTCCATTCCGGTTCCCCATTCTGCCCCCAAAGCTTGGCTTAGTCAGTGGCCACACCCTGGACTAGTTGCCCCCTGTGGGTTGGGGTCTCTGCCGTTTGGCAACTGCTGGGTACTGGGTGGTGGAATCTCAGTCTAGAATCTCAATGAGTAGCTGTGCCTCCAGCCAGCATCCTTAGTTAGGAAGGCCAGGCTCTCTGGGAGCAGGAAGGGACATGCCTGGATCTGAACGTCCGTGTGACAGAGGTGCAAAGTGAGGGAACACCCTCCCACCCCAACAAACACAGTTGGACACCCTCCCTGCTCCAGTCATGCTTCCTTTTAAAATTGTCTGTTGACCACTGGGCCCAGATGGCCTTGGACCACACCAGGCAAATGGGGCCAAGGGTAGAAGTTTTCTCTCGTCTTTCTTGTCATATCAGTAACCACATAACACCCTCAGTTTGGCCTCTTGGCCCGCAAGGTCTAAACTATTTACCATTTGTTTCTAGAGAAAAAGTTTGCCAATCACAGCCCTAAAATAGAGCATTCCCTTTAAAAAGTGAGCTTCACAACTATTTCTGAAAATGATCCCAAAGACTCATTGTGTTTCAATACCCTACCTGGCACAATTGTTATAAAACAAGTATGAAAGTGATTCCATCCAGCGCTGCTGATTTCTCCTTCATTTTCAACATGCCCCAGGAGATAGGTGAGGGCCCACAGAGTCTGTTTCTTTGTTTTTCTAAGTCCTGGTTGAGACACAGGCTAAAAATGAGGAGGTGGGGAAACAAGGGAGGCTTTGTGGTTATTAGCATTTGCCAAAAGCAGCTTTTTTTTTCTAGATTTGTAAGGACTGACAGTGTAGTTGCTCCTGAAAGTAAATAATCGCACCAACCTGGCCAAGGTGCTCTCAATTTCCACCTGGCTGATTCCTTCACCATCAGTAGCATAGATTCATCTTGTGCCCTGGTTAGAACACGTAATCAGATTCTTCCTGCTTCCTCCCTTCCTGAAGAAGGAAATGGGTTTACAAGGCATCAAGAAGACTGGACCTAGTTGAGCTCATAAATTTCCTTCAATAAGGGTGGGTGGGACAGTATTGCATGGTGGTTACAAAAGTAGATTCTGCTACTGCCATTTAATTGTTATGTGACTCTGTGCGATTTACTTAACCTCTTTGTGCCTTGGTTTCCTTGTCTAGCGGTTGGGTATAATGATAGTTCCAATCTTATAGTCTTCAAAAAATGGTAGCCCTCCCACTACGCTGTGCTTGGACCATGAACCTGTCAGATGAATAAGGCACGCACATAGTTCAACAGGATAGAGAAGATGTTTACAAAAATAACTACACAATAAGGTAGGAATTGAGACATAAGGAAGTGTAGATTATATGTCATAATCATTAAGAGCAATAGCAAAATGGAGCATTTTTGCCTGTCCTAGATCCCATGGCTGACATCTGGAGCTATACCATCTGGATAGGAATTGTGCAGGCAGAGTTAGTGGTAAAAGGCATTTCATACAGAATAAGCAATAAAAGCAAAGGCCATAGAACATCAAAGCTGAATCCCAAAGATTATCCCATTTTTTAGAAGAGAATGCCAGAGCTCTGAAAATGGAAAGGATAAGCCATATCATACATTGGTGGAGAATTCACAGGATGGAAGATTACTGATGAGTCATATATATTGATAAATATTTAACACAAGCTGTTATAAGACATTATATAGTTAATGTATGACTATGTACTTAGCTAAACACAAATATAGAAACTTTCCAGGGGAAAATGTATATTTAAGAGAGACATATCAGTCATGCTCCACTAGCCTAGCTATAGGGCAGATCGCTATATAAGTACATCTAATCAATCCAGATCAGATGGTGTTTGTTCATCCTTCTGTGTTTATGCACAAGTTTAACCATTATAGCCAAATCAGTGACAGCCAATTATAGAAGAAAACAATTTGGGTCAGGATAGCTGAGTTTGATTCCTACTTAGGACCACTTCTAACCTATATAATATCTTGGATAAGTTTCTTAACTTTTTTGAGTTTCAGCTTCCTTGTCTTCCCAAATGATCCCTGCCCTGCCTAATTCACAGAACTATAAGGATTAAAAGAGCAGAAAGGCCAAAGTTTGTCTCTTCTCTGTCGAAGTCTGCTCCAGAGTGAAATCCCACAGTTACTGGGATCCGCCCCTCTATACACATGTAGTGACTCTGTTTCGCTGCCTGGTTTTTGAGAGACGGCCTACATACGGGGCAGGACATCACAGCCTATGATCAGCAGAGTTACTGGCAGAGTGAAAGAAAAAGGCACTGGTTTAACAGTTCCCAACTTAGTTACACATGGGCATCACTGAGGAGAAATTTTCAAAGCCCCCCCTTGAATGCTGATTAAGAAAGTCTTGAGTGGCTCATAAGAATCTGTGTTTTTAATTCATCCCAGTGTGTCTGGTATGTAGCCAACTAGTCTATTTACACACTATTTGCTGTGCCCAATGAATAAAAGGTGGTCTTTACACACAGGGCTGTTGGTTACAAATTCTTCCTACTAAAAATATTATTCTCAATGGATTGAGAAAAGATCCCAATAGGGTTTTTGAGGTAGGTCAAAACATTATTTCTGTAAAATTTTTAGTTTATCTCTTCATTCTAAGCTAAGAAAATAGAATACAGCCCTTGTGCATCCTTGTCAGTGATTTGTTTCTACAGTTTCTTCTTTTACAAGCAGCTTATTCTTAGAACCAGAACCTTCATTCATCAGTCAACCAATTACATAATAAAGTCACTGCTTATGACAATTAGCCAAAGTTGTTTGTGTGATCTGTCATGCCATCTTTGGACAGGGGTGGAGAAGACTGTATTTGGTGTTGCATGAGGACATCTTTGGAAGAAGATGGAGTAATGCCAGAGGCAGGATCCATGCTGCCTCTGATATAGAAATATCAATCTCCTCTCAATTGATATTGACCACTTGCTTCATGTGGTTAATGTGTCTCTGGGGGAAAATGTCTGTTGGGGGTAACATGCTTATATACTAGCGTTCTCCCATGGCACTGGAGACGGCTGGAGGGGCTACCTGGCAGCCTTCTCAAAATGAGGGACCCAGGGCCATCTACCCAATACTTTTGGTATGCATGTTTCAGCCTCTGCATGACAGGATAACCCCAAGAGGATGCATTCAACTTACATTTCCTTACAATCATTTTAGAGCTTGGTACTGTTGACTTTCCATGTGCTTCTTAGTCTCAGCCTTTTGCAATGGACACGACAGCCTGATACAAAGCCAGTGCCTGAGGGTCAAGTGAAAACTAAATTCAATAAACATGTTTAAACATCTGTTGCAGGCTTTGAATTAGGCTATGTCTTGGGCTTTCAAAATTAAAGAAAATGAAGTTTTCACCTTCAAGTAATAGCATGATTCCCTGGATCAGGTACACAATTTGGGACTCAGGTACACAATTTGGGACAACTTGGTTGCAACCTTTTTTTCCACCACAGTCTGACTTTATTATGTAGGTCACCTTTCCTTTCAAAGCCTCAGTTTCCTTATCAATGAAATGGGCATAACGATACATCCTACCTTGCTTAACTGTTGTGAGGTACAGTGATGATATATCATATATATACATATATATATATGTATATATCTTATACAGCCATCTGGCAATTTTCATATTATAAGCACCCAAATATTAGCTACTATTATTCCTACTTGATGACAGGTAATATTTTAATTTTACAGCGGTATTTACTAAGAATAATGATATTTCAAAGAAAGATATATAAAATTCTCACCTCTCATAAAGGGAGTTAGTTTAAGATAAAAAAAAAAAAAAGCAATGCACACAATGTCTCAGGAGGGTTAGCACAATTAACTCCTACCACGTAAAATAGCTTCCAATTTCCAACAGCTCTCACACCTGTCTTTCACAATGGCAAAATGATTGGGAAAGTTCAACCATTTGTCTGGGGATACAGCTACTCAGTGGAAAAGCCAGAAACTCAGCTAGACCCATTACAACCTCTGAATTACATGTACCAAATGCTTTTTGTTTGGAGGCTGTGGAGTTGGGGGGAAGGGGAGTGGAGCACTGGTTCAGGAGCCAGGAGGATCTGAGTTCTCCAAGCAAATCCAACAGTGCCCAAGGGCAAAAAATTTCTTTCCTGAGCCACATTTTTGGGTTCCTTCATTTCCCACACTCTGTCGACCAGATACAAGTACCTGAGAGATAGCATAAGGAAAGGGTAAATGTACTGCCTTGATTCCTGGAAGGAGTATCCCTCCTGATCCCCCAGTTTCCCTACCCAGGGAGGACAGACAGCAAGCCTAAAGTTGCCTTCCTGTCTGCTGTGAAGCCCGCTCCCAGGCCTGACCCACCAGCCCTGCTTCTTTTATACTGAGTCCTTCCCCAGCCTCTTGTTCTTCCTTTGTCAAAAGAACGTCCCAACTGAGAGCTCCTATTTTCCCACCTAGGGTATTCTTCCATGATGACTCGAAAGCCTTTCAAGATCCGTTGTGCGGCTCAGACACCCTCCCTGCCCCTAAAATGAGAAACCCAGGGAGCAGGGCTGGGAGCATCTTTGGTACTCAGTATGCATGTGCAGGTGGATTAACCAAAATAAAAGCAAGATTAAATGAAGAAATCGCCTTGTCGTTTAATAAGTATGTGAAATTGAGACACTTAAATCCTGTGTTCCTTCATTTACTCTTTTTTAAAATGTACCATCTTCCCCCAAATGATCCTATATTATTTTCCTATAGCTGTTGAAGCGAATTACCACAAAGTTAGTGGCTTATAACAATACAAATATATTCTTCCATGGTGCGGAAGTCGGAAGACTAAAATCAAAGTGTCAGTAGGGTGCATCCCTTCTGGAGTCTCTGAAGGAGAATCTATTTATTTCCTTGCTTTCCAGGCTTCTAGAGGTCACCTACATTCCTTGCCCCCTGGTTCCTCCTCTTCAAAGAGCAGCACTCCAACCTCTGATTCCATCATCACATCTTTCTTTCTAACTTTGACCATCTTGCCTCCCTCTTATAAAGACTCTTATAATTACATTGTCCCACTCTGATCTATTCCAGGATAATCTCCCCATCTCAAGATCCTGAACCACACTTGCAAAGTCTCTTTTGCCATGGAAGAAGCAAGTTCACAGGCTGCAGGGATTAGCATGCAGAGATCTGTGGGGGTCTGTTATCCTGCCTACCAGAGTGTCCCAGCTCATTCGAATTCTGTGAAGGTTATAAAAATATAAGGGATGATGGTGATTGATTTTTGTTTTTATGCCTATAACCAGAATGGATAAAAGACAAAGCATTATGAATCTGTCTTCAACTCATCTGAGTCTAAACCTACCTCTTTCGTTTCTGATCACCTGGTTTTGTAATCACCTCCCTCTCCCTCTGACATGTAGAAATGTGGCAGGGAAAACAGAGTAATTGTTAGCTTCCTTTTTGCCCCAGAGTGGAGTATAGTGTCCTCTCCTCGTACCATTTTCTTATTTATAGCATTAACCCTGTTTGACATTTCTGGTTGTCTTCGCCCATTACTCATCTCATGGACCCAGAATGTCTGCAACAGAAGGACATGGGACTCATTTAAAACTAGGAGCTGGGGGCGCCTGGGTGGCTCAGTCATTAAGTGTCTGCCTTCGGCTCAGGTCATGATCCCAGGGTCCTGGGATCGAGCCTCGCATCGGGCTCCCTGCTCTGCGGGAGGCCTGCTTCTCCCTCTCCCACTCCTCCTGCTTGTGTTCCCTCTCTCACTGTGTCTCTCTCTGTCAAATAAACAAACAAAATCTTTAAAAAAAAAAAAATTAGGAGCTGTACACAGGGGTCTCTAGATGACTTTCAACCTCTCAGATCCTGATTCTCTTCTCAACTCTCTTTATTGTGCTCACTTCCCCTGATGGTGTCAGGTGAATAGTTAGATATTGACTCTTCTACTCGCTTATTGCAACTTTTGTTTCTGCTAGAGTTTAGATGGGACAAAATATTTCTCTTGAACACAGATCTGAAGTGTTCTCCAATTTGTTCACAATTGTTCAGAGATCTCACCAAGCTGTGTGTGATAGTCTGAAAACTGCACTCTGATTTTCATTATCTCCCTAGAGGTCCAGTTTTATTTTCATTAAGTACAGAAATCAATATCATATGAAGAGGCTTAATTTTTAGCTGGATTAATTCAAATCACCTAAGTGAATCCTGAAGTCATTGGGAAGACAGCAAAATTTTTTTAAAGGGTACTTCTTACAGGCTGAATTGCGCCCCCCAAAAGATATTTTGAAGTCCTAACCTTGGTGCCTCGAAATGTGACCTCATTTAGAAATAGGGTTGTTGCTAAGGCAATTAGTTAAGGTGAGGTCATTTGGTTGGGTCCTAACACAATATGACTGGTGCCTTTATAGGGTGAATTTGGCCATAGAAGTAGACACGCATAGAGGGAAGATCATGTGAAGACATACAGCAAGATGAAAGGCATTTGACAGCAGATACAAGGATTGGAGCAATGCATCTATAAGGAAAACCGGCCAACACCAGAAGCTAGAAGAGACAAGGAAAGAATCTCCCCTGAAGCCATTGGAGAGAGAAACCAAGGCCCTGATTTCAGACTTCTAGTCTGCAGAAGTGTGAGACAATACGTTTCTACTGTTTTAGGCCATGAAGTTTTGGTGCTTTGTATGATAGCCCTAGGAAACTAACACAGTGCTTAATGCACTGATAATTTCCAAAAGAAACTGAACAAATGCTCCTTCTGTGTATTGAAAATAATGACAATGACAATACCAGTGATGATGTAATACATGGTAGCAGTAGTGACAATACTGATAACCCCCATTTATACAATTTATAAAATTCCCGCTTGTGCCAGGAACCACCTAGATACTTTAATACATTTTTTTATTACAAAGAAACTGAGTCTCCTGTTTAGGCGGTCTGGCAAAATTACAAAGATTTTAAGTGCCAGGGGCAGGATTTCAGCCCAAAGCCTTCTCTTTTGACCAGCTCATTCAATTTCTCTCCCCCCAAAAATCAATTGTTTGTGAACGGACTTATTTCAAAGGCATTTTAGGATATATTTATTTCAGTTTCACTGCAGATTTTCCCTGTGAACCAAGTAAAAACTAAATTAGAGGAAAGAAGTTGACTTTGTATGAATACCTACTATTTCAAAACCCATGTGTATCTACATTATTGTATGTAGGCATTTGATCCTCACAACCAATAATCTCATGAAGTAGGTATTTCAATTTTTACCTTTCATGAGAAAACTCAGGCTCAGAGGAAACTACAGTGCTATTTTCTTAATTACAAAGTATATAGAATGTGGTTTCTGCAGTACTGTTAAGCAGGGCTCTATTTCAGCAGGAAGGACACTACGGCTTGAGCTAGGAAATCTGTGTTACAGAATTCTGGCCTGGGACTTGGCTACACATAAACCTATTGGCTCTCTACTTCCCAAACGATAAAATGTGGACAATATCAATTTCGCTGCCTACCTTACAGAACCGTTAGGAGAATTCAGTGCAGTAATATTTGGAAACCTGTTGTATACTCTTTACCATATCACTTTAGGACAATTTTATTTAGAACAAAAAAGAGAAGGAAAAAAGGGGAAAGGAACATTTGGTTGTACTTATTAAGTTCCAGGGAACACCGCAGAAATGATCTCATTGAATATTCACAACAAGTGCATCTCAGTTTTTATCTCTACAAATGCAGAATCTTAGATGAGGCCAGTGCTTGGACCAACATCACAGAGGGTTTCAAATAGAGGACTTTGGAGATATGATGGGGAAAGGGAGTCACAATCCCTTGTCCTTAAAGAGCATACAGTCTAACTGAAGAGAGAGACAATAATCACAAATCAAATACAAAATTACAATAGCAAGAAAGGCCCAAAAAAGGAAATTACACAATCTTTCTCCTCTGGGAAGCTATACCCACCTTCATACCACCGTTGTTATGGCAGAACCGAGAACGCACTCCACACTCAAAAATTTCTTTTTAATTCATATCCCTTAAATAAAGAGAATGTTTTCTTTCAACCTCTTTGACCAAAATAACCTTGAAATTCCAACATCTTGGTCTAGTATGTGCGTGGCCATTTGGGTTTCTCTTTTATTGTTTTGGATTAGCTCATGGTTTCATGATTGTGTTGAGAAGAAAAAAAATATATACTTCTCTGCCACTGGAATAAAAGGGTTTTGTGATCAACCTTTTCCTTCTTGGTCATCTTGTGACTGTGTTTACCCCTCTGGGTCTACCACGTGATGACTGGTCCTTCTCTGTGGAGAACTGAATCCTTCCACTGGCACCTTAACACCTCTCTCGAAGAGAAGGCATCTGAGGCATTTTGATGAAGTTCTTTGATGATGCAGGGCCTCAAGGTAGTCAGGGACAAAGACTTTGATGTGATAAGAGCAACTGGGGACCACTTTATGGTAACTTTCTGGGTCTTAGAAGGCCAGAAGAGCCTCTATAATTGGAAGAAGGAAGTGGGGAACTTATTAATAATGATGAAAATGAGGTGATGATTATAAGAAAAAAAAGTGGTAACATCAACAACCACACAACAAGAGTAGATACCATTTGTTTAGAGCCTGCCCTAAGTGCAAGGTTTTTCATGCATAATCTCTGATTCTTAAAACAGTTTTATAGGATAGCATATTCAGTTCAGAGATGAGAAAAATGAAGATCATGGTCACAGATGAAGCAAATGACAATACATGAGTTCACAAAGCCCAGGCACCATTCTGTCCCTGAAGTTGATTTCTCTGCTGTAAATGTTGAAGGCATATCCAGACTGTAGCTCATGTATCTGGATCCTATCACATTGTCCATTTTAAGTCATTCTTATCTCCTATAGCTCTTGATCCTGTCCCTATCCCTCTAGCCATTCAACAGAGAAAAACCACATGGAACTGTTTCCCTATGTCCTTCCAAGACTTCAAGTACCATTCATTTCTAGACGCTTAGTACCAGTACCATGTGACTACCCTCGGTACACATGAGACTGGACTCTGTAGAGTTTTAGCACTAGTTACAATCAGACACTTAAACATACCCCTTCAGATGATGTATTTTCAATTATGAAATTTACTCTTTGAATAGAATCAGTTTTCTCAGCTCTTGGCTCTCCCAATTTTGGCTTTGTTTCTTTTTCCATTCAACATGTACTTCTAAGGTCCCCATATAACTTGTGACAATTTTTTTTTACTAGCTCTGAAAACTGATAAGGTAGAACATAGGGGGATTTTGACCATCTTGGCTTTTTAGTAATTGTTGTGGGGTATTGGGTCTAAATTCCCCCCCTTTCTTTTTTAATACAATACCTTGAGTTAATACTAATATACATGATCTCTCAATAAGTGGTAAAAATGTACTAATTTAATAATCATTACAAGGATTCTAACACCCTTAAGTTATGGCTTTCCAGTAAAAGACAGATTAGAAAACATGGCTTGGGCCAGAGGATTAATTTGTACTTCCCACTTCTCCATCAAACTGAAAAGAAGCATACATTGAGTGTTTTTAAAATGTGTGGATGGCAGATGTGCCAGGGCACTGACATTCAGAGCAAGAAGATCAAGTTGAAGGGGTAGATTAAAGGATTTAGGCAAATTAATCTACCCATTTACTAAATGGTCCAGTAGATATTATAACATTCTTTTCCTTTTTTTAAAACATTTTATTTATCTATTTAGAGAGAGATAGAAAGAGAGCATGCAAGAGCAGGAGGAGGGGCAGAGAGAGAGGGAGAGAGAGAGACTCTCAAGCAGACTCTGCACTGAGCACTGAGCCCGATGCGGAGCTTGATCTCATGATCCCAACCAAGATCATGACCTGAGCTGAAATCAAGAGTTGGATGCTTAACCAACTGAGCCACCAAGGTGCCCCCATGACATTATTTTCTAAGCAACCATTTTTCCTCCCTTGGGGAGAATCTTGAGTGTAAGTCTGAAGTCTATATACAGGCTGAGATTGGAATGTAGGAAGAAGTACATGGATTTTCCTTCCAATTTCCCAACATGTTTTCCTCTTAGTCCATAGTAGTTTACCACAAAGTCTGTTTTCAACCAAGTTGTGTATGTTTATATTCTCCCTGGAGAACAGGTCAGCTTTGGGCTTTGTGAGGTTAACACTCTGGTATATGTCTCTGATTCTTATATAACCTCCTGGGCCCAGAAATGGGCAAATCAATCCACTAATAGTTATGTGTCTAAGAGGGAATTAAGGAAAAAGAAGAAGATGAAGAGACAGAAAAACATCTTTTCCATATAATGTCAGGAGAATTTAAATATGGTATACTCCTTATCATTGAATGAAGACTTACTTATGCCTTACCCAGTGCATAATATATAGTGCTTGAATGATAAATGGATGGATTATGACACAAAAATCCTGTCCCAAATGAGAGGACACTTAGATAGTGGAAAAACTCATAAATTATGAATCAAAGTACCTAGGTCTAGTCTCATGTCATCCTGACATTCATATGGCCCTAGGGAAATCATTTGATGTTCCTGAGTCTCATGTTATTCATCTGTAAATTAAAGCCATATTTCCCTTGACTACTTCATATGCTTGATCTTCAAGTTGCCAAATAAAGTAAACAATATAATTTTTAAATTGCAATAGTTTGGCTACCATCCCCTTATTCAGAAGAGCGTAAGATTTGGAGTGATCTTCTTCCTCCTATTAGACTCTCTTTTGGAACTTACAAGGGCGGTCTTATGGCTCCAATCCCTTGGCATATACAGCCATCAATTCAGCCTTTCTGGTCTTGGGGGAAATACAACCTTTCCAGAATGATGGTTGATTCTGAAATCCAGTGCTTGCACATCATGGCTTAAATAAAGACAGCGTGAGGTGAGAAAGGATAGGGATAAGAGCCATCTCTGTGCTCCACTAGAGTGGTAGCTTCTTTTCCTTCTTTCTTTTGCTTAGCCACCATCTCATGCTGTGGGATGTGTGCTAGATGAAGGTGACTTCCAATCTGGCTTGAAAGAGCTCTCTTCCCCATTCAATTTGCCTTCCTTCTTCCCTTTCTGTGATACATGCTCAACATCTAATATTGGCATGCCATGGCTCACTTTAGAGCTCTATAATCTATGCCCAGTTAAAGTTTAGTTTTATTTTACATATTCTATTTACTGACTTTATGTTTTTATGACTTATTAATTCATAACTTTATTTTTTCTGATCACCTTCTGGCCAAGCATTAGAAAGAAGTTGGAAGGGCCATGTCTGTTTTGTTTCCAAAGTGTCTTGACAAGCTGGAGAGATGACCATGCCTACAAAAACTATCTCCCATGAGTCTAACACTCTGGTGCACTCACAAAAGTTTCAGTTAGGTCACTGAGTGGAGCCAAACTCTTTCCCTTCATGAAGTCTAGCAGCTTATGCAAGACTCTTTTTTTTTTTTTAAGATTTTATTTATTTATCCATGAGAGACAGAGAGAGAGAGAGAGAAGCAGAGGGAGAAGCAGGCTCCCAAGGAGCAGGGAGCCCGATGTGGGACTCGATCCCAGGACCCCGGGATCATGACCTGAGCCGAAGGCAGACGCTTAACCATCTGAACCACCCAGGTGCCCAAGACTCTTGACTTCTATTACTATGGTTGCCCCAGGCTTCCTTCCTTATTACCTACCATTCAGTTAACAAATATGGAAAGAAGCATACAAAGATATTTAAGCTTTCATTTCACTTTTGTAGGATCAGGCTCTACATAAAATAATTTTTTTTTCATATCACTATTGATAATTTTATTAAAGAGAGGGGCAATCTGAATGAGAAATAGTTAAAAATAACTACAGCACCAAATATCTTATTCATCTTTTTTTATAACTGAAGTAAAAATTTAAGGCACATCAGTAAGTAGAAATAACACTGGTCTGAAGCAAAAGGTCTCAGTTCTCTTCTTGACTTTGCTAATTATTATTTTTTCAACATAAAATATTTATAACTGTTTTACCTTCTTCACTGGCTGATGATGCTTATGAAATTAAGTATTATATAAGAAAGTGCTTTGTAAACCTTAAAATATTATACAAATATAAGAAATAAATATTAGTGAAGAACTTAGAATACTATAGAGTTGGTTTGCTCCCCTTCCCCAGCCAGGAAAATTTTTCTGGACTTCAAATTTCACATCCATAAAAAGATGCTTGTAGAAAGTGAAACTAAGGTCCCTTCTAGTTCTAATATTAGATCATTCTAAGTGGGTTGGACATTTCATCCAAGATATTTTAAGGGAATAAAGCACTTTTCTAATCAAAGAACTTTTCAAAAGAGAACACTTTGAACCTTCCTTATGAGTCATTTCACAGTTGGGGGACACCTTCTAATTTTATTTTCAACCATCGCCAATCAATCACTGAAGGAAGGGAAATAACCTGAGTTATAACTTTTAAAAAGGCTTAACAATTCAGCCTAGCAGAAAAATGTCTATGGTGTAAGGAAATCACTCATTTTCATAAAATTCGGACGTTCAAACTGTCCACTAAGTTGAGAGCATTTAAGAGGCAAATGTAGCTGAATAATTTGTCAGAAAAGTATATAAAAGGGATATTATGGCTGATTTCCTTAAGAGATCATAATCAGCACTGGTTGCAACAGAAATGGTCTCATCCTTGTCCTAAGGCTGCTTTAAAGAAGCCATAGGTCTCCTTGGAACACATTTTAACAACAAACCCCCTAATTTTATAGATAAGGAAAGAGAGCTAGAAAAGTAAAGTGACTAATCCAAGGTCACAGAGCAAGTTGGCAAAAGAAACAAAGTTAGATATAGGTTATAACTCCAATTCTAGTTTTCTTTTCCTGTATAACATTGCTAATAGAAAACTGCACTTTAGGAAGATTCATATTCTCCATGCATCAAGAACAGAAGTGGCAAAAGCCCAGCACCTTAGTATATAAGTATATAAGCAGTAAGCAGTATGTATAAGTGTATAAACAGTGTTTTTGAATAGTGTGATTTCTATTAAAAACATTTTGATGATCTCCTCTCTTTATATTATATTGGGTATAGTGAAAATTAGTTGATTGACAGATCACTGTGTTTACAACAGAATTAAAGAGAGCTGTTGAGGGGCACCTGGGTGGCTCAGTCAGTTGGGCATCTGCCTTCAGCTTGGGTCATGATCCAAAGGTCCTAGGATCGAGTCCTGCATCGGGCTCCCTGCTCATCAGGGAGCCTGCTTCTCCCTCTGCCTGCCATTCCCCCTGCTTGTGCTCTCTCTGACAAATAAATGAATAATTTTTTTTAATTTAAAAAAATAAAGAGAGCTGTTGTCTTTTGGGTACTCGCAACCAGTAGAGGAGCTACCACCGAGCAGCTGTGAGATTTAATATCAGTTAGAAACCCTCCCATCTCTAGTTTTCATATGGCTACCTAGGCTTGATATCAAACATTCAGATATTAGCAGGGGCCCCAGAACTTTCCATTAGTTTGCTGACTCATGAGCTCCTACTCAGTCCTTCAAATCCTATAATTATTTTGACACAAGTTATCTCTGACCTCAAAGGTCCCCGAGAGACCCAATTTAGGATACTGTTCAATCTCCAAGTTTCTTCAGTAGTGTTAGTGATAACTTCTATTCATGGCAAGAGAGAGAGATGACTATGCCCACAACAACTATCTCCCATGAGTCTAAGAATCTGGTGAATTCACAAGAGTTTCAGTTAGGTCACCAAGTGGGGCCAAAAACTAACAATGGCTTCAATTCATGCACTCCCACAGTCTTTCTTCCAGAATATCAGATCTGAGAAATGAGGAGATTACACTCTACCACGGGGCGTCAACCTTGTTACAACCAAAGAACATTTTTTTATTTGTGAGCACCATTAGTTTGTTAGTTTTTTGAACACCATTTTTAGAAGGCAAATGTCTACCAAATAAATTACATTTATTCTATAATGATTACCTCTTTTTATATCCATTCGTGGTTGGGCAAAGAAACATGTAACTGTCTATAATCGCTTCCTATCAAGCATGTGCTTTCCAGTTGTAATCATTGCAGCCAAACTGACATTCCAGTAAATCTGTATACTCTTGTTGGAAGTAATGCATAACACCTATTTTAGTAGTAGACATATTGAAAAGTTCTGTAGTGCCTCCGACATTACCATTAACAAGTCAGGAGAATTCTTGCTCAGAATTATCCCTGTGGCCCCCTGGAATTGAGAAATGTAACTATCTCTTGATACTCAACACTCGTGGAACTACCTAAGTAGATAATTGGACCATCCTCAGAATAGAAGGGAAAATAAGTATTAAGAAGAAACTGAGATATTCAGGTTTTATTCATTTTTAATTAGACTACACACCTTCAGGTGAAACACATTTTCTTGGTTACATTTTGTGGGGGTGTTAATGCATTCCTAACTCATGATGAGTCAAAAGTATATTTCAGAGAAATGTTGAAATTCTCCCCAGTAAAACCTGAAAACTTAGAGAACCCTGTGGTTTGAACAGTCTTCTTTTAGAACTCCTGCCTCTAACCATATGGGTTGCTGAGTAATATATATTTTTAGGAAGATAACATATACCGTATACCATTGCAATTCTGGTAAAAAAGAAGTAACTAGCTCTTCACAGTCATATATCAACAGTGATTAAAATCCTTGTGCTCTAGCTCTGAAGGTGTGGTTCTGTGACCCCAGGAAGACCCAAATCTTTTCGGGGGTTAGTTTCTGCAACCATCCACTGAAGAGGTTGAACTAGAGTCATTCGAACACCTTAGGCAATCTTTGAAGTCCTTTCTAGACATAAAGTTCTAAGCATCATGCGTCTATAGAACATGTCATCTAGATTTGGGTATTCTGACATCTCAACCCTTGCTTTCTGAGCAGAGAATTCTTTGACAAACATTACCAGTTCCACACTATTTACTCCATGTGATTTGATTTCATGTCTTACTGATTCATTCCTTCACTCAATCATTCAATAGAACTTTATTAAATAGCTACTCCGTGCCAGGCAGAGAGCCAAGAACCACATACAGAGGAAGTATAAAGACACAGGGTCTATCTTTAAGGCACTTAGGACTAGTGGTTGCTGTGGACACACATGGGAGACACACTTATAGCGGGAAGGAACCCCCAGGGGGAAAAAGTGACCCTCAGAGAGTGAACACAAGTTAGTTGGATGAAGAGTGGATTTGCTGTCATGAGCACGGCCAAGAAGGGTTTGGCAATGTATTTGGATTTGATCTTAAATGTAATGACAGGTCATTGGAGAATGTACCTAGTGGGGGTGATATGGTCAGATTTGCATTTAGAAAGATCACTTGGGCTGCAGAAGAAAGATAAAAGATGGGAGAGCAGAGGGCAAGGAAAGCAGAAAAAAAAGAGGAGGCTTTTACCAAAATTCACGAGGAGGACTGATCTAAAATATTGTAGCTTTTTTTTTTTTTTTTTTTTTTTTTGGTTCATATATATAAAAAAACTACAGGAAAAAGAAGGCCATGAAGAAATTTGAGAGACATGGGCTGGGGGGAAAAGATGACAGGACATAAGGACACAAAGGGATGAATGTTATGGTTAAATTCTTTGGCTCTAAAATTCAGTCTCAAATCACCTTATAAATTAGAGCAAATATAATTGACCGCATGTTAAGCCTGTAGATATCCACAGCTGCACTTTGTATCTTTCCCTACAGACCCTCTACTGAGGTTTTAATGATTGGGAAAAAGCAGCATGACAAAAATCCTTTACCAAACAAAAATATCCCCAAACCCCATTAGACAGTGTGTAATGAAATGTTACAAATGGAGGATTACAAAGGAAAAATATAAACGACCATAAATCCAGGGGGAATCAGCTCTTCTTTCCAGATTATATTCAACTTTAATAAAGAAACTTAATAAGCTCATGCATTCCTGCCAGCTTTCGATATGGCCACTGCTGATCAATAGCATTTATTTCTAGAAAGAGGGACTAGGGAGGGATGTCAGAGCAGCATGTTGATGCTAAAGCTTGTGAGTAATGACATAGTGTGGCTGGTAATGAAGATTTGATAGAGGAAACAGCCCAGCAAGCTTGTCTTTGTCTCTGAATATCAAACTGCATGCCTTTCCTCCAGATCCTATTCACACCTCTTATTCTACAACTGGGTTGTGGGCTTCATGTCATCTCAAAGGAAAACAAAAAAGAAAATGCTGTTTATTTTTCCCTGTGTTTACGAATCTAAATAAAACTCAAGGCTTTCAAGTTGGAAATGAAATTTTTGTCAGAGGCTGATTTCATGTAACAGAGGATAAGTTTACAGATAATCAGAGCTCTCCTGCGATGGTGTGGGCTGTTGCAGAAGGAGAGGGGCAATGATTTTCTTACCTATAAATATATACAAGAGGAAAGCAGATGAACATCACTTAGGAACACTGGGAAGAATATTCCTGCATTGGGGCAAATTTTGGCTAAGTTAATTCTGAAGGCTCCTTTTAAAACCAAAATTCTCTCTCCCTCTTCCTTTTCCTTCCCTCTCCAACATCCTTTTCTTTCCCCTCACACATTCTGTTTTAAATACAGACCCTGTGGTTTTTCAGAAGAACACTTAAACATAGTTTACAGAGATGTTGACAATAAAACACAATATAAGGAAAATAAGGAAATGGAGGCAAAGTAAAAATAGGAAAATATGACACTAAGCAGAGATTATGATCCAAAAGGTACACCACAGAACAGTACATAATTCCTGGAGGAGAGCCAAAGGTTTTGCTCAGTGACTCTTCGTCGCCCAAATCATGTTACTCTAAGACTAATAAATTAAAGGTAGAAGTATAAACACAATGGCAAAATTCACTCCTACTTTGAAAAGGGTAATTTAGAAGAAACAACATATTTTCTGAAGAAAAATTTATTTTTTCTCTGTTCTGACCTCTGAAATTTCTCTTAGGAATTCTCATAAAAATAGGACTTGGTGACATGGTGGATTACATCCTCAAAATACTCCTACAGTTATTCCTATGTAATAATCTTTGTATGAGAGTCTAGATTAACTTCAACCTGTGAAGATATAATTAAGCCCTAAGAACAGGATTCATCATCAAGTTACCTCTGTGGCCCATTCAAGGCCAACGCATGTCTGGCTCATTGTAGTTTTTTTGTACAAGTTGATTCTCAGATAAATGAATAAATGAATGAAACTAATGAATGAATGAATGCATGAACAAGAATTCATGGTGGATCTAGTTTTCCTGCTGGAGTGAGCAATGTTTTCCTCTTCTCCCATTGGTAGGAAATATTTTCTTTGAGTTTTAATCAAAAGCCTCCATTGCTTTTTATATTTTGATATTTTATATTAAAATGCTAGGAAAATAATCTGAATTATCAGTAACTTGAAATGCTCAATGTATATACTTTTAGGAAACTACCACTCAATCTAATTTTTCTTTAAAACTGACCCTAAATGAACTGAGACATCATAGCCTCTTTGTAAAATATTTTAGAAGAAAAATAAGAAGAGGATAAAGACAGTACCATCCTGAAGGAAGTACTAAGTGAAAAAGGTCTGAATTCAAGTCCCAGTATTATTGTTTACCACTTGTATACTTTTGAATAAGAAAATCAATCTGAGTTCCAGTCTTCTCATCTCTATAAAGAAAACGTCAATACTGCCTTCCAGTTTTGTTGTGAGGCTAAAATAAAATAATGCAAACCAAAATGGTTTATAAATTGTTACGTGTTATACAAAGGTAAACGGTGGCTGTTTTTATGAGGAAAAAATATTAAGTCATTGGAATTCTCATAATCAAACTAACTACTAGATTCCAAAGTATACATTGCCTTTGGAATACAGACAAATTTTGCTTATCCATAATTATGGAGGCTTTCCATAATCGTCTCTGGGGTCCAGTGGAAAGATAAAATATAGAAACGAACCAGGTCATCTTTTTCTCTACCTTTTTAAGGTAGAGTTTTTTAGCAATAAATAATCACTTGAAAAAACAATGGGAATTCTTGTTTCAGATACAAGTAAAGTATTTCTAATAGCAAAGACTAGAGATGAAATGTCTAATAGAATAAATTATCTAGGGCAATAGGATGCAGAAGTTTTATTGCTAATGGTCAGAAAAACTGTGATTATACAAATAGAGAAAAACTTCAAATAAACAGAAATTTCCATCAGCCAGAAATTATTTTGCTTCATGCTGTATCTATGCAAAGATATAATAATAACAGATAGAATGACAGACAATAGTCTGGGTCTCATGTGCTCCTCATTCTAGGTTCCTGTATCTGCTATAGACCTGAAACAACTGCATGTCCTTCACGAACTTTTTCCTGGTGCCAAAAATTCTGTTTTCTCTCATTTCTGAAACACAGGAGCATTTATTTCCCCCTCTCCAATAATTTCTATGAAATTCTATTTTTTTAAGTATCATTGACTTAACCAACTTTTATTACACACCTTCTATTATGTTCTAGGTACCATGCTTAAATATACAAAAGACGTAGAGCCCAGGAGAAGGGAAAGGCATCCGCACATTCATTCAATCAATATTAGAGGTGCATTGATAAATGCATAGTTTCTGGTGGAAGAATAAGATCAATTCTACCTGGAGTAGTAAGAGATCATAAGATGTGATGCAGAGAAGCTAGCATATAACCATGAGGTGCCTTGAAAGTTGAGCATTAGCCAAGAGAATTGGTATAGGGGTAGAGCATTTCTGGAAGAAAACATCAACATTAGCACCGGCATTGAATGAGAAACATTTATGTGCAATCAGAAACTGCAAGCAATTGGATAGGACTGAAGAAAGAGAGGAGGCTGGAAATACAGCTTGGGGCATATGATGGTGTACTTTGAATGGCATGCTCAAGCATTAGGTCGAATATTCATGTAAACAATGAGACACCCAATGGAATTAAACAGAAGATTTGATTTGTGTAATGAACAGGTCAACCTATGACAGATAGAGGAAAGAAAGAGCAAAAATGTGTATGTATGTGTGTGTGTGTGAGAGAGAGAGAGAGAGACAGAGACACAGAGACACAGAGAGACAAAGATACCAGTTACAATAGAAGCTATTAGAATAGGGAGGCAAGAGATGATCATACCCGTATTTAAGAATTGTTAAACAGAATCTCCAGAGCTAAATGATTGCCTAGACTGAGTACAGAGGTGTGTAAGAGAGAGGAAAAACACCAAGAGAACTCCTGAATCTCTGGTGAAGGGCCTGATTGGATCTTGATGATAGTCATCATAGACAAAAAAAAAATGCAGGAAAAAGAGCAGACATTCCATCTGACTGAGCAGATTTGAGGTGCTAGGAAGCACCTAAATGGAGCTATTTCCTATGCAGCTGGGTATACAAGTCTGAAGGAATCTGGGCTGAGAAAACAGATTTGGGAGACATCCATATTTGGCTGAATTTCAAGCTATAGTAGAAGGGTCGGGCTGGCAACTGACAGGGAAAATAAATGCCAAGACAGAGCCCTGTATAATGTATCAAAATAAAAAAGAAGACCCAGCAAAGGAGTCTACAAACAACGTCAGAGAGAGGAGAAGAATCCATCAAAAGAGATGTTTAAGCCACAGAAAGGAATGAATCAAGAAGAGTAGCCAATGCTATCAAGCCCATTTGAGAGAAGGGATAAACACCGAATCTGGCGATTACAAAGCCACCTGAAGGCATTTTTTACAAAGATGTTTCAGTGGAGGCAAAGCCCACCTGCAGATGAGTACAAATGTAATGGGTGTTCAGGAAATGAAGACAATGGTTTGGTGAAGCATCTTGTATATAAAGGCAAGGAGTAGGATAGCCTGGTGTCTCAGAGAGAACAAAATGTCAAGTAAGGGATCTTTCAAGAGGGATTTGTGATTGTTCATAGTCTGCAAATAAGGAGCCAGCTAACAGAGAGTGTTTAAATAAAGGAGGAAAATGTAAGAACTTGTGTCAAAAAATATTCCAAGGCAATCAAATTTAAAAGTAGAACTTGTAGCCTTGAATAGGGTCACTACCTTATTTCCACAATTAGACTTCAAGATTTGGGAATCAGCCAACTCTTGACCTTCATGTACCAGGAACATTTCTTAGCCCATTTTGTGTATTCAGAAAATATTCAAAGCAAATTTGACATTTGATGAGAATAATACTCAAAAATAAGTATAAATGAGACTGAGGTATTTAAATCAATAAAGAGAATTTTTTTTTATGTTTCCTGTTACTTTATCAAATGGGATAGGGAAACCTATCTACAATTTTTAGAAAGCCTCCATTCTCAAATCAATTTCTCCAGTGATAGCTCCATTGTAATTACTAGAGCCACAGCAGCTTTGTGATTGTAAAGTTTGTCTGCAGATGAAATTGCACCATTGGCCAAATATATGGACCTCCTTGGAGAAAAATTCCACATGCCTGAAGGTGTCTGTTTGGGTAGAAGGCCATACACCAGCACATACCCAGCTACACTTTCATGGTCATTTACATTTGGTAATAGGGTTGTCCTTTCATTCATTTTCAAATGTTTTTTTTTGTTGTTTTGTTTTGTTTTTTATTTAATTTAGAGAGAGAACGAGAGAGAGAGAGCACAAGCAGGGGGAGCAGCAGAGGGAAAGAGAGAAGAAGGCTCCCCGCTGAGCGGGGAACCCAATGCCAGGCTCCATCCCAGGACCCTGAGATCATGAACCTAGCTGAAGACAGACACTTCACCAAATGAGCCGCCCAGGCACCCCTCAATTTGGAATGTTGCAGAGGAATAATATTTGCTCCTATGTTGGCATTGTGAAATGTGTGATGCTTGAATGGAAGAAAAGAATAAAAGCTGACTTTTCACTAGGAGAACTTATGTCAGTGTTTTCTAGTCTTTCCTCCCATGCTTCAATAAATTACTGGGTTAGCTCCTTAGGTGCACACAATGGCTTATTTCCTCTCCCTGGAAGCAACATTACCTAGGGAAGGAATCTGGATGGAAATGTGACAGGATGGGATGAAGTGGGTGTTATGCAAATTTGGAAATCCCAGAAGCAAGTTACCAGAGGAAACAAAGCAGGTGACTGAGATGCCATGGGAAGGCATCTGGGCTTTGAGAGGAGTCAGCATTTTGCAGAAATCTCAAGTGCAAATAAATTTCTGTTCCTTTACCAGGATTAACTACAGAGTAGGAACCCAATGAGAGTCACAAGACTGTTATTTAGCATTTGCTTGGCATTGACCACCATGTGGCCTGGGTCAAAGACTCTTTTATGTCTATACAGTTAACTGATGTAGAACAAAAACATACAAAGAGATTATATATCCATGTCTTTATTAGCAGCCTAAATTTATAGCACTTTACTTAAATTACAAACTATTTAAAGTTCCAAAATACTCATAGCAACAATTTATTTCCCCTGGGGGTGCCTGGGTGGCTCAGTTGGTTGAACCTCTGACTCTTGATTTCAGCTCAGGTCATAATCTCAGGGTCATGGGACAGAGCCCTGACTGGGCTCCACGCTCAGTGTAAAGTCTGCTTGTCCCTCTCCCTCTGGTCCTCCTCCTGATTTTGCTCTCTCTCCCTCTAAAATAAATAAATAAATAAATAATCTTAAAAAAATAACACACACACACATACAGATTCCCTCTGGACTTATATACTCCCATGGACTAAACTGTGTCCCCCCCAAAATTCACATTTTTTTGTGTGAAAGCCCTAACTCCCAACATGACTGTATTTGGAGCCCTAACTCCCAACAGGACTGTATTTGGAGATAGGGCCTTTAATTAGCAATAATCATGCCTCGGATAAACCTCATTGGTTACAATACTGCCACTGCGCAAAGCTGAGATAGGGCCTTTAAGGGAGTAATTACAGTTAGATGAGGTCATAAGGGTAGGGCCCTAATCCAATAGGATTAGCGACCTTATAAGAAAAGGAACAGACACCAAACCCCTCCCCTCATTTACTTGCTTGCGTACATGCAGGCTTTCTCTTTCTACACAAGCACAGAGCAAAGGCCGAGGACACAGAGAAGGTGGCTGTCTACAAACCAGGAAGAGGGGACTCACCAGAAACTAAACTTTCCAGCACCTTGATCTTGGACTTCTTGCCTCCAGAGCTGTGAGAAAATAATTTTTTGTTGTTTAAGCCATCCAGCCTGTGGTAATCTGTGATGGCAGCCCAAGCAGACTAAGACAAATACCATCCCAAGATGCCATCTAATCAAGTTAGACATTGGTTCATGATTTATAAGTCAATCATCTTAGCATATGTTAAAAGGCCATTCATGAACTAGACCCACTCTTTCTAGTTTCCTAGCTTCATCTCCCACAGTTGCTTATCTATTCTATAACCTTTGACCCAATAATACCCAATTGCTTGCTTACATAATAAAGTGTTCCATGTTTCTGTGCCTTTCCACAAGCTTTTCCTTAAATTTGGACTTCATACCCAGAAAAACATATAATATGGCATACCTTGTTCTAGGTCCTAAGTCTGCCTTTTTACTAAATGTGTGACTGGGAAAGTTACTAATTAACTCTGTTTTATCTTCTGCAAAGAAAAATAATAATAGTCTGTACTTCATAGGGCTTGTGTTAGTGAATTTTTCTACAAAATAAACACCAAAATCTCAGTAGCTGATGACAACAACAACAAAAATCATTTCTTGCTCACATTGCATATTTATCTGGTCAGCTGCAGTTTTGCATGGTTCTGCCTGATTCTGCATGTGGCTCTGCCACACATGTCTTATTCCCATACCCAGGCTGAGGAGGCAGATACCATGGTGGATACACCTATTCTCACTACAGAGAGAAAGAAAAAAAAACAAAAACAAAAAAAACCAAACAAACAACTAACCAAACCATGCTATTGCTCTTAATGAGTTTGCTTAGATGGGCATAGTTACATCTGTTCATGGCCAATGCAAGTCATATGGCTAAGCCTAAAATCAATGGGATGGGAATACTGTTTCCACAAGAGGTATACAAGATACATAGCAATGGGCAGGAATGTAGAAGCCTCTTACAGGGAAGAGGAAAAGTGAATAACTGTGAATAATAATAATGCAATCTCCAGAGATGATACTTGCTTATGGTCAATTATTGTTATTAAAGTCCAGATCACGGGCGCCTGGGTGGCTCAGTCATTAGGCGTCTGCCTTCCGGCTCAGGTCATGATCCCGGGGTCCTGGGATCGAGCCCCGCATCGGGCTCCCTGCTCCACGGGAAGCCTGCTTCTCCCTCTCCCACTCCCCCTGCTTGTGTTCCTGCTCTCGCTATCTCTTTCTCTGTCAAATAAATAAATAAAATATTTAAAAAAAAATAAAGCAAAAAAATAAAGTCCAGATCAGGTGTTATCTCTTCTCAGAAGATTCTTGGACATATTTCCACCTACCCACAACCTCTAAAATGGTCAGATACCTGCTCTGCACTAAAGTTTTGCACCATACACATGCTGCTCTGTGATTCATTTCTATCCATGTTTCACTTTTCTTCCAAGATTGAGGGACACTGCCATTGTTCAGTAATTGAATCAACACTTGGTGAATGGCTACTTCTGCACTAAGTGTGGGAGGGTAAGGGGAGAGGCATACTCTGCCACAATAAACCTCACAGTCTAGTAGGAGCATTAGACAAGTACACAGGTACTCCAAATATAACATAAGTGCAATAATAAGGCAGGTGCCTGGCAGTAAATATTGCTCTAATCTGAATTAGTCATATTTCCTCTGCTGAGCTAATTCAACTTTAGCTTCTAGGAGCAAGAGCCCCTCCTTAAGACTCTTTATAAAAAATTTGTGCCTTTCTTGGTGCAAACAATGGTCCCTGCGTACTTTCTGATGCCACAAATAGGTAGGAGAATCAAGACTGAGGTTAGAAGTAGAAGACCAAAATGTAAACTAGTAATACACAGATATAAGGGTCTACCTCAGAAGGTTTAATGTGGATTCAGTGGTAGTGCTGGTACTCACACAGACAAGGGAATGGATGAACATTTTCAGGAATCCCTTAGCAGCAGATACAGCAAAAGGAAACAATGCTTTCTCTCAACAACAATACTAGGAATGTTTTAATAGTGCCAGATAGAATGGCATTTTGCAAACTTACTATTAGCAGATCTTTTTTTAAATTAACAAAATATATAAAATAGAAGATAAATTCTTTCTGCTCTTGTTGAGGCAGAAATGAAGGGCCTAGAATCTGAATCACCAACATGACCCATCATTCCCTGCGGCCACTAATGAAAACAAGAAACATTTGTTGAGCGTCTCTTAACTACATCTACCTCATTTAATCATCACAACAACCATATGGATGAAATCAGTTATTTCCACTTTAAACTAATGAGGAGAGTGGGGCTTGAAAAGGCCCAGTAACTAGCTCTAGTTCACACACCTAAGAAGTGGTAGAGGTGAAACTGACACATAGCAGCCGGATTTCAGAGTAGGTACCTCCACCCATTGCATGCCTCCAAGGCATAGGCTGAAACTGCCATTTGAGAAGAAAACACAGGAGAGACTTTTAATCTCAGGAAACAAACTGAGGGTTGCTGGAGTGGAAGGGGGTGCGATGGATGGGGTGGCTGGGTGATGGACATTGGGGAGGGTATGTGCTATGGTGAGCGCTGTGAACTGTGTAAGACTGATGAATCACATACCTGTACCCCTGAAACAAATAATACCCTATATGTTAATAATAAAAAAAAATTAAAAAAGAAAACAGGAGAACCAGATGAAATCCTAGAAAACTCCAGTTCTCCCTCCAGCTGTCAATATAACCTTCAAAAAATTATAACCACACCCCAGGCTTTAGTTCTCTCATCTATCAAGAGGAGATTAGATCAAAAGGAAGGTTCTCCACATTTTTCTTTCTGATATACCTGATGAATAGGACACCCTCTCATCAACAGCAGCGTGTCACGATGGCAGTGAATCTTAGAAAAGTCAAGAATACAAAGCTCTAGCAGAATCACATGTTGGGGTGTTGGAAAGTCACATTTGTTACTGTTCTATGGTTTTCAAGAATCGCTGGGCTAGAATTTTTCTAAGGGCTAACATGATAACTCTGCCCCCCCCTTTTTTTTCTGAGTGTTTAAAACTTTAGGAAATTATGGGTGACATCAAAGGGAAATTATTTTACTCTTTTTAACATTCCTTTTCCAAATACCAATAACTCGACCAATTATACGATTAGCTTTCAAGGACCCTGGGAAAATATGGTAGAAGTAAAATAAATGTTTTAGAATGTACCAGGTAAAGGGATATCCTAGGCAAGGCTGATGGCCAAAGCCCTCTTATAACCCTTTTCTTAAAGCCAGGTTCAAACACACTATCTCTAGGGATTAGGCAATTTACTCAATAGACATTATATAGGCCTGAAGACTCTAGAGTTAACAAACTGTAAAGTAGCTTGGGTATTATTCTAAGTGTTTATGTAAAAACCATAGGTAGCTGATACTTCCATACCTACTTAATCTTGCCTTAATCTTTTCCAACTGTGTTAGGAATGGAACAGATGTGCCATTTGTTTTTGTTTTAATCGACTTTTTATTTGTACTAATTTTGGACTTACAGAAAAATGATACAGTTGGTACACTTATTATATACTCCTTAGTTTTCCCTAATGTTAACATTCTTCATAACCATGGTATTATTACCAAAACTAATTAGTTATGAAACTAATAAATATTATCAAAACTAATGAATAGTCATCATGGGTCGTAGGCTACTTTTGGTGTGAGAGTTTCTCCAGCTTCCCCAGTTTTTGATGATCTTGACAATTTTGGGGAGTACTTGTCAGGTATTCTGTGGAATGTCCTTCAATTGAGATTTGTATGATGTTTTTTCTCATGGCTACACTGGGGTTATGGTTTGTTTTAGGGAAAAACTACAGAGGTAAAGTGTCACTCTTATTACATATCAAGGGTATTTACCTTCTATATGATTTATCACTGCTGTTGTTGACCTTGGTCACCAGGCTGAGGTAGCATTTGTCAAGTTTCTCCACTGTAGGTTATTTCTCCCCTTTCCACACTGTATTCACTGGAAAAAAGTCACTAGGCACAGCCCACACTTAAGGAATGGGAAATGATGTTCTACTTCCTTAAGGGTGGAGTATCTACATATTCTATTTGGAATTCTTCTGCAACGTACCAGGTTTTTAAACACATAAAACGGAATGGAAATGTATAATTTAAAAAGGAATGCACATTTATACTTTCAGCAGAATAAAACTGAATAAGCATTTGAAAAGAAAGCACAGTAGGTTACAGGATTTGGGGAGGAGGCTGAAAATCACGGCAAGCAACAGAGATGTGTCGAATCCCTTCCGAATGCATGGTGTCAGGCACTCTGGGAGAAACAACGTGTACAAAAGGATGTCTGTCCTCAAGAGATTTCAATCCATTGCATTTGGGTGAGAAGTAATATTCTCCAGCAAGTACTGACCACTCTCCTCAGTGCACTTCCTTATCACCCCATGCTTCCATCCTTGAACCAGTCATGCTTCATTGTGTGATGAGCCACATATTTGCCTCTCTCTAAAGGTGACATCCTCCCAGGCAGGTGCTGCATTATCCCTGATACTCTGCTCATTGTCTACAGTATCATAGCCCTCAAGAAATTATGGGCATATGGATGGATGGATGGATGGGTCAATGGATAGCTTAATTAATCTTCTCTCTCTTCTTTGTCCTACAAAATTCACTATTTTCTAATGAGTGATCCATATTTATATTCCTGTTTTCTACCCAAAGAACTTCTCATGCATTTTTTAAGTTTTTTTTTTGAAATACTTATAAATTGAATGCAGTTGTAAGAAATAATACAGAGAGATCCTATATAGCCTTTCCCCGTGTTTCCCTGCAATGATAACATCTAGCATGACTATAGTACAACAATGTACCCAGGAAATTGACATTGATATAATCCACCAACCTTTTCAGATTTTAATCAGTTTTATGTGCACTCGTGTGTGTTTAGTTCCATGAAAGTTTATCACTTGTGTACATTTGCGAGACTACCACCATCAACACAATGTATCTCAAAAAATTAAAAAAAGATGCATCTCAAAAACTTTCATGTTTCTGTAGACTGTAGTCCTCTCCCTCAGTCTAGTCTTTTGATTCTTCTATATTCCCATCGGTCCTGTTCCCATTCTTTAGAACCAGGCATAGCACATCCTGAAAATTTCTCTTGTACATCGTTCCCCTCTATAAAATCTAATGATAAATCTACCTTAGGGAAAATGGGAAACATGTAAAGTGTGTCCTTATCGTGGATTCACACCCCTTCTTTGCTGCTATACTAGGGTTATTACCACAGTGATACATTTTCTGCTCCATTATGAAAAGAAAAACCTTTAAATACTGATATTGATAAGGAACAGTATCACAGGACTCACACCATCCACGTTCGCAACACCTGCACAGAGTTGGGTAGTCAGCAATGCCTGACCTGACATTGTTTATGGAAAATTAACTCTCATTTTTGTACCTGTCTAGTGCTTCATTCTTGATCCGGTCTCTATTTCTATAAGAAAACAATTCCAGCTCTCTTCAGCACAGATGTGATTTTCAAACGAATTAATTGACTGATGACCTTACTCAGATATGAAAATACACAAAACCTCACTCAAAAAATAATTGAAATGCACTCAAAAAAGTTATTTGTAAAAAGGTATCTTTTGAGGTTAAAATACTGAAAAGTCTTACCCTAAAACATTTTCAAGTTACCTATATATAGAAGTGCAGAATGTATATTTTGAGGGCTCATTAAGCATCTATATATAACTTTACTATAGAATCCTCTTACGTTGTGTCTAAAATCAATTTTATGAGTCACAGCTTATGTACAGTTAGGATTAAAATATTTTAAGAAAACCCAGTACAATTGCTTTTGTATAATAAAGAATCCTTTCATATATTTAAAAGCAATCATGCATTTATGCAACAGATACGTAGTTGGTGCTTTCCACGTGCCAGTAACTGAAATGTTTTAGGAACACAGAGATAATTCAGAGAGAGTTGCTATCCTCAGGAGTTCATAATCCAGTGAGCAGACAGATATGTACATGATAGCAGGAAAAGATACACCGAGGAGAGCGGGGATGGGAAGCAGGGAGTGGGTACATCTCTTTTGTGGATGTTAGGGAAGCATTCATCGATCTTGACTTTAGACAGGCTATGTAATAACTACCAATTTCTCTATGAATGAAGGAAACCAACATTTAAATTGTATTTTTTGGATTTGCTTGAATTTTCTCGAAACAGGAAAATTTACTGGTTAAAAGTGAAAAATAAATTCATCATCTCCTTGGACTATGTTCTGTAAACTTCTAACAATAACAAATAAGCAAAGATATGTACAATGTTGTATAGTGTGTCAATCATTTTCATATATTTTACCTCATTTAATCATCACGACAGTTCTGCAAGTTAAATGTTACTATCCCCTCATTAAGGAACACTGGATTCGAGCCACAAGGCTTTTAGCAAAAAAAACTGAGGCAGGGTTTGAAAGCGGGTCTGCATGATTATCCAGCACATGCTATCCTTCCGATCTTGTATAATGCTCCTCAATCAGTTTCCACTGGAGCATCTTCAGGACTACAGATGAGAATTATTTAAGCTTCCAAACCTTTGAAATGGAACTAAAAATGCAATCACCCTTTGTTACTGAGTAAAGACAGTGGAGTACTAGATTTCAATGGATGTACAGTTCATGAGCGCTGATAGGCTCATTAGCTTATTTACATGATCTCTTAAAAATATCAGTGATAATAATTGTAGTAATAGTAAAATGTTATCAATAATATGTTAACATTAAATATTTTATCATACTTTGGAGATTGCAAGACACCTTTACATACATTATGTCATTTGATCTTCATTTTGAGAAGATGCCATCATAAGCATTTATACTTTCCATTTGACAGGCGAATAAACAAACTCAGGAGGTAAATCATTTAGAGACATAGATTCAGTTAATATGGCAGAGCAAAGATGGAACATGATGCCTTCTAGACCTCTGAAATAAATAATGAGTGATAGTCTTGAATGTAAAACACACAACATCTTTAAGACGTGGAGAAGGTCAAAGACTCAAAGGCATTTTACCTGCTTATTCCCAGCATAATGCAATGCCTAGCGGGTGCCCAATATTTGTTGATGACTAATAAATGATTGAGTAGTGAATGATGAAAAATGAATAAATGCATGTTCTGCTCTTTTAACTAGATATACAATGATTCTATGATACACAGCAGGAGTGTAAGCTAAAAGTCAGAAACCCAAAGTCTATTCATAACTAGTAGTTCTCAGCTGGTAGCAAGTCCAATATCTAAAACACACACGCACACATGCACATACACAGAATCCAGTTACCTTACACCAAAATCCATATGATCAAATTCTCTAGTATGTGAGGGTTCACTGTACATTCCTGATAATTTTCCTTCTTATTCAGCATGTCACTTTAAAAACAGCAGAGAGGGGCACCTGGGTGGCTCAGCCTGTTAAGCATTGGCCCTCAGCTCAGGTTATGGTCTTGGGATCCTGGGATCAAGCCCCAAGCCCAGCTTCCTGTTCGGCAGACAGTCTGCTTCTCCCTCTCCATCTGTGCGCCCTCTCTCTCTCTCTCAAATAAATAAATAAAATCTTTAAAAAATAAAAATAAATAGGGCGCCTGGGTGGCTCAGATGGTTAAGCGTCTGCCTTCGGCTCGGGTCATGATCCCAGGGTCCTGGGATCGAGCCCCGCATCGGGCTCCCTGCTCAAGTGGGGAGCCTGCTTCTCCCTCTCCCTCTGCCATTCTCTCCACTTGTGCTCTCTGGCTCTATCTCTCTGTCAAATAAATAAATAAAATCTTAAAAAAATAAAATAAAATAAAAATAAATAAAAAATAACAGCAGAGAAACTGGAATCAGAGAGATCTGGGTAGTAATAAAATGCTCCTATATAATAGTTGTGTGACTCTGAATATATCAATTCTACTTTCTTTTTTTAAAGATTTTATTTATTCATTTATTCATTTATTTTAGAGAGAGAGAGAGAGTGCGAGTGGAGGGAGGGACAGAGGGAGAGGAAGAGAATCTCAAGCAGACTCTGCTCTGAGCAGGGAGCCTGAGAGGGAGCTCAATCTCACAACCCTGAGATCATGACCTGAGCTGAAATCAAGAGTCAGATGCTTAACCAACTGAGCCATCCAGAAATCCCTCAATTATACCTTTTGTACCTTAGTTTTCTCACCTATAAAATGGTACTTATTATCTATTTTGAAGGTTTGGTTGTAAAGAATCAAAGCGATGGTTTAAAAGCACCTAGAACAGCATCTGCATATAGTAGGAGCTCCGGAAATGCTAGTTCTT
The DNA here is from genome assembly GCF_964656455.1 of Halichoerus grypus. Classification (NCBI taxonomy): domain Eukaryota; kingdom Metazoa; phylum Chordata; class Mammalia; order Carnivora; family Phocidae; genus Halichoerus; species Halichoerus grypus. Next base: position 10,628,410 of record NC_135721.1, read on the forward strand.
ATGCTACAGTTCTCAGGATAGGCTTTTTCGGGGGTGAAAACAAAACAGGCAGTCTTTCCTCCCAGAAACATTCTGAAACACCACCACCCATTACCTACACTAAGAACAGCCAACATGCTGCTCAAAACAGCCACAGCTTGGACTCACTTAGAAACATGAGTGCAGGGGCGCCTGGGTGGCTCAGTTGTTAGGCGTCTGCCTTCGGCTCAGGTCATGATCCCAGAGTCCTGGGATCGAGCCCCGCATCAGGCTCCCTGCTCAGCGGGAGGCCTGCTTCTCCCTCTCCCACTCCCCCTGCTTGTGTTCCCTATCGCACTGTGTCTCTCTCTGTTAAATAAATAAATAAAATCTTTAAAAAAAAAAAAAAAAGAAAGAAACATGAGTGCAGTCCCAGAAATGATGCCCACTTTATGTTGGGACATCATGCACCAAAAAGTGAAGCCGCACAGTCGTTGTAACTGAGACCATTTGCGGCCGCCATCAGCCTCAGTTTGAGCATATTTCTCAGGCAGGGTATGAACAGACGGTGATATTTTCCAATTACAATCCCAGGGCCATGAAACTTGGCGTATGTGGGCATCGTTTTCACCTGAAGAAAAGTGACTTTTAAGGAAATGAAATACCAGCTGTATGAATCCTGACCAAGAGATGAGAGAGAGAAAAGAGAGAGGAGGCGACTTGGAGAATCATCTGTTGCTGATGCCCAGCCAGTGCATATTAAAGCGAAATAGTTGGGTGCTGGAGAGTCATAACGCAAGTAACAGAGGAAAGTCAAAATGCTGAGAAAGGAAAGGAAAACCACTATTTAACACGTATCGAGCTTTTCCAAGGAGGAGCCTGACGTATAAAACCATTTCAGGTGAGTAATTGGAATAAATGCCTTCCAGGCTAGGATTAACATAAAAATTGTGATTCAAAAAAAAAATGATTGTAAGTAACATTCAGAAAGACAGGGAGGAGGAGGGAATCAGGACAACATATTCTTGGCAGTTGTTCTACAAATAGTCGCCTATTTAATTGCCACCAGGTAAGTATTTTATCATCAATAACTCTCTGTCTCTTAACTGTAACAGAGACTCAGACAGGTGTCTGACTTCAACCGAGGTCACACTTCTGAAATCCAGGGTTCTGGTATTTCTATACCTGTGGTTCTCAAACTTGAACGTGGATCCCAATCACCTGGAGGACCCTGTTAGAACACAGATTGCTGGGCCGCCGCCCCAGAGTTTCTGATTCGGTAGGTCTGGAGTGGGGTCCAAGAGTTTCCATTTCTTACCTATGCTTTGGTGATGCCGATGCTGCCGGCTTAAGGACCACTCTTTGGTCCATTGTATGGTGCTATCAAAGACCAAGAGCCATTATCTCCTTGCAGGTGCTAGCTTTATCTCAGATCCAAAGAGTCAAAGGAGGAACAGACTGGAATCATGACTGGAATGATTAATCTAAGAAAAAAACTGCTAGAGGGTTTTGGCAAGTCTCATGCATACATTGCAAAGTATATTAAACAGCATGTGCTAAAACGTATGCACCATTCTTTATGGCTCAGTAAAGACTCTGAGAAGACAAAGAAAGAGGAATTCAAGATCTGATGGAAAAGGCCTGCAGCCAGAAGAATAGACACAAGGAGGTCGGACCCGGGGAAGAGGAAATTGAGTGCTTGGATCTGCCCGTGCACAGGTGAGTCGGAGGGAGCCAAGGATGCAAGTGTTACCATCTCATCAGGGAGCCAGTGAAGCCCAGGGAGGTTCCAGAAGCAACACAGAACAGCCAGGATTTTAGAAACAGACTCAAAAGCATTAGGTAGGTCACCTGTTGGGTCAGCAGCTGTTTTTCTATGCTGAAGCTAGACTAGCATGACATGGCAGAGAATGTTGGTATTTATCCACCATCTACTCCTCTGCTTTGTCTTGCTCCCAGAATCCTGATTCTGTGTGGGGTGGGGGTGGGGTGGGGACACTGTACCCAGCCTCATAAATCAGGATTTGTCTAAACAGTCATTGTTCTAGGGATAAAAATATAGCCAAGTTCAAGAGACCTAAAAAGTCTCCTAGGTGATTTCCAGAAGTTATTTTCCTTTGTGATAAAAGAGGTAGTTTCATGAGGAAAAGACACGATTCTTGCTTGAGACCCTCTTGTAGGGGGACTGGATGCTTACATTTATAGCAGCCGTCCTGCGGACCTGAGGGGAGAGACCACCAACAGGCTGAAGATGGCGTTTCTGAGGGAAAAAGACAGTTGGGGTCTTGAAGTGCTTACCTCTATACTTCATTCAAATGGGATCATTAAATGGTGTGCATATGTGTGCATGTGCTTTCTTTTAGTGTTTAAGCAACTAACTGACACAACTGGCAAATGAGATGTGATCTTTAACAGGACTTCGCAAAACTATGGCCAAGTCTCTCAATAACTGCCCTGTTTAGGTAGCAAAGTCAGATGCTTTTTCCTCACAGAACATTTGAGGACACAGTAAACTTTCTAATTATTAATCTCACCCTACAAGTCCCCTAGTGAAACCTTTTAATAAAGTCCCTTTATATATAGGATTGAGTTCAAGTTCCTAGAGGGTCCTCCACATTCTATTCTAGGTCTCCGGTCTGTTTTCCTACCACTGGCTGCCTCCCCCTTTATGCTTTAGTCATCCCAAATATCTCATGTTTGGAGGAGGTCATCAAGCTCTTATATGATTCAATGCCTTGCGGTTCTCTGCCCTCTTCCTTTCCTATATTATTCCCTCATTCCCTTCACTTGCACATCTGCACCTGGAAAACTTCTGCTAGTCACTCAAGACGCAGGTGAGGTAACACCTCCTCCAGGAAGCCTTCCCTAACACTTCTCATACGGGCTCAGGGGCCCTTCTCTGTGTTCCCACCATAAGTCTGCTTTACATTTCATTGAACTCAGCCACCATGCTGCTTTGACACAGTCAGCTAATATGTCCATCTCCCCTCTTAGATCCCAAGATCTTTAAGGGAAGGAACTAGATGTTTTCAGTTTGCATTTCTAGTGCCTAGACACATAATTGGTGCTTATTACCTTTTTTTTTGGACTGGAAATAAACTCTGTTAAAATTCTAAACACATATCATGAAACTACATCCTACTTCTTATAGTTTATAATAACAGGTACCTTTCAAGCTATAAGCAACAATGAAAACCCAGGCACTATGGTAATTGAGTGTTGCATCCCATGCTGTCAGTAACAACTGAATGATCTCCAGAAGCAGAAGGAAGCCATGAGGCTGATATAAGTCGTTTCCAATGGGAGTCAAAATCTCGTACCCTTCCAAAATAAATGTTAATAAGATCATCTTTTACTATAATGAGCATCGTCTTTCACAAAACACTGTGTAAGTGCTTTATATTAAGTAATCTTTACAAGAACCCCAGGAAACAAGTATCATCACTCTATTTTGAAAGACATGAAAGCTCAGAACCCCTTTACACTCTTCAAAGTTATCGAGGACCCCTAAAAGGCTTCTCTGTGTGCCTTAAAACTATGTCTCTTCATAATTACTATCAATACTTATTGTATTAGAAACTAAAACAAAAAATCGTCATAAAACCATTTCACATGGATATATTATTTTGGTAAAAATTAGTGTGTTTTACAAAACAAAAAAATGTAGTGGGAAGACTGCCATTATTTTGCATTTGGGTAAACCTCTTTAATGCCCAGCTTAATAGAAAACAGCTGGATTCTTACATCGCTGTCTGCGTCCAGTCTTTTTGCAACATCACCCGTCAGGTAGGTTCTGGAAACTCTGCTATATACTCATGGAAAGACTGCAAATTGGCAGAGTGTCAGTGTTAGCATGGAGACGGTTTGGGCTTTACCTGGGGATCCTCAGAAGGGAAACTGAGGATCCCAGGAACCCCAAAACCACACTTTGAGAACGGGATTAGAATGAGAAAGTGTCAATGACCCGATGGAGCTCAAGCAACTAATTCAGTGCCTGAGTCAGGATGTGAATCTGAGCCATCAAGCACTGACCAGAGCAGAACTGAGTAGTAGAGAGCCCGTGAGTTTGGTGGGTCACCAACCTTGTATTATTGGGTTCAGCGAAGTGTGCGCATGCGTCTGCGATGACGATGACGTAATTACTAGCCAATAACTAACACAGCAAAACATGCAGCGCTTTGCTGTTTGGCCAGCACATCAGCGAAGATAAGAATGCCCCCCCCCCGGCCCGCCCCCCTCCCTGCCCGGGCCTGTCAGGTGTAGGTGGGGCATCCCTGATGTGTCAGGATTGGCTGAACAACTCAGGCACAAGTAGGCAGAATCAAGTGTACTGTTTCCTGTGAAGTTGAGAAATCTGGTGGACCTTGCGGTCTGTTTCTTGGAAACTAGAGCTTATAATGAGATTGAGACCGAGGTCACTGAAAGAAAAATAGGATTGAAATCCAAGAAATTCCACATGCACCAATTATGCAGATTTTTAAATTGCATGTGTTTCAAACACAAAGAGAAGATCTCAAAGCGATGCGAATTTCAATCTGAAAAGAAATCTCTCTAAAACAGCTACCAGGGCATTATGCTGATGTGTGTAATACCCCTGATGAAGCAGGAAACCTCACCTACATTCCAAGTTTAAGAGCTGGTCTAGGAAATTAAAACATCACTAAGACAGACAGGTAGGGGCCAGGAAGCTGAGATGAGGATATTTGATTGCCGTTCATATTTAATTAGACTTGGATATCATCTTTAAAAAAAAATGTAAACTTAGTTAAGTGGGCTGACTAATAGAATTAATAGCCATTATTCCAATGAATATTTGAATAACAGTTACAGTCAGGAATAGGGATATTCCCTGGGGATTTTAGGATAACAAAGACATAGTCCCTCCAGTCAAGACTGACAGTTACAATATGGTGAGGTAATAATTACTATGGGATTAAATATACCGGAGTAGCAGGTAATGCTGGCTAATGGGGAGAGGTATAAGGAATGAAGACTTGCTTTTGGAAAGTGGGGCACCTCCACTAATCCCTGAAAGATGAATAGGAGTTATCAGATGAAGAAAAAATGGACATTTATAAACAATTCAACTATGTCAAGCACTGACCAAATTTACATGACCTCATTAAAATTTAATAATATCATAAGTTTGATATTATTTTCCCAATTTTATGGATGGCAAAAAAATGAGGCTTGTAGAATTTACCAGCATTGCCCAAGGTCTCCCCCTTAGTAAATGGTATAATTAGTATGTGAACATGATCTGTTTGAGTTCAAAGTGCTTTTCACTGCAGGCTAGCAGGATGGAATGGCACAGACACAAATATGTGAAGATGCATGGTACATTCGGGGCAATGAGGTGAGCATGTATTCAGAGACAGTTGTACGTGGAGAAGCAGGGGAAGACGCACACAGGACTGGATCTCAGAGGCGATGAGCGATTTCTCCAGGAGGAATGTCAGTGCTCATCTGCACATTGGAGAAAGGCTTTTCATGCGGAAGGCAACACATTTATAGAATACTTGTTTAAAAAGGGCAGGGAGGGGTAGTCATCCACTATTTGTTATTTATTTGAAATTAGAATTGAGTGCTAAGATATGTTCAGAGATTTCAAAACTAGTGTATTAGGTTTATAAACACGAACAAGTAAAAGATTATTCTGATGCTTTGCTCAAGTTCCAAGAACACCAAAGAGAAAACTCTTCTTCTGATCCAAGGCCCTCGTTCATAAACTCATATTTCAATTTGTCCTGATGATGGCTGGAATGGAAGTATAAACATTTAAAGAGACTCCCAGCTATTTGTCAGAGCTTTCCCTTTAAGGTGGGCTTTCTAGGGAGGGGATCATTCTAATCTGGGAAACAATTAAGATCAGTTGTTCTAAAGGCAAGCCCACCGCAGAATATGCTTACTCTGACCAACGTCTTCCAAGTTTCCAAGCTTGGGCTTGTAACACTGGCCCATACTGGTGTAACCTCTTTAAAAAGGCAAAGCCACATGGCAAAAGGAGATAAGAACTCAAGAAATAGTGAGGTATTCACAGAATGAGTAGCATAAAGAAGATTAATAGCAGGAAATGGGGTCTAACCAAGCTGCAAATTATGAGTATAAAGTTGTAAGCACACAGGAAATATTCAAGGGTCAAAGAAGCCAATACTTCAGGTTGTTAAATTAGGAGTGTTGCAATAAATGGAAGCTCAGAACAGTGTAAAGGAAGCCAGTACTGAGCAAGAAGAAATGGATAAAAGTGTATGGAAAATCCCAATGTTTTTATATGAGATATCCTGAGTAAGGCTGATTTCTAGCATTATGTACTTTGTTATCCTTTGGGCAGATTCCGAATGGAAAAGGTAAACCTGCACATCACCCTGGATTTAAAGGGGACCAATCCCAATGCTGAGCATTAATTTGGCTGCGATCAGCTTTGTATAGAAAGCAGACCAGACTGCAGAAATGTTCACAATCCCAGAATTGGGTTAGTTTCTCATCCTTAAACCACATATGGATTGTTTGCACATGAAAAGAGTGTTCTCTCAGTCAGGTAAGAGAGCGCAGACGCAACACCCCAGTAACAAGAGCACATCTAGCACCCGGATCTTAGTTTCTAATACCATTCTCCAATAAAAGGAGACAGATCTCCAGGGAGAAATAGTTGACTCTAGGATGGACAGAAAGCACACAAAGTTTGAGCCTAGAATATCTTAAAGGCCAGAAAGTAAGTGCTGAAAAGAAAAGAAAAGAAAATCCACATTATGGGAATATGTCAAAGGAACACAGAAGCCAATTGGAGGAGCCCTTAATTTACAAATCTGGAATAACTTGAGCAAGAAAATAAATCAAGTAATATTGGGCTATAGCCCAAAGTATAAAACAAAAATACACGGAAGATTCTGGGAAGATGGCAGAACAGGAAGCACTGAGAATCTGTCTCCACCTAGAAAACAATGCACTGGCTGAATATGTCTGATGTCACTTCTCTGGACTCTACTGAACGCTTGAAATTTCCAAGGCAAGGCTTAGATGGCAAATCGTGGTTAATTTTGATCGATTTTAGCTCTTGGAACACAGTAGCAGTTACCCATTCCCCACCTTCAGCCCCAAGGGATACAGCTATGCATGTGTTCCTGGAGTAGCTTGCACACACCTTGCAGGTACCAGGGTGGGCCAAAAGGATCCTGTCCTCCACATACTGGGGATCTGTGCTTGGATCGCTGATCGCTGCTTCTGACTCCAGAGTGCAGAGGGAGAGGCGGGCCACTCTTGCAGCTCCCTTACTGTTGTCAGTCTCTCTCCCCCCAGCTGACTACCAGGAGACTTAAAGTGCCAGTGCCCCACCCCCTTTTATTTTCATCCTTTTCCTCCTTTGGTAGCCAGACATTGAAGACACGGACATTCAAAAGCAACTGCATATATGGGGAAAATTAGAAAGTGACCACTTCTAATTTCTAATTAAAAGCATGGACTACGCCACACACCCAGGGATCCATCCCCAAACAAGGACTGTAGCCTAAATTCCAAAAAGCAGAGCCCAAAATCTTCCGCTTTGCCTAAAGGAATACCTCAATCTCTGAATCTCTGTTGTGTTCTTTTGTACAGGGCATTTTCTATACTGATTTTTTATGGTTATAAAACAATTAGCAAACAGCTTACAATTCTATTTATTTCCTATTGCATACCTCTCTGCCCCATGTTTTATCTCCTCAAAATCCATTCCAATCAATCAATCAATAAGTTTCAGAAGTATGTTTCAAAAAAATAGTCAAATTATTTCTGGCAAAGGTGTCAAGAACACTGAATAGGAAAAGGCAGTCTTTTCAACACATGGTGCTGGGAAAATGGGTATCCGCATGTGTAAGTATGAAGCTGGACCTTTATCTAACACTATCTACAACAATTAACTCAAAATGGATCAAAGATTTAAATGCAAGATCTAAAACTATAAAACCCTTAGAAGGAAACATAGGACAAAGATTCACAACACTGGATTTGACGATGATTTCTTAGATTGGACTCTATAAAAATTTGAAAATTGTGTGCATCAAGAGACGCTGTCAGTTACAGAGTAAAAAAGCAACCGACAGAATGGGAGAAAATGTTTGTAAATCATGTTCTGATAAGGGAATAATATCCAGAGTGGAGAGGACTTGTAAAACTCATCAACCACCACCACCTGCCTAAAATATGGGCTAGCACTCAAAGAGACATTTCCCCAAAGAAGATATACAAATGGCCAACAAGGACAAGAAAAGATGCTCAACATCACTTATCATTAGATAAATGCAAAATAAAACTACAAGATAGCACTTCAACTCATAAATCCTACTTTCAAAAAAAAAATGTTGGTGAGGATGTAGAGATATTGGAACCCCTTTGCACTGTGAAGGGCAATGTAACATGATACAGCTTCATGGAAAACAGTATGTTGGCTCCTCAAAAAATTTAAAAATTACCATGTGATCAAGAAATTCTACATCTGGATATATAAACAAAATAGTTGAAAGCAGGGTCTCAAAGAGATATTTGTACGCTTATGTTCATAGCAGTATTGTTCGCAACAGCTAAAACATGGAAGTAACCCAAGTGTCCATGGCTGGATAAATGGCTAAGCAAAATTTGGTCTATACATACAATGGAATATTATTCAGCCTTAAAAAGAAGGAAATTCTGACATATGCTACAACATGTATAAAACTTGACCACATTGTAATAAGTTCAATAAGCTGATCACAAAAAGGCAAATGCTGCATGATTCCTCTTAGAAGAGGTACTCGGAGTAGACAAAATCATAGAGACAAAAAGTAGAATTGTGTTTGCCAGGTGCTGGCAGAAGTGTGTGGGGGGGAGAGGTGTCACTGTTTAATTGGTATAGAGTTTCAATTTTACAAAATGAAAAGAGTTAAGGAGATGGATGGTGGTGATGGTTGTGTAACATTATGAATGTATTTAATACCACTGAACTGTACAGTTAAAAATGGTTAAGACCATAAATTATTTGTTATGTGTATTTTGCCACAATAAAAAATTAAAAATAAATAAATATACCTGAGTTTACACTGATATAAAGAAAATATTGAATAAATAAACAAATCAAGGGAAAGAGACAAATCTTCCATGCAGGAGAGTTCCAAGTAATTTATGTAGCTACTCTGCCCTCAAGGATGGCGAGCATAATTCCTACTCCCTAAGTGTGAGTTACGTATAGTTACTTCTCCTAAATGAATACAGTATGGAAATGGGGAGGGAAAAAAACTTTACAGTGGAAACACTGGATAAACATTTCCTTAACCAGATGATCCATTATCATCAACAGTGATACTCCATGTTGATACTATATACCCCTGATATAATGTGATAAAAAAATGGCATTTTATCTCTGTGCTCTTTCTTCCAAACACCCATAACCCCAGTAAAACAATGAGAAAAAAAATCAGACAAATACCAATTAAGGGATAGTCTATAAGACACCTTACCCGTACTACTCAAAAATGTCAAGGTCTTCAAAATCAAATAAAGTCTGAGAAATAGTCACAGCCAAGAAGGGCCCTAAGGAGGCATGGCTGAATAGAATATTGGTATCTTGGATGAGATCCAGAACAGAAAAAGGACATTAGGTAAAAACTAAGGTAATCTCAATAAAGTATGGACCCCGGTTAGTAGTAATGTATTAATAGTAGTTGATTAATTTCAACAAACGTACCATACAAGTATAAGATGTTAGTAATTGGGGAGACTATTTTTGCCATTTTTCTATAAATTTAAAAGGGTCTTAAAAATAATGTCTACTTAAAAAAAGAGAAGGCTTTCCCACTCACACAAAATGCCAGAGTTTATTTTCCTTTTTCCATCTACCTCAATTTTTGCCACATGCAGATAGGCACGTGGTAGAATTTATAGTTGTTAAAGAAGTATAGTATGTTGGCAGGCCAACTTAATTTTATAGACTGAATAATTCTCCAGCAAATAAAATTCATCTAAAGCAGATTACACTTTTAATGTAAATTCAGGGTAAAGAACAAGAATATGAAGTCACTGAGAAATAGTCAAAGGCAATGAAAGGGAGAGGGCAATACACCAACTAACTCAGAGCTGCCCCTGGAAAAAAGGAAACGTCCTGTATTTTTCTTCCTAATTAATTCCTCCACTATGTTCCACTACCCACCGCAGCTTCAACGGGATACAGCCCCCTAAACTTCAACATCAAAAGCTCAAGGACGGGGCGCCTGGCTGGCTCAGTCGGTTAAGCGTCTGATTCTTTTTTTTTTTTTTTTTAAGATACTTATTTTAGAGAGAGATTGGGAGAGAGCATGCACAGTAGGGAGGGGCAGAGGGAGAAAGAGAGAGAGAAGTGCACTCCCTGCTGAGCAGGGAGCCCAAGGCTGGGCTTGATCCCAGATCCCTGAGATCATGACCTGAGCCGAAGGCAGACTCACAAACAACTGAGCCATCCAGGTGCCCCTAATCATCTGATTCTTGATTTTGGCTCAGGTCATGATTTCAGGGTCGTGAGATGCAGCCACATGTGGGCTCCGTGCTGGGCATGGAGCCTGCTTAAGATTCTCTCTCTCCTTCTGCCTCTGTCCCTCCCCTACTCCTCTTTATATTAAAAACAAAACAAAAACAAAAAAACAAACAAACAAAAAAAAACACATGCTCAAGGACAGGCAGTTGATAATGGAGAAGTCATCAAGCACCCTAAGCACTTCAGGCAGGCTACCAGCCTCTTACACACAGTGCAGTTGGCTGTATCATTTGTTCCAGTCTTCATTTGTATAAACAGTGTGCAAGGCACAAAGGCATGGCCCCCTGGCCTCCAGAATCACTCCCACTCTTGGCGGGGTGTCCTGCCAGAAGAGATGTAGTGTCTGCCCCACAGCAGATAAAGCTGAAATTATCAATTAGACTCATCTCTCCACATCTTTATAAATGTGAACCAATGACAACAGGTACAGAGTCTTCAAGAAATAAAGAGAAACAGCAACTCAAAGATGAAAGAGAAACCTAAGCTAAGAAAGAGAAAATAATAAATTGTTAGATATTAATAAATTAAGACATTTAAGCAGATTTTGAATTGATTAAGATAAATAGCTGGCAGTTCTGAAAATGAGGGACAAAAATAATGATAAACCAACTCAAATTCCCAGAATATATCAAGAAGAAAAAGAAGGAAATCATCAGAGAAAAGATCAGACATGGCTGATAAATCTGGTAAGTCATTAGCCGTATAATTAGGACACCATAAGAGAAAGGAATAGAGGTAATGAAAGCAATTATTAAAGAAATAAAAGAAGACAAATGACCTGAGCTGATGAAAAACTTTGTCTTCACATTGAAGGAGAGCTTCATCTACACATGTCTAAGGAGTTTTCCTGAATTCTAAGAACAAAGGAGGAAAGGGGGCACCTGGGTGGCTCCGTCCGTTAAGCGCCTAACTCTTGATTTCAGCTCAGGTCATGATCTCAGGGTCCTTGTGAGATCAAGGCCCCTGTCGGGCTCTGTGCTGGGTGTGGATCCTGCTTATGGAGCCTCCCTCTCTCTCTGCCCCTCCCCCTGCCTCTTTCTCTCTCTCTCAAAAAAAAAAAAAAAAGAATAAAGGAAGAAACATTTTAACATCTAGACAGAAAAAAAACACTTAAAAAGTAGCTTAATTTTTCAATAAGCAAAAGCAAATGAAAACAGGATGAATAAACCAATAATGACATGAGCAAATATTAAGATATTAAAAGGCAAAACATGTAGAATTAGAGATGGTTAAAATGGAGAGAATACCTATGAGCCTGATCAATGAAAAAGTACAACTATACAATATGAAGAATGAGAAGATGATGCAGCTGGGATACAAAGAACTTTACTTAAATAAGGGAACATTATGTATAGTTTTATGAGAATAAAATAAAAATCTAAATGAATTGGGTAACTTTCTAGGAAAATATAGGAAAACTGAATTTAAAAGAAGTTGAAAAAAATCGTCATAGACAAATAAGCAAAGAAGAAACTGAAAGACAGAAAAACAAAAATTTCAGAAAGTAAATACACCAAAATTTAAGGGCTGTTCACTTACAGTGCGATTAAGAGGGGAGAGGTATGCACTTCCCACTTTGTACATTTACACATTTTTGGAAAAGCAATTTTGCCTTTTTATGCTTTATTTTATACTTAAGTAAAAAGAAAGAAGACAGTACACAATCACTATTATTCATGAAAAGCTAGGAATTATGTTTATTTCCCGGGTCACTTATATTTCTATATTTATTTATTTAGCACATGAATTGATGTTTAATATGTGAATATAAATGAATATAAGACATATATTAATATTATGCACATATTTATACACATAATTATATGATGGGTAGTTTTAATATATGAACATTTATTTAAAGTTCATATTTACTTTCAATATATCTGCCCATGGAATTCCTTCTTTGTAGGACCAGCTATGTAATTTGTGGTATCCAGTGCCCATAAAAAGATGAGGCCCTTGCTAAAAATTATTAAGAATTTCAAGAGTATTACACCAAGAGGAGGAGTATGAGCATGCAGCCCCGCGTGACTGGACAGGTCCCAAACCCGTGAGGATGGCCCTATTCCTACTGATCTTACTTCAAGGCTCAATTCAAGCCCCCCTCTTCCAGTCTCCTGATACCCTAGTTGAAATAAATCTCTTCCTTCTCTGGGGTCCAAAAAACATAGCCCATTCTGCCTTGAGTTGTGAATAGCTGTGAGGACACATGCCACCCCACTCTATCAGGGTTCTTCAAGGCTGAAGCTTTCATCTGAGACACCTGAGTATCTGTGTGGCACTTAGCATAGTGGCTTGCACAAAACACGGGCTGAAAAATGTTGATCAAAGCTAAATATCAAGAATCATTTGTTGAATTGAAGTAACATTTGGAGTAAAAAAACTAACACTTGGGCACCTGGGTGGTTCAGTTGGATAAGTGTCTGCCTTCAGCTCAGGTCGTGATCCCAGGACCCTGGGATGGAGGCCCACATCTGGCTCTCTGCTTCTCCTCCTCCCTTTGCCCTTCCCCCCGCTCATGCTCTCTCTCTCTCTGTCTCTCTCTCTCTTTCTCTCTCTCTAATAAATAAATAAAATCTTTTAAAAAAGAAACTAACACTCCAACTTCCCCATTTGTTGATATACAATTCAATTTTATATTTATTTTTCAGTGGGGCTTGAACTCACAGGGTTTGAACTCACTACCCTGAGATCAAGACCTGAGCTGAGATCAAGTCAGTTCCTTGACCGACTGAGCTACCCACGCACCCCTTATATACGATTTTAAATACATGATTTAAGCCCATTTAGTAGCGAAATCTTCATCAGCAAACATTACAGGGCCGGCAGTAGGCATTTAATACATTTATAAGTAAAGGAAAAAAGATGAAGTCCTAGAAAGGATTTTATAAACTGGAAAGTAATTTACAAATGCCCATATCTCTCAGTTATTTTCAAAGGAATTTCCAAGCACAAAATTCTCCAGCATTTTTCTACAGGAGCGTATCACAAATTATTTGTTTAAAATAAGAATTCCAGTTAACACTAGCAAAGTGCTTTTCCCTTGACAGCTTTTATCAGAAACATATGTCAGTATGTGTCATTGAGTTCTTAATTGCAGATAGCAAAATTCACTCTATCCATTTCAAGTGAAATTAATAGAGTATTAATCATTAGATTTCCAGGAGGGGCAGGAAAACCAGGCTTGTAGGCTACACAGTCAGAATAATGCAGTGAGGAACAACAGAGCCAGAGTAATGCCCAATTACACCACAGCACTGTTGCAGCAGACACATCATTTTTGCCATACCCTCCTCTTGGCACCAATGATGCTAAGGCCTGGACCCCAGGAATCCTGGTCCAAAAGTTACCGAAGCCTCTGTCACCGTGCTTTCAGAGGCTACGATCAGCTGGGGCATTGCTGTCATCTCACGTGGCTCATTCTTTTCTTTCTCCAAGATGCCTGTGGGTATAGCTCCCTGAGAAAACCACAGTCCCACAGACATAAGCTTAGCTGTAAGAGAGTCTGGGAAAAGTAAATTCTAGCTTTCCAGCCTTTCTGGTACAGGCAAGCTGGTGAGACAGAGTTTGGAGTGGGAGTTGATGTACAGTTATCTTCAAACTGAAAGTGAGTCAATATGACGAGGACAGACATAGTGAACGAGCTTCCTCTGACCCCTTTGCTCCCTCACCCTCCAAAGCACTGATTTGGTGGCTTTAGCGTTTTAACTCTGGCAATAGAGCTTTCCTTTTTTCCCCACGCATGGGCCACTCCTATTTTAATTGCATCAATTGCATGCCTGGAGTAATAATCATGAACTGAAAGTGAGAACAATCCATAACTACCACGTTGCAGGTCACCTCTGATAGAAGCTGCCTGAGGGAAATGTGCAGACAGAATTATGCAGTGTGGTCTTTGGATGTCCAATGCAAAAACTTTTCATGCATGGGAATGCCAATCAAAGTGCAGATTAGGGAAGCCAGAATAAATCTAAGGCACCGCACTGGGGAGTGATGAAAAGGGAAGAGCTCTCGGTGTGCTGGGGTTACTGCCAACGCTGCAGGAATCAAAAGCAAAAGAGCTAGACTGAGCATGGTCTTTGGGCAATCATGCCACTTCAAGGAGCGTCGCGATCCTTATTCATAAAGCACACATCTATCTGTCTTGTTCCTCCAGATTAAGGGAAAGGAAATAGAAATGACATTTGCTGAGGTCTTTTTGTGTAAGGAGCTGAGCTAGATGCATCGTCATAAGGAAAGAGAGTTGGTTCACAAGCCCAAAGCATCTCAAACAGCTCCCACCCCACAGTGAGTTCACCGTGTATTAGAAGAATAAGAACATTATATAAATTAATTATAATAGTCATAATTAAAATAAGAATTTGTGTTCATAAACAATTAGAAAAAAATTTAGGAATTTCTGATCTATATAGAGTTTATTACAAAATTAATATAAACATCAATATATATACTACAATCTCCAACAGATAAAACAGGATATCTTCCAGTATATATTCACCAAGAATTTAGTGAAAAAATTTATCTATGTTGACTATACAATAACCATCATCATTATCATCATTATCATCAAGTGTCTTCTTTTCCACTTTGCAAATCCTGAGGAAATTCTTTAAAGTACACCATATTATGCCTGCTCTATATTGGTATATGCTGAAATTCCAATTCATGAGAATATTCGCATATACATTTATTAGACAAAAAATTATTCTATGACTCCTATGTCCTAGAGACTGGGATAGGCCTTGGTAAAACATTGAACATCAGAGATATGGTCCCAGTCCTAATGGGGCTTATACTCCAACAGAAAGGAAAGGCATTCGTCAGGGTTTGGACAGGCTTATCCTGTCCACATAGCCTCTGAACTACACTTAAAGTCAAGTGGGAGGAGACAGGAATTAACACAACCAATTATGAGATAACTGTTATACTGTGAGAGCTAATCTTACAAATACATAAACAAATTACTATTGGCCAATAAAAAGAGGCAAAATTAATTCCAGTTACACAGAAGGGGACATACTTACAGAAGAGGTGACACTTTAACTGGCTCATAAAGAATAGGCTTGAATTTGGACACAGAATTCCCATCACAGAGTAGATTCTTAATAAATGTGTGTGGAATAAATAAATGAATAATGGGATAAACACTCTAGGAGCGTAACAACGCAGACACAGAGAATTGAGATAGAAATGCACAGCTTACATTTGAATGAATGCATAATTTTTAAAAATTTTATGTGACCCCATGATACCCAATGTCAGTCAAAATGGGAGAATTTTGAGAGGAAAAGTAAGACCAAGGTGCTAAAGGAAAATATTTAATAATAACAAACAGTCTCTATTTTAACCCAGAGAGTCTAGAGAAGGTGCCCTTCATGAGTAAAGGTTACACAAATGGAAATATTCTGCTTCCAGAGAATATAGAGCAGCTCAGCTGTGTTTTATATATGTAATTTGGATTAATGGCAAATTAAGTTATTTCCACTGCCCATGACTTTGTTCGTACTCAAGGTCTAATTCAGCATAGGGAATAACTTAAATATTGAAAGGAACCTCATATTTTCCTTTGCCTCCTTGAAACCAGTTCTAAACACATTTAGGAGGAGTAAGTATGAGGAAATAATTTATAGTTACTGCTGATCTCAGCTCCATGAGGTATGCCAGATTTAAAAAAAAACATGGAAGCAATAAGAAGAGGTCACATGTAAGGGAAGGAACTCCTCAGGCTCATTCCCAAGTATCCCATCCCTTTCCTCTACCCTCCAAATCAGGGGCACCTGGCCCCTCAGAAGGGCCATCACCAGCTTGGAGAGTGAAGAGTGTCACTCTCAGAGAGTGTCTCCACTGTGCAAATCTGGAGGAAGGGCCTCCATGTGAACCACAGTAGCCTTGCCCCATTTGGGGAGAAGAGGCTTACTTTTTTTTTTTTGTAAGAAGAGATTTCCATCCTTGGAAGTGTCTTATGAATTTAAGAGCCAATATCAAAATAAAAGCAAAACTTAGAACATGTCAGCCTCGTGCTATATGAGCCTACCCTCACCTTCCTTTTTAATCTGCGCAACATGCGTTGGTCCGGAGAAAACAGATGGATGATTAAGTCACATTCCTCAAGTCACAAAATCTAAAAGCAGTGGAGGTCAGACTTAAATGCAGGCCTCCTGGTGGCAAGCCCACACGTCCACCAACTTTGCAGTTCCTTGTGGGCATCTCACTCACTAGCTGCAGCACCCCACTATCCCCTGAGGACAGAAAACATCAGCCCACTGCTACCCAGGACTGGAGCAGTATTTGAGGAGACAGATGCTGGGGACGAGAGTAGACTCTTCTTTGGAAGAGTCTGAAGAGAAGCTGGCCAGAGCTGCCCAGATAGTAGGGTGAGCAGAGGTAACTCGAGCGGGAGCTCAATACTTCACCACACGGCTGGATGCATATTTGTGAGGTTTTATGGAGCCCGAGTGGACCTGCTGGAGGAAGTCAGGCTGTAGTCAGATTGAAAAAATTGTATCCCGGTATATCCTTCCTGGCAAGAGGGAATTGGCTCTCACCGAGGGAAGCTGGAGTAGAACCATCAGAGGAAGAAGCTGAGGAAGGAAAGGAGGTGATAGTCCCCTACAGACTCACTCACTGATACTCCGGACAGTTTCCCTGGAGGAGCTCCAGCAAGATCTCAAAGAAACCCACAAAAGTGCCCCAGGAGTTGGCATTTGTATACCCATAACCCCCAGAGGGCATCAATGCCTAATGAAGACTGCCCCATTCAAGTCAGATGTTTGGTGACCTTCTTTCTACTCACCCCTGTTTCAAATCTAGGTAAGATGGATGGGAGTGCACAGCAAGGAGGGTTAAATCAGGAAAATACACAAAAGCTGCCCACAACACTCCTCTCCACTGAAGGTATGCAAGGCTAAGTCACATCTGAGTTGCTGATGGGGTTGGGGTCAGAGTGAGAGGGAAGCTTGACCCTGGATAATTAATTGCCTAGGAAACAGCCTATGCAATAAATCACCACTGTTATTATGATGATAACCCCATGTGTATTACTGCAATGCAAGTCACAGAGATGGGAGAATGTGTTGCATAGCTACTAAGTGCCCAAATCAAAAGTTCTCGCAAGTTAGCGTGGCTTCACAATCCATGCTTATCTTAGAACTCTGTGCTTGTTCTCCTACCTGTCTCCTTGGGGAAAATTCCTATCTTAGTTCCTGGGATGACTGGGAAGGTAGCTGATTTTTAAATCCTACCACTTGCCATGGTAGAAGTTCATACATTATCTGTAAAGATAGTAAATTAGTAAGTCTACAAGGCAGTCTACGTTAGGAGAAACCTGAGGTATATATTAGCATTCTCTGGTCCAGATTACCCTCAGGAGGAAGGGAACCTAAGAGGGAGTAGGAACAAGCTAACATTTCCTTTTCCTGGTCCTCAGAATGGCTTTTGGAAACTCCCACCAGTGAAAAGAATGCTCAAAAGTGTCAGAGCACAAAAGACCACTCAAATGGGTCTGGCAGACAAGGCTCCATGGAGGACGAGATGAAAAGTTAATGTTGAAGCTGTCTGCATGAGGTTGAATAGGGTTATCTCTCTGAAGCAAAACAATGGCCCCACATAACACTGAAGCTCTTTGCAAATGGAGAGTACCATTTTTCAAGAATTGGAGATGAATCATCATTATAGCTTTTCTATTATTAAATAGCCAGTGTTAGGGATGATGAAGTTTCTAGAGTCTGCCAGTGCGTCTGATAAGATGTGGCCTGCTTGGACCAAGTGATTCTACTACTGCATAAGTATCTGAAAATGAACAACAACAACAAAAAAAGCTTCATGTTCAAAGGTGTTCATCAGAGCCTTTTTATAATCATGAAACACTTGCTGGGAACTCAAGCCCAACAATATGAAAATGGTTAATAAAATGGTGGGCAAGGTACTGTAAGAAACTCCTGTGTAGCTCCTAAGTTGGAATTTAGACCACAATTCAAGATATCATAGGTCAGGTACCCAGTGAGTGTCAAGGACACCAAAGGGCACAAGCAGCTCAAAGAAGGATGAGAGTCTCCTTGGTTAAGGTATTTGGGGATTCCTACTGGGCCTCGAAGGAGCTGGATTTATCAGTGCAAAAATTCAGAGGGATAAAAATCAATAATGAAAGGCACAATGATCTTCTAGCATAGACTTTCTTACACAGTTCCCTCCTTGAAAGCCTTTACATTTGTGTTAAAAAAGATAGAAAGCAGAAAAGGAATTCCCATCTAAAATGAAACTAGGATGTAATTGCAACCAGTTCTGGTCGCATCTTCCAGATACAAAAAAACAGACTAAAATTTGGATAGACATTTATTCAATGAAGTGTGCTAAGATCTGAACTGCAATGGTAAACAGGGGACACATGACCTCTAATTTCATTTGGTTTATTTTGAAAAATTAAGTTCACAAACTAATAAATGAATTGTAACTGAGGTCATTATAGTGACAAATGTCATAGGAAGACAAACACGGGGTTGAGTTAGAGAATGACTGTGGGGAGAGGACAGTACTCTGAATAAGCTAACAGGGGAATTCAGAAGTGTTACCCAATTCAAGATCAAAATTCAAAGATAATCTTATACACCAACAGTAATTTATTTTATGGTAAAAGGTATCATTCACAACAGCAACTTAAATTATAAGGCATACAGAAATAAACCTAATAAAATAAGCATAACACCCACATTTAAAAAAATTGTAAAATACTACTGAAGGAGACAAAAGATTTATATAAATGAGCATATGAGCATGTATAATTTGTTCAAGGATAGAAAATCTTCACTAGGTGGACAGCACCCACCCCCACCTAAATAATCCATATATTCAAGACTATTTAAATCAAAATCTCAACATGATTTTTCATGGAACTAAATAAACTGATTCTAAAATTATTTGAAAAAGCAATTATCTAACATTTTAAAATAATTCTTTTTTTTTTTTTTTGCAAAGTAATTCTTAACAAAAAAAGAATCAGGGTAATTTGTCCTATTATACATAGACTTTATAAAACAATGGTAATTAAAACATTAAGGCAGACACTCAAATGTAGATGAATAGATGAAGGGAATCAACAAGAGAGACCAGAAACAGACTCAGGCTTGTGTGGAGATTAGTACCTGGCGTGCATGGCATATAAATCCTGTGCAGTGAGGGGCTATTCAGTAAAAGTTATAGTGACTCAGTTGGCTTTCCTTATGGAAAATCAAATCTAGAGCTCTATCTATTTCACATCTGACAAAAAATAAATTGCAAATGCACCAAATATCTCATTTATAAAATCAAACTTATAAGGCACTTAAAAGAAAATGCGGTAAGATGTCTCTAGGGCTTCTAAAAATATAAACATTTCTTGGATAAGACAGATTAAAAAACAACGAACAGAGAAGGACAATAACGCTGACTATATTATATCAGAATTTAAAATTCCTGTAATATAAAGATGGCATATACAAAGTTTGAAAAGGACCAAATGGGGAGAAGAGATTTCTGTTAAATATTTAAAAAATCAGTATTTAAAAGAAAAATAATCCAATAGAAAAATAAAATGAACAAAAGAATTAATTGAACAGCCAATCCCAGAAGAGGAAATAGCCAATAAATATGAAAATACATGCCATCTCATGAGAAATCAGGCAAACATGAAGTAAAGAAGTAAAGCAATGGACAGCACCAATGTCCTTGTATCAGATGACTGGCAAAATTCAGGAAGTTTGACATTACAAAGTGCTGGCAATGATGAGGGCAAACCAAAGTTTTCATATTCTCTGTAGTATGAATATTAATTTATGAAACCAATTTACAGAGCATTTAGAAGCCTAGTGAAATTGAAATGGACACATCCTATTGTATTACAGAGTAACTCTGCTCCTTGGTTTATACTATGGAAAAACTCACATACTCATATACTAAGAGATAACTCTTAAATATTCTCACCACAAAGATAATCATGTGAGGTGATAGATATGTTAATTAACCTGACTGTGTGATCATTTCACAAAGTATATGTGTGTCTAGTCATTACTGTGTACAGTACTTTAAATATACACAATTTTGTCAGTTATACCCCAATAAAGCTGAAAACAAATTAAAAATTTTTAAATTAAAAAAAAGACAGATCTACAGAAAAACTTGAAACAACATGAATGTCCAGGTAATATGGTATATTTTTAAGTAAAATACTTTAAAAACTAAAACAAACCAGATCTTTGTTTATCTTCACAATGTTAAATCAAATATTTAATTGTGGAATGACATTTATGACATGATAGCATTAAGGAAATAAAACACACACAGACACACACACACATACACACACACCCCTCCAAAGTGGTATGAAAAGACACACCCAGATCAAGATCGTTTACTCTAGGGAAGGAGACTTAGTAATGCAATTGAGAAACAAAGGAATTTCTTCCCCAGTGTATTGCATGACTGGAGCTTAAATGATAAAATATTTCCATTATTTTTTGATGTTGGTTAAATGGGTGTCTGGCATTTCCTTCTAAAATTTTTTAACCTTTCAAAAATAAAACACACAGCTCTCAGTGGTCACTAAAGCAAAAAAAAAAAAAAAAAAAAACAGGAGAAAGATGGATAAAAAAGGATCTTGAAAGTCTGATTACTAATAGGAAACTAAGAACTGGGACAGTTAATGGAATAAACCTATGGGAGTTGCAGTTAAGGGGTTTTTTTTGGGGGGGGGCAGTGGAAAAGGCTAAAGAATGCTCCAGAGACATTGGGCAAGATTCACCAGAGAAGCTATGATTAATGATGCAGTAGAGAGATGGACTTGCCAAAGATGGAGGCTGAGGAAAAGCAAGAGAGAAAGAAATCTATTAGAATTTTGGAGTCCTTGAAAGAAAGTCCTTTCTCCATTGAAAATAGGAAGAAAAGATGGCACAAACGTGTATATAGCTTCGGTGTGTGTGTGAAGAATGCTAGAGTTGAGTCACTCAATTTGGGTGACTCTTCCTCCTGATAGATTTGGAGAAGTCAGCTAGAGTAGTGACTTCTAAAACTAATGGAGGCCAGAAGCTATCCAATTTTGCTGTCATTATTATGAAGGCCAGTCTTAGAAGGTGAAACAAGTCTGCAAAGATGCTGAGTTGAGATACACTGTGGTTGTTACAGAAAGAAGCTTCACACAGGGGTAGTGCTGACCTTAAGCTGCATCTACCCCCAAAGGGCAGGTTTTATACCTGCACGAAGGTGGTTTTTTTTGGCTCCTTCCATTGTAATTACTGCTCTTCCAAATCTGTTCCTCTGCTAGAGATTTCAGAACAGGAAGGGTGAAACATCTGCACCAAACATTGGTACAATGAAAGTTTACCTTCATTTCCTCCTTCTCAGAAAACTTACCTCAAAAAGAATGTTGAATGAAATACACAAGTAGGTTGGAAGCTGTGAAGGGAGGCATGTCGTAGTTTGAAAATTTATGATGCTAGACATATACACCTGAGAGATGAATACCAGCTGTCACATAGTATATATTAAGAGGGCTCCCATGCCAAAGAAGATAAAGCAATTCACATCTGATGACTTCAATTTTCCATTTGAAATATGAAGCTAGGTCATCAGCTGAAAGTTATGAAGAGATTATTTGAAGAGTGAATTGGCTTTGAGATAGTCATCTTAGATCATGCTAAAAAGAGGTATTAGAGACACATGGAAGGATTCCTAGGCCATTCTCCTTTCAACTTAGTGATCTTGTACGAAAAACAAAACTTGTTAGTTCACTTGTGTGATTTTTCCTTATCCAGAGTCAGATGCTCCAGGTGCAGACCCTAAGGATAGTGGGTCTTATATATAAGATGATATCTAATCAGATATCATAATTTCCATCCAAGGTGTGTAAAAGAGAGGAATATAAAGACAAAGTGATTGAGAGTATTTTCAAGCAATTCATAATAATGAATGATGCAATTCATGACCAAACAGCTGGAAAGCAAGGGATTCATTGACAGTGAGAAAGTGATGGGTTCATTGGTTTGAAATCCTTGATGTGGTTTTAAAAAAAAAAAAAGTGGGGGGAGGGAGCAAAGAAAGAAATGGAGATTCTTAAAGCAAGAAAAATAGGAAATTGTGGGTAGAAATTAGGATATTTACGTTATAACTTCAGAGGTTATCATGTCAGGTGGTAATAAATTCTGGAGTGTAACCTGCAGGGGGGTTGCAAATAAATTTACTGGAGCTGAAGAGGTAAAGAACCAGAGACTCTCGGATGATTTATTCATGTAGACTTTGAAGTCCCTGACAACATGAATTGAGATAAATGCTACAGTCCCAGAGGTAAAAAGAAATGAAGAAAAGACAACGTTATTTACAGAAGACAGCGACTAAGAGGGAAGAACAGGTCCTCACTAAATGACAGGAGCTTCAAAAGAGCAAGAGATCTGTCCATCCCATTTACAGTCCCCAACATAATGAGGAACAAATGGACACTTAACCAAACTCCTGGCCCTAAGATGAGAGGGGGAAAAACAAACAAACAAAATCCTACAATCAACTTAATTTTGACAGAACATAATGAAAAGTAGTATCCTCATGGGGCAGCCTTATTTTACTTAAATCAACGTAGTAAAAGGCATATTCAGAAAAAGAGGTTCAGAGTATTAGAACATTGACGGAAAACAGTGCAGAAGGTCTAGAGTGCCCAGTGAATGATTTGGAGGGCAAAGAGATGAGTGGAAAACTGTATCAGATGAGAGGATGAATACAGAGCAGTTAGGGGAGGAGAGCAAGGGCAGCAATTGCCAGCCTAGGAGGCAAGGACTTCAACACAAACCCAGTCAAAATCCCAGTGGGTTACTTTGTGGATGTTCACAAATCTAAAGTTTTTAAGAAATGCCAAAAGACAGAATAGTCAACACCTTATTGAAGAAGAACAATGTTGGATGACTGACTACACAACTTCAAGCCTTATTACAGAGCTACTGTAATCAAGAGAGTGTAGTATTAGTGAAAGAATAGATCATTAGAACAGAATAGAGAGCCCAAAGTAGACCTACACAAATATAGTCCACTGATCTTTGATAGAGGATCAAAGGCAACTCAATGAAGAAGAAACGATAGACTATTCAACAAATAACACTGGAACAATTAGATATCCACATGCAAAAAATACGAATGTAGACACACTTACATCTTTCATAAAAATTTAGTCAAGATGAGTCATAGACTTGAATGTAAAATGCAAAATTATAAAACTCCTAGGAGATAACATAGGAGAAAATCTAGATGACCTTGTGCTTGGCAAGGACTTCTTAGATACAAGAGAGACGTGATAAATGAAAGAAAAAAAACACTGTTAAGAAAATGAAAAGACAGGCTACACACTCAAAGAAAATGGATCAATACCATGTACCCATGGGATAGGGATCCACAACTAGTTAACCACAATTAGGTGATACATACCTAAACAGAGTACTTTAAAATGTTTGTTGGGTAGGGAGACAATACCACCATCACCAAAAATATCAGGCAAATGCAAACATAACAAGAGCAGTGGTTTCAAAACTAATATTGGAAATCATAAAAAATAAAAATAAAGCTTCCCTTTATAATTACTAATGGGATAATCAACAGAGAAATTATGACTTATGTATGTTTGCATAAGTTAAGCAGCAAAGAGTAATAATGAAGCAACAAATAATATAAAAATATAACACGAATGGGAATTTTTAACACACCTTTTTCATTGTTTACGGATGAAATAGACACAACCATGCACAGATACAGAGCAGGGGTTGGCAGATGTTTTTTGTAAAGGGCCAGACAGTTAATACTTTAGACTTTGCAGATCTATGGTCTCGACTGAACTGCTCAACTCTGCTGTTGTGTGAAAGCAACCATAAACAATGTGGATACAAATTGGCATAACTATGATCTACTAAAACTTTATTTATAAAACAGTTGCCAGCTGACTTAGCCAGCAGGAAGTACTTTGCCAACCCCTGATACAGAGTATCTGAATAATATCCATAAAAATGTCTATCTCAAGTATGTGTGTTTGTTTTTATACACATGTGTACACATAAAACTCTATACGCTTTACATGGGGACTGCATCTTCTTTTCAAGCCCTGAGGTTCATAAACTGCATTTTAAATAATAATAGTTTAGAAATAGAAGGGATCAGATTTGCTCAGTGCAATTTACTAACCACATAAATAGGAAAAGTAGAGAAATTTGAAAAGCAACCAATTATTTTTAAAAATTTCTCTCTTAAACAGTATTGGCTCAAGCAAGTTTAGGTGTCTAATGCAGAAGGTCTAGCAACTAATGTCAATGATATTGTTATGTTTTGAACTGTATAAATCAAACCAGCACTTAATATCTAAGTCAGGAACTAAAGCTAAAAATGTTCTAAGAGAAAAATGCAAAGCCTTAAATGGTTTCATTTGTAATCAAGAAAGAATGAAAGGAAATAATTTCAGTGAGTTAATTACTGCATACAGATACCTTGCCTGGGCAGATCCTACCTAATAGTTGCAGAAGAGGCAAACCAAGAAAGCAGCACTATGACGAAATTCATATTGTTTTGTATGAAGGAAATGTATTTCTGCAAGGCTGTTTATGTTTCTCAGGACAGTATGTCTAAAAGGAAGTGCAGGACTTCACCCCACCACTCACGACAACAGAATTCCCATCCTCAGGCATCTGCTGCAGGATTCAAAATAATTACCAGTGTGTGCTGAGGGGGATCACAGAAGGTAGCTGTCAATACAATCAACATACAGTTTTCTTTGTAAAAGTGAGCAGACAGGGGTGCCTGGTTGGCTCAGTCATTAAGCGTTAGACTCTTACTTTTGGCTCAGCTCATGATCTCATGGGTCTTGAGATCAAGCCCCATGTGGGGTTCCGCACTCAGCAGGGAGTCTGCTTGAAGATTCTCTCCCTCCCCCCCACTCTCACTCTCTCTCTCAAATAAATAAATAAAATCTTAAAAAAAAAGTGAGCAGAAAAGCAAAAATCACCAAACATATGAAGAAAATAGGCAGCTCTAAAGAAGGTTACCCAAGAAGTCATAGCAAATATTTCCCAATGAAAAGGAGTTTATTTGAGACACAGGAAATCACAGTAGGAAAAATATATATGTATGCACACATATAACATACAAATATATTTTGCAAGAGATTTGAGGTGCTATTGGAATACTAATAAAATAGGAGCTGGCTTCTTTTGGCAAAGGAGACATTTTTAAAAATATATAAAAAAATAAAAGTACAAAAAAAAGGCATTTAAACAGTGAATATTACAATGGACAGAATTGCAAACAGAATTAATGAAAAGATGGCCAAAATTCTCCCAAAACTCAGAGCAAAAATACAGAGGAATAGAATTTATGGGAGATACATGTCATATAGCTGGAAAAAAAAAATGTTTAAAAACAACTCTGGATTCTGGGAGAAAAAGAGGATTGTGAGTCAAAATTTTTATTGTAAACTAAATTTGTATGTATTACTAAGGGAAAAAAAACTTCTGAAGACATGTCAGACTTCAAGAGAATATATTCACAAATATTTCTGAAGATAGTTATCTCATGTAATCTTTGGGTGGAAAAGTCAGTAATATACACAGTCTAGTGTGGCAGTCTTGGGGGAGTAAGGAAAAGTAAGACCATTCAACCCCATCAACCTGACAGGTCCATGGGGTTGAGGTCACTCTTATGTTGACAAGTTTAAGGCAGTAACTGGTAGGAGAGAAGTGCAGCTCCCCCACGGAACTGGAAATAGAAGGAAAAAGAGTTCCAAAATGGTAACAAATATAAAGAGCTCAAGAGAGATGGTAAAACATAACTTCCATTCACTCCAATGAGTGAGAAGCACACTTTTATCAAGTAGAAAGGGGAAACCAGACAATCTAAAGATGACAGTTGGATGAGTGGATGGATAATTCAATAGATATACATTAACAAAAATATTATAAATCTAAAACTTAAATATGATTTTGGGGGACATTTTTTTAAGTTTTAAATTTCTCTATTTCTGAAGTGTTTATAATAAGCACCTATTTCTTTCATTATAAGAGAAAAAAGTCTTTATATCTTTTTTTTTAATTTGATTATGTTATGTTAGTCACCATACAATACATCATTAGTTTTTGATGTGGTGATCCACGATCCATTGTTTTCGTATAACACCCAGTGCTCCGTGCAGTACGTGCCCTCCTTAATACCCATCTTTATATCTTTAAAATAGAAAGTTCCTTGCTTTCTCTAAACCTAGCAGATTTAAAAATCTACATTAAATGTCTTCTTCCTCCTCAACTTGATAAAGAACAACTATAGAAAACCTATTGCTAACATCCTACTTAATGGCAAAAAAATAAAAACTTTACCCCCACGATGAAGAACAAGACAAGGATGTCCCTTCTCTCCATCCCTTTTCAACATTATACCAGAAGTCCTAGTTAATGCAATAAGACAACAAAAGGAAATGAGAGGTACACAAACTGGGAAGGAAGAAATAAAACTATCTTTGCTGCCAAATTACATGATTATTTATGTAGAAAATTCAAAAGAAACAACAACAACAACAAACTCCTGGAACTAATAAGCAAATTACAAAAGGTTGCAGAAGGGGTCCCTGGGAGGCTCAGTTGGTTAAGACACTTGATTTCAACTCAGGATATGATCTCAGAGTCCTGAGATCGAGTCCCACATCAGGCTCCATGCTGGGTGTGGAACCTGCTTAGGATTCTCTCCCTCTCCCTCCATCCCCCAACTCTCTCTCTCTCTAAAGAAAATAAAAATAAAAATAAAAGTAAATTAATTAATTAATTTTTAAAAGCCTGCATGATACAAGGTTAAAATACAAAAGTCAACTGTTTTCCTATACATAAGCAATGAGCAAGTGGAATTTGAAATAAAAAAAAAACAATACCATTTACATGAGCACACCAAAAAAATAAAATATTTAGGTATGAGTCTAACAAAATACGTAGGAGATCTGTGAGAATATGAGGAAAACTACAAGTCTCTGATGAAAGAAATCAAAGAAGAACTAAAGGACAGAGATATTCCATTTTCATGGATAGAAAGACACAATATTCTCAACATACCTGTTCTTCCAAACTTGATCTGTAGATTTGACATAAAACCAGTCAATAAATTATTTCATGAATATTCACGAACTGATCCTAAATTTTATACGGAAAGGCAAAAAAACCCTGAAAAATTAACACAGTATCGAAGAAGAGCAAAGTCATAGGACTGACACTACCCAACTTCAAACCTTATTATAAAGCTATAGTAATCAAGAGAGTGTGTTGTGTATTAGTAAAAGAATAGGCAAATTAATCAATGGGATAGAATATAGAGCCCAGAAATATATATACATACGTATAGTCAACTGATCGTTGACAAAGGAGCAAAGGTAATACAATAGAGCAAAGGTAATCTTTTCAGTAAATGGTTCTGGATCAAGTTGATATTCACACACAGAAGAAAAAAAAAATGAATCCAGACATAGACTTTATACTCTTCATAAAAATTAACTCAAAATGGATCTGAGACTAAGCATAAAACTCAAAACTATAAAACTTCTGGATGATAACATAGGAGAACACCTAGATGGCCTTGGATACGGGGATGATTTTTTAGATACTACAACACAAAAGGCATGATCATGAAGAAAATAATTGATAATTTGGACTTCACTGAAATTAAAATATTTTCCTATGCCAAAGACACTGTCAAAAAGATAAGATGACAAGCCACAGAAACCAACCAGGAGAAAATATTTGCAAATGACACATCTGATGAAGTACTATTATCTCAAATACACAAAGAACTCTTAAAACTTAGTAAGAAAAACAAACAACCCAATTTAAAGATAGGCCAATGTTCTTAATGGACACCTCACTAAAGAAGATACACAAATAGCAAACAAGCCTATGAAAAGGTGCTCCACATCATGTCATCACGGAAATGCAAATTAAAACCAGATACTCTACTCTTAGAATGGCCAACATCTGGAACACTGACAACACCAAATGCTGGCCAAAGTATGAAGCCTCAGGAACTCTCTCTCATTGTTGGTGGGAATGCGAAATGCTACTTTGGAAGACAGTTTCCCAGATTCCTACAAAACTAAACATACTCTTACCACAGATGCAGCAATCCTACTCCTTAGTTTATACCCAAATGGACTGAAAACTTAAGTCCACACAAAACCTGCACACTAATGTTTATAGCAGCTTTATTCACAATTGCCAAAACTTGGAAGCAACCATGATGTCTTTCGAGAGTTGAATGGATAAACTATGGTACATCCAGATAAGGGATAATTCAATACTAAAAACAAATGAACTATCAAGCCATGAAAAGACATGGAGGAAACTGAAACGCAAATTATTAAGTGAAAGGAACCAATCTGAAAAGGGTACATACTGCATTAATTCCAACTACATGACATTCCGGAAAAGATAAAACTACAGAGACAATAGAAGGATCAGTGATTGTTAGAGGTTAAGAGCGAGAGAGGAATGCACAGACAGAACACAGAAGAATTTTAGGGCAGTGAAACTACTGTGTATGCTACAACAATGGTAGATACATGTTATTATATATTTGTCCATCTCCACAGAATGTACAACACGAAGAGCAAACCCTCATGTAAACTATGGAATTTGGATGATTATGATGTGTTGTGTAGATTCACCAACTCCAGCAAATATACCATTCCATTGGGGAATGCTGATGATGGGCAAAGCTGTGTGTCGTGACAGCAGGTATACGGGAAATCTCTGTACCTTCCACTCAATTTTGCGGTGAACTTACAACTGCTCTAAAAATTAAAATCTATTAAAAGAGATCATCCTCATCAGAACTCATCCATGACATGAAAGAGAGTTAATCACACAACAATATGGTTAAAAAAGTAAAATTCTGGTTTTGTTCAGATTTAATGTAGTTATATGGCCAGACCAGTAGTTATCAAATCCCTAAAATCCAAAGCATCTTCATTGGGAAAAAGTCTTTCCTCCTGCCCTCCATCCTGGGTCAGCAAAAAATATTCTACTGTTTTAAAGATTTATTTTAAGGGTTTGAAGCAATTTACTCCTTGCTAAAGCAAGGAAACAATTACTCCAGAATTGGTAGAAAATCCACTTCAGCTGAATGTGAAACTTCTTCTCTATTCACAAGTTCAAATATTTAGTAAAGCAACTCACAACTGAATTAATCAAATGCATTGTTAAGAATGGGAAGTGGGTATTCTCTGATTTCAGGTTACATTGAAAAGTTTTACATAATTTTCAAGGTATAAATAAAGAACCACAATTACACACAAAGAGAATGAAAGAAGAATCAGGCTTGATTATAGTGAAAGGGATTTTTTTTTTTTTTGGTAATTTGTTTGTATAATAAATATCTTATTCCGTAGAAAAATGTGCCCAGGACACCCAACTAAAGGTCAGATCAATGCCGCCAGAAACATGTTTGGTCTTCTTTTCACATTTTCTCTCTTCCTGATAGTAACTCACATGCGTAATCCTCAAAGTGAACACCTGTCTCCCCCACAGCCCCCCTCTGCTGCTGTGTAGGGACACTCTGTGACCATTGCAGGAAGTACTCTGGCTACTCTGGGTAACATGTAATTTTCAAAATTTGGATGGAAGGTAAAAAGTATGCTGGATATAAGAGGTCATTGAAAACTGAAATATAAAAGAAGGATAGTGTCTAATGCAACCAATGTTAAAGTCTCCACAAACAGAGGATGTAAATAGAATCAGGATACTTTTATTTTCCCAACTAATCTTTGGAACCCCAATTCCTTATTAGCAGGAAGTCCAAAAATCCCCTCTAAATATTAATACTTGTACCCTATCCCATTAATTGTAGAAGAACCCCCAGTGTCATGTTTGACCCAAAAAGCTAAATCTCCTAATGCCAAGCATGGAATAAACTGGACTCCAGCTAGCCTTTTATTGTCATAGATCCCTATGTTTACACTGTATCTTTATTGAAGTTTACCCTACACAATCTGATTGGTGACGTTTATTCACTGCAACAATGATGAATCTGCTTGTTAAATCCAAGGTTTCTCGTAGAAGGATGATCCACTTTTCTGAACAAGGGATGTAAGGTGACAGCTCTTAGCAATCTTAGCATACATGTCCCAGAATGAAAACAGCTCAGAAGCCTCAAATCAAAAATCTGAAATTACTATGCCTCCTGCGTCCCTGGTTATTGACTCCTTAAAACACTGGGTCACCTTTTTTTTTTTTTTTTTAAAAACAAAGAGCCTTACTGTTCCTGGACAATTAGATATGCATTCTCTAGCCAGCTTCATAAGGGAGCCTACATTTAATAATCCCCAGGTGATTTGGTATTCTAAGAAGGTATCCTTAGGGAACTCAGGGTGTGCTTCTCTGCTCTGTCTCCTACCAAGAAGCATAGTACTTCTGTTGCTAAAGAAAGAAAAATAAGGAGCACCTGGATGGCTCAGTCGTTAAGTGTCTGCCTTCGGCTCTGGTCATGATCCCAGGGTCCTGGGATCGAGCCCCGCATCAGGCTCCCTGTTCAGCGGGAAGCCTGCTTCTCCCTCTCCCACTCCCCCTGCCTGTGTTCCCTCTCTCGCTGTCTCTGTCAAATAAATAAATAAAATCTTAAAAAAAGAAAGAAAAATAAAATGTTCATCACCTCCAGGGCAACCCTTTGGTAAAGCATCTGGTTATGCTAAGAATAGAAACTGTTTCCTATCTTCTGAAAAGATAGTCATTTATCAAAATGTGACTCTCTACCTATTGTTTTGTGCTATACTCTCCCTCACCACTTATTTTTCCAAACTGTTATGTCCTTATACAACACAGGGAAAAACCGATAGTAATTGATGGCATCTATCTAGTACCTGCACTTGACTTACATGATCTCACCTGATGCTCCCAAGCAAAACTATGAGGTACCTTTATGGATAGAGTAGCCTGCTCCAAAACCAGCTGTGTGGGTTGGGCAGGATTAGAACCCAGGGCTACTTGTCTCTAAAGCAGATATCCTGCCTCTTACACCTAACTATATGATTATGCCCATTGGAGAGGTAGGGAAATGAATCACAAAGATATGAAATAAGATGCCCACACTAAGCTCTCACAGCCAACAAGAATCAGAGTTGAGAGTCAGACTCTCCAAATGCTGTGCCTGTTTTTCACAGCATTTCTCTTCTTTTCAAAGAACGAGAACAAAATCACATTGCATTAGTGGCCATGTCTGGCTCTGAGACGTTTTCTTTTCTTCTGTCAGCGTCAGAATGAAGAGAGGCAGACGCTGGTGAAGGCCATCAGTCATTTGGAAGAAACCTTGCACAGAGCCCATTAGCCATAAAAACAGGATGTTTGGGGACGCCTTTCAGAAATTCGCTTTCAGGGACCTTTTCAATACAATTATGACCTTGTCTCTGTTCTCAAAGCACTGTCAGCATGCACTTAAGGAACTCACCTCCTGCTAAAATGCGCTATAGGCCAATGGAAAATTTCTCTCAATCAGGAGCGGAAGTCAGAGGCTCTTCCTGATCACCCCAAGATGGGGAGACGGCCTTCTGCAGGTCATCCAGGGCCATTAGCCACCCCTCTGACTTATGTAAGAATGGAGGTGACCAGCAGGGAGAGAGAATTTCAGGATGTAACCCCTAAGGTCCTTCCCTCCATTGCCTCTGAGAATAGCGAGCATTCTCACTTGTAGGGACAAAAACAAATCAGGAAGCAAACGCACAGAGACCGCTCTTATTTTAAGGGCAAGTCATTCCTTCAAAAAAGACTTAGAAGAACTTGAAAGTGTTCTGTCTGATGGCAGATGCTGGAAGCTTCTATTATCAGACATTATGCTTTATATAAATTATTGTATTTAAGCCTTATGAAAAACCACATGCGAGAATCCTGGGTTTCAGCACGTGTAAATAATTGAAAATGGTTCCTCCTAACGTTGGCAGCTAATTGGGGGCAAAGCTCCATCCCAGGAAAATGCTTACACGGAGTATGAGGATGAATGAAGCGCAGGGATCTTGGGGGCTTGCATAGATGCAGGGCGACGCACAGCAGGGCGTGCCAGTGGGAGGGAGAGCTGCAGGACTTCACATCAGCCCCTAAAGAACTGTGGTCCTAAACTTACACCCCCCTCAGCTGCCCTCTTCCTCTTTCCAAAACCACAGTGGACGCATGGCAAGTGAACTGTGAGAAGAGCAGGGGCAGGAGCTTCGATGCCGTGGCTCAGGCCGCGACAACGTGGGTAACTCAGGCGAGCTGGTAACCCTCTCTGGGCTTCAATTTACAGACACGAAGCGCGGCTTTGGATTAAAGTTTCTGCAAGATCCCTCTGGTTGTCCTACTCTTTGAGTTCATAATTCTTAAATACAGACGGTTATAACAACACAGTAGGTTGACATAAAATATTAAATTGTTTGATTCAGATAAATGGAAGTAAAATAGCATGATGTGTCCTATCCTCAGTAATGTTTGACTGGATTCATGGAGGATTAGAGGAGTATCAGACTCAATACACAGACTTTTACACCACAAATTGTCTCTGCTTTTGGAAGGGCAAAGGTAAATATTAACTAATGTTTCACAGTTTATAAAATATACCTATATTATGGTTATTAAATCTTCCCAGTACTCGAAGCAGACATTAATGTTGCCAGTTAAAATCACGAAGACCCAGGAAGTATAAATGAGTTTGCCTAGAGGCACAGGACTTGTACGTAGCAAAGCCAGGACTGAAATCCTTGTCTTGACTCATGTTCTTTACATATGTATACTTTTCCTTAAGATTAATAATCAACAAATGCATTTTTACCTTACGATAAATTAAAATTCAATATTTACCCTCAAAGGCATCACTAGATCTTTTTAACACATCTGTTTGGAATATGGCAAAATTTCTGAATAGTTTGGGGTTCCTTTTTCATTATATGGCCCTAAATTTGCAGCTTTTCATTTTATAAGAAGAAAGATGAGGAGAAAAAAAAACAAAAAGATGGAATATTTCCATGTTTTGCCACTGAAAAGTAAATCATTTTTTAAACCAGTGGCTCAGTAAGTACCCAAATGCAGGTTTGACTCCATTTTGAGCTGTCAAAACATGTTCTCCTGCCCAGAGCTAAAACCGTTTCTAATATACTTTTCAAACATGGTGGCCAAACTGATAAACTTTTCAAGTTCCTCTGTTTGAGTAAAGCAAAATTATTATTTCCTGAAAACCAAAAGTGGGTTAAAATGTCAGTAAGTCCATTTCTCCCTGAGGGAAAGAGATTGAGCCCCTGGGGAGCTTTAAATGGTGACCATTTCCTACAGTGGAGATAAATCTTAGTTACAGTTTTTCAATCTGTTAAGGTGCCCTTCAGGGGAGGGTAAGAGGTTGCAGAGACCCTGTGGGACAAGAACAGGAGCAGGGGTGCCCCCTTGGGTCCTGGAGCTAGCTGGAGATGGCAGCCCCACACAGTGAAACACAAGAGAAGGAACAGACTGAAGCCTGGAGTTCTGAGTGGGGTAAAGCAGAATCAGATGGAGTCAGGCCTTCCCTACCCTGTGCTCTTCACCTCCCTGTGCTGTCCTGTGAGTTGGAGTATACCCCAGGCTGAAGAGAGAGAGCCTGGACCACCTTACCCGCAGGCAGGGAGAAGCACCAAGGCAAGGCATGGCTCACAGCCTGATAGTCACCAATGCCAAAGGATAGAACCAGCCACCTGGGTCTCTGGTGGAGACAGGGAAGAAGCAGCAGGAAGTGCCAGGCCTTGGGGGGCGGGGGGAAAGGCATCCTCCCAAAGATCCTCTTGTCTCTGCCACAAACCCCATCCCCAACCACACCCATGTCTGTGGGGACTGACACAACCAGCCTTCAGTCCTGGCTAGTGACATGAAGCACTGTGACTTTAAGCAAAGTGTTCCTTAACTACATAACGGAGGAGAGACCACGTGCTCACCTCCCTTCCTGAATTCCTGGGAAAGTGCCTTGGAAATGAACTCTCAAAAAATGTTTGCCAGGATGCTGCACACAGGCCAGGCACCATAAATTTGAAGCTTCAAAGTAATACAACATGTAATGCCATGATGTAGTCGAAGTTTATGTAAATAAGGACGCTATGTGAAAGAAAATACAGAAACCTTGAAATCAGTGCTTATTCTTCTACGTGGGGACAGAGTTTCAAAACGCTGGGCTGCAGACCTCCTTGTTATCAATTCAGAGCATAAGCTGCTTTCATAAAAGTTCCCCTTTGAGTGCAGCAGGAGCTGAAGCCCCATGAAATGTTCTTTAAAGGTTTAACAGACTGTGAGTAGGTCCCTGGGGCAAGATTAACCAGTTCTCTCTTAAAATAAAATAAAAGAAAGAAAAGGAAAAAAAAGAAAAACAAACAAACAGAAAGCCAAACACGTACATTTATAATAGAGTCTTACATTTAGTCCTGATCTCATGGAACAGTTTTGAAATTTCCCTGAGACAATGACCAGGAGGATAATGTTGAAAAATAAAACCTTTGTCACTTTCTCATGTTCTTAATTGTATTCTCCCCTATTATATCCCTGTAAAAATTGGCAATCAAAACTTCTAATCCTATTCTTCTGATGCCAGAGGTCAGAGATCTCAATTCAAACCCAAAGAAAGTTGTCTGAAGGCCCTTTTGCATGTTTTTCTCAGAAGAAGAGTATACTGGATTATTACAATATTACTATTCTTCCAGTTAATAGGAACTGCACTGGGCTCACTGAGCTAAAATGGGAAACAGTTTCCAAACCAAATACCAAAACCATGCTAAATCCCTTACTCAGTCAAGGCCTTTTTATGTCAGATCAAGGAATAGATCTCAAAACAGTATGAGCTTGATATTCTTGGTGCCTGTTCTAAGCCTTTTGCAAATGTAAAGAGGATACTTGTATTAACAGAGACGGAGGGAGGGGGAGAGAAAGTCATTGCTAATCATTTGTACCATATATAAATTTATATATTTAGTTATAAACATATATTTATAACTATATGTGTGTGTGTGTGTATATATATATATATATATATATATATATATAAAATATCCATTCCACAAAAGGCTTGAGGCCAAGAGAATGACAAAGTTTACTCAGTGCTTTATAATTTACAGCATTTAAAGCTACATAAAGTCATGTGATCCTCATAGCAATCCTGTGCTTTATCCTCCCACATTCTGTTGATGAGGAAACCAGTCCTCAGAGAAATAACTGACATCATCACATCCCATATGAGTAACTCTGAGCCAGGAAAAAAAAAAAAAAAAAAATGCCAGTGTTTCACTAAGTATGTCCCCACTCTTTGCTCTTACTGTATTTCTTTGAGAAGACGTCTTGCCTCTTGCCCTCAGATCTGACCTGACCCTCACATGAAGCAGCCACAGTGCACAGAGGTTCATGCTCGATTTAGGGGCCCAGGAAAATATTTTAATTTCTTTCAAAATCAGGAAAGAAGGTTAAGACCCACGTCAGGCTCCACGCTCAGTGTGGCGTCTGAGGTTCTCTCTCGCTCTCCCTCTGCCCCTCCTGCTCATTCTCTCTCTCTCTCTCTAATAAATAAATAAATCTTAAAAAGAATAAAATCAGAAAAGAAGTGACTATGATGTAGCCTGGATTATATTTATCTTTATACCATCACAGTTGCATACATACGGTTAAGAGGGGAGGGGGGAAGGAAAGAAGAGGGAGAGGCGGAAAGAGGGAGGGAAGGAGGAAGGGAGTGGAAGGAGACTAAGAAGACATGAATGCTTAAGGCCCACAGCCCTACTTCCTGCTTCCACCACCTCTTTCCCTGGTTATCTCCTACCCATCACTTAAGACACAGCTGAAAGGTCAGTTTCTACAGGAAGACATCTTTGAGATAAGAGAGGGATAGCAAGAGAAACTTAGACTAGTTATTCGAATTATTAGAGGGCTCAAGTCAGAATCACCTGCATGGGTACCACGAGGACAGATGGGAAGCTTTGGCTCTTGCAAGGCTGTCGGGAGAGGAAAATGCAAAATGAGCAAAGCTGTGTAACCAAGCGAGAGTCCAACCCAAGTTACTTTACAAACATAATGAGGAATGAAAGGAATCTATAGAATCTCATTTCCTCCTCCTGGTTAATCAATTCCCTTTTGCCAATCAATTCTAATAATTGATTAGCTAATAAGAGGCTGCATTTACAGCTGTTAGCAACAGTGGGCTCACCCTCACTGGGAAAGAGCTTTCTTGCAGGGAACAAGGAGCCAGCAAGGTGGAAGCAGCAGAGGGAACATCCCTCCATCAGGAAAGCCTCTTGAAGAAACAAATAGTCCCTTTTTTTTTTTTTTTTTTTATGAACATGCTTTTGATTTTTCAAGAATTCAGACTGGTCTCTTTGCAACTCATCCGCATTAAGAACATTTTCCTGGAAATGCAAAAATAGCACTACTTACCATTATAAGTTCAGAACAGATAAGTTATTTCTGTATTCAAGTTCATCTTCCCTTTAAAGAGAGATATATACCTCCTGTCATTTTCTGTATTTGCATCAGTGTGAAGGTTGATAAAATCAACTAACCAGAACAGTCAAAATGCAGATGAAGACAATTAGTTTATTTGTGGTTTTTTTTCCAGCCCAACTGGGATATAATTGACATATAACATTGTATAAAGTTTAAGCTGTACAATGTCATGACTTGATACATGTATATATTGCAAAATTATTATAATAAGGTTAGTTAACACATCTGTCATATCACATAACTATCATTTGTGTGTGTGTGTGTGTGTGTGTGTGTGTGTGTGATGAGAGCATTTAAGATCTACTCTCCTAGCAATTTTTAAGTAATAATAATACAATATGTTCACTATAGTCACGAAGCTGTACATTAGATCCCCAGAACTTATTCATCTTATAACTGGCAGTTACACCCTTTGACCAATATCTCTCTCAAGATTTCATCTGCCTCCCAGCCCCTGGCTATCACCATTCTACAACCAGTTTCTGCCCACTTGGCTTTCCTAGATCCACATATAAGTGGAATATTAAAGGAAAACTCTATTTTAAAGTTTGAGCCTTTGCAGTTGAAGAGACAAAAACTTTGACAGTTCATATTGGTATGAACACAGCTCAAAGGAGGGTGATACAGGCCAAAAGAAATAGACCAGTAAACCTCAAAATCCAAATGACAACAGAAGAAAATTAAAACCAGAACAGATGAAGACTCAACAACTGCCCTCAACTGAAGTTTTCACCAAAGCCTCACGTGGAGGATTTTGTTTTGCAGGGATATCATGGATTTGTGTTGTTTAATAGACTGAACACAACTCATTTGAGAGCATGGATTCCTTCTGCACCAATATTTAGTTGGCCTTAAAGCCTTTAGTTAAAAGAACCACCCACATACTGTAAAAGACAGGCAGGTAGTTTACCAGTTCTTTCTTGCCCAGAATGAGCTCACCAGTAAGAAATGCTTCTTACAAAATTGGAAAAAACAAGACCAAACCTTGCTCTGTTCGAAGCACCCCTAAAAATAAATATAATGAGTTTGAACAGTGCATATTGAAGATGGAAAATTTTTAGGCATACATTTCTCTGTTGGTGTTTTGACATGTGACTCCTTGTAGAGTGCACTCACTTTCTAAGCACCTGCTTCTTTTCTTTTCTTTTTTGTTTTGTTTTGTTTTGTTTTGCAATAACTCTTAGGTTTCAGAAGTGATCTGTCCCATCTCAAATCCCCCTGTGCTTACAACAGGCTACAAACTCATTTGGTATATGCTTTGTTTCTCATAATTTATTTGTATAAAACCAAGTTCTAAAACCGTTTTATTCTCTACCATCAAACTGGCTCAGTTTGTTTTAGAAAATATTTTGATACCTGTGCTTTATTTTCTGCTGAAATTATACTGCACTATAGTTTAATTCATTTCATCAAAGATTATTATAAATTTAAACTGTTTCACTAGAGGGGAGTTTTAGAAACATTGTTCTAAAATCATTGGTGCTTTTTTTTTTTTTTTTTTTTTTGGTCAAGGTCTTGGGTAATTCCAAAAAGTAAGTAGAGTTATATCTACTTTTTGCCAGCTCAGTTTGTTTCTCAGTGCTATTTCTAAAAAAGGTATTATTCAACAGGGCTCTCAAATCAATGCTGCTCACTTCAGGGAATGCTTTGTAGTCACGCTCTACTTTTTATAGTCAGTTATGAAGTCCAGCACATATTTCTACAGTAATCATAAACTTACTGAACAATTACTTCCATAGTACTGCAGATATAATTAGGTAGTTTCAATTTCAAACCAAAAAATTATAAGTTTCACTAAGAGCCCATAAAAACTAAAAGAACAATAGTTTCAAAAAAAACTAAAGCTATGGTGTTTAAAATATCTTTCTAACTGGGACACCTGGGTGGCTCAGTTGATTAAGCACCTGACTTCAGCTCAGGTCATGATCCTGGGGTCCTGGGATCCTGCTCAGCATCCGGCTCCCTGCTCAGTGGGGAGTCTGCTTCTCTCTCTCCTTCTGCCCTCCTTTCCCACCCCTGCTCATGCTCCTGCTCTCTCTCTCTCTCAAATAAATAAATAAAATCTTTTAAAAAATTAAAAAATAAAAAAAAATATGTATCTTCTTAGTTATTACTTCCCTGTCAAACAGGGAAAGCCTATACCTAGAATAAGTGAATTTTTTAAAAGGGAGTATGATTTGGTGAGAAGAGTACTACCCAAATTCAGCTTTGCTTCTCTTCTGCAGCCTTGTGTAAGGGATAAAACTCCCTGAGCTGTATATGTATAATGACGGACCTGGTCTAGGTGACATCCCAGATTCCTTCTGCTTGTGGCATTTTATGAAACTCATGACATTTTGTAATTTTTACTTTAAAATAAAAATTTTAAATTCCTGGGGAGGAAGTGTCCTACTTAATCAAGTGCATATCCATTGCTTGGCATAAATATGCTATGTTTTGTATTCTGAAGTTGTGATTTAAGAACATGCTGGAAATTTAGAGTAGATTCGGAGATTTATTAAATAAAATATATCAGCCTTTATGGCAAGACTTTCTCTGAAATTATGAGGGCTCCAAGCAATTGTCTCATAGCACGTTTTCCTCCTACCTGTGAGGATGGAGCTTCCAGACAGCTATCTACCATGGGGAGACCAGCGAGCTCAATGAGTGCAGCCCTGAGGATGTGGAAAGCACTACCTGGCATACCTCCTCTGTGACCTCCATCAGCTAGATACCCAAAGCTACAAGGAGAACTATGTTCTACCATGGCACTTCGGTAGTTTAGAATCTTCCCTGGGGCAATTCATGGCATGCATCTTATCTTTGGTCCAAGTGCTTTCATTTGAACATCATGAACATGTTGCTAAAGTAACATAGCCAGTCTTTGGGGTCACCTTGCCTACTGTCTCAAGATCTCTCTCATTACTTTTGGTTATGGCTGCGAAATCATGCTCCCCTTGTCTTCAGCCTGCTCTTCCCCCACATCCTAACCAGACTCATTTACCCACTGCCAGGTCTGGGCTCCCTAAATCCTCCCTGACAGCCCTGTGCAATTTGTAAATAGTCACCCTCCCTTTAGATCCTTTACCCAAAGCTGTGCAGGTTAATGGATTAAATTCCTGGAATCTCTTCTCCTGTGTCTTTCCTCTAATCCTTTTACTGGGTCTGCATTGCCTTTGTTGTATTTATTTCTATCTTCTTCCTTTTCTGTGTCTGGGGGGGGAAATGACAACAGAAGCAGTATGCAGGTGAAGCGGAAGTGGTTTCACACACAGGTGCACAGCAAGCGACCTACACAGGAAGTTAGGACACTTGGGATAAGGTCAGAGTTCCCACCAATTTCCTGTGTGACCTTGGCCACCAGCCATGTTCACTTAAAACCATCCTGTGTCCTTGAAAGAAGCATAGCATTCTTTGTCACTAGAGTTTCAGATAACAAGTGGCAGAATGCAAATGAGTGGAAATCAATCTTGCAAACTTATCCCAGACATATTTATTTATCTTCAGTATTTAACTTTCTTTTTGTTATTTTTAAAGATTTATTTATGTATTTTAGAGACAGAGAGAGCACATGTGCAAGGGTAAGGGCCAGAGGAGAGAATCTCAAGCAGACTCCCTGCTGAGCGAGGAGCCCAACCTGGGGCTTGATCTCAGGACCCTGAGATCACGACCTGAGCCAAAACCAAGAGTCAGATGCTTAACCAACTGAGCCACCCAGGTGCCACTAACTTTCTTTTTAGATATGACCTCATCATAGATTTCTCCATATTACAGTTTTTTTGTTTATTTGGTCTGATAATTAAGGTAATTTGGGTATCAGCATGCCATTTTCTTAAGGAATGGAATCAAAGGCACCTCACTGAATGTGGAATCACCCTTCAAACCGAAGAAGGGAAACACAAAGCTTAGAAACCATCTTGGAAAGGTCAATCAGCTTCAGTTTCTCAAAAAAGAAATTAAAAAAAAAAGGAAACCCAAAGAAAAATGAAAGAGAAGGAAACCATGCCGCCTTACTGATAATTCAAGGTTGTTAACCAAAGCCTTCATACCTCTAATCGCTGCCTCCCCCACACGCCTTCTTTTTCCCAGACATCAGAGGAGGGCAAATTAGATCATATATTTGAAGTACTTGGTCTCCTTGTAGGAGAGGGGTCATATAAATCTTCAGTGTTGTCACTTTCTATTCTCTCCGTGCCTTTGACCTTAGCTCACTGAAAGTAATTTATAACTGGTTGTAAGGGCACCTGAGAACCGCTCCACCCCCCTCACAAGTAAAGAGCCTGAAGCAAGCACTTGGCAGTCACACTCCCTTGACCAGAGAACCCCCTCCCCTGCTTGAGTAAACATAATTATAAAGACAATAGCAGCTGTGACAAGCTTGTGGTGGCAGCCTGTTAGCTATTGCCCAACTTAGTAGGTTGGAAGGCTCAGTCGAAGGCTGCCTCCCACTTTATCAGGCAGTCCTCCCCGCACCTGTCCAAATTTACCAGGTGAAAGGAAAGTCAGCTTTGTTCCAGGGAGGACAGACTTGGGGCGACTGTGGAGTCCTACCCACATCATAGATAGCCGGCTCCCTTGGAACCTGTTGCTGCAACTTTTTTTTTTTTTTTTCATTCACTGAGTCCAGGGACTCAAGAAGGGAAAATAGATGCTGACAGTTCTCCTGAGAAGACTGACAAAATAAATAACAACTAAGAAAAAAAAAAGCAGGTATATTAATTCCCTGTCTCGTTTAGTGTCATCATTTTCACCCAGGCATTCAGGTCATAAACTCCCATCTTCTTTACACCCCCCATCCAGCTACAACTGTCTATCATTTGTGTCTCCTGAATACTCCCCACTTTACCCCTCGGTCTATTTCCTACCGCTGTTGACTTCATCCAGACCCTGTAACCTGTTTTCCACAGCTCCTCAGAAGACTTCTGTGTAGTAGAATTTCTTCTAGTGCATCCATCTGATCAATCACTTGTGTACTCCAAAAAACAGAGAAATTCTAAGAGGTGATGTTGGGACAGAGTGGTCTGGGGGTTCAGCAAAGGAGTTAGGGACAGCTATGAAGAGGAGGTGAAAGCCAGAGCACTTCCTGCTGTCACAGGGCTGGGGATGGGAGTGAGTTCCACCTCAGCCTCCAGGAAGGAGGTGTAAAGTGTAATCACTATTCACATACCTGCCTGAAGTGTTTCCATGGCTCCCAGATGTGCCTCGTGACACACAATAGCACTCAGAATCTAATCCCAAAATGCATTTTCAGCCTCACCCTTTATTTTTCCCACAGAGTCACCCAATACTCTAAATAAAATCAAAAGCCTATGGTCTTTGAGGCTTCTTTGCTCCCATCATAATCATTCCCAGGATTACCGTTTCATTCCCCCAACCGAAAAACTCTACTTGGTCTTTACATTTTCATGAAAGGATAACTTCCTCTTTCAAGGTCTTCTTAATCCACAGGCACCTGCCTCTATACATTTATTTGTTTTTTCATCCATGACTTTTTAAAAAGATTTTATTTATTTATTGAGAGAGAGAGAGAGCATGAGCAGGGGGAGGGGCAGAGAGAGAGAGAGAGAGAAAGAAGAGAGAGAAAGAATCCCAGGCAGACTCCCCACTGAACACAGAGCCCGACACCCATGAGATCATGACCTGAGCTGAAACCAAGAGTCAGACACTTAACTGACTGAGCCACCCAGGCAAAAACATGACTCTATTTTAATATTGTTATTATGCATTTGTTTCCTCCACTAAACTGAGTTGTCCCTCTTAGGTTTATTAATGATTTTATTCCTGGCATCCAGCATCATGACTGGAAAACAGTGGCATAACACATTCTTTTACTCAAGTAAACTACATGCCCTGAAGGGTTACAAAGAGGGAAGTGGGGAAAAGAGGAAAGCAAGCATGAACACTTGAAGAATGAAGGATTTATTTTCCCCATTATTCCATGCTGTGAGTTTATGCTGCATAGCAGGGAGAAGGGACATGGGATGTGACGCTGGGATCATGTCTTTGGAAGATACGCCAAATTCCTTCAATATACCAAATCAACATGCTAACATCTCCACTCCCGCTTCCTGTCTTCCACTGTACCTCATCAAGAGTTTGAGCATAACATGAATTCAAATCAGACCATGTCAAACCAAAAGTGGTAGAAGCACCTCATCAACAGGCTCTAGGGGCAACCATAATTATGTGGTTGGCTGTAGCTTAAGCAGCCATCTTATTTGGGAAGGTTTGGTTGGTTATTTGTGATTGCTTGTTCTTAAGTTTCTTTTATCAGATTTGAGTGCACTGACTCTGTCTCGGGTATTGGTTTGCTTCTATAAGCTGCCAAGGTATTAAAGCCACCCCAGTCTAATGGCTCCCTTGTTTAGCAACTAAGAGTGCTGTGTCCTATATTCAATCTAGCATTCTCTCTCCTTTTACCTCAATTAATGGATTCACTGCAATAGAATAATTTTAAGTTTATAAAGTACTTTATAATTTGCCAGAATTCAAAAAATCATGGAAATGAAAATTTCCTAAAGCCAGTATTTAAGTTGAATATCTTTAGTTGGATTTATCATCCAATCATATTTTTTGATCCTAATCTGCACTATTTATAGTATCTGTAACAAGGTGAAAGTATGACATAGATACTTTATGTGAAATATTTAATACAAAATTTTAAAATTATGATAATCTCAATCTTTAAGAAAACTGAAATTCAGAAATCACTTGCCCAGTTTTTCACAGTCAGTAGCAAAACCAGGACTCAAACTCAGGTTGTTCCCAGCCCAAACCATGTGTTTTCTTTTTTTCTTTTCGCCACCTTCCTATAACCAATGTCAATGCCAGGCCTTATGTCTTCAGTCTTCCAAAACCACAATAACTATCATGATTCACTTCAACTTCACTATTTTTAAAAAATGCAGTTTCCATGGAAAAAACTTCCCTCCCACCCACTGCAGGATTTATAATCCAGCTTTCATTACCAAAGCACATTTCTCTTCTTAGGCAAATTAATTACAAGCTTTGATTAAGAGCATATGAACATGTCCTGCTCCAACCTGTATAGCAGAGGTGTGCTACGTGGTTGAAATACCAGGTTTATAAACTCCATCATCACTCAACCTGGTAGAGGCAGAGCCAGATTTGAAAAATGAGCGCTCTCCCGGCTTTTCTTCATACCTTCCAACAGGGTGCTCTGAGCTCCTGGCTAGGGGAAGAATCCATGCAGTAAAGA
Organism: Halichoerus grypus; assembly: GCF_964656455.1. Lineage (NCBI taxonomy): Eukaryota > Metazoa > Chordata > Mammalia > Carnivora > Phocidae > Halichoerus > Halichoerus grypus. The sequence goes on from NC_135721.1 coordinate 10,672,556, forward strand.
AGAGGAAGAAGTACTAGGATACACCCTCTGCTGTTGACCATACACCATGACCACTCACCACTTTCTTTTGGTCTCCATATTTACCCTTACAGGTACTGACCCTCAGAGACCAAAGAGGGGAAGATCTCTGAAGGCAGGCCCGGTCAACTGTTGTCCCATGCCCTCTAAATGACTGGGATCACTGTAAAGTTGGAGAAGCACCACACTACAGGATCTTGTACTAGGTTCTCTCAGACTCCTCCTCCCTTCCTGGGGATTGGACAATTTTTTGTTCATGGAGCCCTTGAAAGAAGAAAATCTGACCTTGACTTAACATGGCAAGGGAGGGATGTCAAGAAAAGGAAATGTCACTGTAGCACTAGGTATACTCAATGTTTATGAATGTCTGGATTTCCTCCATAATAAAATCATTATAGAATTCAGCCAGATTTAAGAGCCTAAACTTTACTGGTAAGAGGGAATAGTTTATTCTGTATAGCTTTGAGAACAGAATAAAGTCTAGGTGACAAAACTTAGGCTTCATATAAGACTTTTTTAAAAATTGAGTTAACTGTATATGGTAAAATCATTGCAACTAGCATTTATTAAGTATCTATTATGTGCCAAGCACTTAATTACATGACACATAGAAATCAGTGCCTTACCCAGATTAGAGAAAGACATTCATTAGCCTATAATTTTAAGTAAGTGTCAGACCCTGGTATCACATTTTTAAAAGACTAGATTTGTATGAGCAGAAGAATTTGCAAAGAATATGAACTACATCATATTTGGGGTACAGAAATTATCAAACATGTCTTCAGTCTCAATAGAAGATCCTTATGATATTGAGCACAGGGATGACGTGCAAGGCCTCTAACAGAAATAAACTATGGGGCAGAAATAACCTGGCCCCATTAGCCAAGCTCAACATCTCAGCCTGAGAGCTGAAGGGAAGTAATGCTTCTAGTTCTAGAACATATTCCACCCTGCTCCATGGTGGCAGCTCTTCATCCTGGGGAAGGAGACCATGGTCACTCTAAGACTAAAGAGAACCATAATTTTGGGGACTAAAACAAAATCCTGCCTGGGTCCCCCAAAAGAGCAGACCAGAGATGAAAAGGAAATGTTCTACCTAGAACAGTCTGAAAGCACCCAGGAGGAGAAGACATAGATTCCAATCAGTTCAGGGGCAAAGTCCAGAAAGAACATTGGGCAATGGGAACCCAGAGCTGGGAGCTATGGCCAGGAGAGAAGGGCCTCTAAGGGATGCATATTAACAGCCCAGGAGAGTCTCCTAGGCAGAGTCAGCGGTGATAAAAAATGCCCAGGGGACATGAGGGGTTTGTATGAGACTGGACCACCAAGTTGGGCAGAGGCTAATCTCAGCAGCTTCCCTGATGGCTTTGGTCAGGGTTTCTGTCCAAGCTGACTGACGGCATACAATGATGGGGAAAGCTCATGATACAGGACCACAACAGAGGAACAGCAGAAGACCTAAAATAGCCCAAGTTACACAACAATTAGCCCAGGGACTCACAGAGGGACTCGAGGAAGGAGGAGGGCACTTCTGAATGAGGCCCCACATGACTCCATTCTCCCCACAACCACTGTGAGACCGAGGGGTTATCTGGGTATACCCAAGTATCTCCAATTCTCAAAATATTCCCATATCGTATGTGTTGTTAATCATTTTTCCAGATTAAGGAGGGGAAAAGCCAAGGCTTTGACAGCTTATTACTATTACTTATAGCCATACAGCTAGTAGCTATTTAGCTCAAAATTCAAGTTAAATTTACCTGGACTCTTTTCTCTGTGCAAGTGTTTCTCCAAAATGCAGCCAGCTGAACACCTGGTACTGAATGGCCTACAGCATCTCTAGAGCTTGAGCCCCAAGAACCTGAACCTGTAGCAAGCTAAGACATTGATCCCATGCACGCATGTTCGAGGACCATATCTACTCCGTGTTGTTCCTCTAACTCTCACAATAAAACTAGGATCCTGCAGAAGCAGGTGCACCTGCCAAAAGCTGCATTCCAGCCTGGGATGGATGACCACATTCTGCAGGTGGCTGGGAGTGGGCTGCTGCAGGAGTGGTGGAGAGCAGGAGGTGCTTGATTTGATGACCTCAAAATGGCCAGCTGTACCGTTCTTTGATTTCATAAGTTCAACCTCTCAAACTTCCTGGAGAGCTACTATGGATTGGATTTTTTGTCCCCAAAAGATATGTTGGGCTCTACCCCCCTGAATGTCAGAAGCTGACCTTATTTGGAAATAAGGTCATAGCGGGTGCGATTAGTTAAGATGAGGTCATCCTGGTGAAAGGTGGCCCTTGACCCAATGTGACCCATGCACTTATAGGAAGGGGGAAGACATGAGGAAGGACACAGAGAACACTATAGAAGGACCAAGTAGAGATGGAAATGGGACAGCTGTAAGCCCAGGAGCGCCAAGGACTGCCAACTACCAACTGCCAGTTAGGCAGAAGCAAGAAAGGATTCCACCCAGAGTCTCAGAGGGAGCTTGGCCCACCTAACACCTTAACTTTAGACTTCTATCCCCCAGAACAATAAGAGAATAAATTTCTGTTGTTTTACAGTAGTCCTAGAAAATTAATTTCTTACGGCAGCCCTAGGATATTAACATGACAGCTAATGATGGGGAAATTTAGTGCTTCTTTTTCTCATTTTCCGGAGCTTAAACTATTTTTATTTCTTGACAAGAAAGCCTAGACTTGAAATATCTGGGACTGAACATAACACTACCAAATCAAAACAGGGTCTGGCTTCAGAGAATGTTGATGAAAGCTGTTTAAATCCTCTGGCCTCCCCTCCTCCACTGTCACCATAGGAATCTCTTCCAGGGATTCTCTCTCTCTCTCCTTCTTCCTTTACTGTGAAGAGAAGTTTCAGGTCACAAATACCCCTGCTGTCACCCTCCTCTAAGGGTGCTGCAGAGAACATACCAAATTGCATCAAAACCAGCAATTTCGGGTACAGGATAGGTTATCAGTCCTTGGGGGGAAAGAAAAAATATATATATACATATATTTATATTTTATATTTTATATGACATTTAAAAACACTGCCTCTGAGTAGCTCCTGCCCTTTGGAAGGGCCAAATCTCAAGGCCAGAAGCCCTTTGATGTTGAAATGTCTGCGCTGCCTGACAGGACCCAAACATTTGTAAATCCGTGATTGAAGCTAATACTGATCTCAGGAGGCGAGGCAAGGCCAAACTCCCACTTCCGTCAGCTCAAAATAAACGTTACTTCTTCTAAAGGCACATTTAGAGCCTGAATCCCAGGATGAATCAGACCAAGTGTTCTTATTTAGATAATAGTGAAATCAGGCCTTAGAGAATTGTTAGTCAGCAAAACTTAATTTTGGTAAAACCATGCTGCGGGAAAGGAAATGAAGAGATCTGAAACCAGATTTAGACCTGCCAGAGACCAAAAACAGCAAGGTACAGAGGAGAAAGATCAAGCTATGCTCCTCTTGCCTGATGTGAGCAGAAGGGGAGCTGGAGTAAGGGGCACAAAAAGAAGGATTCACTCACTTTTTGCAAAGTTCCCCGAGCTCCTTCTGGCTACAAGATCAGCCTCAGACACTGTCTGCCAGCGGCTTCTAGCAGGTGCCACTCCACCTAATGGCTTCTTCTTTCTCTTGGCCACAACTCCTCCAGCAAGCCTCCCGCTCATCCCTGTGGCAGTCACCCTTCCCTGCGGTCTGTAGCCCATCGTGTCTTTTTTTTTTTTTTTTTTTTAAAGATTTTATTTATTTATTTGACAGAGAGAGACATAGCGAGAGCAGGAACACAAGCAGGGGGAGTGGGAGAGGGAGAAGCAGGCTTCCTGCCGAGCAGGGAGCCCGATGTGGGACTCGATCCCAGGACCCTGGGATCATGACCTGAGCCGAAGGCAGACGCTTAACGACTGAGCCACCCAGGCGCCCTGTAGCCCATCGTGTCTTGACACCATTCTGGGATCTTGGATGCAGAGGTATTCCTCCCACAGAGTCCCTGGAAGGTGGGGACTGTACCTTCTTTCCTGAAGCTTCTTCAGTATGATGATGGATGATGGATGAAAGTGTCAAGAAAGACACTCTGCACATGCTGTCCTTGTCAGTCACCAGATGTGGGACAAAAGAAAGTTATGGCAGGAAATGCTAGATTCTCTGTCTTTCCCTAACTCACATTTCCCCCAGCCCTCCCAGGGTAATTCCAGTTATGAATGACAGACATTAAATAACCAGTGGACAGGAGCACTGATCTGTGCTTTTAAAATTACCTTATTTAAATTCTTCCTCATCCTAAGACAGATTTCTTTGGATCTGGCCTCATTTCATTTGGTGCTGTCCTCAGCTTTAAAGCTCTGACAGAACTCACTAAGCAAACCACAGTGGCTCCAAATGGTTAGGAACCTTCAAATTAAGTCCATTCATTGTCGAAGGATAGAGCATGTGCTCGTTCTTTCAAGTAATTGAGGCAGTCTCTATCCTACTTTACTGAATAGATCTGAAAGAAGATAGGAACTATAAAAGATCTAAAATTACTTTCATTCTGTTATTCTCCGATTAGAGTATCTTCCAGGCAGTGTGCCAGTCTATGGGAATAAAGTCATGAAAAAGACCATCCATTTGCCCTTAATGTGCAAATATTAGTGGAAGAGAAATACAACGAAGAGAACAGGCTATTAGAGAGAAAACCAAGATAGATGTGAGGAGACCATGCAGGGGAGGTGGATGAACATCTCTGCCCAAAGATTTGCCAAGGTGTGGTCTGGAAAGAGGACCGAAGGTTTGCCAGATATTGATGGACAGAGAAGGGGAGGAAAGCAGTGTGGGGGGGTACCTGTGCAGCAATGGGGGCGGGGGAGACCGGGAATGGGGAGGGAGAGAGGTTAGGTCCTTAGTTAAAAGAGGGAGCAAAATCTACCGCATTTGCGGAAAACAATAAAAAGTTCAATGTGGATGAGCAAAGATATAAATGAGGAGAATACAGAGCTTGGACAAGTGCAGGAGTATGAAGACTATTTCAGAATAAAAGCTTTAAGTTTTCTCTGGCAATGGAAAGTCATTGATGGGTTTTCAACAGGAGTGAAGGATCAGATAAAGTTTTGACAATTTCTTTGGCAGCAACATGGAAAATGTTGTAGAGGGAACACACCTGGGAGTGGGGTAGGAGGCTTGTTAAAATACTCTTGCAACTTCCTAAGGAGCAGAGAATAAAAGTCTGGGATACAAGTTCAGGGTCTGAAGAGGCAGTCCCATAAGCCTGGCTCTCTGCAAACTACGTACACAGTGAACTAATCTGGGATCAATTTGCTAGAAGCACAAAAAAAGAAGAACCAAATATAAAGATGTCCTAAGAAAAATAAATGCTTTTCTCAACCCCTACTCCTGTCTAAGGAAATGACAACACCAGCATGAATAGAAGCTGGAATTTAAAAAAAAATCTTGATAGCATCCAGACCAATTTTTCCCATGGAGAGGAAAAATCATTTTAAACATTAACTGATATTTTTTCCTGTCCTGTAATTTTACCTTACATGCCACCATTCCACCATTAAATTGTTTGAATGTAAGACTTATGACCATAAAAAGGGAGGTCCCAAAATACTCCAGTGAGAACTGCCCTTTTTTAAATTTAAATTTAATTAGCCAACATATAGTACATCATTAATTTCAGATGTAGAGTTCAGTAATTCATCAATTGCATATAACACTCAGAGCTCATTATATCACTTGTCCTCCTTAATGCCAATCCCCCAGTTACCCCATCCCCCCTACCTCCCCTCTAGCAACCCTCAGTTTGTTTCCTATAGTTAAGAGTCTCTAATGGTTTGTCTCCCTCTCTGATTCCTTCCCATTCAGTCTTCCCTTCCTTCCCCTATGATCCTCTGTGTTATTATATTCCACATATGAGTGAAGTCATATGATAACTGTCTTCCTCTGACTGACTTCTTTCGCTCAGCATAATACCCTCCAGTTCCATCCATGTAGAAAACCACCTTTTAAACCCTTGACTTCCTAATCAGTCTTAAAAGCCTAGGGCACAGAAGCAGTAACTAACCCACTGTTGCTCACTCTGTAGGAAAAAGTTGTATTCTTTTCCAGATACATTTCTAGCTTTTTTATCACAACTCAAGCAAATTTATGACTTTATGGCCACTCTTGGTTTTAAGAGCAAGTCCTGTTTTCAAGACTTAGGCTTCCTTTTTGGTACTACAAGTGTTCATCTAAGCATAAAACAACAGGTCCTTTGTCTCATCCAAACCAAAGCTTTATATTCTGCTCATCCTTAACCCAGTTCAGGGACCTAGAGTGGGTAGGGCAAAAGCACCTCCCTCTTCCCACTGAGGCTCTCACTGAAAGAGGAGTAGGAATATAGGAAAAGGGCAAATATTCTTATCATTTATTAGGTTTTGTTCTCATGGCCCTCTGCAGTTGTGCTGACTAGCCAGTGATGCCCTCCCTGTGGCCGGTGTCATATGCTTGTCCTTCCAAGGGGTCCACGTGTAGGTTTCCCCGAATCCTTTGTGAGAATCTCATCTCTGCACAAATTCTTCACATTGACATTTGGACCATTAGTCAATCACTCCCTTTTCAATTTCTGCCCCTGGGAACACATCCCACAGATGTCAGCTTCCCCTTATCCCTGAAAAACACCCTATTGGCTAGCTAAGAGATGGCTCAAGTTTTGCTCCTTTCTGCAGTGTCCATTTGGGCCATTCTTAAACATCCTGCTGCACCCAACAGTGGGAGGGGAGTCTGCCCCTGGATGCCCTGTTTCTTCACCCTGCTAGCATGGTGGATCCAGTGACCTGCTGCTTCTGGGCTAGAAGGCAGGCACCCATTTCTGTGGTTACTGGACACTTGTATTAAGCTCCTTAAAAATAAACTGGGAGTGCTAAACTCTGATGGACTTCATTGCAGTGACTTGTGAGTTTTGTAGGTCAGCAACATCCTCCTGGGAAGGGTGGTCCCAGTCCCTTTCTTGCTGGCCTCCTAGAACTCTCTGGATGATTCTCTTGGAGAACCGCTTCCCTCTCCTTCCTCAGGGTAGAAGTTAAAGCTTTGGATATGACCACTACTGTCAAGTTTTCTGGTCCTCTACCCAATTCCCTTGGAATTTCCAGTCTCCTATTTGCATAGGTTGGGGAGGGGAAGATGGGGGATCACAAGACTGGTTTGGCAACTTCTTCAGGAGCACTGGAAGAGCTAACTGGCAGCAACTTGGTGCTCTATTTAGAATGTCACAGTACTTACCTTTCCAGGTTTGGGACTTCAGCCAAAATTCCAAGACAATAGGAGAAGCCTCATTCAATATCCCTTTTTAACAAGTTCGAAAACTGAAAAGGACTTTTGTCATTGTCATTGTTGATTTTAGCTCTTCAAGAACTACAGTACTCAAAATGTAGAGTTCAGCTTCAACCATAGAGAAAGGAAGAGGCAATGCTGACTCAAGTTCTATGTAGCAACTAGACAAGGAGATGAGAAGGTAAAATTATATACTGAACACGGCAACGGGGAAAACTTTGGGACGAGATATAAGTATGTCTGCATGTGTGAGGGTTGGTTGGGGAACTATTACATGCCCCACTTTTGGGGTCAAAACCTTGGGAGGGAAGGGGGTTAGAAAACCTCAAATAATGTTGGAGCTTCTCAAAGCTGAGAAGGTTTATCTCTCTCGCCTTGGGGTATAGCTCTGTGCTTTACAAAGAGCCAGAGAGTGGAACAAAAATAGCTACAAGGAGACCCAGAGGAAGGCCTGTGGAGAATCCTGCAGCCCTGTCACAGGGGTGCATCCAAGAGCATCTGAAAGTGCTAGCAGATAGGAAGAACCCTCCAGGTTGGGACAAGAAGGAGACAGAGTGTGTTACAACTGGAGACCATGATGAGTCTGCAACCAGATGATACAGTCCCAGTAGGTTAAGGGGTGTGACCAAGACCTGGAAGGATGAGATAACCACGGTAGGTGGCCCACAGCACAGAATGGGTTGGGACTGTATGCCCACCTCCCTTCACACCCTGCCCCTACCCCAACCAAGAGCTAGCAAAGACTCTGCACCCTGATGCTTTCCCAGGAGAAGAGAAGGAAAGGGGAGGGACTGGGAGAATTGGAATTGATGTAGTAGTTACCTGAGATTGGATTTTAAATAAAAATGACTGACTTACCTTAATTTGCAAGACTTCATTTCTTGCATCACACAAAAATAGGTATCTCATGAGCTAAGTTGAACTCAGATACCGAGAAACATAAACATGTCCTTTGTCTACTCCAGACTGTATAACCAAGCAGTCCCTCTTCATACTCAGTTTTAAAGATGGTAGATTGAAAACAGGAGCAGGAATTAACGCCTTAGAATCTAAATAGAGTTTGCAATGGAGCCAGATCTCTATCCTGATTCTAATCATTGCCTTACACCAGAAGGGGTAATTTCTAGAACCACCATGGGCTGATTTGGAGCATTTAAAGAAGAAAGCATTTTGCCAACACATTTCCTTTGGATGTGATGAATCCTGCCCTGCCACAGCCAAGCCCTGCAAACAAAGCCAAAACCCAAATCTCTAAATAATGTGTTTCTTTCCTTAATCCCCATCTACTTGGACACACATCCATGTTCATTATAATTAGCATCAGAATACCTGGAAGGTTTATAACCCTCATTTGCAGCAATGGAGAGATACTACTTTGGTAGAGAGGCAGACTATATGCTAATTTAGCAAGGAGGCTCTAGAGTCGGCTTGCGGGGGTTCAAATCCAGAATATGCAATTTACTCAATATGTAACCTTCAGCAAATTGCTTAAATGTTGCGTGCCTCAGTTTCTCCTTTTATAAAGTAAGGCTGATTACGGTAGTTCTCTCAAAGTTCTCATAAATCTTAAGCCAACATAGCTGCATACAGGTCAACATGTACAGGAGTGAGTTCTCCGTCAGGTCAGACATTCAAGTTTAGGCTGGACAGCCACATGGTGGGATGTTGTGCTGGACTGAATCACTGGTGAGATCCTTGCCAACTCCTAATATCCTTTGAAAAAGAAGGCTCAGAGCCAAAGAACAGAATCCACTTCGAGATAAACCCAACTGGCTCTCATTTGGAAAAAGAGGCCAAAGACATACAATCTATTTAAAACGAAGATAGAAATGGGCCAAGTCTCCCTTGTTGTTGACTCAGCAGCTGAAGAGTTGTGGCACTGGATCTAGTGAGGAGACCTGGGCTGGCGCCCCAGCGTTTACTCAGCTGTGCCGTCTTGGGAAAGCCAAGTAATACATATGGATTGCAGTTTCCTCACTTGTAAAATGAGTGTAAAAACTTCTTTTTTCCTCAAAAGGTACTCATGAGGATTAAATGAGCCAATGTGAAATTGCTCTGAAAATGGTAAATCACAGGATGAATATAGGTATTATCATTTCCAGAGCTCAAATTACACTATACATCATTAGTTCTGAAAATAACATACGTAACCTCAGACCCTGGCTGAGACTAAGCTATTATTTTAAACATCATGATGGGTATAGAAACTGGAAAAACTGCCATTTCAAAAGTTCTTGCATATTTTCTCTATTACTCAAGAGTGCAGACTCCAATTTACCTTTAAGGCAAGCAGTGATTTGTTCTGAACAAAGAAAAATAAAAATAAAAACAAAAACAAAAGGCACAGCACTGGGCCATATATATTTATGCAAATAGAAGCAGATCTCACCTATTACTTTTTAGGAGTAATTAGGTCATCCTCAACATTCATGAATGCTGATGTCTCAGACCCAGTACTTGACTGTGTCTTCCCTAAATAAAACAGACATATCTTTTATCAAAGTTTTTCTCTATAAATTTTCAGTCAGATATTTATGGGCAGTAACTCTTACACCAGGCAAGTTAATGTTGACGAGACAGACATGTCCCTCATGGGGTTCACAGGCTATATTATAGGAGACAGAGAAAATAAGCAACAAATAATTTCTAAAGAAAGTGTCCTAAAGGCAATGAGGAGTTAAAAAGTGCTATTAAGAATCTGTAAGCAAAGGACCACTAAATGTGGAATTGGGGGGATTTTCCTGAGAAAGTAATATTTAAGCTGAGCCTTGAAAGATGAGCTGGAGTTAGCTAGGTGTGAGATGCCAGATGAGAACAGAAATGTCTCCCTGTTGTTTCTTTGAAGATAAGTGGGCTCTCCTCCTGGATGAATTTAAACGACTCTGTCTATAAATAATTGCTATTCATAGTAAGTTTTGTGTGTTCTTCCCTGGATGGATACTAACAGAAGAAGCAAGCCAAGGTGAAAAGGACTCTATGAGGACAAGGATATGCCGCCATATTTTATGTCTCATCCTGGAGGAGGTGCTCTAGAAAGAATAAGACTGGGCTCAATACTGACTGGACATCACATCCTTCATATGTGGCATTATGGGATGTACCCTTGTTAGTTTTATTGTCTTACTGTCGCCACATGGTGTCCAAAGGCAAGGTCACTCACTGAGTAAGGCTGGCTTTTTACCTTATGTAAGTGAATCAGCTCACTGTGTCATCCTGTAAAAAGGTTGACCCTGGGAAAGAAAATGAAGATTCAGGGGCACCTGAGTGGCTCAGTTGGTTAAGCTACTGCCTTCGGCTCAAGTCATGATCCTGGAGTCCCGGGATCGAGTCCCTCATCAGGTTCCCTGCTCAGTAAGGAGTCTGCTTCTCCCTCTGACCCCCCCTCCATGTGCTCTCTCTCTCTCATTCTCTCTCTTTCAAATAAATAAATAAAATCTTTTTAAAAAATAAAAAGAAAATGAAGATTCGCATTTTGCACCTTTAACCAAAGTGTTGTCTGGGCTTGAACCTGAAACCTGAAAATAAGCATGACCTCACGTGGTTATTATGAGGCATTCTCTGCGATATGTTTTCCTTCTTTCTTCCCTCATCTTTTAATACATCCTTATTGAAATTCAAAGCCTGGTCTCGGCTGTGCTCTGCCGAAACAGTGGGTGGCATCTGGGTGGCTCAGTGGGTTAAGCGTCTGCCTTCGGCTCCAGTCACGATCCCAGGGTCCTGGGATCGAGCCCCGCATCGGGCCCCTTGCTCCACGGGGAGCCTGCTTCTCTCTCTCCCTCTGCCTGCCACTCTGCCTACTTGTGCTCTCTTTCTGTCAAATAAACAAATAAAATCTTAAAAAAAAAAAAAAAAAAGAAAGAAACAGTGGGACCCTCTCCTCCGTACTCAGGAAGGTGAAGAGGGGGGTCCCCTTCTGGAGCCTAGAGCAGTGGTGGCATTTGTGTCATCCATAGAAGCCAAGTGTGTCCAGCAGCAAGGTGATCACACAGCAGTTGGAAGCGTGGTGACAAAGCGGCATTATACCCTGGTGCTGTCATCCTATAAAGCAGCTGTGGCTAAGCAACCTCCCTACCTATTCTTTTGTGCAACAGCCTACTGCAAAGTAACATCCTTCTCCAAATGACTTAAGTAAGACTCACAGATGCTCCCTTGTTTATATGTGATAAAAGCAGACACAGAACCTCCAAGTTCCCATTCTCTGCCTCGTAAATGATTACCTCTGATGCTTACCACACACCCCCCACCTTCAATCTGAACAAAGTGCTTGCTAATCCAACTCTGGTTAAGTTTCTTTCCTCCCTAACTCTGAATTCTGACCTTAGCCCGAGCCAGCATCCAGCCTCTCTTTAATTCGTACCCACTACCCAAGGACAGGCTGACCTCAGAGTATAACTTTCTGTGATGTGGTGAGTCACATTTTCATCCCACTTCTACACACCTGGTTATTTCTAGCCTTGTTTATTTTTCGCCAAAGAAAAAATTCTTTCCCCCTAAACCTTGATCATAAACCTCGCTGATCTATTATGACAATAAGTAGAGCTCTCTGACCACATGATTAGAAAACAAATCCTTTAAATAATCCTTGAAACAATCCTTTCAAGTAAAGTCTCTCTTTTCTCAGTCTGGATTTGTTTCTTTTTTGACAATGATGAGATGAAAGTAAGTCCTGAGTAGAAAAATATGTGGGACCCCTTTCTGTACACACAAGTTAGCATCCTGGAGAAGCTTCAGAAAGAACAAGAAGGAAAGTCTAAAAAGGGACAATTAGGTCAGAAGTTTTCATGTTATCATAATTTTAGTATTAAATATGAAATGTACTCTTATTTTGGGAACAGTTTTGGGGAACAGGACATATGGGTTACAGATAAAATAATTTTTAATGGGAAAAACACCACAGGTAGCAGAATCCAGCCAGCTTAGAGCAAGCAATTCTTTCTCAGATATTGGAAATTGCTCTGGCATTAAAATCTAGGCTATTATGAAGAATATGCTGTTAAGTAATAAAGTCCTTATCTCCACAGGCAAAGACTCTGCCTTTGGTTAGGAGTAATTCCTCTCTTCCTACCTGCCAGGAAATGCAGTCCCTAAATCTTTCTTAAAGGTGACCCCAAACACCTCTAAGGAAGCTAAAGACCCAACAGTTCCTTCTATCATCACCACGTCTATGTTCTGACCTTCTCCAAACATTGAGGTGCTGTCCATCTCCAATAAAAGCAGAATTATTAACACCTTAACTCTTGCATTTACTTATCAGTTAAACATAAAACCCTTTGGAGTAAGAAATGGTAGGAACAGAGGGGAAAGGCCAACCTTTGGAGTCAGTCAGACACACTGAGATTCAAATCCAAGCTCTGCCACACATTTGCTCTATGATCTGTCAGGAGAGGTAAGTGAGCTCTGCAAGCTCATCACTAATGCAAATGATAGCTATATTAGAGCATTATTATCAGGATTGCTAATCATGAAAAACACTATGAAAAAGTGCTTGGTCTTGAGTAGATGGTGACTAAATATTATTTTTCCCCCTTTACTCACACTGCGCACATTTGCAGCCCGGCCTTCCATTCTCCCTGTGTAAAGTCCAACAAAATGACTAGTATTCATCACTTATTAAAACCAATTGCTTCACCAATTTTAAAGTTATCGTGAGTAGAGTGTAGATATGAAAAAATGAAAGTAAGCTCAAACAACACAGGAAAACTAAGTTCAACACTAAAAAATACTTCTAATGATTTTCCTTTTTTTCTTTTTCTTTTTTTGGTCTTCTTTCTATTTTCTCTAGGAATTAAATATTGATTCCCATTCCTTCTTCCTGCTTTCCATGAAGCAGCCAGGGTTGCCAAGCTTGGCTAGGCAAGGGCCAAAGAGGCAGTGAAGGCTAGTGAGGCACATGGGACCCAGGCCAAGAAGGTGATTGAGACCAAGGAAGTGACCAGAACTTGTGGGGTCAGGCAGAGCAGGCAGCCAAAGTGGTCAATATATTGATTCTAAAATGGGAGAATGAACAAATAAGATCATAGGAACCATGTTTCTCATTGTAGAAGGGAGTTCAAACAGCACAACTAGAATAATTCCTATGATTTTAGATTTGAATTGGAGGTACTTGTGAATTTACACCAACTAATAGCATTAAAGGACTTAAGTACAGTTCGTAAATAAGGAATATGTTGCCAAGAGGACCCCCAAAGGCCTAAAAGACATTGGGCTTGTTTTAATGTTGTGGGTGGGCAAGGTCAATAACTATTTTTGACCTTGTGCTAGAGAGATCTGCCCTGCTGTCTCCAGAGATTTCAGTTATGTAAGAAAGAAACCATCTTATACCCTCTTGATATATGTGTGGCATCATCAGTCTTGACATCTGAACCAAATGTGGGGTAGGATTGCATCATGCCTCTGTAGTTGGGTGATGGCACTTACTGTGGAGGAATCAGGTAGACCGCACCTTAACCCCACGATCTAATTTCACAGCAGCAGCAAAAGGGTAAATCAACATCATGTACCTCCTGATGTGATGAGGGGAGAATGGCACAATATCATTTCTGTGGTATTCATGCCCAAAATGCATAACCTCCATTAATTGTAAGGAAATGTCAAATCCAAAAGGAGGGATACTCCACAAAACAACTGGTCTCTAGTCTTCAAAATATCACCATGAAAGACAAGATTGAAGAACTATTCCAGATTGAAGGAGATTAAAGACGTAAGTAAATGCAGCCTGTGATCATGGTTTGTATCATGAACTAGAGAAAAAATGGTTTTTATTTGCTAGTTTGGCTAAATTGTCCCGTTATTAGGACAACTGATAAAATTTTAACAGGGTCTGTGCACTGGATAGTAATATAACAATTTCTTGATTTAAATAGTATTTTTGTGTGGTTATATAGAAAAGTACCCTATTCTTTTACAAAATACACACTGAAGTAGATACAAAGAGAAAGAGAGAGAGAGATGGAGAGAGAATGAGAGAGGAAGCACACTTGTGGCAGAATGTTAATAATTAGAGACATGTTAAGGGCTATAGGCATTTTGGTACCATTTTTGCACTTCTTTGTAAATTACACTTATTTCAAATTGATACGTTTAATCCCTATTAAATACAAATTTAACCTCATCAGAATTCCCAATTTCCAGAAAATGAACCTTAATTAAGCTGTCTGTAAGACCATGTTAAGCAAATATTTCTTAAATAGGACCCTGAAAGCATTAATCATGAAATGAAAATATGATATAAACATTACTTCTTTAATATTAAGAATTTGTTCATCATGAGACATCAAGAAAGTGAATAGTCAATATATTGAGAAGGAGAAAAGAGTCACAATATATATCTGAAAAAACTTCATATCCAGAATACATAAAGAACTCCTACAAATCAATAACAAAAAAAGACAGACAGTCCCATTTTTAAAAATTGGGAATCTGAGCAAATACTTCACAAAATAGAATATCCAAATGGCCAGAGCACATTAGTCATCAGAGAAATGCAAATTTAAAGCATAACTATATATCACTATACACCCACAAGAATGGCTAAATACCAAAGACCAATAATATCAAATGTTAGCTGAAGATGTAAAGCATTGTAACTTTCACACATTACTGGTGGGAGTATAAATTTGTCCACACCTTGGGAAAATATATATATATATGTAGGTTATAGGGCCATCTATTTTAAGGGCTACTGGCTAACTGGAAACTATTTTGAGCTTAGAAAGAGTCTCTACTATGGCTTGACCATATTTAAGTCCTTCTATAACCCTATATATCTCCTCAAAAGGCCATAGGAGTAAAATCAAGTCCCCGTTAAAGGTGAAAATTCAGTCACATCTGGTTGGCACCACCTATCTGTGTTGGATAATCCTACACGCACGACAACAAAGAAAATGAAAATAGGCTACTTTATTGCTAACCCCAGAGTCAGAATGTGTCTATTTAAAAAGGTAGCAGAAACAAAGCTGAATTGAGTCCTTACAAAGCCTGGACTTATAAAAAATGGTATCTCCAGAGATAGAGTTTTCAAGGAAGCCTTTACCTGCAAGCTCTTTACTCCCAACATCTCTATTTAATTCTGTCCCAAACTGGGTGTACATCAAGATCCTCCAGTAACATTTGGGTCAGGAGTTCTTAGCATCTGGAGAGCTTGGGATGAACCCTACATGTGCCATGCCCCTCCTGGCCCAACACAATCCAGTGGGATTATACCTATTTTTCATCTAGGATGAAAGTCCCCTTGCCTAAAGCCCTTAAGCCTTAACAGCATCTGCCAGTCCCTCCCCTTGGGAAAAAAGTCCCTCCCCCCATCTTCCTGGATGCTAATGCCATATTTAAGAGTGACATATTATCTCCTAAAACAATGGCCCTTTTTTCCTTCCTCACACATCCATTAAGCCCTGCTACCTGCTCCACTGCTCTGATCACTCAATGGGTTAGACTTCCCTGGACAAAAACCCTGGCCCCCAAAATAGAATGCCTCTGGAAAACATTCTCGGGACATAGCTTTTGAGGATGGATTCTGTAGACAAATCATTTTTCTAGAGCCCACGCCACCCAGACACAGCCTCTTCCTATTCCTCATCACACAATTTTTTTAAATGATGTATTTATTTATTTTAGAGAGAGAGTCTGTGCATGAGCAGGGCAGGGGGCAGAGGCAGATGGAGAGAATCCTCAAGCAGACTCTCTGCTGAGTGCAGACCACCCCACCCCTCATGCAGGGCTGGATCCCAGGACCCTGAGATCTTGACCTGAGCCAAAATCAAGAGTCAGATGCTCAACTGAACCATCCAGGTCCCCCCCTCATCACACCATTAATTGGCATCCTAGTGTTCCTTGCAACAATGTCTACTCCACTTACACCTAGCATGCCCAAAACATCAGAAAATGCCAAGCAAGATGAGGGAGGAGGTAGGGAGATCAGTGTTATGGGAAGATAAATCTTATTGTCTGTAAGATGTATTGGGAGTAAGGGAGAGATGGAAACTACATTAATGAACTACTGTAGAGTTTCTCCATAGCTGGTTTGAAATCAATTGAGGTGGACATTTGCTCCCTGGGAGTTACACTTACATGGGAAAAAAGCATATTTGTCTCTGTCCAGATGTAAATATGAACAAAAGAAACTTAAGGAACAGACTTAGCCTCAAGGTTCATCAAAACATCAGAAAATCTGGGAAGACCATCCATTATCTCTCAGAATCCCTTGTACCAATTATTTGACTGGGCCAAAGGTTTAGATATAGAAATACTAAAACCCTTGTAAGACTGAAAGGAATTCTAGAAAAGATGGCATGTTCATGACACCAGAGTATCTACTGTCACATGGCCTATAGCCTTGCGAATTTTAGAATGAGGTCTAGAATAGCATTTCAACAGCTTCGTATGCTTGAGGTCAGTGTTCTCAGTTATTTATTCTGTTACAAACTGTAGAGGGAGAGAAAAAGAAAGGGAGAGAAAAAATAAACCTGATCACCCAAACACTTGCTAATGGAAAAGGACTGCTGAGCTGTGGAGGATATTAAAAGTTAAGCGGGAGGAGTGAACAGGAAGGCCTAGCAATATTTGGCATCCCAGAGTGAGTGGCAGTAAGGAATGGCTCCATGTTCTGAAGTCCCTCTTCCATTTTTGACCACATACCTTAGATTGCCAAACTCTGGTCTAGAATTGATTAATAAATGGCATTTACTACAACTAAAATCCTTTATCAAAAGTACAACAGAGCAACAGTCCCAAAAGGTTATTGGGTTCCTACCTGGCAATCTGGCACCAAATCCTATTGTCCCTATCTCTCAGCTCAGTACCCTTTTTTCATCCCTACTGTTTCTGCCTGCTTTTGAATCTCATAATCTCTTACCTGGAATACTGAAACAGCCTCCTAGCCATCCCTCTTCCCAGGTTTTTCCCCTTTAAAGCCATATTTAATGTGGTAATCATGCTGATCTGCCTAAAACTAAATAGGACCATGTTACTCTTTCTATCTACATCCACCAATGGCTTCCCATTGTTTATAGGCTAACATCCAATCTCTTCAGCCATGAAAGGCTCTCTGTGACCTGGTCCTCCTCAGACTTATGCCCATATGAAAACTTGATTCACTAATCAGAGCCTATATGAAGTAGGTACATACTCTATAAATGTTTGTTGAGTGAATGAGTAACTAATGAATAAATAAATATATGGATATCACTGATACAAGGGCAGTTGAATATTCTAAGTAAGTTTCAAGTCCTTTTTAGTTTGCAGCAGTGGGTTTGGAGAACAAGGAATGCCCTTTGATGAGCTATGTGCTCACTCCATTCAGCATTCACACATTTTGTTGGGAACAAAAGACTATTCTGCTGATACGTAGGTTTTCATCCAGATGCTGGCTCTAGAGAAGCTTGAATAATAGAAGAACCTTGAGGCTAAGTCTGTTCCTTAAGTTTCTTTTGTTCATATTTACATCTGGACAGAGACAAATATGCTTTTTTCCCATGTAAGCGTAACTCCCAGGGAGCAAACGTCCACCTCAATTGATTTCAAACCAGCTATGGAGAAACTCTACAGTAGTTCATTAATGTAGTTTCCATCTCTCCCTTACTCCCAATACATCTTACAGACAATAAGATTTATCTTCCCATAACACTGATCTCCCTACCTCCTCCCTCATCTTGCTTTAATATTTTCCCTCCCAGTTAACATGTTAGCATTTTAATAGCAGCATGCTAGTATTTAACAGGAACCTTTAATTTTTCACTTACATTAGGAATGAACAATGGTGAAATTTTAGGGACCATGTACAGTAAACTGCTGTAAGAAATCATGAGAGACAGATGGTCAGAGAAGGGAATTTCTGTGTCAGATCACTTTGATCTTCATCAGTGATTCTTAGAATATTTAGCTATTTATGTGCAGCGAGCCTTCTCTGAAAACTCCAGAAGCAGTACACCCTGGGTTACCACTATGAATGGTGTTAACTATGGCATCCCTGCACAATTGATTCTTCCCCACTAGACTATGAGCCTGGTATTAAAATCCTATGTTCTTGGCTATTCAAATTCTCTCTGAATGTTGGCATTTGTTTTGAAACCCGTCTTTCTGAATGTATCCAGAGCTGCTATGTTTATGTATAACAGGGAGTGAGAGAGGTAATAAAACTAAGATCGATGGCCTTGTAATAGCCATGATTCCATAGACATTAAAGGGTATTTGTAATTTAGGCCTCATAATATGGCCTAATGCCCTATCTCATGTAGCTATTGATTTTCCAATAATAGGACAGCCCCAGAAAACCTTCCAGGGCTCAGTTCTCCCTGCTGCATCCAGCAAAGAACAAAAACCAGTCTTGTTTATAGGAGCTTAGCCTAGAGAATTGTCTTCTATCCTGGAGGCTGGAAGGACTCTCTGGCTTATGAATTCACTTGCCAATGTTGTTCCTGCATACCTCTCTTTGTCCATCTCTTCAAAAGTTAAAAACAACAACCACTTAAAAAACAATGTTAAGGAGTTACGATTTAGCGGTTAATAGTGAGGAAGCCCTGAAGAGAACAGCCCCCCACCATTGACTTCTCTGACCAGAAATAATGTCCTGAAATGACCCATCACCTTTTAACACATGCCTAAGACTTTGCTGGAAAGGCCTAGAGATTTCTAGGGCTTCTAAAAGCATGAGGACAGACTTTGGCTTTATTACAATTTAAATGTTACCAAAACGCAGCCTTTCAGACAAATACATACTTCCTTCACTTTGCTATTCCCAATGAGTTCTTTGAGAGTATGCCTGTTTGCTGTCTTTTCAGGGTCCCAGGTCATATCTTCATTCTGAAAAGATTTTACCTACCCTCAAAAGACTGGGTTAGCCCTAATCTCCCATAGCTTTATAATCACACAACTCAAGCTTTTTGGCTTCCACCTTAAACTGTTTGGATAAATAATATATTAAGAGTTCAAGGTCAATGGCTTAGTAGTAAGTTGCTCTTACTGCTACATCCAAGCTGGTCTTGTTCTGTGTTTCTCTAAATGGGCCCTTGTCCTATTTTTGTATGATTAAGCTTTCACTTTTTCCTAAACTATACAAAAAACAAAAACACAGGGAAACAGCATAAATTCACATTCTGATATTACTATTGGCAAACTCTGTGACCTTGAGTATGTCCTCTTAACTTTAATGAGCATAATTTCCTCATCTGTAGTAAACCCTTCTCTGCCAAATCTGAAAGGCTAACGCAACGGTTCTCAAATATTTGTTCTCAGGAAGCCTTAAAATCTTAACAACTATTGTTGACCTCAAAGAGCTTTTTATTTCTTTAAACAGGGATTTTATCCCTTAATATATAGTTAGAAGCCAAAACCAAAAAAAATTTAAAATATTTATAATTCCTTTATAAATAAGAATTCTATTACATGTTATCATAAAGATTTTTATGAACATAACTATTTTTCAAAAAACTTAATGAGAAAAGTGTCATTATTTTACATTTTGAAATAATCTTTTTAATGTTGGGTTTAATAAAAGACAACTGAATTCACATGTCTGCTTCTGCATTCAATCTGCTGCAATATGTTTCTTTGGTTGAAATACGTGAGGAAAACTTGGCCTCTCCAGGCATATCGCTAGAAAAGGGTGGAGTATTTAAATAGCCTTTTCAGATAATTATGGATATTCTGCTTTGATTCTATACTAAAATTGGAGAAGTGGCAGCTGCTTAAAGGTTGGTTGCCATGTGGAATCTGAAACCACATCAATGGACTTTTTATAAAATCCATTTGCCTATCCACACTTTGAATAGATTTTTACTCACACATCTTTTGTTACATTGATCATTTGGAAAATATCAGTTCACTGAATTATGCAGATTTTCAAAATCCTGACACATTCCAACATACAATATTTAAAAATCTCACTTGTTAATATCACTATGGATCTCATTAGAAGAGTCTTTAAACATTGAAAATCTGCCAAACTCATGGTGATGGGTACAATTTTACAAATACTAATATTTATCTGAAACTTGAATTTTGTCATTGGCCAAGAACACCATCAATTGTCCTTAAATGTAACAAGCTCACTTTATTCATTTTGGAGAAAATATCTGCCAAATACCCAAGCCTGCGCAGCCATTGCCGGTCTGTTAGTTGTTCCTTCAAGTACAAATGGTGTTCTGTGAAGAAACTGACGAGTTGAACTTGCAGCTCAAGCAGCTGTACCAGGGCTTTTCCTTGAGGTAACCACTGTACTTGTATGTAGCACATAGTTTTTGCCCACATTTTCCAAACTGCAGGCTAAAGCACCCTTAAACCACCACCAAGAACTTAGAGGAGCTCCACAAATATTTTCAAGGGCGACACAGCAACATCTATTGAATATTGGGCAAAACTCAACATACAACAGGAAAGGAGAGTGACATCCAATCTGACTCCAAGGTTTGAAAACTTGGTGCAGTGACCAATAGGCATATCCCATTAGTAAGTATTTGACATCTATGAATGACATAACATTATCGTTTCTTTCAATTGATACATCAAAACTAAATTGTTTGAACCTATTCACTTAATAAATGAAACAGGTAGTTTTATTTGTTTTGATCTAGGGGCTACCATAAAAACAAACAAACAAAACCCCACTGAGCCACTAATGGAGAAAGCTTAGGAATCTGAGCTTAATATGTATTTCCCATTGGATCACACAGAATATTAAAAAGCTATGTACTTAAAGTTAGATATTTAATAAAAGTACTATTTTTTACCATTTCATTAAAGGCAGTCTTAAGCAAAATTGTTTGTTTGTTTGTTTGTTTGTTTGTGAGAGTGCATGGTGGTGAAAACGAGTAACTACTAGAATTATTTGGTGCCATGGCCTTGATTCATGCTAAGGCGCCAGTAATTTTACCCACCATTGCTTTTGCTCTACCAGTAAATGCCAACATGGTGAAAAAGGCAAATAATCTCTCAGTGTTGTTATGAAAATAGTTTTGACTTTACATACCCATTGAAAATGGGTTCCCAGGGACTATACCTTGAAAACCACTGGATAAAAGAACGATCAAATATAATCAATGGGAGGATGCTTTGTGTAACATAAGATGCTGGACTCATTCTAGTTACTAATGTCTTGCTCTCTCTTATCTTATTTTGTAAGTCATTGCCTTAGGAACCAGTGGCCACATCCTGGGCTTATGAAGGTGTTCTTTGTTCTTCGGTCCGGGAACAAATCATCTTTCGAACTCTAAACCCAGGCTTTTTGTAAGCTACTGGCAGTGGTCCTGGTTTTCTATGTGTTTGTCATGTTTAGCCTCTTGTCAACCACATCCACTGACTAAGGCAGAAATCTTGACGTCAGTAACAGGATAAGATGGTTAATGTAAACAAAAAATAAATGTATTGAAAGGGAATCGGATAATTCATAAAATTGACTAGAAGGCTGGCATGGCAAGCTCAGGCATCAACTAAGGGAAGAAAAGTAGAGTCACACTCATGCCCCAGAAAACAGCGCTTGGAATGCCCTTGCTGCCTCTGGACACTCGACATCTCATCACTGAATTCTCAACTCCAGTGCAGCTGCTGAAGATAACCTGTGACAGACTCTACACCTCTGTGTCGTTCTCACAAGAGTCAACTTCCTGTGTGGGGGGCGAGTAACTGACTGTAGTTTAGCCATGGACCTATGCTCTCAGGAGGCAGGAGAGTAACCCTCCCATTTTAGCATCTCACTCCCATTTATTTAGAGCTCCAAATGTGTTTGATGCCAAGCAGTTAAATTGACAAAGGTCAATACTGTTCACTCCTTTAGTGATCACTATCCAAACACACACTTCTTTCTAATCTACAACTTTAAAAAAAGATTTACCCCTGACAGAATTGCTCCACAAGGGAAGACATTTCAAAGACATTATCAGTTATTCCACGCAGCTACAAGTTCGATATATCCTGGTGAAATCTATTTCTCTGACAGGTAGTTCTTTGTGATTTTACCTTAATATTCTGTAACTATCACCTTCATATGCTTCATCAAGTGGTTAGGGGCAGCTGAAGGAAAAAGAAGAAATTAAGTTACACAGCCATGTATTTAACCCATAAGGGAAGGAAATACAGGTGTATTTCCTTAAATGTGCAACTGTTCACTATCGTGTTATTGATGTTTATGATTTTTCATATACTTTCTCTGATGTTTTTCAAGTTCAGCCAGTACCTTGGTTTTTTAGAGGCAATCTGCAGTTTAGTTACTCAAACCTTTATGCCTAACGGCGCTGCATACTTAGGATCCTAACCACACAGAACTAAAGTTGTTTACCATTAGCTTTTAATACCAATAGTACTAGGAGCTATTCTGTGTTCCAGGGAATTCTCTGTGCCATGCATAATCTGTTACCCTCACACACACACACACACACACACACACACACACACACACACACACACACACTGGTTAGCAACAACTCTATTTTCCCTAGAGAACTAGATTCAATAACCCCAGTCAATACAATAACCCATTTTGGCTTGTTTTCTTAGTTATAAGGAGAGCCTGGCATGGTCTGTCAGAATCATTAGAAATGTTATTGGATCCTCTGGTGAGTACCTTCATCCTTTGGTACTAAAATCTGTAAAGCAGTAGAATCAAGAGTAGCAAGGATGGAAAGCAAAAGGTATGCAAGTGGTTAATTAGAAGGAATTATGAAAGATGCCATTCCCAATTCTACTTCTTACTTACCTGATCCATAATATATAGCTTTGGAAGAATCAGCACCACATACTGATGACTAATTCACAATGTACACTATATCTAGAAGGTAAGAAGGTATTTTTCCAGCTAGCACCGTAACTGATATTAATTTCCCATTCCACTATTATATAATACCAGCTCTTTTAGGATGATGGGTTAAATAATGCTTTCACTCGACTTTTTTTTTTTTTTTACTATAAAGTAAATTTGTTGAAAAATATATGATTTACCAAAGGCATTCAGTATGTCTTTGAATCATAGTATTGTTAGAAACACAAAGACTAGGGAATGTGAATCAAAAGACAGTTAAAGGTTTATTCAGTAAGAACTACCTCTTCCACGACTGGGGTCAAATACAATCAATCTGCTACTAGTTAGCTGACTAGGCCTGCAAGAACATAATAGACTACCTGGGGCTCAAATAGGTTGCTGCTAATAAAAGACTCAGCACTCAGCAATGCAAAAACATAAGTCTGTCTTTATGAGGTAAAGTAGGCCCATAAACAGCCTCCATCCCTGCTACTTTAGCCACTTAGCTGATTCATTGGGAAACCACTTGGGTGGCTGGAAAATGGGGCTAACCCTCATATATTCCATTGGGATAGTGAATTCCCTTCCAGAATGTTTATTTGTTGGTTGGTTGGTTGGTTGGCTTTATTTTGGTTTTGGTCAGCATTCATATGGAACATAAATATTCTTACTTTTTAAGCCTATTTATCCATATATCTTCTGGTCAGATGATTAGCCACTGCCAGTGAATGGCTGTGGGTCATTACTTCATGCCATCTCTTCTTAAAGAAAAGTGAATATTGAGATATACTTTCAATGTTCTACTTAGTGGTGAGGATCTGCTTCCTCCCTCTTCTCTGTCTTCCCCGAGAGGAGTTATAACATTCCCTCAGTCCACTTCTGGTTACACCAGTCATTTATGCAGAGCCATGTATAAGCCAGACTTGATTTTTTTTTTCTCCTTAATTAGGAATTTACGGTTAACTAGACAGAAGGCCATAAACGTGAGTTGGACGGACACACTGTGCATGTAAGTAAGACACTGGAAATGTGAACAAACTCATGCAATTTACTTGCAAAATCAGAACCTGTGTGATCCCATTTCTGTAACCACACTTCCTATTGATAATGGAGTGCTATGCAAAAGAATCAATTTTATGCCAAGGTAGATCAGATAACACCCAAGACATGATGGGAAGCCTAGTTAGCAGAGTTACTTATACCTATAACCAACCATGTAGTCAAGGGGTTGGCAAACTTTTTCTGTAAGGGGACACATAGTATATATTTTGGGTTTTGTGGACCATACGGTCTGTAGCTTCAAGTCAGCTCTGCTGTGGTAAGTGAAAGCAGCCACAGACAACAGGTAAACAAATGAGTGTAACTGTATCCTAATAAAACCTTATTTATGGACACTGATATTTCTGATATCTGAATTTCATGTAGTTTAACATGTCACAAAATTATTCTTTTTATTTTTTTTCAATTCTTTATAAAGATTAAAAAGCATTCTTAACTCATGGGCTATATAAAAACAGGCCAGATTGGCTTGGGTGGTGGCCATAGTTTGCCTGAACCTACTCCAGGCTCTATCAAGGCCAAATAAGAATCCAAGAACCACTTTGAAAAGAACAGTTATTTGTCCAAGAGGTTATACATTTACTTGAAAATCCCAGGATATCTTGCTGTAATGCAACCTTCAAAGGCTTGTCATAGATACAAGCAGCTTCTTAGTCTGCTGTTGGCACTTTCAGCCATGTTGGCTTTGCAGGTTCACAAGGGCAAAAGTGGGTGAGCAGTTTTGCAGCAGCTAAAATCAGCTGGAGAGTCATTTCCTCATATGAGCTCCTCTAAAAACTGGCCGTCTTGTGGGTCTCCCCGTAAATTGGTTGGCAAATCACATCTAATGACAATTGAATTTCCAAATAGGATTCACTCTTTTAGACTGTTACAAACAATTGAAAATTAGTCACATTTTGATACCTTTATCAACAGTTAATTTTTTAATGTTTTTTTTCTTATGAATCAGGTGCATAAAATATGATTTTCCATGAATATTTCACTGTTATTTAACTTGGATTTTTTTTTAACCACAGAAATTGACTATTTTTCATGTTTCTATTCTTTTTCTTCCTGGAATTGCCTGTTCCTATCTTTTGCCCATTTTTCTATTAGCTTTTTAAAAACATATCAGTTTGTTAAAGCTTTTTATTCCAAATATTAATCCTTTCTTTTTTAAATATATGGCAAATATCTTTGTCCAGTGTTTTACTAATCTTTAAACTTTCATTAACATGTCTTTTGTTGTATAAAAGCTTTCATTTTTTAATAACATCATGTATTTTCCTTTATAGGTTCTGGACTTAGGTTTCACATTGGAAAACCTTTTCCATTCTAAAATTATAAAAATAATATGCATGCTTTCTTTTTATACTTCCAAGAGATCTGTTTGGATTTTTTTTGTTTTGTCTTGTTTTTTATAGATAGCTCACCAATCTATCTGATACTACTTAGTGTCTGCTGTGAGGAGAGAACACATCTTTATGGTTTCTTAAGTAATTTACTAAATAGGTCATCCTTTCCCCACAGATTTGAAATACAAACTTTATTTTATGTACATGATTCTTTATCATCTATTCTTAAATATATTATTATATATATAAAATATATTTGCATAAATAATGAAATATAAATATATAAAATATATTCTATTTTATGTTTATAAAATATATCCATATATGTTAAAATATATATTATATCATATAAATATATTTTTACATATACTTTTATGTATTTATGTATATTTATATGTATGAAGGAAAACGTATACTTTTTTTAATTAACCTATTAACTATTTTAATTAACCTAACTTTTGTTCCACTTAAAATACTAGTAAGGCAAATTCTTTTTCTTTTTCTTTCAAAATTTCCTTTGCATTTATGATATATTAATTTTCCAGATAATCTTTAAAATCAGCTTCTCAAATTTTATTAGAAATCATTTCATTTTCACTGGGATTATATTAGGGCTTGTAGGATACTTTTAAAAAAGACTCATTTTGGGGGCGCCTGGGTGGCTCAGTCGTTAAGCGTCTGCCTTTGGCTCAGGTCATGATCCCAGGGTCCTGGGATTGAGTCCCACATCAGGCTCCCTGCTCAGCGGAGAGCCTGCTTCTCCCTCTCCCACTCCCTCTGCTTGTGTTCCCTCTCTCGCTGTGTCTCTCTCTGTCAAAATAAATAAATAGAATCTTTAAAAATAAATAAATAAAAATAAAAATAAAAAAGACTCATTTAATATATTCAATATTCCCATTCAGAAAAATAGTATGTTTCTCCTTTTATTTATTGTTCTTTGCTCTCTTAAAGTAAAGGTTTGTAAGTAACTTCAAATCCTTCTTTATTTCTTAGGTTTATTCCTAGATATTTTGTGGTGGTGCTGTAATAATGGCTATAATCATCTGTCATTGATATTTTGAATTAGATGTTACTATGTTAAAGACAGACTGTTGATTTGTATAACTGATTTGCATACTGCCAAATTAGGGAAACATTATTAGTTCTAAAAGTTTCTATTTGATTGTTTTGAATTTTAGGTGTAGAAAATCACATTGCTAATAATTCACAGCAGGTTCACAAATCCTTTCCATTATTTATATTTCTCACTTATTTTTCTTACCTGTAATTTAGTTAGGTTCTCTAGTGGAATATTAAATAAATAGTAGCAGATATAGCAGTCAAGTTTTACTATTAATTATGAATTCCTATAGTAATTATTATAGATGTTCTTTATCAGGTGAGGCACTTTCTCATATTCTTTATTTTTCAAGGATTAAAATGTTTTTATAAATCAGTGTTGAATTTTATCAAATGACTTCCTACATACATCATGACTATATTCTCTGCTTTCACATTTTGAAATAAAGAATTATAGCAACAATTCTAATTCATATCACCTTGAAGAAATCTACTTAATCATGGTGCGTTTTACATATGTAATTCTTGATAATATTTTTGGATCTTTCTATCAATATTCTGCAATAAAATTTGTCTAGAGTTTTCATCTTTCTACAGGTGATTGATTTTTTTTTAATGATTTTGTCTAGTTTATAGAATGAATGAGAAAGTACCATTGGAAAGTAGATTCATGTCTCCTATACTGATTAATAATTAAGATAACCTAAAAACTACGTGTTAATAAATAGGTTAATAAATAAGTTGCTAGTGAAATAATTTGAGCCTAGTTTCCCTTTGTATGTCAAGACTTTAATGGCCTTTATTTTTTTATTTTCTAAACAGTTAGTGGTCTATTTAGTTTCCTACCTCTTCTTGAATCAAATTTTACACTGTATATTTTTCATAACAATCTTACATTTTAGTATGATTTTAAAAATTATTTACATGCATGGCACAAAGTGTTCTGTCAGAAATTTTTGGAATACATCATGTTCCTGTGATTATATTCATTATTTCCTACTAACAATTTCCACTCTATTTTCCTTTTCTTCCTTTATCAGACTGACAAAAGAATTGTCTATTTAATGACTCTTTGCAAATAACCAGCCTTGGTTTTCGTTTATAAGCCTATCTTTTATGTGGAACTGTAATTGCAAGAGTGTAAAAGTTAATCTTACACTGGAGAATACAAAGTGAACAATCATTTCATTCTATGTGCTTCCCAATCCCCCACTTCTCCCTAGTGGAAACTATTACTAACAATTTGGATTGTGTTCTTCCAGAAGTTTCTAAACATTTAATTGTATTTTAAAAAGGAGAATGGATTCATATAGTACATGTTGTATTGTGACTAAATTTTTGTTTAACACATCTCAACGTTCAAGAAAATGCAATCAAGGGGCGCCTGGGTGACTCAGTTGGTTAAGTGACTGCCTTTGGCTCAGGTCATGATCCTGGAGTCCCTGGATTGATCGGGCTCCCTGCTCGGCAGGGAGTCTGCTTCTCCCTCTGACCCTAACCCCTCTCCTGTGCTCTCTCTCATTCTCTCTCTCTCAAATAAATAAATAAAATCTTTAAAAAAAATGCAATCATTACAATTAGCAATAATCACTATAATAAAATACTCATATGAAATATTATAGTCCTATATTAGTAATTGCTTTATTTATGATCCACTAGTTTATTACTCATAGATAATATGACTATAGCCTGTAAGCTATTGAAATAAAACTCAAATATACATAAGGCCAATGATTTTGTTCATTAACTTATATTTGCTGTACATGCAACCATGTTATGAAAATACTGCTTGTGCAACTATAAAAAATATATTGTTGCATTGATAATTTGCACTTCAAACGTCACTCATCTATTCTGTTTCCCAAGAAATATGTATCGATGCTTACTTGGCCATAGGCATTGTTCTAAGAACAGAGGATATACCCAGGCAGATTAAAGAAAATACATACAGTCTCAGGGTCCCCACTCTACTCACTCTTCATTATTTTTCATATTTGTGTGAAAATGAACTCCATTATCACTAAGCTGACTCTGTTTTTACTACCCACTTCCAATAACTTTGGATGCTGCTGTTCATAAACATGATTCTCTTAATTTTTCTCACTTTCTCTCCTGTCTGACTGGTCTTTTGGTTTTCCTATAATGTCCTGCTTTTTCTAAGACTAAAGCACAGACAAATTAGGAAGAAAAATAATTTCATAACAACCGTTTAGAAAAATACACACAAATAGAACCAATGGCACATAAAGACAAACATATATGAGAAGGAACATTAACTACCCTAAAAATATGCTACAAGAGAGACTTCCCAAGGAAGACAGGTGAGAACCCAAGAATCACTAGAAATTTATAAAATTGCCAAGTGCCCCAAAGGGAAGGTCACTTAAATGTTCAGTAATACTTTATTATGGCGGGGGGGTAGATGGAGATAATTTAGAAATGTATTTACATTATCTAAACATGTGATAGACATTTTCAAGTCCCCATATTTTTGTTTATGGTTCTCCTTTCTCTGGGTAGCTCTCCTTCCCCTTGTCTGCTTAGGAAATTCTTATATATCTTTCAAGAGTGAAATTGTCACTTCCTTTGTGAAGTCTTTCCTAAGCTCGTTTACTTTCCCTCCCTCCCAACTTACTCCCAGGGAAAATGTACCATGCTTCTCTTTGTGCCTCCCTGTATCCTGGACCTTACTTGTTTTCTGAATCCTCTCTGAACTCTAAGTAACTTCAATATGTAGATTATTTTACCCCTCTACAATCAACCCATGTCTATCATGGAGTGCAGGCCCAACAAATATGTGTCAAATAAGAGAGAGGCTGGTGATGTTTTCCTTCTCCACTGAGCCCACTGCCTGACTGTTCTTGGGTTCTCATGTGTTCAATTCCAAACTGACTTAATATATTCTCTTCAATCGCAAGAACAAACAAATTTAACTCTATATCCCCTCTTGAATCACATCCACTTTTGCTTGCACCACTGAACATTGTATACTTTTTTCTTTGTCACATAGGCTAAATGAACACAAGTAAAATGCATGCTGGACTCTGACTCATTTATTTGTGGACTACTTTGAACTTCAGGCTGAGTCCACAATGCAATGAAATGAAAGGGAAGATGAAAGGGATGGTTTCTTTGTTTCTTCATCTTCTTGCTCAAACTGGAATCTCAAGCAAATACTTAAAGAAATTCAGGAAGCTAGCCATGATATCTGTGAGAAGAGCTTTCCAGGCAGGGGGAAGATCCAGTGCAAAGGACATAAGGTAGGGGCACAGTTGGTATATTCAAGGAACAGCAAGAGGACCAGTGGAGCCGCAAAGAGCACAGTAAGCAAAGGTAAGACAGTAACAAGAGATGGGGTAAGAAAGGGGTTTGGAGGACTTAATCACATGAGGCCTTGTAGATGACTGTAAGGACTTTGGCTTCTGTTCTGAGAGATATGGAAAGCCCCTGGAAGGTTTTCGATACAGGAGTGGCATATTTAAATATATATTATTTTAAAGATTCTATGGTGGCTGATTTGAGAACACGATATAGAGATAAAAGGGTGAAAAAAGGACATTACTCTGTTTCTGGGTAAGAAATGATGGTGATGGTTTAGGTGATAACAGGGGAGGTGGTGACAGGTGCTTGAATTCTAATATGCTTTCAGAGCAGAATTTACTGATGGATTTTAGTTTGCATATAAAAGAAAGAGGAATAAAAGCTGACTCTGATTTTTATCCTGAGTAAATAGAAGGATGAAGTTGCCAGCAACTTACATGGGGAAGACTGTGAGTAGATTTTAAAGGAGCAAGATCAGAAATTTGGCTCTGGGTATGTTAAGTCTTTTATGTCTTTAAGACATCCAACTGGAGATGTCAAGTGGCAATTGGATAAATGGAGAGAGGTCTGGGCCACAGATATAAAGGTGGAAGTTGCTGGCATATCGGTGGTACTAAAGGCTGAGAGGATGGTTAATTAAGATCACCAAAGGAATGAGAGCAGATAAAAAAGAAAAGGTGTAAGAAGCTCTAAGCCCTGAGTCCTTCAGACTCAAAGAAATCTGAATTCAAATCACAGACACCTGACTCTGAGGCTGTATGAATTTCAGAAATTCATTACAGTTCCTTCATCTGTAAAATATAGACCTGATACAAGGATTTGTGACCATACTCTTTAGGCACTAAGTACAATGTCTGTCTTATGGCAAATGCTCATTAAGTGGTAGTTATTTGTTTTGTTGTTGTTATTAAAAATAACTAAAAAGTGGTTTCCAAAGGGTCCCCTGATAATGTAATCCATATTTGGAGAGGATCAGATTATAAAATCTAGTCTGGCCAGAGCAGTGCATTTTTAAATATTCCTGTTAAGCCAGGAGTCTGAGAAAAAGGACGAGGCATGAAATAACCAAGGTTTTCTTGCTACATTTGAAGAAGTTTCTCAATCCTGACCTTTCCCTCTTGGTGACATATGACTCTGTTGGTAACTCCCTTCTTCTGGAAATAGGTCTTCATTTAGACTTTTTCAGAATTTTATGAATTTCTACTTTCTCTTTTACTATCCTTTAAATTCTGGTGTTCTCAGAATTCTCTTCCACGTCCTCTTCATCTCTCCTTAGCTTAGGTTATCCTCTAAATAGAGGTGGACCCAAAATATTTACATGTAACCAGGATTCCTCTCATGATGTTTGGACTCACATGTTTGACTACCTGCTACTTACTGGACATGCTCCTTCTTGCCCAGGATATTGTGTATGTTATTCCTGCTGTCTGGGACTTATCCCTTACTCTCTTAACCTGCTGAATACTACCTGTCACTCAGCTTGGAAGTCATTTACTCTGAGAAACATTTCTGTCACCTCAAATGCACTTTCATGTGTTCTAGTGTCTACCAACACACCCTACATCGGGTTACAGGACACCCCACCTTCAGTATTCACATATGGCTGGCAGAGGTCTTGAATGA
Source organism: Halichoerus grypus (assembly GCF_964656455.1). Classification (NCBI taxonomy): domain Eukaryota; kingdom Metazoa; phylum Chordata; class Mammalia; order Carnivora; family Phocidae; genus Halichoerus; species Halichoerus grypus. The sequence goes on from NC_135721.1 coordinate 10,703,974, forward strand.
ACGAGAAAATCCAACCTCATGCATCTGAAGAAAAGCTTTGCATTCTCTACAATTATTACATGAGCTGTGAAGAAAGGAGAGGGTTTGATGTGGACAGGAGGTATCTGAAACACACAGAAAGCTGATACAGAAACAGCCAAAGTAAGCAAGCAAGGAAACAAAAACACCAAGACCACAAGAGTTACCAACCCCTTAACACTAGTCAATACTAGCTTTTTTGTAAGTAGTCTATAGAGATGAAAGTGGTAATTAAGCATTGGAGGCATAGAGCTGTATCTGTTTATACTGCTATGTCTGTGCATGGCTCAACACATATAGACAATAGACAATTTAATTTCTATGATAATTTGGACACTTATTTTCATAATAAATCTCTCATTGCCTTTCTAGATTCTTTAATTAAAAGAATCTAAGTATATTTTTGAAATCCTCAAAGAGAAATAAAAGATAGAGCTTATGAAGACGTTATGGGGTAGCATATAGAAAGTTACCTCTAAAAGGTCCTATTCATATCATTTCATACAGATACAAACATAGATGTATGTGTGCAGCCCCCATTACACAATGTTCTAGTGTTATTTGATTTTAATGTTAAAGAATAGAATTTTCTGAGGCCCTGCTAAAATGAAAGAACACTGAATTCTATTACCCTCACAGCCCAAGCTAAGTAATAATGTACAAATAACTCTATAGAGTTTAACAACCACAAGAATTCACAGAGTAATTAAAGGAATGTAAGCTTTTAATCACGGCCATCTGGTACCAACTAAGGAAACCACATTTAGCAAAGCTTACCACTAACCAGAAAGATCATCTATTGTTTCCTGTGCCCAATGCCTCCTCCTTTCTCCCAGGGACAGCATAGTTCTTCTGGGAACTGTCCCTCCCTCTGTTGAATCCATTGGAAGCAGTTGTGCTTACATGACCCTACACTAGCCCCAGCTGAATGATCCAAGAGTTAGCACTTGACTCCAGCTTTTCTCCCAAACATTGGATCTAGAGCATCGAGTAGCCCATAATCATAACATGTTAACACTTCAAAGCAGTTGGTGACCATGGAGAGTAAGAGGGTACACTGAAAGAGGCAGGAATGAGGGCTAAGGACAGAATTCTAGTAGCAGGTACAGCCCTGAGCTCTATCTCCATCCTTCATGTACCTATTGCTCAATCCTTCCTCAAAGTTCTTGAGCCAATAAAAACACTTCCTGGCTTAGGCTTGTTGAAGTTGTGTTTCTATCATTTGCAAAGAGCCCTGGTTAATAAACCAAACACAGTAGAAGCCTAAATTTATATGACCTTGTGTAATTTATATAATTTCTATCTAAGCTTTGATTTCCCATGTAAATAAATCAGGGATTAGAGAAGGCAACATCTAAAAATCCTTTCAGATTTAATATTCTATGAGACAAGTGCACTCATAGAACTAATTTTAATTTTTCTCTAGAAAATATCCTGATATGCACACCATGTTCGTTTATGCAATAATCACACGGACTTGAAAAGAATAAGCATCTACTTGTAACCTAAAAACCCTCTGAGATATACGCCTTAGAGCATCAGATAGATTCATCAGCTTTTAAATCAGAAAATAAAACAGAAACAAGTTTGAGAAATAAAGAAAGGAACAGGCAACTATTATAATCCTTCTCAGTCAGCCTTTTAATGACCTAAAGTTTTCAAACCTACTCAAAACACCTACAACTTAATCACCAGTGATTTAAGGAAATTGGGAGATATGGTTATTCTCTGACAACCCATTTGAGGATTTCTAATTATTATCTAATTATTTAACTTTGATTAGCATTCACCAGTAGTGATCCCAAAGAATACTGAGACTCCAATGAGAAGTGTGAGGTAAATCTTTAAAAGAAAGAGAGAAAGACAAAAAGGAAGGAAAGGAAAGAAGGGAGGAATAAAGGGAGGGAGGGAGGAAAGAAAAGAAGAAAAGGACATAAATCTCAGAATAAAACTGGACATTCAAACTTCTATGGGATAGAAGCTGAGAAAACTGTAAAGAACACAGAGAAGATGAGATGTGCACATCTTTCCTGAGCAGTGTTGCCTTGGTTCCGATTTCACTGGGATATGTCACAACGTACTCAGAACCTATAATATCCCATGTGTTGTGGTGTGCACTTAGCTTACATTTTCCAAGAAACTCATCATGTACCACTAGGTAGGTTTACTGACCCCATTTCTAAAAGAAGAGGATTCTGAACCTCAGGGAGTTTAGGCCAAAACCAGTGAATAATGAGAGGGTCAGGATTTCAAATCACTTCTGCCTCTTCTCCTTCAACTATGCTCTTTACAGCTATATGTGAAGTCCTACAAATAGCTCCGTAAGTTCTGAAATAAAAGAATGTGGTCAACCTGAATGGGTGGACTCTCTGGAGGAAAGATCTCCTAAAGCAGTGGTTTTCAAAATGGCGGTTGTAGGACCAGGACCATTAGTGTCACCTGAGAACTTGCTAGAAATGCAAATTCAGGGGCGCCTGGGTGGCTCAGTCGTTAAGCGTCTGCCTTCAGCTCAGGTCATGATCCCAGGGTCCTGGGATCGAGCCCCGCATCGGGCTCCCTGCTCGGCCAGGAGCCTGCTTCTCCCTCTCCCACTCCACCTGCTTGTGTTCCCTCTCTAGCTGTCTCTCTCTCTCTCTGTCAAATAAATAAAATAAAAATAAAATCTTTAAAAAAAAAAAAAAGAAATGCAAATTCACACCCCTCCTCCCCCATCCACAGACCTACTAAGTCAGACTTTAGGAGATGAACTCCAGCAATCTGTGTTTTAATAAGACCACAGTGTGATTCTGAGGTACACTCCAGTTTGAGAACCACTGTTGAAGATCAGTGGTATACCAAGATCCCATGACTTTGCTTCCTTCCTTTTTTTTTTTTTGCCACTTAGGGTACTTCTTGTGTCCATTGCTACAATTCTGCCTCCAAACTGCCTACTTACCCAAGACCATTGTGATAACCTTTAAAAGCCCATTATGTGCTAAGCTTTGCAACAGAGTCCAACAGATACAAAAGTAAATAAGCCTCTAGTTTCACGAGATTACTTAAAATCTCACGAAAGAAACACACAATTAACTTTCAAACAAAATAATCTGTGATAAATATTCAAACAGGAGAACATGGTAGTTTTAAAATACAGAGTTGAGTAAATAATTCTAACTGGGGACAATATGGAATGGCTTTTCATCAAAGATGTGATCTTAGCATGGTCTTTAAATAAACAATAGGATCCAAGCAGAACCATACCGAGGGTAGCCAGGATAGGAATACATAGTAACGGTGGTTAGTGCAGAAGGAACAATGTAGAAGGAAGCCATTTCAATGTCCCTACATGCTACCCTATGTTTTCTTTCATCTGTGCCTCCTCGAATATTGTCACTTCTATGGCAAATGTCCTCTGGCTATACTACAGTAAAGAAATTCCCCCTTTAAGCTCCCTCTACACCCTGAACTTCCGCTTCACTGCAATGATTAAAACTGACCTTTCTCTAAATTTAAAAATCTCTTTCCATGTCCTTCCAGGAGGCTGCAAGTTCATTAGGACAAGGACCACCAGGTCTCTTTTATCTACCCTTATATACCTAGCCTCTAACACAGCACCTGATGTATAGCATGCACACAATGATATTTGTTTCCTAAATGCACAAGACAAAAATGGGGGTGGGGTAATTATCATGAGGGGGAAGAAGATGCTTTTTGGAATCAGACAGACCTAGGTTCAAATCTTGGATCTGCCTTTCTTAAATCGTATCATCTTTGGTAACTTCTGTAATTCCTCTCTTCTTAAGATTTTTTTCATTTCAAAATAAAGATAAAGTTGCTTTATCGGAATGTTATAAAATTTAAATGAGAAAATGTATTTAAACAACTTGGCATATAAACAACATTTAACAAAACGATAATATTCAATGCCACATAAAAGGCATTATCTAGAAGACAGATAAGATCTAATAAAGGTTATTCAAGAGAAAAAAGGAGCCTGGGTGGCTCAGTCGGTTAAGCATCTGTCTTTGGCTCAGGTCATGATCCCAGGGTCCTGGAATGGAGCCCTGCGTCGGGCTCCCTGCTCTGCGGGGAGCCTGCTTCTCCCTCTCCTTCTGCCATTCCCCCTGCTTGTGCTCTCTGGCTCTCTCTCTCAGTCAAGGTAATAAACAAAATCTTAAAAAAGAGAGAGAGAGAAATACAAGGCATTTAGGAGGATGTAGTGTGCTATAAACCCCTGCTGCCCTAGTCGTCACCCCCATCCAAATAACTGTCATGATCCTCAGATGTAGCTCAATGAGGAAGGGAATAAACGAACAATGTGAGGAAGCAAGTGGATGAGTAAGGGAAGTAGGAAAGAGGGGAGAGACAGAGAAATGGAAACGGGAGTGGGAGAGAAAGAGCTCCTCCTGTAGAGCTTCTGCCCTCGGGTCAGTAAGGGTATTCCCTGTCTAAGGATACATTGTTACCACACCCAATACACACCTGACCTCTCTATTCCTGCTTGTCCCGTATCCACCCATTCACACTCTACCCATTTGTAAGTGCTGGATATCCAACTCAAGACAAGTGACTGAATATAGATGCTTACATCCAGATATAGGAATGGAAGGGAAAAACCCACTAACAATAAAAGTACCAGAGTAAATATAAGAAGGAGAAGATAATTCTTCTTGGAAATTAAAAATGGAATCTTACATCTTAAGGTATAAAAATATCTACTAGTTAATAAAGTAGTCATGTCTAGATGCTGAATTTCTGAATTATATAACTGAAAAGAAGTACTCCCCAATCAAGACCAAAATAAATGATGAGAGAAACAAAATGACACAAACGAAAAATCCAGGAATTTAATAGTCATCTAAAAGGAGAAGGAAAGACAGGCAGGGAAAAATTAAATGAATTGCCAAGAGTCAAGTAATCAGATTGAAAAGTTCTAAGTGGTGCCAAGTGGGAATAATAAAAATATAATCACAGTTAGACACAAGCTAGTGTGAATTCTTGAAATCTAAGGATAAGTTTAAAAAAAATTAATCACAAAAGTATCTGGAAAAAAGTACAATCTACATAGAAAATAAAGAGTTTCATACTGACATCAGATTTTTCATTTGCAAAATGCATCCTGAAGGACAATGCAGTAATATTTCAAACTTCCAAGAAAAAAAAAAATTGTTTTCAATCTGAAATTCTAAACCCAGAAAAGTTATTATATCATCCCTACACCTATCATTTCCTACAGGTAGGAAAGCAAAATTTCATCAGTAAATTCAGAAGTAATTATTACATAATTTTATGACTTTAAAGAAATAGCTGCTAATATAAGAATTATAATTTGGAACTATTACTATAAATTTTATACCTCTAAAATACCAGTAATATTTGGAAGGCAGTTCGTAATAGCTAACATTATGTAGTATTTGCTGATGTTCTAAGCAACTGGAATTCATTTAATTCTAAGAGCAACCATCTGAGATTAGCATTTTATCCTCCAAGTTTTATAGAAGACAAAATTAGGACACAGAGATCCTGGGTAACCTGCCCAAGGTCCTACAGCTCACGAGTGTTGGACTTGCAATTAAAATTCAAGACAGTCACCAGAGTCCCTGCTCTTCACCACTGTCCTATACATTGCTTAGAGAAAGTGGTTAATTCACAAGACTTATGTAAAATTCTAAATTGAAACCTCCTGTCAAGAATTCAAGGGAAATCAATGAAGAATAGATTACATCTCACAAATTACTTGATGTAAAAATAGAAACAAAGAATGTATGATTAGTCCAGTAAGTATAATGAAAGGCAAAAGGGCAGATAAAATAATTACATTTAATAGTAATATAATGGCAAAGTAATTTTCAGCATATCAGTGATCATAATAAATATAAATGGCCACATTTACTTATAAAAAGTTCAAGATTTTAATTCAGAGATAACTAAAATTCAGTTTTATGTAATATACAGATGAAATATCTAAAAATGCAAAAGAGAATTTGAAAATGGACAAATATATGCAAAGGACACACACACACAAAATCTCCAAATCTAAGTGTATTCATTGACGAATTTCACCAACTATTTAATAAAGGTATTATCAAAATCTTTCACAGAATCTTCCAGAGAGTTGAAAGAAAACAACTCAGTCACAATTACTTGCGAACTTTGTATAACCTTGATTAAAGCCTATGACCTTACAAAAATAGAAAATTATTGCCCAAATTCTTCTATAATTATAGATGCAAAACTTCCACACTATATATTAAGCAAACAAACTTCTATTGGGTTATACGATAACAATGCACCACAGCTCATTTTAGTAAAGATGCAAGCTTACTTTAAAGCCAGAATCAGGGGCGCCTGGGTGGCTCAGTCGTTAAGCGTCTGCCTTCGGCTCAGGTCATGATCCCAGGGTCCTAGGATCAAGCCCCACATTGGGCTCCCTGCTCCGCAGGAAGCCTGCTTCTCCCTCTCCCACTCCCCCTGCTTGTGTTCCCTCTCTCGCTGTCTCTCTCTCTGTCAAATAAATAAAATCTTTAAAAAAAAATAATAAAACCAGAATCAATGTAATGTACTATATAAACAAAAGACAAAATCATGATTACCCAGTTGGTACAGAAATGCATTCAATAAAATCGAATGCCCATAATGATAAAAATCCTTAGTGAACTAGGAATATAAGGGATTATCTTTATTCTGATAAAGGGTATCTAAAAAAAAAGTATAGCAAACATTAGACTCACTGGTAAAACGTTGAATTTTTTTTTCCAGAGATTGGTAAAGAAATAATCATAACTTCTGTAACCATTTCTATTCAACATGGAATAGCCACTACAATAAATCAAGAAAGAGAAGTGTAATCTATAAGAATTTGAAAGGAAAAGAAAAATGTAGCAATATTCACAAGTGACATGACTGTGTTTATAAAAAATTCCAAAGAATTTAAAGAAAATAATGAGAATTAATAATTAAATTTAATCAAATCTCTAGAACAAGATCAAAGGAAAAAAACAAAGCAAAACACCTCAGGGATACTAATCTTTCCAAGATAACTTTCACATAATGTCTGTCAAACCAATTGATATGCTTGGATCTTATTTCTAAAGCTTACTTTAAGTCAATACTTCATATATTAGAGTACATTTCCCCACAAATACATATTAATAGTAAACTGAACTGCTGTATTTATGGACTGGACATAATCTAGATATTAATATACAAGGGAATTCCTTTCTTTACCTACATTGGTATTGGAGCACCTGGGTGTCTCAGTCGGTTAAGTGTCTGCCTTCGGCTCAGGTCATAATCCCAGAGTCCTGGGATCAAGAGGGTCCTGGGATCGAGCCCCACATCAGGCTCCCTGCTCAGAGAGCCTGCTTCCCCCTCTCTTTCTGCCCCTCTCCCAGCTCATTCTCTCTCCCATTCTCTCTCTCTCAAATGAATAAACAAAAATCTTCAAATACCTACATTGGTATTTTCCTGAAGATCAGGAATATATTTTTCAATACCACTTGGAAAACCATGTGAAGAAATCATGCTCAGGGTGTGCATCCATAAAACTGAGTCCTAGCACTCTCCATGCCCCAAACCCTAGGTCATAATTTCTCAGCAGATTACATAGTTTTTGAAAGCTGCATCTGGAATATAGAACCTCATCTTAAAACCTAGTTATGATCTAATCTCTTAACAGGAATATGAGCCATATTCCTTGTAGAACAGGCAATGGCTTAACAGTAGGAGGATTGCTTTCTAGTCTTGACATAGCAAATCTCCTATGATTTATGAAATTTACCTAAATTTCTTAAGCCTCAACTTCCTTATGGTTCCTGATGAGGGAAACATATCTGAGTTTTATAGTTAGAGCACAATTACTTTTCACATGGCATAGAGTCAACATATTTGAAATATTCAATTCTAGAACACAACAATACACTTATCTCCTTGAAATCACAGTTAATCATATGACAGAAAAAAATAACTAAAAAAAATAAAACAGCAAATATTCTATTTTAAGATAGCATATAAATACCCAAATTCCTTTCAAATTCTAATCTTTATTATTTATTCACTGGGCACCAATTATGGGTCATTTATAAGGAGAAGACTCAGTCCTTTCCTTTAGAGAGTTCACAGTGAAAAATAAGACTCACAATGGAAGTACTTGGGAAGCACTTTTCCTGCCTCTTCTCTACTCATGGCCATTGGAGGGACAGGGAATGCAGATTGTGAGTTCCTCAAAGTCATCTTACCCAGTTAAGTGGTACCAGCTTAGCACAGCACCTGGCTAACCCTTGGTCCCTGGATACTGATTCAGTGGAAATCCTACATCCCTCCAGTTCTCTGCACACACTCTCCTAGGCATTGCATCCACCCATCTTCAACACAGCCCTCAAGCAAAGTGTCATTCAGAGTCCCTCTAGCACACATTGGAGATCACCCCTGTTTGTGCCAACATCAGCTGTGTGTTCTGCCTCCTTGGTTCCCCTGAATTTGGTTTTTCAACTTAAAAAAAAATGCACTGATATGACTGAAAGGGGAGGATCCTATCACCTACTGTCCACAGCACCCTCTGATGTATCTTCTCATTTCTTAAGAGAATAAATTCTTATCAGCAAACACTCTTTTTTCAGAAATCAGAGCCATAAAAACCTGGCTTACTCTTTTATAAACAGGCCCCCCACAAGAAATTGTACCATATTAAAACTAATCTTAACTGAATAGGTTTTAAAAACAGAGGAATTTGGCTGAGACCCAAATCTTCTCTTGTGGCTTCCCACTGGCTCTGTGCTCCCCTAAGGCAGCCCCTGGAACTATTACACTAACACAGCCATTCTAACATTTTGGTTCTGGGCCCACCAGTAGCTGAGAGAATCCTGCCCAAGTTCCCAAGTTCTGTGATCCAATCTCAAAATATAAGCCCTTTTATGGTTAACCCTAAGGGTACACATCTATGGCCATTCATTTTACTTAAAAATAAGTAAATTACAAATAATCTATTGTTTAAAAATATGGTATTTCCCAATCAAAGGTAATATCTTTTAGAGTTTCATGAGGACTCTAAATTGAATATTCTACCAAGAAATCTGGCCACCCTGCCTGGCAAAGTTGGAAGCTCTTAAAGCCCAATGGTGCATATTTGAGGTCCCTACATGTGTGGGGAAGGACACTTTGTCATGTATAAAGTATCAAGACTGTCATGAATTTGTTGTGCTTTTGAATTACAACTATTCTTACTTTTTAATTAAAAATTGCTGATGGAGAAAAAGATGGCAGAGGAGTAGGGGACCCAATTCCAACTGGTCCCTGGAATTGAGCTGGACATCTACCAGACCACACTGAATACCCACAAAATCAGCCTGAGATGTAAGAAGATAGATCTGGATCTCTACAAACAGAATATTGCAGGTGGTTGGTTTCGAGGTACAAAGCGGGGAGCCGTGATTCTGCAGGCAGATATTGGAGGATAAATGGCAGCGGGAGGGAGCCTGGCCGTAGGGATCCTACACCGCCAGTGAGCGATAGCCTCCTGCACTGGGGACGGGCACAGACTCACAGACTGGTAGAGGCAGGGAAAGGACTTTAGGGCAGCCCCCCGATGAAAACCAGGAGCGGGGGTGCCGAACGTGCAAACTGGGGGCGGCTGGCGGTTTTAGAAGCACAAAGGGCAGGGCACCTGGGTGGCTCAGTTGGTTGAGCGACTGCCTTCAGCTCAGGTCATGATCCTGGAGTCCCGGGATCGAGTCCCGCATCGGGCTCCCTGCTCGACAGGGAGTCTGCTTCTCCCTCTGACCCTCCCCCCTCTCATGCTCTCTATCTCATTCTCTCTCTCACATAAATAAAATCTTTAAAAAAAAAAAAAAAAAGAAGCACAAAGGGCAGATATGTGCCCCGACCTGGAGGCAGGACTAGGAGCACTGTGAAGGGGCACACAACCCAGGACACTGCAGTTTATAGCAGCACAGACAGAAACAGATATAATGTGGCCTGGAGAGCTCACTGAAGAACAGACTGCGATCTCTCTGCTCTGAGGCAGAGGGTTGGAAACTGTCTCTTCTGCTCTGACTCTAGGAAGAGACGCAGAAAGCTGCCAGGGAAAGCCGTCAGAGAACAAAAGCCCCAAAGAAACGGTTTTCATTGAGCCCATCACCTGCCACAGGGGGCACAGCAACTCTGCCCAAACAGGGGTGCCTGAGTAACAGCACGGCAGGCCCCTCCCCCAGAAGACAGCCTGGGAAAACAAGAGGCCAGCAACCCTAAGGTCCACAGAAAGCAGGTGCATCTTGCTTGGGTTGTGGTCAATAATTTGTACTCTATACATTCCCTCAACCACCCCTCAACAGAATGACTAGGAGGAGGAACCCCCAAAATAGGAAAGACTCAGAGACTATGACTTAAGCACAGATTTACAAATGGATTCAGATATAACCAAGATATCGGAGATAGAATTCAGGCTAGCAATTGTGAAGACAATAGCTAGAATGGAGAAATCAATTAATGGCAACATAGAGTCTCTAAGGGCAGAAATGAAAGCTGAATTGACAGAACTTAAAAATGCTATCAATGAGATCTAATCTAATCTAGATAATCTAACAGCTAGGGTAAGCGAGGCAGAAGGACAAATTAGTGACCTAGAAGACCAATTAATAGATAAAAAGGGAAAAGAGGAGGCCAGGGAAAAACAACTCAGAATCCATGAAAATAGAATCAGAGAAATCTAAGTGACACCATGATATGTTCCAATGTCAGAATTCCTGGAATCCCTGAGGGGATGGAGAGAGAGAGAGAACTAGAAGTTATATATGAGCAAATCGTAGCTGAGAACTTCCCTAATCTGGGGAATGAAACAAACATTCGTGTCCTAGAGGCGGAAAGGACCCCTCCCAAGGTCAAGGAAAACAGGCTAACACCCCTGCATGTAATAGTAAAACTCGCAAATCTTGGAACCAAAGTAACCATCTTAAGGGCAGTTAGGGGGTTAGAGATTCCTTATGTACAGAGGGAGGAACATCAGAATAATGTCAGACCTATCCACAGAGACCTGGCAAGCCAGAAAGGCCTGGCAAGACATATTCAGAGTACTAAAGGAAAAGAACATGCAGCCAAGAGTACTTTATCTGGCAAGGCTGTCATTTAGAATGGATGGAGAGATGCAGAGCTTCCAAGACCAGCAGAAACTGAAAGAATATATGACCACTAAGCCAGCCCTGCAAGAAATATTAAGGGGGGTTCTATAAAAGGAGAAAGACCCCAAGAGTCATATACAACAGAAAGTTACAGGGACAATCTATAAAAACAACGTCTTCACAGGCAACATGATGACAATTAATTCATATCTTTCAATAATCACTCTCAACGTGAACGGCCTAAATGCTCCCATAAAATGGCACAGGGTTGCAGATAAGACAGGACCCATCCATATGCTGCCTACAAGAGATTCATTTTGAACCTAAAGGTACATCGAGACTGAAAGTGAAGGGATGGAGATCCATCTTCCATGCCAGCGGACCTCAAAGGAAAGCTGGGGTAGCAATTCTTATTTCAGACAAATTAGATTTTAAACTAAAGACTGTAGTTAGGGACACAGAAGGACACTATATCATTCTTAAAGGGTCTATCCAACAAGAAGATCTAACAATTGTAAATATCTACGCCCCCAACATGGGAGCAGCCATCTACATAAGCCAACTATTAACCAAAATAAAGAGTCATATAGATAACAATACGTTAATTGTAGGAGACCTCAATACTCCACTCTCAGCAATGGACAGATCATCTAAGCAGAAAATCAACAAAGAAACAAGAGCTTTGAATGACACACTGGACCAGCTGGACCTCATAGATATATACAGAACATTCTACCCTAAAACAACAGAATACTCATTCTTCTCAAGTGCACATGGAACTTTCTCCAGAATAGACCAAATACTGGGTCATAAATCAGGTCTCAACCGATACCAAAAGATTGAGATTATTCCCTGCATATTCTCAGATCATAATGCTTTAAAACTGGAACTCAATCACAAGAAAAAAATTTGGAAGAAATTCAAACACTTGGAAGCTAAAGACCACTCTCCTCAAGAATGTTTGGGTCAACCAGGAAATCAAAAAAGAACTTAAACAATTCATGGAAACCAATGAGAACGAAAACATATCAGTCCAAAACCTATGGGATACTGCAAAGGCGGTCCTAAGGGAGAAATACATAGCCATCCAAGCCTCACTCAAAAAAATAGAAAAGTCCTGAATTCACCATCCAACTCTAGACCTTAAAGAACTAGAGAAAAAGCAACAAATGATGCCTAACCACACATTAGAAGAGAAATAATTAAGATTAGAGCAGAGATCAATGAATTAGAAACCAGAAACACAGTAGATCAGATCAACAAAACTAGAAGCTGGTTCTTTGAAAGAATTAATAAGATCAATAAACCACTGGCCAGACTTATCCAAAAGAAAAGAGAAAGGACCTAAATTAATAAAATTATGAATGAAAGGGGAGAGATCACGACTAACACCAAGGAAATAGGAACAATTATTAGAAATTATTATCAACAACTATATGCCAATAAACTGAGCAATCTGAATGAAATGGAGGCCTTCCTGGAAACCCAAAAGCTGCCAAGACTGAAACAGGAAGAAATTGACAACCTGAATAGGACAATAACCAGTAAGGAGATTGAAGCAGTGATCAAAAACCTCCCAAAAAACAAGAGTCCAGGGCCTGATGGATTCCCTGGGGAATTCTACCAAACATTCAAAGAAATAATACCTATTCTTCCGAAGCTGTTTCAAAAAATAGAAACAGAAGGAAAGCTTCCAGACTTATTCTATGAGACCAGCATTACCTTAATCCCCAAACCAGGCAAAGACCCCATCAAAAAGGAGAATTTCAGACCGATATACCTGATAAATATAGATTTCAAAATCCTCAACAAAATCCTAGCTAATAGTATCCAACAATACATTAAAAGGATCATCTACCACAACCAAGTGGCATTTATCCCCAGGATGCAAGGGTGGTTCAACATTCGGAAATCAATCAATGTGATAGAACACATTAATAAGAGGAGAGAGAAGAACCATATGGTCCTCTCAATTGATGCAGAAAAAGCATTTGATAAAATACATCATCCTTTCCTGATTAAAACTCTTTAGAGTATAGGGATAGAGAGAACATTCCTCAAGTTCATAAAATCCATCTATGAAAAACCCACAGCAAATATAACCCTCAATGGGGAAAAGCTAAGAGCCTTTCCCTTAAGATCAGGAACACGCCAAGGATGCCCACTCTCGCCACAATTGTTCAACATAGTACTAGAAGTCCTAGCAACAGCAATCAGACAACAAAAAGAAATAAAAAGTATTCAAATCGGCAAAGAAGAAGTCAAACTCTCTCTTTTCGCAGATGACATGATACTTTATGTGGAAAAACCAAAAGACTCCACCCCCAAATTACTAGAACTCATACAGCAATTCAGTAATGTGGCAGGATACAAAATCAATGCACAGAAATCAGTTGCTTTCTTATACACTAACAATGCACCTGTACAAAGAGAAATTAGAGAAATGATTCCATTTACAATAGCACCAAAAACCAAAAGATACCTCGGAATAAACCCAACCAAAGAGCTAAAGGATCTGTACTCTAGGAACTACAGAACACTCATGAAAGAAATTGAAGAAGACACAAAAAGATGGAAAAACAGTCCATGCTCATGGATCGGAAGAATAAACATTGTTAAAATGTCTATGCTACCCAGAGCAATCTACACCTTCAATGCCATCTCATCAAAATTCCAATGACGTTTTTCAAAGTGCTGGAACAAACAATCCTAAAATTTGTATGGAATCAGAAAAGACCCCGAATCACCAAGGAAATGTTGAAAAAGAAAAACAAAGCTGGGGGCATCACGTTGCCCAATTTCAAGCTATATTACAAAGCAGCGATCACCAAGACAGCATGGTACTGGCACAAAAACAGACCTATAGACCAATGGAACAGAAGAGAGAGCCCAGATATGGACCCTCAACTCTATGGTCAAATAATCTTCGACAAAGCAGGAAAAAATATGCAATGGAAAAAAGACAGTCTCTTCAATAAATGGTTATGGGAAAATTGGACAGCCACATGCAGAAGAATGAAACTCGACCATTCTCTAACACCATAGACAAAGATAAACTCAAAATGGATGAAAGACCTCAATGTGAGACAGGAATCCATCAAAATCCTAGAGGAGAACACAGGCAGTAACCTCTTTGACACTGGCCACAGCAACTTCTTTCAAGATACATCTCCAAAGGCTAGTGAAACAAAAACAAAAATGAACTTTTGGGACTTCATCAAGATAAAAAGCTTCTGCACAGCAAAGGAAACAGTGAACAAAACAAAGAGGCAATCCACAGAATGGGAGAAGATATTTGCAAATGACACTACAGATAAAGGACTGGCATCCAAGATCTATGAAGAACTTCTCAAACTCAACACCCAAAAAACAAATAATCAAGTCAAAAAATGGGCAGAAGACATGAACAGACACTTCTCCAAAGAAGACATACAAATGGCTAACAGACACATGAAAAAATGTTCATCATCATTAGCCATCAGGGAAATTCAAATCAAAACCACACTGAGATACCACCTTACACCAGTTAGAATGGCAAAAATTGATAAGGCAAGAAGCAACAAATGTTGGAGAGGTTATGGAGAAGGGGAATCCTCTTACACTGTTGGTGGGAACGCAAGCTGGTACAGCCACTTTGGAAAACAGTGTGGAGGTGCCTCAGAAAATTAAAAATAGAGCTACCCTATGACCCAGTAATTGCACTACTGGGTATTTACCCCAAAGACACAGATGTAGTGAAAAGAAGGGCCATATGTACCCCAATGTTCATAGCAGCAATGTCCGCAATAGCCGAACTGTGGAAAGAACAGAGATGCCTTTCAACAGATGAATACATAAAGAAGATGTGGTCCATATATACAATGGAATATTACTCAGCCATCAGAAAGGATGAATAAACAACTTTTACAGCAACATGGATGGGACTGTAGGAGATTATGCTAAGTGAAATAAGTCAAGCAGAGAAAGTCAATTATCATATGGTTTCACTTACTTGTGGAACATAAGGAATAGCATGGAGGACATTAGGAGAAGGAAGGGAAAAATGAAGGGGGGGGAAATCGGAGGGAGAGATGAACCATGAAAGACTATGGACTCTGAGAAACAAACTGAGGTTGCTAGAGGGGAGGGGGTTGGGGGGATGGGTTAGCCTGGTGATGGGTATTAAGGAGGGCACGTACTGCATGGAGCACTGGGTGTTATACGAAAATAATGAATTGTGGATCACTACATCAAAAATTAATGATATACTGTATGGTGACTAATATAACATAATAAAATAAAATTTTAAAAAATTGCTGTTAATTGTCCTCTGTTATTGTCAGTTTGTTGCGGGTTATTTGATCAACTCTATGAGGTATGGTGATATACATTTAAATCAAGAATAATTTGGGGGCACTTGGGTGACTCAGCCAGTTAAGCATCTGACTCTTGGTTTTGGCCCAGGTCATGATCTCGTGGTTGTGGAATCCAGCCCCACATGGGGCTCTATGCTCAGCATGGATTCTACTTCGGATTCTTTCTCCCTCTCCTTCTGCCCCACCCTGCTCGCACGTGCGTGCTCTCTCTCTCTCTCAAATAAACAAATAAAATATATTTTTTTAAAGGAATAATTTGGACTTCACTTTGACTAATGAATGGATTTTAAAACACTATTTTCACTGTGCTTCATTCAATCACATAATGTTTTCCCCAGCACTTGTCTGCGGCCAGGCACTGAGCAGAGCAGGCCCAAGTCCCTGCCCTGTGTAGATCATGTGAGTCATGCATACTCTATAGTTAAAGCAAATATATAACAATCTCTCCTAAGGTTTGCTTTTATTTTGACTTCATTTCGATAACTGAATTATTTTTCAAGTAGGGAAGGAAACAGTAGAGGTGATATCCAGGGAATTTTCCTCATTAAGATAAAATACAATCAAAACCATTTGACACTTCAGCACTAAATGATGTCTGAGCTCCTAAGATACTCTTCTTCAGGGATGCTGGTCAAGGAACTCTGTTTTGGGCCAGTACTAAAACAGCATTCTTTAAATAGTTTCAAGCTAAAACCCACAAAACTCTGCTTTACTACCTGCCTAAATATGCTACTTTGGATCCAAATTTCCCTTAATAAATTTAATTCAGCATAGCCATCACCCAGTCTTACATCAGTACTTACAAATCAGACTCCCCTTCAAGCCTGGGCCACCTCCTTCTCTCCACGACTAGTATGGGCTTTTATTTCTTGCTGGGCACTTTAGCTAAAGCCTCACTGCCTATCTTCTGGGCAGTGAATACAATTCCAATATAGGCAAGCCTGCTCAGTGAAAATTACTCATGGTTCAGCATGTGCAGGTTGCACAGCAGAGGAATAGGCTTTGTAATCATTCCATTCATTGGTCTGAGCTGAACTTCTGATGGGAAATTGTAATGAGGCTGAATTACCGCTACTCTCCAACTAACCGATATATCCTACAGATGGGGAGAAGGGTGGGGTTTCCAAAAACCACTCCACTGTTTTAGGTGTGTGTCTGTGCATTTTATTCCCAGAATCCGTTTTTATTAAGTCTCATCCTGGGGAGAGAACACAAGCTTTTAGGCTGGTCTTACCTGCTTTCTATCAAGCTTCCCCGTTGTCTTGGCTGCTTGAAATGAGACATTCTTACCCTATCTGCTTTGTCATATGTAAAGTGGGAAATATTTTTATCTGTGCTATGGATTTTGAAATTAGAGATGAGCTCAGGAAAATTTTTAGCATTTAGCAAATGGTAGTTGTCTGCCCCTTCATTTCAGAATTTGAATAAGCTTCAGGTCTGTTCCACTTATAATGGAAGAGTATTTAAATATGTCTCTTAATGTGTATATGTTGATGTCAAAAACTCAGTGAGAAATGAAAGGAGCTTCACAGATTAGCTAATCTCATGGTTTAATTTTTTCAACATATAGGATATTTTCTTTAAATAAAATCTTCTTTGATATTCTGATATGGATAGGTGAAACATGAGTTTGCTGGTTGAAACAGAAGAGGAAGCCTAAAACTGCATTCTGCCCCCCGCCCCCCCGAAATTGAGCCAGAAGGACTTCAATGAACTTCTTTGACTCTATTAAACCTAATTTGAAAGGTACTAACCACATTTTCTATTGTATAGATGAGGTAATTTAGAACCAGCATAGACAAAAAGACTTTTCCAAGATCACATAGACATTAACTAGGATTAGAATCTAAGTGTGCAACTCTGGGGCCAAAGTTTTATATTCAGCTTATCTATTTTATTCATTCAGTAAATATTTATTGAGGAAGGACTATTGTGACAGGTGTGGGAAGGGTTAAATGTGGTAAAGTCTCAGTCCTGCTCTTGAGCAGGTGAACAAAAGGGGAAGAAATTGACCACACACCTCCAAGTAAGTTCAGATGGAATAAGGCAAATTCTGTTAGAGGGAGCACAAAATACCATGGAGAAGTGAAAAAGGGAGCGATTTGTTTTGTTGGAACATGATGTTGGAAGCCAAGAGTAATTGCTTTTAAAGAGAGCCTTTAAAGAATGGAATAATCTCCAGGCAGAAATACAGAAAGAACATGCCAAGAGTAAGAAGATGCACAAAGGCATAGAGTCAGGAAAGCATCTTCTAGGAATAATGAATATTTCAAGTTTGCTGGACCATAATTACACAGGGAAGTGGCGAGAAATATTAATTTCATTTTAATTTTGTTCAATGTTGTGCAGGGTCTTGAATGTCTGGCCAAGAGCCTTGGACTCAATCCTGCAGGCAGTGAAAAGCCATTGAGAGATTAGGAGGAACTGAAGAAATTATTTGGAGCTGTGATTCAGGAAGATTGCTGTGATGCTAATTTGGAGCAAAACCTGCATTTAACAACCTATGTATTTTTGGATCTGGCATTACTAATGAAATATAAATAGAATTAAGTTTTTAATAAACCTTATTTCAGACAGTTTTATGTTTAGAGAAAAATTGTGACAATAGTATAGTTTTATATTATCAATATATTCTGTACCTACCCTATTGTTAACACCTTTAATTAGTAATACATTCCGGATATTTGACTCCTAACAAATATATGACTTACATATGTTTTCTCCCATTCTATGGGTTGTATGTTCTTTTTCTTCATAGTATCTTTTGGTGTGCAAAAATATTAATTTTTGAGAAATCCAATTTATGATTTTTCCCCCTTTTTTTGCTGGTGCTCTTGATGTCATATATCCATTGCCAAATCCAAAGTCATGGAGATTTACTCCTATGCTTTCTTCTAAGACTTTTATAGTTTTAGCTCTTAAATTTAGACCTTTGATCCATTTTACATTCATTTTTGTATATTGTATGTGGTAAAGATCTAATTTCATTTTTTTGTGCATGGATATCTAGTTGTTTCAGCACCATTTGTTAGAGAGACCATTTTTCCACATTAAATTCTTTTAGCATCCTTGCTGAAAATCAGTTGACCATAGATGAGCAGTTCATTTCCGGACTCTCAACTACAGTTATCTACAAGTCCATCCTATGCCCGTACCACACTCTTGGTTACTGTAGCTTTGTAAGTAAGTTTTAGTGAGTTTTGAAGTGTGGAATTGTGAGTCCTACAAATTTGTTCTTCTTCAGGATTGTTTTGATGTACTGAGTCCCTTGTGATTCCATAAAAATTTTAGGATCATCTTTTCTGAATGTGCACAAAAGGCATTCGGGAGTTTGGGATTACATTTAATCTGTTGATTACTAGGGAGAGTATAGCCTTCTTAATGACTTACTTAGGTCTTTATTTTTTTCCAGCAATGTTTTATAATTTCCAGCATACAAATCTTGCACTTCCTTGGTTAAATATTTTCCCAAGTTTCTTACTGTTTTTAAAGCTATTCTAAATGAAATTGTTTTCAGAATTTCCTTTTTAGATTATTCATTGATAGTGAATGGAAATAAAACTTATTTTTGTATGTTGATCATATAATTCTCTAACTTTTCTGAATTTGTTTATTAATTTGAAGAGTTTTATGGGGGGGATTACTTAGAACTTTCTATATACAAAACCATGTTATCTATCAATACAGATGTTTACTTCTTTTTTTCCCTATATGAATATTTTTATTTCTCTTTCTTGCTTGATTCCTCTGGCTCAGACTTTTAATACAATGTTGAATAGTAGTGGAGAAAGAGGGTATTTTTGTTTCATTCTTGATCTTAGTGGGAAGCTTTCAGTCCTTCCTCACTAAGTATGATGGTAGTTGTGGATTTTTCGTAAGTGTCCTTTGTCATGCCAGCCTGTAAATAATTTTGATGACTGTCATCTATTTTAATACATACGTCCTAATGGGTTAAATTCTCAGTGGTCCTATCTCATTCTCTCCACCAGCTAATCACTAAACATGCTTTTATTTTTTATTTTTCAATCTGGGGATAAGAGAAAGATACTACTAGTTATTGAGCATTTACTACTTAAAAAATATTATCAAAAACTAATGATGTAATGTATGGTGATTAACATAACATAACAAAATAAAATAAAAAGAAATGGAAAACAAAACAAAACAAAATATTATTAATTATTCTATCTCAATGTGGAGATTATAACTCCGGTTTTCAGATAAAGAAACCAGTGATTAAATACCTTGTCTAAGTCACACAATTAGTTAGTAAAGGATAAAGGCGAGAGTTCCGTGTGACTCTAAAATGCATGCTTCTGCTCTGTGTGAATCTGAGAACAGACTAGGCAGTCAGAGCCGCAGTTGCATAAGTTGTGTCTGAGAGCAGAGAATAACCTGCAGGCAGGGAACAGATTCTTCTCTTGATAAGGAAAATGCTTCTTTAACAGAGGTTAGCAGGAATACTCAAAAGTGCCAGTCACTTGAAGATTCACACCCTTCAAACCTGTTGAGGCAGACTAAGACCTGGGAATATATGCAAGGCCCTGAGGATAAGAAGGAAAATGGGTGGATCCAAAGGCAGGGGAGGCTTGGGAACAAAACAGAAAACAACCTCGAGGGAACGGGGTGCAGGGAGACTACAACTCTGGTGAACGCTTCAGGGAAAAAAAGTTTGATGTTACTTGAGTCTGGAACGCAGGGTCTTCTGCTAATGTGGTCTGAATTCGTCTGTTCAGGGAAGGGTTAATGCCTGTGTTTGTGTTGTGGGCGGTGGGGTTGTTACTTGGATTTAAACCCATGAAAAGAGATATATAAAAGCTCATGATCCAGTTGTGCCTCGGTGGTTCAGTCAGTTGAAGAGTCCAACTCTTGATTTTGGCTCAGGTCACGATCTCAGAGTTGTGGGATTAAGCCCTGCATCAGGCTCTGAGCTAGGTGTGAAGCCTGCTTAAGATTCTCTCTCCCTCTCAATCAGAGAAAGGCAATTATCATCTGATCTCACTCATATGTGGAATTTAAGAAACAAAACAGGATCATAGGGGAAGGGAGGGAAAAATAAAACAAGATGAAATCGGAGAGGGAGACAAACCGTAAGAGGCTCTTAATCATAGAAAATAGACTGAGGGTTGCTGGAGGGGAGAGGGGTAGAGGGATGGGGTAACTGGGTGATGGGCATTAAGGAGGACACATGATGTAATGAGCACTGGGTGCTATATAAGACTGATGAATCACTGAACTCTACCTCTGCAACTAATAAAACATTATGTTAATTGAATTTATTTTTATTTATTTATTTTTTTTTTTAAAGATTTTATTTATTTATTTGACAGAGAGAGACACAGCGAGAGAGGGAACACAAGCAGGGGGAGTGGGAGAGGGAGAAGCAGGCTTCCCGCCGAGCAGGGAGCCCGATGTGGGACTCGATCCCAGGACCCTGGGATCATGACCTGAGCCGAAGGCAGACGCTTAACGACTGAGCCACCCAGGCGCCCCTGTTAATTGAATTTAAATTAAAAAAATTTTAAATTATCTTTCCCTCTCCATCTGCCCCTCCCCCCTCCTCTCTCTCTCTCTCTCTCTCTCTCTCTCTCTCTCTCTCTCAAGGAAAAAAATAATCTCATGATCCACTTCTTTCTTATCTCATTCGTCTCTCCTACAAACAAAATTTCATCTATATAGACAACTTAGAACACTGAAGTATGAATTTTTTCCCCTCTTATAGAATATTCTCAGTATTCCAGTGTGGGATATTCATGAGACTATCTATTTTGATTGCCTGAGTTCAAATAACAGCTTTCATACTTACTAGTTAGATGATTTAGGCTTAGTAAGGAAGTTCTTTTCCCCATCTATAAAATAGGATGCTAAAACTGTCTACCTCATAGAAGTTTATATATATATAAATGTGTGTGTATATATATAAATGTGTGTGTATATATATAAATGTGTGTGTGTATATATATATACACACACACTTAAAACTGGCTGATGCATGATATGCCCTATATATTTACTATATTTTTTATTATTGCCATTAATGATGAGATGGTGATAATGATGATGATGATGTAGTCTCAAAGCCCAGAATATGACTGCACAAAATAGGTACTACATGGTATTTGTTGAGTGAATGAATGGGTTAATGAAAATTCTACCAAGGTAATTTCTACCAAATTAATTTCTGCCAGAAATTTAATTAATTTCTTTCAGAATAATATCAAACCATAAAGATCTCACAACCAACTACTCACAGAGGCAAAGCTAAGCATTTAGTAAATCAGGATTCTTGGTACTCAAAATACAAGGTAATGAGGATTTATATTCTTCAGACCCTTTATAGAGCAGTGAAATAAAAAAATGATGTTTGGGGTAAGCACCTCGAATAATGTTCACTCTGAAGATTTCTTCTGATGATGAAAAAAAATGTATTGCTTTAGCACTGTTAATTAGAAACAAAACCCTTAAAAAGCTTTCTTTCTTTGATTCAGTTTTCTGTTCCACTTATGAAATAAAATAAATACACCCACAAAAGAAAAACATTTTATGCACAAAGATATTCACCATATTATTTATAATAGAAAAAAATCTCAATTAGCTAAACATTTAAATACAGCAAGATGAATAAACAAATTGGCAAATATACCATGAAAAGAGCATTAGCCAGACTTTTTAAGTGTTACAAGCCAAGAATGTTGGTCATGTGATACAAAGTTCTCTTAGAAGATATTTGTATCAGCATGTAGAAATGATTGCCAAGTTCCTGGGGGAAGAAAGAAAAAAAAAAAAAACCTCATATATCTAGAACATATTTTACTTAACCTAAGATTTACGAAAAGACCTAGAAGTTCTTTGAATCTTCTGATTTTTTTTTTTCAAAACTCTGTTTATATGGCTAATGTCCATGGTTTATAGAAGATTCTCTGTCTACATCTATGACTTCTCAATCAGGTAAGCCCCAATGCCTGGGAGCTCCTCTAAGTCCAGATTGATGTACCACCAGGAGATAGGTTACGGACCTGTGTATTAAGACAAAATATATCTGATACCAAACCTACAGGCATGCCATTCAAGGACTCATACAGGGTCATGGGCAAACTATGGCCCAAGAACCAAACCTGGCCCATGCTTGTTTTTGTATGGCCTATATGCTAAGAATGGCTTTTCATTTTTAAAGAGTTATGGGGGTAGGATAAGGAAGAAAAAAAAAAAGAGAGAGAGATCATATGTGACATGCAAAACCTAAATATTTATTCTGACCCTTTACAGAAAAAGTTTGCCAAGCTCTGCTATCAGAACAAAGCCAAGATGCAGAAGAATTTCAACAGACAAGCTTCATGTCTGCCCTTTTCTTTTGAACACAAACTGAAATACAGTAATTTTTCTCAAAGTGGTTTGAACTTGTTAATTGGGGGATTTGTAAACAGAACTTCAGGAATGACATTAAAGTTTGCTAAATTGTCTGAAGTTGAATTTTTCCAACATAAAGTTCACTGAATCTTAGATTGGAAAACAGAAGGCAGATAATAAAGAGTATTAATTCTTTACACAAATACAAATGTTTCTATGTACAACCAAATTGAATCTTTGGTAGAGACCCACTAGAACCTTCATTAGGTAACACTGTAAGAATGCTGAAAGCTAGTGATTATATACAATTGAAAAAAATCCAGAATTTTATTTATATTTAAATAGTGCATCATTCAGACTAATTTATCACTTATCAAGGGATTCGAGCCTAACAAAATACTTGAGAGAACATTGGTGTGATAGTTCAATAGATTGCTATGCATGCTTCTTCACACTAACAAAGCCCATCCTGGTTCTTGGGTCAGTGTTTAGTTTGGCTGAAATATCTTTTTTTTTTTTTTTTTTTTAAGATTCCATTTATCTGACACAGAGAGACACAGCAAGAGAGGGAACACAAGCAGGGGGAGTGGGAGAGGGAGAAGCAGGCTTCCCGCCAAGCAGGGAACCCGATGAGGGGCTTGATCCCAGGACCCTGGGATCATGACCCTAGCCGAAGGCAGATGCCCAACCATCTGAGCCACCAAGGTGCCCCTGAAATACCTTATTTTGATAAGCCTTCACTGATTCACTCAAATTAATGAGGCCTTCCTGTATCTGGCTAATGAAAGGTCTTTGCAAAGCCTATGAGTTCTGCTCCACTTGTCAAATGTGACCAGAAGATTGCTAACAACATCAAGAGGGAAAAGAACATCCTTTGATGGTACAGTTTGGAGGGTATTTCAGGAGAAGGCGGTCTAGCCAAGCATTGTGGAAATTTTTGAGACTGCCACAGACCCCGGGGCTTTTCCGGGGTCTTTGTCCATTCGTGGGTGAGCCAGCATAAGTATAAGGGTTCCATAACCAACTATCTGTGTGAACTTGAGCTAAGCACTTTACTGCGTTGGGCCTCAGTTTCCTTATACATAAACCAAGGGTGTGTTGGGGTGGGGTTAAATGATTTAACAATGTCTAAGGACTCAAAGGTCCTTTGTTGCTTGGATTCCAAGACTATCCTAGAATCTCGTAGGAAACTAGAAGCAAAACCAGGACAAGAATCCTTTCTCTGGCCCCGGGGCCAGGTCTCAGTTCTTCCTCTTGTCACTACATATCAAGGATTCTGTCTACACATTAGTGCTGGAGTATTTCTCCAACAAATATCACCCCACACCAATTCTGGAGAACATTATAGTTGGCTGTACCGGTATCTCTCTCGACACCACTCCAACCCACATCCATTCTCTGATTAGACTTTTCCTGAATTCTTTCATATGTATTAAAAATAGAGTTGATCACTCATTTATTCATTCATTCAATCTACTATTTTTGAAATACCAAATAATCAGTACAATTTAACCCACATTTATTTTGGCTCAATACCTATGTACCAGGAGGCTTCTGAAGACTTGAGGTCTGTCCTCATGTGACTCAGGATCAACCCATATCAATTTACTCAGAGTCTGCTTCTGTACCCACTTTGGCCCCAGCCAACCAGACACAGTGCACAGATAAAATTCCCTCACCTGAATTAACATTATATCCAAGTAACTTTATACCAAAATATTGTTCCAAATCTTGGGAGGACACTACGCTATGACTTTCATCCTAGGTCACTACATATATTGTTGCTGCTTAAAGTCAAATACACTTTCTTCACATTTTTCTGTACTTCCCTAAACCTCCTTCTTGGCTCCTTTCTGCTGTTGGATTTGAATCTGCATTTTTATGGTGAAGCTTACCTACATATGTAATTACTTTGCTATGCACCTCCTCTGATCTAACCACAGTCTGGCTAGCCCTGAGAATTTCACTCCCCCTGTTGTCCTCTCCAACAAAGGACCATAAGGTCAGTATCCTTCTTTCACCCATACTGTTCCAGATCTTCCTTCATCTTTATGTGAAAGTTTCTCCAATTGGAAATCAGGCATCTACCTCCAAACAGATCCCGTGAAATAACAAATAGAGTTAATTTGCTTTTAACTGGAGATTCACACTGGTTTATCATAATTTTACCAGAAGCACAGATTAATGATTTAATATCCTTTTGTTATCACAAATACAGGAATATGAATCATTAGATAAATAACAAAGTTCACCTGGCAAAACTTTAGAAACAAAGAAATGCATGGGGAAACAACTTAACAAAAAAGGCTCCCACTGGTGAAAATCTGGGAACAAGAAACTTCAACTTCAGCGCATTTAACTACTCTAAGACCACCTGAGTGTATAAAGATCTATCTACGCACCTAGACAGAGTGCTTGAGCATTAGACGGGCTGCCAAGAAGTTTGCAGAAGCCAAGCAGGCAGCCAAGCTGAGATTCTAGGCCAGGAAAGATATCAATCAGGTCAAACCCACCTGGCTGGTTTATGACTTCTGGAAAGCTCCAAGACTGATGGTCAACACACAGACCCTCAAAACAAACACCACACCTTTCCTCGCCCAGGAATTTGAGAGTTGGTGAAACCATAACACTTATTTAAAGTGACTTTACAAATGAGGAATTTTATGCCTATGGAAGAGAAATGATTTGTTCAATATCACAACATCAGTTTGTAGTAGAGGGGAACTAAAACTTAAGGGGCTTGTTTTCTCATCTGTTTCTGTTATGCAGTATGATGATGGGCTGAACCGGAATTTTAAAAACACTACCATAGAAGAAACCAAAGTGAATTATTTAATGAATTAGATAATGATAAATATTATAAATATACATTATATATAAATATATATCACATGTAAAACAGAGCACACATATAATAATAAATACAATTATATATAAGTAAATAGTAAATTTACTAAAATTAACAAAAATTCATTGCAAAGGTAATTAAGAATATAGTAAAATACCTGGGTCTGAGATTATCCAGTAAAAAAAAAAAAAAGAAAAAAAGTTGGTTTCCTATTAGTAGGTGCTCATCTCATTCTGTGAGTAAACACTAAACTTTCACAACAGAAAATCATCCACATTAAACCCACATGTCCAACTGTTTAATCACTGTAATGGAATCCACTGATTTTGCTTTTCTTGTGAAAATCTTTGAAATGCCTACCCGTTTATTATACCATAGATAGAGTCAGAGTTCTTAACCTATAATTCAACTGAGTTAAGTATATCAAGATGCTATATCAGAATCTAGAACTTAGGGAAACAGATTAAAAGCAAACAAAAGAGGAGAAACCATCCCTGCCCTCACAGGCTTCTCAGTCTGGCGTGGGCGAAAGAGACCAAACAGATCATTCCTGTGCAAGGCTGTCATTGCTTGGGAGAGTGTTGCGTGCAGGACACAGGACATGAATAGCTCTGGTTGTACATGTGAGAACAGATAACATCAAGGCATTACAAAAAGGAAGAAAGAAATTTATTTATAACCTGCCTTTCAGAATTTCAAAAGGGAAATACTGTGGGGGTGCCTGGGTGGCTCAGTTGGTTAAGCGACCGACTCGTGATTTCAGCTCAGGTCATGATCTCAGCTCAGGTCATCATCTCATGGGTCTTAAGATCAAGCCCCCTCTAGGGCTCCATGCTCAGTAGGGAGTCTGCTTGGGATTCTCTCTCTCTCCCCCTCTCCTTCTGCCCCTCCTCCTAATCTCTCTCTCTCTGAAATAAATAAATCTTTGGGAAAACAAAATAAAAGGGAAATACTGTGAAGCGCATCTTCCCCAGAGTACCCTAAAAGGAGAAAAGGTCTCCCATGTATTAGCCTAGATCATGGGGATCACAGCTGTGGAATTCACTAAGGAGATGACTTCATTAGTAAATAAGAATCCTTTTCCTCCCACTGAAAGAATTCATTACCCTCCATATTGTGATTCCCTTTCCCAGCCTTTTGGGAAGAGTGGAGGTGGTTGCTTCGACTGTGTTCGGGTGTCTGTGAGGAGGATGTGAGCTCTGTTATTGGCACTTGTGATGTGGGGGTTGAATCAGGACATGCAGTAACTTGGGGCTCATGATCTCCCAGCAGCCTGATGAAGTGGAAAGAACAGGAGACTTAAAGCCAAGAAAATACTACAAAAATAGTGGTCTTTTGACCTGAAGCACATTATCCTATGGCCCAAGTTTGAGTTTCTTTATCTTTAAAGGAAGAATGGCAGTCTGGGCAGGAGTGCCAGAGGATAAAATAGGATCTGGCACCAAGTGGCTCACTCATTGGTTCGCATGCTCCCTGTCTCACTACTGGACCAAAAAAACAACCTTCCCGACTGGACACCGTACTCCCTGACCCACCATCACCCAGCACATCTTGTTCACTATGACTAGCACTCCTCAGTCAATACTTGGAACCTGCCATTACACTGATTTAAAAAAGAAAAAAAAAAAAAAAAGACAATTTGTCAATGCTGGTTTCATGTGTAGGACCAGGTGTAAATATTTATGAGCGCATTCAAGGCCCTGCCTAACCTGCCTTCCCAATCCCTTTCTCATTCTTCCCATGAAAAGCCTCAACTTCCTCCAAGCCTATTCAGGAACCCATGTGGAGGGGCGTGCAGCAGCCCTGTCACCCGGAATACCTTTTCCTCCTTTACCCCTTTAAATCTTACCAATTTCTTTACAGTTCAGCCTCGCATTCCCCTGTGATTTTGTCTCATATTGGCAGCACCCCCTTTGGAAACATGGCATGCATTGTTCATGCCATTAACTTAGCAGATTCTCTTTTATAGCCAAATAATTTTCAGGTCCTTACTGTGTTGGTCCACAGTGGAAAGTGCTTTAAATAGCTCTGGAAATTTCCACGTGTGAAAGTCTCCTCTCCCCAATTAGATGACAAGTTTCTCAAGGGCAGAAACCAGTTACCAAATGTGTTTAATATCATCCACAGGATGTATAAAATGGTGTTGTCTAAAGAAAACAACAACAGTATTCTCGCTGAAATGGAATGCACTTGGGTTTTGAGTACACTGGTTATATTTAATTAAAATGGTTTATATGAATGAAGAAATAAATGCATGAACTTTCTCACCTCCAGTTTCTTGGGGATAAAATGTGTGGGTCAATTACAGAGGATAAGAATCTGTTATTTGCCGGTTCCTCGTTGGCCACCTTCCCTTCCAGATGAGCGTGTAGAGCCTCGGAAGGAAGGCAAAACTCCAGACGGCAATTTACTTTAGTAAAGTTTTGACAAGCTGTTGTGCTTACTACCCTTGTCAGTTCCCAGCACAGCAGTAAGGTCACCTGAGCAATGGACTTGAAACACAATTGAAATAAACAGAATAGATGGTGAATTTCTAGCCTGACCGATCATAAGCCTTATTCTTTCTCGGCCTCACTTTGAAGTTCTGCAAAAATAAGGCTGATGAAGCGATTCTTTCATGCTTCCCAGGCCTCATGAAACCTACCATAACACCTCCCACATTCTGTACCTTTTCAGAATCCGCCTAAGGAAAGCAAACACACACACATGCCCCCTAGAGTGCTCCACCCGTGTGGGCCTTTCATTTCACAGTCCTCTTGAAAGTGTTATTTGTGAGGCTTAAAATATTGTGAGCTTGCAGGGGGAGGGAACAAGTGCTCTGGAGAAAATAACACACTAGGATAAGCCACATCACATTGTTTCTTCTGGGACACATTTTGTTCTGGGAAAATGTCCTAATAGCCTCTGATTTCAAAGTTACTGTGTATCACAGCACTGTGCCTGGGAAAATACAATGACATTTTCTATGATGATATTGTAGTGAAATAATAGCTCTTCAGTCCCATAAGCAGCAGATTGACGTTCAACATCTATTAGAAATAGTAAGCTCTGGAGATAGGACTGGTTTCAGGGTGGGGGTGGGGAGGACGGGGGCAGATTTCATAAACTAAGGTGTGATACAAATTTTAGCACAATGTCAGCTGCTTTTTTATTCCAAAATGAAAAACAGAGGCGTAGCTTGTACCATATGGTGTACAAAGCCCCAGCTTGGGTGCCAATGACCTACACCCTGGCAGAGGCACCATCATTTAAGTTTAAGTCACTGAGCCGCTCTGTGTTTCAGTTCCCTATTTTTTTTAAGTAGATATAATAAAATCTACTTCATATGGATTTTTTTCTTTCTTCCCTTGAAGACTAGAACCAACATATGGCTCCTGGAATATACTAAACACGCAATGGCTGTCACTGTTGTCATTATCCGATGAAAATGTGAAATGTGAAGCCTCTCCCAGACCCCTGGTACCACCACCCTTCCTCACCAGCACTGAATCATCGACCCTCATGAGCAGGGAGAACAGCACTGAGACCAGGCCCTGAGCATTTTCATGACCACTGAAGACCCTCTGGCTCTCTTGAAGTCTGCTGATAAGATAAAGGATGGGCAACATATAAGCTGTTAGGATTTATGTGCCCCGAGACCTCATGAGCTCCTCCAGAAATCCAGTTCCTTCCTTTAAAGGCAATTTTGTTTTAACCACCAATACAATGCCCTAGGACCAAAACTCCAGACTCCTGGCCATTAGAAATTCAATTTTTTTTCCTTCACTTGTATATTAATTTTCTACTCCTGCTGTGACAAATTACCACTGGCTTAGTGGCTTAAAACAACACAAACTGATGATCATATAGTTCTGTCAACCATAAGTCTGACACGGGTCTCACTGAACTATAAACAAGATATCAGTAGGACTGTGCTCCTTCTGGAGGCTCTAGGGGTGAATCCATGTTGTTGCCTTTTAAAGTGTCTGGGAGCTACTCACATCCCTTGGCTCATGGCCCCCTTCCTCCGCCTTCAAAACCAGCAACATTATATCTCTCCAACCCAACTTCTGTTGTCATATTGCCTTCCCCGACCTTCCTCTTCTGCCCCCTCTTCCACTTTTCAGAACCTTTGTGATTACATTGAGTCCACCTGGATACTCCAGGATAATCTCTCTATTTTTAAAGTCAGCTAATTAGCAACCTTACTTGTACCTGCTACCTTAATTTCCCTTTGCTACGTAACCTAACATATTCAGGTTCGGAGGATTAGGACACGGACATCTTTGGGGTAGCCATTATTCTGCTAAACACAATTTGATTTTAAATCTTTTTTCTGAGAAAGGAAACAACCTTAAAGAACCAAGTTTTGCCATCAGTGAGAAGGCAATCTAAACATTTATTGAGCACCAATTATGTGGCAGGCACTGCATATTTGTTAACTCAAATCTCAACTCAAATTTGTTAACTCAACACCCGTAGGTGGGCTAGCAAAGGACCTTCTTGACTCTCCCTCCCTATTTCTGTAACACCAGAGTAGACCTTTATTGCATTACATATAAACCTTGAGATTCCAGAGAAAAAGAACATTCTAAGAGGACAGTTATCAGAGAGTCTGTGAGAAGTTTGAAAAGTATTTCTTAAATGTGATATATTACTTCTAATATTTATTGATCAACTTATATTTAGCATTCCCTGGGCTAAATACTTCTTACTTATGCAAAATATTATTTAATTCTTATCAAAACCCTAACTGGCAGGGCACCTGGGTGGCTCAGTCAGTTAAGTGTCCCAACTCTTCATTTTGGCTCAGATCATGATCTCAGGGTCGTGAGATAGAGTTCCACATCAGCCTCCCCGCTCAGAGGTGTCTGCTTGAGATTCTCTCCCTCTGCACTTCCCCCCTACTCTCTCTCTCTCTCTCTCAAATAAAATAAATAAATCTTAAAATAAAAAAAACCTAATTGGTAACTATCTGTATATTAAAGAAAGAAAAAAGACTTCAATAATTTGGGAAATTGTTCAAGGACACACGCTAGTAATTGGCAGAGTTACCATTTGAACCTAGTTTGCCTGACTTGAAAATGCATGTGTAAAACCATTATACTAACTGGTTCTGATATGTTGGGTCACAGGGCATCTAGTAAAGACTGAAGCCTGAAAGGATTTTAACTTGAATTTAAAACAACGTATTTAAGCTCTGTCAGACTCTGTGTCTAGCCTCCAACGCTGATTTCTTTGAAGGAGGAAATATTCCTTTGGAAAGGTAAGTATAGGCCGTTCTCTTGGGGAAAAACAGAACCCTTAGCCTAGCCAAGGGGGACAGGTATGCATTTGGGAAGAGGGGATGTCTGAACAACCAGGAGGAAGGACAAAGTTTTCCAAACAAAAGACAGCAGGCATAACAACACAGAGATACCAACCTCCGTAGAACATGCAAGTAACTGGAATGTTAATACTAATATGATATAAAATGTGGGAAAGGAAATGAAATAGGATAGGTAGACAAAGCAAAGTATTCAGGTCTTTGAATGCCATGCTAGAATTTGAAAGATTTCTGAGCAAAATTAATGTGACATTTGTAGTTAAGAAGAATGTAGGGCAACCACACTTGAGGGGGGATAGGACCCATTAGGTTGATGCCAGTCGTTGGAGAGTAAATGTTAAGTTTGAGAGAGGATTAGTTGGTAGTGATGGAGAGAAGGGACCAAATGTGGAAACATCGGGGGAATTTTGAATCCCAGCCCCTGAATCAAGCAGGCCTCCTCCTGAGATAGTTGGGCTGCTCTGTCCTAGGAGCAGCTTGGTGTCTGCAGTGAGGCATACCGAGGTGACCTCAGAGGTCCCCCCTTTTCTGAGACTCAAACTGAATTGAGTTGAAGTGCCAAACCTCCTCTGAAGAGGCATAATTTAGAGCCTGTCTTAGCCTTTGCAGCATCCCTCGGCCTTTTGGAGGAAGATTATACTTTCCAGCTGAAGTCTGTAAGAGTTGTTTCGGTTTTTACATCAGGTCCACGATAGAAACTCTGGGTAATGTTCTCGTTCTCTTGCTGGATTGCACACAATGCACACTGTGTTTTTTATTTGTTAGTTCAGGGAGAAAACCATCCTTGGTTTTCCTGTTATGAGAAGGGGTGGGGAAGGCGCGCGAAGATCAACCTAAGTACATTTTAACATTTCCTTACTAAGGGCTTGACAGTGCTTCACAAATGGATAAATATTTCACCGGAAACAAAAGGACAACCTTCACCCTTCAGCTAAATAATGGTGCAGACCTACCATTTTAAAATTTCTCTGTACATGCATTTATTTAATCACTACCTCGTATTTGCCAAATGACATACTCAGTCAACCAACATGTTTTGGACCCTTTTATGAATCAAATTCTAAGGGAGGTATTTAGTAGTTACACAGCTACACCACACATGTGACTCAACTGCTCCAGTCGTTGTTTCCTCCTCTACAAAATTGAGAGAATACGAACTCATGTAGCAA
Organism: Halichoerus grypus; assembly: GCF_964656455.1. Classification (NCBI taxonomy): domain Eukaryota; kingdom Metazoa; phylum Chordata; class Mammalia; order Carnivora; family Phocidae; genus Halichoerus; species Halichoerus grypus. The sequence goes on from NC_135721.1 coordinate 10,736,106, forward strand.
ACACAATGTCAGGCAGGAATGATTAATCAGTGATGCACCTGAAGCTGGGCAGGTAAAGGTTGGAAGAGAAGGTTTGATTTAAATATTATCGTACAAGAAGGGTCAATTTTCTGCCCAGAGTTCATTTCCATCTACAAGAATAACCACCCCCTAACCCCACACCCCCTCCGTGGGCAAAGAACACATAAGTAGACTATAATGCAGAGCATTCAAAGAAGAAACGGGGAGCTCTGGTACTTCACAAAGGTGAGATTTCATTCTTAAGTAATAGGTAATCAGAGACAAGCATTTATAGTTCCTTTTGGATAGAAATAATAATGTGATTTGCAACCTGCATACGTTGAGAACTTCCCCATATGCCAGGCACCATGCTAAATGCTCTTCCTAGAATGATTTCATTTTGAATCTTCACAGTACTTTCTCATTTGTTTGCCCATTTTGCAGGTAAGAAAACTGATGCTGAGGAAGGCTGCATGATTGTCAGATGGTGCACAGTCCGTATGTTGACAAAGTCAGCTCGGTGCTTGACAGCCCAACTCTAGAGCCTGTTGCTAATCTGTATTGCAACACCTTAGCCAGATGCTCAACTAAGCTAAAAAGTCTTGACATCTTCTTAAATGGCCCCCAGAAAGTAGAAATAAGTACCTTACAGACCAATGCAGAATATAAACAACATGCAACATGGGCAGTAACAAAAATGAAGGGAAAGAATTAATTAGAATTTTCCTCCATTCCTCAGTGAGGAGCTGTTGAGAAATTGATGGCAGAATATTACTTCATAGCTGATCGTGTGTATCTGTGTCATATGTGAAAAAGCCACAGATCAATTTTTAAAAACAGATATATGAAACCAGATCTGATTGTAGAATCTTTCCCCCTTGAATATTTTGGAGGTCAGTGTATGGACAATAAGGAAAGTCATATCTTTACACCAATGAAGACTTACAGGGAGAGAAGAAGAGACAAAAGATCTCATGTATGTGTAGGTTTGTCAGGCTGCAAAAAGATGAGTGAAGAGGTAAATGGCCCTTGGCTGTGCAGAGCACATTCATGAGCCATTTGGGGAAGATGGAAAACTAAATTCTCTATGCTGGAAAAAAAAAAAAAGAGGGGACTGAGCTTCAAGGAGCTTTTTTGAAGAGGTGTGGTGGGCCTGAGCATGGCTGGGCCCTGGTGCTCTGGGAAAGGCAGCAGGGGGAAGGGCTTTCAAGTGGTGAGATGCCAGGAAGACAGGAATTACACATACGATGCATTACCGATAAAATACACACTATAGAGTGAAAGACAACTTTGATGTTATTCCACTTCTCTACGTTTATGATGAACTTTAGCTACTATATTCTTCCTATAATTAAATTTATATATTTAATTTTATGGCATGCCTAATATTTAATTTTATGTAGTTTGCACTGCTACAAATTAAAACCCAATCACTGCCCCCAAAGCTTTAATAGTCTGTTTTATAGACACAAAGGTCTCTTAAGAGAAATCACAGAGCACAAGTTGCATCCCACTCCTGGATGGGTGAGGACACAATAAACACAGGGCATGGGACTTTGGTGCAGCAGAAACTTGCATCAGTTTCCCCAAAGGACAGATGTCCTCCATACTAATTACGCTAAAATAACCAAATTAAAACTTCATAAGCACCAAGCGGGTCCTCTGTCATATTCTTAAAAAATCCTAAACAGAAGGAAACTTCCAGAAATTATTTTACATAGGCAGGTATCTAAGGCCACTCACTTAGCAGTAAATGAAGAACACCTTTGAAGTCAGATGGCCCAGGATGATCAGGAGCTGAGCACTCGGGGCAAGTTACTGAGCTTCTCTAAACTTCAACTTGGTCCTTGGTAAAATTAGGTTACCAGGACTTCTCTCACGGATTTACTGTGAGTGTTAAGTTACATGAGACTGTAAGCTACTTACTTTAGAACCAGATATATCGGAGGCATTCACCCCAGAGAAGGGCAGTAGGACAAAGTCTGGTACAGAGACTTGGAAAAATCAAATTACCTACCCTCAGAACAGAATACACCCCAAGCCAGCTGGGATGCCGAAGTAACACAAACATCCAAAAGCACTCAAAGGACGTCATGCGTGAAAGCACTGGCCAACCCTAAAATACTATAATTTTTAACATTGCTCTTTTCCCAACAATACAGGACTATACCACAAATGCCTTGAGACCCAGAGCCATATCTGTTGTTTGCCATGAAATTGCCAGAATTGTTAGCTACCCAGAAAATATTTAATTAAATAAAACTGAAAATCAAATATCTTCCGTGGACATTGGTGGCTGAATTGAAAGCCTCTTCCTGGCACTCTAAAAGACCTGAATAGAAAAAAAAAAAAAAAAGAATCATAAAGCATTTAGAGCACCATCAGCCTCACACAAGGGAAGAATATGGGAATGGGTTTTCTGGGGGAATTGCCCTTCATTGCCAAGGATAACTAATGGCAAGGCTTCGGGCAGATCAGATAACCTGAACCAATATGTGCAGGTTCATTAAGGAGCCCGTGGTCCCACTGGCATAGAATCACATGTCACAGGGGATGTCACAGGTCATGAAACATAGGCACTTGCAATTTCCCACTGGGACACTATTTATCTTGAATTATTTACCACCAGATTGCCTGACAGTGGGACTAGGCCAATAATGTGGTTTTTGTATGGGGGTGGGAGTCCTCAAATTGTAATTAATCTATCTCTAAGAGACTGAACGGATCTTATATAACCACAGTCCATAAATTACCCCAATTAGCGTCTTTATGGTATCATGCAAGTTTCATGGCATGAGAAACCACATTTCCAGAAAGAACAGTGAGTGGAAAACACTTTGGAATAGATTGCTTCTGATTCCTGTAAGGTGGCATTTCTTTCAGGCTACATTAGGTCCAATCATTAGGGTGAATAGTATCCATTGGAGAAATGGATGACGGAATTTTAAAGAGGGCAAAAGCGAGATGGCTTTTCATCAAAAATACATCCTAGCCCCAGAAACCATACATAGAGAAAACAGCTATGTGAGAAATAATTACAATTTGAATGTGTAGACTCAATAACTCGTGACCTTTCAAAGATTCTTCCATCACCTTTGGGACGGAGTCCAAACTCCTCAGCTTAATGGGGACCGTACGCCCCTCAGTAAGCTGGCTCCCGCCCCCTTCTCCAGCCTTATCTCTCAGGCTCCCCACTTAAATACTGTACCCTGGGTTATACGGAACTATCTGCAGTTCCCAAAACACACCATGTTTTATGTTCGGTAGCCCTTTTTCTTCCCATCCCCTGTGCCCGGAATTCTTTCTTTCCCTTTCTGCCTGGCAGAACTGAACCTGTAATGATTCCCTTAGAATACTGCCCCCCCCACCCCCAGAGCTTTCCCAGAAGCTCTCAGTCATGGCGGTTCACTCCCCTCCTCTTGCCACCAGTTGTCTCAGCCCACCTTTCTTCTAATGCCTGGTACCCTACACCACCACTGTGAGGTTCTTATCTGTCTCCACGATACGGCCATGAGCTCTTTCAGGACAAGGACACTGTCTCCTTCTTCCCTTTCCTCTCCAGTTTGCCAGAGGGACAGGAACAGAGTAGGGGCTCTGACAATATGGTTTTGATGAAGACAGGGGAGGCCACAAATCTCACAAACTCTCAAATAATGCATATCAATAAAAGCAGATATGAATTCTAGATGGGATGTGAACACATAGGGCTGATGTTGCCATAAGACAAAATGACAAAAACTGCCATAGAAATGCTGATCTTGTCCTATGGGGTTTGAGCTGGCCACGGTAGTTGAGAAATGTACAAGGTATTACGTACCAAAGTAGTGACACAGTTATGGGTGACTTGGTTCTCCCATCTGGAATCATCCCACCTCTACATGTCACGTTTCATCTGTAAGTTTATGGCCAGGTCACCCACCAGCAATTCTGTGAGGTTTTCGATGTTAGCTTCAGGAGGACCCCGTCTCAGCTTTCTTTGAGTTTGTACAGAACTTTACTGCTTTTGCCTTGTGTCTTATAACTTATAACTACTCCCTTACATTGTAATTATTTATGTGATGAATTCTGTAATTCATGTAAATTACTAAGACTGAAGTTTTTCACTAAATTAGAACTTACTAAGGGCAGAATTCTATCTGGATATCTATTCTATCTGCTTCTGGATATCTATTATTGCATAACAAATAACTCCTGAAATTTCTTAAAACAACAATCATTTATCTCTCATAGCTTTGGGGGGTCAGAGATTTGGGAATCGCTCAACTGAGCTGTTCTGGTTTGGAGTTTCTCATGCAGACATAGGCAAACAGTGGCTACAGCTGGAACAACAGAGGGCTAAGGCAGCTGAGGGCTGACTGGGATCTCCTCTCTTCATGTACCCTTAGTACCTCTCCATGTGTTTTTGCACATGAGCTGGTTTGGGCTTCCTCACAAGATGGCAGCCTCAGACTTCTTAAATGGCAGGTTAATATTCCAAGGCAAGTGTCCTAAGAGACCCAGAAGCTGCATTGCTTTTATGACCTAGTCTTAGACGTCACGGCTGTTGTATGCTATTAGTTAATTCAGTCACTAAGGTGTAAGTTCAAGGAGGGAGGATTTATACTCCACCTCTTGACGGGGGAGAGGAAAGTTCTGGAAGAGCATGTGGGACAGGAAATATTGTAGTGGTCATTTTTAGAACATGCAACCTGTTTCATGCATACATTTTTTAAAGATTTTCTTTATTTATTTGAGATAGAGAGTGAGAGAGAGAGAGCATGAGCACTGGGAGGGGTAGAGGGAGAGGGAGAAGCAGGCTCCCCACTGAGCAGGGAGCCCAAGGCAGGGCTCGATCCCAGGACCCCGGGATCATGATCTGAGCCGAAGACAGATGCTTAAACAACTGAACCACCCACGCACCCCCATGCATAATTTTTATCCTTATTCCCTAACAGTTATTCCATATGCCTGGACTTGAGCTCAGTACATAATTTTAAATGGTGATTTAATGACTGCTGAGTTACAGTAACACTGACTGGTACTAAATATTTGAACCAAAATACTTCCCTCATCTAATCCTCAGCTATCAGTCAGCTGCTCATCCAAGAGAGAAGGTAAAGCAGAAGATGGATGTTTTATTGACTTTAATGATCAGCAAGAATTGAGTATATATTAGTCCTTTCAAACAAATTCAAGTCAGGCCAAGCAAATGCCAATTTCAATCATTTTAGTAGTTTAGGAGCTATTCAGAAGAAGTATCTGGTTATTTTTTCTCTGACTTTCCTAAAAGAAGAATTTTTTTATTACATTTCTAATATCTACCCAGTTGATTAAGGTCCTAGGAATTTCAGTAATTTCTTTTAATATTTAAGGTGGGACTTTCTATAGCTCAGCTATTAATGTGTGTGTGTGTGTATTAATTGTCAAGGCAGACATTTTTTCCCCTTTGGCAAGAGTAAAGTTCATTGAGTTCAAGAATGTTTTGCATAGCTGTTCTGTTTTGAAGCACAGATCTATGTAGTTTGGTATGTGTGGGTATATTTTTTATGTGTAATTCTGAATTCAAGGAAACATGTTAAAACACACAGCACACATATTTCAGCAAAAATCCTAAAGTAACAAACTCTCATGTTGTCTGTTTAGTATCTGTCTGTCCAAGACTAGCAGTTTGAGTAACTTAGTACCTTTTACCAGAAATTATATTAAAATATTGTCTCCTCTCATAAATGGTTAGTTTCTTGAGTGAAGGAATTATGTCTGATGCTTCACTATAACCTGAGCAGAGCCTCTGTGTTTACTGATCAAATAAGCATGAATGCCCCCAAGGACAAAGATCACAAAATCCAGCCATGGGTACTGATGAGTTATAATGGGCAAAGCCTTGTTCAACAATTGGCTTTGGGACTAGAAGGTAAATGCAAACACAATATTGTATTTTCTGAATGTTTATCCCTTATTGTAGACTTTTTTCTGCTATGGACATCTTGAAAAGGGTATATAAAATTTTAGGGAGCAAACATTCAGAACTAAACAATCTTTTCCAGGAGATTCTAGTTTCTTCTACAAACAGGTAAAGGAGAGGCACTCTGCAGGATGGTGCAACTTGATGCCACATTAAGGCTCCACTTTCAGAATGGTAGAACTATCTAGCATTTTCCACCTCATAAGGTAATTAAAAAGATGAAGATATACCATATTTATAATAGCACTTTAAATGTCAACAAGTGCAATCCAAATGTAAAAGACTGCCCCCAAATATTATAATTTAAACTTGCCCTATACCAATTTTAGGCACCACTGGGTAGCATTCAAGACCCTCCAAATCTACCCACCTATTTTAATTTCCATTCTCTCTGAACTTAGGCTCTAACTCCAATTAAGCAAAATGAATTGTTCTCTCCCTCATGAACCAAGCCCATATCCAATTTCTGCCCCTTCCTCCCACCCCTCAGTTTTTACTATCTGGGATTTTCTCCCTCTTTTCATGCTGATGGAAATCCTATTAATTTTACCAATTTAGGTCCCAGCTTCAATTTCATCTCCTCCCATGTATCTCTTATGGATTTTATAGTATAAAAAAAGTGATGTAGTATAAATAACAAGATGCCAGGATATCTGGGGTTAATTCCATTGGGACAATTTACAAGCTTAGAGTCCTTGGTCAAAACACTTGGGCACCCTTATAAAAAAAATGGGACTAAGTAATATCCCTCACTGAGTCTCATCAAACCAGATCAGCCAGTCAGTGAACCAGTCAACCCCAGAAACTATACTAGAAACTGTGGGAAATAAAAATGAATATGACAAATCTACTGTCCTCAAAGAAATTAGAATCTCCCAGGAGAGACAGATAATTCAACTAACAATAATACCATTGAGTCTTGGATATACCAGGCTCTGGGAGTACAAAATGGCCTGCCAGATATTTTCAGCAAAAATATTTATCTTCATAATAAGCCAAATCTACACATCTGCCAGTAAGAATGTTTAGATAAACATGGAACATCTGAGTTCACTTGCCATAGGTTGAATGCCGGCAGTAGGAGACATGCAACAGTGTATGACAGGTTCTTTCCACTTGGCGTAACACAGTGGTATGCTCTCCTCTTCCTGTGCCATTCCTTGAAGGTGGCGTGCTGTGGATTCTGAAGGAAGAGGCAGAGATGGGCAACATCATGTGCCTTCTGGGTGATGGACACAGAAATCATGTCCACTTTCATTTGGAGAAAGTAGAAGCAGAGTGAGTGATTCACCTTGTTTTAACACAAGCAGATGGCAGGGTCATGGGAACTTGTTTAAAGCATTAGTGAACTGTCTCTTCAAATTAAGGGCTTTTGAGAATTAAGAGTTCTGAGAAACTCCCATGACTCATAAGAATGTATGCTCTCCCTGAGTGATCAGGCCTCTAATCCCCTGAACATTAAATCACAAGGAATATATAAAGGCATGGCTGATTGCTTGAAAGAAGGGCAGGTATTCCGATTCAAGACAACATGTGGTGGGAGATAACCAGGGACAGCAAGAATTTCCCAGTGAGCCACCCTCCACTTAGTGCAATCACAGGCTTTGAAGAACCACATAGCAATTGGGTAGAAATAAAGTAATGATGTGTGAAGAAGCTTCACACAAAATATGGATGGGTTTGAATCATGTTTGAGTTTCTTCGGCTTATATTCAGAAGTGCAACATCCTTATATATTGAAATGATTAAGCGTCTACCCTAAAAATACAACTTAACATTAAAAGGAATTAATTGGGGGTGCCTGGGTGGCTCAGTCAGTTGAGTGTCTGCCTTCAGCTCGGGTCCTGATCCCGGGGTCCTGGGATTGAGCCCCGAGGCGGGCTCTCTGCTCAGCCGGGAGTCTGCTTCTTCCTATCCCTCTCCCTCTGTGATCTCTCTCACTTTCTCTCTCTTTCAAATAAATAAATAAAATCTTTTAAAAAAAAGGAATTAATTGATCTAAAATCTCAGAAGACCTGTGCCTGTATAAATACTTACATATATATATATATAGGCATGTGATTATATATATAATACATGTTTTTATTTTATATTTTATATCATATCACATTTTATTCATGCTAATCAGATAATATATTTTATAAGTAATATATTTTAATAAGTAATTGTTAAACAAAATATTAAAATGGAAAACTATGACCTTGTCTAGATTACAGAAGCCATTATTTACCTATTAGGGAAATAGCTTTATATTGTGATCCTTTGTAGTCATCACAAAAACATGAGATATACAAGATATTTACACAAAATCATTGTATTTTGCATGTTTTATACAAGAAGTTTTCAGATTGGCAATTTGAAGCTAGCATAAAAAAGAAAGTTAGACCAGAAAAGTCCATTGGCCATTAATTAATTCAAATCCAGGTTGTTACAGTTGAGAAAAATCAGGTCAGATAAAGGAAGTGACTCTCTTTAAGCTATGTAGCCATGCTGATAGAAAATATACCGGAACTGAAGAACATGAACTAGACATGATTTCAAATCTAGGTCTAATATTGTCAAGCTCAAATTATAAAATTGTAACTCTCAATTTCCATATAAGATAGGCATTTTCTATGAAATACATCTAAAAATACATAATCCACTAATTTAAATGAGAAAATCATGACCTACATTAAATTATTCAGAAGCTAAAATAATCCTCTGAAAAATACCTCTGAAAAATATCAGAATCAAACTCTGGTCTGATTCAAATGATTTCTATCACAATCTTACTCTCTGGAAACTCATGTTCTCTAGAAGAAATTTTAGCATGAAATTGAAAGTTCTGTAGAAAATAGAGTATTACTTTCTTAATCTAAAAGCTGAGATTCATAGCATAATTTCATAACATCTTGGCAAAAAAAAAAAAAAAATCCTCAGTCTTAAAATAAACTCATTACATGGGTTAAAATACCCCAGATACTAGGGCTGGTCCATAAAAGAAGTTAGGTATTTTCCATCTGTCGTGAAAGCTTCCTTGATGTTGATCCAGAACTCCTACCTTAATAGGGTCTGTGCCTCAGTGGACCTCGATGGATGGGAGGATGGACCCAGAGAAAAGGGCAGCCTTCTTGGTTGGCAGGAAGTCCAAAGCAGACTATGCAAAGAACATGAAAATTTGAAGCATAAGTTCAAATGATGATCAAGGTCAGTGTTTTAATAGGCAGTGCCTGGCTGCACAAGAACCTAACTGGATCAAGGTTATGGATCGTTTCTTCGTTCTCACCAGTCCAGGGGCAGCTGGATCTGGACCCGGTGCTTTGGGAGAAGTCTGCATGAACCCAGAAGGCTGTTTGGGCTCCAGTCAAGCAGCACAGGGACCAGAGTAGAACTCTCATCTCAATCGGGACAAGGAAAGGTTTCCCTCAGGAAAAATCAGGTGGTGCTCAGGGAGAATTACAGATGCACTGGAGGAGAAAAAAAGAGGTTCTCCCTCCTTTTGTGAAGTTACCAGTTTTGTTACAGAAAGAGGGAAAAAGAGAGTGGGAATAAAAAAAACAAAAACAAAAACAAAGAAGGAATACGAGACAGTGGAGAAAGAAGGGAGAGGAAGATGTTAGTGCTCGGAAAGAAAGGAAAGCAGGGATCTTGGAAATTCCAATACTCCTTGAGCAGACACCGAAGGATTAGGAGACTCCCAGGTTCTAGGGTATTATGCTGAGCGAAATAAGTCAATCAGAGAAAGACATGTATCATATGACCTCACTGATATGAGGAATTCTTAATCTCAGGAAACAAACTGAGGGTTGCTGGAGTGGGGGGTGGGGTGGGAGGGATGGGGTGACTGGGTGATGGACACTGGGGAGGGTATGTGTTCTGGTAAGCGCTGTGAATTGTGCAAGACTGTTGAATCTCAGATCTGTACCTCTGAAACAAATAATGCAATATATGTTAAGAAAGAAAAAAAGAAGAAGAAGAACGTAGCAGGAGGGGAAGAATGAAGGGGGAGAAATCGGAGGGGGAGAACCATGAGAGACAATGGACTCTGAAAAACAAACTGAGGGTTCTAGAGGGGAGGGGGGTGGGAGGATGGGTTAGCCTGGTGATGGGTATTGAGGAGGGCACGTTCTGCATGGAGCACTGGGTGTTATGCACAAACAATGAATCATGGAACACTATATCTAAAACTAATGATGTAATGTATGGGCATTAACATAACAATAAAAAATTAAAAAAAATAAAAATAAAAATAAAAACAAAATTCTGAAAAAGAAAAAGAAAAAAAAAAAAAAAGGAGACTCCCAGGTTCTATGGGACTCACAGTTTCCACTCCAGATGTGAGCCTCATGCAGCGGAGATATGTCGAATTTGTCACAAGAGATGGAGTCCTTGTTCCTTCACTTACTACATGAATAGTGTCGAGTGAATCACCTTCTCTCTCTATGCATCAGTTTTCTCTTTTGTGAAATTCAAAGAACAATGCTGCATTCACAGTCTTCCTGTGTACACTAAGAAGTAGTGTACATGAAAGCATTTTGTAGACCATAAGTTGTTATGCACATGCCATAATTATGCTACTTGCAGATCATGTAATGTCCACTGATGTCTTCCCTCAGTGTACTTCCTTCTAAAGCGTAGCTACCAAGACGTGGTTATATATGGACAGCCAAGAAACTGGGATGAATCTTCACAAATTTGGGACTGGCATGGGATTACCTTCCAATGCTACCTTCAACCTTCTTGCCCATACACAGAGACCCTCCTACCATGGGCACCTTAGGAATCAGGGATGATGTAGAAGGTATTCTCAAATCCTTGGTTTTCTGAAGTGGTAGAAGGAAAGTAGCTGATGCTAAGTTGTAGTAAAATACACACATCCACCTTCTGGATGCTACTTAGTTCAAATTCTGGGTTTTGTGTCTCCAAATACCTCCAAATACCTACCTAAAAAAGTAAAAAGGAGGAATACATTTTTTTATGTTTGTTTCACTCTAAGTCAACAGTTTAACCTTTACATTGAAAAAAAGATTAAAAAGCATAAAACCTGTTTCATTGATTTTTTTGAAATGGTTCAGAGAGAGAAATATAACCTGGGAGATGGTTTGCTTTTTCTTCACTCCTGAATTTGTAAGAGGATAGCATTTGAAATCCGTGAAGTTTATGTGAAATCTGGCCCTTGTTCTGTATAAATGGAAAACTGGGTGGGGAGGTGACTTGTCCAGGGACACCAATGATTGGCTATCAGATCAGGGCTAGGATCCAAATCACTAGTATTCACGGCACCAGATACACCTGCTCTGAGCTTTTCTGCAGCAGGGATGGATCCTCAATCTCAGCTGCCTATTAGAACCACCTGGGAAATTTTTAAAATCCCAATACCCCGGCTACACTACATACCAAGTAAATCAGAACCTCTGGGGGTGGGACCCAGGCATTACCACTTCTTATAGCCACTCAGCAGACAAATGTGAGGACTATTGTTCTAGAGTCATCTTTCATGTGCCTAAATGACAAAATTCTGTATTCACGTAAATACAGAATTGCTGTATGGAGCACTTGCTCTGCTCTGGGTACTGTGTCAAGCACTCTGCCTACTTTATTCCATTGAGTTCCCCACCGCAGCCTTACAAAGCCAATGTTACTATCATTCCCATGTAACAGCAGAGCAACCTGAAGTTTATCCAGATTAAACACCTTGCTCAAAGTCATGTAGCTCTAAAGTGGCAGGGTCCATTGTGGACCCCAGAGCCCTTGTGGACTAGACTAGAAAACATCCCTGATCTGACAGACACAGTGAACAGGCAGGCCTTTTGTGGCTGACGTAGGCATTGCAAGGGTTTGCCCAGCGACTATTTCTTAATCTCTACCCACGTCCTGATAAAAGTTCATTATAGATCAAGACAGCTGATCTTAAGGTGTGAACCTCCATCAGTCACATGAGTATCATGAACTGAGAAACAATGCCAGATGTTACCCTGTAGGAGAACATTGGCCTTTGCATTGCATCCAAAACACCGATTCCCAGGAAAGCCCAGGGCCATTATAAGAAACTAGACTTTACACGTAGTTTTGCTTCAGGTTTTGTTCTCCTTGATTCTATTGACTACTCAGATGCCAAGACTTCATGGGACATGTCCATCCCTGTCATCCTGATCTAACTACTCACAGGACTGCCTGATGTCCAGCCCCCAGATTATATGTGCTGGCTTCCTCCAAAGTCAGACTGAAAGCATGTAGGGCAAGAAATGTCTCGCTATCCTAGTTATTTTCAGATTGTTTTACAAACAGAAGCCCAAGGACAAATTCTCAGAGGTCTCCAAGCTTCCTACAAGACTTTTAAATTTTTAACATCATTGACAAACATTTGAAAATTAAAAATAGCCTATTCTGAATGATCAGAATGACTGCTTTTTTTCCAAATCCTTTCTCACAGTTCCAGTGTTCAAGTTTGTAATTATATTTACAAATGAGTTTTTACCAGTCAAATGATGCCACGTTAATTGTCCCAGGCTAATGAGAAAAGAACAAAGGCAGATTTAGTAGGCAAATGATGAATTCCTGCCGCGTGAACTCCAAATGGCCTCACTGTGAACCACAGGCATGAGGGTTCTGAAGCAGGACAAAAAGTGGTGAAAAAATTGTCTTCAGGCCAACAGAGTAGGGATGGCACGTTAAAATGAAGGGAATAGTCCACACACGGCCCTTATGCTGGTGGCATTTCGTTTTTGGCAAAATTAATTACTCTTGACAATTGAAATTATTTTTGCTTTTGTGATATATTTGGTTTTAGCTTGTTAATTTGTTTTGACTTCAGAGTGGTATGAATTAAAAGCATAAGGAGTGTCGAGCTAGTTTTAGGTGCATGCATAGTTAAGTAATGGGAGGATAAAATAGTCTAATTCCATGTTGCAGGGTCCGTGAAAATATTTACCTCGGAAAGGATCCAAACCCACTGGAGTTCAGTTCTGACCAGGGTGGAAACTTGGCTCCTTACGGTTCTAGGTGGTTCCCCAGAGGTGTCCTGGGCTGCCAGAATCAGCTCCCCATGGACCATGGATGGGAGAGACCTAACACACAACACCTCATATGATTTCATTGTCATTTAAGAGATTTAACTTGTTCTTCTATTTTTTTTTCTATTCTTAGACTCGTATTAATGTTCCAATTAAATTAGAAAATGAGGAAATGAAAAAAGGATGTGTTTTTAATAAACTGAATTTCCATTTGGGTTTTATTAAAATTGCCATGGAAATTATCATGAAAAAGTCTGTCTCAGAAAAATGGTATTATCAATCGTTTCTATTCCGGTGACAAAAAGAGGCAACATTAGGTGTGGCGCCAGTCCATGTGTAGACAAAATAGTAAGCAGTGCCACTTAATCGGGAGCCTTCCCACGGCAGGAATGCTCTTGCTCCTCTATGAATTCCTCCCACCCAAACGGGTCCTAACACGGGACAGGTAAGTGCTTGTTAAGTTCACTGCCATGTCTTGCTTGGCATGCTGCCTTCTGGGACTCCGCTGGAATGTTCCCACAGGCTCAGCCCTGCCCCTAAGTTTAGGGTCCTGGGAAGCAACCCTAAGACAGACATTCTACAGCTCAGCATCAAGTCAGCCTAGATGCACATCCCACTCTCTGCTCCCTGGTGACTTGTCTCCCTGCTTCGGAGTCTCCAGCTCGGGGGAAGGGGCCCTAGAAACTGATCTTTCCAGTTCCCCCAGAGATGGTGTTCAGCCCCTGAATGTAAGCACCCCGGGGCTCTCCACTGAAGAGTCTGCTGGAAACCAGTCATCTGCTGGCCTCCACCCCAGCCCATTCTGCTGCCAGATGATGCCATCACTCCTGGAAGAGGTGGGAGGTGTGGGGATTTCGGCTGCGAGACTGTGGGCTGAGCAGGCATGCAGCATTGTTCACGTACAGAATAGCTGACGTGCTGCTTCGTACCTGTGTGGTCCTGGCCAAGTTAGTCACTATGCTATGGCTCAAGAGTTTTCATCTATGAAATGGGTATAAAATATAATTTATAAGAGAGTGGTGAGGAATAAATGAATTAATTTGTATAAAGCATTTGGAACAATGCCTAACTCACCATGAGCACTCAAAAATCCTGACTGTTTTCTCTTGTTTGTTTTCTGGTTTTTTTTTTTAGTTGGTTTGTTTTGGGGTTGTTGGTTTTTTAGGTCTCTCATACCTCTAAGCCGTTGCCAAATATCCCTGGTACTGATAACTGGCCACCCCGTAGCCTCTCCAGTCACTTAACTCTGGTTTTCTTTTTTCTTTTCTTTTTTAAAGATTTTATTTATTCATTTGTCAGAGAGGGAGCACAAGCAGGGGGAGCGGCAGGCAGAGGGAGAGGGAGAAGCAGGCTTCCTGCTGAGCAAGGAGACTGATGTGGGACTCCATCCCAGGACCCTGGGATCATGACCTGAGCCAAAGGCAGACAGATGTTTAATCGACTGAGCCACCCAGACGTCCCTAACTCTGGTTTTCTGACCAACTTTCTCCTATTTCCTTTGGTTAACCCCTACGTGCTTCCCTAGCAGAGGGCCTTCATATCATCATTTGAATCATTAAACAACATCTAACTACCATTTCATAGTCTTTAATCCCTGCAGGACCAATGCCCTGAACAAATGTCATTCTGACACTTACCAGTTGAGGTGTAGACATTAGGATTTCCCGACAGTAGAGTGCACTCACTCTGGGATTGTAGGCCCAAATCCACGGGGCCCCAAGTGCACATACTCCCTCACCGTCCTGTTAGCAAACCCCTGAAGGGTGGGGATATAGTGAAAGACACCACACCGCCTTCCTCTGAGACACAGGCATTGAGGAGGAGATCAGACAGGGGAAGGTTTAGAGAAAAGACAGGAATAGCACAAGAGGAGTCCAAGAAAGCTCCTAATGGCATGGCAACAGAGAAGTTCACCTTTGTCATTTTTCAGAGCTTTTCTGTTTGCAAAGTACTCCATTCTCTCATTTTAACCTCAGAGAAACACACTGAAATGTCAGAATGTGTTTGAATGCCTAGGACAGTGCTTGATCCATTTTCACCAGATGTAAACCCTTTCAAAGCAGTTGATATCCCCACAAAATGAGGTTCAAGAGCAGCATAAAAAAGTGGCTGTAGTTTGAGCACTTTTGAGGTTAGCCCACTGTGCCCTTGCTGATGGCTTGAATATACCCTAACCTTCCCCACTGGTGATTTTTGAAAATTCAGTTCCTGCTTTTCTGGTTCTTCCAAATCAGCAGTCTGCACCTGGGAACTTTCCCAGACTGGACATTGGCTTTCTTAGGACTCCATTTCTATAAAACCACAAAACCCCTTTGACTTGTATGGCAACTGTCACAACTTGAGATACTTCTCTTGCTCCCTACAATGTAAATTTTGTTTACACCAGTAGTGTCTGGTCCCCAAAGATCACCACCCCCTAGTATTCACACCCTGTATAAATCCCTTCCCTGGGTGTGGGAGGTACCTCTGATTTGCTTCTAGCCAATACACCAGGGCAAAGGTGAAGGCCTTTTGCAGATGTAATCAAAGTCCTAAATCGGTTAATCCTGACTTAATCAACAGTGAGTATATCCTGGGGCAGCTTGACTCAGTCAGGTGAAAATCCTTAAAAGAAAAAAGAGGACTAGGCCATCTTTGAGGTGAGAGCCTAGCTTTGCTGGCTTAATGATGTGAGTGGCCATGTTGAGAAAGCTCAAGTGGCAAGGAACCATGGACGGCCCCAAAGATCGAAGATGGCTACTTACAGCTTGTAAGAAGTTTAGGCCTTCCCTCAACAGCCACAAGGAAATTAATTCTGCCAACAACCTGAATAAACTTGGAAATGATTCTTCTCCAGTTGAGACTTCAGATGAGAATACAGCCTGGCTGACACTTTAGTTGAAACCTTGTGAGAACCTGAGCCAAGGCTTCAGCTAAGCTGTGCCTGGACTCCTGACCCACAGAAACAGCCACAGTCATAGCAACTGATCAACCAATCATAGTTGTTTAGAAAAACTACAAAATTATACTAAATTGAAACAACCGGGATGATAAGCCTTAGCGGGGTGGGGGGAGTATCATAAAAAAACACCAAAATCCAAAGCAAATGCAGAATGGCCAGTTCAATAAAATCATATTGAATTTAACCTGAAGTTTGGAACATGTGCTATTTTTTAATCTCCAAATCCCTTCCCCAAAATGATTATATGCAGCCTTATTAAAGAAACAAATTGAAGCAGCCCTATATTGACAGGCAGACATTATTTACTCCTAATGGGGTCCCAATGGGCATGTGCAAATCCAAGGGGATGCAGAAAAGTACGAAGGATAAATGGGTGCATCCCTGTGGTGGTTATCAAAAGAGCCAAGCAGCTCGGTAGTCCCAAGTGGAGTCAAGAAAGGGAACGTCTGTGGAAAGGCAGACACAATGGGGAAATATCACTGATAGAACAAATACACACATCACAAAACTCAAGAACTCCTTTTTGTTATTTTGCAGATTTCTCATGCCATAGAAAAGAGGCCTGAAATTAAGCAAATGTATGCTATTTTAATAAATCTAGCACATTGGAAAGTCTGAGTTTGGGGTTTATTAATTTTGTTAAGGTTGGAATTAAAAACTTAAAGACAAATTGACTTTAGAAACCCCCATCAAATGGCCACTCAGATGCTCCTCTTTGTGCCTCCAGGATGGATAATGGGAGTGCTAAGGCAAGCTGAAAGCTGGTCAGTAGGCATCTCTCCACAGAAGAGCTATGTAGATGCAATCACCTACAAATACACAATTCAGTGCTGGGAGGAATCTTGTGTTCTTTGCTCCAGATTTTCATATGGGGCTGGAAAATTTACTTCAACCTCTTTGAAAAGTGGTCTAGTCTGCTGTTGATCTTGGTTTTAGAATGTTCTTCCCTCTTATTTATTTGTTTAATCACACTCATTCTATATTTAACTTCTGGAAGGATTTTGGACTATTCTTACCAACTTCCAGCAGCCCTTCTGAGGTGTAGACAGTCGTCATTGTTCCTGACTATTCTCATGTCCTCTTGGGAGTTCAGAGCAGTGAGGAGCAGAGAGGAAACACTGGCTGAGATCAGAACCCTGTAATTAGGCTGTTTCTCAAATTTCTCCCTCTTCTTCATCCTGAGACTGATCCTCATGACCAATATCTTAAAGCTGCTTCTAGTAGATCACTCAACTCAGGATAACTCATGACCAAGTCCACTGACACTCAAACTGCACTCCGAAGAGAAGAGGGGGACATGGGCATGGTGTCTCTTCAGAAATCAAAAGACAAGCTCTGCTTTTATTTTATGTGTTTACATATTGAGCTTCTATGCAAATTTCATTTGAAGAAAGTACTGTCCTATTTTTTAAAAAGTTGGAAAACTACCACCTTAACCCATTTGTAATTTCTTCATTCTTAAGTTTTATCTCACCTTTTTACAAACTTGACTTGGAACTTTAAAGCCAGAAAATTTGCATATCTAATTAGAACACTAAAATTTTGATATGCTATATATGTACTATAGAGGAGTCATGCCTAAAATGAAATAAGCAGGAAATCTTCAAATGAAAACCAGGAGCAGAGGTTTAAAAAAAATAAGTTATAAGTTTGAATACAAAGAACTGCTTGATAGCTTTCCATTCACTAAACAGAAACGCATCTGATATTTTATTGCCTATGATTTCATTTACAATATTCTTGGACAAGCAAAATAAATTAGTAGCAGAAAATAGATCAGTGGTAGCCCAAGGGAATTTGTTGGAGTAATGGAACTGTTCTATATCTTGATTACATAGTAGATAAATGATAATATGTATTTGTCAAAACTTATGTTTACACTAAAAAAAAGGTGAATTTTACTGCATGTAAATTATACCTGTCAGATGGCATTGTTTTGTTTATAGAAAATATATAATATTGATTTCATCAAAATTAAAAACTTTTGTGCTGCAAACGACACCATTCAGAAAGTGAAGACACGCCCACAGAATGAAAGAAAACACTTGCAAATAATCTGATGTTGGACTGTATCTTGAATACATAGAGAGCACAGGTTAATCAATAAGATAAAAAAATTAATAAATGGAGAAAGTACATGATTAGACATTTCTACAAAGATACACAAATGGCTAGTAAGATAAAAAGTATTAGTAATGTAGTAAAAAGATAATCACCATCATTAGACATGGAGAAATGCATTTCAAGCCAATGAGATAGTACTTATACCCACTAGTACATCTATATTTAAAAAAAAGAGAGAGAGAAAACATGTTTTGACAAGGATGTGGAGAAATTGTAACCTTTGTGCATTGCTGATAGGAACATAAAACGATATAGCCAATACTATGAAAAAGTTTCTCAATTCTCAAAATTTAAACATAGAGTTTCCATATGACTCACCAATTCCCCTCCTGAGTTATATACCCAAGAGAAGTAGAAATATACATACACATAAAACCTTGTACATAATTTTTTTCTAATTTTTTATTGAGGTAATATACACATAATATAAAACTTACCATCTTAACCATTTTTTTTAAAGATTTTTTTTTATTTATTTAACAGAGATAGAGCACGTAAGTAGGCAGAGCGGCAGACAGAGGGAGAGGGAGAAGCAGGCTCTCCACCGAGCAGGGAGCCCGACGTGGGGCTCGATCCCAGGACCCTGGGATCATGACCCAAGCCAAAGGCAGCCGTTTAACTGACTGAGCCACCCAGGCACCTCCATCTTAACCATTTTTAAGTGCCCTGTTCCATGGTCTAAAATACATTCATAATGTTGTGTGACCATCACCATCATCTATCTCCAGAACTCTTTTTAATCTTATAAAATTGGAACTCTATACTTATTAAACAATACCATTTCCCCCTCTTCCCAGTCCATGGCAACCACATTCTGCTTTGTATGTCTATGATTCTGAGTACTCTATATATCTCATATAAGTGCAATCATACAGTATTTGTCTTTTTGTGACTGACATACTTCACTTAGCACAGTGTCCTAAAAGTTTATTCATGTTGTAGCATATGTCAGAATTTCTTTCCTTTCTAAGACTGAATATTCCACTGTATATATATATACCACATTTTGCTTATCCACCCATCCCTCAATGGGCACTTGAGTTGCCCCCACATTTTGGTTATTGTGAATAATGTTACTATAAACACGAGTACACAAATATCTCTTTAGGACTCTGCTTTTAATTCTTTGGGGTATTTATACAAAAATGGAATTGCTGGATTATGTAAATGAATATTTATAGCAGTGTTATGTACATAAGCCAAAAGTGGAAATAATCTAAATGTTTATCAACTGATAAATGGATAAAATGTGGTATATCCATACAATGGAATATTACTCCACAATACAAAAGAATGAAGTATTGATACGTGCTACAACATGGATAAATCTTGACAACATTATGCTATGTTAAAGTAATCAGACACAAAAGATCACAGATTGTATGATTCTATTGATAGAAAATACTCATAGTTGACAAATTTATAGAGACAGAAAGTAGATTAATGCTCACCAGGGACTGGGGTAGAGGAGGTAATAAGGAATAACTGCTAACAAAGACAAAGTTTCCTTTTGGAGCAATGAAAATGTGCTCAAATTAGCTTGTGGTGGTGACTGCACAAATCTGTGAATGTACTGAAATCCATACAATTGCACACTAAATGGTGAGTCGCATGGTATGTGAATTTTATATCAATAAAACTCTTAAAAATTGTACCTCAAATCTGACTCAAAAGAGAAAGAAAATTTTAAACTTCCACAGTCCAAAGAAAAGAAGGCAAAACACATAAACATCAAGTCTCACTTAAAAAGGAATACATATAAATGACCAATAACCATATAAAAGGTTGCTCAGTTTATCAATTATCAAGCTAATACAAATAAAACAAAAACAAGATACATTTTCCCCAATAAGATTCATAAAAATTAAAGACTGGCAATACCCAGTGTTGGTGAAGTTATAATTAAATAACCTTTCCAACCTCAAGACTTACATATGCTCAGCTGAAACAAATTTTCTAGAAATAATGTTTGCGCTATGTCTCAAAATGTGTGATATCCATAACTTTTATCTAACTTTAAGGCCATGGTAGCATGGGATTTATAAACAAACATTCCAAACTGTTCCTGCAGTGCATGACATGGAAGTGGCCTTCCACAGTGTCCTAGAGGGACCCTGCAGAGTCAGACATCGACCTTTGGTTCCAGGCTCTGAGGAAGGTCTACAGGGTCCTGGGACAGAAACCTGGACAGCCAGGTGCTGAGATTTGAGACACATAGTGGTCCTTACTACACAGTACAAACTGGTCAGTTGTGTGCAATGTGGTACAGATGTTATATATTTCAACAATTAGTCTGGCCTACTATCAATACAGACTGAAAGCTGGCCCCATAAAAATACAAGTGTTGAATATACATGCAGTAGAGATTATCCCAGTGTGTTTATAATGCCAGAAGAATAAGCGTTCAACTTTAGGGCACTAGTTAAGAAAATCAGGTACATTCAGAAAATATGATAGTCTGTGGCCATAACATGTGATTTGAAAATATATATTCATTAAACAGGCAAACGTATCTGTGATATAATCCTGAAAGAAGAAATTATTTAACAAGGTGGAGAATAAAAGTATCACAGTTTAAAAGTACTCATGCACATATGCCTGTGTGCATAAATAAAGAAATATCACCTGGGAGGCTCCCGGATCACTCTTCCATGAAGTCCTTGCTAACCCAGACCAAGTTTTCACCATCACGTAGCTTGCATCCCAGTGTGACGGAAAGGGGAGAGAGAAGGGTGAGTTTTGCGGCAAGGGTAAGCAACAATAAAAGGATCAATTCAGAAAATGAAATGTTCTATGAATAAAATTTACAAGAGTGACATGGGAGAGGGAGGACTATTTAGTGAGAACGGTCAGGGTAGAACTCTCTGAGGAGGTGACAGTTAAACAGTGGTCACCATAAGAAAGAGCCAGATATGTGAAAATATGGAACAGAGAGTTCATGCAGGGAGAACAACAACAATACAAAGTTCCAGAGATGAAGATGTGGTTGGTGTGTTCAAGCCACAGAATGAAGGCCAGGGAAGTGGGGATGCTCTGAGCCAGGAGGAGCTGGTAGGAGGAGCAGACAGAGCCCAAACTGCACAGACCCATGGATGTCTTGTCAGGAGGGGCATAGAAATTTGATTTTTTTTTAAAGTGAGATGGGAATCCCTCGAAGAGGAAGAAATATCAAATTTACTTCAAGATAGACGGTTAGTGCTGCTGGGTAGTGAATTTACTGGAGGGAGGGGGTGGGCAGATTAGAAGCAAGAACAGCAGGTGTCATTATAGTAGCAAAGGTGACAGACACTGGCATGGGTGGCACTGGCAGCTGGAGGCACACACTAAGGCAGCAAGAAGGGTTCAGATTCGAGGGACATTTTAGAAGTAGTGCTCACTGGATTGCTGATGGATGGGATGTGGGGGTGCAGGAAAGAGGACAGTCAATGCTTTCTGCTTAGGTCTTTGGCTGGAACGAGGGAATGATGACATCACTGATGAGGGAAGGAACAGATCAGGGTATTTGGGGGAATTCAAGAGTTCTTTCCTGGAAACTAACTTTGGGATTCCGATTAATTACTCAGGTGAAGATGTTGTGAGGCTGTTTGATATTTGTACCCAAAACTCACAGGTGATGGGTTAGAACTGGTCATCTCCATTAGAGTGCCGTCAGTAGGGAGGTGGCGGCTCAAGACAGGAGATTGGCTAAGACCACTTAAAGAATGTGGATGGAAAAGAGAAGATGAATAAAAAATTGGATTCTGGAGCCCTCTAAAACTTGGAGGAGGAGAAGAGAAAGTAGAACAGAGACAGGAAACTGTTCCTATAAAATGCCAGGCAATAGTCCATTTTCCCCTCTGAAGGCTATACTACACCCCACCTGTGGTCACTCATACTCAGCTCTGCCACTGTATCCTGAAAGCAGCCACAGACAGGGTACAAACAAGTGAGCATGGCTGTGTTCCAAGAAAACTTTATTTACAAAAGGAGGCAGCAAGCGGACTTTGGCCAGCAGCTGTGATTTGCCACCACTGGTGTGGGTAGACCGGAAGGAATCGTGCTGGTGGTTGAAAGCAAGCAAATAGATCATGGTGTCACAGAAACCTGGAGAAGGTGCCTTAAGATGGAAACAACAGTTCATCATGTATAACAGAATGAAAAGAAGCCTGAACATAAAGCCTCCCAACTCTATAGGACTATGTGGTTTGCTGAATGTGTGGTTGTTTCCTATAATCTCCTGGGGATACAGCTCCTTCCTTCTCCAGGGTCCTCCACCAAAAATCTCCTTCTGACAACTCCCCCCCGCCTTGGAAACCTCTAGGTTTCCAATACTACCTGAGCCCGGAAGCCTTCTGTGGGAGACAGAATAACAGACCCCCAAAGATGTCCCTGTGCTAGTCCCTGCCACCTGCAAATATGTACCCTGTCACCTTGCAGATATGCCTGAATTAGGATCTTGTGATGGGGAAATTAGCCTGAATTACCTGTATGGGCCTTATGTAATCACCAGGGTCCTGTCATAGGCTGAATTGTGTCTCTCAGAATTCATGCGTGAAAATCCTAATCCAAGTACCTCAGAATAGGACCTTACTTGGAACTAGGGTGATTGCAGATATAGTCAGTGAAGATAAGGTCATACTGAAGTATGGTGGCCCCTTAATCCAATATGACCTGTGCCTTATAAAAAGGAGAAATTTGGACATGAACGAGCATACACAGGGAGAATGTCGTGTGAGATGAAGATCAGAGGTTATGTGAGAAGTCAGAGTGACACTTCTCTAAGCCAAGGAGCCCCAAAGATTGCCACCAAACAACCAGAAGCTAGGTAAGAGGTCAGAAAGGCCTTCGGAAGGAACCAACCCAGCCAACACTTTGAGCTAGGACTTCTAGCCTCCAGAACTGTAAAAACAATAAATAAATAAATGTCTGCGATTTGAGCCACTGGATTTGGGGCTTTGTACTTTGTTCCTGCAGCCCTGGTAAATTCATACATGTTGTTAAAAGTGAACGAGGGAGGCAGGAGAGGACTGAAGATGGAGTAAGGGGCCATGAGCCAAGGAACAGGGACAGTCTCTAGAAGCTGGAAAAGGCAAAGAAAAGCATTCTTCCCTGGAGCCTCCGAAAGGAACCCACCCCTGCCGACACCTTGCTTTCAGCCCACGAGACTCATGTTAGACTTCTGACCTACGGACCTTCATGATAATACATTGGTTTTGAGTCACAAAGACAGGGGTGATTTGTCACAGCAACCACAGAAAATGAATACACCTCCCGAGCTTCAAATTCCCCACCCCACCCCACGCAGGCACAAGGCTAATTCCTGTTCTGTGGGCTGGACCAAGAACAGCTTAAAGCCAAGTGCCAGGTTTTACTCCTCTTCTGGTCTCTAGCGCACTGCACATGCTCAGTGAAAAATGCAGGTTGATGTAAGATGAATGACTATGCCTTTCCCCATGCTCTTCACTGCCTTTTCTGCCTGCCTTTAAGCATACTCGAGGTTTAATTTTCTGGCCTTGAAGTTCATTTTCTTTACATTCCTTAATCAATTTTATTATATTTTATTGGACTACTCTAAACTGTCCTAAACTCTTCTGAAATTCAAGAACAAAAACAAAAGAGGCTTTGAAGACCCAGCAAGAAGCAGGATCCATTAGGAAAGTGTCTTTAGCAGAAGGCTGTAATGTGAAATCACTTGAGCTAATTTGCTGCAAATCACTGCTAAAATCTATTACAGCGGGCAGATCTGAATGGGCAATTTCACAGGAGGAGATGAGCTGACCTGATCCTTACCCATCTGCAAATCCATTAAGTCTTATAGGTGAAATAATAAATTTCATTATGGTTTATTGAAAACATCTTCTTAATGATTATAGATAGGCTTGTGAAGTCATTGATTTTTTTTTAAATCTTGGAACTGCATGTCTAGCTATACATGTCTTTGTGCTAAATATTCCAAAGTATGAATGAGAGTCTACTGAACACTGAGTTAATGATGGATTCTCTAGGATGTCCTTGATTGCAAGCTCAGAAGCAACCTTGGAGTTAAAATGTGTTATGATCTATCTCTGTAGCAGAGAACTCCTCATTTCAGACAATAGAGGGTCGGCTGATAGTTACAATGATGTGAAATCCAAATCCAACCAGATCAAACCTCAGTTTTAACAAGTGCTGAGCCTCTCCTTTGTGTGGCTGTAACTCAAACATCTTTTTTTTTTTTAAGTTATCACGTGTGTGGCACCTTTATATTTTATCACATTTAATCATTCCCAAAGGATTATGAGGTAGAGGAGGAACCTAAAGCTACGGGTGTTGAGCAGACTTCCAAGGTCAGGCAGAAAGTTAAGGGCAGAGCTGAAATGTGTACAGGAAACATTGTGTGTTGAATGTTCTTTCCACGGTGCCATGTGCCCCTAATTTAGGTGTAGAGCAAGATCCCACCAGGAATGCTGAACTCATGCTCCCACGCCAAGATGACTGCAATCTATTGAAACCAGAGGCTCTTGCTTTTTAGATTAGGAAAGGACATTTGAGACAATCTCCCACGTCTTGGCAGGTGAACTACTTTACCGAGGAGGGACTTGTCATAGGTCAGTGAGTGACGGAGCTGGAACCAGAAACCTGGTTTTTTTTTTTTTTTTTTTTTTTGTCACCTCGCTTTGCTTTCCTCAGCAGCACATGTGGCTGAAAGGGTCTGCAGGGAGTGGCAGCAAATGCATCACCGGGTACCAAACGGAAGGAATCACAGAACAAAGGTGTGCTCAGAGCTGACTGGGGTAGATTCAGGAAGGATTTCTGGCAAGAGCAGGCTCAAAAGCAAGCAAATCAAAAAAGAAAAAAAAAAAAGAAAAGCAAGGAAGGAAAACCACCAAAGTACAGGATGGCATGTGTTTAGGTTCTTACAGAAAATCATCGCTAAAATATTTGTGCAGGGCTAGACATGCAGGTAAGTCTGGCCACTGCAGAGTCCTAAAAAGGGAAACAGCAGAAATTAGAATGTGTAAAAGAGAAGGAAGCTAGGGCCAGCTCCAAATTTAAAATGAAACCAAAAGTCCTCTGGTGTGTGCACACATCTTGCCCTCAGAGCCCCCTCACCCCCTTAGTTCCTGGCACCCACGCAACCCAGCATTTTCTTCGTATGGGGCAGAGGGAGTGCGGACTTAAAATACTCTCCCCTGGGGACACCTGGGTGGCTCAGTTGGTTAAGCGTCTGCCTTCGGCTCGGGTCATGATCCCAGGGTCCTGGGATGGAGTCCCACATCGGGCTCCTTGCTCGGCGGGGAGCCTGCTTCTCCCTCTGCCTGCCTCTCCCCCCGCTTGTGTTCTGTCTCTCTCTCTCTGACAAATAAATAAATAAAATCTTAAAAAAAAAATACTCTCCCCTGTGGGCCTTTCCAATTTTCAAAGATCCTAAGGGGAGGGAGGTATGATTAGCCCAAATGAATTCATCACTAATGGTGACACATCAGTCATCGAAGACAGAGTGGGCCTCTCACCTCAGAGAGGAGGAGCCCTGTAACCTGTCATCTGTGAATAAGTTGACAGAGGACGTGGCGAACCACTGGGAGGTGGGGGTTTGTGCACAACACAGTGATTCATGGTGGAAGATTAGTTCAGATCCAGGAGCCTCGAAACCCAGACTCCAGTCCTTGCTCCACAGCTAACGGCGGGTGACTGTGGACCGAGCACTCCCCCTTGCTGGGCTTCCAAGTTTTCTCCTCGCTGAGTAAGAAAGCTGTACATGGCCTCAAATGCCCCTTGTGGTCTGCCTATATGATTCTAGCTCTTCCCTCATCCTTCCCTCGTTTGGGAAATTTCCCTTATTTGTGATATGAAAATAATAAAT
This sequence comes from Halichoerus grypus, assembly GCF_964656455.1. Classification (NCBI taxonomy): domain Eukaryota; kingdom Metazoa; phylum Chordata; class Mammalia; order Carnivora; family Phocidae; genus Halichoerus; species Halichoerus grypus. The sequence goes on from NC_135721.1 coordinate 10,761,929, forward strand.
GTACACGGCTTATGGCCTCCTATTAAACAAGATAATCCCGATAAAAAGGGCTTAGATAAGTTCCTGGCACGCAGCAAGCACCCAGAGATGTTCAGTCTGCATCATTTTCAATGACAATAAATGATAAATCTGTAGGTTTTTCACTTCCCCTGATTCCCTGCATGAGGCACAGCCCACAGGCTCATCATTACCGTAGTGTACATCTCTACCAATCTATAGTGTGTTAGGAGGAACAATCCCTTTAAGACTATTCGATCCTACACATTATCCCCCTCCAGTCATGTTAAAAATCTTTCAGTGGCTCTTCATGGCTTTTGAGATAAAGTTCACTCTCCCTGGTTCTATGGTCTACTGCTTCCCTTCATGCGTAGTGGCTGGCTCGAGCTCTTGAAACACACCATGCACTCTTACATATGCATCTATTTGTACGAGTGGTTCCTTCTGTGTGGAATGCATTTTCCCAGCCCACACCCCTTCTGCCTCTTGCTATAGCATCCACCCTCCAAGGCCCAAGCCAAAGGTCACTTTCTTCGTGAGCTTCCATTACTTTCTCTTGGCAGAAAGAAGTTCTCCTCCTCTGGCAAACTCATATGTCACTTTATTTGCTCCCCCAACAGTGCAGGCATCTCAGTCTAACTCAGCCTGGATCGATGGGTTGGGTAAATGTTCTTGATTCTTGAGAGAGTCTGTCTTACTCATGCCCTGTGATCACCTCCTAGGCCAGGAGGAGAGAACACGAGAGATGACCCTGGCACCAGTGGTTAGGAGAAGGACCCAAAGATGTGTTGGAGCAGGAAGGACATTGATAACAAAAACCCTTAACCAACTAACCAAGCCAAAGAAAGAAGATAAAAGTTGGAGCCAGGTGGGGGGCCCCTGGGTGGCTCAGGCAGTTGAGCGTCTGCCTTGGGCTAAGGTCATGATCTCAGGGTCCTGGGATCGAGTCCTATGTCAAGATCTGTGCTCAGCAGGGAGTCTGCTTGTCCCTCTCCCCTGCCCCTCCCCTGCCGCTTCTCACTCATACTCTTTCTCTCTCTCTCTCTGAAATAAATAAATCTTACAAAAAAGGGAAAAAAAAAGGTGGAGCCAGGTGGAAAGCTGACAGAGAGCAGATCTTGTGTCAGCTGCAGGGAGGCTCAGAGGCATAACCACTTTGGGGGCAGGGGAAGTCCTAGGAAGACAAGGCTGGCGGGAGTTGGGTGGCTGGTGGGGCCAGGGGGCCCCAGATCGAAACCCATAGAAAATGGGTATGTGGTGGCATTTCTTTGATGTCGTTTCTGAGATATTTAGCTCAGAGTTGGAGCAAGACAGATCTTTATGGGATACGTAAGGGTCTAGATGCTCCGAATCCCCGAAAGCCCAACATAAGAAGCTTTCAGTGTTTCATTCAGTGCATGCATGGCCTCAGCTTCTTCCTACTGTCCTTCCCTTCACTCTCCATTGGCGCTGCCAACAGACACATGTGCGGCCGTCCAACTCTGCATCCATTTCTGATGCTGCCCCCACTCCCCCATCAGCTCACACCTGCCAAGTCCACTTCCACCCCGAAGCCTTTATTACCTGCAATGCTCTCACCAGCCATCCTCATGGCCTGCTCCTTCACTTCCTTTATTTTGGTCCCCAAATATCCCTAATCAATTAAAATGAAAAGGTAAGTCCCCCTGTATCCACCCTAACTCTCTCTCCATCCCTCTAACCCTGCTTTATTTTTCAACACAGCCATTTTCATTACCCAACTTCCTGCACATTTACAGGTTTAGCGATTTATTTCTGTCTCCGGCTCACTAGCATATAAGTTTCCAGAGGGCAAGGATTCCTCTCCTTTGTTCTCTGATGTATCCAAATGCCTATAGCAAGGCTTAGGTCAGAGCAGGCACTAAATAAACATAAGCTGAGTGAAGAAACCAGAAAGCTGTACTACTTCTAGCTACAGAAAGTCATTGTCTGACTCCATCTACATATGTTTCTCTAACACCAGCTTGAATCTCCATGAAATTCACTGCCTATTTGAAGACAAAACAATGTTCTAGTGCTGACACTTCAATGCTTCAGCCACTCCAAGAGCCCTGATTCTTTTTTTTTTTTTTTAAAAGATTTTATTTATTTGACAGAGAGAGCACAAGCAGAGTGAGAGAGAGGGAGAAGCAAGCTCCCTGCTGAGCAAGGAGCCCGATGCGGGACTCGATCCCAGGACCCTGGGATCATGACCCAGGCCGAAGGCAACCGCTTAACCGACTGAGCCACCAGGCGTCCCGCCCTGATTCTGACTGAGTCGTAGATCTCGCCTCCCCTCCTGTATTGATAAGCTCCAGCACACCCTTCTGCTGTGCCCACCCAAGTTATCACAACTGGGTTTGGCACTCAATATCTTTTTTGCCAAAGGAATTGTAAGAACATAACAGAAAGCCCCAGTTGAAAACCTCTCAGAGCAACCCTGCTCCCATTCCAGCTCATTTCAGATGGAAGCTGATAAAGATTGACTACCATTATGTGGTAGCGATTCATCATACTTAGAGTCTCTCTTTTGAACATCAATCTTATAAATTCACCAGGAGACATAATAGTGTAAATATATTATTCATAAACTAGAGTGAATCCCCACTTACCACCATAACCATTTTGACAATAAATCATAACATGTAAATGGTTTTCGTCTTTGTTTTTTGTTTTTTTTCTCTCTCATTTTGGAGACTCAACAAGATACATCTATACGCAGAACAAAGTGCAGCAGAAAGAATTCTCTGAGCTAGAGCAGAAACTCATAAAGAGGAACCTGGATTAAATGGACAAACATGAGGGAACACAGTTGAATGGAGATGATTTCTCACTTTACGTTTGCTAGACCATTATAGAAGCTTTCTTATTGTATCACAAATGAATGAATAAGCGGATGAGGAATATGTTCTTCTTTTTGGCCTTTAAGGCAGGCTGTGAAACCATCTAAGTGGAAATACTCATTGTTTGGGGCTGGGGAGGGAGAAATTCCCTGCCTTCGGAAGGAAAAGCGGACATCAGTGCATCAACAGAAAGCCTGGAAAGGAAACGAACATTCCATTAGCATCACACACTCTGTGACAAGTGCATCACACACATTATCTCTTTCCATCTCACACAACCCAATGAGCAGGTAGTATGGCCTCCCTTTTATAAATGCAGGAAGCGGGACATACGGTGATGAAGTTAACATGTCACTTACAGCAGCAGAATGGCTGATCTTGGACTTGAATCAGCCCATCTGTCTGATTCCAAGGCTCCCACTTTTGAATACTATGCTGACTCCTATTGTCTGTGCTTCGCCTACCCCCTGAGGATTAGGTAGGACAGCATAGCTCCTTAGACCAGAGTCGCTGGTTTTGCAGAAAGACTCCCAAAGCGGGAAAGTCAGAGTTCTTTCTCACACTTAATCTGGCTCATCCAGGAATGAAGACACTGAAGTGGTGGGTCAGGATACTGGCTTATACTCACCCCTTCTAGGTTGCAAACTGTCAGCATTTATACTACGATTAGTTGGAGATTATAACTGTATTTAAAACCCTGGGTGTGACCTATTCTGGGAGCTCAAAGGCCACTTTTGTGATTGAATGTTATTCCAAAAAGGCAAAGGGAGTGGCCCCTAATTAAGGAGTGAAACTCTAGGCACCCAAGAAAGAAGTAACTAACAATAATAATGAGACCTTTGAAGTTTACACAGCATTTTTCATGCCTGATCTCATTTGTTGTAAAAGAAGAAATCATCATTTGTTGCCGACCTCCATTGTTTCCGGAACGGTGAAGGGCACTTCACAGGTGCTCTAATGGATGCATAGCAGAGCGGCAGGTCAACGGGGGTACGCCTGGCTCACCAGCGATGATGCTGAGGGTCAGAGAGCGATGTACCTGGCTTTCCTCCCCATTCTCTGCCCCCCGACATACCAGATGCCAAGAGCTGCCTACTCTTCCCCACCCCTCCCTCAAATCACTGCTAATTCTAGAACAAGATGAAAAAATGCCAGTTGTCAGAATCTAAAAATTGAGCTTATGTCTCACAAGTCTGTTTTGTTTCAACATGATTGGAATTAGTCTGAAACTGAGAAATTACCTAGGAACAGTTGGACACATTTCATAGGCAAGATTCCAGTGTGGAAATCAAAGGCGAATGGCTGTCGTGAATTTGGGAAGCTATGCACAATCTGGGAAAAACTGTGCTCCCATCCCAAGAGATCTAGGCCAGACAGGAAGGCAGGGCGAGAAGAAGGGAATGAGTACTCAAACTGGGCAAAATGTAAAAAATAAAATCACATATGACACAGGGGGCTATCAGAAACAAGGTATGGGGGAGGAAATGATAGCGTAGGGCTGATTTTAGGGACACAGAGAACTATCCCACATTCCCCCAAACGCCCTGCCATCCCTCTCGTCACCAAGATATTGCCTTAATGGGAAGAACACACAGAGTGTTGTCAAAAACAAAACTGAGCTTGAATGATATAGATCAGTGTGCCAGCCCTAAATCTGTCTCTTGCCAATCGTGTGGATGCCTGGGAATGAAGGGGCCTCACTCAGCCAATGGTTTCCTCATCCGGAGCAATACCACCTGCACTGTGTCTCTTCCGCGAGGTGACTGTGACACGGAAGACATAATACACAATCACTCATCATCCAAATGAAAGCAAAAAATAGGTGAGACTGTTCGTTCTTACAATCAGTTCACCAAGCTCTGCAATAAGCTTCGATTTTAAAAAGACTCGAACAATGGATGACAAAGCCAAACAAACCAATAGAACAGGGTCAAGAAAGCTGAGGAACTGAGAAAATGTTTTCTTTTCTTTTCTTTTTTCTTTTTTTTTTTTGAGAAAAATGTTTCTGGCCAAAGAATAAAGGATTTAAGTTTTGGAAGAAGATAAAAATGAAGAACAAATAGGCCAGCTCAGGCAGAGGGTACTATGCTAAAAAAAAAAAAAAAAATGAATAAGAGAAAGCAGAGTGACTCAGAGCTGTATTGGTTCTTGTCACTGGAATTGTTACAGAAAACTAGATGTTTCCTGATCAGAAATGTTGGAAAGAGTACGTCTGCACTGTACAGGATGTGAAGGCTTATCACCATTACCTTGTCCTGTGATTTTAAGATTCGATGGAAGGCCACAAAGTCAGGTGGGATCAATTTCAAAACACATTATCAGAGACCCAGATAAAGTTTAGAAAAAAACTCAAGTTCACATTAAATGTATGAGTGGATTAATAATGTTCCTCATGGGGCGCCTGGGTGGCTCAGTCGTTAAGCGTCTGCCTTCGGCTCAGGTCATGGTCCCAGGGTCCTGGGATCAAGTCCCACATCGGGCTCCCTGCTCTGCGGGAAGCCTGCTTCTCCCTCTCCCACTCCCCCTGCTTGTGTTCTCTCTCTGTCTCTCTCTCTGTCAAACTAATAAATAAAATCTTTAAAAAAATAATAACGTTCCTCATGATACTGAGAGATGGTCACTGGCGGTCTAACACAGGAAAAATGCAGGAGGGCCCATTCTTAACTGGTTGTATGATCTTGGGGAGTTACCCTAATTAGACGTTGTTCTCACCAGTAGCGAGTGAGGTTGGACCCTTCAGGATCGCCTGAAAGGTTGCTCTAGCTCTGGTGATCTAGAGTCCTATTATTCCATGAAGGGGAGTTGGCCAGAAAACAGAACCATTCCCCTGAAAGAAAAAAGTTCTCCAGGATGTTGAAGAAAGGTCACCCTAAATTTCAGGCAACAACAAGGATGATCAAATCTTTCTCTGAAAACCACAACAATGAATTGGGCATACGTGTAGAACAAGACTGAGGTAAAGAAAAAAAGACCCTCACTTGTGGCTTTGTGGTCTCATAGCAAAAGCAGATCATGTTAACTATCATTCCTTGTAATGCAGTCTTCCAGAAGACAATACCCTCAACTGAGGAGTGTTTCATAACCACAACCCCCGCCCCCCCCCCACATATCACAAGGTTCCTTTCTTGACCATTGCCTTTTCATTTAAGACTCTGAGCTCCCCACCCATGTCTGCCCCAAAGTGTGATTTCTCCTCTCTTTGATGCTCATCCCCCTCTTTCCAAAATGCCCTTTCATAAAAGTCTGGGTCCACAATCTGTATTTTAGCAAGTCTGCCAATACACTTCTACTCTGCCACGAGACAGACACTCTTTTTCCCTCAAAGCCAAAAATCTGGTTTCCTCTTTTCACATGGCCTTTGCTGATGATCATTCCAAGGCCTTTTTGTCCAGCCCACATGCTAACAGCTCCGGGTGAGTTCTCCGACTCCCTCCCTGCTCTCCAACCCGAGTGGGCTGTTCAGCATCATGGAATCCAATGCCTTCTCTGGGCCTGCCTTTAACTCTCAGGCAGGTAACCTAGTGCCAGGTTTGCACAGGACACTGAGAGAGGAGCTGAGCAAGAAGCAAAGATCTATTGCTGAATTTCTTAGTAGTGATGAAGGAGTAGCAAGAGAAGAGAAGGTAAAAAGGAAAGAAGACACCTATTCTGTGCCCGGCACTGACCCATTGAATCAGCATAAGAACCCAGCCACCACCACATGTGAACACAGTGTAAAGAACTTTATTTATTTACTTTTTTTTAGGGGAGGGGAGGGCAGAGGGAGAGGGAGAGAGAGAATCTTAAGCAGGCTCCATGCCAGTGCAGGGAGCCCGACGTGGGGCTCGATCCCACCACCCTGAGATCATGGCCTGAGCAGAAATCAAGAGTCGGATGCTTAACCGACTGCACCACCCAGGCACCCTAACATGTTAAGCACTTCTGAGTCTTTATCCATTGACTAATCACAATGCCCATTTCAAAAAAGTGAAAGCATGTAAGCCATTTCACGAATACCATACAGCTGATGACTGGCTGAAACAAGACCGTCGGATTTTCCAAACTCATGTCCAATATTCTTTTCTTTCTACACTTGCTGTCTCCAAATTCAGTCATTAAAGGCAAAATTAATGTTTTGTGGTTGCCCAGTGGAAGGTGTAACGAAGCTTCCACTCAAAATTCGTTCTGATATTGAGACGGATGATGTTATACTTGTACCAAGATGGTAAGAAAAGATATATTACTCACATAATGGAACTTTCTGGACAAGCAGGGCAGGTACCCAAGCTGCTGAGAAATAGCTCAAGGGAAGAGAGGGGAAAGTGGCTTGGTTTATATCATGGTTAGGGGCTGGGGTCAGAGTGAAGGCCCTTGTGCACAAGGCCCAGGGGCCACATGGTTTGAATATCCCGCTGGTACAGATGGACGGTGTACCAGGCTTTCTTTTCCTTTTGTCCAGATTTGGAGCAAGGGGTGGGGAGTAGAGCTTGAAAGCTCTCAGTGGGTATACATCAAAAATGGAATCAGACTCTGGTTTTTTGCTACAGTAAATGAGCACAATGGGTAGGCAATGTGCTCCGAGTCCAGATTCAGAGAGAAACTCCAGGCAGTGGTATTTGCCCTGGAACACTCTTTCCCTGTGCCGAAGTCAGAGTGACAGGGCAGACAAGCTGTGTATGGTGCTGACACTCCAGAGAGCAGCACCTGTCTCATTCTCTGTGCCTAATGAGTTCGTTCAGATGAAAGCACAACACTCAATCGTAAACAATAATCAACCCCAATCCATCAGGAGCCAAATTACATGTTTGTGTGCACTAAAAGGGCCTAAAGCACCCTCTCGCAAGTGGTTGTGTGAAACACCCTCAGCCCAGCGTGCAGGAGAACATCCCAGGAACTAGTCTCCAACTGGGACATGAACTTCTACTTACTGTGACCCTAATATATGCCAAGCACTTGAAATACACAATACCGTCACTCCGCCTCCATAACCCACATTTGTGGCAGTGGGTCAAATCCACATTTTAGAGTTTAGGGAAGCACAGATGGGGATGCTGCAGTGCACAACTCTAGGGGGTGATATTCTCATTGTGTTCTATGTCTACAGCATCCACTGAGGTGGGGCACTGAACAGCCAGCAGAGTCGCACCCAGAGGCCCTGCTCAAGAGACTAAGTAACCTGCTCTTGAGAATACACTTAGGAAACAGCTGTCCTGCAATCTGAACCCGAGGTCTGATTCTAAGGCCCTTATATGAGATCTTCCCTAAGATACTAAAACTTCATCTTAAAAATAGCAGAAAGGAAGTTGGGGGACAGGGGAATTTTTTTATAGTTGCTTTTCCTTAGGGTCTGTCTTCAAAGTTTTCCAGAAGAAAATTCACATTCAGCCTAGGACTCCCAAGTGGGGCAGTTGCCAAGCAATACATACGAGCCTGTGAATTTTAGGGAGGAATCAACCAGGCATTTCAGTGGCGCATCAGCCTGCTGTGTTTGGCATCCCTCAGTTCTGAGTTCAGGAGTCATTTTTGATGAGGGATCAGGGGGATGATGAAAAGAATTAGAGACGCTGATGGGAATTCTCTCATTTAGTAACACCACTCAGACATGGAGGAGAAGAGAGCCGGAAAGGGCATCCTGAAGAGTGTGTGTTTGGATCTGTACCCCGCCAGAAAGTAGGGAAAGTAACACATTGTGCTAGAGGCTGGGAGGCCTCCCATGGTACCACACATGGTTGGGGAGTACACTCTGCTATGGGTGCTGAGAGGCACACTTATGGGAGTGAGACCCCAAGATAGCCTTCAAGGAGTTGACAACCTCGCCAAGAGCATGGAGAGGAACTCCAGGAGGGGAAAGGCAAAGAAGTGGCATGGGGAGGATAGGTGTACACTGAGCCTCTGCTCATTATGTTTAGTCTCTGAGGTTATAATGGTGAACAAGCTGGTGAGGGCCTTGCTTCCAGTGTGGAAGACTCAGGGTCCTTACAGTTGGAAAGCACGGCAGGAGAGAGTGAACAGAGGGATGAGAAGAAACTTAAGAAGCAGGAGAAGAAGCTTGGCTCCCTACTGCTGGCTTTGAATATGGAGGAAGACCACAAGTTGAGGAATGTGATGGCCTCTAAAAGCTAGAAGGGATAAGAAAACAGATTCTTCCCTAGAGCCTCCCAGAGGAACACAGCCCTAGCCAAACCACAATTTGAGTCCAGCATAGACCCATTTCACACTTCTGACCAACAAAATTGGAAGATAATAAATTTGCATTGTTTTAAGTCACTAGGTTTATGGAAATGTATTACAATAGCAATAGAAGCCTAATACATCCACTGAAATTAATGTTGGCTGTTATCACAATTACTCCAGGATAAAGTTCCAAAAAGAAGGAAGAGGAGAGCAAAGAGACAACTAAGTTGACACCCACTGACTATGGAGAAATGATGAGAAAAGTGCAGGGTGTATCTGACAAGCAGCAGATGACACATGTGCCTTGATGAGGCCATCGCTGAAGCTGGAGCATAAACGTGATGAAGCGAAGGCCATCCAGTGCGAAGCTGACATACGGCGGCGTAATTGTACATTCGGTGCTGAGTGATAGTCCGGGTAACCTGTGCCCATTGCAGCTTCCATCTGTCCTTTCCACTATCCCACCTTCTTTCCTGTAAGAAATTAATCTTTCAAGTAATATTTGCCTTTTCCAAGAAAACATTGGAAATGCAGAATCAAATTTCTGGAGAGAGATTTCTGAGGAAGTCTGGTCTAGGAACGGGGACCACTAAAGGCCACACATACATGAGTAAGATACTTCCCCAGTGATCTGATGACATCAGAACAAGGACTTCACTTATGGGGAAGGTAGAGCCCAGATGAGAACTGTAAGGGGAGTGGTCCCTTTCCTTCTGTCTCGTCTGTGAAATGGGAATTACAGTCCTGCTCCTTCTTCCCTGGCAGATGGCTGAGGAGATGAAAGGAAGAAATAGAAGTGAAGGAACTTTGTAGGAGAGGGGCACAGTCCATCAGCCCTCTTAGTCTGCAGGCTCCCAAAAGACAAGGTGGGAGTGGATCTGTCTTCCGGAGGCCTCAGCACTGTCTGGTTGCAGGTTTGATCATATGTACACACATCATACATCCTTCCCTGCATTCCTGTTCCTTCTTATCTTCTAATTTTTTCTATTCCCCTTCTAATCAGCTGAACACTTTGATCACTATTTTGCCTTCTTGTCAAACAGATCTCTGAAATTCATTTATTTGCAAACTGGTTTTACAACCCAAATTGCTCATGCATAATGTTCAAGCATGTCAGAGAGAGCCTGAGCATCCACCTGGGAAGTATCAGCAGACAGCAGACTGTTCTTTAAAACTAGGAAGTTTTCCTGGAATAAATATTCATTTTACCTTTTATTCTCTATTTTGAGAAGGGGGAATAGCATCAAAACATTATAAGGTCCTTTCATTGGCTACATATGAATAATAATTTCACAATTAATCCAGAAGATGACTATTCCTAAGATTACACATTCCAGGTAAGTTTCAAGGTTTTGACTTTTCTTGAGTTCTTCTCTTTACATGATCTAATTTTGAGGTTTGAGTTGGCTATTTGTAGACAATAAAAATACACATAGCTTCCACCATGAAACTGCTTCTGCCATATATAAATGAGGAGTTTTCCTTTCAAACTCTGTGTCCTCTGTTTTATGATCTGGCACCCTCATAAGATGCCATGTTGGCCTATTGGGTAGGACCAAGCATGTGAATTTTTTAAGAGAGGAAAAGTAAGAAAGCCAAAGCTTGTCATGGAAGCTGCCCACTTGGGCGGGACACACACAGGAAAAATTAACTTACTGCAAGAGCTGAACTCTGCAAGCATACCCAGGCATGGAACTGGCAGATTCCAAAGGGTATAGACTTATAGGGGAGTTTATGATGACACAAGCATCTACACCTGACCCTGGATTACTTAGATAGGTCAAGCTGAACACTAAGCATCCGAAAAGAAGACACCTCTCACAGGACAACCAGCCATTCATGGTAGTTCTCCTGTTTTTGTCTGTTCTTCCCCTCTAGGCATAGCCTGGTCCTGCTCAGATGCCCATTGCTACCCTACTGTCTACCAAAAGTTGCCCTGGAAGATGAACAGTTATACCTCAAAGTAAAGCAGAATGTACAATCTCAGAAGAGTTTTAGTGACCATATAGTTTAATATTCTCATTTTCCTATGCTCCAGAGAGCCCAGCTTGTGAGGGAGAGGCAAGGCCCCTGACCGCCCAGCACAGCCTGCCATGTTAGCTCCTGTGTCAAGTCTTCCGGGGCTTGGTTTCCTGAACGTCATCTCATCCTCTGAAAGGCAAGGCTTTGTATCCCAGAGTGGGAAAACTGAGGGACAAAAGTATGAAGACTTCCATGGTCTCCCTAAAACCACCCCCATCCCCACCAAAGGTAATTCCCCTGCACAGTTAAGTCAATCAACACAAATGGAATAGGTCATTGGAAACATTTTCAAACTTGCGTTATTAAGCCAGGAAGTGGTGTCATTTTTCTGCATTCAGGATCTTAGAGGAAATCCTGAGAGGGCTCTTTTGCTAAATTGGTATGTGGTTTGCATCTCAGGTCTTCCTTTCATCTGTCACTCATGATTTGGTCATAGTGGCATAGGCTCAGCTAGTGAGAACTCGGTCTCAGAGCTTGAGGTCTAGGTTTGTTAAGGAGACATTCATGGTCTCGAGGAAACAATTTTCAGCACTTGCTTCTCCTTTCCTCATCCTCCCAGGGCAACTTGGCTCTCCTCAGTCTCCAGCTATAGCCTGAATCTACTCCCATCCAGTAAAGGCACAGAGTCTGCAAAGGGGAAGCCATTAAATAAACAAATACATCCCCAAACTTTACCGCCACTGACTGCATATGTGCTTTTCTCTATCAGGATATCTTTGTCAACACATTTGCCATCGTCTTCGCCAGTCTGCTTGATTAACTTCCGCCATAGCCACCCCACACTGAAGGCTTTCCTGACCTGATTGTTCAGGCTGGCTCTGGAAGCCCTTCTTTAGCCCACCACAGCATGTGTGATATTGTTTCTTTGCATTGGCATTGATCTGTGAGTTCCGTCCACACAGGAGCCTGGTCTTACTGATCACAGTAACAAATGACTATACTAATAATCCTTATTACTGTTATAAAGAAGCAAAAAGTGAAGAAGAGGGAAGAGAAGAAAAAAATGAAAGAAACAGCAATGGGGATGCCACTGGTTCCTAAAGATGGCCGGAACCAGAGTGCAAGATGTAGACAGAGAGATGGGCCAGTAAACAGCATCAGAGACACAACAATGGGGCCCGGGTAGATTCCTTGCCATCATCGTAGTGCATGGTGACTGATGGAGCCAGGACTCTTAAATGGTCTTGTTTCTTCATCATCTCGATGTCTGCTCTTTGGAGAACTCATCTTTTGCCTTAGCCTAAGGGCAGACAAGAATGACTTGAAGCTGGTCTGCTGAACTGGACCCAGAGTACAGAGAGAGTTTAGTTGTCCAGCCTGGAAGCGCACCATTAGCCCATCTCCACATCCTCTGTACCGCTGGGCTGTTGACATTACCAGAGTCCTGTCCTTCCCTAAAGGAGTCAGGAAAGACAGGAAGATGGAAGGAAAGTTTCTAACACCCCTTAGGGTAGGGTTCCTTCACCTAGAATCTGAGAGGGGGAGAGAATCAAAGCCTGCCTACCCTAAACTGTGCCAGAAAAGAGGCCTCACCTCCTCCATGTCTCCTCAGGGGTCAGTGTGAGTCATTTCTTCTTGGAAGGCTCCTCTACCATTTTGGTGTGTGACCCATAACCCCACTCCATGCACCTCATGTCTGTCATTGGATGACCTCCGAGCCAGGTCACTCTGGCAGTAGTTTAGAAGTTGTCCTTGCTTAAATGTCCCCAAGAGGACAGTGAGAGATTACTCCGCACGATCAGTAGAGATAGTGGTGAATACTGACTCACAGTTTCTAAGCTCTTTTGTGTCTTCTATCTGATCTACATTTTCCAACAACCCAAACACGGAGCTTGTCCAAGATCCAAGAGCTAATAAGACAGGGAAGCCTGACTCCAAATCCCACTCCCGTGCCCTGAGCCTTGTGATGCCCTCTTAGACAAGGCTAAGTTGTATGAGTGACCTGATCTAGAGGATGCATTCCGTTCTAAAGTTCAACTGATGGGATAGTTTGGAGACATGGAGAGTTCTGCTTTAAAGGTATTTTATAGTCCATTCTTTTCTAGCCTGAAAAGCTGGGAGAACTACTCAAACTAAAATACCCTTTCTTTAAAAGCTAATAATCATGGGTGCCTGGGTGGCTCAGTGGGTTAAGCAGCTGCCTTCGACTCAGGTCGTGATCCCAAGGTCCTGGGTTTGAGCTCCATGTCAGGCTACTTGCTCTCAGGGAGTCTGCTTCTCCCTCTCTTCCCCACTCGTGCTTTCTCTCACTCTCTATCTCAGATAAATAAAATCTAAAAAAAAAAAAAAAAAGCTAATAATCACTAGTTGCTATGAAATCAGCTAATTGTATGTGATGACTTGTTAATGTAAAATTAAGATGCCTGCTACCCTATAACTAGCCAATAGCCAGAAATAGATGAGAACACAGCTGATGAGTCTTTCCAAACCTCTAGGGTCAGGATTAGGTACCTCTCTCTAAGACTTGCCAAAATGCTCCAAGAACCAAAAGGGGAACCCTCCTACACTGTTGGTGGGAATGCAAGCTGGTGCAGCCACTCTGGAAAACAGTATGGAGGTTCCTCAAAAAGTTGAAAATAGAGCTACCATATGATCCAGCAATTGCACTACTGGGTATTTACCCCAAAGATACAAATGTAGGGATCTGAAGGGGTATGTGCACCCCAATGTTTATAGCAGCAATGTCCACAATAGCCAAACTATGGAAAGAGCCAAGATGTCCATCGACAGATGAATGGATAAAGAAGATGTGGTATATATACACAATGGAATATTATGCAGCCCTCAAAAGGAATGAAATCTTGCCATTTGCAACGATGTAGATAGAACTGGAGGGTATTATGCTGAGCGAAATAAGTCAATCAGAGAAAGACATGTATCATGTGATCTCACTGATATGAGGAATTCTTAACCACAGGAAACAAACTGAGGGTTGCTGGAGTGGTGGGGGGGTGGGAGGGATGGGGTGGCTGGGTGATAGACATTGGGGAGGGTGTGTGCTATGGTGAGTGCTGTGAATTGTGTAAGACTGTTGAATCACAGGCCTGTACCTCTGAAACAAATAATACATTATATGTTAAGAAAAAAAAGAAGATAGCAGTAAGGGAAAAATGAAGGGGGGGAATCGGAGGGGAAGATGAACCATGAGAGACTATGGACTCTGAGAAACAAACTGAGGGTTCTAGAGGGGAGGGGGATGGGGGAATAGGTTAGCCTGGCGATGAGTATTAAAGAGGGCATGTACTGAATGTAGCACTGGGTGTTATACGCAAACAATGAATCATGGAACACTACATCAAAAACTAATGATGTAATGTATGGTGATTAACATAACATAATAAAAAAAAGAGTACACCTATTGTGATGAGTACTGAGAAATGTATAGAATTGTTGAATCATTATATTGTACACCTGAAACTAATACAACACTGTATGGTAACTACACTTCAATAAAAAATAAATTTTAATTTTAAAATTAAAAAAAAAGTGCTCCAAGAACCTGGTCCTTAGTCTTTTCCAAAAACATAATAGAGAGTGCTTTGCTTGTACGTGTGTGTAGCCTGATTCCCACAGATAGGAAGCAGTAGACGCCTACCTGTCAAGAATTCAGATGGAGCACTTCTGCTGCTCTAGACCTCAGGATGATGGAAAGCCCCAGATGGCTGCAGCCTGAGCTGGTCCTTAGACATCATCTTCTTACTCATCAGCCTCACAGAGAATTGTGTTGCCCAGAGTTATAGAACAGAGTTAGCAGTGAAACGGGGAGGCAGCTCCAAGTTCCACCTTGCAGGCCTCCTATTCTTTCTGCTCCACTCTGCTACCACTCAGAGGTGAACTCTCTGAAATCAAGGCACTCGTAACTGAATAGATCTTATCGAGAATCTGTGGCTGAGCTCTTTGTCTCTCTCAAGATCCTTACCCATGTCAAGATTTGCCTGGAACTCGGGACAATCACAAGGCAGAACAAGGAGGCAGAAGTCTTGAAAGTTTGAGAGATAAATGCTGAGCTCATTCAGATGTGTTTTAAAATGGGAATGAAATGTAATAAAAGTCAGCTTCTAAGGTCACAGTATCATTAGGAAAACACAAGAGTGAAAGAGATCTCCCCAGAAGTTGATAAGACACCAAAAAGTAGCAGCCAACCTCACAAGGGAGCAGAACTCAAGAACTGACACTGCCAAAGCTGGACCAGAAGAAGAGAAAGGGCAAACCATCACAAAGTCCAGCCTAACTGAAGCTGAGCCATCCACAGCTTGGGGTAAGCCACTTGATTTATTCATGGAGACACATGAGGGCTCTAACATTGTGGGTATTAGTTTAGTTCTTGGCACTCAGTTATCTGTTCAGCCCTCTGAGGGTTAGACAAGGTTACCGTGACTATCCTCTCTGTTAAAAGCAGCTTTGAGAAGGAACAGGATGTGCTGGGTAACTCAGCTGGAAGCCTAGAGACATAATTGCCAAACCATGGGGTTGGACCTGGGCTGGATTCGGGGCCATTACTTAATTTCACACCCTCAGTTCAAGATTCCTGCTCTAAGACTCAATGTGTAAGAGCACGCAGTCATGACGGGGTTCAGAAGAAGGTAACGGTCATCTTCCGGATAAACTGAATATGCTTGCGGGGTACACTTTAAGATGCAAATACTTCCTAAGACACTGAGTAATAAACAGTTGTGTCTGATTTGGAGCGTGGCAAGAAAGGATGAATCTGGAATCACATGATGCTAGTTCCCACTCCACTTGAACCACTTCCGACCCGAGTGTCTTTCTTTGAGCATGCTCCTTGACAACCTCGTGTCCCCGACCTGTGCAACATGCATTTTATCCCAGAGATGCTTGGAGATACTGACTGAAAATGGTTTGTCAAATATTAGCACATCAAATCAAGATAAGGTCTTGCTTCTAATTTCTTGCTGCTCGGTGGTTTCACCTTGTACGTACCCTCTGCAGAAATGGTACACATCATAGGAAAAAATCTGTTCCTATCATCAATCCCCAAAAGGTCTACTTTCTAGGCATCCTGGGAACATTTAGTACAGGCTAAAAGAGTTCATTCCCCCATAGGTCCAGCTAATTTTGCCAGCTCCAGCTGTAGCATCCTGCATTGTGTTGTACTGATAACACATTGCTTCATAGTATGTAAATGTGCATGCTCTTTGCAGATGGGCAGTAATTACAAGACTAAACAAAATCACCGCAGTGGTCCTGTCTCCCCGGAGCACCTCACATCAGGAGTTTGGCTACTGACCTTTTCATTTGTCTCAACAAATAAAAAGAAAATTATTGACTTTTTAAAAAAAATATTTGCTTGCCTCCTCTTGAAGATAAATGATATAAATAAAAATATCAGTCGCTTGTTTTTATACCATGCTTTGGAATTCCACCCGACTCAAGGCCATTCTCCTTCCAGGACTCCAGCTGTTTAACAGTTTTTCTGCCATCTGAGGATAAAATTTGTATTTAAGATGCTGTCTTCTGTAGGCTCAATGCTGGAGAGTGAATCTACTTAAAATAACCATTGAAAGTAATTTCCTCCCTCATGAATTTCCCACAATTCTCCTGTTGTGACTGGCTTAGCTTTAGTTACCTTCATTTTAAATGCTCTAATAATTTTTAAATAAACTTTCCTTCATGTACACTGTAGTACCTGGATGGACCTTATCAATAAGCTGGAAATACATGTAACAAGGGTTATTAATCAATTGAGTCTGTTGTGATTCGATAATTAATAAAAGGAAAAGTACTTGACAAAAGGGATAGATTTTTAATTTTTTTTATTTATTTTTTTTTATTTTTAAAGATTTTATTTACTTATTCAACAGAGAGAGTGACAGAATACAAGCAGGGGGAGCAGTAGAGGGAGAGGAAGAAGCAGGCTTCCCGCTGAGCAAGGAGCCTGACACGGGACTCGATCCCAGGACCCTGAGATCATGACCTGAGCTGAAGGCAGACGCTTAACCATCTGAGCCACCCAGGAGCCCCCTAGATTTTTAATTTTTTAATGCCTATGAATTAGTGAGCAGAATTTTAATGGGATGTTGGATTTGGCACAGAAGAAAAGCAGCTAGCCCATGCTTTCCAAGGTGGCACAGGGAGCTGGGGCAGACCTGGCCTGGGAATCAGGGGATGTGGTTCCAAATAATGACCTAGAGCAAGTCATCTACCACCTCTGGCCCAGAGCTCACCCATCTGTATTCAGAAGGCATCAGAAATGGCAAATATTCCTTAGACTCAAATTGCTTGATACCACAGACTCATAAAATTCCCTAATACAAACCCAAAGGAGGAGAACGGGAAGCCGAGATAAGCCAATTTTTAATTCTCCAAATAAAAACAAAAAGTATCAATTTTAAAAACACGGAGCAATCGAAATATTAGAAAAAAAGCAATGCTTTAATGTCATATAATTGAGTTCATGAAAAAATTACTAGTTTTTTTTCCATATATTAAGGATTGATGAAAATTTCTTCATGCATCAGGACCCAAATATGACTCCTAGTCTAGAGCATCTCCAAACGCCATTCGAATACTGCAGTTCTTTGACATTTCATAGTACTAGCAGATCTGAAAGATCTCTTTTTATTCTAAAATTCTGTGGAATTCTAGAGTTTGAGATGCTGCAAACCCATATTTATAGTGTTTTAAAAATGGATTTCCTTAACTGAATGGTCTGTTTACAGAAGGTTGATACCATCAGCTTTAAATGGGAAGTTCACTTCGTATTTTTACCACTTTAGTCAAATGATTAACTCGATAAAGCAACTTAAAAGTCTTCAGTACATTTGCACTGCATGTACTTGGCTATTATGCCCCAAAGTTTTTGTTCTTATGAAAATGTGCTTGACACAAATATATTTCTTAAGTTTACTTAATTTAGTTTTTTATTTTTCATGTGATATTTGTATGGAAACACAATATATTATCAAACTGTGAAATGTCACGTATTTTCTCAAAGTCAAAAAAGAAGATTACAAATGTTTGCCTTGCATTAAAGGTCCATATTCCCATGCTGTCCTCTGTAAAATAGGGAAAAAAGTACCATCCTCCCCTTTGCCTGAGGTAGCTGTGAGGCTCACATGAGATAGTCATCTGAAATATTTTTGTGATCTAAAGAGTTTTAAATTATCTTCATTATGCAAAAAATGCTTAAAATCATAGGTAACTTTGCTATCATTTGTTGAAAAGAATGTATGTCCCTATGATATTACAATAGTTTATAAATTTAACTGAATCAATTTTAAAATAACTCATCAACGGTTTTTGGAAGGACAAATGGGGATGTAGTTCTTTTATCCTTAAGTTGGTAAAAAATAACTTTGTTACACGAGAGGAATACTCTGAAGATCAAGTTTATAGGAGAATGTAGAATATTTCAAGAATAAGTAAATCAAATGAGTCAAAGTAAAATAGGATATAAATGAACCATACAATAGGCAAATGTAATAAAGGATTCATGCTACAAGGATTTACTAAATAACCATTCTAATAATCTAGCTATTTCTTAGTGCCTACCTTAAATAAAGATGTCCTAGAAACATGATGCAATCTAACTGGGAAGACTAAGTCTGTTTTGACTCTGCTTGAAAACTATAAGAAATAATAGTGTTTTTTGTTTGTTTTACTTTTGTAAAAAGAAAAAAAAATGACCTAAGATCACAGAATATCAGTACAGCAGAGATGGGTAAGAATCTTAGAAATTGTCCAGTTTGGAAGGCAAATATGGTCTATCCGAATGACTGGCAGTCCTGGTCCCAAATTGGTAGAGAAGGACAATGAAGATTCCTCTGAGCTTCTCAGAAGAGAGTCATGAACTTGTTTTTCATTTATATGGCATATGTGTTTGAATTTTTATAACATATCAGAGACTGTACTTGACACAATTCACCATGGCAAAGATGACAACAGCCCCTGCCCTCAGAGAGCAGGCAGATCATTACAGTGAAACAGGGCACTTACCACAGGAAGGGAAAGCATTGGTTAAAGGCACATGTCAGGAGGATCTAACCTAATCCAGAGCATCGAGTGACCCTCACTGAAGGACTTAACCTAAAATGTGATTTTTAGAAAGTTTTAGCTACAAAAGAGTTTGGTGGTAGGGTGTTCCAAGAAGCAGAGAAGAAGGCAATGCTAAGGCAGAGAGGAGCCTGGTCATGCAAGTGCTAAGTGCCATGCAGAAGGTCCACAGTAGAAAATAAGAGAGGGGTCGGGGCCACATACACATGGCCACGTGTAGCAGGAATGAAGAATGCTATTTAGTAAACAAGACATCTCTACGGTTACTCTTCTTTATTCTAGAGGAATAACACAATTCACCCCTGGAGCAATTGATTTTTTTTTTTTTTTAGAACCATGATGGATCTATTGCTTGAGAAAGGAGAGGAAATTCGGTGGTAGCCTGATGTGGGAAGGGAGGGGGAGCAAAGAAAGATGAATTGCCCTCTACAAGAGATGCAACTTCCAGCTTCCATGGACAGCCCAGACAAAAGCACGAGGAGGACAATTAAAACACAGATTAAGATAGCAAGAGGTGAGGAGAGTCTTCTACTAGAGAAAGAGACAGATAAGTGGGGAGTGAGGCCAAGTAACTTCTATGACAGCAAAACTAATGAGCAGTTTCAACGTATTCTAAGTACTATGTGGGAATCTCTAACTGCCACCCACCCCAGCTTCAGTAAACGTCAGTTATGACCTTGTATTCAAGTTCTTTGGAAGAAAATAAAAACAGAAGCAGCCCTCCAGAATGAAGCCTAATATTTAGGAAGTATTCAGCAATCCTATGAGGTGTGAGATAGAACCATCAGGAATTCAATGGGGAAAGGGAATAAGAAAAAAACCCTAACTATTCTCCCCACAGGAACTCTGAAATACAAGGAGAAAGATAGTTTTCTTGTGGAATGGGGGTTACAGCCATGCTGTTTAAATATTAAATTGACAGTATGATTCGAAAATGTTAGATGCCTTGGGACCCCCACATGCTGGCACTCATGTTTCCCATATTAAGGAGTTTGGAATAAATCCTAATGGAGATGTAAAGCCAAGGTAGAGATTTTCAGTAGATGAGAACATGCACATTCTGAGTAAATTATAGGCAGAATGGGCAGCATTGAGGAGAATGACTGGGGGTGGTAAAGCTAGCAGCCGGAAGACTTGTCTTAAAGTCATTGCAGTAATCCAAATAAAAGGTGACAGCAGCAAAATCTATGGGGGGGGGGCGGGGGGGCAGTAGCTGTAGAGATGTAAAATAGTGGCCAGATAACAGAGAAATAGGACCTTATGAATCTGTATCCATTGAAGAATCTAGAATGATACCCAGATCTGTTTTTAGGACAGCTGGGTAGATGCTGGTGCTGGAAACAGGAGGTAGAGCAGGTTGGGGAGGTACTAAGAAATTCCATTCTAAACATGTTGGGTTATGATGCCTACAAGATATTCAAGTGAGAGATCTACCAAGTGGCTAATTGGATACATAAAGCAGGAGTTTAGAAGATACGATGGTATTGAGAATAAAGATCTGAGAGTATCACCAGGTAGAAGCCAAAACAAGAACACACACACACACACACACACACCCAAACAAAAATAAGCCAAAGAACTTTATAAGATTAACTCAAAAGGGTATGTAGAATATGAAGGCAAAGGGGTCTTGAAGAAAAAACAAACAGAAACATAGAAAGAGTATCCAGAATAAGATACTGATTAAAAGGATCAAAGGAAAAGAAGAAAACAAGAATGTAAATTCAAGGCAAAGGAATTGAAGAGTTTCCAAAGCAAGAAAGTGGTCTTCTCTGCCAAATGCAGCTAAGAGATCAAATGGCAAAAGGTATGAGGAATACACACGTACATTTTATTCCAAGAAGATGACTGACTACTTAGGTAAGAATAGTTTCTGTTAGTCTGATGGCTTCATGCAGGCATGGGTGGGAAAGTGGAGGAGAGTGACTCTAGAAAATTCTGCCAAGACGGTTGGCTGGAGAAGTCCTGAGAAGCACTGGCAGCAGCCAGGTTAGAAGGTGAACTGAGTACAGAAAGGCTTGAGCATGTGTAAGAGTTGAGGAGAAGGTTCTGGAAAGAGAAATGTTTATGGGTTAGACCCCTCCCTTCAGGGGTGAGGTCATGAGGAAACACTAACCTGAGAGGGGAGCCCAGAACAGAGCTTTCAGGACATCAGAGAAACAAGAACAGGCTGGAAATTGGCTGAATCCCTACTTTTTGGATGAACAGAAGAAACTACTTTCCCAGGGATAACCCATCAAGTAAAGCAGGACTTGGGCCCTTCACCCCCTTTAAATTTTTTTGTATGAAGAGCATATAAAGCATACATTAAAGGGAGCCCTTGTGGTACCACCACATTGCCAGTCCCTTAGAAACATCCATTAGGGCCTACCCTCTTCGTCGTCCATCTCCACCCCCACCTTTCTATTTCTCCCACTTGTCCTGTGTTACATTTGTTCTCCCCTTCTCACTTCTTTTAAGTTGGCTGTTTATCTCATTGTATTTTTTTTCTTCAGCTGGTTTAGAGGTTACATACTCCATTATAATTAGTTTAGTCATTTTCCTAAAAATTACATTTTGCATACCTAAATTACCAAAGGGTAAAATTAATCACTATGTGTACCACCCTCTCAGAGGTTCAAGAACCCTCCTGCCCTGTGTGCCATGAAAGGGGTGCCTTACAGAGCATTGCTGAATATCTTTTTACTTTTATTTGCACGACACCTTTTTCCATCCTTTTACTTTAAATCTACCTATATGATTATGTGGGCTTTTTAAAGATTTTATTTATTTATTTGAGAGAGAGGGAGAGAATGCATGTGTGAGAGAGAGCACAAGTGGGGGGAGGGGCAGAGAGAGAGGGAGAAGCAGACTCCCCACTGAGCAGGGAGCCCACTTGGGGCTCCATCCCAGGACCCTGGATCATGACCAGAGCCGAAGGCAGACACTTAATCCACGGAGCCACCCAGGCACCCCATATGGCTGTTTTAAGTGAATTTCTTGTAGACGTATAAAGTTGGGTCCTGTTTTTTATCCAATCTACCAATCTGTCTTTTAATCTGTATTTAGACCATTAATGTTTAAATTAAATATCGATTCATTAGGGCTTAAGTCTGCCCTTTTATTTGCTTTCTGCTTGTTTTGCTTTTCATTTCCATGTCTCCTTTTTCTTGCCTTCCAGTAGGTCACTGGAATATTTTGTTATTCTCATTTGATTTATTGTTTTTAAATATCACTTTGAATAGTATTTTTCACGGTTAGTCTAAGAATTACCATATATATATATACATATATATATATATACATATATATATGGTAATTATATATATAATTATATATGTATATATGTATATGTATATATGTATATATGTATATATGTATATATATGATATATATATGTATATATACATATATATATACACACACACACATATATAACCTATTAGAGCCTGTATATCTCTATATGGACATTCTCCCACTGAAGTAAAATATAGAAATCTTAGTTCTGTATAGGCCCCTTTACTCATTCTGCCTTTAAAATATAAATTACTGGGGCGTCTGGGTGGCTCAGTTGGTTAAGCGTCTGCCTTCGGCTCAGGTCATGATCCCAGGGTCTTGGGATCTAGTCCTGCATCCGGCTCCCTGCTCAGCGGGGAGTCTGCCTCTCCCTCTGCCCCTCCCCCAGGGATCATGTGCTCGCTCGCTCGCTCTCTCCCCCTCTCAAATAAATAAAATCTTTAAAAAAATAAAATATAAATGACTTATTTCTCTACATACACTGAGCCCCAGATCAGATGTTAGAATTTTTGCTTCAACCAAACATAATTTTTAAACATTCATGTACATATGTACAAAAGCCTATTATATTATCTCTAGGTTTACACATTTTATTGTTCTTCCTTCTTCTATAAACCAGCCTCCTTCTTCTGTCATTTTTCTCTTTGGAAAACTCCTTTTAGTCATTCTTCAAAGGTAGTTCTACTAACAACAAATTTTCTTAGGTTTCCTTCCTCTGAAAACATTTGCATTTTCCCTTCATTCCTGAAGGATATTTTTGCTGCCTATAAAATCCAGAATTGAAAGTTCTTTTCTTTCAGCACTTGAAATATTTTGTGTCACTTCCTCTGGCTTCCATGGTTTCAGATGAAAAATCTACTGCTGTTCAAACTGTTGTTCCCCTCTAGGTAATGCACTGTTTCTCTCTAGTCTCTTCACAACTAACTGTGGTGATCCTGTCTTTAAATAAAGTCACATTCTGAGTTATTGGCGACTAGGACTTCAACATTGGAATATGGGGCAGATACATTTCAACCCATAACATTTGCCATGTCAGCTCTTTGATACTTAAAGGTTTCCTTTAAAATATCTTAACCAAATTTTGTCATTATTTCCAATTGTATGTGTGGTTTGAATACCATTCTTTGCAAAATAAGCCTTGATTAGTGTTGAGTAATAATTAATTCAATCAGTCATTTAGAAACCAAAGGTCCTATATTATGCCAGGCAGTGGTACTAAAAAGACAAATTATACATAGTCCCAGCATCCAAGAATTTATAGCCCAATGCACGAGGGGGAAAGGCATATAGGTATATAGGCATAATGGAATTTGGAACAAGATCAGACTCGTAAGTGTAGGAAAAGAATGTGCTTTGGTGATTTGGAAAAGTGAGATTATTTCCATATTGAAGTGAATCAAGAAAAGCTATGTGGAGAGAGTAGCATGAGATCAAAATCTACAAGAATAGCTAGGATTTGAACACATAGAAATAAGAAAAAGGAACTCATAGTAAAAAAGATTCAACAAAGGCAAAGAGATGGGGAAATGTCTGATGTGCTCAAGTAACATAGGATTCTGTTTGCTACTTTTTTTTTCATAAATGCTAATTGTGCCATCCAACAAGTTTGAAAATTTTTTTCGGTGCAGAGATAAGGTGGTAGTTTATCAGCAAGAATGAGCCAGACTTTAGAATTAATCAGAACTCAGTCTGAATCCTGGCTCCCACACTCGATAGCTGTGTGCTCTTAACTTCTGGTCCGTTTCCTTATTACCTCCTTAACAGGTGATTTTAAGCCTATGAGGATTGAATGCAAAATACTCAGCATTCTACCTGTTATTTCCTCCATAGGAGGAAAAAAGGCACATAACCTATATAGCCTTAATGGTGACAGCCACAGGCAAGCCCCCAGTGCCTGACTGTGCCGTTCATGTGCTTCACCAAGTTTCCTGGTATATTGGCCGCCATCCACCCCTCCTCCCACCTGCCAAGCTTGTGTCCTGGCTCAGAGCTATCCACCTGGATGAAAGAATACCTGCTTCTCCTCAGCAAGGCACCTCCCTCTTGCCTAGAAGTGTACACATATAGAGGGGGCACTTTTATCTGATTCATATAACAGAGCAGTAAAGATTAGCCATATCTCTGGGCATAGGTTGAGTACATTGTAGGGCCAAATAGATTATGGTTTCTAACTGACTTCATAATAAAAGCTTTCATGACAAAGGCCAAGGTACCTAATGTCTTTTTCTGAATACCTGTGCATTCTATTTGCAACGTATTTTTTTTTCTAATTGAGAATATCATGAAATCTTGCCTTATATAATTTCTTTTTGCTTCAATATTAGAATCTGAGACAAAATGCAAGAAGCATAAGACAACTTTGAAAGCAAGCCTCGGCATTCTGTGGCTTCAGCAAGGAAAATGAAGAGAATAATAAAGTGTGCATAAATATGAATGGGGCAAAGACATGCAGTAGAGAGAGAAAAGTGTGATCATTACAACTGATTAAGTATCTAATTACAATTACCAATGCAATATGGGTTAGCTCCACCCAATATAAGGAAGTCCATGGTCAAAACTGTCGAATCACACCTGAAATGTTCAAGGGATGTAAGTGGGATAAAAATGTTAGCAGGAATTTTTACTCAAATTTAGAGGGATTACCCCCAAGTAGCCTTCCTCCCCATCTCTCCAGCCTGGCTTAATCTGTCCCCTTCTGAATCCTCAGGACAATGTCACAGAGTGGAGAAGAATTAAAATTACCTGGAGTCCAATCCTGATACCCACAAGCAGCACAACCACAAGCCAGGTCTTTGCTCTCAGCATCAATCACATCCTAGATTGGGCTGCCAGGAGGATTAAATGAGATAATGTAGGTCATCCCCTGAGTGGGAGTGCCTACCATAGTAGGATCTCTCAATAATTAGCAGCTATTAATATCCCCTGACATGTTTTACTAATTTCCCCACTCATCCCACCTGTTTGCACATCTGTGGTGATCTTAACCTCCTCTGCCATCTGGAGCCCACTGTTATTTCCAAAGCTATGTAAAAACGTGGTCAGAATCATGAGGACTGGGCCCCATTTTCAACTCTTGCTCTCGATCAACCACAAAGGACTGAAGACAACTGCTGATAACTGTTGTCTGTCTAGTTTTCAACAGTAACAGAGATCTACATGATAAACTAGAAAAGTCAGGAGATGTATCTCATGATCTACCCTGAAGTTTGCACTTCTAAGTTATCACTTCACGATGGGACTTAAAGGACAAATGCACCCCTATGATTTGAAAGCTAATATATTTTGAATTTACCTGATACAAAACTACAACAATTTTAATTTTTACTTTGAACTAGTTTCTCAGACCTGCAGTCTAAGACAACAATTTTTAAGATAAGCCAAGGTGGACAGTGGTGAAGACCACAGCTTTACGAGGACAGACCTATTTTGTTAAAATCCTGGATCCACTACGTACTCATAATACAGAATGAAAATTAGAATGCCAGCCTGCTAATACGGGTGGTTATGAGGATCAGATGAGATTCGGTGTGATTCGCTTAGTGCGGTGCCTGGCATGTTGTAAGAAGCCAGCAAGTAGTAATGATTGCTTCGCCAGCAAATATCACTAATACAATGATAGCATTCAGGTAAGTGGTGCTAAAGGCAGCCTTAAATAGGAATATTAACAAAAATAAAAAATACTGAGACAATGGTTAAAATACAAGCTCCAGGAGGGAGGGCTGTTTGTCTATTTTGTTCACTGTTTTACCTCCTGAACTAGAACAGTCTGTGACACAGAACAAGTGCTTAATAAATATTGGTTGAATTAACTAATAACAAGCTCTAGGAAATTACATTTCAACGGAGGACCCTTCAGCCCCGGGAAAACATTATGGTGTCCATTTTTCTCCTCCCTCTTCCCAGCATGCTCTCCGCCGAGGAATTGGTGAGTTTGGTCATGGTTGTGGAGTAAAAGCCAACACTGCAGCTTGAAGCTTTTCAAACATGAAAAAGAATTTCCTTTGCAGTAAAAGCTCTCCAGTCAAGAATCTCTTATGTTTCCTTAGTCACCCTAGTGGAAATGATTTTAGTCCTTTTGGATAGAAAGCAATGTGAGTGCCAAGAGCAAAGTACTCAGAGACAGGATGTTTGGTTCTGGTTTCGGGTCTGCCATTCACTAGCGGTGTGGCCTTGAGCTTCCCGCAGTAACCACTCACCAGTGTAACTCAAGGGCTTACATATAAGTCAGAAATAAGTTCAACAAGAAAGGGAAATAAAATTAGGAAACATTCTGGTAGGTTTCCTCCCTAGTAAATAGTATATAAGCTCTGATTTGTCTATATCACAAGATTCCTGAAAAAATCAAACAGCATTTGAAAATGATTAGTAGACAAAATATTTTTGTCTAGGAAAATAATTATAGTTATAGACAGTTTGCCATGAAGAATTTTTAAAACTGTTGAACAGAGATTAAAATACCTAGACAACCTGTAAAGAAGCAAAAAAAAAAAACTAATAAATTGAGAAAAAGTTTTTAAAATGTATTTCATTTCAGAATACTTTCTTAGGAATATCATTTCAAAATTAAGTTGTCACAGCAGCTAACTTTTTTTGTATTTGGGCCCCAAAACAATATGCAAAACGTCTTTCTGCTCATTTTTTAACCTGTAGTGAAGAAAAAAAATAATAGCGATGGGAGGGAAGAAGGAAGTCCATTTATTCTGACTCAGCTTCTTCTAGAAAAGAGATTATAAGCAGAGTCCATTCCTATTAATCTGTTTGTCTCTTTAAAAAATAAGTAAATAAATCACGGAGAGAGTTCAAAACATCTATTTTATCAAAAGAAAAAAACACCTGAAAAATATGCTGAATTCAAAAAAATAACATAAATATGCAGCAGATCAACAGAGTTGAGCTCTCCTCCACAGTCTATCTTCAGAGCACACAATGGCTTCTGCCTTCAAGGTTGCCTGGCCCAAGGGATGCAACAAAAGTATAACAAATGTTTCAGGATACTGAGATTTGCAATTTTGAAAGAAGGGCAGCCGGAAACAAAGCTTGGCTGGTGTCTGCAGCCTGTATCACGGAAAGACACCAATGCAGGAATTCCTGGGAGCTAATCCCCCAGGCCCCAGAACGTCCAGGGAGGCGAGGTTCGAGGACAGGCATCTGAGTGCAAGGGTTGTTTGGACTGTATCTAATAAAAGCATGTTCACCGAAATTCTCAACAGTGTATTTTTCCGGAGTAGTTGGGAATTGGAATACATTTGTGTGTGTGTTTTTCTGTATTTTCCAAATCTATAATCAGCCCTAAGTTTTGTAATAGAGAAATGGCAAATAAATGAGATTTCAAAAATGTATCCCAACGATATTGATGAGATTGGAGGATAAAGGGCTCCATTTTTCAATTTCAAAGACTTTCCATCTCTTTGGCCCACAAATTAATTTCTCGGAGCAACTGTTTACTAACTATACCCCTGCCCCTCCAGCTCCCATTCTAGCTCCTCAAAGAATTGATTAGGCTGCCTGGCTGTTTTTCCAGGAATTATTTAAGCATTATCTAAGTGTGTAGGCAACACTTTGCTGCCATCTGCTTCTAATGAAGATGATAATGATGAAGATCACAGCATTGTGGGTTAAGACTCCATAAAAATGCATATGTGTTTACAAAGCTGTGGATATTAATTTAGGTCACAGCTTTGGTCAGATGAGAGAAGTGTTGTAACATCATCGTTATGCTTCTTCCTGTAAAGATTTCTTTTTCCCTGCTAGATCTGCTGGAGGTTTGGATGCCAATGACTCTCCCTCTATTCCACAGGGTTTAACCCTTGAAGGTAATTTCCAAAAACTGACAGTCAATGGGAATCAATGTAACAGCTTTATTAGTCTTAGAAGTTGTAAGAACCACCCATGTAGGGTTTCTTAATAAAGTTGGTTTGGAAAATAGTACTCAAGCCTAAGGACAAATGGGATACCCGCCCCCCCACACACACACACACTTCAGCTAATGGGGAGAAGATTATCAGTACACTGAGAGGTCCTCCTTCTGCCTATGAGCATAGACCTACAATTCCTTCTATGACCTGGGCAGGCCACCTCTTGTCCCTAGAAGCACCTGAAAAGAATCAGAATAGGACATTCATGAAATCAGCATCACAGACATGCTGCATCTTAGGCCACAAATACATCATCTATTCTATGCCTCATCTCGTTGTGTGCCCAGCCATATCATCCAAATATTACCTAACAAGATATACAATGAGCAGTAGCATAAAAATGCCTCAAACTTGAATACGGACCTTCTGTTTATTGCATTCCAAGAAAGGAAGTAAAATAAGAAAATAAAATAATCTCTGCCTTGTCAATTAAACTTTAGAGAACTAACCCCAAAGTTCCTTGCTCCCTGTGTTAGGCAAAATATCCCGCACATACTCCCAACATGTCCACGTCCTAATCCCAGGAAGTTGTGCGTACGTTACCTTACATGGCAAAGAAGTACTCAAGTTACGGATAGAACTAAGGTTGGTGATCAGTTTACTTTAAAATGGAGAGATTATCCTGGATTATCTGGGTGGGTCCAATATAATAATAAGGGGCCATAAAAGGGGAAAAGGGAGGTGGAAGAGGAGGTCAGAACCAGAGAGGGCACAGCATGACAAGGACTCCACGTCCCGTTCCTGGCTTTGATGGTGGAAGGGGCCATGAGCCAAGGCATGTGGCCAGCCTCTTGAAGCTGCAACAGGTAAGGGACCAGACGCTCTCCTAGAACCTCAAGAAAGAAACACACACCTGCCAAGACCTTCATTTCAGCCCAGGGAAGTTAATTGATTACTTTAGTATTCATTTTGCACTGACAGAACTGTAAGATAACAAATCCGTGTTGTTTTAAGCCCCTGCATTTGTAATCTCTTACAAGATTCTAGAGACTAATAGGTCCCCTAATTGCCTATTCTATTCTCCCTCAGCCAGATCATCTCACTCAGAGGCAGTTTGGGTTCTTGGGAAGAAGTTGCATCCACAGCAACCCTCTGCTGGAATGGGTAGAGCTTCGAGCACCTCCAAAACAGAGGTAGTGCAGCTCCAAGGTTCTCGGGAGGGCTATTTTTCTAGCCAGTCAGAAGGACAAAGAATATCACAGCACCACACTCATGCCGACAAAATTGAGAGACCACACAACAAATCCCCCAGTCTCAGAGTGGCTAGCCTGCACAGAACTGTGTGTCTAGATCCTAGGAAAGATCTTGTATGGACAGGTTCATTGTGACCTTCCAATTTCTTGGAGGGAAAAAAATGCCATCACACAGCCTCCCCTTTCCTGGAACTAACCTAACTTCTTGAAAGACTTACGCAATCACAGTTAGACACCCGCTTTTAGGATCTGGCCCTCCGAAATTCCATCTCTTTTGAACCATAGGTGCTTGGCCTCAACACCGAACTGTGTAGACTCTGTCTAGTGCCATCATCGCTTGTGATGCTTGTAACAGGCACTTGTGATGTTTGTAACAGGCCTGGCCTTCTCTGCACTGCTAATGCACCCCCAGCAAGAGGCCAAGGAATACTTCATTCCTGTGTATTAGTGGCTACTCCTTCTACCTCTTGCTCTTGAGTTTCAAGGGGCTTGGGAAGCTTATCTCTTAGGGGATGTCTGCTGCTTCTCTACATTTATCTCAGTTTAACATTACCTTCAGCAAATTCA
The DNA here is from genome assembly GCF_964656455.1 of Halichoerus grypus. Taxonomy (NCBI): domain Eukaryota; kingdom Metazoa; phylum Chordata; class Mammalia; order Carnivora; family Phocidae; genus Halichoerus; species Halichoerus grypus. Next base: position 10,791,905 of record NC_135721.1, read on the forward strand.
TGAATTTCCCAATGCACGGGTACCTCTGGGGGCCGGAAAGAATCAGTATGCCCTTAGACTGAATGTTCTCCCTGCAAATCTTCCTCATCCCTCCACTTCTGAATTTTCCAGGCTTTGACTCACCTGTTCTATTTTCCTAGCAGCAAAATTTCTTTCTTTCCTCATTTTTCTATCACATAAGGGTAAGTCTCTGAGTGCTCTGGTTCCTTTCTCCCCCTCCTTCTCAGCGGGCCAAGTGAAGTTTAAAGAAATGATAACCTACTTTCTAAGTTGATTCTCTTTCTTCTAAACTGTGGAGCTAACCCTGTTTTGCTGGATCACTGTGCTCTCCTTCCTTTTTCTTTGCTCTCGGGCCAAGCACTCTTCCTTCTAGATTTTATCTTGTGCTGTCGCCTGCCTGAGAGGGTTGAATTCAGTCAGTTCTAGGCCTGCTGAAAATAAATGCAGCCCACCACCCAGGAGATCTCTCCCTGGCCGTCTATAGCAAATTCAGGCCTAATTTCAGTCATGTTGCCCTCTCCGGCTAAAACTCTGTTATCTGCCCTAAATCTCTCGACACCATCAATGTCCTTGCCATGCTCCCCTCACAGCATACATCATATCTGTCTGCATGAGATGCTGTGTTATCTTGAAAACTAAATAAATACGTTATGTTGTTATTCTCTTAGCAATCTGAACAGATACCATGTAACCCCCTCCCGTGCTGTCCCAGATTTTACAGTGGCTCCCATTTGCTTTTATGATTGACCCACCCCATTGCCATGCTGCTAAGAGGTTTCTCAATAATGCTGCAGTCTTGCTCTGGGAAACATTCTGGTCCACGCAGAATGTACAGCTTCATGGGGTGAAAATTTTAGGGAGAAATCCAGTCTCTGATGTGGCAACTATCAAATCACCCCTTCATGTTTTAGTTCTTCCTTTAGAAGCAGTTAGATCTGGGTGCGCGCCCTTATCCCATTCACATCTGCGTTCCCGGGGTCCTCAGCCTCTGGGTTAAGACAACGCCTTTCCTCTTCTTCTATCTCAATGGGCACATCTTCCTACAGTTTCTCCTTCACTTTTCTACTGCTCTTCCCTGACTTGACAATAAAAACTTGTTTTTTAAGAACGAATTCTACTCCAACAAAACTGAGCAAACTCCATTCCTAAAAACAGTCTGTAATGCTCTCTCCATTTCATAGGCTTTTGTCTCCATCCACCAAGATGACATGCTGCTGATAAAGGAAGAAATCGTACTCCTTTTTATCTGTTCATTGACTTAAAATGCACCATTTCTCAAACTGAGGGTTCTAGAGGGGAGGGTGGTGGGGGGATGGGTTAGCCTGGTGATGGGTATTAAGGAGGGCAAGTTCTGCATGGAGCACTGGGTGTTATACGCAAACAATGAATCATGGAACACTACATCAAAAACTAATGAGGTAGTGTATGGTGATTAACATAATAATAATAAAAAAAATAAAATAAAATGCACCATTTCTCTGTAATCGATCTCAGCATTGTCTCTAAAACCCATACCCGTGCTCAGGGCTTACAAAGAGAACAATCTAGAACCAACTTGACACCCTGTGGAGAGGAATGACTCCACAGCCCCTGGAAACTGAATGAAGCCAAGGCTTTCCCTGGAGGAAATCCAAAATGAAGCGGAGACAGAATTTGGGAGAGCCGATCTAGCACTCTCTGTCAAAGCCCCAGTGCTGACAATCTAAAGACCAAATAGCACATGTTAATGTTCTGGATGCACAATTCCACTTTTTTGTAACTTGAAGTCCCAGTAATATCACGTCAGCCTGTCACTGCAACGTCACACACTGTAAACTTCTCGGTCAAAGCCGGCATGTGTGCTCATGTGAGCAAGTACTCAGATACTCCAGAAGGTAGCCTTCCTTCTAAATGGCACAGAGTGTATGAGGAGATGTTTGATGCCCAAATCATACTATTGGCCCCTCTTACTCTCTTCCTGTCTAGAAAGCCCGGGAATAGAAGTATCAAATGATAAATATAAACTGGAGGTTCCTACTTGTTGCTCTGGGCTGTAAAAGAGCCTCCTAGTCTATCCCCACCTAAGTGAAGCAACTGGCCCTCAGGCAGCTCCACCCTGGCTTACGTAGGTGGTCTTAGACTGAAGAGCTGGAGTAGGGGCCTTCCCACAATGAGAATAAAGCCAGTACAAAGGAGTTTAATTCATTAAAAAAAAAAAAAAAAAGCAAAGAACAACCCACGGACTCCTCAACCTGGAAGACACTGGGACAGCAATTGAATGCAGAGCTCAGGGGTCACGGTAGGGGCCAACAGGATGATCCGAACCCCCTTTCCCTTTCCCCAGCCCAAGCCAGGAAAAGCCAGCCCTGCTTCAGACAGGCCGGATCTCCTGGAGGATCATCACTTAGGCCATAGGAACGAAGAACAGCCACTGGAGGTGCCGGGCTCCCCGTCCTCAAGCACAGGCCCAAACTTGTGGAACCCCGTCTCGAAGCCAGGAGCTGGTTTTAGAGCTGAGAGTCTGCCTAACAGCCCACAGAACCCTCCAGCCCTGAGCAGAGCCCATCCTCCCCCACCCCTTCCTCTCTCCTTTTCTGCTGTATGAGGTTATTTTATTTAAAAACTCAACAGAAAAACAAAACTTACTGTTTCCTGAAGGCTGCCAGAGAAAGGAGTGGTTCTCCAAGAGGGTTTCCTGGTTGAGCAGCATCAACATCACCTGGGAACCTGCTAGAAGCTCAAGCTTATTTGCCCCAACCCAGACCCACCGAATCAGAAATTCTGGGGAGGGAGGAGTGGGGGAGAAGGAGGGCAACAGTCTTCAGTTTCCCACTCCCTCAAGTGGGTCTGCTGCACACCAAAATTTGAGAAGCCCTGGACTAAACAAGGTCATAACTGCACTGATCAGGCTAGCTACTTCTCCACAGGTGGAAAGGAGCAGACAAGCAGAGAAAGGAGCCCCCTCCAAGCCTTTCTCTTCATGGAGAGGGGAAGCTTCTATTGCACAGGGGATATCATAAATACCCTTTCCTCTTAGATGACTTTGCAGCAACATAAATTGATGAGAAATCGTCACTAAGAACTAATTCTGCATGACTGAACTGGTCTCACTGCTGTCTGGGCTCCCTGCTGTGATGAGAGTTATTTTCCTAACAACCAGGTCTAGTGCTCTACCCTAGTGCTCTCAAAGATGGTGGTCAGTTACCTAATTCCTGGGGGGTAAAGCCTAAACTACCTGGCTCAGAAAACAAGGCCAGTCACAAACTGGCCTCAAGCCATCTTTCCAACCTAATTTAAGCTTATATTCAGCTCTCTACATCAAATGGAGTAGCTTCGAATAAAGCAATGGAAGAAAGAACTTCCCTCCCGTACAGCTGTCTCCCGGATCAGGCGCCCCCAGGAAGCAGGTTAGCCACGCAAATGCTCAGCCACATCCCCAGAGACTCGGCTCCCAGAGCCCTGGAACAGGGCCTGGACATCTGCATTTGTCCAGGGCCTCCGGCGAGGCAGCTACTGGTGTGTGCAGATCACCTGAGAAATTCTGCCCCACGAGCCAGAGTGTGCGAGCTGCCTGGCAGGTGCCTGCGATTTAAGCAAGTGCCTATTAACTCCTCAGTGGTGCTGCCTTGATGGTTTCCATTCTCAGTTCCACTTTATAAACTCCTCTGACCTCCCTCCTCAAACCATTCTAACATCTCACAACATGCAAATAGTATGCATGTATGTATGTATGTATTTATTTATTTACGATTTTATTTATTTATATGACAGAGAGCGCACAAGGAGTGGAGAGGGGCAGAGGGAGAGGGAGAAGCAGGCTCCCCGCTGAGCACACAGCCCAACACAGGGCTCCATCCAGGACCCCGGGATCAGGACCTGAGCCCGAAGGCAGATGCTTCACTGACTGAGCCACCCAGGCGCCCCTATTTTGCACATTTAAAACACACCTTGAGAACAAATACGTTCACATCATTTTGACTAGGTGTCTAGTACTTAAATACCTGAAAACTTGAAAGGCAGGGACACCAGAACCACCGTAGTGCTGTACGTAAGGAACAGTCGGGAGGATTCCAGATGCATCGATAGATCTGCTCTCATTAATGTCTTCGTTCAGTCTCCTTTCCCAAGGAGGGTTTCCACATCTAACTTTAGATGGTTGTTGAAGGTTTCTGTGCCAAAGCACAGCCAAGATCACTTGTTCCCTTAATTTTGCCATTAACTTTTTTTTCTTCTCTGTAGAGTCTCAGAACAAATAGATTCTGTTTGCATGAATAATGCACCATGTTCCCGGGTACAAAGGAGAAGTCTAAGTCTGCACAGTTGCAAAAGGAAGCTTAACCAGGACCCATTTCCAGGGCTTTGCGTGCATCAAAGGTCTCAGAGCCCACTGGGGAGTTTTTATTTTTTAGTTCATCTTCTTTTGAAAGTCTTTCCTTTCCACTCCCAGCTATTTTAAATTCCACTTCATCAAACCGAGCATACACTTTTTGGTAATGGACTGGGAGTCAGAAGCCTGGATTCTCGTGCTAGGTTTGCTATCAGCTGCTGCATGACTTTGGGTAAAACATTTGACCCCTCTGAGACTCAGTTTTCCTATCAGCAAAATGGGCCACATGATGAGACAAGTGGGTGGCTCTCTAAGTCCCTTTGCTCTTAGTAGAGAAGGAGACTCTGAAACGCCACATCCACATCCAGGTTGCCTGAGACATTCTCTCATAATGAGGATGGGCTTACTCCGAGATATTTCACTACTTTGACAACAATTTCAGGTTGAGATATTGGCTGATGAACAATTTAATCGTTAAGGGAAAGCCGTGTCATGGAATCAGCTATTTAATAGCCTGAGCAAAGGTTTTGAAGGATTGCCATTTCACACGTTGTGTGGGAGTGGGGGAGTACACGGTCCTCTGCTTCTCTCATTCTCCTTCCAAGAGAGAAGATGGAGGCTTCTCCCTGAGCTGGGAACCGTGTTAGGTGGGATGAAAATGTGATCATGAATTAAAACACCCCAGAGTCAGTGGTCACTGACCAAGTGTATGAATATTTGACCCTCTGTTTCTGCTGTTAATGGCAGATTGGAAGACAATGTGCGGAAACCGTTTCGTTTTACTTTACCAGGCTCAACTAATGTAGGTAATTAAGATTCACTGCCTAATTAACTTCAAATGGCTATACAGAGAGTAACATAATTCTGTTACTTTCTAAATATCAAGGTTTATCCATACAGTAAAAACAAAATTATGTATAAACGAAGGCCTCACTATTTGTTCATGTTATATCATTAACGATGCGCCATCCTTTTAGGATTACACAATATTCCGCAGTGCCCTCTGTTTACAAAGAGCGGACAAGAGGGTCCCAGAGGTTAATGACTGCGGCAGACCTCACTGCTAGTTGGTGACAAAGATGGGTCTCAAAGAAGCTCTCATTGTAGATTAGTGCTCTTTCAAATTAGTCATTGAAAGGATTCATTTGTATTAAGAGAAATTATTTCCATTTTATCGTTCCTGGTTTATTGAGCAATTTGGGATCAAGGGCATTTTTGACATTGGGCAGTGGGGGGTAAGGACAAAGAAGAGGGAGATTCCTTGTTTTTCAGATTTACTCAAATGCAATTTATTTATGTCTCACAGCCTACCAACAAGTCACGCTAAACCCCAACCCCGTGCCTCATGAGCAGATGATATAAAGGCACACTTGAGAAATAAATTAAGTCAAAAATGTGTTGCCCAGAGTTTCCTGGGCTCTGAACAATTTGTAACAGGACAAGGCACAGTAAGGAATGCCCCTTCTGGAATGCTGAGGGATGCTTGGCCGGCCTCAGAGTGAAGTTCCAGAGCCCAGAGTGTGCGGAGGAGCTGCTCAGAGAGACTAGAAGTGCAAAGGGCAACGGAATCAAGTGCGAGCTGTGTCCTAGGGGTGCCCAGCCTCAAGCCAAAGAAACTCACTTCAGCCATGAACTGTGTGTGTGTGAAGGCTGTGCTCCAGCCAGTAATAGATACAAAGTCGAGAGGCTGAAAGCCAAGTAGATCCTCAGGAACGTGAGAAGTGTGAAAAAATCAAGTTCATCACTAGGCCCATGACTAGAATATACAAGGTTTATTTACGACCTCCTGGTCTTTGGGGTTCACCACATGAATGAATGGATAAATGGATGATGGCAGATTGTGAGAATAGTGTTCCTTTTTTTTTTCTTTTTCATGAGGGTATGACAAATTATGTCACAATATTGGTAGGAACAGGAATCACTGTGGAACCCATGGGGTGACCTACTCAGAAGGGAGATCATTATATTCATTCTCTTGAGAAAGAATATCTGATGGGACCCTTTGGGCTTTAACATTTGAGAAAGAAAAGCCCATCCCCAGGAAGGGAAAGTAGGGGAAAGATTTGGGTTCCTGGAATACAGATGCCTGAACACGTCTTAGTTGCAACATTTGGAAGGTAGCTATGTTTAGAAACTATAAGTTAACTGATAGTGTTAAAAATGTTTGTATTCTGACCTGAGAGCACGATGGACCACTGTGCAACAGCACCCTGACCTGGGTCAGCCTTCCTTCCTGATAGCGCACACCTTCTATTGGAGACACCTGCTCACCACCCTCTTCACACCTTCCAGCAACCCTAACATCCCATGGGAAAAAGTGGTAGCATCACCACTGGCATGCCTCAACCCAAATCTCTGCTGAGTGACCTTTAAGTCAAATGTCCTTGCCAGTTTGGCTGTCACTTCTCCCCTAGGTACAACACCGTGGAGCAGGTAGCCCCACACTGAAGACTCGTTGTCGCAGAAAAGGATGATGTCCTAGATCTGCAGCTACTATAGGAGAGGACCTGGACCAGTTATTGTGCTTGGATACAACTCACCAAGGTCACCTCCTTCGCAGCCACCAATGGTTCTTTGCCAAGCGGAAATGAATCCCCTACTTCCCCTACCCTCCGCCAAGACTCACTACAGCGAGGAGAAAGACACTATATGAGGGGACCTACTACTTGTCAGAGCTTCTACTCATTGTTGACGGGAGGGGAGGGGGAGAGGTTGAACATTTGTATTCTAGAGAGAGAATGAGCCCAGTAGATGTGCTCCATTACCATGTAGGGGACATACCTGTTTCAGAATGAACAAATTAATTAATGGATGAATGGATTAATTATGTTTATAGGAGATTTGTCCTGCTTTAAAGGCACTATCAGGACACAGTGGCCTTTAGCCACTCCTTTTTCTGCAAGAAGTAACTTTAGTACTACCAGCTATTGTCTCTGCCTGAGCTACAACCTCAGAAGAGTTTGATCAGATGCCAGCCGCTTTGATCTGGGCCATTCCCTAGGGAGGCAGAAGGTCAGGCCTGCCGCCCACTGTCCCTGTGAGAGGCTCTCACAAGCCCATCTTGTATTACCAATGCTGGGACTCAGTGCTGAACGTCGACTTTGGCGACCATTTGGAAAGAGCATGTTGAATGGGGAACACATCCTGGCTGGCCAGCAAGAGACCCAGGTTCTAAAGCACAACCCCATTTCCTCCTCAACAGGAAGTGGAGGAGACTTGTCTTTTGAGTTTTCATTCTCAAACCTTAGCCCAGTGTAGGAGCTCAGCCAAGCAAAGAGGAGGGAAGAAAGAGCCAGGGATAGAGGGAAAGGCCTCCCTCATAAACTAACCATGCTGACCTCCAGGGAGAAAGCAGTGAAAATGTTTTGTGAACCACACACTGCCACATAAGTTTAAGAGTTCTGTAGCATAAGAGTTAGCCCCTCAATGCCACAATTTGAAGTTCAGTAAAAAAATCTGACAGTCTCTTCTGGAAGAATCCACACAGGATTTTCCTGTATGGAACAAGACCCAGATTAGATGGCCCATCCCCTGGCTCACAGTCCCCCTTCCTTGGAACATGAGGGGATGATTTCTTTGGTTTTACTGAGGAGTAAACATCCTGGTTGCACAGCATGCTCACAGATCCCCTGTTCCCACTGTGTCAGGAGTCAACAAAGCTGGTGGTGCAGGAATGAGATCCAGGAAGGGACTGTGCCCTGCTGGGAGGGGAAGGAAGGGAGGTGGGTGCTCCAGGAGGCCAGGGGTACCACGGCAGCTGCACTCACATCTTCAGTTATTCTTTAAAGAGAAACAGGTCTGTAACCATTTGTTAAGCTTTAGGCCTTGTTTCTTTTGACTCTAGACCTAGATAGGTCACTTAACTTCTCAAGAGACTTGGGCACAGTAATAGCACCCACCTTGCTTGCCAGCTTATTGAGAAGGGCCTGAGAATGGTAACAGCCACGTGCCAAGCGTTTGGCAATTGCTTGTGCTCATAACTCTGTCCAGGGGTGCCCAGGTCAAACGCTTCAATCAAAATCCAGTAATTGTCAGGGGGCAGGTGTTGGTCAAGAGCGAGGTATGTTCACAAGCAGTATCTCATTTAATCACACACAATCAGTAGATGGGCATGGAACAGGCTGCCATCACCACAGAGGCTTATAAAAAGGCCTCAGCCTTGGCCGCCAAGCATGGAAGCTACAGGCCTGGAGTTCTTAGGCAGAGGAATTTAAAATGCTCCTCCTGATCTTTGATGAAAGCTCAAAGCTCAAAGAGCCTCTATTTAAAAATGTCCTTCAGGTTTTGCCCAACTGAGTGGAAAAAAAAAAAAAAAAAAAAAAAAATATATATATATATATATATATATATATCCAATTCAAAATCCTGGAAATATCTGGGGATGTCAGAATCTAGTATTTTTGCTGAAAACCAAGTAATGAGGGACCAGGTCTCTAAGGTAGGTTTGCTGAAGTCTATGAAGGCCAGGCTCACAGGAGCGGTGCCCAGTGAGGATTCTCTCCCCTCCCTGGAGGGAGTCAGAGACAGCCTTGGGGAGTTTGGGAAAGGGGAAGGCCCCACGGCAGGGACTCATCCCTAACCCTCACTTTATTCCTCACAGACCTCTCTAGTGAAGATCTCCACTGCCCTGAAGGGAGAAGAGGTTTTCTTTCCATGTTTTGTAGACTTGCTTGACTCGTGGAGAGCCGACACAGGGGATACCATTCTCCTGCCTGCCAACACGGCTGGATGAGCACAAATTATCACAGGCTTTAATTTCATTTAATTGGAGGAAGATTATTGCCAATAATGTATATGAAAGTGCTTTGTAACAAACAAAAGTAAAGATTATACAAATGTATAAGGAATGATAGTGATCATGGTCACAAAGATAAATTTTATGCAGCAAAGGAAAACAAAACCTAAATTTTAACAGAAGAATAGTTAAATAAACAATGGCTTATCTATATGATAGAAGGCTGGATGGCCACTAGAAGTCATTTTATGAAAAACTTTTTATGATGAAAGGAAATGTGATTACTGCTACGTGGGAATCATACATGGTATGCCTGCAGGTAAGCTAGATGGATGGATGGACAGGGGGATAGATGGAGAAAGACAGTGAGAGGGAAGAAAATTATAGCAATCTATAAATAGGATTTACCTCCGAGTGGCTGTGCCATGCTTGAATTTTATTTTCTCTTTCATTTTTGTTTCTTTAGTTTTACCCTGCCTTGTTCTAAAAACAATTTAAAGTTGTTTACAACACACATACAAGATAAAATTAAATTTGGAAAAACGTAAGCAAGTGAGGAATAAATATGAGAAAGATAAGATGTAGCCAGCGGGGTGGCTGGTAGGTAGAAGGCATTCCATGAAGCCCCACACATTCGATAGAGATCGACTGCAAATTCACCCCTAAGCTTTCTGGGCACCAACTGGTGGGGGTGGTGGGAAAGAGACACAGGAAAACATTTAACCCATGAGCACGGGATGAAGCATGAACAGGAAAATAAAGCAAAATGATTCTGCTTAAGTAAACAGGAAAGAAAGTTCTCCCATGGTTCTCTGCTCCAGGGGAGTGTGGAAGGTGGTGAGCAGTGGGGCAATGTGTGTTGCCTGCCGTGACCCAGTGAATCACCTGTAGATGCTCCCAGTAGCCTCTGTGTAAGCTGAGGACTGGGGAGCCAAACCACAAGAAAGAGTAAGAGCCGCCATGTAGGGATGGTTCCTAGTCCCAGGCTCGGCGCTAAGTGGTGGTCACACTGTCTCATCTGATCTTCGCATATCCCCTATAAGGTATCCTGGAAACCAGTTAAGAGAATAGCTCAAATTCAGTTAGCCAGCAAATGGCAGGGCCAGGGCTCTCTCCACGTGCCTGACATGTTTCACCAGGAGGTTCTATTGCTTCCCAAGCCAGGGGAAAAAACAGTGCTCCATACAGGCCAGTGGCCCAATGCCAGAATTCAGTTCAGAGAAAACAGCTCTGGGGGAGATCATTTTTTTCATTGTAGTTTTCAGTATTTCCGAGCTTTGGCCAATGATGATGTTGACTTTCACATTATCCACCATTTTGGATTCCCTGCACTGCCCTCAAGACCACCTCGCTCACACTACTTTCAGTTGACTTGAAGAGTTCTTGAGGCATCTCCATGGGGTGGGGGCTGAGTTGGTTAAGCATCTGACTCCTGGTTTTGGCACAGGTCATGATCTCAGGGGTCATGAGATGGAGTCCCCACACCAGATTCCACGCTGAGTGCAGAGTCTGCTTAAGATTTTTCTCCCTTCCTCTCCCTCTGCCCCTGCCCCTCCGCTGTGTGATCGTGCTCTCTCTCTCAAATAAATAAATAAATCTTTAGAAAAAAAACACACAGTTCTTGAGGCACCTCTTTCTTCCCACCAGATGAGGAACCTCCCCAAGGATGCAGAGAATGGTCTTGGTTTATAAATAAGCTCATCCTTATCCTGCAGCTTCCATAGCTCAAATGAAAAGCCCATCACTGAGCTATTTCTATGACGTGGGTTCTCAACATGATCTTCAAGCCACTGTGAACACCTTCCTGAGCTTCTCCTATGCAGCCCCTGTCTGTCTCACCTATTTCCTTGAATCTGCATCACATCCCTTTGGTGGATGTTCTATTCCACCCAACATGCAGGGGAGGATACTCGATACCCAGGAATTTTAAATGATATTAAACTGATCAAAACAATATTTACTGAAACTGGTAATGTCAATTGGAAATAAGTGCCCTCACACACTCATATTTGGAGTATAAGTAAGAATAACCTTCATTGTTAAAAAAAAAAAAAACTTCATTCTTGAAGATGGTTTTACAAAGCACGCCAACAGCATTCTGAGCCTTTGACCCAGAAATTCCACTAGAGTAGATTATTTTAAGGAGACAAGTATAAATGAGGGCAAAATTTAGCTACTAGGATGTTTCCTAGTACTGTTTACAATAGGGCAAGACTGGAAACCAAATGTCCAAAAATAAGAGTTTGTTTAAATAAATTGAGATCCATCCTTATAATGAAATAGCATGCATTCATGTAAAAGTTGCATTATATTATAAACTGTATTTATTTACTTCAAAATTATTTTTGTTTCTAATGTATTTAAAATGAGAAAATTGGGTTGTAAAACAATTTGCACAACATGATCTCATTTCTTAAATAAACAGTGTAATATGTATTTGTAAGAAAAATATAGAAGGATATAAGGATATACCCTAAAATGTTAATAGTAGTTATTCTAAGACTAAGGTATTACCAGTAGCTTTTAACTTCTTTTTGAATATATGTGTGTTTAAAAACATATCTATAGTGAAGATATATTACTCTATGAAAAAGAAAAAGGAATTTAAAAACAAAACAGGCAAAACATACCAGTCTCAGTTTTGCATTTCTGTCCATATCCAAGATATGGATAAAAAGGCTGATAAGCCAGGTCAGAACATTCTCCCGTGTCTGTCTGTGCCATTGCCATGGGCAGGGCTAAAGATTTAAAACTCCTTCACGTCAGGTGGGGGTTGATGGAAGACATCCAGGTAAGTATGGAGCTGTCCCTTGAGGCATGCCAAGCTAGGAGTGTCTGTAAAAGTAACCCAAACCTTTTTCTCTCTACTGCTTTGAAGCTCAAATTTAAAGCCATGGCTACTCAGGGAGATGGAAGCCAACCTAATTTTTATAGTGTTTGTAAAAAAAGTTCCTTTCACCCAAGCCTTCCCCATTTTTGATTTCACAAGAGCACACCTGCCTCACTGGTCCCAGCAGCAGCTTATTATAGCTTCCATGCAAGCAGAGAGCACTTGGCAATCAAAGATAATTCTGCTCCCACGTGAATAAATACAGTTCGGACTTGTCTATCACTAAAAGGCCTCAAAAAGACTGGAAGACATAAATGGATATAACTTTAATTCTAAACTGTTTTTAAAAACGTTCTAGCACGTTTAATGGCAGAGCGAGCTAATGTATGTCAGTGCTGCATTTTCTTGAAAGCTGCTTCCATGTGTTACTGAATAAAAAGATGGATCCTGGCCTTTCATCGAAAATAGCATCCAATAAAGTGAATGTTTTCATTTGCCCCTTTCCCTATTTAGGGAAACTTTCAGTCGCTAACAAAAATTTAGTGAATAGCTACTAGAAAACACAAATATCAACCTGTCCTATTGCCACTAGAAATTCCTTTGCCCTGTTTCACCTAGACAAGCTACCAAGTAAATTCTCAGCTTCCATGTAAAATGTCAAGGAGTTGCAAGGCTTAAAAATGTTAGAAAGCCACTGTCCAAAGGCCGGTGGGGATTCAAGATCCCTCATGCCTTAGCTTCAGCTTTCCTCTCTCCATATTTCCTGCTGCTTACTTGGGTGATGTTCATGTCTCAATATACACCTTGCTCTTCTTTCATTTCTCAATGGCTTTTCATATTATGCCCTCTCTACTGGAACCACCTTCCTATCCTCGACTAACCTAGGAAGTGCTGACACACCCACTCAGACTTCTTTCACTTTGTGAAGCATTCAATGAGCATAGCCCTTTCCACCTTCCCCAGTAAGGTCAACCAATCCATTGTCTACACTACACAGAATCCTGTTAGAGAGAATCCTGTTATTACATGAGTCATACTCGAGCTGAATAATTTGTCACATTTTGATTCCAGAATTAGCACAGTGCTCTTCTCAAACATAAGGACTCATAAAACTTAGTTGACCTGGATGAAGAGTATGTCAGGTCATCAGAACTAGTGAAGGAAAAGGGAAAGGGGAAGTAGGGGGAGAAAGGGAAGATGGAGAGAGTGGGAGAAGTGGGACAGGAGAAAGAGGGGAGTGTCAGGTGAAATGCTCAAGTGTGATGGTTTCTGGATCTTAGACTCTGATTGTTGTGGCCAAAATTTCCCTCTTGTATTACATCTGTTGTCTAACTGATATCAAAAATAGATGAGCAAATAGGACAGTAATATGAAAATTGTGTGTTTCTAGGAGAAAGTTCAGCGTTGGGGGATCTGTAGGCTGATATTGGGACAGCAACACACTCTTAAAAGTACGGTGAAAAGAGCGTTTGAGAAAGTATCATTAGATATCTAAATATCTTTCACATATTTTTGTCCACTTGGCCTCCAAAATACTCTATGACAACAATTTTTTCGTTTTGTTTTTAGAGAGAGAGAGTGAGAGAGCATGAGCTTGGGTAGGGAGGGTCGGAGGGAGAGGGAAAGAGAGAATCTTAAGCAGACTCCATGCTCAGAGCCGCTCACTATGTGGGGCTAGATCTCACAACCCTGAGATTTTGACCTGAGTCGAAATCAAGACACTTAAATGACTGAGCCACCCAGGCGCACCCCTATGACAACATTTCTTTAAGCTTGTTCCATCGAATAAGTAGTGGGAGAGAAAGAGATCAAATGATTCCCTGCTCAAAAAAATTAGGAAGCATTAAGTTTAAAAAAAAAAAAAAAAAAGTTTTTCTGCAATCCTACCTAGGCTTTAAAAATTCTGTTACACATTTTGAATGTCTAAGAGTATGCAGAATTTCCCTAACTCAGTGGCCCAGAGAATCCCAATACATGCCCTGCGACTAGTGCTCCTTCAAATACATCTTAGAAAATCAAGTCCTGCCTACTAAGTAGGTAGAGATCATCCCTTCCCTGTTTATAAAGAAGGGCACTGATGCTAAAGATATGATATTCCCAAGGGCATATGGTGAGTAAGAGCAAGGATTTCAAAGCCATTGTTCATGGGATTACTCTTCGCCTTGTTCACGGGATTCCTCATTGCCTTGAATATAATGCAACTTAAATCTTGGAAATGTTTACTATGGCCTGAATCAAGTATCATACTTCAGGGTAAGGTGTGGGACTTTTAGACCCCCAAGGCTTTGTATCTAGAGTCCTTATCTAGAGTGTACCTACAGTGTACAACTGGTCCTGAAATGGGTCTAATATAACAGGGAGTTTTAAAGCCAGAGCCAAGTCCTCAGGCTGGGCTGCAAGACTAGACAATTACACACAGATGGAAAATGACATGTCCATGTGCTGACATGACCTCTCCCCACATAAGAGCTCTTGTCAAAATATACATTTTTATAGATTTAAATGGAAATGCACAGTAATTTCCTAGAAGCCAGATACTAGCATAGATGATATTATTGGAGTAACACACAAAGTAGATCTGAAAGAAGAAAGATACTCACACTGCAATTTAAATGAACTCCTTTTGGCCATCAGTATCACTGGAAATGGAGGCACCTGGGTGGCTCAGTCGGGTAATCGTCCGCCTTTGGCTCAGGTCATGATCCCAGGGTCCTGGGATGGAGTCCTGTGGGGAGTCTGCTTCTCCCTTTCCCTCTGCTCCTCCCCCAACTTGTGCTCACTCTCTCTCTCTCAAGTAAATAAATAAAATCTTAAAAAATATGTATCATTGGAAATGAAATCATCTGCTTATAATATTCCTCATATAACAGTAATTCCATAAAACCAAAATTACTTGAAAGTATAACCACCTTTTTAGCATTATGCATACTTTTTCACCACCAAATCACTATAGATTCATATGATCTGTTTTCCAAGTTCTTCAAGGCCATCCAAGCATTATCACTGTCAGAAACAGGCACTATTTCAGGAAAAGCACTTGAGCAGAGATCTGGAGACTTGGCTGTGTTGTCAACCACTTGTACAACCTTAGGCAAGGCATTTGCTCCCCTAAACACCGTTACTCTAATCCTGTGCTGTCCCCCACAGTAGCCATTAGCCTTTGGTGTCTATTAAGCACTTGAAATGCACCTGGCCTGGTTTGAAGTATGCTTTAAGTGTAAAACACATACAGAATTTCAGATATTTAACCTGAGAATAAGAGTATGAATATCTCATTAACAAATTTTATAGTGAATTCATATTGAAATGATACTATTCCAGATGTACTAGGTTGGTAAAAATATATTATTAATTTCACCTGTTTATTTTTACTTTATTGTGTTAATGTGGCTACTAGGAAATTTAAAAATTACATATGGGACTGGCTTTGTATTTCTATCAACAGCACTGGTCTAATGTGTCAAACGAAGTGGTGGTTTCAGATTACTTCAGAGTGGCCTTCTACTCCTAAACTTTTAAGATAAAACCTTTGAAGGAAGATAAACCTGGGGGGAGGGTTTGAGGCATAAACATGGACAGAAAGAACCACACAGGATGATGTTTCAGACAGGACTCTGAGTGCTAAAATCACACTGGCAACACGGGGTGTGGTGGAGGGGAATGCAAGAGGGCAAGGATGCTATGGAGGGGGGTGGGCAAAGGGACTTTGGGAACTTTGGGGAGGGGGGACTGCATCTACTTAACCCTGAAGTCTAACTCAACTTGGGCTTAGCTTTGGATGCATGAAGTTTTGTTCAATCATGACTCCTAGTTAGAATAGCCTCAAAGTTTCTGAAATAGATTCCGCCACACAGAGCAGAATAAAAGATAATGATGCAGATTTTCTGTATTAGGACTGCACTATAAAGTTTTACTAAGTTAGAGATGTTCTGGATAATGGATAAGCCTGGGGCAAGGGGGAAGCGTTATACTCACCAATACGGAATTTTTTGAAGAATAACTGTGGTTTTACAAATTGATTTATTGAGGAATGTATTGGGGTAAGAAGTGGGAATCTCCAATGTAAATCTCATGTCATTAAGAGAACCAAAGAAAAGACACTTCAGCTATCATTTAATCCAACCCCTTCATTTTGGGGATCGGCACACTGAGGCTCAGATTGGGAAAGGGAAATTGTCTTTCTTCACAAAATGATGCTAACCATCTGTGGCAAAGTTGAGCAGGATTATAATTCAGAAGTGGGTGTTATAAAGGAATCAGAAAAATAGGAAAGACTGTTTTCCTTCCAGAAGTTTTTAGTAGCTGAATTTTTCTTCCTTTGTTTCCTTTGGATGTTTTAAAATAACCAAATAGGTGGTTTTGGTGCCCCATCTTTTCCTACTGAAAAACAAAGCAGGGAAGACATTTAAATCTTTCTAAAGTGGAGATTAGTAACATCTCTGTCACTGAATCCAGTAAGGAGTTCAGCGCTATATAAAGAGTGTTATATGTCGTTTGTTTTTTGAGAGATTTCCAGTTAGCTGCATAGTAACTGGCTGTAAAATCTTGACACCTCCACCCAAAGTTATTTACTTGTTGGTTGATTGGGTGTTTGTTTCTGCCCAACTGTCTAATAATGGTTTTGAGGTAGTAACATTGGCTTTCCACTTCCGGTAAATTGGGTAATACATTGTGAAAACTTTTGCCTCTGAGGAAGAGGGAGATCTTCAAAGCACAGCAATTATTTCCCCAAAAACCATCAGAAAAACAAAATAAATTAAAACAAACAAATGCACATTTCAAAGAATCAGAGAAGCCATGAAAAATAAGACTCTAAAACTCCAGAGAAGGAAACTCCTGCAGAGGTGTACTGAGGATTTCTGGCTTTTCAGGAGGCACTTGCCAATCATGGGTGAAGTCTGAGAACCGGGTCTTGGCTGAGAGACAGAACCCAGTAGAGTTATCTCCATGCAAAAGACTGCATTGGCAAAAGTGGGTATCACATGGTCTCAAAGAGTCAGTTTTCACCATCAAGAGATATACTAACATCCGAAGGAGCACAGAGCAGGAGGCTGAAGTGTGAAGTGGATTCTTCCAGAGAGCAGAGGCTTCCAGGGTGAAGGAAACAAAAACCACTGGGAGAAGAGCCATGAGAACGACACATGGGAATTGAAAGCTCTCAAAGAGGGGGCAGGTCACAGAGGTATCCACCATTTTTCCAAGGGGCACTGGCCTCTCCGGGAAAAGATGGAGCTGAGGAACCAGGCCAAGCCCTCAGCAAGAGGCTGCTGCTGGGATACAAAGAAACCTTTATATCCCTTGAGGAGCAACTCCCAATTTCCCCACTCCCCAGCCACTGGTAACCACCATTCCACTCTCTGCTTCTATGAACTTGACTATCTTAGATACCTAATGTAAGTGCAGTCATGTGGCATCTGTCCTTCTGTGACTGGCTTAGTTCACTTAGTGTAATGTCCTCAAGATCCACCCATGTTGTCTCAAATGGTAGGATTTCCTTCTTTTTTTAAGGCTGAATAATATTCTATTGTATATATATGCCACATTTTATTTCTCTATTCTTTGGTCAATAGATAAGTTCTAGAGAGCTTCTCTACAGCATAGTGCCCTAGTTAACAATACTGTATTGTGCACTTAAAATTTTGTTAAGAGGATAGATCTCATATTAAATGTTCTTACCATAATTAAAACCAGAAAAAAGTTAATGAAAGGAAGGAAGAAAAAAGGAAAAGTAAAGTTCTTGAAACAATTCCTAGCACATAGTAAGCACCAGGAAACATTAACATTTATAATTCATCTCCTACCCCAAAAAGGAAGAAAACAGCAAAGGTTCTCAGAGTTGCTTGGGAAGCAAATAACAAAATAAGAGACTTGAAGGACCTAAAAAATGAAGCTGGTCTCTGCCTGAAGCCATAGCCCCCCAGTGGGGTAAACCCCAAACCTCTCACCATGGTCCTTGCTTTTCTAAGTCTTCTAATCTCTTTATTTTGGAGATTCTCTTGGCCCTTCTGTTCACACTCCCAAAGATGTCCCATCTCTGAAACTCAAGGAACAAAGAACAATCAGCCATTCTCTCATACTTAATCTGTCAAAATTATCATTTTGGGTTAATAGCTGCTGTCCTTCTGTCACTAATTACATAGACAAAATGATGTATTTAAGAAATAACCCATAGTCTCATGATCACCAAAGATCAAATTTCCCCTAGGACAGGCGCAGGTCATGGAGCTGGAGCAGAGAATGAAGGCATGTGTTGGGGGAGATCAGAAGAGGAAAGGAGAAAAGATAAGTCTGGAGCCAATGCTCTGGAGGCCTCATCACATGCCCCCCTAATTTGTACGAAGTGTGTGCTGTCTCATAATTGTTAATCTCTCTTAGGTCTATGTCTCATTCCTCATCTCCAGGTCAATTGTGAACTTCTCAAAGATGAGGTCTTGAACATCTCACAGCAACTAGCCCTGCTGTGAAGACAGGAAAAGGTCACAGAAAGAGAACGAACATTATTAAAAAGGTAGCTGAAGGAAGGAAGGGAGAAGGGGCAAGAATCAAAAACAGAACAATACAAAAATATATTGAGGCATTCTCTTATCAATGAGCATCAGTCAAGGCTGGTTCTGGTGTGTCCACCTCATAGACAGCCTCCCTGGGTCTGGCCTTGAGTTCTCCTTTGACGGCTGCTCAAAAATTAGCTAAAAGTCACTTCATTGAGTACGAGTCAGTTCCTAGTTCCACGCTCTCTGCAGTGTTTTTGTTTAGGGGCAACAACTGGCCCCCCACCCTTGTGGAGAGGCAGTAAGACCCCTGGGAAGATTGCTACACCTGAACAAGAAAAGAAATGGAAAGGACCAATTTGATATAAAATATAAAGTTCTTATTTATTCATATGCATTTGTTGTTTCTCATTCTCCTTGTGTATTTATTACATTGTCTCCTAAACTAATTACCTAATTACAGAGGGTGAAAGCATTTAAAGGATTACAGAGAGATTCCTCACATGCACTATGGAGGTAGAGATGTTTATTAATTGCTCCATCGAAAAATGTTCCAACCCTTTCACAGCCACTGAATTATTCATTAATCTGCCCCTTCCACCCATGTGTTTAACCAGCATTAATCCCTCCAAGGTACCACTAAATACCCCTGGCCATTTATACTAAGCCCTTTAATTAATCACATTAGTGGTCATGTGTTGACCCTCTCTTCTCTCCCACACGCCATTCACACAGTTTCCTGGGGGAAGAACCAACTAAAACACACACTTCTAGCAATGGCTGCGAGACACTCTGCAACCAATTTTTCCTTTAAATTGGAGTCACCAACATTTCAGACAAGAGAGGTCAAAACGTGGCTCTTTTTATTTTAACCTACAGATATGGCTGACATTTTTATTCTGCTCTTTGTAGAGGAAGACAACAAGAGGTAGACACAAGGAAGAACCTCCTGCTCAAAACTATCGGTTCCACAAATCAGAGATCCGTGGAAATCAGCACTCCCTTCTCCTTCAGGACCAGTGCCCTCGGGAGATGTGTTGGTCGATGTGCTAGTATTTCCCGCGGTATAGACTGCAAGAAAAACAACTCCCAAAACTCCGTGCTGGCCCAGAAAGGTTGATGTATCCACTCATGCAGATTCTAGTGCGGGTCTGAGTGACACTCTTGTGTCACCCAACAGCGCAATCTGTGTCACCCGTGTGACTCCGTCATCTCGGCACAAAGCCTCCTACCTGAGAAGGAAAGAGAAATGCAGGCTGGGGAATTGCAAGTGCGCTTTCCACAGTGTCAGCCTGGGGTGACAGATGTCACTTCCAAAACTAGTTGTCTAATCCTATTCAACTGCAAGGAGACAAAGACATACAGTCTCTTAGGTGTCCAGAAGAGAAAGGGAAGCAGATAATGATAAATAAGACTATTAATGTCTTGTCATCAAAGAAGATTAAGTGCACTCTTCTTTACTTCAACTACGTAATGGTTATTGGTAATAATACCTTACTCTGATAGGATGAATGCTAATTTCCAAAGAATTTTCTATTGACTTCTCTCATGTGTTTTTACTCTATCTTGTTTGATCTCTACTATATTCTATCATGTTTTCTTGTATCATGTCACTCAGAGAAAAAACCCCATGTGAGTAGGACCTTAGCTGGGAAGTGCCTCAACTCCACCACATGTGTATTTCCATTATGTCAGTTTCTCACAGGGCTTCTCAATCTGGATGCCATGATTCAGAGATTACAAGGGCCTTCTATGGCAATGTGTGTGTCATTTTTCCTATGAAGAGGGCCCGTACTTTGCAGCAGGTTCTCAAAGATTTCCCTCTACTGGTCTATCAAGTCCTCGGAGGCTGAGACTGCCCGAATGATCTTTTGATCTTCCAGAGCATCTATCAAATGCCTGGCACAGCCAAGTGGACAGAATAGATTGCTGATGAAGGAATTTTAGAAAAGAAGTTGGGAGGGAATAGTGGTCCTGCTAGAGAAAATGCACACATGGGGGTCAGCAATTGGAGGAATGGGATCTGGCCCACAGGTCCAGCAGGAGAGCATTAATGACTTAGAGGGAAGGAGCCAGGAAGCAGAATGGGGGCACAAACGGAGAGTGAGAATATCTAGAAGACAAACATTTGTGTGCTTTGCAAAGGGCTGGGAAAAATCACCTTGCCCACCCCTGGATAAGGAGGTTTTGCCACCACAGCTTACATTATATGGAGTTCCTGGTGAGAAGAGGTTTGGCTGTGGGCATCCAGACACATTAACTGAATTTTCTGGAACAAGGGATTGGTATATACACCAAAGGTTTTTAAATCAGTCCTGTGATTTATTTAGCATGTTGACTCACATATTAACTCTAAAGAAATCATCCCCTACAGTCTTATTGTGTGAAAGGTAGAACTGCCCTTTATGGGTAGGAAGATGAAAGGGTGAACCTCTAAGGCAGAAAGAATGCACGATGTACGCAGCAAACTACATTAAACATTTAAAGAAGAAATTATGTTAAAACAAAATACTACCCTACAAAAGGTAGAAACCCACAACTAATTACTAATACTACAATGTTTTGGGGAGGCTGAAATAGTTTTACTTTTTGCATTCTAAAAACGAGAAATTGGTTTATGCTGAAATCCCAGGAGTTTCTTTATAAAGCGACAGGGTTCAAGCAGGGTTTCAGGGGGTCATGGTGGACCCCAGTGGGTGTGCACACCACACCTCTTCCCACACATGCTAGCATTTCCCTGGCAGCTCAGCCTAAGCACTGGCCCTTCTGCTGGCACTTCCAGGGGGGAATAAATCACTCTGCTTGTATTGTAAAAATTGCATTTGAAATACCCTCCCAGCTTTGCTTTGTCCATTGACACCACATCCGCCCTTCAGGAGCCAGTTTAGAGATCCCAAGCCCCACAAACTTGCCAGCTGGGACCCACTGACCACGCTCTTTTATAACAGCAATGACAACTAAGGCAACAGCAACCATTTCCGAGGATGGGCCATGTGCCTATAAACACACCTTCAGACCTATGGATGAGAACACTGAAGCCTGACCCTTCGAAAACATTACGGTATACTGATCTGTTATCCGCGGTACCCACGTTACCCTTGGTGGGCTTCTAATCCCTTAAAAGGGGGGAGTCCCTCATTATCTCATCTTTGGTTTTACACCCAGTGGTGTCAGCCAAATAGCAAGGACCTGATAACGTCTGTTAAAGAGAGCGAGAGAAAGAATGAGACTCAGATAGAAACAAGCTGACCATACTGACAGCAGAGATCAGGGATAGGGTGGGAACTGTGGCCTGACCACAAAGCTACCTGTAAAGGTACTTCTTTGCACCCGTGAGCTCCTCCAGCCTGTGGGGTCTGATTGTGAAACGAGGGGTAGCGTTCCTGAGTAGCTTCAGTCAGCTGGGGACAACTATCCCAATAGAAACTAAATGCTTACTTTTTGCCACCTGTTTTACAAGCTTTGCAATGCCCCCATTTAATATATTTTTTAATGTGAAAACTGCAGAGTAATTATGGACACAGAAAGGTGCATAAAAGAGTAAATGTTCAAGAAATTCTCAGAAAGTGATCTGTCACATACATGCCGCCCACATGAAAATGTAAGGAACACTCTCAGAACCAGAACCAGAGAGAAGCATGTCCCTTTCCTCCCTCCTACCCTGTAGAAATCACTGTGCTATCATTACAATAATAATATTCTTGTTTTGCTTTCAGTTTTACCTTCTATCCCATGCATTGTCTCATCTAATTATAAAAGTTCCTTAACTGGTAGGGGGTGCAATGACCAGCCCAATCAAGCCCATTTGACTCAGCTGGGGGGAAAAAACAGAAAAAGGAAAAAGTCTGTGGGAGGCCACCCGGCGTGCCCCTCCCCTGCCGGCATGTGATGTGCTAGCTTGAAGCTTCCTTAACACTGGAGGGTCCCTGATGCTGTCTTATATATGAGCAAACTCTTCATTTAAAAACCTGGTTAAATCAAGAGGTTGGACGGAGTCCAGAGATCACCTTGTCAAACCTCTAACATTTGAAAAAGCAGGAAACCCAGGCCCAGGGAGGGAACGGACTTGCTCAAGGTCGCACACCGTGCGTGATAAGGCCCAGGGGCCAGTAATGAGGGCAAGTGAAGAAAGCACCCGGCAGAGGTGAGGTCCTCATGGTTTTGCTTTCTGTTCTGAGCTGCCCAACCCAGTGGCCTCAGACGCCATTTTGATGAGGTTTTGGGAAACAAGCCAGCTACCTCGAGGGATTTAGACAAAGCGAAGCGGAATAGTTCCACTTTTTTCCGAGTCCAACTTTGAGGCCAGAGTTGAGTGATCCAGGCAAGGGGAGCTGGTCACTGTCCCCGCAGCTACACGAAGACCAGAGGCCACTGGCGTCATCATCAAGAATCCCTCACACTCGGGGCGCCTGGGTGGCTCAGTTGGTTAAGCGACTGCCTTCGGCTCAGGTCATGATCCTGGAGTCCTGGGATCGAGTCCCGCATCGGGCTCCCTGCTCAGCGGGGAGTCTGCTTCTCCCTCTGACCCTCCCCCTTCTCATGCTCTCTCTCTCTCTCTCTCTCATTCTCTCTCTCAAATAAATAAATAAAATCTTAAAAAAAAAAAAAAAAAAGAATCCCTCACACTCGCAGGACACTTTGTGGAGCCTTGTCCGGTTCATAGAATGCTCTCGCACGATACCTAACACACCCTCACGCGAGCCCCTGGGAAGGGGCAAGGCTGATCATTTTATTCCTAATTTTCAAGGAAGAAACTGAGTTTTTATCCAAGATCATAAGACTAGTGGAGCCAGGGTGACAGATTCCTATTGCATCCCGGCCCTCGGTGACAGGAGAGAAGAGAGCCTGAGAGAGGGTGACACATGCTTCATGATTTGCTCCAGGATCTTGTGACACTGAAAATCTCACAGTAGCCCCTCCTCCCCCATGGTTCTGCTTTCCGTGGTTTCAGTCAAGCGTGATCGGTTCACGCTGGTCCGATGCAGATGATTTATATGTCCCCAACATTGAAGGACCTCAGGGGATAATCTGATTTAAACACCTTTTTACCCATAAAAAATTTTTGGAATCATGAAAATCTGTAAAGTATGCCATTATTCTAAAACTGCTCAGCCTCTAATATGGCATCCCTATATATTTGAGTCAGTACAGTTGAGCTACAAGTAACTTTACAAATAACCTGGTGCATTTCTCTCATTCTGGGGGGGAGGGGGAGGAGAAACTGAGGCCAAAACAAAGGAATTAACCTTCTCCAGCTGACATGAGAAATTTATGGGAGAGCCAGGAGAAACCCCAAATCTCCTGAGCTCCATTTCCATGTTCACTCACCAACCTGCCGCAATCCCCTTGTCTTTCATCAGAGCACTCCCCCAGCTTACGTGTTCTGAAGCGATTTGTACTTAGCATTTTGTCAGGACTGATGAGTCTGTCTTGTTTATTGTAACATTACCTTGCCGGGACCATCTCCTTCAGTACCCTCCTGCCTGACACCTCCCCTCTCGGAGCCTGAGGTCCTCAACCCCAAAATGCAAATAACCCTTGTGGCCCCTAGCTCACACTGTTGTGAACAATAAGCAGATATGCAAGTGGGAGAGGCTAGTTACCAGTTTTTTTCTCAGATTTGCATTCTACGCCATCGGAGCAAGCACTAGACTCTCTGTGCCTCAGTTTTTCTATCTGTAAAGGGGAGATCCCAGTCTCCAGGATCTAGTCTGAAGCAATGCTAGAAAGACATGTGCAGGTATTAACATAACCTAATCTCTTGCAAATTAAATGCATTCTAATTACCGATGTTCTCATCAATTAATCGTTACTGTTCTGTCAAACTACATTTATTTATTCAACTCGCATTTATGTTGCACCTACTGTGTATGCAGCACAATGAGGAGAGGAAGTACAAGGAAGAAGCAGCAGACCCAGTCCCTGCTTCAAGAAGAAGACAGTTACCAGGCAAATTGACAGACATGGGAATAAAATAGAATGACTCCAAAAGGGTACACACAAGCATTCCAGGAAAGTCAAGAAAGTAATGTCTTGCTCTTAGATTAGTCCATTAAGGAGGAAGGCCGGGTTGTGTAAAGGGGGTGGTCAGGACAAGGGTCTTCCCTTACCCCCCAGAGCAGCTGGGAAACTGCAGTGGTTGGGGGACGGGGGTAAAAAAAAGAAAAAGAAAAAAACTATTTTAAAAACAATCATGATCACTGCAAACAGATGCACACATACCCACCATAGAACAAACAAATGCAGAGCCTGGTGAAGATGGAGAAGGAGGTGCCCCCTGCTGTGCACCATTTCCGCAGGCATCCAGTTGTGGGGGGCTATCTCTTGGTCCCCACTGCAAGGCTGTGTAATCTGGCTCCAGACTCCAGACTCCAGACTCCTGTCTCTCCCATTTACCACCAACACTTTCCCAAAGGTCTGCATCCATCCACAGGATGCCAACTGATGAATCCATGCCAACGTGGTCTCCTGAAAAGCTCCTGAAAACTACCGGTAACTTGCCCCCACCCCCCCCTCCGGCCCCATTCTGATTCAGTAGTTCTGAAGACCAGGAATGTGGGTTTTAAGGATGTTCTCTGATTGGTTCTCATAGGTACTCCTGGTTGACATCCATAAAAGAGTCAGAGCCTAGGTAATTCATTAACTGGAGAGCGGTCCCATAAAAAGGCGTATGCTGATGCAAAGCCACCCAGAGATGTCAGGGTTCCGAGAGCAGAAGAGATGCGCTGCCATCAGGCCGCTAGGGCTATAGGCCAGAGATGTCAGGGTTAACAGAGATGTCAGGGTTAACCCAAGGCTCCAGATTCTCACTGAAGGTCCAAGTTCCCCCGGTTAGCACCACAGAGTAGACAAAAGGAAGAAAACTAACTCTCCTAGTCCTTCTCCCTTCATTCCGGAAAGAGGGTTCAGTGGGAAAAAGAAAAAAAAAGAATATTCCAAAGCATAATAAGCATACACTTTCCATAATCAAAAGAGAATTTCTCTGCTGGGTGGTAACTATACTTTTGGGAACAATCACTTTGTAGTGTATACAGATGTTGAATTATAATGGCGTACACCTGAAACTTATATAATTAAAATAATTTTTAAAAGATCTTATTTATTTTATTTGAGAGAGAGAGAGTGCACATGAGCTGGGGAGAGGCAGACTGCCCCCTGAGCCCTATGTGGGACTCAATCCCAGGATCAGGACCTGAGCCGAAGACAAACGCTTAACCAACTGAGCCACTCAGGCGCCCCTAAAAAAAAGAATTTTTACATTGAAGTATAAGTATACTGTCTGTACTACATACACTTTGAGAAATATATAAATGTTTCCATTATGTCCAAAAATAAGGTTAATTTAAAAAATATTCTCTGGATTCTAGAAAAGAATGCATACTTCTATTTGGGAGGTGTAAAGTTTGATCTGGATGTTAACCTACATTTATACAAATAAAATCAATCTATAATTAAATAATATATAACATAAACATAAAAATATGTAAATATTAATAAGTATATATATTTAGAAATGCTACATGTCTTCTATTTTATTTACTAGATTTTTCATGGCCTTATTGATATAAATTAATATCTGCTTTCTACTAATTTTTTGGTGTATTTTCCCACATTTCATTACATATGTATTATGATACTTTATTTGTTGCATAATATTAGAGTTATAATCTCATTGTGTGTTCTCCTTGCTTCATTAACACCTTTTGTCTCATATTAAACTTTCTTTGAAATAAAAAAAAAAGAGAGAGAATTTAGTTTCAACAGGCAACTTGCTCTTAAAAACAAGAAAACATAGAATAGAAAGCGCCATGTTTCAAATTTTTTATTGAAACCAGCCCCGTGAATTAGTTGAGAGAGAGACCCCACTAGCATCTCAACTTGGGAGAAGCTGACCTGAGGATTTCATACAGAGCTACTGTCATCCAGATAGAAGTTCTCCTTTGCTTTTTTCTATCATGTACTACTACTTGTAATATTTCTAAAATCACTTTTGAGGTAATAAACTTGAAAAATCAAAGGCTCACAGATGCACAGGGTTTTTGTGACAAAATAAATAGCAGGGCGGGAGGAAATTGTTGGTGTCTCATTTTAGTTCAAACAGCTCATTCTCACGGAGGTCCTCAAGGGCAGAAGGCAATATATACACATTTCACATTGGTGGCATCACATCAAAACAGAGATATTAAGGGAAAATGCAGTAAAAGATTGTGTTGTGCACAAGTGGGAACAGGCGGGGCCAGGCTCACTAGTAGCAGAACAACACGTAACACTCTGGCTGAGGTCGGCATCCCTGTGTCCCTCCAATGTAATAATAACAACAATAACAATAATAATAATACAAGTGCATGCTTACTTCTACCAAAGAATGTTGATACTCAGAAGGACAAGTGTCATTCCCTTTCTCTCTTTTCCATCCATGAACGCAAAGGATGATTCAGTAGAACACGACTAAGAGAGATGCTCAATTTCTGGCCAATGAACACTGCCCATTTTCTGGCCTGAGAAAACAAATTCAGATATGCAGGACAAGGCATTAGTTGAAAGGAGGTAAATATTGAAGAAAAGAAAAGAAAACAAAACAAAACAAAAGAAAACAAAAGAAAAAAGAAAAGGAAGGAAGGAAGGAGGGGAGGGAGGAGGGTAGGATGGAAGGAAGGAAAGGAAGGAAAGGAAGGAAAGAAAAATGGGGAAAACAAAAGTGGATGGAGCTTTGACACTGGGTTTATCACTTTCCCATCTGAGAAAAATCTTTTTTCATCAAGTCATCAAAACTTTTCAATTCCATTCAAAAAATATTTATTAAGAACCAAGAGAAGCACAGTGTGAGATTTAAAAAAAAGGGGGGGGTGTGTGCCTGGGTGGCTCAGTTGGTTAAGTCTCTGCCTTTGGCTCAGGTCATGATCCCAGGGTCCTGGGATCGAGCCCTACATTGCGCTCCCTGCTCAGAGGGGAGCCTGCTTCTCCCTCTCCCTCCGCCTCCCATTCCACCTCCTTGTGCTCCCCCTGTCAAATTAATAAAAAAAAATTAATAAAAAAATTTTAAAAAGGATCCCTGATTTTGTTCCTGCACCATAAAAGACACCAAATACGAGTGGTCATATTAGTCAGGATAGACCACGCTTCGCCGTGTTAACAAATTATTCCCCAAATCTTTGTAGTTCACCACAAGTAAGCTTTTGCTGTTGTGGGTTTTGGTCACTCACATAAAATCTAATTGAAAGTCAGTTATTTCTCTTTGTCAGCTCTCATCCCTGGTTCCTCCTGTTTTCAACCGCACCAATTCAGAGCTCCTCCTTTGAAATGCAAGGACAGAATGGTGAAACCCGGGGAGTTCTCAACACTGCTCCCTGCCTGGGGCCAGCCAGAGGGGACACATCACATTAGCTCCCGTTCCCACGGGTGAGGACTAGGGCATGTGGGGTTAAAACTCTAACCGCAGGGAAGCTGAAGATAATCTCCCTGTGTCCCTAGGAAGAGAGAAGGCGATGAGAGAGACAGCATTGTATCTGCCCCAGAAAAACAAGGAAATGTATTGGAGAATCAGATAGAACAGAGGGCAGCTCCATTCTGAGTGGCTGGGAGTTTGTAGAGTAAGATTAGAGTCACCTTCAAGGATCGATTAGTGGGGAATACAGAGCACATGCAATGTGGAAGGAACATTGTGATCAAAACTCTAAAGGCAAGAAGTCATGCCATGTATTTGAAGAACAGTAAGGAAGCAAGCCCTGCTGAATGATTGTTAATAATGGCTCATATGTTGCAGAGCTCTGAGCTGTAGGACGAGGAGTAGAAATAGTTTTTCATAAAGCAACTTGTGGTCTGTGAAGCCATTCTGCCCAGGTAACCCCAAGCACAACTCAGATGTCCAATCCAGAGAGCGGAAGTCATCCAACTCTCCCCATGATCCCAATTATCCAGATAGTCACTAATTGATCTACTTCCTGTGGCTATCTCAAAGCCGCATGTTCCTCTACATCCCTGCTACCTCTGCCTTATGCCAGGCCCTCGGGATTGTTTACCCACTGCCATGGACTGAATGTCCGTGTCACCCCAGAATTCCTGTGGAAATCCTAATCCCCAGTGTGATGGTATTTGGAGATGGAGCCTGGGGGAGTTGATTCTCTCTCTTCCCCCCTGTGGACTGCACAGCAAGGAGGCAACTGTCTGAAGGACAGGAAGATTCTCACCAGGACCTGACCATGCTGGCCCCTTGATCTTGGACTTTGAGCCTCCAGAACTGTGAGATATAAATTTCTTGTGTTGAAGCCAGCCAGTCTATGACCTCTGTTATCGCGTCCTGAGGGGCTAAGACATCATCTCTGGCCACAGCCTGGTCAATGGTCACCTCACCTCTGACCCCTTTCCCCTTCAGTATAAACCTGATGATGTGGACCAGAATGGACTTCCATAACATTCCTAAAAATGGTATCACATAAGGGCCCCTTCCTGACCTGCTCATGTCTGTTTCACATTCTTCCAACACCAAACCACTTTGAGGTTTTCTGCAAACATCAGATTTGTCACAACTCTTGAGCATTTCCATATGCTGCTCCTATTAACTAAAAGGCCTCACTCCTTCCTGCTCAGAAAAATCATGTCCGTCCTACACAGCCTCTTCCTGATCCCTCCCTTGGTTAATAATTCCTTCCTCTGTGCTTTTACACGCTTCTAAAATCTTTTATTGCTTCTATTTGTTTGCATTCATTCATATCCTGGTCAGCTCTCCGAGTCCAGGGTGAGCACCACTGGGAACAGGAAATGTGCCTTCTTCACCTTGACTCCCCAGGCCCAAGCCCTAGATCTGGTTCAGAGCACAAGCTCAATAAATACTTTTAAGGGGCACCTGGGTGGCTCAGTCAGTTAAGCGTCCAACTCTTGATCTCGGCTCAGGTCATGATCTCAGGGTCGTGGGATTGAGCCTTGAGTTGGGCTCAGGGCTCCATGCTCAGCACAGAGTCTGCTTGAGATTCTTGCCCTCTCTCTGCCCCCCCCCCTCACTTGCACTCACTCTCTTTCTCTCTCTCTCAAATAAATAAATAAATCTTTAAAAAAAGTTTTTATTTTTTTAATTTTTTAAAGATTTATTTATTTATTTATTTGTGAGAGAGCGAGCACAAGCAGGGGGAGCGGCAGGCAGTGGGAGAGGGAGAAGCAGACTCCCCACTGAGCAAAGAGCCCAATGTGGGGCTCAATCCCAGCACCCTGGGATCATGACCTTAGCCGAAGGCAGACGCTTAACCGACTGAGCCACCCAGGCGCCCCCAAAATTAATGTTTTTAAATCAAATGTCAACTTAGTATTATGGACAGTATCTAAGGTATATATATTCTGGGCCTAATATTCAGGCTTAACACTATGATCTCCAGTAGCATAATAATAGAATAATACAGAGGATTATAAAGGAGGAATACAGAGAAATAAAGTGCTTTGGATTGAGTAGGGCAGAGTTCTTTAATTATACCTAATAGGTATTAAGACCTTATTCTCGGCCAGACACTATGCAAAGTATTTTATTTTATTTTTTTATTTTTTAAAGATTTTATTTATTTATTCATAAGAGAGAGAGAGAGAGGCAGAGGGAGAAGCAGGCTCCCCGCTGAGCAGGGAGCCCGATGCGGGACTCGATCCCAGGACCCTGGGATCATGACCTGAGCCGAAGGCAGACACTTAACCATCTGAGCCACCCAGGCGCCCTATGCAAAGTATTTTAATATATTATCTCACTTAATACTCACCAAAACCCCCCAAGGAGAAATACTATTATTAACCATATTTTAAACATGAGTAAACTAAGGCATATAGGCAATAAGCATCTCGCTCAGGGCCCCACAGCTAAGAAGAGTGGAGCCAGGATATGAATCCAGGCACTCTAAGATGGGATCCACACGTGAAAGCTACTCTTCCATGATAAGAGGACAAGCTCAGATATTAAGATCAAAGGCAATGACACAGAGAGCAACTAGGACAACATGAGAGCCGGAGGGACGACGGAATGGGAGCGTGGGAGCACACACACTTGATGCCGCTTGCCCTCAGTAATTTAGAAATGGGCTGAGTGCGTGTTAGTAGGAGTGCCATGCTACGTATGTGGTTTTAAATAGAAACCTACTTTATTAACTATGTGCAATATCCCTGGTTGGATCCAAACTTTTGATAACAAAAATGAAAATAAATAAATAAATACTTCATCAAGATATATATAATTACTAGGCAAGGAAAACATCATGAATCAGCCTTGGTCGTTACAACGATGCGCCAAGACGCCAGAAGGCAACGCCCAGAACAAGTGAAATGTCGATCTAAGTGGCTACTTTACTCTTTACTGTTTTAAAATAAGCACTCCCCCCCTCTTTTACTAAATTCTGAAGAGTCTCTACACATTATCAATGCATTTGTTACAAGTTTACCATAGATCCCCTGCCCTATGGTACAGGTTATATGGGGAATTTAAGTGGGAGGGGAAGACAGGGATAATGGAAGGAGAGCAGGAAAGACAGAGAATTCCTCTGACTCACAGTGCTCTCACTAACAATGCAGTGCTATTCAACAAATATGCATTAAACTTCTGCCTAGTAGCAAGGAAAGAGCTCAGAGATGGGGATTCTGCGGGGGGCAGGGGTTGGGGGGACATCCCAGATACAGCCCGGCTCCTAAGGAGCTCACAGCCTTGTAGTGCATATAGACAAGGAACGAGGCAATGTCCACACCACAGAGAAAGAACAGGGTGCCGTGACAGCGCTGTGAAGAGCACCTACAGCAGATTTGGTAAGTCTCGGAAGGCTGCCAGGAGGAAGTAAATTTAAACTGAGACCTGAAAAACAAACTCTCTTGCCAGGGGTAAGAATGGAGGAAAGAATCTTAGCAGAAACATGAGAAAGAGCAACAAAGCAGAGAAACAGGTGAAACCAAATCACCTGACTCAGTAAGGCCTAAGCAAGAAGCAAGAGGGCGGGTATGAGAAGAGGAGGTGGAACGATGAAGGGCTGCATCCCGGAGCCGCACAGGGGCTTTGGATGTTTTCCCAGCATCGATGGAGAGTGAGTGAGGACCCTATAGAGAGCAGGGCAGGCAAGGGACCTAAAGAAATGCATGTTTTACAAATCTCTCTGGTTACACTATGGAAGATGATGGAAGGAACAACACTGGAGGCTGGGAAACAATTAGGTTGCTGCAGCAATTCTGATGGGAGTTCCGGCTGGCTTGGGCCCAAGGTGGCAGCACAGGAATGGACTAATGTGGAAAGATGAGAAAGATATGCAGGAGAGAGAAAGACCAGGAGTAGGGCATGGTTATATGGGGGCCTGAGGCTGAGAGAAAGGTGATGGTGCCCAGGCATTGGCTTGCAAAACGGCGAGGGCAATGCTGTCTGCCCACCAGAAGACAGACCAAAAGGGAAACACAGGTTTCCAGAAGCGCTCAGCTCGGGACATCCTGCCCTTTGGGTGTATGTGGAACAGCCACAGGACAGGCCTTCGAGGCTGTTGGAATTTGGGTCTGTAGTTCAGGAGAGCGATGGGGTCTGGGGATTTCCACTAGGGAATTATCACATAGAAATATAATGCAAGTCAGAGAAGCAGACAAGATTATGCACTGAGAACGAATTTAGAAGAGAACCGGAGAACAGAATCCTGGAGAAAACCAATATTGAAAGGACAAGTTGCAAGAAAAGAGCCCACAAAACATCATAAGAAGAATAGCCAGAGAAGTTGAAAGGAAACCAGGAGAGTGAAGGACAATGGAAGGTGAAGAAAAATCTTATCTCAATAAGGAGGTAGTCTGCTGTGCCACGTGCTTTGGGATGGCAAGTAAGATACGAAGCCCCCAGCATCCTTCAGATTCAGTGCCAGTGGGTCTCTGGTCCCCCTGGGAGGAGCTGCTCAGGACAGGGATAGCACAGGAGACACGCTGCAGTGGGCTGGGATATGTGTATTGTCAACTCTTTCAAGACAGGAGTGTATCTCAGAGCAGATGTATAGTCAGGGGATGTTTTCAAGATGTGAGGGACTTAAAAGCATTTACATGCAACTGGGCAGGAGCTAGGAGAATAAGCAGGATTATAAATGCAGGTGAAGTGAAGAGGTAATGGAAAGCGGGAGGTTCTCGAGGAGGCACGAGGAGATGTCCTTCAGTGCACAGGTGGATGGACTGGTCTTTGACAGAAACGGGCCTGGAAAAAGAACTGTGCTAGAAGGGAATTCAGAAGCAATACGGATGGCTGAGAAGCTGTGTTTCGCAGAGACAACCCAGGATTTCCATCATCAATCAACAGCCAAACAGGGTATTAACCACCTGGGAACAGAGTTTCCTTATTCACTCAAGTTTCTGCTCTAACCACAGCCTATTAGAAAAGTGGACTGGGCAGGGGTGGGGGACCTGAGTGGCTCAGTCTGACTTGATTTTGGCTCAGGCCATGATCTCAGGGTCATGAGATTGCCCTGCTTTGGGCTCTGTGCTGGGCGTGGAGGCTGCTTTGGGATTCTCTCTCTCCCTCTCCCTCTGCCCCTCCTTACCGCCCCCCCCCCCAACTCTTTCTCTCTCTCTGAAAAACGAAAAAGAAAAAAAGAAAGAAAGAGGGAAAGGCAAGGCAAGGCAAGGCAAGGCAAGGCAAGGAGACTGGGTGGCTCAGTCAGTTAAGCAGCTGCCTTTGGCTCAGGTCATGATCCCAGCATCCTGGGATCCAGGCGGATTTGGCTCCCTGCTCAGCGGGGAGTCTGCTTCTCTCTCCCCCTGCTCTTGTGTTCTCCCTCGCTCTCTCTCTCAAATAATAAATAAAATCTTAAAAAAAAAAAGAAAAGAAAAGTGGGCTGGGGCATGTGAGTTTAAGCAACAGAAGAGAGAGAGATGTTCAGCTCTGCCACACAGCTATAAGACTTTTTAAAAACCCCTTGACTTCACACACCTTTGAATGCAAATGGATACATTTACTAGTTTAGTATATCCAAGTCTAAAATGAGCCTTGCTTCTGTTAGAGATGGACCACAGAATGTCTAGAGAATCTAATTCCAAGTATTTATTAAGTGCCTACTCTTCTAGGGCTTCCCTGTACCCAAGAGAATAAGAATCATTTCTTATATTTGAGAAGCTTTGACCAGTAATTGCCACGCTGCATCTAGAATGCTTGGGGAGACTGTTTAAAATGCAGATTCCCAGAGCACATCCTCACATTAAGTGGCACTAAATCTGGGGTAGAGCCTGCGAAACTGTACTTGTACCAGGCTCCTGATGATACCAGAGAACCATTTGGAAACCCGATACTGCTTATTACGTAATAAATCTTCTCACACACCAAGTAATCCAGAGCATGCGCAATGTGTTGGGGCACTGTGATGGGTGAAAGCCGAAACAAACAAACACTGCCAGCTCAGTAAATAAACGGTGACCACGGCTCATGCATGCACTGAGTCAGGCAAGGCGTATCTACTGAGTGTTCACTCTGCACAAACCCCAGGCTCAGCAAAGGGATTATAAATTTGAACTAGATTTGGAGCTTTTCCTCAAATAATTCTTAGTCTATTAAGGAAGAAAGAAAAGAAGATGAACCAATGATTCTAGTTCAGTCTGATAAGTGTTTTGACACATTTGCCCCATCTCATGACCATTTATCAACATGGTACAATGGGAGCAAAAAGGATGGTCTCCATTAGAATGGGCGAGGGGACAGAAACATGGGAGGGACTGATGCTTGAATGGGTTATACATTTTGATTAGAAATTAGATGAGGATGGCAGGGAAGGATATTCCAAACAGCAGAAAAAGCCGCAGCATGTGTGTAATACTGACCCAGACCTACCCAGAGTTCTACCATCACTATCATATGAAAGTGGCCCCACGCAAAAGGCATGTACTCTCCTAAAGTCTGAAAAGAACACGAAGAAATTATTACTACTGGACTGAGCCATCTTTGTATAATCCACATCCAAGAGCATATTAAACCCACAAATGCTGAAAGTTTTGTCCAGAGAAAATTTAGGAGTCTTTAAAGGCAAAATGATAAGAAGCCACTGAAAAAACTTTGGTAAGAATATCCAGTTATAGGAAGGAACTAGGAAAATGTGACAATGTGGAACCCCAACTTAGAAGAGGGCCCGTAAGAAGGAATAGAAAGTTAGAGCATGAGGGGTTAAGGGGAAGCTGGATTCTCTTTAGTCCTAGCTTCAAGGAGGTGACCCTGCCATTTTTGTGGTCAAGAGAGAAAGTAGAAGGCAGGTAAGTTAGTCACATGGAGGTGAATTTAGAGGAAAAAAATAGTAGGGAGATATGGGGTGGTACCTAGAGAGACAGATGCATCCATTGCTGATTTCCTTAAACTCTGGGTGATGGATGAAACATGCTAAAGTAGAACTTCATGGTGAGAACAGACACTAAGAGAAAAAGGGAAGAGGGATAGACTATTTGTTGTTCTGAGAGATTTCTAAAATGAAGAAGATTATACCTATCAGGATAGGTTCCTACTCTAACAAGTAGTCATAAAAATTTTGGTGGCTTAACTCAGTAAGATTTATTTCTCCCTCACATCACAGTTTGATGCAGGTTGTTTGAGAGGAGAGATCTCCTGCTCTACTTAGTTATTCAGGAAGCCCGGTCTCCTTTTATCTAGTGGCTCCGCCATCTTTTAAATTCTTGGAGTTCTACCACGGATCCTTCACATAATGACCACATGGGATAAAACAAGTGCACGGAAGATCATGGTAGTGGTTTTACTTTCAGGCGCCAAGCCTGGATGTGGCTTACTAAACTTCCACCCGCATTCCATCGGCCAGACTCAGCCAGATGGTGCTCACTGATCTGCGTGTGAGGCAGGGGCATGTAATTTAGTTGTGCGCCCAGAGAAAAGGAAATGGGTTTGGTGAGGCCATGGTACTGTCTCTACCCCAGACAGGTACAGAGTGTTCTTTAGCCAAGATCAGGGTGAGTATGTTGAGAGCCTAAGGTAGTCAAGGACGGGAAAGGGACAGTTCATGAAAGGCTAAATGCTAAAGTAGGACATACAATTAAAAATGGGGAAAAAAACATTTTTAGCAAGCAATGATGTCAGAGAATAAACACTCTTTCTGTTCTTGGACCAATTTTAAAGGATGACAGTTTGACCCCAGGACATGGTCAGTAAAATTTGGGGAAAAGTTTTTCACGTAGTGCTAAAGGAACCAAGAGGAGAAGAAGGAAGATGATACAGCATATGGCACCAATAGGAAATGCTATATCTATCTATCTATCTATCTATCTATCTATCTATCTATCTATCTATCTATCTATCATCTATCTATATCTATCTATCTATCATCTATCTATCTATCTATCTATATCTGACTCCTAATCACTCCTCTGCCACCGCTCTTCTGTACATATTCCTCACACAAGAAAACATTCATGTAAAAACAATTCAAAATACTGCAGGACACAGGATGTGATCAGCCCCAGGACTTGCGCACAGAAATCAATACAGAGCTTTAGATGTTAAACTAGTCTCAGGATAGACAGGGCTCTTGCCATCTCACGGAAGAAGCAGTCTCACGCCCTGGCTGGGGACAGCCTTGGACACTCCATCTCAGGTTAGCTTTTCCCTGGGGCAAGAAACAGACAGACCTGGACATATGTCATAACAAGTAGGACATGGGACCCTCCCCTCTTCCACCAGTAACATTAATAATAGGGAGCATTTATTAACGGGTCACTATGTACCAGGCACTGTGTTTCATACAACTTAATGGGATAGATACTATTTTATCACATTTTACAGATAAAGAAACTGACACCCAGAAAGTTTCCATAACATACTCTAAGTTACCCAGATGGAAAATGTTGAAGGAAAATTCAAATTACTTGGCTTCCAGAATTTGTGCTTTTGAGGATGGTATTTTTCTTTTGGAAACTGTATTTCTTCAGTGTAAAAAGGCAGGATGGGGTGATGAATAACAGACAAAACAATTACCAAACAATATTTTGTGATGAAAATAAAAGTTAGGTTTTCTGATATTGGAATCCATTGAGTTGACTGGCTTACTTCTTACTTTATTATCTTTGTCATTGCCAAAAGCCTACAAAGAGGAGATGCATTTGTCATATTTTACTTGAACTCCTTCTTTTCCATACCTCTTAGTCAGTGTGTTCTCTGCCTTATATTCCCAGGTGGACTCTCAGGCTATTTACTTTCCCTTGTGATCACTAATGCTGTGAGCTTCTTACCCTGGCAGGGGGAGGGGGTGGAAAGGAGATTCAAAAACTTGCATCTTGATGTTTTAAACTTTTGACACTGTATCTTGAAGCCCGACAATATATTTTTTTGTTCATTATCCCTTAGAATGTTAGGATACTAAGCAAAGAGGAACAACTTGCTTCCCTCTGTAGTCTGGAACAGTCTATGATAGGTCAGATAAGACAGAACACGGCATCCCAGCAAATATGCTACAAATATTTGTGTACAAGATTTTTTCAAAAAAAAATTTATTATGTTCAGTTAGTCAGCATACAGTGTGTACAAGATTTGATCTTGGGATGGACAGGAGATTGAGAGAGAGAGAGAGAGAGAGAGGAGGCATTTCAACACCAAGCACAGAGCTACTTTCAATGAGCCAGTCTCAAACACCAGTATTGAACTCTTCAGATACTCCCTCCCAGAGATCACTAAATCCAGTTTACAACCAGACCAATGGCTCACTTCCTGTTTTCTGAAGTCACTTATTCAATTCCCTTGACTTCAGGGACAAAACGAATTGTTTATTATTTATAGAGAGTATAAAAAGATCATCGCAATGTGTGGCTGGTTCCAAGGATAGTAACTTGTATTCTTATAACTTGCACATGGCCAAATTTCTGAAAAGATTTACGTATGTCAAATGTATGCAGATGGTCATTTTAAAACCATTTCTCCCAGCAATACTTATTAAGCATATAATTTTGAGAAATCACTGCATTTGGAGACTTTGGATATAGAAACCTTCAGAAAGCAGTTTGACAATCCTTAAGAATTGTCTACCAAAAAAAATAATAATAAGGGTTTTTATAATGTGCCATCAGTCCTCAGGTAACTTCTCTGGGACACCAGTTTTCTCATTTCATGAAACAAGATTTTATTAACTCAATGAACAGTAGAGTCAGGTTAAAGACTGGCTCTGGAGTCCCATAGGCCCTCCAGAGATTGCTGGCATTGGGATTTGGGCCCAGCTTCCTCATCCGTGGCAGTGGGCGGTATAAGAAAATCCTTTCCAGAGGCATGAGGATGAAATCACCCACTTAAACCTCTTAACATAGTGCCTCCCCACTGACAAGTGGTCAGGCTGTTTTCCATCTTTATGATTGCTGATGGAACCCGATGTACACTCGGCATTGTGAAGGAGATCCACAATACAAAGTTGTGTAGCACGCCAATCCTCCAGGCGTTCACTTTGTAAAGAGCAAGAAAGTCAACACAGGTTTGTAATTTTTTTAAAAAAGGGGAGGGGTAAGAGCTCTAAGATTTTGTGCCTGCTGCCAAAGGGGCCACAAAGAGGAAGCACCCGATTCTCCCCGGGGAACGAGAGTAAGCTTCACCAAAAAGCTTCAGGAGCCTTCTTGAGAGTAGAACCAGATGTCTAAGAACACTTCAAGGCTTAGTGTGATAAGCTTTTTCTAACTACTCATCTAGAATTCCGTATGTAGGAAAGTCCTCTTCAACATCCAATAACCGTAACTCATTCACGCGTTAACTTTCCATCCGGAAATGCAATCGTTAATTACTGCTGGACACTCTTCTGCCACAAAACCAAATAAAAATCCCTAAGCAAAGGCAGCTCTGGGGCTTGGCTGTAGGCATTTGTGATGCACTCTTTCATAAAAAATCCCAACCCCAAATCATAGGCCCAATTAGGGAAAGGGCTGGCCAAGGCTCCGATTTTTCAGTAGCGTTTGTCAAAGGTGCTCCTTTTAAACCGGGCGCCAGTGCTGGGTCAGCAGTTTCACACGGATCAGAGATGAACCGAACGTCGGAGGCACAATGTGAAAGGCACGGGTGCCTGCAGGCAACGTCTGTGGGCAGATAATCAGCTCAGGGTCGTCGGGAACCGAGACCCCCGGGACGCCTAGCAGCGTCCAGGTGCCCGCCTCCGACAATGTCGCTCCCCGCCCCGGGCCGTCCTCAGTGCCTGGGTACACTGGGTTCTTCTCCACCCGCAGACTCAGCTTCATCGCTGGAGTCTATACTCCCTGAACACAGAACCCGGACGGACCGCTGTCAGTCAGGATCCGCTTGGAAAAGCTGCGAGGGTGGAGGGCGAGGGTGGAAGCTCGCAGCGGCGCCATGCAGAAGCGCCGCGCCCCTCGCGCGCTCTCCGCGGGTGCTCACACCTCCACTCCCGGGGCCTGTGCGCGTTCTGGTGCGCGGGGGCCGGGCGGGCCGGGGCGGAGCGCGCGCTGGAGACCCGCCCCTGCTCCCCTCCCCCTCTCGCGGAGATTGACGGGGCCTTGGGCACCCGCCCCAGCCAATGAGCGCGTCCCGGGGCGGGCCCTGGAACCAGCTGCTGAGGCTACTTAGAGTCTTCGGCTCCGTTGTAGGAAAGCAGAACGGAGTCGGGACTGCCCAGGTGGACCGGGCGCCCCAGCCAGCGCGGACCGGCAGGCGCACTGCCCCCGCGCCGGGGACCGCACCGCACCGTTCCGCGCCGGGCAGAGCGGAGCCGCAACCCCACGCGCCGCCCAGGACCCACTCGCCATCGCCGCCTCCGCAGCACCCATGGGGACCAGGAGACTTTAAAGGAGTTTGGGGTTTCGGGAGCAGGGAAATCACGGGTACGGAGAGGCGGCTTTCTTTGCCTTGGAAACGGTTTTTCTTCGTCCGACTGTTTGGACCCTGTGCCGGGTAGGAGGGAAAGGGATCTTTTGGCTTAAAGTGGACCTTCCTACACAGCCCGCACCCGCACCCGCACACAGACACCGCACTGGCTTCCCCCATCTTTTCCTTTCCTCTTTGTTAGGTTATTTTAGACAGAACGGCCTCGCCCTGCTGTAGCCCGATTGGCTCTGCTGTGGAGAAGGCAGGAGAAGTAAGGGGCAGAGTGCACCTGCTTGTGTGGGCAGGTGTGCCCGGGTGCGTGGGTGTACGTGCACTGGCGAGCGTGCAAGCGTGGGGTTAGAACTGTGTACGAATGTGGGGGTCTGAGTGTGTCGTCGCGAAGGTTTGTCATTTTGTATATGTGACATTGTCACACCGATGTACCAGCCGGCCTGTCAGTGCCTGGACTCTTAAGTGAACAAAATTTTCTTGGTGTCAAGTGAGTGTCTGCGAATGTGTCCGATTGTCATTGTGCGAGGCGCTGTCAGGGGAGGAGTGCGACCTAGCGCAAAACTGAGAGGCTGGCGAGGGTGGGGACAAATGTGAGCGCAGCTTGCTCCAAGCTCTGAGGCCTTAGGCGCCCCTTCTTCCTTTCAAGCTACCCTTCGGTCCTTTTCGGGGTGTCCGTCTCCCACGCTGCCACAACCCGTACTGTCCGCCCCACTGGGACCCCGCACGCCTTCCAACCGCCTGCCTTTTCTCTTGTGGGAGTTGGACCGGATTCCCAGACGGGATCCGAGACTGTGGTGGTGGCGTCTGCTCTCGCCCCAAGGACTGGTGGCTTCTGTACCCGTCCTGCCGCTGGGGCGGAACGAGTGACTCCAGTCCGGGCGCGTAGGCGGGCGAGCAGGTCCCAGGGGCGCTGCACGTCCTGGGGAGGGGCAGCCCGATTCTGATCGTTGTCTCTGCCTCTCGTCTGTGCTTCCGCAGATCCCCGCTCCTGGCCCTCGCTTCGCCGCGTCATTGATGGGCAACCAACTGGACCGCATCACCCACCTCAACTACAGCGAGTTGCCCACAGGGGACCCGTCGGGGATCGAGAAGGACGAGCTGCGGGTCGGGGTCGCCTACTTCTTCTCGGATGAGGAGGAGGACCTGGACGAACGCGGCCAGCCCGACAAGTTTGGCGTGAAGGCCCCCCCGGGCTGCACTGCCTGCCCGGAGAGCCCCAGCCGCCACCACCACCACCTGCTGCACCAGCTGGTCCTCAACGAAACTCAGTTCTCCGCCTTCCGGGGCCAGGAATGCATCTTCTCCAAAGTGAGCGGCGGCCCTCAGGGCGCCGACCTGAGCGTCTACGCTGTCACAGCGCTGCCCGCGCTCTGCGAGCCCGGCGACCTGCTGGAGCTGCTGTGGCTGCAGCCGGCGTCGGAGCCGCCCGCCCCGCACTGGGCCGTCTACGTGGGTGGCGGGCAGATCATCCACCTGCACCAAGGCGAGATCCGCCAGGACAGCCTGTACGAGGCGGGCGCGGCCAACGTGGGCCGGGTGGTGAATAGCTGGTACCGCTACCGCCCGCTGGTGGCCGAGCTGGTGGTGCAGAACGCCTGCGGCCACCTGGGCCTCAAGAGCGAGGAGATCTGCTGGACGAACTCGGAGAGCTTCGCCGCCTGGTGCCGCTTTGGCAAGCGGGAGTTCAAGGCGGGAGGGGAGGTGCCGGCCGGCACGCAGCCCCCGCAGCAGCAGTACTATCTCAAGGTGCACCTGGGCGAGAACAAGGTGCACACGGCCAGGTTTCACAGCCTGGAAGACCTCATCCGCGAGAAGCGCCGCATCGACGCCAGCGGTCGCCTGCGAGTGCTCCAGGAGCTCGCCGACTTCGTGGACGACAAGGAGTAGCCTTGTGGGGGGGCCTCCCGAGGCTCCTCTTGTCTCCCCGCGCCCCGCTCCCTTCCCCGCACCCGGGCCTCCCGGCCGGCGATCCACGACCCCCCGCCCCCTCGAGCGCCCTCCTGCGGCGGCCAGTGCCCAGGCTGCACCCTCGCCCTCCTCCGGCAAGTGGCAGGAAGTCTCAGGAACCGGCCCCGGGACCAACGGGCAGCTGTGCGCGCCTGGCGGAGACCCACGGTGTGGTGACGGTGTTGGGAAACCTAGCGTGCGCTTTCCCCTTGAGTTGTAACGGGGGAAAGAGAAAGGGCTGAGGGGAGCAGGGACGTGGCTTTCCCCGCGGGTCACTAGTCCGTAACTGTCACCCGACCTACTGTAAAGGGAACCATCACCGCCCCCAAACGCACACACAGACCAGTCGGAGGTGAGAAATGATCTTTTCAGGGCACAGTTCAGCTCTTGTATGAATGTGTCCCCAGATTTCAGGATTTCCAAGAAATCGAGCCTGTCCCTTTAGGCACTTGTGAATAATTGCACAAGCGAGCACTTCGGGACTCCGGGTTATCCCGAGGCTGCCCGGCATTCTTCCAGCTCTCCAGCCCCAAGTCTCCCGACATTGTATTCCAGGCTCCGGGCAAAGCTCTTGGGTTTGCTTCCAGTCCTTTCCACCGAGGGAAGCGAACGCCACCCCCCACCCCATTTGCCTGTGAGTCTCCCTCGCTGGCAGGAGGGAAGCCTTTCTGGTCCCGAGAGGAAAATGGCGCAGCTAATTTGGTGAGGAGCGCGGGCCCCGCCCCCGGCGGGGAGAAGGTTCACCTGGTGTCTGGGAATTTGAATTTGTGGAGAAGGTCGCTTGTTGTTCTAACCCTAGATTGCTCCCTCCTTGGGCTGCATTTCAAAAACAGTATTTTTTAAAGGGTTGGAGGGAGAAGACATGGCAACATTCCAGAAACCAGCATTATTACAGCACCATAGCCAGGATATTTAGTTTGGCTTTTCCTAACATAGAAATCTTAGAAGGTGGGGAAGTGGAAATAAAGTTTTTAAAAGAGAGAGCAGGTTTCCAACTATGTCAACAAAGCCTATCGTGTTGATGTTTTTATTGACCATTCTAGCAACATGCTAATAAAATTTCAAATTGAAATTTTTATTTTCATGGCTTTAATCCATGATAGTTTAAATACTGGGGGCCATTAAGAGTGGACTTAGCTAAGAGCTTAGCTAACATTATGCCTTTTCACTCTATTTTTCTCAAATCTTATGAGAATTCTGTTTTTGAATATTGCAGTTAATTTTCTGGCTTGAAACGGCAGCCCTAGTAATGGTGAAGTTGTTAAATGTGTATATTGTACTGAATTTCTGTCAGTTAAGGGGTTTTATTGCTTTGGTGGAAATTGCTAGCAGGTTCCGTGAGGTTTCATTTCTCCATGTTGTATACCATTACCATTTCACATTTGTATTTCTATTTTTCTTTCTCTCCGCTTGATGTCCTTAAGAAAGGAATCTAGAATTGGTGGCTTCCCCCCCCCCCCTTTAGCCAATCCCACAATCCATTCCTGAAAACCAGAAAGGACTTGTAGTAGGATCAGGGCAAACGTGTCTTTTTCAAAAAAAATGAAGACTGTTTGAAACCCCTTCCTTGGGCAAGGACGTACCAACTTCTCTCCCTGTGCTGCAGCCCCTGCCTGTTACTTGATTCAGTGTCAACACCTAGAGCATCTATGTCCCTTTCCAGGGGATTTGTCCAATAACGGTGTTTAGCTAATTGTTGCAAGCAATTGCATATTGACAGCTGTGATTTAGTTGGATGGCAAATATGGCCAAAGCCAGTTTCTTGGCATTTCAAAAATAATGCAATAAAAACTAGTCGAGGTTAGCTGAGACTGGAAATGCCTTTTTCATGGTGAAATGATTCATTTCTGTTTTGTTTTTTGGTTTCCATCTTGGATTCATTCCCTGATATTGAATCAAAAGGTCAGATCAATGAAATATGAACTAGAGTATTTTTCTTAAGCCTATTGAGTGATTTATTTTTTAAAAGATGTTTAAATGCATATGCTTTTCTTTCAGCACATACGACAGCAAAACTTTTGTAATAACTAACTTACCTTTGCATGTATGGAGAACTGAAAGTCACTTATTTCCCTAATTTAACTCCTCTTTCAAATAGCAGACGGCAGATCATAAACCGAAATTCTTTATTGTATCTACTCTCTCCACATTCTTTACTGTGTCCCCTCCTACTGTACCTTGGCTCTCTGCTGTATTAAACACCATCCTAAGCACTTACTCAGCAGGACTCCTTCTTCACATTTTGTCCTCCACCTGTCACTCAGAGGGTGGGACTTAAGCAAAAGAAATGAATCGGTCGATCACACCTAATACTAACATTTATTTCCTCTAATGGCACATAATCTGATTTTTCTCTTACCGAGAGGGTCACTATAACAGCGCTGGCTTAGCAGCTTTATACTTGCTGAGACTAGACTGGTGGTAAAAATAAAAGTTTGGCAGCCAAAGCAGCATTTATTCCTGTACTGGTCTATTAAGGATTGTGTTGATGATAAGACTTCTACAAATTCACAACAGGAAAACACTCGTTTGTGTACAAAGGGAATTCCTGGTCCATTAGTTACAGCCAATGGCAAAGTAATTCAGATCACAGTGCATCAGGAAGAGGATATTATCAAGATACTATCTAATAGCTTTATCCCGAAAAAGGGTGTTTTTAGGGCATTATTAGCAATGTCAGTGAAACCAAAAAGGGGGAAGTTCCCTTGGGAGATGGCATGGACGGACTTGATTTTTATTTTGAGTGAATATAATATCTCCGTATTTTATCAGAGTTCTAAAAGTTAAAACCAGAAGCCTCCTAACGTTTTCATAGAGGTCAGGAATTTAGTTTTGGTAGTTCTCCTCGAGAGAACAGAGCTTCATAGGACCTTTCGTGATGCTGAGTGTGGATCAGCTGGAGGTCAGGGCTTTGGGCTATCTGGTATAGAGGAAAAGACCCTTACGCGTCCGTTCTTTCTCCACCTTCAGAGGCTGACTCTGAAAGCAAAGTACTAAAAAAAAAAAAAAAATGAACATTTTTACTCCAAAGATTGCTCTGCTACACATTTTGTTATTAAAAAAAAAAAAAAACAGTGAGGGAGGAGGAGACAGATGCGCATATTTTAAACAAAACCAGGTCCCAAAATGTATTATTAAAAAACAATCCTGTAGAAATGACATATATATTTTTTTTTTAAAAATATAAAGTATAACCATGAGCCAAATAGATACATATATATAAAGTTCCTCAATATTTAAAATTTTAAATCCCTGTAATGACTGCATTTTATGAAAAGACTTTATAGTTTTCACTTACTAACACTTGTGCCATATTAGAACAAACAGAAGCAGGGGCGCCTGGGTGGCTCAGTCGTTAGGCATCTGCCTTCGGCTCTGGTCATGATCCCAGGGTCCTGGGATCGAGCCCCGCATCGGGCTCCCTGCTCCGCGGGAGGCCTGCTTCTCCCTCTCCTACTCCCCCTGCTTGTGTTCCCTCTCTTGCTGTTTCTCTGACAAATAAATTAAAATCTTAAAAAAAAAAAGCAGCTGAAAGTCCAATGATCTTTCATGATTTTACTACCTTTTTTTTAAGAGGTGGGGGGGAGAGAGAGAGCACGGCAGGAGTGGGAGGTGAAGAGGGCAGAGGGAGAGGGAGAGAGGATCCTATTCCACACCAAGCATGGAG
Organism: Halichoerus grypus; assembly: GCF_964656455.1. Taxonomy (NCBI): domain Eukaryota; kingdom Metazoa; phylum Chordata; class Mammalia; order Carnivora; family Phocidae; genus Halichoerus; species Halichoerus grypus. The sequence goes on from NC_135721.1 coordinate 10,836,633, forward strand.
CACAATGCGGGGCTCCATCTCACAACCCTGAGATCATGACCTGAGCCAAAATCAAGAGTCAGCTGCTTAACCAACTAAGCCACCCAGGTACTCTGATTTTACTATCTTTTAAAAAAAAAGATTTGATGTTTATCTTCCTCTTTGTGTCATGTTTCTATGGTGAACACTTTTGTTTGAATAATGATTCTTTTTTTCAGAAAAGCATGCTATTGGTGTTTACAAAATGAAGTATCTGAATAATCAGTATATCCTAACAGTCTTCAAACATTATACCTTATTGATTACTTATGCTTCATGTGTGCTTTCAACATCTCTCAAAGTTCAATGTCTTAGTTATCTAATAAATGGAGCACGGTGAAATTTCAGTGAAATTAACACTAACTACACAAACATAATAGAGCAACCCTATTTCCTTCTATCTATATACATACCCTCAAAGCTTTCTGCTTTTTCGTTTTTAAACAGATGAAGAGAATCTTGCTAGGTTTGGCTTTCAGAGATGATTTGCCACATGCATAAAGGGTCTACAGGTGAAAAGTCCAGGCTTTCAAATTTCTTGAAACATTAAGAACTGTTTTTAGAAAATGGTTGTCTCACACCCAACTTTGTTGACAATTACGAGCTATTGGCAGAATTTTATATATACATATACACATATGTATACATTTACACATATACATATGTACATTTATGTAAACATACATTTACATATACACATTTACACATATATATACATGTATACCTATGTCCACATATACATTCCTACCTATAGCTAGTAATTATGTTTTCATTCAGAGACACATATAGATGTGCACGCATATACGGACTATTTAAAACAAAATGGAGAGTGACTTGAGACTTATAAAACAGGAGACACTCTCAGGGTCCTAACAGCTAGTGAACAACCCCCTAGCAAGGCAGCCGTGCCTTAAACTGAGCATAAACAAAAAGAAAATGTAGGAGTTGCAGTTAGTTTTAGTCTCAATTTTAGAAGGATATGTTCCTTCTTTCTCTAACTAAAAAGACCTAAGTTTCAAAGGAAAGCTGTGAAGATAAGGAAGTAATTATAAGACGCAAGAAGAAGTGGGAAAGTTAGAACGTGATAAACGAATGAGCTTTTCAACGGGGGACACCTGTTCTCTAACCGGAGCCAGGAAAGCCGAGATCTTATTCTCCAACCATTTAATAATTTATAAAACCTCTGTGATTTCATCACTCACGTGTTGTATGTTGACCTCATTTGAACGTGCAATATAAGAGATTTAGATATTTGAATATGTTGGGGAAAAGGAAAAACAGTCTTCTCTGCCTTTGTTGCTGGGGGTGAGTTTGTGATTATTGCATTCATTGACGGCACCCCAATGAACGGACCCCCCTGCTGTGGGGTACAGTCAATCTCTGTTTGACAATGCAAGGCACGCAATGGATGCTCAGTAAATATAAGGCTAAGGCAACTCTCTACCTCAGGTGTTCTCGGTGATACCTGATCACTGGGAAAGCCAGAAATCCCACCACTTGGTTTCTCTACAAGCGAACCTAAATTTCTCTTAACTGAAATTGGCAGGCTTTTCCTACCTCAGAAGACCCATAAAAGTGTAATTTATGAGGCTGAAGACTGATACCAGGTAAAAAGGTTTTCTGAATATTCTGTTTGCTAATAGAAAAACAAACAAAAAAAAACTATCAAAGAATCCAAAGATAAAATGGTCTCTTGTCATTTGGCCAGAAAGGGGAAAGCGAACAAGTAACTCTGACTAGCCCTTCTCACAACTTCATCTCTCATTTACGTCAAGGGGAGGTTTTTCTCGCATGAAATCACAATATTATTCCTTCAGAAAGAAGCTTTATTATTAAAGCTCTTGCTAAGAATTTTCTTTAGTTATGTAGGGAAAAACCTACCAGAATATGAGCTTAACTCTCTGGGAAAATTAGATTTGATGGAGTTTGGTCATGGGTGTTTTTCTAAATAAACATTATTCATTTATATATGAAAATATCCAAATAATGACTATGCCCATTGGCTTTTACAATCCAATTACTTTTTTATGTGAACATGAGTTCTGAACTTAATTTTGTCCAAAGGGGAGATGCTTATAAAATATTAGGTGTGAATAGAGCCCATGTCCTAAATTTCAAGCACAAAATAAATGCCTCAAAAGTTAATCTGAACTATATTCAGTGTTCTCAAAAAATAGAAGAAGATCATATAAGGCTACTTCTGATGTGCTTTCCAAGAAAATTCTTGCCATCAATCTATGATAGAGACGTTAATGTTCTGTTCATGCCATAACGGGAAACTTGAGGGCTTCTCTGTTATGAGTATACTGATATTTGCTTTAACAAATACATTATTATTCTAAATTCAATCATTTTCCCCTCCAACAGTTCTGCGGCATTCCAGCTCTTTGTTCACTGCCAAACCCCTTGTTTTCAGATTCTCCTGGGGAATGAGCAAATCTGGGGGGGATTGTGCTGACAATGATTTTGTAAACATCTCCCAGCTCTTCGGCACATGCTTTGTTTTGTCCTGCCTTATGCTTTTCAGTGGAATTGTCTGCCCAGATTCTGAGCCAGAGAAAGGCAAGACTCAAGGGTAGGGTTGCCCAATTTGGCAAATAAAAATATAGGCCAATCAATTACATTTCAATTTCACATAAACAAGGAATAATCATTTTAGTATATGTGTATCCCATGCAATATTTGGGCCATACTTATACTAAAAATGATCTTTTTATTTGAAATTCAAATGTAACTGCATGTCCAGGACATTACCTGGCTACCCTACTCAGGGCAGACCTTACATCTCTAAGAAGCCAGAGACCTCTGATTTTTTAAAACGGACAAATTAAGGATGCGTCCCCTACCCATAGCATAGAAGTGTATTCTCAGATTGCTCATGTGTATTCTAAGCCAAAACCAGATTCAGGTCCAGGAACAAGCACATAATCCAGGAGAAGCTTTAGAGGGAAGAGTTCACATGCACCCCAATCATCGGTTGTATGTTTGTGTGGATAGGGATGGGTGTTTGTGTGTCTATTCTTATACTCTTTTGATTATATTTTATAGGACATGCCATCCTTTATCTGAGGGTATGATGAATGCTTTCCCAGATACTATTAGAAATACCCTACATCACTGTTTTTAATCTCACCTGTTACTTATCCCATTCCAGGTCCTCACGTTATACCCGGATCTTCCATAGCTCCTCTCCTGTCTCTATCCTTCTGGTGCCTCAATCCAAACATGTGTGGCCATAGTGATCTTTTTAAATATACACCCATGCTGATGAGATAAAGGTTAAGCTCCTTATGAGGCACTCAGGGTCCTCCATGGTCTGGCCCCTGTCTACCACCAGCTTTTACTAAGGCCACACAAAACAGTATGCAGAACACATCGTTTTCATTCATGCTTTCATGACTTTCTACATTGTCCCCTTTATTTGATTGCCCTTCTTGATTCCTGAGTAGAAAACCCTTATTCATTCACCCTTCATAGTAGCGCCATGCTACCCCCAGCATGGTTTTAGTAGTTTTCTTCTGTGTGTGCCCACTGAATTGTTTACTCCTCCCCCAGACTCTCCTCTGCTATAAATATTGTTTACATCTGTCTCTCTCTAGACTGAGCTCTACTGGGAAAGGCTCTGTGACTTACTCATTTTTGCACCTGCAAAGTCTAGCACTTGCAATAGATGCTCAGTGAGAATCTGTTGAATGAATGGAAGAAGTGGGGAAGGGAGAAGAGTTGGCTTCTCCATAAGTATATGCGACATACTGCGCATGGTTTCCTCTCTGAGCCCAAACCACAGTAAGAATGGGCTAAAAGTATCTGTCAACATCTACATGATTCTCCCTAAGAATCGTACTATATAAAATTAGTTTCTTTTTAGAAAATAAGCTGGAATTTTGAGGCGTCTGTATTATACTACTGATGATGGGAGATTAGCCATATCTAGTTGGAAAGGTTTGTCTGCCCTGGTCGTGCTGCTGCAAGCATTTCTTCATGAATGAACTTTACGAGTTGTATTATGCTGGAAGTGCATATTTTTCTTAGTAACTCAATTTCCATCTAGGTGAGATAGCTCTGAGAGCTGCAAATTTAGAAGGCAGCTGGGAATTGACTTGCAAGAAGTAAGGACGAGACAAGACATTTCCCATATAGGCTACTTTAGTCAACGGGCCCTCAATGACCAGAGATGTTCCATCAGGGCAGAGAAGGTCTACTAAAAATCCAAGTCCTGGGGCGCCTGGGTGGCTCAGTTGGTTAAGCGACTGCCTTCGGCTCAGGTCATGATCTCAGGGTCCTGGGATCGAGCCCCGCATCGGGTTCCCTGCTCGGCGGGAAGCCTGCTTCTCTCTTTCCCACTCCCCCTGCTTGTGTTCCCTCTCTCGCCGTCTCTCTCTGTCAAATAAATAAATAAAATCTTTAAAAAAAAATAAAATAAAAAAATAAAAAATAAAAAAATAAATAAATAAAAATAAAAATCCAAGTCCTCTCCACCTTTGGGAAAGTAAAATCTTTCCCAATCTTACTAATAAGCAAATATACCTATGGCATCTGTAGAAGGAAAACAATCCCCTTGCCTGACATTCCAGCAGTGGGGGCAGAAGAAAACCAGCCTCCTTTGATTGATGACAGTTGGACTCCCAGGGTGGTTGAACAGCTAGAATAATTGGAAATAATTTGAAGTGCAGTTGAGCACTAAAAATGTACCTAAATTAATGTCTTATAAAATATATATATTTCTATATTTGATATTTTCCCTAGAACTCTTAGGAGGAGCACCCTGTGTTTTTCCAGCAAAATATTATCTGAGCACCTCTGGACATTTAATATTGGTTTTGGTCATGGTTATGGTTATTTGTACTTAAGAAAAGCTACTTTAATTTGAGATTTTAAACCATAATATCCTGCTGAGAAAAAAAGTGTCAAAACTCAAGAATGGAGTACTTCTTTAGAATGAAATATTACTGGGCGCCTGGGTGGCTCAGTTGGTTAAGCGACTGCCTTCGGCTCACGTCATGATCCCAAGGTCCTGGGATCGAGTCCCGCATTGGGCTCCTGGCTCAGTGGGGAAGCTGCTTCTCCCTCTGACCCTCTCCCCTCTCATGCTGTTTCTCTCTCTCTCTAATAAATAAATAAAATCTTAAAAAAAAAAAAGAATGAAATATTACTAATATGGGATTAGAAACCTAGGTAAATATGGGTTATGGTAAAACTGCTTTTGCCCGGAGAGCAATTTCTAGAGGAGACAGCAGATGAGATGTTTCATTGTGCAGCCTCACCATCCTCATTTCAGAAATCAGTGCCCCTTGTGTGCATCTGCTTTATTTTATAAGACACGATCCACACAAGGAAATGGGGGCAGAGGTAGTTACCCATTCTCTACCAACAAAATAAGGGTTTAACAGCCCAGATCTGTTATGCCCATGTTACTTCCTTAGAGCCTTTAAGGGTTTTCCATAACTTGCCAGATAAAATCCAGACTGCATGGCATCATTCAAGTTATGCCCCTTCTGTCCCCTACGTCCACTCTCTGAAGCTCAATCCCCTGACTCCTCACAGTACATTCTCCCTATGAGTCCTCTGTACTGAACTACTTACCCTTCTCCAAAGCCGTATCATTATATGCCTTTGCTCAAGCTGTTTCATCCACATAGAACATCCTTCTCCCTGCCTTAGCCACATGTCAAAATCCTCCTCATCCTTTAGGACCCGGTTCATTTGTCAGCTCTTCTGAGAAGGCTCTCTTTCTCCTACAATACCTCTACTTCAGTGACAATAAGCCAAATTAATCCTTTCTCACTGAGCTCCTGTAGCTCTTTATCTGAGCATTTAACATTGACTCTACACACTTAATATTCCAATTTTCAGCCCCTAAACTATGTCAAACACAATTTATTTAAGTTAATGGGAACCAGATTGCCTGATGAATTGGGTTTTAATCTTGAGGTAGGGATCTTGGCATTTTGATCTTTGGTTTCTTAGTAGCTAGTATCTGGTCATATTAGATGCGCAACCAATGCTGACTTAATTTGATTCAGTGGACTTAATTTGATTCAGTTAACTTAATTAAAAGGCAGCAATCCTGCTATAGAAACAGTAAGTGCTTTTTTTAAAATTAATGTTCTCATGGAAGATCAACTCCCTAAACATTTGTTGGGTCCCTGTTAAAGGCAAGCCTTTGTTTTATGTCATGTGGATACAAAACATGGTCTATACTTCAAGAACTCCATCAGGTAAAGGAGACAGGTGCACTATTAGCCACAGTTCACTACAGTCTGGAATGTTGGTCATTGCCAAGGTACAGTTAAAAAATATACTATAGACGGTCAAAGGAAGAAGCATTTGGCAGGAGACATCAACTTCAAGAAGGGAGTCATGGGCATAGAAGATCTGAATGATGTTTTTAAGACAACTACACATTTTTGTTGAATCTTTATTAACATGAGAAAATAGACAATTTTGCATGTTATTTAAATCTAATGGACTATCTTTTGTCATTTTTATGTAAAATGCTATTTTTAGAGTAAATTCTGTACATGTGAGATTTAAACATATTGAATCAAAGCCATTTTGCTGTGGAACTACTGAGATTGGCAGGTTATTAGCATTTAATTTACCAATTAATTCACCTCCCAGTGCATCTTTGCAGGCAAGATTTCTGATTGATAGGTGGACTGGTTGCCTAAGATTTAGCTCACAGTGTTAGGACAAATTCTCTAGTGAAAACCTGTGCAAATTAGGGACTTCTTGGAGTGGGGCTGGCCCCAGCACAGCGATGATCTTAGGCCACCTGCGAAGGTGATCTCGCTCAAGGAGAGAGGTCAAGGTCACAGACAGGAGGGCAGGATATAGGTCAGTCCTGAGGGGCAAGGTAAGTTGTAGAGAAAAAACAATCAGAATGTCAGAAGCCATGGGAACACTGCTCAGATGCAGTGTACAAAACGTGTCAAGATGAAGACCATTTTGCCAGGTAGAATTAGTAGTGGGGGTGGAAATACGGCGGAGAGGAAACTGACAACCTTGAGAACTGATACTGCCTCACAGTCTATACAAACATTTTAATTTCAAAGTGCATTGTGTTTAATTTAAAAATGGCCCTTTGAAGAAAACCGGAAATCTATTAACTTTGACAACATTCCTTCAACGCAAATAACAGAATTTCTTTGAAGAAAAACAAATCTAAGCCTCTTGTCTAAGGACACCCCAAATTCACTCAGGTGTTTCCAGTGGCCTTTGGTTGCAAAGCATTGGCTTTCTAAATTCTTCTAATAATTTTAATAAACATCTCCATGAAATTTGGCATATAATATAAATTTTTCCTTCTCAGGTGGAATTCTCATTTGCTTGAAAAAGGAGAAATCCCAGAGTATACGCAGACTGAGAAATAGTCAAAATGTCAGGTGTATACGTGTCAGTGACTGGAGTGCAATTCTTTATGTCTTGAATCTCATGTTAATGAATTCCAAAGAAAACAGCTGACTTTATGCATTTATTTTAATAAGGCTGTGAAAACAGCTCATTTACGGTGTAAAAACCCCTTGTCTTTTAAAAATGCTAGACAGAATATTTTAATAAATTAAATTTGTCTGCCTGTCAAATCTGTCAAATTGACAAGAACCCTCAAGGAGTACTGCTGATGTTGTAGTTCTATTCTTCCAATAGGATTACATTTGGAATTTAATATAGGCTGCTTAGCAAAAGAATCCATCCATCAGAGTAATTTTAAGTAACAAATACTAACAGAATATCCTAAGTCTCCAACCTTATAGGGCCAGGGTGATTTTATTTCCTTTGCAAACTATTTTATTCCCTACAACAGTGTCCTGAATATTAGATTTGTCTACAGTGATGAAATAATCTAAGGAGGCAAATAAGTCCACATCATCAGAAGAATAACTATTGACATTTACTCAGAGATGAGCAGCCTATGTAGTCAATTGTCATCCTTACAACTAACCTGTGTCAGTCAGATCTCACTGTCCCTTTTGTACAAATGGGGACACGGAGGCTTGACAGGGGTAAATACCTAGCTCAATGTGATATCTCTTGCATTTAGTAGAACCAGCCCTTTAATTCAGGTGTTCTGATCTGACAGAATGTGCAAAGCCGGTACACATGTACAAAATGTGTCAAGATGCTTCTCTGTCTCTCACAAGATTTTCCTGGAATAGTCAAATGTCTCCTTCCATCCTTTTCTCATAGGGAAACCCCACTTAATGTTTCCAGTTAACATGTGGGAGTATTTATATTATGCCTCTGGTAGCAGCTGAACAAAAGAAGAACTCTTAATTTTTCAAAATTATGTGCCTAAGAGAAGTAGGTATTAGGGTATTCAAAAACACAAACACAGTCCAACTCTGGACCAACTGTTTAACACATACACTAATCACCTAGACTTGATATTCTGTCTCCTGGAATGAAATTCTCAAATGCAGGTCTCAAAGTGAAAATGGAATTAAACTTCGATGTTGAGGTTCTTCTGTTTTTCATCCTGAACTTCAGAAACAGAGATGCACCTGTTAGCTAACATTTAAGGGGCCTCTATCACCAGGGGTCCAAGGCAGTCCTCAGAGTCATTTATTGGACAGTAAATATTATGCTGCTTAGAGTATTGGGAGGAAATATCTCTCCAAAATAAATGGAAGGAAAAAATAATCAATACATACTCTGCCTCTAATTCCTTAAAGAAGCCTAAAATTCTGGATTAAAAAAATGTATACAAGATCTCAATTAGATTTTTCTGGCAACAGCCTGCTACAGTTGTACAAAATAATGCCTGTTTTAGTGGCTGGCCAGTTCTAACAGCAGGGCAATGGCGTAAGTCAGGCCCTGCACAGATCTGGCTGTAGGACATATTTATACATATAAAGAGGCCTGTTTAACTTATCTAGGAGAGCAGTACCATGAGATGCTGCAGTGAATCAATGTTTACCCATGGCCAGTCTCATGAAAGAGTACTTATGACTCAACTGATGGCATTTCCATCTCTGAATGAGATTAGCTATTCCTCATGAACTATGAACTCACTAGAGATTGAAATAGACCGGAATAAATAAAATTATGTAAATCATCTAGCAGAGGACAGCATAACGGAAAGGATGCTGGATTTTGAAAACCACATGGCTACAAATCTGACTCCTCACTTTCTGGCTGTGGGATCTTGGGCAAATCACTGCCCTGGGCTCCCATCCTTTTGCCTTTGAAAAGATCATCAACTCTCACTTACAGGGTTAGGATGAAGTTAAAACTGTTAATGGCGGTAAAAATTTCCACCCCACAGTGCTTTGTAAATAAAAGGCAGTCAGTTGAATCAGATGAATCTAAGTTATTAAGTGGATTTTCTTTTACCATTGAGATTACAGGTTTCCTTATTCTTGAATAGGTTCTTTCCTAATTCTTGAATAGGTTCACTTTATCTCCATTTTTAGATGGTAAATCTTTGGATCTTGTCTTACTCACTTTCTATTCTCCTTAGCAGAATTTCAAGGAGGTAAGAATTGTTCAAAACCATTTTGATAAATATCAAAGAGCTGCTGAAATTTCATCCAGATAGAGGTGCTCTGAGGACGAGGCAAATGGGTGTTTTTTAAATGAGAGCAGGAACTACTCCATTAGGGGAAGGACAAATACCCCCTCACAACATGTTACTCAGTAATTGCATCTGAGCTGCACTGGAACCCTATAAAGATGAACTGTGGTTGTGTTTCTGCAGCCAGAGAGTTCTCCAGGTATTATGTCCCCTTCACAGAGAACCCCTCCACTCTTACTTGCATTCCCTGCTTCCAATGGGCCCAAAACTTAGAGTTAACTTCTCTAACCTTGGAACTGAAAACTCTGTTACATGGTTTGCCTCCAGTGCATATTGGATGGGCATCTTACACAAATGACTATTATAAAAGTATGTTTTCATTTGGGTGTTTACTCAGATTTTTAAAAGTAAGAGGAAACTTTTATACATATTGTATCTCTCGATCTGTAGAGGCATCTGTTTCTTACACTCTCTCCTTTGGAATACCTGCCTAGTTCATTAGCACAGTGGTTTTCAACATTTCAACAGTCTTTGGGTTCCCATAAATTACTGGGGATCCCACTACAGCTTTTGTTGATGTAAGTTATGCCTATCAATATTTGCCACGATAGAATTAACAATGACAGAAAAAAATATTTATGCATTTAAAATACCAATAATAAACACATTACATGTTACATAAACAATAATTTTAATAAAAATAACCGTTTTCCAAAAAGAAAAGTGAGAAGAACAGTATTGTTTTACATTTTTGCAAATTTCTTTAATGTCTAGCTAAAGAGCAGAAAACTGGATTCTCATGTCTGCTTTTGCATTCAATCTGTTCCCGCACACATCAGGTAAGCTCTGCAGAACTCTGCCAAACATTCATGAAAGAATTAGAGTAGAAAAGCCAAAATCTTAGGATTATGAAAATAGTTTTGACCTTGTACATCCACTGCAAGGGTCTTATGGACCCCACAGAGTCCAGGGCCCCACTTTGAGAACCACTGCAATTGGATCTTGCCCCACAGCCTTCCAAGTAGCTTCCACCCAGCTGCTTCCAGTGTTCACACCCAGGAAAGCCATCTGCCAAACTGCCAAACTGTCAGTGAAATACACATTGTGTATTTCAAAAGATAGAGAAAGGTGGAGAAAGGAAGTGTAATTGGCATCAAGTAATAAAATCAAAAGCATCTTTTTTTTAATCCTATGTGTACTCATGAAGGGTAGTTTCTCCCCTGTCACTGGATAAAGTGAGGCAAGTCCCTGACCTTTTCTCTTCTCTCTTAGGTAACAGAAAGTCCTACTGTTATGCTAAACTCAAAACAAAGTCTCAGTTGGTACTTGGAAGACCCAGACCCTTGAAAGAGCCAATATCCAGCTTTATTACAGGTGACAGCCCTTGCCTCTCCCAAATGGGAACAGCTGTAGACAGCCTGCCCTGTCTCCTCTTTTTTCTTCCTTGATAACTATAGATCCCAATTCCTTTGGAGCATTTGCGCGCGCACGCGCGCGCGTGTGTGTGTGTGTGTGTGTGTGTGTAGGGAGCCACGGGTATATGTGGTTAGGATGGTGTACGTGGAGAGGAAGGTGGAGAAAGGCTGGTAAAGAGATCAGGAAATGTATGCGAGATCTGGTGCTAGGAAGACATTCAAGTGTCCTTATTCTGTACAAACCCTGGAAGTGGGCCAGTCCTGGGAAGGAATCCTAACTGCCCCGCACATGGAGCTCTCCAATGGTTCCCTGAAGCCCTTCTTGCTAGGCTTGAGGGAAGACAGGATTGCTTCACCCCACTTCTTGGTGTTGGTGGGTGGGTGGGGGGGGTACTTATAGTCCACCAGAATCCTCTCAAAGATCCTCTCTCTCAGTACTTCCTTGGTGCGGGGTTTAGAGTTATCTAAACAAGTTCTCCACCATCTACAGTGGATTTTTTTCTAGTTCTCCACTAGAGCATCGAACCTCTTTTCTAGCTGTGACTTAGTCAAAACATCCAGTTTAACATCCTGTTATTCACTTTAAAGAAACCAGAACTGTTCCCTAGCTCCAGGAGCTCAGGTGGCCTCATAATTTGTTGTTTCCTTGTGCTCAGGAAAAGTACTGACAGCTCATAATTGGTCATATTTCTTAGGAAATTTGCATTTAAACTGGGAACAATGCTTGTTCTTTTTTTGGTATAATTTGTCTTACATTTTTGAAAGTAATAACTATTCATTAAATTACATTTGAAAAATGCAGGAAAAAAGAAAAACATTGTCTGTAGTCCTACCACTCATATAAAGCTACTATTCACTTACATGTATTTTCTTCTGATAATATTTCAATGTGTGTCTCCATTTTAGCTGCATTTATATCAATCAAATTTTATATCACATATTTTACTTCTTGGTATGCTATAAGCATCACCAATGTCAATATGAACTCCATGTAAACATCAGTTTAATGCTTGGAAAGTCTTATGTTAAATGGATATGCCATGGTTTATTTAATCATTGTCTTTATTGTTAATATTTACATTGTTTATACTGTTTAGTACTGAAAAATCATGTTGCAATGAACATCTTTGGGTAGACATGTTTTCTATATTTTCAGTTATTTCTTAAAATATATTTTTGGAGAAGGACTTATTAGGTAAGTGGATATGAACAATTTCAGGATACACACACACACACACATATATATACATACACACACACACACACAATTTCACTAAAGGACATAATAATTAAGAGTGCTCAGCTATGGAGGATGACTGTATCATATGCCTATGTTCATGGAACATCATCGTCACTGATCCATGGAACTTCCCATTCTTTACTGATTGATTAATTTCCTTTTATTTCCATCTTCATTCTTTTTACCCCTTCTCTCACCATAGGAGACCAATCTAATATGCTTGATATATATTCCTTTATTTGCGTGTGGTTATATAAGCATGCATTTTTTTAAGATTTTATTTATTTGAGAGAGAGAGAGCATGAGAGGGGAGAGGGTCAGAGGGAGAAGCAGACTCCCTGCTGAGCTGGGAGCCTGATGTGGGACTTGATCCTGGGACTCCAGGATCATGACCTGAGCTGAAGGCAGTCGCTTAACCAACTGAGCCACCCAGGGTGCCCCAAAGCATGCATTTTTATTTTGTATGCACATATGTTAAATGCACACAAATAACATTGTGTGATCCACCTCATATGGTGTCTTACTTTTTTCAGCCAATGCTTTTTTTAAGATCTATCCATATTGTTCTGTGTAGATCTAGTCTGTGACTCCTGAGTGCTGCATGACATTCTGTTCTGTGCATTATTCTATTATACTTCTCTAGTTACTAACTACTAGACTCCCGTAGGCTGTCTCTAGCTCTGTACCACAACAACAGTGTGGGGAGGAACTTCCCTGTTCACACCCCTCGTGGATCTGTGGGAGATACACACTCAGAGAGACACTGCTGGGTCTCAAGGCAGACATCTGTCTCACTGGACTAAAGCACTGTCTGGTTGTTTCCCAGAGTGATTGCTCTGGTCTGTACTCTCTAGCAGAGCACACAAGTTCCTATATCCACACTTTCCACCAGCACTTGGCATTATCCAACTTTCTAAATTTCCCACTCTGACAGTGGCAAAGTGATATCTCATGGTTGTTTTCTTTTGCATTTCCCTAAACGTGGATGAGTTTGAGCCCCTCTCTCTCTTATTTTTTAAGATTTTATTTATTTATTTATTTTAGAGAGGGGAGGAGGGTGGAGGGAGAGAAAATCTCCTGCAGACTCCCTGCTGAGCACTGAGCCCAACAGGGGGTCTTGATCTCATGACCCTGAGATCATGACCTGAGCCGAAATCAAGAATTGGAGGGGGAGATGAACCATGAGAGATGATGGACTCTGAAAAAACGAACTGAGGGTTCTAGAGGGTAGGGTGGTGGGAGGATGGGTTAGCCTGCTGATGGGTATCAAAGAGGGCACGTTCTGCATGGAGCACTGGGTGTATGCACAAACAATGAATCATGGAACACTACATCGAAAACTAATGATGTAATGTATGGTGATTAGCATAACATAATAATAAAAAAAAAAGACTAAAAAAAAAAGAGTCGGTTGCTTAACCCACTGAGCCACTAGGCGCCTTTATTTCTTAATTTTATATTATTTTCCATCCGTCTGTGCCTTTTAATGCTTCAGGTCTATGCTATATAAATTATTAGAGCCCTATATTGTGATGTTAATAGCCAGTAGCACTGATCCTCTTTCATTACTTTTCCTAACTTTCTTAAATACTCTGATTTATTTTATTTCATTTTGTTTTACCACACTGACTAGAACATCCAGTATTAAGATTAAATAGAAAAAATGTTAACAAGTACTTTAACAGAAGAGCTTCTACAGTTTCAAACTTAAATATAATGTTTGCTGTAGGCTTTTAGTAGAAACTCTTTGAAGTTGAGGAAGTTCTCTTTATTTCTTTATTATACGACACAGCAACCACAAGACAGAAGGAGAGAGATTGACTACACCAAGTGCTGGTGAGGCTGTGAAGCTCCCAGAACTCTCATACTGTACTGGTGGGCATTTAAATTGATACAAGTCCTTTGGATGATTTCAGTTTCTACTAAGTTTGGAAATATAAACTGTGACCCAGCAATTCCACACAGGGATAAGCCCCTAGAAATGCAAATATAGGTGTAAGAAGAGGTATGTACAAGAATATTAATAGCAACAAAGAGCTGGAACAACTCCAACCACCATCAGCAGTAGAGTGGATAAATAATTTGTGCTGCGTTCATATAGTGGTGTCCTCTACAATAATAAAAGTCAGTGAATTATGCTTGCGTGCAATAATAATACAGATAAATCTCACTAACATGATGTTGAACAGAAAAGTATATATTACTACATTTAAAAAACAGATAAACTAGGGGCAGTCGGTTAAGTGTCTGCCTTCGGCTCAGGTCATGATCTCATGGTCTTGGGATCAAGCCCCACATCGGGTTCCCCGCCTGTTTCTCCCTCTCCCTCTGCCCCTCTCCCTGGCTGTGCTCTCTCTAATAAATAAATAAATAAATAAATAAAATCTTTAAAAAAAATAAAAATAAGTAAAAACAGGCAAACTAATCTATGGTAATATATATAAGGACAGTGGCTACTTCTGGGTGAGGAGCAATGAATGGAAGGAGCATTAGGAAGACCTCTGAGGGGCTGGTGGCCCTCTACTTCTTAATCCCAGTGGTAATTGTAGGGTTGTGTTTTTCTCTACTTAAATATTTTTTTTTTTTTTTAGTGTTTAAGCTTGCTTAATGAATGGCTAAATAAATGAAACAATGAATGAACTTTAGTGTAAATTAAACTGGAAAAAATGCTTGCTTGTATTGGAAATGAGATTTGTTTTACTTTGGTTTGTTTTGGTTTTGCCCTGGGTCTGCCTCTAATGAGCTATGAGATTTTTTTCAGCAGGTCATTTCCCCACTTTGAACTTCTGTTCCTAATTTCTAAAAATGGCAGACTGAATCAAGTGATCTTTATATACTTCCCCAGTTCTAAGATGATGTATCATAAGAGCTTCCAGGAAGTCACCTGAATTTCTTCTTTTTTGATGAACTACTGAATGTGAGGACTAGCTGGTCCCTTTTGTTCTTTATACTCAGCCAGCATTGTCCCAATTATCCTTTGGCTTTTCTACGAGCTTCCTGGATGATCATAACACAAACTGCCTGTGCCAATCAATAGTTATTTTTCTCATTCTAACTTACATGCTTTATCTGATTTATATATCAAACTTTTGAGAGTCTGTTTGGCATAAATCTATACCCATATATTTCTGGAACTATAAACCTGAAGAACAGTTGGTATTGATTCTACTTAAATGACCAGTTGGTTGTAATAATCCACTGCCAGCTCCTTATTAAGGGATGGCACTGCAGACTCTGGAAAAAGCCTATCCTCTTCCCATGACAGAACTGTTCTTGTATGCCCATAACCATTCTCAATTTCTGGGGCAAGAGCAGCTTTCACGCTTAGATGTTCATGTGGCTTCCAAGAAGAAACACCATGTGCCAAAGCCTTCCTTGTGCCTACATGTGTTCAAGTGACTGAGTTCTGTCAAATGAGGTGGGAGCAGAAATGACATGTCCAATATCGTGTCTGTGCTCTTAAAGGACATCGGTGCATCCTTTCATTTCTGTTTTCTCTTTCTTGCTGGCTGGAATATAGACAAAGTTTTGTAGACAGAGACAAATCCCTGGAATTGTTAAAGATGTGTTGGAGAAGGTCAGATAACAGGGGCCCTGGCTCTTGAGAGATTTATGGCTCCCAGCTGCCTCAGAATCTTATTCCTTTAGGAAAAAGCAAAATAACTTCTCTCTTGTGTATACCGCCGTTACTTTGGATTTTTGTCCCAAGGTACAGAAACTATATCCTAACTAATATACTCCTTAAATGTGTTACTGGAACCGCACACCATGACAGGATCGAGTCTATGATAGGGAGAATACACAGGGTAACTGGACTATTGTTTTTCCTATGGTTTTTAAATTTGATGTTAACGTTTTTCTTCTCTTTCTAACTTGGCTCTGCATCTTGCAGGACGTCCAACAATGAAGGAAAGAAAATTCAACATAAGGGCTGCTCCTCAGAAGACTGACCTTGAGATATGGGCAAATCAGCTAAGTCACCATAGGCTGGGCTGCTTGGTGTTCTCTTTTCAGAGAAGCTGGAGGAAATGGTTGAGGAAAAGAGCAATTTAAAATGTAGGGATAAAGAATGTGGTTCTTTAGAGTGGATAGTTAAATATGTTTTGAAAATCTTTCTTGTTGGACCAACAGAAAATGTCTCTAATGGTAAAAACCAGGAAGGAGAGAGGTGGAGAAGAAGTGTAAGGTGGAGAAGAAGTGTAAGGGTTAGAAAGGAAACAAATAATTATAAAGGATTAGAGATGCAGAATATATCAATACTCTGGTATTTACAAAATTGATCAACCTTAAACACAGTAAATTCTTTAAGGACATAGGCGTCTTTTCTCATACTTCCTGTCTGCTGTCACTGCCATAAGAGGAAAAGACAGAGAGGCTCCTGCACTCAGAATTGGTTACTGATGCAACATGAAGTATGTGGTGGGTTCTCTTTGGCTGCCTGGGTGAGAAGAACAAAGTCTCTGCCCTCATGGAGCTCACACTGGGGAGACAAACAATAAGTGAATAAACAAACATATACAATATGATGCCAAATGCCCATAAGTGCAAGAAACAATAATAAAGCATGAAAAAGGTACTGTGAGTGACGGGGCATGGGAAATGTGCTATTTTCGGATGAATGGTGCGGGCATGCCTCTCTGACAAATTGATATTTAAACAGAGTTTTGAATAAAGTGACATAGAGGATATCTAGAGGAAGACCTTTCCAAATTGAGGGAACAGCAACTGCAGAGGCCCTGAGGATGGATAGAACTAGATTCTTTCAAGGGTGGATCACAGACATGTCATGGGAAGGCTGCCACTCTCCCCCGTTCTGCCGAGGAAAGACAGACAACACAGGTTTGGACCCTGCACTTCTCACCGGGCTAGTACAGCCTCAGAATCCTTCTGAACCCAATACTCTGATAAATTAGTGACAGGTAAGAGTAAGTGCAGGGATCAAAGCCATTTGTTATCACTGCCTTAGAGTTTAGTCTTCTAAATTTTAGCCCATAATCCTATCTTCAGCTCCAGTGATTTTCGTGTCACTGATATTGCCTCCCACTGTGTGGGTTGGAAGAAGCATAATGGCCAGGAAAATCTCATTGCCAAGGATACCTTTACTAATATTTACTATTAAAGTGAAAATATTGAGAAGCCACGCTACCGATGGCCCACTCTGCTCTGCTCACTAGGCCCACTGGCCCGCGCCCATCATGGCCACCATTCAGCAGCTGGTAGGAAGATGGCACTTAGTGGAAAGCAAAGGCTTTGACGAATACATGAAGCAAGTAGGAGTGGGAATGGCTCTGCAAAAAGTGGGTGCAATGGCCAAACCAGATTGTATCATCTCTTCTTTTTTTTTTTTAAAGATTTTATTTATTTATTTGAGAGAGAGAATGAGATAGAGAGCATGACAGGGGGGAGGGTCAGACGGAGAAGCAGACTCCCTGCTGAGCAGGGAGCCCGATGCGGGACTCGATTCCAGGACTCCAGGATCATGACCTGAGCCGAAGGCAGTCACCTAACCAACTGAGCCACCCAGGTGCCCTGTATCATCTCTTCTGATGGCAAAAACCTCACCATAAAAACTGAGAGAACTTTGAAAACAACACAGTTTTCATATAACCTGGGAGAGAAGTTTGAAGAAACTACAGCTGATGGCAGAAAAACTCAGACTGAAGCTTCACAGACAGCGCATTGGTTCAACATCAGGAATGGGATGGGAAGGAAAGCACAATCACAAGAAAATTGGAAAATGGGAAATTAGTGGTGGAATGCGTCATGAATAATGTCACCTGTACTCGGGTCTATGAAAAAGTAGAGTAAAAATTCCATCATCATTGTGGACAGGAATTAGCTGTGAGGATGAACAAGCTCAGTTCAATGAGCAAATCTCCATACTGCTTTTTTTTTTTTTTCATTACTGTGTTCAATTATCTTTATCACAAACATTTTACATGCATCTATTTCAAAGTGTTGATTTAATTAGGATCATCCCTTTGGTTAGTAAATAAATTTGTGCTAAAAAAAATAAAAACAAATAAAGTGAAAATATTTACTATTAAATGTATTAAGGTATTTATTAAAATATTTATTATTAAAATTAAAATATTTACCATTGATTAAGTATTTATTAAAATATTGGTCAAAATATTTACTATTTGGTATTGCTATGGGCACTCTGCTGAGTCTTAAGGAACTAGGAATAAAGTATTTCATGACCTCATAAATCAGAAAGGTATGAAAGCAAAGTCATTACAATATGGTGAAACAGATATGGTAAGAACTCTGCGAGCAGTACGCCTAATGCGACAAGTAACCATACACTGTTAGAAGGAATGGTGGTGACCTAGTAATGGCAAAGGGTTTAGGAGCAAATGGACTTGTGCTCTTTTCTCCTTTGCCATGTTTTAGCCACTCCTGTGACCTTTGTGGAATTCAGTTAACCTCTATGAGCCTTGATAAAACCCACTTATCAAGTGGTCATAAAACATAAAAGGCACCAAGCAAAGCACATGGCACAGAGCCTAGCACATAGTAGACACTCAATAAATAGTAGTTTTTGGTCATGGAAAATTTGAGGCAGGAAAGGTATGTGTGATAACTGCTGGGAGCTCAGATCATCAGTTGTGTAAAATAGGGGAAAAAAAAGCAAGACAGAATTCTATGTGGTTAATCAAAGAGGCATGAAAGAATTGTAACATCAACGGGGATTACTTTATTAGTGTAGGTACCACTAGGACAAAAACAATGTGCAAATTAGTTGCACAATTCCATTGATCATAAAACACACCCCAATATCAGAGATGTTGAAATATGAAAAACATACACGTTAGAATCAATAAAATTGGTGCTTAATGAACATAAGATACAGAAAAGAATGAAAACAAAGGAGGCTGGATAAGCCAGCAAGAAAGAGTCCTTAAGTGCATGCTCGTGTGTGCATGTGTGTGCGTGTGTGTTTCAAATTAAAAAACCGGACATTATCCTGTGGCCAAACTAGAGCCTTTAAAGATTTTAGGTCAGGAGGACATAGGAGAACTTTGGAGGTATGGTGGAAAGGATTGGAAAAATGGCCTGACACCAGTTATGAGTATGTGGCATCCTTTTGATTAGAAATTAGCACCTTGACTGTGCATTACAATTGCCTATGAAGATTTTCAAAGAATATGTCCATTTCTCCATTTTGATAAGTTGTTTCTTCATTGGCATAAAGTTTTTATAATGTATACCTATTGTCTGTGAATGTCTGTAGACTCTGTAGTGATGTCCCCCCTTTCACTCCTGATAACTTGTGTTTTCTGTCTTTTTTTTGCCTTGATGAATCTAGTGAGAAACTTATTGGGATTATTATTCTTTTTCTTTCACTCAAGGTTATTTAGAAGGATGGTCCTCAGTTTTCAAGTATTCTCGAGATATCTTATTGTTTCTGATTTCTAGCTTAATTCCAGTGTGGAAAGAGAATTTATTCTGTGTGATTCAAATCCTGTGAAATCTACTGAAACAATTTATGAGCAATAGAGTGTACTTCGGGGAATATGTCATATGCACCTCATGTTTATAGTCGACTAATAGTTGACTATTACCCTAACTGGGAAATTTAGACTCGATGTACAAGTCTAAGTCCAGAAGTTTAGAATTTTCATATTGGTTTCTTTTTTTGTGGACTATAACAACTATTTAAAATATTTACTATTAAACCATCCTAAAACCTTGTACATGAAAACAAAGGAACTTATTTTTACTCCCTACTTTTGCAATGTCTCTCATTCTTTCCTATTTTTAATCCTTCTGCTTTAGGTTTTATACAACTATACTCATAATGGGCATACCATCTTTGACTCATGAAAGGCAATTTTTCTTACTTCTAATGAAACTGTGAACTCTTTATTTTACAATACTTATTTTTATAAAAGTGTTCTGAATAGTATTTTGAGATTTTTCCTCATATTTTAATATTAGAACTATTAATTATTATTAATATTATAAATACCTGCTATCAATAGCTTTGCACATCTTGGGTTTTTCCTTCCTCTTTTGCATTATTTCCTTGAAATACTCTTCTAAAAAAGATACTATTGGATAAAGGGTTTCGGTACATTTTGGATGTGCCTATTTGGCCCAGTAGCCCTTGAAGAGGCTGCACCACTATTATCAATTTACTACAGTTAAGTCTCCTTTCTTGCCTTTCTACCATTGCTCTTGATATTTCTACTCTCCAGCATTCCTGTCCTCTTAGTAAACTCCTTTTTTTTAATACTCTGGATGGACTCCTCCTGCTCTACATCCAAACTCAAATGCCATCTATAAAACACTGCAGAATTCCCGGGAGGCGTGGTCACCACCCTCCTTCATTCTGATAACATTCTATGCCCATCTCAACTGTGACACTAACTGCATTGACCTTTCCTTTGTTCTCTCCTCCCTCATATGTTGTCAATCGTCTTATGAAAACCCTTAATGTCCACAGTGAGTGACACGCAGAAGGTATTTGCCAAGCTTCTGTTGACTGAACTTACATTTCTCTAGCAATAATGAACAGATCCTGTTCTGCACAGTCTGGCTGACTGTAAATTAGTTTTATCATTTTATTTGCTTCTTTATTGTTTAATGGCTTATATTTATGTTTACTCAGTAAGAACCTAGATAAACACCAATCTGGGCTAGCTACTGTGATTTGTGACATATAAGAATTTTACTATAGTAAGTAGAAGCTGATTTTACCCAGAGATACAATTTTTCTGGATTATTTATTTACTTATTTATTTGGCACTTAGAAAAGTAAGGTTAAGGGGCGCCTGGGTGGCTCAGTTGGTTAAGCGAAAAGTAAGGTTAAGTCACCTGTAAGGGATTGTTATCCTATTTGAACCTCTACACTGGGCAATCTCCAGATGAATATCCAGCTGCAGCCCCTAGGACAGCCAACACAGTCCTTCAGAAAGGCTATTAAAGGTGCTAAAATGAGAACTTGAAGCTCCCCGGATGCTGCCCGCACTCACCATTTAATCCAACCCATTCACCATCTCTTCAAAACTCATTTTGATTTCTACAGAGAATTAACCATTACAAAATGACCCGTATTAAGTGGAGCTACGGTGAGGAACAGAGAAGTTACAAAAGTGCCTGTCCCATTTTTTTCTCCACTTAAGGGCGACTCATATTTTGATCATAATTTAGAGAAAATGAAGATAGGAAGTTTCGAAATTGCTCAAGCAATGACTTACAAAATCCACTGATTCATATTTAAGAAGGGAAAAATTTTCCTTCCCCAGAGCAGGAGGGAATCAAAAAATATTTGAGGGGAATGGTAAGCACCTAAAAATCTTAGGAAGAAGGTACAGAAAATATAGTTAAAGAAACTACCTTTTGAAAGTGATCAACAAGAGATAGTGCATAAGTGATTCAGTCACACAATAGTATTAAAAACACCACTTAGCACGTAAGAGGCTTCTTTGATTCTGCTTATTTGTAAAGTTATATATTAACTTTTGCATTTGGCAAAAATTACTCAACTTTGGGTCAGGACTGAGAGCTGTTCAAATATTCCTTGCCTATCAGGAGGAGGATGAAGAGGGATGGAGAGGACGTCAGCCCACGCCGCCATGGAGGATGAGGTTGGGTCTGTGGCTGCTGGAAATGGAGGGGACATCCTGTGACTGAGGGAGACAGTGGGGGCAACTGCAGCATTTGGTGCTTAGGATTGGGCGAGATGTCAAATCTAATCTGAAAACTGGAGAAGTCTGAACAGTTTGGCATATCTGAGGGTCCAAAAGCTCTTGGATCCATAGTTGGTGTTGGAAGCTGGGACAGTTGCAGAGAGCCACAGTTAGAATAGTCCATGAGGGGCTCTGGGTGACTGCCTGAAATACATTTTGTTTTTGAACTGTTTTCTATGTACCAGCCACAGCTTGAAGAATGGGTGAGTGGCCTACTTTAAAAGCCAGGAATACGATACATAAAGCCTTGGTAAATAGTACCAAATTGTCTCCAGAATAATTTTACCAAGTTATATTCCCACCAACAGAGAATGAGTGTACTTCCTCACTATGTCCTTGCCAGGATAAGGATAAATCCTTTTTTTTTTTTTTTTAATTTTTTGCTTCTTTGCCAATTTGGCAAAGTGCTTTAATTTGCACTTTTAAGGTGCCAATAAACACATTTTATATATTGTATTTATCTTGATAGAAATTATTTGATAATGTCTTTTATTTTTTTAATTTTATTTTTTAATTTTTATTTAAATTCAATTAGTTAACATATAATGTATTATTAGTTTCAGAGGTAGAGGTCAGTGATTCATCAGTCTTATATAATACCCAGTGCTCATTCCATCACGTGCCCTTCTTAATGTCCATCACACAGTTACCCCATTCCCCCAGGCCCCACCCCTCCAGCAACCCTCAGTTTGTTTCCCATAATTAAGAGTCTCTTATGCTTTATCTCCCTCTCTGATTTCATCTTGTTTTATTTTTTCCTCTCTTCCCCTATGCTCCTCTGTTTTGTTTCTTGAACTCCACATATGAGTGAGATCATATAATAATTGTCTTTCTCTGATTGACTTATTTTGCTTAGCATAATACCCTCTAGTTCCATCCACATCATTGCAAATGGCAAGATTTCATTTTTTGATGGCTGAGTAGAATTCAATTGCATATATACCACATCTTTAACCATTCATCTGTTGATGGACACCTGGGCTCTTTCTATAGTTTGGCTATTGTGGACACTGCTGCTATAAACATTGGGATGCAGGTGCCCCTTCAGATCATTACATTTGTATCTTTGGGGTTAATACCTAGTATTGCAATTGCTGGGTCATAGGGTGCTCTATTTTCAATGTTTTGAGTAACCTCATACTGTTTTCCAGAGTGGCTGCACCAGCTTGCATTCCCACCAACAGTGTAGGAGAGTTCCCCTTTCTCCACATCCTCACCAACATCTGTAATTTCCTGACTTGTTAATTTTAGCCATTCTGACCGGTGTGAGGTGGTATCTCATCATGGTTTTGATTTGCATTTCCCCGATGACAAGTGACGTTGAGCATTTTTTCATGTGTCTGTTGGCCATTTGTATGTCTTCTTTGGAGATATGTCTGTTCATATCTTCCACCCATTTCTTGATTAGATTATTTGTTCTTTGGGTGTTGAGTTTGATAAGTACTTTATAAATCTTGGATACTAGCCCTTTGTCTGATAACACATTTGCAAATATCTTCTCCCATTTTGTTGTTTGTCTTTTGGTTTTGTCAACTGTTTCCTTTTCTGTGCAAACCTTTTTATCTTGATGAAGTTCCAATGGTTCATTTTTGCCTTTGTTTTCCTTGCTTTGGACACGTGTCTAGCAAGAAGTTGCTGCAGCCACGGTCAGTGAGGTTGCTGCTTGTGTTCTCCTCTAGGATTTTGATGGATTCCTGTCTCACATTTAGGTCTTTCTTCTGTTTTGAGTCTATTTTTGTGTAAGGTGTAAGGAAACGGTCCAGTTTTATTCTTCTGCATGTGGCTGTCCAATTTTCCCAACACCATTTGTCGAAGAGACTGTCTTTTTTCCACTGGATATTCTTTCCTGCTTTGTCGAAGATGAGTTGACCATAGAGTGGAGGGTCCATTTCTGGGTTCTATATTCTTTTCCATTGATCTCTCTGTCTGTTTTTGTGCCAGTACCATACTGTCTGGATGATTACAGCTTTGTAATACAGCTTGAAGTCTGGGGTTGTGATGCCACCAGCTTTGGTTTTCTTTTTCAACATTCCTTTGGCTATTTGGGGTCTTTTCTGGTTCCATACAAATTTTAGGATTATTTGTTCCAGCTCTGTGAAAAAAGTTGATGGTATTTTGATAGGGATTGAATTGAATGTATAGATTGCTCTAGATAGCATAGACATTTTTTTTTTTAAAGATTTTTTATTTATTTATTTGAGAGAGAGAGAATGAGAGAGAGCAAGCACATGAGAGGGGGGAGGGTCAGAGGGAGAAGCAGACTCCCTGCCGAGCAGGGAGCCCGATGCGGGACTCGATCCAGGGACTCCAGGATCATGACCTGAGCCGAAGGCAGTCGCTTAACCAACTGAGCCACCCAGGCGCCCAATAGCATAGACATTTTAACAATATTTGTTCTTCCAACCCATGAGCATGTCTTTTAGGTTCATGTTTATTACTGCTTTAATCTTTCCATAATATTTTATATAAACTCTAATATGTTAAAAGTATGACCACTGTCATATTTATTGAAATCTTCTTGATCTTCAATATGTATTTTAATTCTAGTTATGACCTTTAACATATAAATTGTTGTCAAATTTCTCCAGATTTTCTTCCAGTGTTTTTATATTTACACAGTTGTCCACCCCACCCAAGCTGAGGTCATTTAAGAGCTGACATTCATTGCCTGATTGTTTTTTAAATGGCTTTACTTTTTATAATCAAAGACTTAATTATCTGGGTTTTATTTTGACAAGAGGCAATGATATGTACTGGGCAGACAACAGATCCAGTTGAGCAACTTCAAGCAGAGGGATTTACTAAAAAGTTTAAGCTAATTCACTGAATTATCAGGAGGGCTAGGGTGCCAAACAATTGACAGCAACACAGATAGACCAAAAAATTCCCACTCCCATCATGGGAGCATTCGAGGGGAAATCCACTATTGCTGCGTGCTGGGAACTGGAGAGCAGAAACCCCCCCACCCCCCAGCATGGGCCCCAGAACAATCAAGCATCTCTGCCATGAGACCCAGCTTCTTAGCACTGCTGCCACTTCATGATGCCCATTTCTGTGTTCCAAATGACACATAGTTGTGTCTCCTGAGTGACACGCTAGCTGTAACGGAGTCTGAGAATGTGAACAGTGGTAGCTAACACGACGTGATGCTTACTGCATGCCAGACATTGCCCTGTGTGCTTTTACAGATATTTACTAATTTTTACAATATCCTAGGGAGGCAAGAATGATTATATCCCCATTTTGCTTGTGAGAAAACAGAGACACAGAAAATAATCATCCAGTACCATACAGCTAATGGATGGCAGAGCTAGAATTTGTACCCAGGCTGACAGGTTCCAGAATCTGTGCTCTTAATTGCTGTGTTACATAGCCTGTGGTTTCGGGCTTCTCAGCCTCTATGGTACAAGAAGCCAAGCTAGAAAGAAGTGGGAGTGGGTGGTCAATGAGTCCATTTGTACAGTAGTACGCAGCCACTGATCTAATTTTTTCAAAGGGCTACTCAATTTTCCAGGCCATTCATTGAATAATCTTGCTTTTCTTATTGACTTATACTAATGGCCGTGTGCACTGAGTGGGCACTCAATGAATTTTTGTTGACTGACTGAATAAATTAGTATTTTAGAGTCTTATTTCAGGACTATCTATTTTGGCCCATTGTCAATTCTGGCATTTAATGTGATATTTTACTTGCCATTCAAGATGTGCTCTTTTGATCTCCCCACTATGTCCACTTTGATCTGTCCCCTATCTGTGGATGGCATCAACAGGCTCCTTTGCTCCCTGGCCCCTGGTTGGGAGATACCTTGGGAGACAGAGGAAGGAGGAGTCTGGCTGGAGTATGGGTTGCCATGGCTTCCTCCTGGTCATGTGACCTTGGGTTAGTCTGTCCCTCTGCTGAAGGACTCAGCTCCTGTCACATGTCCCTCCTGGTCACTGCTTTCCTCTCACTAGTTTTTTAACTGCTCCCTCCGCTCCCCTTCAGGCCTGAGGACTCTCCATCATTGCTGGCCTGGAGTACTGCATAATCCCTTTTTGGTTTTTCTCAAGTCTGCCCACACTTTTGTAAACTGTCCCTTTATTAAACTCTCCTCAAATTAGCCAGTTTGTGTGTGGCATCTGTTTGAAGGAGTCAGTAACAACACGCTGTTTTAATCATTGTCATTTTCAAACATGTTTTAATAGTTGGTAGGAAAAATAGTCAAGATTTCCCCCAACCTCAAAATTTCCTTTCCCATGTACCTGTTCTTCTAGATTAGAACCACTCTGAATTTTAAATATAATCCATTGAATTTTTATTTTTTTTAAGATTTTATTTATTTATTTGACACAGCGAGAGAGGGAACACAAGCAGGGCGAGTGGGAGAGGGAGAAGCAGGCTTCCCGCTGAGCAGGGAGCCCGATGAGGGGCTCCATCCCAGGACCCTGGGATCATGACCTGAGCCGAAGGCAGACGCTTAACGATTGAGCCACCCAGGCACCCCTAATCCATTGAATTTTAAAAATTAGGATATTATTAAACCTACAATTAATTAAAGTATTTTTTTCCTTCTAACCGAGGACATAAAATGACTTTCCATTATTCATGTCTCCTTCATGTCAATATTTTTGGTTTCCTCATGTGGACTTCCATATTTCTTGTTATTCCTGGGGTATGTTAGAGGGTCAACAATGTATTTTCTATTGTAATCTTATTTTTCTCCCCAGTAATTTCTACCTAGTCATATCTGGTATCTACATAAGCACTTAATCTTTGTATTTTTAAAATCCAGTCACATTACTAAACTTGCATTCATTTAAACAGGTTGCTAATTCTCCTGAATATCCTAGATAATTAATTTTTTTTGTTTACTATATGAGCAATCATATATCTTCTACCAATAATCATTTTACTTCTCCTTTCTTATGTCTGTTGCATATATTACTGAACTGCCTAAAGCTTTTTGAAAAGGTACAGTAATGGCCTTAAAAAAAATCTTAACTTGCTCCTAAGTTTAATAGAAATACCTGTAATGATTCAACATTAGTATTCCATTAATTCTTGATTTTAGATATTCTCTGTAATGTTTAGGAAGTGTCTTTATAATCCCAGTTCGCTATAAATGGCTGTATGTTTATTTCTTTCTCTCATTAACCTGGAATGGGTGGGTGATACATTTCATTAAATGACTTCCCAGCACTTTTACAGATGATTAAAAATGTTCTTTCTCTAATACATCAATAAGATGTATTAAAATAATACAACCCATTTTATATAATATTTTTTGTCTCAAGAATAAAACTTATGCAGTCACAGTATACTAATCATTAAATACAATTCTAGATTTCAATTTCTGGACATTTTACAAAGTTTTTTTTCCCCCCCATCTATTTTCAGAATTGCAGGGGAGATCCTGGCTCCCTTTTCTGTGTGATCATTGTCCGGTTTTAGCGAAATAAATTTGTAAATATTTCTGTCTTTCCTTTGCTTTGGAATAATTTTAATAGCATACAAATTATTCCATGAAAACATAAAATATGTAAAACTGTCCAAGCCTGGCATCATTTAAAGGCATAAATTTTCTAATTTTTTTTCAATTCCATGGTTTATTCAGGTTTTTCACTCTTCTGGAATCACTTTTAGTCATTTACATTTTTCATAGAAAATTAGCTTTTTTTTTTCTTGAGATAATCAAATATGTTAGCATAGAGCTTTCCATGATTTATTCTTAGTCTAAGTTTTTAAAATTGTGTTTTGAATTTATCAATTTTACCCTTCATTTTCTAAATTAATTACCTTCTCCTTATCATTGCCTTTTCTCCCCTATGGTTTCTTTAATGTTACTATTCCTATACTTACTAAAATTCCCCAAATTTCATGCTCCATAAATGCATTTGGATCATTGAAACAATTAAATTCTCAATACTATTCATTTCACTATAAGTACAGCTTTGGTCCCATTCTCTACCTTTTCCAATGTGTTGTTTTTACAAGGTTTCTAATATGCATCTCTACTTCTGTCCATTTAAACATAGGAATTATTTAGACAGTGCTTTTTTGTAAGATTTATTTATTTATTTGAGAGAGAAAGAGAGCACAAGCGGGAGGGGCAGGGAGAGGGAGAGCGAGAATCTCCAGCAGAATCCCTGCTGAGCATGGAGCTGGACACAGGGCTCAACACAGGGCTCGATCTCGACCCTGAGATCATGACTTGAGCCGAAACCAAGAGTCAGACGCTCCACCAGCTGCACCACCCAGACACCCCATTTAGATAGTGCTTTTAAATAACTTTCTATTAGTATCTCTTTGCTTTGTTATTGCTGTACTTTTCAGCTGCTCTTATTAACTCCTAGTGTTACAATGCACTACTGGGATAAGAGACAGTAACCCTCACAGTGTTTTCTTGTCAAAGTTTAAAAGCAATGTAGTTATGACTTGCTAAAGTACACTCCATTGCTATAATATTATCACCTCTAAACCTTGAGGTCAGCCCTTTAAGAAAAAGGGGGGTGGGGATTAAGACCCAGACCATGGGCAAGGGTATTTGTTTTCCATACTCTAGGAGGAAGACAAAGGCTCAATACAAGGTTGACTTGCGGACCTATAATCTCTCCTCCTCCATCTCTCATACCCACCCTATAAGCACCCCACGCTAAGGCAGATAGGGGTGGGTTGTGAAGTCTGCATTATCCCACTGTTGGAAAAGGCAGTCTCATACACAGACTTTTGCCTTTCACTCAGACACAGAAGAATGGGCCTTGGGTTTGGAACATTTCCTTCCGAAGAGATAGAGAGCCCACACAACCTGTGCCAGGCTTATCACCTTGCTGGGAATATCTTTCCCTGTTGCAGGCTCAATGAATGTTCTTTTGTTACCGTTAAGCATGCGCATCAATGGCCCTGACCATGCCCCAGCTTCCAGTAGTCCATACTTCACAGGGTAGGCAGAGAGCTCCTTCCATTGTGGTGTGAGAGGGATACATGCAAGCCAGTTGCCATGTACTGCCTTCCTGGAGGGACCCGCTGACCATTGGGGGCCGACCCCCATTACCAAAGCTGATCTGGCTCTGGCTCTTCTCCATGTGGGTAAAGCTCATTCCGCTCAGTGCATGACTGCATTTTGTTTGCTTTGGTCACTTCCAATACAAAGATGCAGGAGGCAGAAGTGTGGACTTACATTCCTGATGGCTGCCACAGTGAGGATCTTTGCTCTCCTCCATGCAGTGGGAATCCTCCTCTGGCATTGGGAACTGCGCCCGGTGTTCTGCTCAACACAGAATGGCAGATGACTTAGTTTCCATGTCTCACCCTTTGTGCTGGGTGGACCCTGCCCATCCCTAAGGGAATCAGTAGAAGAGATGTGCTCCTGCCATTCTGTCCAGGTCATTAGGCCCTCGATTGGATGTCGATTGGATCAAATTAAATAATGGATGAGAACAATGTCATGTTACCAGTTCAGTGCTATGCAAATGAGGAAAGTGATTATCTAGAACTGAATTTGTTACATGATAATAAAATAATAATATCTAACTTTGTAAAAGTTTGGTGTATATATATATATATATATATATATACATATATATATGGAATATATTTTTACAAATGTTTTTAATACTTCAAATAAGAACAATGATTATTTCTGATAATTGTATACTTTTCTGGGATTTTCCAAAGTATTTGTTCTTCTTTTATTTCAGGCCACCATTTCAGACCCAGTGTGCTATGTAAGGATTTGCATCATTTGACAGATGAAATATTAAGTATCAGATAACAGATGAAATATTAAGGACTGAGAGAGTAAATTCTATGCTTAATTCCACAAAAAATAACAAAAATAGTAAAAGAGGACAAGATCGGCCTCAAACTTTTGTAATTATTCCTTTGAAATACCTGGGACCCACCCATACCCCAGATGCAATTTGGGCTGGTCGGATGATGCATCCCAGGACCCATCTAGCTCTAACTCTTCCACATTTTCCTTTTTACAGCACTCCCATGCCATCTCCCCATATCCACTGTGACTTCCTATTTCTGGAGCTATAGCTTTATTGATGATGCCTGTTCTCCCTGTCTAGACCAGGGCCTCCTTGAAGAATGGGTTCTGTGAATGTATAGAATAATTCCCAGAGCAGAACATGCAAAAACATGGGCAGATTGATGGAAAGCCTGGTTACCAAGAGTAGAAAAAGTTTGCAGACCTGTTCCTTTGGCAATGAAGGCCAAAGAAATAGAGAGGACATTTTAGACAGTTCTGAATCAGAAACAATTCTCAATAGATGAATCATGTGAAAGTGCTTCAGACCCAACTGAGAAACACACAGGAGTCAAGATGAAAATGTGAGCTTGGTTGCAGGTAGAAGTGGACCAGCAAAGTTGGAGCTGGCTTGGACGAGAGCCCAAAAGTGCTTCATCCTCGGCTCCCTCTGCCGACCCCTGCCCAAACCTACTGCTACAATTGCATTTACTCTCTGTCACCTACAGTCTCAGGGGCATCGAGGGATTCCCATGCCAGGGGCAGAACTTGCATTAATGACTTAATACATGGAACAGAAGCTGGGGACACATCTGTCCTGAGAGCAAAGGAGGGGCTATGGATCTTCAAGAGCCTATTCCCAGATGGTATCAATCAGGTACGTCTCTTATCCTCTGGGGAGGAGAGAGTAAAGTGGAATAAATTATAGGCATCTCCTTGAGCTTCCAAGAGTGGGGGATCTGTTATCATGAGCTAGCTGGGTGCACCAGGAGAGAAAGAGGGCAAGTGAGCATGATTTCCTAATAACTGCCATTCAAATTATTAGTGACTGCCTTAGTGGTTTCTGGTGTGTCCCAAAAAAGGGAATGAGGTTTTAGGAGATAGACTTTCAGGGTAGGGGGAGTTGCGCTGCGGTGTGAGCAGTGATGGGAAAGGAGAGCAGAAAATGATGTGTGAAGGCTCCTCACAGAAGCCTCTATCATCGGGCTCCCCATCCCAGCCATAACCTAAACCTTCCTGCTACCCCATATCTCAGCAATGTCCAACACCCCAAAGTTAAAAGCCAAACATGAAGGAAAATAAACAAGTTGCAAAATATTTATAGCATGACAAATACACATTAGTCATCAAGATTAAAACCAGAGCTGAGATAAATGATCAGCACAACCTCGTGTGGAGTTCTAATTTATCATATTGTCCAGTTCCTTTCAATCCATCTACACTGGATTAACATGGCAAAGAGATGTGAGGAGAAGGTAGGGCCGAGGGCTTCCAAGTTTGCATATTGTATGTGACATACTCCTTTGAACCTATATTTTTGGATTGAAATATATTCCCTGGAAGTGTAATGAAGTAGAAAGAGGCACGGGAAGGGGTGTCAAGAAACGTGGTTTCCAGTTCCACTTGTATAACTTACTAGCTGTGTGACCTCAGGCAAGACATTTGGTTTCCCTCTGTATCTAAGTTATTTCATCTGTAAAATGATGCACTAGATGTCAAAAATGTCTTCCTGATTTTAATTTTATATATTACTTTCAAATCTATCAAAAGTCAATAAAACATAAAAATTGGTATCAGTCGGATATGTGGAGAGAGCTCTGTTGGATTTATGTAATCTCATTTGATCCTCCCAAAAGTCCTGTGGAATAGGTTTAATTATCCCCATTTTATAGATGAGTAAACTTGAGCTCTGAGGGGTTAAGTGGTTTGCCCAGAGAAGTGAGAAAGCTGAGATTAAAACCCAAATCTTACTCCACATCTCACTCTTCATTTTATCATGTACTCCTTTAAAATAGCATTTGTGAACTCTGTCAAACTTTCAAAACCATTCCATGACCTCGAGCTCCTATGATCTCAAAACCATCTGATTTCAGTTCCATTTTTCAGAGGAGCAAACTGCAGTTCCCAGAAAGTGAGCTGCCCAAGGACATTAAGGTCATTAGCCTCAGAGTTGAAATTTCTCCCCCATGGGCTGAGCAATCTAAGGCTCTTTTTCTCTGAGGCAGACCACACTTGGCCCCTTCTTCCAGAGCCCCATGTTCCTCAAAGAAAGCCCAGTTACTGTGGCAGGCATACTGTGGCCACTTCTAACTCAGGCACACAATGCCATTCATTTCCTGGCATGGAGGTTTCTGAAATAGCTATTTTTTTCTGATGCAGTCATATCTTCATGAGGCAGTATTTGCTGCCTCTTTGATTAAATCCATTAGCTACTCAGACACAGCTGCCCTTCCAGCAACAACATGCCTCCAAAGCCACACATTTGGCAGCTAAATGCTTCTGGGCCAAACCAGAGAGATCTAACCCACCCAGAAAATAGTGGCAAATGCAAGGGAGGCACACAATATCAGAGTTGGAAGGGGCCTTTGAAGTCATAGAAAGTTTCAGATTCCTCATTTTACAGATGGGGAAACTGAACCTCAGTACCAAGAAGGGACAGCCCAAGTCAGGCACCTCTGGAGCCAAGGTCAAAAAGACCTCATTCACTTAGAATGCAGTGTTTTTCCAGCCAAATGTTGGGGATCTCAACACCAAGGGATGAAATTCCTTTATGATGTGGCTTGGGAACGGGAAAGACTCTCAGCACCATCCACCACTTCCACATAGGGATATACAAGTCTCAAAGCTCTCTCGCGTATCTTGTCTGATTTCATTTTCACAACCACACCATGGAGTTGTTTTTGGTTTTGCTGCAGCAATAAATGATGTGGCTTTTAACAACAAAGATTTCCTTCTTGCCCACATACATATCCAGTATGGGTTGGCTGCGATTCTGCTCCACAATATATTCAATCCAAGACTCAGGCTGACAGAGTAGCCCTATTTGTACTGGTTGTCTTGGATTGAATTGTGTCCCCTCAAAAGATGTTAAAGTCCTAATCCCTCAGTACCTGTGAATGTGATCTTATTTGTAAATAGTGTCTTTGTAACTTATCAAGCGAAGATGAGGTCCCTAGTGTGGGCCCTAATCCAATATGACTGGTGTCCTTATAAAGGGGGGAAATTTGGACACAGAGTTCTCCCTAGAACACCATGTGAAGATGAAGGGGGAGATCGATCAGATGATACATCTCCAAGCCAGGTAATGCTGAAGATTGACAGCAAACTACCAAATGCTAGGGGAGAGTCAGGGAACAGATTCTTCCTTACAAACCTAAGAAGAAACCAGCCCTACTGACACCTTGATCTCAAATGTCCAGCCTCCAGAATTATGAGACCTTGCCCATTGGGGTGACCAGCTGTCCAGTTTGCCCAAGACTGAGGGATTTCCCAGGACATGGGACTTTCAATGCCAAGACTGAAAATCAGGATGGTTAGTGATCTCAGGACTCAGTCCCTCAGTGAATCTAAATCTAGAATTTTATAGATGGGAAACCCAAGACCAAAGAGGCAGGGGCTTGGGTCAGAGATCTGAACTGGAAAGGGACATGGGCATCACATATCCTAATGCTAAGGAGACCAACTATCTTGGTTTGCCCAAGACTGACGGGTTCCCAGGAAATGGGACTTTCAGTTTTAAAACTGGGACAGTCCTAAGAAAACTGAGAGGGGTTGGTCACACCACTTTGTGTCCTATTTTACTAACAGAGACACTGAGACCCTGAAAAGAGTGAGTTTCCAAGGCCACACTGGAAGTAGATGGCAAAGTGCCAGCAGAAGGTGGCTTCTCGACCCTCAGGCTAGTGCTCCTTCTACAGTATACACTACAGAGTTTTACCTATCACTGAGTGTCTATTTATTCACATTATCAAGCAGCCTTTCAAATATAGCTGAACCACTTAAGAAAGCCTGAAAAAATGCACTACTGAATGGGAGAGTGGCTCAAAGACAGTCTTCTTCCTCAAAGCATCTAGTTGAGGCCAGAGGGGTGTGACCTTGCTCTGGACCTCAGGGTCTTTCCTCTCTAGGATTTCTAAACTCAGGAGGCCACCTCTGCAGTGTCCTTATAACATCAGTCACAAATAGAGAAAAAGTTAAGCCCCTCTCTTCCTCTTCCCTAACTGAAGCCACTTGCACAATAATACCAGACAAAGAGAATGCAGCCAGATCCAATTCTGCCCATTGGACTCCATGCCAGTGGATTTGTTCTCTTGATCTGACCCAAGTGCTATGCCTCAATTACCACATCTGGATGTCTGCCTCCATTCCAAGACCCCAGTCCCTAGTGCTCAAAGGGTGTGCTGCCTAGATTCCTATAAGACTCTTCTTTTTAGTGGAAATAGTACAAATTTTAGAGCTACCAAGACTGGATTTGAATCACAGCTCTCCCACATAATGGCTACTTGGCTTTAGTAATATCATTTAATCTGTAGTGGCTTCAGTTTTTACTATCTATAATGTTGTAAGGATTAAAAAAAATCACTGGGAAAAAACTCACTGCCTGGTACAGTAGGTATGTATTATAGTAGTTATGGTAGTATATAGTATAGTAATACACACTAGTAGCAGTAGGGCCTATGGTGGTTACATAATTAAGTGGTAGGTTTGTTTGTCTGTCTTTCAATGATATATTGTAATAACTAGTTCTCTCTGGTTTTGAACTCCAGGCCTTATTTATTACCATTATGACCAGGAGTAATGTACTTAAAATTTCTGGGGCTCTGAATATCTTTGAAATGAAGATTATGGATCATAGTCCTCACTCTATAGGTCATTGTATCTGAGTTTCTACCCGATGGGTACTCAATAATGTAGCTATCATTTAAGCTACGTTATCAAGATGGCATTGGGTTGGAACATAAACTCTCTTATTCTGCCTGTTACCACCCTTCCTCTCCAAAAAGTTCCCAAAGAAAAAGTTAACACTGAAAACAGTAAATGCCAAAGAAACACATAACTTTGAAATTCCCACCATCCCAAATTCCCATGGCAGCACCATGGAAATCTACTTTGGTCTTGCTCAAAAAGAATAAGCTTTTATTTTCTTCCTCTGCAAACTGAAGCAGAGTATTCTTCTGAGATCTTCCATGTATTTTTTTAACATAAATTTATTAGAATTATTTAATTTTTTTTTATCTTTCCTCTTACTCTTCATATGCCTGGTAATATATCAGTTCAGATTGGTTTGGCTGCATTTAACAAGAAAACCTTATGGAACACTGATTAAACAAGATGGAAATCTATAAAATAAGTTGAGACCCAGGCAGTCCATGACTGTTAAGGATGCCTGCCATTCTTAGAGATGCTGGGTCTATCTTTCTAGGCTGCCATCTTTATCACATTGCTTTTCATCCTCAAGGACTTCCCATGGTAGCAGATAGCTCCAGCTACCATATCTGGATTTCAAGCAGGAAGAATAAAAAGAGGGTAAGGCCAAAAGCCCCATTCCACTAGCATCAGGCACATCACATCACCCTTCTCTAGCTACAGAGAAATCCAGGAAAGGAAGCCCCTTTTTCTCAAAGTCTAAAATGAAACATTAGGTTGTGTGATTTCTATGTTCTCTTCCAGTTTTTAGTATTTGAGCTAAAAAAGACTGTATTTCCTGGCTTTCTCTGTAACTAGAGAAACATATCTTCATGTGAGTGGGACTTCTGGAAAACTCTTTAAGGGGCCCTGACTGAGATGGAAGACCTTTTACTTGGATACCCTGCTGCTCTGTATAACATGAGAGGTCTACTGCAGAGAAAGAAGGGACAATAGATAGGAGATAAGGAACTCGTGTATTCCATTAATATACGATTCTGCTATAATAATATAATTATATTTTATATTCAGTTACTTTCCATAGGTGTACCTATTCCCAAATCCTACCTCTGTTGTTTTTAATATACCATAATAGTTACCTGCTATGACCAAAGGTAGTCACTGCGTTCTTATTCTTTGGTGTGAAACCTTTGCAGGATCAGTGGAATTCAGATCAGTTGAATTCTCCTTGTGATCTATGTCAAAAAATATTCGGTGGTGAAGCACGTTCCCTAGGTTATCTACTTTTGCACAGATGAAGAGCTGTGTGAGTTTATAGTTCACATGGCACATTATTGTTCCCATTTGTTCTAAGTAATTCTTACACAATGTTCACTTTGATGCATTCGGTAGATGGAAAGCTCAATTCAATCTCCCCCTACCTAAAAATAACACATTCCCAATAGAAGCATAATCACCCAGCACAGTAAGAACTGGATCTGGTCTGGAGGTTTTATTAAATTGTCTATATTATTCACTATTATTCTATGGATATTTTAAAACATCCCAATTTTAACACTGTATATATGATGTTCTTTTCTAAAAAATGATTTATTTTTGAAATAAAATAATTTGAATACCCTATAAAATACACCATACTAATAGCCTATTATATGTATAAAATTTCAGAAACAGGGTAAGGATAATACAACACCTGCAAATAATATCACCCAATAACCGTGAGATGGTTTGTGAGGTTGGCTGTACAGCTATTATACTGCTATTGTCCTCCTAATTTTAAACATGAGACAACCGAGACCCTAAAAAGCCAAGTGACTTCTCCAAAGACAGTGATTCCCTACCCCCTCTCTTTGTAGAACATCTGAAATTTTTTAGCTCATTCAGTTTGGGGCTTTTTCTGTATTTGCTGTTGTTATATTATGAATCAGGCACTTTTGACAATCCCTGTTTATGAAAAATGACTCATAGTTTTCAGCAGAAATACCAAGCTCAACTGCGTACAGCACAGTATTGGGAAGGGGAAGTTAAATTTACCTTCTAAAGGAGGAAATGAAGAAAAAACAAAAACTGCTCTCCAGCATCCTGCCTCAATGTCTTGGGTGGTGTGGGCTCAGTCATGAAGAGAGAAATAAAATAAAATAAAATAAAATAAAATAAAATAAAAAATAAAGAAGACAAAGAAAGAAAAAAAGAGTAAGTGCAAAAGACTTTCAAAGGTGAAATATGCCGTAGAAATGAACTGAAGATGTTCAAGTCATTTACAAAAGAAAATAAGACTCCTTCGTGATGGGATACAGGACACAAATGCAACAGTGACCTATTCCGCAGACCTATAATTTGAATCGTGTCTTGAATTCTATCAAGCTGCTTGTCAATGATCCTGGAAACATTCTTTTCTTCGGATCAGTGAACAGCACAGTGTTTACTGAGAGCCTACTATGTACCCAGTCCCATGCTGGGTGATGGAGACAGGGCGAATGCAAAGAGAGGATCCACAAAATGGTTTGAAGGGCTCCTAAGAGCCTCTTCTTTCTCCCCCAACCGCCTTCAGAATGCCTTCTCCAACTTTAATCCCTTCTGAATTCAAATCTACCTTTAGAAATGCAATGATTTACTTATTTATTTTTATATTTTATTTTTAGAAATGCAATGATTTAAATCAAGGTCCTGTGCCACGTTGAAGTGCAGACACAGATGCTCTATAAACAAAAGCCAGTCGTGAATCCCTATCAGTCACTTACCTCTTTGTATAAATGGGTTTATTGAGTGGAGAGAAGAGAGAACCTGGGGCATAGTGCCCATCATTCCTCAAGGACTATTCCAGAAGCTGTAGTTAGGCTCCCTGCGGATATAACCTGCCCTGCAATTAGGCACCTCTCAGCACTAACCAGCAGTTTCCAGGAGGGAATAATAATAATAATAATAATAATAATAATAATAATAATATAATTCTGCAGATGGCAACCAACATAGTATATCTGCAGCCCTCCCAAAGGTCCCGCTGCTTCGAAAGCTCCTCCCCAACTTTCCCATCACTTGTACCCCAACAGTCCCAGGTGCGACAGTCTTCTCCCAAAGTGCAGAATTGTAAGATCCATTTTTGAGATGATGGTTTTCAATTTTAAAAGAATATTCTTTTCTGTTATCTCATTGGAGCCACACAACAATCCCCTATGGAGAATGTATTATAGATTCCATTTTACAGATGAGGAAATAGGAGCCAAGAAAGGATATCCAGAGAGAGACTGGCTACAAGCCACACAGACTGGCTGAGGTTTTTCTAACCTCCACAGTATCAGCTTGTCCATTAAAAAAAAAAAAAATCCACCTTACAGTTTTATAATACATATCAGTTCACAAACTTTTCCACATATTATCTCACTAAATCCATCTGATTGGGCAGAATTGTTTTCCTTCTACTTTTCTCCAAAGACCTCCTTAGGTTGAACTTGTTTCTTGGACTTTTGCCATAAGAAAGCATAGGGAGAAGGCAGACACATAGGGTGGAAGTCTATTTCCATAAAACACATAAACAGTCAGATAATCAGATGCATTGAAAAAAATTACATGGTTAAAAGGGCAGTGGCTGGGGCATCAGGACTCTGTAAGTGAATCCCAGATTAATAGCTTGTTGTCTTGGACAAGTGAGATCTTCTGAACTCTCTTTCCAAAGTTGTAACATAGCAATCAGATGAAGGGATAGGTGTGAAAGTGTTTTGTAAATCGCTCTGCACATGTCAGGGGTTGTAACCATCAAAACCAGTGTCCACTACAGGGAGGGCGTGGAAGTCATGGACTTACTTATCTCCACAAGATGCAGCATAAACGGAGAAAGGGGAACCCTCCTACACTGTTGGTGGGAATGCAAGCTGGTGCAGCCACTCTGGAAAACAGTATGGAGGTTCCTCAAAAAGTTGAAAATAGAGCTACCATACGATCCAGCAATTGCACTACTGGGTATTTACTCCAAAGATACAAATGTAGGGATCCGAAGGGGTACGTGCATCCCAATGTTTATAGCAGCAATGTCCACAATAGCCAAACTGTGGAAAGAGCCAAGATGTCCATCGACAGATGAATGGATAAAGAAGAAGTGGTATACATATATACAATGGAATATTATGCAGCCATCAAAAGGAATGAAATCTTGCCATTTGCAACGATATGGATAGAACTGGAGGGTATTATGCTGAGCGACATAAGTCAATCAGAGAAAGACATGTATCATATGACCTCACTGATATGAGGAATTCTTAATCTCAGGAAGCAAACGGAGGGTTGCTGAAGTGGTGGGGGGGTGGGAGGGATGGGGTGGCTGGGTGATAGACATTGGGGAGGGTATGAGCTATGGTGAGTGCTGTGAATTGTGTAAGACTGTTGAATCACAGACCTGTACCTCTGAAACAAATAATACATTATATGTTAAAAAAGAAAAAAAAAGAAGAAGATAGCAGGAGGGGAAGAATGAAGGGGGGGAAATCGGAGGGGGAGATGAACCATGAGAGACGATGGACTCTGAAAAACAAACTGAGGGTTCTAGAGGGGAGGGGCGTGGGGGAAGGGGTTGGCCTGGTGATGGGTATTAAGGAGGGCACATTCTGCATGGAGCACTGGGTGTTATATGCAAATAATGGATCATGGAACACAACATCAAAAACTAATGATGTAATGTATGGTGATTAACATAACATAATAAAAAAAATAAAAAAAGATGCAGCATAAAATAGGTCCAGGAAATTTTTTGAACAAATGAACAAATGCACAAATAACCTGTATATCAATGGATGAGAAAGGCCTGAAATGGTGATGGGGAGAAAGAGTGTTTTTCAGGTAGTTGCGGAGAGGCTGGTTGTATGATAGGCAAGATGGTTCCTTCATCTTGCCTAAAAGCCCTCAGCAGCTTTGATGCAAATTCTCTCACCTACTATACTTCCCTGTTAGGTCACCCATGGGCTCCACATCACTCCTTTTCATCCATGGAAGACTTCCAGGTCACTCTCTACCTCTCCACCTCTATTCCTATCTTCATTCATGGTCATTTTAAAATCTGGGTAGATGATCAAACCAATACACAGGTCTCTCAATTTCTTACCTCCAAAACTCTACTTCGCCTTCATTTATCCCTCACTCCCATGGTTACACCCTTAGACCTTGTCGATAACATACTTCTTCCTATCTTCCAACATTTCTTATTTTAAATATCCCAATCTTTGTCCACATATCTCCTTCCAGCACACACACACACACACACACACACACACACACACACACACACACACACACACACACCTTCCTCTAGTAGCCTGACTCCAAAAGCTTCATGACCCTAGCAATTGACCTTACACCTTTTCACACCCTCACATGGTCATGTCCTCACTTCCAGCTTTGATTTATGGTCTATCATTGTAGTTCTCTTGCATAAACCCTGACCTCTCTTGGACCTCCCTCTCTAGCCCGGCAGCATAAAAACTCTCATTAAACCCAAACCTCCTTTATACTCACATTCAAGCAGCTAAACAAAACTGGATGGAAAAAAAGCCCACATTCATGCTGATCAATCTCAATCTAAGTTCATTATCACAAACATCAAATGGGCCTTGCAGGCTGCCCCCCAATACACATACCCTTCCATTTGCTCTCTTATTCTCCAAGGTCACTGTTGCATACCTTATCTTTCTTCCTCAAACCTCAAAACATTTATTCCTTCCTCCCTCTCAGCTGCTAACATTTACTTCTTATTTCACTAACAAACCAGAAGCACCCCATGAAGTGTCTACATTCTGCAACCACCAAATCCATAAGCCTACACACTATCTGTACCTAAGTATGATTTCACAGAATTTTAACAACGGTACAGCATGAGCATTGAAGCATCTGAGTAGACAGCAGCTTTGAAGAACCTGAACTGTCACAACAGTGCACAGTGCTGACATCTCAGCCCAGTCTCCAGCCACATGTACTCCCGCCCCCCCCCCCCGTGACAGTGGACATGCTGTCTAGACCCTAACCTTGGGCCAACCCTTCTCTCCAGCACTTAATCACATCCCTTCTCATCAACTGAAGGATTCCTTCTGCAGTTCTCATTTTTTCTTCTACACCATCATATTTTTCCATCTTAGCTGGTTTATCCTCCTATACATATAAGCATCCTGGAAGATCTCCTATCATAAAAGAACCTTTGATTACATCTATATCCTTATTTTTCTGCCCCTTTGCAGCAGCGGCCTATTCTGTCTCCATTCTCCCTTGAAACCATTCCTATCAGGCTTTCATATCCAGCTCTCCACTGACATAGCTCTGCCCAGTATCTCCCTATCACTAAACTCAGTGCTCCAAACCTCAATCCTTATCTCACTCAGAGTCTTGGCAGCATTTGACACAATTGATCACTTCCTCCTTTTTGAAACATCTCTTCATTGACTTTCTAGATAAACTGTGTTCCTGGTCTATTTCTGCCTGATTGTCCCACTAGTTGCTGAGTCTTCCTTATCCTACTGCTCTCTACATGTTGGGTGCTCCAGAGCTTATTCTTCTTGATCTATTTTCAATCTACTCACATTTCTTAGGTGACCTCATCCAGAATCATGGCTTTAAATATCATTTTTCCATATGCTGGCAACTCCAATTTTATATCTTCAACCAGATTTCTCCTCTGAACTCAGGACTCATATATCAAATTTCTGTCTCCAGTGTTTATCTAATTGTCATCCTAAAACCATTTTGTCAAGCAAAAGAATCATTTAATTTCCCCTCCAAACGTGCTTTTCCTCCAGTATTTCCCAGTTAAGGTCAACAGTGTCTTCATTTGCCCACTGCTCAGTCTGACAGCTTTTTTTCTCTCACTCTCCACATCTAATCCATCAACAAATCCCATGGGAACTACCTTTAAAATACAGCCCAGTCCACAACTCCTCCTTCCTCCATAACCGTATGTAACTGTATTCCGAGTCCAAGGCATGATTATTTTCCACCTGGAATCTTCCAATAGACTCCTAATTGGTTTCCCTTTTCCATCCTTGCTCCCGACATTCATCGGCTTAGCAGGCAATTTTTTAATGTTATTTTTAAAGCATAAATCTGATTGGGTTTCTCTTCTGCTCAAAACCCTCCAGGTTTTCCTATCACACTTAGTGTAAAACCTGAAGCCCTACCTTCATGTTCCGGCCACTGGCTACCACTCTCGGCTCTAGGACAACTCCAGACCCTGCCTTCAAAGAGCATGTAGTCAGCTGCTTATTCTGATTGTACAGTATTTTGGAAGCCTTTCCAACCTCCAGCCTGTGGGCAATGCTAGCTGTTTCTTTCTCTCCCAAATTGGGGTGCAAATGTAATCACATAACTCGTATTTTTCCCACTAGCCACTTAGGTCTCTTCCTTCAGGGAAATCTGTCGCCTTCCACTTGAGATTTTCACATCCTTACCCGCTCTCCTCACCTGCCCAAGAGCCCTAGAGTTTCCTGGACGGTAAGGGAGAAGGGGATGAAGCAGCAACTTCTTCCCTCTCGTTGGACCCTGGGCTTCATGTGCAACTTGCTTTGTTTTGTCCCCAAAGACTAACTCTCCTTACCACCAAATGAGACAGTTTTTTTTGAGCTTCTTAAATATGGACAAAAATCACGTTTGTCTTACTTCTCCCAAAGCAAGGCTTAATTACTTATTATAATGAAGA
The DNA here is from genome assembly GCF_964656455.1 of Halichoerus grypus. Classification (NCBI taxonomy): domain Eukaryota; kingdom Metazoa; phylum Chordata; class Mammalia; order Carnivora; family Phocidae; genus Halichoerus; species Halichoerus grypus. Next base: position 10,878,786 of record NC_135721.1, read on the forward strand.
GTATCACTTTGTGGGACAAAAGTAAAACCAGTTTCTCTAGATTACTTTTTTTTTTAAAGATTTTATTTATTTATTTGACAGAGAGAGACACAGTGAGAGAGGGAACACAAGCAGTGGGAGTGAGAGAGGGAGAAGCGGGCTTCCTGTGGAGCATGGAGCCTGACGTGGGGCTCGATCCCAGGACCCTGGGATCATGACCGGAGCCGAAGGCAGACGCTTAACGACTGAGCCACCCAGGCACCCCTAGATTACATTTTATTGTTACACAGATCACAGATATTCCATATACTTGTTTACAAGACTGTCTTTCCTCTTAGACTGCAAGATCTACTCATGGTAAGATTTAGAACCCTACTCACAGTAAGATTTAGAATGTATGTAGTAAGTGTTAACATCAACACAACTGAGTGGTCATCTCATACAACAAACAGATTGATAACTAACTTTATCCAAACAAGTTTCAATAGGCACTGATGGGCATAGTTCCATTTTGTTTTAGGAAGTATAACTGGTTGACTGACCATAGTTGTGTGTACCTTTCACTTGTCTCCTACTTCCCCTTTAAACTGTATTTAATAAAATTCATCTTCCTCTGTTTAGAAGGAAATTGAGCAGATCCCAAGCCTTTTTATAGCTTACTCATAGATGACAGATTCCCTCACTTTAAATAAAAACCCAGCTTCACTCAGAAATTAGACAGCATCTAGTTCAAGATACTAGTCAAAAGTTGGATTTTGCTTCCTCCTCCCCCAGGCTAAGACCTATGGTAGCCTCCCTCTAAGGAAGGAAGTATAATGGGGCCAGTGTTTTCCCCATGCATCCCATTCCCTACTACCTCACTGCTCTTTCCAACTTGCCAGAGTGAAAAGTGGTAGTGGGAGAAAAGATGGGTAATAAAAAAGTTCTTACTTGACAGGTGACTTCCTCCTGATCTGGCTGATGGTCAAAGATTAATCTTCCTCTTTTAATGGGAAATTTCATGGTGAAGAACTCTCTATAAACCATTCTTTGACCTGGACCATGCAACTTCATTCTCAGCTTCCCAGACCCTAGCTCTCTGGGGTAGTTTATTTGACAGAAACCAAAATGACACATGCTAGCTTTCTCTCTTATGTCACCATGTCTGATTCATAGGAAACATTCACACATCTATTGCTTTGACCCTGTGGAGTACAAGACAGCTTCCCTCATCCCACTGCCCAGGGCCACTTGAGCCTTCTCTGTTTTCTGGTCTCTCAACTTCAGGGAATTCTTTCAAACTCTACCCAGTGGTCCCATGGGTGTACCATCACACTCCTACACACACACACACACACACACACACACACACACACACACAGAGAGAGCTAGATGGGAAGGAGAGAATGGAGACTCACAGCATGGCAACTTGTCTTTCCCAAAAAAATGTCATTTACCTTCAATCTGTCATCACAATAATCCCCCCCACCCTTTCTTCTGGGCATGCCAAGTAGTTTATGATTGGATATCAGATACGGACTTTAGTTTGCTGGGTGCTAGAATTTGTGTCAGCCACATGACTTGGGATCAGATTGATCCTCTCAAGCCTTGCTTGTAAGTTTCTTAGGGCATGTCTAGAACAGCCTCTAGTCTAAGTAACTAAAGCTATACTAAGTATTAAGGCTATGCCCTTCTGAGGACTTTACCTACTTCTCTGTGATTTATGAGGTCTCCTCCTGTCAGCTGCTGGGAATCCAAATTATTTCTAGCCCTCTGTGAGTGCCAAGAGTTGTTTGGCCTTGTGGAGCTTTACCGAATGCATGTATACATCAATACTCTGACCGAGGACTTGAAGGGATGCTTCCACAGACCTTTTTAGTCCCTTTCTCTCTGGTAACTGTGCCTCCCAAATTCCAGTTGCTAGGCTTTCCATCTCTGTCTTCCCAAATCAGGGAAACTGAGGGCTCTGTTTAGGCTCTTCTTCCCTAGGCTGGGACCTGGAAGCTGCCTCCAGGCAGAAAATGGGGTGATCATGGGACTCACTCGACTTGTTTCCCTCTTCTCAGAGGTCACATCATCTTGCACAGCCTGTTATCCAGTGTCTTGAAGCAATTTTTTATATATTTTGACCAATTTTCTAGTTGTTTATAGTGGGAGAGCAATTCCCAGGGTTTACTCCTTCACGGGCCAGAGTGGGAGCCATTCTGACTCCTTTTCTTGTGTCTCATTTCACTGATCCATTCAAGACTCTAAGAACCAGTTCTTGTCCTGCTTTTGTATACCTGGCATATGGTGATTTGGCTTTGACATTTTGCATTTTATTTTATCTTCCTGTCTCTAGGGAAATTTTAATTTCAAACTCCTCTTATGAAAGTTCAGTAGTCAGTAGTAGGGAAAATTTACATTTATTCACCTAACAGAACTGGAATTAAATTTGCTTTTACTATATACTTGTTCTATGATCTTAGGCACATCATTACTCTATCTCAGATTCCCCATAAGAAAATGTGGGTAATAATTCTTGCCCCACCCGTCTCTTAGGACTTAGGTATTGATCAAAAGAAGGAACAAGAGGCACAGCCCTTTGGAACGGGTAATGCTTTACACTGAGGAAGGTAGGGAGGAAATGCAACCATCTCTATGCCCCCCACCAAATATGAGTAACCGTATGGTGATTATATTCATTATTTAATGTAGACCATGTAACTACCTCCTTAGAAACTGGTAATATTATCACCACTTTTTGCTTTATTATTCTTGAGGCAGCAGTGGAGGGTGTGAAAAGCGAAGCAACTTGCTCTTTTTACAGAGCTACTAAGCAGCAGAGCTGGAATGTGAACAGTCTATCATGCTGCCTGGTTTTAAAACTTATCTATCTTGGACATAAAATGCTCCTTTCCTTTCCTTCAAAAGATGTCTTTTTCAGTCTTTTTTGGGCCCACTGGCATGCCTGCCATTTGATATGTACTGTGTATCTGTAAGAATGCTTATAAATACGTTGCAGTTTATTCTGCATTTCACCTTTAACATGGCTGGTGTCAGAATTTTGTCTTCACCACACCCCCACCCCGAAATCCTAGTTTACAAATTGCAGCTGTGCCAACCCACAATTCTTATGAGGTTCCCTAGTGGGGAACCTTGAAACATTTTTAGGAGAAATCAGATCATTGCTTATCTTAAGTTTCAAGAACTCTGTAAACTTTTTCTTTTCACAAAAACGATCAAACCCTGTGGCCTACATTTTACCAGCTTGTCAAATTCAGACACAGCATTTGCAAATCCTTTCTGTGGCTGGATAGCAGGGTTAGTGAGACAAGTTGGATGCCAGGTAAAATGAGGAATGGACAAACTCCTAGTAAATGTAAAATGAAACCCAGGTTTGACTACTAACGCTGTTGTCAAATATTTGAAGAGATGTCATAGGGAAGACAAATCAGTTATTCTGTAGGAATCCGAAAAGTAGCAAAAGGACCTCTGGTAGAATTGAAGGGAGGTACATTTCAATTAGATAAGAAGAACATTTTAAAGAAGTAGAACAAGACTAGAATGAGCTATCTGAGGAAGCCTTAGGTTCTTTCTCACTGGAGAAAGAATGGGAAGGGAGGGTGCGGTGAATGACCACATTGTCGGGGATTTGAATACAAGAAGTCCTCCACTTGGGACCTACAGAAGCCCCAAGAGCCTAAGAATCCCTTAAAATTATGTGTATGAATGCAAAACTTTTTCAGGGGAGAGCGGTTACAACTCTCCTTAGATAGTCAAAAATCTCCAGACAATAAATCTATGAAACACAAGGGTATCACATTATACTTTAATTCTCAGAGAAGATTCCCATTTTGGAAAGGAGATTAGATTGTTTGATCTTAAATAAATCTTTAAGAGTTGTAAGCTATATAGTTCAGATCTATGGCTAACCAATAATAAAAGGAAAAATTAAAAAAAAAAAAAAAAAAGGAAAAATTTAAACTATGTCTTGGCCACTTCCTGGATCCATTTGCAAATAATCAAGATGTTTTCTCCTAAATAGAAGAACAAAATTAAGGTCTGTTTCTGGCCATTGTCCAAAACATGCCATCACTCAAGAATTTGGTTTTGGTAAGTCAGTCAGAGGAAGAACATCCTAGAATTGAATGAACTGACTACAGAAGAGTCCAAATTAACATTTCCCTTTTGAAAAAGTAGGGACTTTGAAATGCAACAATCAAAGTATTTAAGAAACATAAGCATCAGATTTTAAAATATCAGAGAGTGAAAGGACAGATTCCAAGTGAAAATCTCAAATTCTTTCCTGCATCAGAGCACTCCAGAACACTTGCCATGCTGGATCTTTACAATGGCCCCTGCCCCATCACACATCTCTTCTCACCTCTTTGTGTCTCCTTGCTTTGTCCAGAAACAAGTTTCCTCTAGAATTTTGATGGGACTTGCAGTGCATCGCTGGTCCTAACTACGGAATCAGGACCTTTAAGCCCATTTACAGAATTTCCATGACAAAAATGGACATAGATTTCCAGAGCTCTCAGCTTCTGAAGCATATGATTTAAAAATATGCCCTGTACATTTCAATTCCTCATTAAAAAAACCCTCCATTTACATAAAAAAAAACTTTCACTTCTATTCACCCAGGAGGATGACTCACTTCCCTAAGCTCCTAAGACTTTTTTTAAACTTTTGAATCTCAGTCATAAAGAGAATGCTCTACCACAAGCTGTTTGAAGTACCTTATTTTTTTGTCCAAAATATAGAGGAATCATATAGGAATAATCAATATAAAAAGGAAAATATTGAATAATAAGCATAATAAAAAAGTATTGTTTCATCCAGTTCTTCTTTTAACAAGTTATATGCACAAATTTTTAAACTAAATTCTATGTGAGATCTGGCAGTTGAGATTTCAGAATCAGGATCTGGGTATTTCCTGGCTACAACTAGGAAAAAATAGGTGGAACTGAATAGAAGTAAAGAAAAAGAAGTTGAGAAAGTAAAAGAAATTTCCCTCAGATAGTCAACTTAACTCTAATGACTGTGAACAATATGTTTATGAGATTAAGGTAGACAATCACCCAATAATAGTTAAGTTGACACTTCAGTCATAGAAAAGAAACTTTAAAAATCTAATGGACTTTGGCGTGTGGTGACAAAGAGAAAATGTGTATGTAGTACATACAGCAGGAAGCAAAGTAGAAAGAGAAAATAAGTCCAGTTTGCTGTAGAGAGGCACTCACGTGTGGGAGCAACAGAAAACGTGGCCCAGGAATCGCACTATGAGGAGGCTTGGACTTCCAGCTACAAAGCTGGTGTTTCATGTTGGAGGCAACCAGGAACCCCTGAATGTTGGCGACCAGCCTGATGTATTCCTTTCCTGGAGATGCTGTAACAGATTACCACAGTGTTAGTGGCTTAACCAACACTTTTTGACTATCTCACAGTTCTACAGGTCAGAAGTCTCATGAAATCAGGGCATTGGTAGGGCTGTGTTCCTTCGGGAGGCTCTAGAGGAAAAGCTGTTTCCTTGCTTTCTCTAGCTTTTAGAGGCAGCCTGCTTTCCTTGACTGGTCCTCTCTTCCATCTTCAAGGTCAGTATCACAGAACTCCCACCTCTGCTTCCCTCTGTGCACCTCTTCTGTGACCGAACCTCCTGCCTCCCTCTTTCCCTTATGGATAGGGTTATATAGGGCCCACTCAGAGAATTTAGGATAACCTCCCCACCTCAAAATCCTTAACTTAATCCCATCTGCAAAGTCTCTTGTGCTATGTAAGGTAACATTCACGGGTTCCAAGAATCAGGATCTTGGAGCCATTCTTTTGCCTACCACACCCAATTACAGTCAATTAAATGGAGCTAAAATAAATTGAAATAAATAGGAATAAGTAAGTAGAAAACATTTGTTTCATATGTATTATGTACAAGGCATTATTCTAAGCACTTCATATATGTGAGTTCATTTAGTCCTCAGAGCACCCTTTTGAGGTATCTGAGACACAGAGAATTTAAACAGGTTGGCCAAGGTCACAGTTGGATAGGAGTAGGACGGGGATACAAACCCATGCCATCTGGTACCAGAAGCCACAACTGTAACCACCCCATAATGTCATCTCTGAAGTAATCTGAAAGTTTGAGGAAGAATCTTTGCTCTTACTCAATCTTACTTCTTTTCCCATTATATATTTAAACCTCTGCCTTTATTAGTAGTCAGAAATTATTCCAACAGAATGTAAAAAGTGACAATACCCCAGAATAAGCACCCTCTCAGGGTTGTTTGCTCACAATAGGGTCCTCAGCAAATCATAAAGCTATTACAGAAAAAGAAAATAATGCCTGTCTCACAGGCAAGAAGGATCTGAAGCTCTGGTCTAACAACTGTTTAAATACTCAAGTTACGAAAAAGCTTCCAGGATCTATTCAAAGAGAAAAGGTTCTTAATTGCTTCCCCAAAATTGAAGAATAGAAGAAGGGTCTTGATGGTATCCTCTGAAAACCTAATTTCCTTACATTTAGGGATGCTTTTGATACAAATGGACTTCCTACAGTTGCTAATGTTTGTTAAGTACAGTGGATTCTGGAAGAAAATGAAAAGGCAGAGAAAGTAGCCCAGAAGAAAATTCACAATGAACTGCTGATAAGATACACAGGGTATTTCTGAGAGAATCTTTAGAGTTGGTGGAATTAAATTACTGCCCTGGGTATCTATTTTTTAAGGAAAATGTGTATTTGCCTAATCCAATTTCAGCATAATTCATATCCCTGTAACACTCCGAGAACACTGGCATATGGTTACATGAGATATAAATTGGAAGTATGATTAAAAATCACTGGCGTTTCGATTTCAATTATATTTCACAAAATAGACTCTAGGGAAAAATTGCACAAGCAAGACCACAACCCACTGCAAGACGAGAGTGGAGAAAATTCTCCTACACACACATACACGCACACACACACACGCATGCACACACACCTATGCACATACACATGCACATAGCACTTTGCAGATCTGACCAGGCACCAAATTCCCCAGGTGAACTCCCAACACTGCCGGCTTCCTCTTGGTAGCCAGCACTTCCTGATTTGACTTCAAGCCAGAATCCAAAGGTTCCTGGTAGCCATCTATGATGGCTGAACCAAACAGCAGTCCAGTCTTCTAGAAATTCGGAATTAGCACTGGGATCAAATCATGAGGATCACTGTTCGACCTTGGGCAATCTAGTGAATCTTTCTTTAAAATGACCTTGAAGAATAATTATGAAGACTAAGTGAGAAAATGCTATAAATCTCTTGATACATATTAGGTGCAAAATACAATGTATTTAAGTCAGAAGAAGTTTTTACAGAACTTAGATCAGGCACCTGTTTTATTCATCTTTGTATCCCTAGAGCCTGACAGGATTTCTGGCACAGACTGAATGCTCAACATATTTGTGGAATTGAAAATAATGATTCAGGCTTTCCATTTTTCTACTCCCAACCCCTCTTATCTCTTCATGGGGATATTGCTCCCAAGTGATATAAAAGGGGAGAGGTGAAAAGGAATCACTTTCATTAAAGTAAGATTTTAAGAGTAAAAATAAATTCTTCCCTCCTTAATCTTGACAGATGGGAATTTCAAGCTCCTCATTTTGTTTTAAGGAGCTAATAAGGAGTTCATAAATCTCAATTACTTCTGCAGAGTTAAAAGCAGCCGCAGGTCTGCTAAGCATCATTCCAATCTCTGATCAGCCCTAGCACCTTTATTAAAACACTGAGGGAGGTGAAAGGCCAAGTCATATTTCAACTTTGAGCTGACATTACGGCAGAAATTTCCTTCTCAATCTGGTCAGAGTGAAGGAGGAACACAGATCAGGCCAGGTCCATCTACAAGATGCCATGTCACACATGAAATCATACTTTGCCAGCAGTTTAAGAAATGACCTCACCTGAGTTCCTGGAAGTGGCCAATCTCCACGCATAATCAAGGAAGAGATCAATTAACAAATACTTATCCTTTAACAAAGCTCATTGTCTTTTCTTTCCTAACCACCAACCACCTACTCTCTTATAAATATATAGTGGACCCTCTTCTCTCCATCACTCCTTGTATTAGTTTGCTGGAGCTACCACAACCAAATACCACAGACTGGGGGGCTTAAACATTTAAACAACAGAAATTAATTTTCTCACAATTCTGGAGGCTAGAAGTCTGAGATCAAGGTGTTGGCAGGGGTGGTTTCTTTTGGGGCCTCTCATCTTGGCTTGCAGATGGCTGCCTTCTCCCTGTGTCCTCACATGGCTGTCCCTCTGTGTGTATCTGTGTCCAAATTTCCTCTTCTTATAGGAACACCGGTCATATTAAATTAGGATCTGCTATAATGCCCTCCTTTTAACTTGATTACCTCCTTAAAGACTCTATCTCCAAATACAGTCACATTCTGAGATAGTGGGGGTCAGAACTTTAACATATGAATTTGGGCCGGATACAAGTCAGCCCATAACATTCCTTAAGACTCAATCAGCCCTTAGCTCTGGTTGATTCTACTTTCCCAATGATTCTGAAGTCTGTCCATCCTCTAACTGGACTGCCCTCACCTGCCTTTCCAGACTCACTTCACATTTTATTAATCACTTCTTCTCCCATACACCCAGGCTATAGCTAAGGCATTTTTATTTACCTGAGTACTTTCCCCCAAAAAATCTCTCTTATATAATGTTATCCATATGTCAAGCTCCAATCCAAAAAACAGATTCTTCTCTAATCCTAAGCAGTATCAAACTTCCCAGTCTCTGCTCTCCATCATCCCTCAGTTTACACTGTACTAGTAATTTGTACCCAAGAGGCAGTATGGTCTAGTGGAAAGAGCAGGCACTCTGGGGCAGGTAATCAGAGCTTAAAAGTTCATCTCTGGCACCACTAGCTGTGCAAGTTTAAGCAAGTCACTAAATCTCTCAAACTCAGTCTCCTTATCCATGAAAATGGTATGACAACGCCTACCTCCCAGGATTATTGTGAGGATAAAAATAAATGAAATACATTAAATGTACTAAAATGTCTGAGCAGGCACTCAAAAAACACATTGTTGTTGCTGTTGTTGCTACTAGCATTTTTTTCATTTTTTATTTTTATTTTCTACCCAGCATTTGCTCTCTGAGCACAAGGACTATAACTTAATCACCTCTCTATCTACAGCAACAAGCCCAGTGGTTTTCATATTTTAGTGGTCAACAAATACTCATTAAATTCATGGTAAGCTCCTCTTCTGAGATCCCTGCTATCCATGCTCTGTTGCTTAGCACTATAAGGAAGGTATTTATCTCCATAATTGGGATGATCACCATAATAACTCACAAGACTGCTTTGGGGATTAGACAGAACCATCTTTATGAATTATAAAGTGCTGTACAAATGTTAACAACTCTTTAGGAAAAAAACTACACAAAGAGAGCTTAAGAGGTGGAGTTGTGTAAGATGGGAAGAAGGTGAATAGGGCAGGTAAGGCTGAGCACCTGAGTCGAGGTCTCTGTAAATGTTGCAGATGGAGGGCAGTGAACGTGACTGACACAGAGGTGGTATGCCAGCAAGTGAGAGTGTTGTACTAGGCAGAAGAGAGCTGTAAATTCTCCTCTGCAGGGTTAAGGGGTGGGAGGATCTATGGTGAATTCAAGACAGAAAGAATCTATGCAGTTGAAAGGTGAGGACATTCTAGGCTGTGGCTGAGAACCCACAGGAGTTCTGTCTGAATGGCAGGTAAGCTAGAGAATAGGGTATTCAAACTGTGGGGCAGAGAAAATGAGTACAACAAAAACGAACTCATTAATTAATTAAAACTGATGGATTAAACTATTTATTAAACAGGATGCTAGACCCTAATGTTACAGAAATGCATGAGTTCAGATTTCCTATCTTTATAGTCTGAGGAAGAAACAAATGTTTAAACAAACAAGTACAATAAAATTTTCTGGATGCTATGATAAAATTCTACATGGGGTGGAGTGGGGCATGGAGGAAAGTGTACTCAGTCTACCTGGGAATAATAGCAGAGGTTTCATAGAGATAATGAGCCCTCTGCTGAGTCCTGAAGAATCAGTTTTGTGGTGAAGACCCAGGAAGAGGACATAAGAGGCTAATGAGCAGCAGGAACAAAGGGATGGGTGCCACGTTAATTACAATAGTTTAATTTAGCTGTATTAGACAGAGGCAGTGAGAGAGGAGGCTGACGTAATTGGCAGAGATGAGATCACAGATAGTTTTTTTTTTTTTCGATTTTTGTAATGAAATTTTACTTCTCATGTTTGGATCTTTAAAAACTTAAAAGTTTTAAAAATGCAATGTTCCCCTTTGATGTACCATATTTCTCATTCCATCATCAATTCCATCCTGTAAATTTGGAAAAAGGTTTAGAAAAAGTTTGGGGGCCAAAAGAATAGTGATAGCTTTTAAGAAAATCTTTGTTTACTTAACAACTCTTTGGTCAATGCTTCTTTCACATCTCGCCTTCTGCTAGAGAACAGTGAAACATCAGGTTGCACCCTTCTATGTGTTCATGCCCTTTCCTTCCCTCCTGCCCTCCTTAAAAATGATCTACTAAGGTATCTTTGTGCTTTCCAAAACTTTAAAAATTGTTTTGTGCTAAAATATTCCCAGTATCCTTAATACTGATGTTCACAGATAGTTTTTTATAACAAGAAATGTAGGCTGGGTTTTCACCAGTAGATTATGGTGTGCTACTGAAGGACTTAGGAGAATAACATGAGATTTGTGTTTTTAGAAGGATTACAATAAAATGGAGGTAGTATATTCTAAATCCTATTTTGATTAATTAATAAAACAACAGATACTGAAAATATTTTTTTGTCCTTTAAGCAGCCAGTATAGTGCCAGGTATCATGCAAGGTAAAGAGCTAAGTACTGTGTGTGTGTGTGTGTGTGTGTGTGTGTGTGTGTGTGTGTGTGTGTATCTATAGTCCCTTGGAGGTCAGCCAGGGCTGGACTAATCAGGTAAAGTTCCATACAGAAAGAAGGAATTGAGTTGGGCTGTGAAGAAATATCAAGCTAATGAGAAAGAAGGGAAATTTGGATACCTAACCTTGCTAAATCATATTTCTTGTCTGTAAAATGCAGTTGGTTATAAAGTCCACCTTATGAGATTGTTAGGAGTAATTGACCAAATGTACATAAAAAAATAACAACAGTGCCTAGCCCATAATAGTCTTTCCTAATCAATGGTATTTATCCATATGTTAAGAGAAGAGTAGCCTTAAGATATACTGAAAAAATTGCAGAGATCTGAGTCAAATTGAGTTAATATCATCTAGGACTTATTAAGTTCTGGTGTTGGTGCAAAGTCTCCTTTATGTATCACAGCATTTCATATAATTTCTATAAAAGATCTATGGTATAGGGACTATTATTAATATTCCCATTTTACATAGGAGAAAGCTGAGCTCTAGAGATGTCATGTACCAGCTCTGGTATTTACTTGCAGTTTTATCTAGGCAAATGTTAACCTCTGGGGGCCAGTTTCTTTACCCACTTTCACAACCTGAGCCTGGCACTTTCCTGGCCTCCATTATAATTGGGATTGGCCAAAGGACTGAGTTCCAGCCTATTAACTATGGGCAGAAGTGACGTATGCTGTAACTAGCTGAGCCATATTGGTAGTGGCCATTAGCTAATGTTGACTACCCTTAACAAGGTATTATGATAGAGGAACTCTGGGAAGGACTGGCTGGTTTATAAAGGAAGGGAGAAAGTTCAGAGATGTGGGAGCATAGAGGGTTAGAAAAACCAACTGCAAACCAGTTCTAAAATTTCACATTTAATCAGTTGTAAGATGCACATTTTTTCATATTTTAATGTCTCCGGGATGTGCTTTATAAACCCTGTCATTTCACAATTGATATTATCCAGGTAACAATTTTGAGTTGTCATTTCCTATACATATGTAAACTTAGTACTTACTCCTTTGTTTTACTGGACAACAGCATCCCTTAAATGTTTCAACTGATAGACCATTAATGACCATTTGAAGAAGAAATATGAATAATGATAGCTGTCTGAATGTCTTCTACTGATAGGTAGTCAACCTCTTGTAAGATTAAAAACAGAAGTGAAAAAGTGCCAGCAACAAAACTTACAGAATGCTTGTCACCAGCTAGAAAGAAAATCTTGGAGACGACAGAAGACAACTGTTTAAAAAAAAAAATGTTGCATCACCAATACTTTCGGTGGCATAAAAGATGAGATTATATGAAAAAACACAGACATCCACAAATAAGTCAAAAAGTGATTCAGAAAATGATTCTGAACTGTGAATGTGAAGGATTTTTGAAATTATTTAACCAAATCATTTGCTTACATTTCCGTGTAACATATTTTAAAATGATATATAATATTAAATAGATGTCAACTTCCTCTGGTATAGCTGAATGAGGTCCTATCAGAACAATTCTCCAGGAGATAACAAATACAAACTTCAGAAAATAATGCAAACAACAACAACATTGGAAGATTAATAACAGACACCAGAAAACAATCAAAAAGCAGGAATATTCTGGAGAAAAGCTGACCCTAGGAAATGCATTTGTTGACACTAGATGCATTCCTTGACTTTTAACCTGATATAAGACCTCAGCCTGTTCACTGAGAGAAAATCTGCAGCCTTTCTGAACTACAGAATCAGGGGATAGAATGTGCATAGCCCACTCCACAACAGCTGGAAAAGTGAAGGAAAAATTCCAGAAAGAAGAGAGGCAAAGCCCTAAACTCTGTGTATAGATTCTACCCCAAATCTCTGGCTGCATCCTAAATTTTAAATGCACATTGAAGACTCTAAGCACCTAAACTATGAACAAATGAACTGAACAGAGGTTTGAACTGCCAACAAAAAGATCCTTTGAGCCCAACCAAGTTAATTGCCAGATAAAGCCAGCGTCCCCAAACTGAATAGATAACATTCTTCAGAAGACTACAGTATAATCTAGAGTTTTACAGCATAAATATCACAATTCCCTAGATATACTTGACATACAAAGAAACAAGAAAATATGATCCATTCTCTAGAGGAGGGGTCAGCAAAGTATGGTCCATGAGCCAAATCTAGTCATTGGCCTGTTTTTGTATGGCTTGGTAGCTAAGAATGGTTTTAACCTTTTTAAAGAGTTTGTTAAAAAAAAAAAAAAAAAGAATGTAATGCACACACTAGGTGAGTCCTCTAGAAAGTAAACTCCTTACTATATGGCCCTTTGACCAACCCTTGGATAACCAAGATGTTAAAATCAGCAGACAAGGATTTTAAAGCGTTTATTATAATTGGTCATGTTAGCATAAAGGAAATATGGACATAAGAAATGAAACAAGAAATCTTAGCCAAGAAGAAGAAACCACTAAATTGGACATTCTAGGACTGACAAAGGCAGTATCTGAAACAAACAAACAAACAAACAAATGCATCGGATGGGCTTAAGAGCAGATTAGAAATGACAGAGGACAGAGTCATTAAATTGAAAGGTAGATCCACAGAAATTATCCAATATAAATAACAGACAAAAAAGGATGGAGGAAATAAATTAGAGGCTCAGGGACCAAATAAGCCAATATCAAAATTGGACTTCCCAAGTAGAGAAGAGAGACTGGGACAAAGGAGGAGAAGCAGGAGGAGAAATAATGACTGCCATATCCCAGCTTTGGAGAAAGATATAAACTTACAGATTCAAGAAGCTCAGTGAATTCCAAGAATAATAAATATGAAGAAAAACACACCTACATACATTACAGTCCAACTGGTAAAACTTGAAAAATAAAGAAACAACCTTGGAAGTAGCCAGAGGAGGAAAAGACTAACTATATTCTTATATATATAATATACATTTTGTCAGACTAACTATATAACTATATATTATTCCCTATTAACCATAGGAAAATAATGATTAAATAATTGCTGACCTCTTACTAAAAACAATGGAAGAAGAGAGTGGAACATAATCATTAAAGGACAGAAAGAAAGAAACCATACCCACAAATCTAGGTCTAGACAAAATACCTTCAAAAATAAAGCCAAAATAAACACATGCTCAGTTAAAAGGACTCCAGGGAATTGCTGGAAATTGTTGCTGAAAGAACTGAACTCCAATAAAGCTGAAGGAAATTCTTCAGCCAAAGGGACATTATGCTAGATGGAAATGCAAACCTTCAGGAGGGAATGAAGAATATATATATATATTTAAAAAAAAAAAAAGGTAAATATTTGAAAAAATTAAAAAAAAACATTTTGCTTCTTATTTTCCTTAAGATACTTGGAACTGTTTAACAGTTACATTGTCTTAGACGCTTTACACTTAGTACATATGTAATACACATGAAGGTAAATATAGATACCATAAAGAAAAACAATAAATTGACCTATGTGGTTGCAAAGTTTCTACATCTTAGGTGAAGTAGTATAATATTAATTCTAAGTAGATTGTACAAAGTTAATGATGTGTAAAGTAACCCCTAGCACCACCACGAAAAAATATGATATACAGCTAAAAAGTCAACAACTAAAGTAAAATGGAATTATAAAATATAATCAAATCACCCAAATGGAGAAAGGAAAGAGTAACAGAACAAAAAAGAGAGAAAGCGAATAGTGAAATAATAGAATTTAACCCAACCATACCAGTATCACGTTGTGTATTAATAAACTAAACACTCCAGATAAGACAAAGATTATAAAAACTAATAAAATACAGGATCTAAATATTTACTATTTATAAGATACACACTTCAAATATGAAGACAGAGGAATTGAAAGTAAATGGGATGCAAAAGGACAAACTATGCTAACAGTAAACATAAGAATAATGGATCTTATTAATATCAGTATTACTCAACGCAAAGAGCGGTACTAGGAATCAAGAGGAACTTTGCATAATGATTAAAGGATCAACCCATCAGAAAGATATGAGAGTCATAAATGTGTACATGCCTAAATACAGAGCTTAAAAATTCACAAAGCAACAAATGACAGAACTGAAGAAAAAACCAGATAATTACACAATCATAGCTGGAGATTTAAGCACCCTTTCTCAAGAATGGATACAAGACAAAAATCCACAGAAGATCTGAACACTATCAACTACCTTGACCTAATTGATATTTATGAAACACTGTACTTGGCAATTGTAGAATAAACATTCTTTTCAAGTGTGCTTGATATAGTCACCAACTCAGATCATATGCTAAGCTACAAAACAATTCTTAATAAATTTAAAAGCTGTGTTCTCTGACCCCAGTAGAATTAAATTACAAATCAATAGAAAATTTTCTGGATTATTCCCAAACACCTGGAAATTAAATAACACACATCCAAATAATCCATGGGTTACAAAATATATCACAAGGAAAATTTTAGAATATTTTGAACTGAATGATAAATGCAAAATAAAATGTCAAAATTTAGGGGATGTAGGTGATACAGTGATTTAAAGGAATTTCATAATTTTAAAATGTTTGCTTTAGAAAAGAAGAAAGATTCAAAATCAGTGATGTAATAGCCTAAGAGCTAGAAAAAAAATATATAACAAAGTAAACACAAAGTTTAAAAAAAACAGGAGCCAAAATCAATTTTTTTTAATTTTATTTTATTTTATTATGTTAGTCACCATACAATACATCATTATGTTTTGATGTAGTGTTCCATGATTCATTGTTTTCGTATAACACCCAATGCTCCATGCAATACGTGCCCTCTTTAATACCCATCACCAGGCTAGCCCATCCCCCCACCCCCCTCCCCTCTAGAACCCTCAGTTTGTTTCTCGGAGTCCATAGTCTCTCATGGTTCATCCCCCCCTCCGATTTCCCTCCCTTCATTTTGCCCTTAGGAGAAGGAAGGGCAAAATCAATTTCTTAAAAAAGGCACAAAATAGAGAACATGAACATGAGTTGGATGCTTAATCAACTGAGCCACCCAAGAACCCCAAGATTTTATTCTTTTTGATGCCTGAGTAAGATTCCATTATACACACACACACACACACACACACACACACACACACCACATCTTCTTTATCCATTCATCGGTCAACTGACATTTGGGCTCTCTCCATGGTTTCGATATTGTTGATAATGCTGTTATAAACATTGGGTGCATGTATCCCTTCAAATCTGCATTTTTGTATCCTTTGGGTAAATACCTAGTAGTGCAATTGCTGGATCGTAGGGTAGTTCTTATTTTTAATTTTTTGAGGAACCTCCATACTGTTCTCCACAGTGGCTATACCAGTTTGCATTCCCACCAACAGTGTAGGAGGGTTCCCCTTTCTCCGCATCCCCACCAACATCTGTTGTTTCCTGACTTGTTAATTTTAGCCATTCTGACTGGTGTGAGGTGGTATCTCATTGTGATTTCTGTTTCCCTGATGATGAGTGATGTTGAGCTTTTTTTTCATGTGTCTGTTCGCCATCTGGATGTCTTCTTTGAAAAGGTGACTATTCATGTCTTCTGCCCATTTCTTAACTGGATTATTTATTTTTGGGGTGTTAAGTTTGATAAGTTCTTTATAGATTTTGGATACTAACCCTTTATCTGATATGTCATTTGCAAATATCTTCTCCCATTATGTTGGCTGCCTTTTAGTTTTGTTGATTGTTTTCTTCACTGTGCAGAAGTTTTTTATCTTGATGAAGTCCCAATAGTTCATTTTTGCTTGTTTCCTTTGTCTCCTGCAATGTGTCTAGTAAGAAGTTGCTACGGCTGAGGTCAAAGAGGTTTCTGCCTGTGTTCTCTTCTAGGATTTTGATGGATTCCTGTCTCACATTTAGGTCTTTCATCCATTTTGAATTTATCTTTGTGTATGGTGTAAGAAAGTGGCCCAGTTTCATTCTTCTGTATGTGGCTGTCCAGTTTTTTCAACACCATTTGTTGAAGAGACTGTCTTTTTTTCAGTGATAATCTTTCCTGCTCTGTCAAAGATTAGTTGACATATAGTTGTGAGTCCATTTCTGGGTTCTCTAGTCTGTTCCATTGATCTCTGTGTCTGTTTTTGTGCCAGCACTATACTGTATTGATGACTACAGCTTTGTAATATGGCTTGAAATCAAGAATCGTGGTGCTTCCAGTTTTTTCTTTTTCAGGATTCCTTTGGATATTCGGGGTCTTTTGTGGTTCCATACAAATTTTAGGATTGTTTGTTTTAGCTCTGTGAAAAATGCAGGTGGTATTTTGATAGGGATTACCTTAAATGTATAGATTGCTTTGGGTAGTATAGACATTTTAACGATGTTTGTTCTTCCAATCCATGAGCATGGAATTCTTTTCCATTTCTTTGTGTCCTCTTCAATTTTTTTCATAAGTGTTCTATAGTTTTCAGAGTACAGATCTTTTACCTCTTTAGGTTTATTCATAGGTATCTTACTGTTTTTGGTGCAATTGTAAATGGGATCGATTCCTTGATTTCTTTTTCTGCTGCTTTGTTATTGGTGTATAGAAATGTAACAGATTTCTGCACATTGATTTTATATCCTGCAACTTCGCTGAATTCATGTTCTAGCAATTTTTTGGTTGAATCTTTTGGGTTTTCTACATAGAGTATAATGTCTTTGCAAATAGTGAAAGTTTAACTTCTTCCTTACCAATCTGGATGATTGCTAAGACTAAGACTTCCAGTACTATGTTAAATAATAATGGTGAGAGTGGACATCCTTGTCTTGTTCCTGGCTGTAGGGGAAAGGCTCTCAGTTTTTCCCCATTGAGGATGATATTAGCTGTGGGTCTTTCATATATGGCCTTTATGATTTTGAGGTATGTTCTATCTATCCCTGCTTTGTTGAGGGTTTTTTATCAAGAATGGATGCTATATTTTGTCAAATGCTTTTTCTGAATCTATTGACAGGATCATATGGTTCCTAACCTTTTTTTTTATTAATGTGGTGTATCATCTTGATTGATTTGTGAATATTGAACCCCTGCAGCCCAGGAATAAATCCTACTTGATTGTGGTGAATAATTCTATTAACACACTGTTGAATTCGATTTGCTAGTGTTCTATTGAGAATTTCTGCATCTATGTTCATCAGGGATATTGGCCTGTTAATTCTCCTTTTCAGTGGGGTCTTTGTTTAGTTTTGGAATCAAGGTAATGCTGGCTTTGTAGAATGAGTCTGGAAGTTTTCCTTCCATTTCTGTTTTTTGGAACAGTTTGAGAAGAATAGGTATTAACTCTTCTTTAAATGTTTGGTAGAATTCCCCTGGGAACCATCTGGCTCAGGGCTTTTGTTTGTTGGGAGATTTTTGATTATTGATTTAATTTCTTTGCTGGTTATGGGTCTGTTCAAATTTTCTATTTCTTACTGTTTCACTTTTGGTAGTTTGTAAATTTCTAGGAATTTGTCCATTTTTTTCCAGATTGCCCAATTTGTTGTCATTTAATTTTTCATAGTATTCTTGTATAATTGTTTATATTTCTGTGGTGTTGGTTGTGTTCTCTCCTTTTTCACTTGTTATTTTATCTATTTGGATCTTCTCTCTCTTATTTTGAAAGTCTGGCTAGAGGTTTACCAATTTTATTAATTCTTTTAAAGAACCACCTCTTAGGAAATAACACCAGTTTTATACAAACTCAGAAAATGGAGGAAGAGGAAACACCTCTCAACTCATTTTATGAGAATGGCATAACCCTAATACTAAATCCTTCTAAAAACTTCATAAAAATTTTAAATTATATTCCTTATGAAAAACTAATGTAAAAATATTCCTTAGCAAATTTTAAAAAAATCAAGCTCAGTGATATATAATACATCCATGTCAAGTAGGATTTATCCTAATATTAATAAGTTAATATAACATTAGAAAGGAGGGAAAACAGTATGATCAATAGATGCAGAAAAGCACTTAACAAAATATATCACTAATTCATGATATAAAGTTTATATTATAAACTCTCATCAAAATGAGAATGGATAGAGACTTCATTAATATGATATAAGGCATCTTTGGAAAATCTTGGAAACCAAGGAAAACCTTGGAAAACCAAATATCATTCTTGATGATATTTAAAATGCTTTTCCCCTAGGATCTGAAACACAGAGATGCCTACTTTCACCACTTGTGTTCAAAACTACATTGAGTGGTGGGGGGTGGGAGGGATGGGGTGGCTGGGTGATAGACATTGGGGAGGGTATGAGCTATGGTGAGTGCTGTGAATTGTGCAAGACTGTTGAATCACAGATCTGTACCTCTGAAACAAATAATACATTATACGTTAAAAGAAGAAGAAGAAGAAGAAGAAGAAGAAGAAGAAGAAGAAGAAGAAGAAGAAGAAGAAGAAGAAGGAGAAGGAGAAGGAGAAGGAGAAGGAGAAGGAGAAGGAGAAGAAGATAGCAGGAAGGGAAGAATGAAGAGGGGGAAATTGGAGAGGGAGATGAACCATGAGAATATGGACTCTGAAAAACAAACTGAGGTTTCTAGAGGGGAGGGGGGTGGGAGGATGGGTTAGCCTGGTGTTGGGTATTAAAGAGGGCACGTTCTGCATGGAGCACTGGGTGTTATATGCAAACAATGAATCATGGAACACTACATCAAAAACTAATGATGTAATGTATAGTGATTAACATAACATAATAACCCCCCCCAAAAAAAACTACATTGAGAGAACTAGAGACTGCAATAATGCAAGAAAAATAAGTAAATGGTATATATAGAGAGAAGAAAGAAGCAAAGTTATCTATATTTGCAGACTACCTAACTGTTTATATGGAAAATCCTAAGAAATCTACAACAGAATTGGTTGCAGAGAATTTAGCAAGGACACAAGAGTCCTGGGAAGTGTTGAAGGACAGAGGAGCAGAATTAAAGTGGCTCTGTAAGCTCGGCAGTACAAGTCCATGGGTCTTCAAACATCATGGAAATCAGTATGATTCAGCTCCAGGGACACCCTCTCTCTACTTTCTCTGCTCATACCTCATCATTTTCTCTCACTGCTGAGTGAATTCCCATCCACTGAAGAATAATGTCCCTGTGAACTGGTTTCTGCTTGTTTCTTAACTCTATGTCAGGCTTAACTCCTGTCCTTACTGTGTTCCAGTCACACTAACTCTCTTTTGTTCCTGCAATATATCCAACTCTTTCTGGCCTAGGGCCTTTGCACATGCTGTTCTCTCTGCCTTGAAGAAATGTCCCACCTTAACTCTTCACATGGCCAGCTCCACTAATCCTTCAGCTTAAGTGTCACCCTACTGAGATAAAAACCCCATCTTTCCACCAACAGCATTCTGAACTTCAGCCTTAGGTTTGTTTTTCTCAGAGTATACATATCACCACTCATAGTTCACTTTTAATGGGTTAACTTTTATGATGTTTCTTTCTTCTAGAAATAAGAGATCATATGTGTCATTTTCACTTTTGCATAACCAGCAAACAGCATAGTACTGGGCATTTAATAGTTACTCAATAAATACTTACTGGATGACAGCTGAATGAGCAGTAACACATGGCCTTGAACATTTCGCATGCCTCTACAATCTACCACTTCAGCCACTGAGGAAAAGTCAAAATATTGAGTCCTCCATATTTGGATTTATAACTGGTTAAGAGCATGGATTTTTGAGTCACATAGATAAGAGTTTTAATCCTGGGACTATTCATGAGATCTTGTGCACATTTCTTAATTTTTCTAAGTTAACAGTTCCTTATCTTGGGTTTTTCTGACTAAAAAAACAAAATCTGCATAAAGCCAACCTTATTTCATAAAATTTTGTGAGAATTAAAAGCAATAGTTTATATAGAACACCTGGCACATAGCAGCATTATTTTTGGTTGTTATCATGAGTTCTTTTTTTTTTTTAATCTTTACTAGATGCTAATGAAGTTGACCTGATATTAATGAAGCACTTGGTCAACTCAGAGTGGTGAGCCAGGATTCATCCTCCAAACACCTGAATTACAGAGAAGTTCAACAATGTAAATTGGAAGTTGGTTTGACATTTTAAGATTTTGAAACCATTGCTTCCATCTTGAGTTCAATTAATGGAGAAATGTGCCATCTCTAGCTGTAAGGAAATTTAGAGTACTATGGTTGTATCTCTCATTCCCATGTGAGCAACTTCAGTGAAATAGTCACTAGAAATTATTCTGTATTCCATAAAAAATCTGTTTAAAGAAATGTGTCTGTTTGGAGGAAGAGAGAGACTTCTTTGGGAATTAAAATGTGTTTGTTGACATTCAAAACAGAAAGGAAATAAACTTGACAGATTTTAGTAAAAATGTAATTTCTATACCTAGCTTATTTTCTAGTGCTATATTATCATTAATGACCAACTCAGAGATAAGATTTGGATTAATCAGCCTTTAAGAGTAGTCAAAGGAGTAGCTTTCCAGGGATTCTCCAAGAGGACAGCAGAGTATGTTCAATAAAAGCTAGGGTTTGGAATTAGATTAATAGCTGAATCCCAGCTCATTTACTTACTAGCTATGGGACTTAGGGAAATTTCTTTAACTCTCAGAGTCTCTGGTAAAATAGGAGTATAGATACTTACGTACAGTTCTGTGTATGAATGAGTGTATATGAGGACCAAATGAAATAATGAGTATACAGATGCTTTAAAGGTGCTCACCATGCACTTACAATCCCAGGTGATGGAACAGTGGGAGGCAAGACTGCCAAGGTCAGTGACATTATGGGGAAAATGTAGTGATGTTAAGGGGCCCAACTTTTCTCATCTCTGGCCCATATCTCTCCCAAGACAGGAATCAGAGTGATTTCAGTAACCCATCACTCAACTCCTCATCTCTCTCTTTACTGCCTATCTCTGCTCAAGGTCCCCCTGACCTCACAGAAAATAGATAATGCCATGGGTTTGAAGGACCTGACTCCTGGACATTTCACCCTTTTGTCAAAGGCCAACCCCAAAACTGTGCCACATTCTTCCTGGTTGTCAATTTCCCAACAGACCACCCCCCACCTTCGAGTACTCTGAAGTTGTACATATATCTACTTGTCCTAAGTTTTCAATGGTTTATTTTTTTCCATTTGTGTCTTCTACAGAATAAAAAGGGACAAAAATTTGAAGACCAGTACTACAAAGGTGCTTCTGATAAAATCTGGCTGGTCTTGCTATTTTCTTGGTTGTTTTTAACCTGGACAGGATTTAAATCTTAAGCACCTCCTTTAAAACACCTTCACTCCTTTAAAACATTAATCATAAATTGGAACACATTCAGCAAAACCCACTGATACTCTTCACACAATGAATTGAATTCTCCTACTAATAGAAAACTGAACCAATATTTTATTGTCATATCAAATCCCATTATTTTTGCTCAAGTTCAATTCAGAACAAAAGCCAATTGAAAAACAAAACAAAACAACAGTCAAATGAAGACTGGAAGAAATTTTTAGCCGGGAAGGCACAGGCATGTGGTGATAAATATCTAGTAACTGGCAATTTCCATCCAGAAAGCAATCTCTATTCAAAAGTTTCTGTGACACTGTTTTATATGGCAGGTATCTTGGAAGATTAAAGAAAAGTGGTACCTACTGGGAAAAAATGATGGTAAATTTTGATAGATCTTTGGGTCCATCCAGGTTTAAGTATTCCTGCTTCCAAAGCACCTCAATAAGTTTTTCACTGAGGTTTTATACACAAGGCTTCTCTATTAGGTTCCCAAGGTTGCTGTAACAAATGATCACCAACTGGGTGGCCTAGCCCATAAAAATGTATTGTTTCACAATTGTGGAGGCTAGAAGTATGAAATCAAGGTGCTGGAAGGGTTAGTCCCATGGGCACTCTCGAAAGAGTCTGTTCTATGGCTGTGGTTTTCAGCAGTCCTTGGCATTCTTTGGCTTGTAGACAGATCACGCCAATCTCTGCCTCTTCCTTCATGTACAGTTCTGCTTGTGTCTTGGTGTCTTCTCTTCGCCTTATAAAGACATCAGTCATATTGGATTTAAGATCCGTCTTACTCCAGTATGACCTCATCTTACCGTAAATTATACCTTCAAAGACATATTTCCAAATAAGGTCATACTCTGAGGGTGTGGGTGAACATGAATGAGGAGGTGGGCCTGATTCAACCACACAGAGCCTCTTTTAGGAAAAATGAAAACACTTGACTGGGACATATGCACAGATGTAAAATGTAATTCTATCCACCTTGACTCATTAAGTGTCTATTCATCTAGTAAAAAAAAACAAACAAAAACCAAAGCCTTGTGTTTATAACTGGAAAACATTCACTGCAGTGCTTATAACTTTATGAATTGATCAGAAGTCAATACTTTTTAGCAGAATGGGCAATGTTTCTATCCAAATATCTTCCCTCTCTACTGTCTCTCGCTTTCTTTGTGGCAGCAACAGGAGACAGAGGTTAATGTCAGATTCTCTCTCAGAGGAGCCATTAAATTGCAGGGGATCAATAAGAACCTTCAATTTTGTAGTCCCACTAGGAAGTATCTCATGGGAACCCAAATATTAAATGACAGTGCCTAGAGTAGTACCTAATGCAGAGAAAGAACCAGATTTATTTTTATCAACCTAATATGAAAAATTTCCTTCAAGAATGAAGTTAGAATGGGAACAAAGGGAGTTGAATTGATTGGTAGGTAATGCAGCCTTTTTGAAAATTCAACTGAATAAGACTTTTCCAAACAACTTTCGTGGACCAAGCCTACGGATTTGAAGCACTGGAAAGACATGCTAGGGGATTCAATGAAATTAGTCTGGCACACATATAAAAAATGCTGATGCTAGGCAAGCTCATGTTTCATAATTCCACATGCTTCCAATTTACCTGCCCTTTTCCAGCAATGAAGATATTAGAGATCACATGTGTACCATAGATACATAGCAACGATGATAGCTACCATTATTATTGAGCACCTACTATATTCTAGGCACTATAAGTTTGCATTTGACATACATTATAACATCCAATCTCTAAGGCAATTGTTACCTCATTTTGTAAATGAAGATATTCAGGCATTTGAAGACCACTTTTTCCATCATGCCACACTGCCTCATTAGTCCTGGTACACACATGGATCCATGTCTTATAAGGACTACTCAACAAACATCCTCCTCCCATCTCATCTGGACCACAAATTTATTAGTTTCCAATTTAATACTCTCATCTTTTGTCGCGTTTTCATTATTCCTTTTAAAAAAAATCAAAGCAAGTTACTTCACCTCTCTTAAGATTTAGTTTCCTCATCTGTCAAGTCAAAAGAGTAATATTCATCTTCCAGGGATGTAATATAGAATGCACAAAATAAGAGTTCAGTGAGTGGAGTTTATTATGATTTTCACTGGATTTTAGGAACTGGATTACTCTTCAGAGGGACTATTTTCTGCAGTATTTTCCCCAAACACTCTGACATAGTCACCTGAGAGCTGAATGTGCAGGATGTCCAGGTGATGGGGAGTTTGAAGAATTTGTGTGGTAAGAGAAGGTGCAGAGGGACACAGATAACCTTCAATAATCTCAACAAATTCTAGAAACCACACTGTCACCATGTGAATTATTCTGCCTTTCTGGCCAAATTTTCAGATGGTTGTGAGGCTACCTGGAACACACAGCTTCTGCTGCTGGGCAGGAGAGAGGAGGCTGGAGGCAGAAAGCAGGGCCTTCTGGAAGGTCACCCCAGCCACACACACATGGGGCACCCTCAAGTGCTTGCTGAGTGAATCCCTTATTTATTATCCAAATAAAATACTGCATTGAGAATCAATATATTACATCTGTAACTTTTACAACAAAGATGTTTTATTTGTTAATTTGTTGGCTTAAACTTACATTTGCATCCAGGAACTCAAAGACTCTTAGACTGGGAAAAGACATGGGTCATTTAATGTAAAAATAAATATACATTTTATGAGTAGGAGAATCAGGGCTTGTGATTAAATGGTTTGCCAAAGATCACACAGCTAATTTAGATGGAGCTAGACCTAGAAATTCAGTTTCCCTCTCAAAATGTAGAAATGACCTCAAGATGTGGCTTCTCAATCTCAGCACTACTGTTGATGTTTTGGGTCAGATAATTCTTTGTTCCGGGAGGGGGGGGGGATATCCTGCACATGACAGCAGCATCTCTCCACCAAATAGAAGCCAATAACAGTCTTTCAGCACCCAGTATGACAATGGCAAAATATCTACAGACATGACCAAATGTGGCCCTTGAGTAAAATCATTCCAGTTAAGAATCACTGCTGTAAGGTATCTTCGGAAAATTTAATGACATACTGAACGTGGATTTGCTTGATAAACAACAAAGTACTGGACATCTACTGGTGGTTATTATTAGACTCAGCAGTTCTTCCATGCAGTGTTGTTCTCTCTCCCTCCCTCTCTCTCTGTCATGTAGGAAGTACTCAAGAGAGAGATACCCTGGGGAGAAATTGGAAAAAGAGTTCATGCTACCTTTGGACTTAAACCATGGACTCAACTCAAGATGGTTAAGATCATGGTTCCACTCTGCCTAATGAGCCCTCCACACACATCTGAATTTGGCTAATTCTCAAGCAGACTTCTAGGAAGTCTCCCTGAAGCTCCACTCTGGTTATCAGGTTGCCTTTCTTTGTGTTCCCACATCCCCTGGGCTTTTTTCCATTGCTACGCTCACCACACTGAGTTATAACGATCTGGTTACTTGCCTCTCTCCCCACAGACATGAATCTTGGGGGAACAGACTGTGTAATATCCTTCTTTATCTACTTGTGCAGGGTACAATCTAGAAGATGATCAGTTAACATTTGCTGCACAAATAAATAAATGATGGAGTAATTTTTAAAAACAAAAATGAAAATAAACTGATGGACAGGCTTTAGAGATGCAAAGATATGCAGGCTTTAGAGGTATGACTTACTGTAAATCATAGAGTGAAGGGTTCCCAGGCCAGGCAAAGATTTCTCTCTGAATTTATCTGGACTAAGGAGCAAGCCAGCAGGTAGCAGCCTACAGCACTGATTCAAAAGCATTCTGAAACATCCTTGGGTAAAAAATATGTGTATATGTATGTATTAGAAGAAGATGAAATTAATCTACAAGAATATACCTTGAGGAGGAGTATGTGGTTAGAGGCAATTATTAGGTTAAGCCAGGCTCAACTAATAATAGATGGTCTTTAAGCTGCCTTCGTAGGAAGGTAGATGCAGTTTTCTGCAGAGGATTGTTTTGCTGAGTGGGAAGTGCAAAGTTGGGCCAGAGAGGAACAGCCTTGGAATGATGGAGAGGTTGAGTGCTGCCATCGGACTCCTGCTTTGATGCTTCTCTAGGCAGAGCTCAACTTCTCCTCTAAAGAAGTGCTGAGCAAATATTTAAAGAATATCATTTTGAAGAGAAGCCAAATGATTGGCCTGGCCCCAATTTTAATGTAATTGGAGGTATTATCACAATTAAAGAAAGATGCAAGGATTGTATTGGGAAGAATGTCAACAATGGCAGGCTAGGGAAAGAACAGCTGCTGAAGGAGATGTTGGAGTGGACGTCCAAGGTCCCCTAGGGTCACAGGCTGCCTGTTGGGACACTGAAAGCATTCCATCAACCCAACAGTGAGTATCACAAATGGTGAAAGTGGACACACGAGGCCCCACACACTTTATGAAACTATCTGTCTTTCCCTGATTCCAAGCTTACCAGGAATCTTAACTTCCTGTGTAGTTGGCCTACAGGGAGCATACTGGGTAAGTCCAAAAGAAGGGCTGGTCTGTCTGACAGTTCTGTATCTCCTGGTAAATAATACACTTCCCAGTGTATATACCTGAGTTTACTCAGTACGAACTGGCCTTCCCAAATATGATCAGCTCTGGGACATGGGCTACGTTGAGTCTTGATCTGTGAGACTAGGGGCCGGACCTGGGACTTCTGCAGTTTCACCAAGGCAAATACCAAGCAGCAAGGCCCCCCAACAGCCAGCCTGACTCTGCCATCACATCTGTCCTTGCTAATGCCTTTCTTTCCAATTTCCCCACAGAGCATTAAAATATCCATCCTTGGGACTCAGTCCAACTGTTTCATAACAAATTGCAATTATAAACTCCTACATTATGTCACAATAGCATCAGTTCAATCATGATTTTCTTGCCAAGTAAGCGCTCCTGAATATAACCATGATTGTTTTTCTACAGAAACCACTCCATCTGGGATGCACAGACTCAGAGAGAGCAGAGCATCTCCAAATCTGACAGACTCCAAGACAACTTACTTGAAATTTTGTTGTCACTGCTTTTTTGTTTTTTTTTAAAGTGCCAGCCCTTCCCAGGATTCTGAGAAATGTCCTGGTTTTGTCATTTTAAATCTGTTCTTTCTCTACAAATAGGATCTATTGGTTTGTGATTGACAAGTCTTAGAAAATACAAAAGAAAACTTAGACTGACTAATGCATTTTTAAATATTTATGGGGGACAGACCATATGTGTGTGTTTGGTCTACTGTCTAGTGCTTGTTGGAGCTCAGAATATGAAATAATAGTCACTCAAAAAAACCTCTCATTAGCACAGGGCAGAGTATACACTTTTCCCAGAATATCTTGCAAATAGTTCGCTCCCAATACCACCCTGTGTATAGCAGATGTGGAAGTGCTATATAAAGCTGAAGAAAATACAAGAGCTATTTATAAATACTGAGAGGATCAAGGCAAAGAGTAAATGTCAAGACCCAGAAACACAAGTTTTGACTTTTTCACTCGCCACCTCCCTCCTATTATCTTCTTCCAAACAGTGTCGAAATTGGTTCTCTTCCAAACTGGGGAAAAGGCAGGCTTCTGAGCAGTTCAGCAAATATCCGAGTGTCACAGCTGAAACCATATGACTAGCTGTGCCATCTCTTTGGCATCACCCACTGCCTCCATCGTCAGGGCCTGTCAGCTCGCTCCGTCCGAGGTGTGCACTCCCCCCTGAAGCGCGCACCTCCCCCCGACCACCCCCTCGGCACCTATAATCATCTGCAGAGGATCTTTGTTACTGCTGATCAGCGTGAAGTTGTCAAGAAAAATGGCCGTCCTTAGGAAAAGGAGAGATAATAAAGCTTCGATGGGAGGAGTTTCACAGAAGCACAGCCACATTTCAAAGCTAAAGTACGCGAGATAAAGGCAGAGCTGCAGCTGCACTTCCCTGGTGATGGCACCCAGGAAGAGGGAGACACATCTGTTAGCTCCTGTTTGGTTGCTATATTAAACCTGCCAGTCCTCAGACGGCAGTTGTTAAGCACTGCTGAAGCTGTGATTCCACTAGGTAATTAAGTTACCTAGGATGCTCCACATCATACTTTGTTGGGGAAATATTAGATTGTGGCAGGAGTGTTTAAAATATTTTTTTCCCACGGAGTTCACATGAAATATTTTATGTCTGAATTCTTAGATTTCTATTTTTGCAATAACTGCTATGTTTCTGTCATTTCACAGCTTATAAATCACTTCCCTATGCGTTCTCTTTGAAATCTGGTCACTAATCTAGAAGAGGCAACTATTACATAAACGCAGAAACAAAGGCTCACTGTCATTAAGTGCAATTTCTTTGTGATTACTCAGAAAGGGCAGAGGCAAGACCCATATCCTGGACCTGTGATTCCAAGTGTTATTCTCTTCAGATCTTGAAATGTATAAAGTTTAAGCAAGTAGAACATGCAGCTCTGTAATGGGTGTTCCTAGACTCTGTGTGAGGCCTTGCATTTTGTTCCAAAGATTCACCTGAAGATACCTAATTTGGACCTGAGCAGTTTTTGAGGCTTACTGATGTCTGTATATTATATAATGTGTATACACATTATATAAATATATGCATATACACATACTTATGTGTATGTGTGTGCACTAAACCACTGGGTCTTTTTGTTTGCTCTAACTATAATAGACTCTTTTCTCAGACAAATTGGGAATATGGATGATACTTGGGAATGAAGATGGGGTATGTCGGGCTCCAAGAACTAGGAGATATAGAAGACCAGGTCCAGCACAGCTGCTACTCAACCAGACCTTAATCATTGATGTTGGCACATACAAAGAAAGAATATGCCATTTTAAATGAATGGCCAGCATGGAAAGAGGAACTGAGGAAAGAAAATTGCCATAACCCTGGGTGAAGAGCGGTTGATCACTAGAGGACTCTTCCTTAGAGGGAAGTGGGAGCAGAAACGCTTCATCCAGCAAGTAATTGTGGCTGGCCTGGTACGGTGTCCGAGTACATAGGTGAATAAGTCAGGAGCTCACTTTTCCTGGAGCTCATAGTAAGTGAAGACAAAAACACACCATATGGTGCAGTGTGGTAAGTCTACAACAGAGGGAACCACAAAGGGTTGTGGGAGCCACCCCATCAATGCTGGGGTATTCCAGAGGTGTAAGGCGGAAACTAGGGGTCAGAAGTACACTGGATGAACACGGATGGTGGAATATTCTGGGCACGGAGAGCTGTATGTGACTCACAGGAGTGGGAAAGGAACTACACATGGGCCTGATCTAGTTGTTGGGAGTGAAGGGTTTGTGAGAGGAAGTGATACAGGAAGGACTGGAAGAGATAATCAAGAGCTGGTTGTGACGTTTTCCTAGTGGTCACTGGGCCATGGCAGGAGGAGTGGGATGGAAATGATCTCAGCATTTTAGACTTACATTTAGGGACATGATCAGATCGCACTCAGGAAGACCCTCCAGCCGCAGTACCTAGGGTGACTGGAAGAGGGTGAGATTAGATGATCTGCAGTTGGTCTGCAGAAATGCACTAAGGACTTGAAGTAAGGAGGTTGCGCTGGAGACGGAGGAAAGCGGTTGTCAGTGAGACTCATATGGTTGGCTGCCCAGCCCATCTTCTGCTCTCCTTCCTCTACAATCAGTCCACACCCACAGGGGCCAAACTGGGCCCACGCGGTACCTCATCGCCCTTGGCCACAGTGATTGGTCGCAGGAATGAGCACGTGACTAAACCCGGGCCAATCAGCAAGCTTCTCTAAGACCTTTCAAGCTGGAGCAGAAGAAATCCCTTCACCTAGCAAGACCCAAAACAGCTAGCACACGTTTCTCCCAAGGAGAAGTAGCCTCTCTCCATGAAGTGAGAATAAAAGTCACACAGGAAAAACTAGAGGGTCAGAGAATGAAAACAAACGGTGGCTTCAGGGTCTATAATTTTACATATTTGTAAAGCCAACTCAGCCTTGAATGTGCCCACCTCCTTTTCTGCTCAGGTTTCTTCGATTTGGGATTAGTTATTTGCAACTCTCCAAGGTTCTTAAGTAGAACACTGGGAATGAGAGGAAGAGGGACAGAATTGGGAGTCCCTTAGAAATGGAGTTACGGGACATGGAAACAAAACATAAGGTGCATGGACTAGATCAGGAGTTGGCAAACTTTTTCTGTAAAATGAGATAGTAAATATTTTAGGCTTCGCAGGCCATATGGTCTTTCTTGCAATTTCTCAGCTCTGCTGCTGCAACATGAAAGCAGCCAGGGACATATGTAAATAAATGGGCATGACTTTGTTCCAATAAAACTTTATTTACAAAAACAGGTGGCAGGTCAGATGTAGCCTGAGAGCCATAACTTTCCACCCCTAGACTATACAGATCACCTTCTTTTGCTTAAATTCCAAGTTCATCAAGCAAGCTTTTGTTGCCAGTTACATCTCCCAGATTACACTGATATTAGGTGAAGGGGTACCCTGGGTTGAGGACAAGGGCATCTTCTTACTTGGAAAAGGACATCTCTGATTGTTGGTTTAAAAACTGTCATCTGTTTTGTACACTTTTCTCTAAGCATGTCAGTCAGTGTTTGGCCCCAAGCATTAGCTATCTGCCAGTGTACCAAGAAAGTTCAGGTTCTGGCCCTCAAAGCCCGGATATAAAAACCCTTATGATAGCAAATCCACTAAGCAATGACCCCCAGCCCCTGCCTGCCTTCTCTTCCCACTAGCCCCTCTGCCACACACAGGACCACCTCTCCTCTTGCAAACTTTTTTAGCAATTGTGAAATAGAATTAACACTCTCAGTGACCCTGTAGGAGGTGCAGCATTGAAAAGGGGCCTGCTACCCTATTTCCAAATGAAGTTGAATTTACCCCCTGCCTACTCTTTCTTATACTTTCTATTCCATCTTAATACTTTTTACCTTCTGTTCACTCTGTTTCAAACTGCTAGAAGGTACCAGATGCTAGATTTTTCACTTTGGGCACATCTTAGTTTCCCTTAATGCCACTGTGCTCATCTGCAAGTAGAGGAACTAATCTCTATTTCACAGGGTCGCTCAGCTAGCTAAATTAGATAATAAATATGAGAATGTCCATCACAGTATCTGGCCTGAAGTAGCTTCTCCATGCATGCAGTGTGGTTCTTGAGGACAGAGAAGGTCCTGGATGAATTACACAGACTCCACGGCCCTTGATCATATGCCCCCTTCCAAAGAGGTACTCAAAAAATTACTCATGCAAGTGGATGTTTATTCTACATGTGTGGCCTGGAACCTATTGGAACAGGATTGATCCAACACCCTGCATGCCTCTGAAGGAGAGAATCTAGGCGAAACCAGGCATGGGTGTTTTGTAAATAACTGTAGTAACAGATGGGTGGAGTTAGATATTTTGTCAACATAGAAATCACTTTTCCAAAGTGAGTTTCCCCATCTAAGGATAGTGCCCTTAATTTCTACAATTAAAAATACCTGCCATATGTTAAACTCTTTTGCAGCAGCTCTGAAGTGAAACTACAAATTCTCCAGAATCCTTTGCTATGTGCAGGCAATTGGAATTAAGTCAGTAAGGAGACTCACATTCTCTCACCCTGGCCTGGCTGTTGGGGGGTCAGCAGGGCACTCTCCATTCCGGGCCCCGTTTCCTTGGTTGTGAGCAAAGAGAGTGAGTCAGTGATTTCTAACACTCTAGTCAATCACAGGCTAAAGTATGCATAAAGATGAGACTGAAGAGCAGAACAGTCCCTCATTCTGAGAAAGACTCCCTTGGAATGGCCCCGCAACAGTGGAGTACAGGTGTGGGGATGTGTGTATTCAGGGGAGGCAGGGTTCACAAGCATAGGAAGTTTGGGTTGACAGTGAATCGCCAGTGGATACAGCTCAGATGCCCTGTCAGTGATCATGTGATACAGTGGGTTCAGAGTCACGCAGATCTGGGTTTGAATCTCAGCTTAGCCACTTATTTGCTATGTAAACTCTAGCCATGTATTTACTCTCTGAGTCTCAGTAAACTCATCTTCAAAATGAGCATAATAAAAACCTTACTTTCCAAGATTTTTATGATGATCACTGGGTTTCGGATGATGCCCTAATGCCCCATGACAGGCATTCAACAAATGATCATGAACGTGAATTCCAGCCTCTCTGAGCCATTCCTTCCCCCAAAGAGACTAGGCTCTCCCACTTCTCAGCCTTTGCTCAAAGGGCTCACACCTGGAATGTCATCACTGTCCTTTTTAGCTCACAGAAATTCAATTCTTCAAGAAATGCTTCGAGAAAGATTTCTTCAATCTAAATTGTCACTTCATTCACCATCCCGTTATACTGCCAATTTACTGACTATCTACTGTGTCAGAAAGCATGCTCGTTAATAGGAAGGCTCATGGAGTCCTGGCTTTTGAGAGTGCTCAATCTGATGGGAAACAGGAATATGTGGTCCACCCATAAATGCCACAAAGCAAAGACAATGATGGAAAACAGAAGCATATATAGATTATCCTGGCGGGGTCTAGGACAGAGCAAACTGCCCAGACTGGCCAGGGAAGGAGTCAATCCTTTCCCATAGCATCTTGTAAGCTGCCTTTAGCACTTAACTGGTTGCTGTGATTGTTTTGTGTGCCTGAATCTCTCACTTACAGATATGGGAACTCCTGGAGTTTCCCCCTGTTCCTGGGCCCCCTAGCATAAGCCCTGAGTGTGAGTATGAGATAGTGCAGGACATTCTAACCTAAGCAGTCAAGAAGTCCCTGGTGCTTGGCTACAGCCAACTTCCGGGTCAACATCAAAGCTGTCATGCTTGAATTAGCAACACTCTTGAGCAAAATGAGCCAACATCAATGACGGGAAGAAAACATACCCTTTTTTGTTTCAAATAGCAAATTGTTGAGTTCTTTTTTTTTTTTTTTTCCCCATCATTAAGGAAGGAGATTGACCTAAATTCCAGCTTCCAGCTTGGATGATTTCACGCCACATTTGGCATGGGCAACAATGAAGCCATATGCCTGTGCGGGCCTGTGTGTGGTGTCAACAAGTACCCAGAATGACGCCTTTTATAAATGTGTCACAGCAGAAGTTTGAGGACACTTCAAGCCAGTAACACTTCTGTGAAATTTCTCCAGGATTGATTAAAGAGATAACCACAAAATGTTTTCAGCCCTTGTCACTAGGCACACTATCATGTGTACAAAGGTTCACAACTTACAAAGTATTTTCACACACACTTTGTCATTTGGGCCTCACAATTTTAGGAAATTATATTATCCCCATTTCACAGGAAGTGACACATAGACAAGTCAGGTGGATGGTACCGGTCATGCAGGTCCATATCCCAGACTCTTTCTGCTAACTGGGACACACCTCTGTGTGCATGGGCGTGTATAAGAAAACCCAGCTTCCAGTGATACTCGATTCCCCCCCTGCTTTGCTACAATGTCACTAAACTCTTCAGTGTACAAGTATCACTGTTCCTTCCAGCAGAGTCCCTGGCAAGCCATCTAGGAGAATGGGGATGCTGAGATCCAAGGGAAGTGACACATGCTCTTGAGATCTAGAAGGCCTTACAGGGGAAAATGGACTGACTCTGTCACTCCAGAGATCAGAAGAAGAACCCAAGAATGAGTAACAGGTAGACAAGACCAGGCTCCACCTAGAGAAGAACTCTCTCCTCCTCTGATATTTACAACTGATCACTTTCAGAAGTGGTGAGCTCACCACCGCAGAGGTGCCCAAGCAGAGAATGGGAGATGTCTTGCTGGCAAGCCGTATCAGGGATTCAAGAATCAGCTGGGCCTGGACCAAATGACTCGTTTTAAATCCAGTTGTCCAGTGGACTTCTGGGGTCCTTCTGTTACATCCTATTGCCTGCTGAGCATGCCTGCCTCTGTCTCCCTAGGCCTGCCAGTCAGAGGAGATGTCATCAAAAAGGGACAACTTCATCTTAATGACACAGGTAGACAGCAAGCCCATGCTCCCATGCGTGTGCACGCTCTCTCTCTTTCTTTCTCCTCCACATCTGTCTGTCTCTCTGTCTCTCTGTCTCTCTCTCTCTCACACATTCCTCCTGTCTGTCCCACAACTAATTAAGTGTTGGATGATAGGTACCAACAAGTCCCATTACCCAAGTATCAGACATAGTACAGTACAGCTCACAAACTCCACAGGCCATTCCTAAAAGAATGCCAACCTCTTGTCCACACAGAATCTTCCTGCTTTTTAAAACTCATCTGTATACCTGCTATTGGTGTAACTTGCATTTTATAAGCTCAGTATATTTGTTAACATAAATCAAATGATAATCTCTTCTATTGCTACATCTCACAAGGAAACAGATACGAACAACCCAATGATAGTAGTCCCTTTACTAAAACCCCGCCATGTATCAAGAACTATGCTAGAGACTTTGCATAGTTAACCTGACTTTCACCCTGCAAGTCGTATGAGGACCTATCCATTTTACAGATGCTCACAGAGGTTAAGTTCCCTGACCAGGTCGGTCTGACTTCAAATCCCATGCAGTTCAAACTCCAAAAAGTAAGAGATACTTCCATCGACAACACTGACTGATGACAGAGCTGGGATTCAACCCTAAGTCTATCTGACTCCAATGTCAGTGTCTTTTCCCACTGCAACATTCCTAAAGGTGCAAACCAAACGTAAGTCTGGGTTCTAAGTTTCATATATAAAAGGTAACTTTTATTTCAGAGTTGTCATTAGGAAAAGCATGGTGGAAGGAGAGGAAATATGACTTAGGACTGAGGTCCCAACACCAGATTGTGTGGTTATTTATTACAAATGCTATTTTTTTCCCTCTTTCCATTATTTACTTGTTCAGGGAGCTAGAAACAGGAAAGTGGCCCTGGCGATTCAGCGGTTATTTAAATAGCACAGTACAGGGATTGTGCACTCAGTCCACTGTAATTGGAAACCATTTCTACCTTGCACCAATATTTCAAAAGCAATACAACCCAATTCTCTGACCCATGAATCAGGGTTTTCCCTTCTACCAGCATGAAAGATTGGGGCCAGGGAGGACTGGAAGGAAGATTTCTTTTAGGCACAGCTTTTGCAGAAGAAAGCTGACAAAGGAGAATCTGGTTGCCTGGATTTTTAATTGATATTAGGATAAATCAAATGCATGGCATTAGCTTCCCTCATGCAAGGAGTACGTGCTAGAAAACATGCTCTGTATTCTTCAGCCTGAGTCACAGACCTTTCTGAACACCTGTAAGGGTCCCTGTAACTCAGTGCCTTGAGACAAACTCACTTAGCCATAATTATTTATGTTCAAGCAAGATATGTTGCTAGCAGTCATTCCCTTTCAAATTCATGGTAATTCTCCACTTATTCAAACATAATGATTTCAATTCCAGTGTCCCTGGCCACCAATCTCATCTTTGGGGAAACTGAAATCATGGGCTTTGAAATTGAGCAAACCTGACATTATTGCATGGCACTGGATGGGATCCTTTATCTCTGTGAGCCTCAGTGACTTCATCTGAAAAATCATCGTAAATGAGTATCACAATTGGGTATTGAGAGAGTAAAGGAGGTGATAAACACCAAGGGGTTGGCATAGTGTCTGATGCCTACTCAGTAGGTCCTTGGTAAATATCACCTCTTTATGATTAAAGGTACAAGGAACATTTTGGGGTTATGATATTGGTTCTCTCATCCACATGTAAACTGAAACAACTACTGATAGTGTGAGCCTCTTCCTAACCTACAGTAGGGCTTGCTTTCTCCTTTTTTCCCTGTTCATCACCAGCACTGCCTTCCCTAGTTATCGTACATAATCTGCTCCTTACACTGACCAGTGAGACTGTCGATATTATCTCTCTTAGAAAGATGAAGAAACCAAGGCTTACAAAGGACAGGCAGCTTGTCTGGGGTCAAATAACGAGTAAACAACAGAGCTGAGAAGGAAACCAGCTCCGTCTGGCTCTAAAGCTTACACTTAAGTCCTCTTTCTAAAAATCTTGATGCTAGGACAATAGTTCTCAAGTGGAAATAATTTTGTCCTCAGGGGACATTCAACAATGTCTAGAGATACTTTTCATTTCTGCAGCTTGAGGATGAGGGAAGATGAGGCTACCATCATCAAGTCTGTAGCCCCAGCTGCTGCTAAATATGCCACAGTGCAGGGGACAGCCCCCTATGACAAAGAATTATTTGGTCCAAAATCTCAGTAGTGTTGCTGCTGAAAAATCCTCCTCTGGAATTTATCAAAATTTGTCTTATTGTAATATAAGTGACCGTAATATCATCTTATTTCTGAATTCAGACCTTCATTCCTTATTGATGTGCAGATACCAGAAGATCTTATTTTTCCAAGTCCTCCAAGGAGTACAAATCTTCCCACAGTGTGTGCTCCGTGTTCCTACTGTTGATTTCACTCATTTCCACAGCACAACATCTACTGTCTCATGGTTTCCATGGTAAAGGTTTATCTGTTGTTGGCTTAGATTATTTTTTGCTTGTTCATGCCAGTTTGAAAGCATTTTTAAAAATGAAACTGCCAAGGTCAAGTCTAATATATTCTTCCCTCCTTTTCTGTTATTTTTTCCTACATAAAATATACAACATGCCATGTAATTTAAACAATTCACAATATCTGTAAAGTGCACACCAGTTCTAAGAGATCAGAGAAGGGATTATTCATAAAATAAAAAACGGTATAGCTGTTAAGCTTTGTGGAAGTCTAGCTCACTCCCTACCTCCATTTGACAGAGAAGGAGCTAGAGCCCTAGGTCAGTTGTGATCGAGCCAGAGCTCAACAGCTATTTGGTGCAGGGCAAGAATGAGAACACAGGTTGGGCTGGCACTTTCTTCATCATGCACTTGGGGTTTCATGTTATAAAATCCAATCAGGGCACACATGCTTGGGTGTGCATACACATGGGCAGACACCTGTGCACATACACACACACACTCTCTATTATATTTTCCCTCCTTTTCTTTTAGAAGGCTTCAAATAATAAAGGCTATAAATGCATTAAGTGAAAACCTGAAGTCATGAGTTAACTGTCCTCTGCTCTACTGAAGAGATGAATAGGGGCTTTGGACAACCTAGAGTCCAAAATGAGAGCTTGAGATACACAGACCAATTACTCGAGACATCTGAAGCCCTAAACAGAGTTGTTGGCATTTATTAAGCCTGGCATAGCATGCAAAGAGTGACACTGGATTGCTTTCCATCTCTCTTTCTCATTACATCCTCACACTGCTTCCAGGATTTCCTTTATGAAATATAAAAATGATACATTGCTGCCTGGCTCAAAAGACCTGAACTGCCTCCCATTTCCTAGATGAAAGCTAAGATCTTCAGTGTGGCATCTTCAGTACAAGATGATCTTACGTCCCTAGTCTTCCCCGGATATACATCCTGCTCTCACCCATTATGCCCAAGAGCTTCCCAGAGGATTGCCCCTCATGGGCCCAGGAGCAAGTCCCTCTGGACCTTCCACCTGGCCTCCTGGGCTAGTCCCCATGCTCCCCTCTACAGCTGCTGACTCCTGTCCTAGCCACACTGGCCTCCCTGACAGCCCTGCTTGGACCCCAGGGAGGGACACTGTTCTCCTGAACTTCCCACAGCAGAACTCAGACCTGAGTTATGGATGCAAGGACCTAAGTAAAGAGAGAGAATAATTTAGCAGCTGTAATCCTAAGGCCTAATCCCAACCTCAGAGCCAACTTTACCCTTCCCCACCATACTTCCTAGGCTGTGAGTTTAGACAAACTCCAGTAATAAATGTCTTAGTCCATTCAGGTTGCTGTAACAGAATACCATAGACTGATGGCTTATAAACAACAGAAATCTATTTCTCCCAGTTCTGAGGGCCAGGAAGTCCAAGCTCAAGGTGTGGCTGATTCCATGTCTGGTGGGAGCCCACGTCCTGGGCTGTCTTCTCACTGTGTCCTCAAATAGCAGAAAAGGGAGGGAACCCTCTGGTATTCCTTTTATAAGGGCACAATCCCATTCAGGAGAGCTCCACCCTCATGAACTAATTTCCTCCCAAAGGCCCCACATCCTAGGACCATCACACTGGGGATTAGGATTCCCCCTAAGAATTTTGGGGGGACACGGACATTCAGTCTATACCAATAAGAAAATCTTCCTCTCCCTACTTCCAAGAACCATAGCCTTCCCTGCTCAAGGATGGCCAACAGTGGGATGATCCATTTCCTTCAGAATAAGTCCTCCCCACAAAGGTACAATCTGACCACAACCCACTCCAAACAGAAATTACACTTGTCTGTGGTATATTTTCTCAAGTTTGGATTGTTCAGTCCCAGAAACATGCTTCATTGGCTGAACTCTATCCAGTTCCCACAGCTGTTGTTCCTCCAGACTGAGAGGTGTGAGGCCTGATCTTCCCCTGCTCTCCAGGAAATAAGCCATCTATTCAAAGTCCTCATTTCACGAATGAAAAAAATAAGGCCAGAACAGACTTTCCCCAGGCACCCAAGCAGGCCCACAGCAAGCCTAGGACTAGAACTCAAGTTGTTCAAAGCCCAGTCAAGTTCTCTCTTTCTTTTAACATGTTCCTGAAATCTCAATAATGAGACATTTTAATTTTACATGAATATACATATGAGTAGTCAGCAAGTGAATGGATATGAAAACCCCGGGAAGCACTGAACATATGGAAACTGAATCTGGGTCACAATATTCCTTGGAGACCCATCAGTCCTTGGCCACAGACACAAAAGCTGAAATGGGAAGGTAAATTTCATGGCAGGGGTACAATACACACTGTAGCTGATTTAGAAGATGTATTTAGAGACTGTTAATAATGCATGTAAGATGCTGAATATGACTCTTCTCATTATAAATATTTAAGAGCACCTAGGTTTTAATAGCACAAGATATTACACAGTGATCAGCTTGTCTAAATGACACTACCCACTGGTTACATGAAGCCCAAGAAAAGACATCATTTCCTGTACCTGGAATGATCGTAGGCATGACATTCTGAAATGGAAAAATAAAGTCCATTCTGAAAGACCCAGAGCTAAATAACTTTAATTCAAGGTGAATCTATCTCATCCCTTGCCACAAGAAGCTATATAGACTCAGTTTATGTTACTCACACATAATTTTTCCATGTTATCTCCAGGGTTAGTTTCCTGCTTTGCCTTTTAGTGGGTTTTTATAGCAATAATCACATTGGAAATTTCTTTCTTTGATTCTTTCAAAGTCAAGGAAAACTTTGAATCTTTTGAGATACCAATTCAGCCACGGGTTTTAAAAGAGAAAAAAAAAAAAAAAAAAACAGAAGAATTCACAGCTACAGGAGTGCTAATTAGAACTAATTATGAAACTTGATTGAGTGGTCTGGTCAATAAAGTTGGAGCAAATACGGGTCTGTCCTAGTGAAAAACACCCCCAACACTGCTCGGGTGAGCTCTTCTGGAAGGGACTGTCACTGCTGTGGATGTTGAGTGACTAATCAGATTATAAGACAGTTGTACCTAAATCGATACATGCAGCAATGATTTCCCTAGAAATAAGCCCCTCATTGTTAATCTGTGGGAAGAAATACAGCAAAGAGCCTGCCACAGAAGTCAAACACGTGGACTCAGAATTCTGGAACCACAGTCTCCCAGCTGAGTGACCTGAGCCAAGTCACAGTCTTCCCAAACTCCAGCTTTCATACTTGTAGACTAGAGGGAGTAACACCTATACTTTGTTGTCGGGAGGATTAGAATCAAGATATGCCCTACTGCCCACTGTTTGACGTAGAGCATCCAGAGGAGACACATGACTGCTTTAAGAACAATGGGGTCATCAGGAAGACTGTTTATACCACCTGGTGCACTTTGGCATGGTGCACAAAGATTTAAATTTTTCATTAACCTGGAAATTAGGGTTTGTGTGACCAAGCTTCCTTCATTTTACTTGTTTTTAAGATTTTATTTATTTATTTGAGAGATACAGTGAGAGAGCACAAGCAGGGGGAGCAGCAGAGGGAGAGGGAGAAGCAGGCTCCCGCTGAGCAGGGAGCCCCACGTGGGGCTCGATCCCAGGACCCCGGGATCATGACCTGAGCCGAAGGCAGATGCTTAAGCAGCTGAGCCACCCAGGCATCC
Source organism: Halichoerus grypus (assembly GCF_964656455.1). Taxonomy (NCBI): domain Eukaryota; kingdom Metazoa; phylum Chordata; class Mammalia; order Carnivora; family Phocidae; genus Halichoerus; species Halichoerus grypus. The sequence continues at coordinate 10,918,945 of NC_135721.1, forward strand.
CTACTTTTTAAAATCTTCTTCCCCAATGAGAAAAGTCCGGGGACCCTGAGGACCAAACCAGCTTGTCACGTCCCAGAGGTCTACAAACACAGGAGGTCTCAAATCTCCTGCCCACAGACTGTGGTTTGTGGAACCAAGGAATGGTCTGAAAAGAAGTGCTGTGTAGAGAAGCCAGATACAAAGGCTTAATCACAACCTCCGCATAGCTGGCCCATCTGGGGGTGCTAGATGTCAGCTGTATGGAAAGCAGAGACACATGCCAGGAGAGAAGTATCTGAGAGCTAAATAAGGCTCAAGAGCTGAGACAAGCAGCAGCTTTGGGGACCTTATTTCAGTACCTGCAACCTCCAGCATAAGTGTGAGGGGAGTGGCTAGCCATCCTCCAAGACCCAGACCAAAGAGATTTACTGGCTCCAGTCTTCCTTTCAATATTTAGTGTCTCAAATAGAAGGAAAAGAATTGCTTTGTTCTTGATGTTCTTCACTGTCACCAGTATTCTCACAGGGAGATGTCTTCTATCCCTTCGTCCTTCCCCCCAAGAGAGGGTGTGGTGGCCACGCGACTGCATCTCCCAGGCCTCCTGCTACCTGAGCATCACTGACCAGCACCCAGCTGCCTTGAACCCCACCAGTGCTTACACTCAGTCCATGGCACACAGTCAACCCCTGTGTGCCAATCAGGGCCTGGACCAGTGGGAGGCAAGTTGCCTTGGGTGCAAAATTTAAGAGGTACCAAAGAACTTGGTGATAAATACAAATGATACTTGATGTAATATTTTTAATAAAAATTAATGCAAAAAAATCTATGATGAACAAAATACCAAAATTGTAAATAAAATCAGGATCAGCATTACTGATTTACCTTTTGCCTCAGGCTCACATGTGACCCAAGGAGGCTCTGGCTGCAAGGACAGATCACAGAAGGGAGACAAGGCCACACCTGTCGGCTGACTTCCGCTCCAGGATTTGCTGTCAGCTTTGCTAAACCCTCCTTAGATAGCTCAGCAGTCTTGGACATCCCCCCACAAACTCCTCCCCTGTACGTCATCCTGAGATGGACTTGCAGAGGCGGCTGACTGCTCTCTTGGCCTGTTCTGGTTCTCCCCACTTCTACACATGCATTTGTCCTAATAAAATCTTTGTGTATTCAATCCTGCCTCGGTGTCTGTTTCTTAGAGAAGCCAGACTAACATAAAAGAGGATTTATTTTTCTCTGAATGGCAGGATTGGAATAAAGTTTACTATTCACACATGGTCTGGCAACCTGCCTGCCCCACGAGGTCAGTATTCTCTGCCTTTACTCCTCCATATAGAAGGAGGCATTCCTACATCAGGGCCCAAGCCCCGAGAGGTGTGTGTGTGTGTGTGTGTGTGTGTGTGTGTGTGTGTGTGTACGCAAGTTTCAAATGGTTGTACCTTCTTGGGTAATTAAACCTTTTTTCAAGCACAGCTTTTATGTTTTATTCACTGATGAATAAAATGCATCTCTCAGCCAGGACTATAAACCCATGAAATCTATATTAATTACTAGCTGATCATTAACATGAAGATTTTACCTCTAAAATACTAGTGCTACCAGTAAGTAAGTGGCTCTGGATCAGCAACTTCAAAAAGATTCTTCTTTATCTTATGTTAAACTATTTCCAAAGCTAAGGGAGGTATTTTGGGATTTCTAGTGTGCATTTTATTTGTCCATAACCTCTTAGAAGTAGGTGGCCATCACCTGGTATCAAGTTACCCTTGGCCATGGTCATGGATTTTGATCCATACCATGGGTTCAACCCCAGAGGTAATAATTTTATCAACAAATTGTTTTAGGGGAATGAGATGAGGCAGGAATTTTTTTTTTTTTAAAGATTTTATTTATTTATTTGACAGAGAGACAGAAGAGCACAAGCAGAGGGAGTGGCAGAGGGAGAGGGAGAAGCAGGCTCTGCACTGAGCAGGGAACCCGATGCGGGACTCGATCCCAGGACCCTGAGATCATGACCTGAGCCGAAGGCAGACGCTTAACCATCTGAGCCACCCAGGTGCCCGAGGCAGGAATTTCTGATTGTCTATCCACACCCAGTTCCTCCCTCCTGCCTTCCAAGCAGAATCCCCCTCTAGTTAGCTATCCATCCCTCCCCCCCTGACCTCATGTGCCTTAGGACAAGGAAAGCCCCCCAGCCCCAGGAGTGGTCGTTGCCATCACTGCTTCAAAATGGACATGAGATTCAATACACGACAATTTTATCTGAGGTAAAGTTTATAGGGGGCTCTCTACTACAGTTCCTCCTTGTTCTGGAAAATATCTAGAAGTAACCATCTCTTCTTTTTCTAGACATTGCTGTACATGGATATGAAGGCCAAACTGCAGAAAGCAGGCTAAGAAGGAACCCATCCCAAAGTGAAGGGTATTGCCAAGAGAGGGAGAATGAAGCTGAATCCCTGGCTAATTCTGAAGTCTATCCTTCCTCTGGACTTCTAGATATGTGCACCAATAAATTTATTTAATCCAAATTAGTTGGATTTTGCATTGCTTTTACCCAAGAGCAGTCTAAATATCATAAGAAACTTTATCCTATAATTAAATAAAACCCCATCATTGGGCTAAGATCTAGAAAAACTCAATGGAAGTAAATATTTGGAAGTTTCAATCTCTAGGAATCGGATCTAATAAGGGGCTCAAGAAAGAATGGTCTCGGCTCATAAAGGAAAAAGGTAAGGGCCTGATTCTTTCCTTCACAAGAATTGCTGTGAGTGAGTACATGAAAAATGAAGATTGACATCTTGATTGAGCTAGAGGAAGAGAGGGAGTTCCCTCGGAGAAAGGCCGTGAACTTTGAGGCCAGGCTGAACAGACATGAAAGGAAGAAGAGAGATGTCGGGATGGCGCTTCTTTTAAAGACAGAAGAGGAGACATTTCAGCCATTACTCCACCAGCATGGGAGCCTCAAATCCAGAGAGACCTGGCAGAGCAAAGGCTGTTGGAGTTGAAGTGTAAATAAATCACACCCCTCTCCTTTTCTGAGTTCCAAATCCCACTGAGAAACTGAAACATGTATCCGTTCAGGATAAAAATATATTAGCATTATTGCTAGAGGCTCTGGTTTGGGGAACATAGCTTTAGTCTTGGTCACATACACTTCTTGTTATATCCTTACCCCACACCTTACCTCTCCACCCCCAAGTAATTGAACTTATCTACTCAGGCACAGATAGAACAGCTAGACAGATTCAGGTGTCCTTCTTCCTGCCACTTTCTTCCCTTGAAAGGACAGAATCTGCCTCTTGAAAGGTTTGTTACATGGAAGAACAGAGAAAACTAGAAGAACTAGAAGGTTTCTTACATGGAAGAACAGGAATTCTTATATCCAAGGCAGCTACTCAAGAAAGCATCAGCCTTCGGCATTGGGAATGAGTGAGAAAGATGGACCAATGATGTTCAATTTCCAACATCCCCCCACATGAGCTAAATCACTCTTTCCCACTCAAAGAGTCATAAGGGGATGACAAGGGGGCTGTAAGTGCTGTTCTAGCAATGTGTCTAGGAGTCATTCCTCATGGACACATAAGGACAGGGGGACAACTCTCCCCCTAAAAGGAGGCAAGAATTCTAGGAGCACATTGGAATGAGCCAATTCCAGAGGGAGCCCAAACCTCTGGGAGGGATGTCCCTTAAAGCTGTCCAAGAGTGTTCACAGAAAAGACAATTGGGAAACCAACCTTTTAATATTAAGAGAGCTATACCAAGTAGATGTAGAAAAAAATGGAATAGATTTAAGCCAAGAAGACAAGGAGTACCAGTGTAGAAAATGTCAAGCAACATTAGGTATATTTTAAAATAACAAGATCTAGTCCCTCTCCCTCTATACCCTCCTCTGTTGGCGGACTGCAGTCACTACACGTGCCTCTAAAGAGCATTTCCAGGATATTTATACTATTTCAATTACTGAGAAATGACTAGGCATACTTAATAATATATATATTTAGTTTTGCCCTAAGTTTTATTTTTGACTGAAGGAAAGATAGTTCTTGAGAGTGAGGACTCTTTACTCAAGAAAGTGAGAGCAAATGAGATTTATCTCAGGAACAGATGTTTAACAGACCCAGAAGTCAGTAATTTAACATATCTCAGTGCAGGAGAACCCACCCACAAATAGAACCTAGAGGATTATGTTAGGAAACCAGACAATGGGCCCCAAAAGGAAAGGAAGTCAACTTCTATATGTGGCAGAGAAAGAAGATGAGCAATTTACAAAACAGGGTCACATTTCTAAAACTCAGCAAGGCCTACTTGAAAGGAACAGGAGCAGAACGGAAACGAAACACAGCAGGGTAAGGGATGGCCGGGAAGACTGTCTTCTGCTACTGAAGGAAGAGAAGTCACTCAGAGTGGACAATTCAAAAGCTGAAGAAAGACAAGGAGCAGGTGACAGAGGGCCTCACTGGACCCCAAGGGCAACAAAACATGAGTCCAGGATCTGCGGAGCGTGATTCTTCAGGGGAGACAAACGTGGGAACAAGGTAGAACCTACGAGGGGAAGCTGAAGTCTTCAGAGAGGGAAGTAGTATAGCAACCACTAAGACACAGAGCTGTGATGGATTGGGGCCATGAAGAGAAAAGGACAAGATGGAGAATGGGGGATATGGGAACCCCGCCCTTACCCCTGTGCATGTCTGCTCAAAACAGGGCAGAGTCAGAGCCTTATCTCTGGCCATACCCATGTTCAATTCAAAGCTGGGGACTGAGAAGCCCAGGGATCAAAGAGAAGGTAGAGATTTAGGCACTTAGATGTTTGAAGGTCTCGGATGAATCCTAAAGAGGGAGGGGGGCAAGGAGGAAGGCTAATTATTCAGGAAGTTAAGAATGTTTCCATTTCCGGTGTTAACCTCTGAAAGAGCAGGCTGTATGCAATGGGTAGATTTCACCCCAAATATAAACACTGCTGTGACCCCTTGATGAAACACCTCTTCCTACTGAATTTTAGCCTACATGTGAGAGGATTTCTGGACTGCTGGCACAGTTCCAACGGCATCTTGGTAAGATGGAAACATGCAGTTGTTGAGTTGTTCTTGTTTTGTTGTCTCTGAATCATTTTCTTCCTCTAGATACTGCTAAATCTTTGCTATGGTTTTTGGCTGGCAAGAGCTATATCGGTCTGGTTTTTATTGTATATTTAATTTTAGAAACATACTCTTGCTTGAGATTGTTTCTGTAAGAGCTGAAGTTGTCTTTCTCTAATATTCTCTAAATTTGGTGGGTGTGTGGCTGTTATGATAATTTTATCTGTTGTATGACCCCATGGGTTTTTCAAAAGGTGGGAGATAAGGTAGACTCTGGGTTGGTTTAATTCAATTTAGGAGGTACTGAAGAAATTATACTCATCCTCTCATTCCAGTGCAAGAAATGCAAATTGAACCTCCTATAGGGATCCCAATTCTACATGAACATCTGAGTGAGACCATCCCTGCCTAAAACTAAGCAGAATACAATGTTGAGAATAGAATTTTGCCCACAAATGGCTTTAAACTAACTTCTGAGCCTCAATTTTATCACCTGTGAAAGGAGGAGAGTTTAACCTACCACATCGGTTACTATGAGGTGAGGAAGAGGTAATATCTATAAAGTATCTAGCCAGTGCCCGGAATATAGCATGTCTTCTAAAATAATCATTATTTAGTTCATAACTAAAACGTCAATAATCCAATCCTTGCTTGAATAAGCAGGGTCATAACTGCCAATGGGAAAAACAAAATCAAAAACATCCTTTTGATCATCTCCAAAGGGGGAAGGGAGAACCTGGAGGTGGGTGAGGGTGACTACCCGATTCAAACCTATAATGATCCGATCAGCAAATATTTATTAAGTGACCACTATGTCCCAAGCATTGTTCTAGGCACTGAGACTACAGCACTGAACAAATTCTCTCCTTCTTAGGGCAGAAGATGGAACCTCAGCAACTTTTTTTTTAAAAGATTTTATTTATTTATTTGACAGAGAGAGAGAGAAAGAGCACAAGCAGGGAGAGGAAGGCAGAGGGAGGGAGAGGGAAAAGCAGGCTCCCCACTGAGCAGGGAGCCCAATGCGGGGCTCAATCCCAGGACCCTGGGATCATGACCTGAGCCAAAGGCAGACACTTAACCAACTGAGCCACCCAGGCATCCCAACAACTAACTTTTTATGCCACTGTAGAGTTTTGTTTTTATACCTTGCAGCCAAATGTATGTCCAAATGGAAACCCAAATACTGACTGATTATTTTGAATGCCCAGCTACGGTCAGCCCACATCTCCACTTCCAGAGACAGGGCTAACTGGGAGATCTCACTCTGGATTCTAACCACTCTGTTTTCCTTAAGCTTCTTTGTTCCTATAAGGACACTCCTTACTCTGATGCTGTGTTTTGTATTTAATCACTCAATATTGATTAGCCTCCTTCTCCCAGCCTCAAAACATGACTGGTTAAACTGGTTTCCAAACCAAAAGGTGGAGGGAGCAATATTACCTAGGTGACTCATCATGGTAAGTCTCAACCCTCACTGTACTGGGATACCCAGATAACCAAGAATATAACACAGGTATTATCTTAACATCTCAGCAAAGAGTGACAAAGGGCAAGGAAACACCAATTAGCAAACACCTACTACAAGCTAGATTCAGTATTTGCAACAGTGCCGAGAATAATCCAAGGGCATTCCAGGCAACACAGGACACTAGCACAAATCTCTGTCCTCACGGAGTTCACATGGGAGTCAAGGGAGGTAAACAAAGTAAATAGACAATAGTTGTATATTCACACACACATATGCATATTAGAGGGTTCAGGGCATGGCAACACCATGAGAAAAACACCGTCAGGAGGGGACATATGAAGCGTTGGGTGGCACTTCCCATGTTGGTGGACTTTTGGCCTCAGCGCCATCACCAGGTTCTTTCATCACTGGCATTCTCTGAGACTGTGACAGGCTCCATCTGCTTATGGACTGACTCACTGTGAGATGCTCCCCAAAGAAACTCACTTGTGAATGAATGACACTCTCTTGTGAATGAACGGCATTCCCACTGGCCTTTAACTCACTTTGCACGTCACTTCTCCCCTTAGTGGCTCCTCGCAGCACCACTTTCTTCTTTATGGCACTAGTCACAGTTACAGTTCATATGATTAATCAACTTTCATTTATTTATTTATTTATTTATTTATTTATTTATTTTATTTTATTTTATTATGTTATGTTAGTCACCATACAATACATCATTAGTTTTTGATGTAGTGATCCACAATTCATTGTTTTCATACAACCCCCAGTGCTCCATGCAGTACGTGCCCTCCTTAATACCCATCACCGGGCTAACCCATCCCCCACCTCCCCTCCACTCTAACAACCTCAGTTTGTTTCTCAGAGTCCACAGTCTCTCATGGTTCGTCTCTCCCTCTGATTTCCCCCCCTTCATTTTTCCCTTCCTTCTCCTAATGTCCTCCATGCTATTCCTTATGTTCCATAAATAAGTGAAACCATATGATAATTGACTTTCTCTGCTTCACTTATTTCACTTAGCATAATCTCCTCCAGTCCCATCCATGTTGATGTAAAATTTGGGTATTCATCCTTTCTGATGGCTGAGTAATATTCCATTGTATATACGGACCACATCTTCTTTATCCATTTGTCTGTCGAAGGGCATCTCGGCTCTTTCCACAGTTTGGCTATTACGGACACTCCTGCTATGAACATTGGGGTGCATATGGCCCCTCTTTTCACTACATCTGTGTCTTTGGTGTAAATACCCAGTAGTGCAACTGCTGGGTCATAGGGTAGCTTATTTTTAATTTTCTGAGGCACCTCCACACTGTTTTCCAAAGTGGCTGTATCAACTTGCATTCCCACCAACAGTGTAAGGGGATTCCCTTTTCTCCACAACCTCTCCAACATTTGTTGTTTCTTGCCATGTGGAATCCATCAAAATCCTAGAGGAGAACATAGGCAGTAACCTCTTTGACATGGGCCACAGCAACTTCTTTCAAGATACATCTCCAAAGGCTAGTGAAACAAAAGCAAACATGAACTTTTGGGACTTCATCAAGATAAAAAGCTTCTGCACAGCAAAGGAAACAGTCAACAAAACAAAGAGGCAACCCACAGAATGGGAGAAGATATTTACAAATAACACTACAGATAAAGGGCTGGTATCCAAGATCTATGAAGAACTTCTCAAACTCAACAACCAAAAAACAAATAATCAAGTCAAAAAATGGGCAGAAGACATGAACAGACACTTCTCCAAAGAAGACATACAAATGGCTAATGGACACATGAAAAAATATTCATCATCATTAGCCATCAGGGAAATTCAAATCAAAACCACATTGAGATAGATGCAGAAAAAGCATTTGACAAAGTACAGCATCCTTTCTTGATCAAAACTCTTCAGAGTATAGGCATAGAGGGTACATACCTCAATATCATAAAAGCCATCTATGAAAAACCTACAGCGAATATCATTCTCAATGGGGAAAAACTGAGAGCTTTCCCCCTAAGGTCAGGAACGCGGCAGGGATGTCCACTATCACCACTGCTATTCAACATAGTATTGGAAGTCCTAGCCACAGCAATCAGACAACAAAAAGAAATCAAAGGCATCCAAATCGGCAAAGAAGAAGTCAAACTCTCACTCTTTGCAGATGATATGATACTTTATGTGGAAAATCCCAAAGACTCCACCCCAAAACTGCTAGAACTCATACAGGAATTCAGGCAAGTGGCAGGATATAAAATCAATGCACAGAAGTCAGTGGCATTCCTATACACCAACAACAAGACAGAAGAAAGAGAAATTAAGGAGTCGATCCCATTTACAATTGCACCCAAAACCATAAGATACCTAGGAATAAATCTAACCAAAGAGGCAAAGGATCTGTACTCAGAAAACTATAAAATACTCATGAAAGAAATTGAGGAAGACACAAAGAAATGGAAAAACGTTCCATGCTCATGGATTGGAAGAACAAATATTGTGAAGATGTCAATGCTACCTAGAGCAATCTACACATTCAATGCAATCCCCATCAAAATACCATCCACTTTTTTCAAAGAAATGGAACAAATAATCCTAAAATTTGTATGGAACCAGAAAAGACCCTGCATAGCCAGAGGAATGTTGAAAAAGAAAAGCAAAGCTGGCGGCATCACAATTCCAGACTTCCAGCTCTACTACAAAGCTGTCATCATCAAGACAGTATGGTACTGGCACAAAAACAGACACATAGATCAATGGAACAGAATAGAGAGCCCAGAAATGGACCCTCAACTCTATGGTCAACTAATCTTTGACAAAGCAGGAAAGAATGTCCAATGGAAAAAAGACAGTCTTTTCAACAAATGGTGTTGGGAAAATTGGACGGCCACATGCAGAAGAATGAAACTGGACCATTTCCTCACACCACACGCAAAAATAGACTACAAATGGTTAAGAGACCTCAATGTGAGACAGGAGTCCATCAAAATCCTAAAGGAGAACACAGGCAGCAACCTCTTCGACCTCAGCCGCAGCAACTTCTTCCTAGAAACATCACCAAAGGCAAGGGAAGCAAAGGCAAAAATGAACTATTGGGACTTCATCAAGATAAAAAGCTTTTGCAAAGCAAAGGAAACAGTCAACAAAACCAAAAGACAACTGACAGAATGGGAGAAGATATTTGCAAATGACATATCAGATAAAGGGCTAGTATCCAAAATCTATAAAGAACTCATCAAACTCAACACCCAAAGAACAAAGAATCCAATCAAGAAATGGGCAGAAGACATGAACAGACATTTTTCCAAAGAAGACATCCAAATGGCCAACAGACACATGAAAAAGTGTTCAATATCACTCGGCATCAGGGAAATCCAAATCAAAACCTCAATGAGATACCACCTCACACCAGTCAGAATGGCTAAAATTAACAAGTCAGGAAATGACAGATGTTGGCGGGGATGCGGAGAAAGGGGAACCCTCCTACACTGTTGGTGGGAATGCAAGCTGGTGCAGCCACTCTGGAAAACAGTATGGAGGTTCCTCAAAAAGTTGAAAATAGAGCTACCATATGATCCAGCAATTGCACTGCTGGGTATTTACCCCAAAGATACAAAAGTAGGGATCCGAAAGGGTACGTGCACCCCGATGTTTATAGCAGCAATGTCCACAATAGCCAAACTGTGGGAAGAGCCAAGATGTCCATCGACAGATGAATGGATAAAGAAGATATGGTATATATATACAATGGAATATTATGCAGCCATCAAAAGGAATGAGATCTTGCCATTTGCAACGACGTGGATAGAACTGGAGGGTATTATGCTGAGCGAAATAAGTCAAACAGAGAAAGACATGTATCATATGACCTCACTGATATGAGGAATTCTTAATCTCAGGAAACAAACTGAGGGTTGCTGGAGTGGGGGGTGGGGCGGGAGGGATGGGGTGACTGGGTGATGGACACTGGGGAGGGTATGGGCTATGGTGAGCGCTGTGAATTGTACAAGACTGTTGAATCTCAGATCTGTACCTCTGAAACAAATAATGCAATATATTTTTCTTAAGAAAGAAAAAAAAAAGAAGAAGAAAGTAGCAGGAGGGGAAGAATGAAGGGGGGGAAATCAGAGGGAGAGACGAACCATGAGAGACGATGGACTCTGAGAAACAAACTGAGGGTTCTAGGGGGGGAGGGTGGTGGGAGGATGGGTTAGCCTGGTGATGGGTATTGAGGAGGGCACGTTCTGCATGGAGCACTGGGTGTTATGCACAAACAATGAATCATGGAACACTATATCTAAAACTAATGATGTAATGTATGGGGATTAACATAACAATAAAAAAATTAATAAAAAAAAAACCACATTGAGAGACCACCTTATCCCAGTTAGAATGGCAAAAATTGACACAGTAATCATCTTTTATTTAGTTCTGCTACCCCCACTGTCTATTTACGCTCATGATTACTTCAATGGTTAACAGGGTGCTTGGTGCCCAGTACATGCTCAATAAAATTATGGTTGAGTGAATGAGTGAATGAATGAATGCACTCTATCTCATCTTCACTGCTTCAATTCGAAAGGCACTGGATGTTTTATTTCTTCTTTCAGCATTCTGTCACTGAGCACTCCACTGGTATTTTCCAAAGACTGCTTTTCAAAATGCATGCTTTCAAACCCAGAGGACCTAGGCACATGTTCATTCATTTTCCAGACAGAGTAAAATTTTGTTTACATACCATGGAATGTGTGAGCCAAGGTGGAGGTAATGAATTTGTATGCAGTAAACTATGAAAATGCTTCCTTACAGGGAATGGACTAGCACCTGAGCATGCGCGCGCGCGCGCACACACACACACACACAAATACAAACTTCCTCTATAATGTATAAAGGAGAAGGTGAGTATAGATGCCAGATTTATGTCCTGCCTCAGGCACCGGCTGTCTTTCTGCAGCCTCTAAGCATCTCTCCACAGACCCTTCTACACAGAGTCTATAATCATCAGGGGTTGTCCTGAAAGGCAGATACCTCAGCTTTTGTGGAGACAATGTTGCCTATGAGAAAAACTGGAAGCATTATATGGCAGGGGATGGCTGGACTACATGGAATCATTACTTACGGAAAGAAATAACAAAAGACTGGCCATTTGGCAACTGGTATCATAAGGGCATCTAGCCCAAATCCTTCTGGCCTATTCAGACATGTATTTATTATTTATACATCTTTTTGAAAATCCTCCATAATGCATGTAATTATCTATATGCCAAATAGTATATACTTATCGTTCCACAATGTGGGTTTGGCCATTCTCAACTAACTCTACAGTGACATTCAGAATCCTGAAGAGCCACTCTGGGTGTTGTTATATTGAGGTATCTGGACTTGGTAGCCCCTAGTTGGCAGCTAGAGTGAAGTTGTGGTATCCCAGGGGCCAGTTTGGGGCAGACAATACCATAGGTCTGCCTCCACCAGCCCTCTTATAAGATAATGCTTCTATTCTCACAGGTGGGTTATAATACAAAAGCAACTGACATAACATCTGGTAGAAAGTATAAGCTCAGACCCTCATTGTTTTCTGACAACAAAGGCAAAAATCAAACAACCATAGAGCTCCCCGCAAATTGCCAGTGCTATTTTTCCCTGCTAATGAGAAAAACAGGGTGACAGGAAAGATAAACCTTTTTCTAGCAGCAACTTTTAAGAGGCAATCATTACAGAGAGCCTTACATAAGGGACATGGGACAATAGAGGGGGGAGGGACTCTTCAGTAGCATTTTTACAGAAGATATAGAAACATGCTTTATCTAGTCATTTCTTATATGGCCCCTCGATAAAAGGAAAGGACAGCCTCTTAAATAGCCACTCTCTGGAGACATTTTTACGGGTGTGAGAGTAATGGTGGTGAGACCTGACTTGATACGGGATTAGTTTACTGATCCTGAAGTGGAGACGACGAGGCCACACTGCCCATCTCAAATACTACGCGTCTTCAGCAGGGCTGGTGACAGGAGCTGGTTCATAGTGGTTCCAGACACAGGGTTCAGGTGGGAATCTGGACTCTAAGAATTGGGTTTCTTATGAGCAGTACTCACTCCATGGACGTCATTCTTTTCTCTTTCCCCCTTTGAGCCTTTTAACTCTTCCACCATCACTTTGTCTAAAACTTCTCCTTTGTCTAAACACAAAATTGCTTTTTTTTTTTTAAGATTTTATTTATTTGAGAGAGAGAATGAGATAGAGAGAGAGAGAGAGAGCACAAGAGGGGGAGGGTCAGAGGGAGAAGCAGACTCCCTGCTGAGCAGGGAGCCCGATGCGGGACTCGATCCCGGGACTCCAGGATCATGACCTGAGCCGAAGGCAGTCGCTTAAGCAACTGAGCCACCCAGGTGCCCCAAAACACAAAATTGCTTCTAAATGCATCTCCAGAGAAAGCAAGTCTGCTCTGATGCTGGAGTCTTGCTCCAAAGCCAGCATCCTCCAAGGCCTGACCTGCCTGTGTGTGTGGAGACTGAGCGTTATTTTGGGTTACTGGGCAAAAGAAATCAAGTTTATCATATTCACTATAATCACTGCACCCTCCCCCAAACTGTCACATAGAGAAGTCTGCAAGTGGCTGAGTCTCAGTTGGTCAGATAGTCCTTGAAGTGGGGAACTGTGTCCCCTAAAATGGTATGTTGAAGTCCCAACCTTAGGTACCTATGAAGGTGATCTTATTGGGAAACATGGTCTTTGCAGATGTAATCAAGTCAAGATGAGTTTGTACTGGATTAAGGTAGACTCTAATGCAATGACCAGTGTCCTTATAAGAAGAAGGAAATTTCAACACAGAGACAACACTGGGAGAATACCATGTGAAGATGGTGCCAAAGACCGGAGTGATGCATCTATAAGTCAAAGAACACCAAGGATTACTTGCAACCACCAGAAGCTAGAAAGAGGCAAGGAAGGATCCTGTTCTAGAGCCTTCAGAGGAAGCATGGCTTTGCAGATATCCTGATTTCAGACTTTTAGACTCCAGAACTGAGAAAAAACTCTCCCAAGAGAGTAGGTTTCCGTTATGTTAGGTAAGTTTGTGGTACTTTGTTACAGCAGGCCCAGCAAGCCACAGTCCCTTAAGAGGCCTCGAAGAATAACCAGAGAGATGCATAAATGGGTGAACTAAATGCATCTGAGATTACAAAGGATTTATTTTTTTCCAAGCCCATGAATATCTGGAGATCTGTGGGATCCCATAAATATACCTATATTACTAGCAGTGATGTTGTAACCTCACCAAGTGTCTGAGGTCCTGGTGCCCTCAGGTTGGGAGAGCTACACTGTTCCAAGTCTTAGGCTTGCCTCAGAAAGGGCAGCCTCACCATGCTTCACTTCACCAGGAAAGAACCAGGACAGCATTACCTACCACTTACCTTTCAAGGGCATCATGAAGATCTGTATCTCTATAATGTCTGTCCAAGAAATTGGAGCCTCGTGGAGGACTGTCACTGGCTAAATATAAAGTATGTTATTATCCCCCCAATCCTTGGCAATTCTTTGTCACTTTCCTTTTGAAAAGAAAATTGTAGTTACCCAAAGCATTTCATTACCACCTGAACTGTCTGTTTGATATAAATTTAGAAACCTAAATTTATATAACCCCACAGCCAAATGCATTAGACTTAGGAGCCCAGGGCACCTGTAATATTGCTATTGCAAAGAATAAATTTTGGCATGTGGTCTTACCTGGCAAGTCAGTCTAAACCAGACTGAATCATCTCTATTTAGAGAGGCCTCTTCAGACTATTTTGTGGGACAGTTTGCCTATATTTGTGTACATTACCTATAACAATTAGCTTATGCCAAGCAGATCTTGGAGACTTAGTGAGAATTATACTACCATCTCTCTGAATATTTGGGATTTCTTCTTTCATGCTGCTATGAAAAGCAAAGTCCTATTTAGGAAAGACATATTTACCCCAGACGGACCTTCTTGACTGGCTGAGGATGTATGTTGAATGCATGCTCTATAGCGGGAAAGCCCCATGGATATTGCAAGTAACCCCTTCGACAGCACTTTGGAGGGGAGAGGGAAATCGTTTAAGTTAGGTTGTGTTCCTTTCTGTTAGGCTCATGTGTTCATTTTTCCCAATCCCTAATCTCTTAGGAAGGAGATATAGACCTACATGATAATATCAGTCCTGTGTTTGGCACATGCATTGTATCGGTCTCCTCAAACAAAAAATGGGAAAATAACACCTAGCTCCTAGGACTGCAGTGAGGCTTAAAATAGCTAATTCTATTAAAGAAGTTAACATGGTTCCTGTCATATGTTTGATGAGTTTGATAAAAGTCAGCTGTTAAAGAGGAAGTAATGGAGGAGAAGAAGAAGAAAGTGGTAGTGGTGGTGGTGGTAGTCGTACTAGGCTCTAAGTTAATGTCAGGACACCAGTGAGACGTGACTAGCAGAAAAGAATGCAGCAGAGGTAGCAAATTGGATTCGGCATTAAAGTATTTCTGTTGAATTCTCTGGACACATCAAGAATATCAGCCAACTGATCAACAAGCCAGCCCGTCACTCTTCCAGCTGGACCAGCTGTCCTGAGTGGAAGACCAAACAGCATCAGGCCCATGTTGTCTAAGTCATGCTGTAGCTGCCAGACCCTCCAGCCACTGTGGTAGGCAGAAGAATGGCCCCCTCAGTATGTCTATGTCCTCATTCCAGGAACTTGTGTGAATATGTGTAAAGCTGTCTCCTTGTTAGAGCATTATACAACAAAGGGGAATTAAGACAGCCCCTGGAATTAAGGTTGATCACCATCTAATCTCAAAATAGGAAGCATATCCCAGATTATCCAGGAGGGCTCAAGGTAATCACAAAGGTCCTTAAATATGGAAGAGAGAGACATGAAAGTCAATGTCCAAAGTGAGGCAATGTGAGAAAGACTTGGTCAGTAGTTGCTGGCTTTGAAGATGGAAGGGGCCATGAGTCAAGGAATAGGGGTAGCCTCTGGAGGCTGGAAAAGCCAAGGAATGGTTCATCCCCCATCACCTCTATAAAGGAACTCAGTCCTACTGACACTTTGATTTGAGCCCAGTGAGACCCACTTTGGACTTCTGATCTCCAGAACTCTAAGATAATAAATCCATGCTGCTTTAAGCCACTAAGTTTGTGGTGAATTTCTTGCAGCGGTCATACATACAACTGAACACTATACCTGTCAGTAATCAGACTGAACTATATACCAGCCAAACCCAACCCCACGGCTGTGTTCCCTCAGTAAACCCAAAAATAGTTTATCAGAGAATGATCCTTTTATATAAGGAAATAGCAGATCTTCTAAGAGGAGTAAAGTTCTTGACTGGGTGAACCCTTGAGGGGCAGAAACTTGTACTCTAGAGCCCCTTTCTCCCTGAAGACTCCCCAGGAGCTGTCCTTTGCCCCTCCTTTGGAGGCTGCTCAAATTGATCTGAGTGGTTCCCTCAGAGCAGATGGGCAATGCGAGCAGGAGGAATGTCCCTGTTGAGTTTGAGCTCCACATATGAGGATTCCAGTTCATGGAAAGGCTCATGGAGAGGTTCACCTTCCTGAGGATTTTGGCAGACATGTGAGGATATCCCCATTAATGTCAAATCCTCATTTCAGATATTAGATAGTAGAATACTTTACAAATGACCATGTAAATGTAGGTATTGTTGGTATTATTGAAGACCAAAGTACCCTTAAGGGATATTTTTATTATAATAGTAGCAGAGAATGTAGGGGTATGAAGGAGATTATATATTTTATTAATTAGTAAAAATGTATGCTTTTAGTAATACCCTTAATTATTGAAATCTCTGTCTTGGGGGCAAACAGCTAATACAAGGCTATAAAATACCTACATGGCATGACCCTTTTTCTATCTGCAGTATTTCTGCTTTAGAAGTCTATTTCATTTTATACTGGGATTCTATAATTAATAGTGACTTTGACTTCAAGGGAACATTTTAGAATATTAAGAACAGGGTTAGTCTTATGGGAAATTCGGGATAAGTTATTTACACAGAAACAAACCCAACACTAAATCTTTCTGAATACTTTCAGATCCTCTCCCTTCCCCCCTATCCCTCACCCCTTATCCCAACCCCACCCCATCCCATGGCATTTGCAAACTTTATAGTGACTATTATAAAGTTTTTGAGAGGTCTATACACAATGCCATAATAACATGCCATTCGAATAAATCAACAGATAGTAAGAAACTATGACTGTGCCAAGTCCTACCCAGCTGTCCCTGGGCTGAGGAGATGAGTATCTAGGACCACTTCTAACCACCTGAGGCATGTCACACCTTGGTTGGGAAGGTCTGGGATAAACAGTAAAAGGTAAGACAATGGAAAGGTAGCATGGCATAGTAGTTAACCATAGATGGTTTGAGAGTCTCATCCCATCTGTGCCATTTCTAGCTCTGTGGACAAGTTACTTACCACTCTGTACCTCAGTATTATTACTTATAAAACAAGGATGAGAGTAACAGCATCTACTTATTGAATTACTATGAGAGTTATAATTGTAAAATACTTAGAGCAATGCCCGGGGTACAGTGAGTCCTCAGTGAATGCTTACAATCAAAATGCCTGGGTTCAAGTCATAATATGCTGACCCTAACCTTCAGCAGATTGCTTTGCCTCTCCAGGCCCTAAGCTCATTGTCTGTAAGTGAACAAATAGGTGTAAAGCTGTCTCCTTGTTAGAGCGCCCCATCTCAGTTCTTCGGGGAGAGTCATATTATGTGTGTTTTCCTAGTACCCACCCCATTTTCTCTAAAAGGTTCTGGAAAGTCTGTCAGTTTGATGATAATTGTACTGTCATCTAAATATCTTTGGCACTTTAATGTCCAATGAGAATCTGGTGACCAGGAAGTCATGGTTGCCCTTGGTGAGAGTTGTTTTGGAGAGTGGTTGGGACAGAAGCCAAGTGCAGACAGTCTCAAAATGAAGGCGCAGAACTACAGATGGTGAATCTAGATTCCAGACCTATACCATCTCTGAGGATTGGGGTAGAGATGTAAAGGAGGAAAGCTAGAGAAGAATGTGGTTGAAGGAGAAGTGAGGTTTGTGTGTTTGCTAAGATAGAGATAGATGCAAAGCAAGGCATCAAGACAAAGTACGAGGCTCAGAAACAGGAGAGGAAATGAGTGGTTGATGGAGCGAGATGCCAGAAGTTGGAGAGCAAGTCCAGGATCTCAGATCCTCTTACCAGGAATCAGTGGATTCTATATTGGCAACTGGATGACTTAATTGAGCTCTCTGATTTCAGTGATGCCCACAAAAGACATAAGCCCATGTGAAAGTCTAGGCTATCCCCAGTTGATTTCTGTACTGCAGTTGGTGAAGAAATAAAAGGAAAATGATAGAGATTGATTTCAGGCTTCAGGAGGCCTGGCTGGCACTGATCATGAGTTGATACTATAATTACTCTGGGAGTCCTTGGGCCAGAGCCCCTGTAACTGACTTCTGAGTAATCTTACAGGACTGTCACTCCCCCCAGGGCTTGAGCCATCCCACCACCTTCAGGAAACCTACTCACCAGGCCCATCTGCAATCCCTGGAAGGCTGCAAGTCTCTTAATGGAGCATCTTTAGGAAGGATTTGATTAACAGGCACTACCTCTACAAATATTGATTCCAAGATTGCCCTTTGGACTGTAGATCCCCTGGTGTCCCAATTCCTTTGGAGTCTCTCCAGCTCACTGTGTCACCAGAGAGAACTGAGTCCTGTCACTCAGTCTTGAACTTGGCAAATGATGTTCCAGTGTTGCTCAATGCTGCCTTTTCAAAACCCTTCCTATACCCACTGATCTTCATGGCCTGGATGGATAAGAGATCCATTCCTTCATTCATTTATTCACCCATGAAGTATGTGCCAGGCACTGTGCTGGGCACTAGAGACTCATAGATGAAGAAGACACGGAATCCTCAAGGAGTTCAATGTCCAATGATCACTCCTCCCGGAGGAACAGCTATCCAGACCCGACAATTTCCCAAAGCGCACCATTGTCTCCTTGCCTTTCACATGCTTTTCTGTCTGCTGGGAAACTCCTTCAAGTCCTTGGGTAACCTCATCATGAGGAAGTCTTTGACTTTACCTCCTCTCCCCCCAGGTTTATAATCCTGTCCTTATATTGGTTAGTTTATTTTATGTTGCAAATAATAGAAAAACAAATATAGCTAATTTAAATAGTGAATAAATGATTTGGTTCATATCCTCAGAAGACCAGAGGTAAAGGAGACCTCCTGGTTGCCTGAATCCAGTGCTTTGGGCTATTTCTTTGTTAGTCATTCAGCTCTGTTCTTCTCTATGTACTGAGTTCATTTTCAGGCTTAAGGAAACAAAATGGCTGTAGTATTTTTCAAAGATCAGAGAGAGTAGGAAGATACTCTCCAAATTTTCCAACACATTTTCCCTTACATATCAATGACCTGAAATGGACCGTGAGGCCATGACACTATCAATCCTCATGGCCAGAAGACAGCCAAGTATTCATCGATTTAGGCCTGAGCAGCTCACACCAATTATTGTGGTAGGCCAATAAGATTTTCCTGATTAATTAGGCAAATCAGAGGCTATTCCTGGAACTGAGGATGAAGGCAATCCTGAAAATTTCACAGCTGCCTTATAAAGGGAGGAATGCGGAAGGGATGTCAGCTGATCACTGGCTGATGACATTGCACATGAGGATGGGAATATTCAGTATTGCTTTGACCTTGACATGAGTGGAAAACACCTATCACTTCTGGATGCAAACTCTCCACAGGATTCAGGCTCCAGACCCTGGTCAGAGGGCCTCAGGATGCCAGACCTGCCCTCGGGATATTCCCTTCCCTTGCACACTCCCATTCAAAAAGATATCTGGGATATTCGTTTCAAGCACTGCTAATAGGCAAACCCAGAACATAACTGAATTATCTGCAAGCTGTTCTATTTGTCTGCTGGTAGACTGGCCTCTGATGATGGAAAGAAATACTTTCCACATCGCCTCAGCTGGAAAGCTCCATTTTCATCTGTGTCACACGCTATTTTTCATAGGACAAGGAGACAATGTCAGAATTGTCCCACACCCCTTGACTTATTTTGTGTAAATGTTAAAGGAAAGCCTCCTTCCTGGAAGGCAACATTTTCTCATTATAGATGGTTAAAGCCAAGATTACGGGATTTCTTGAAAAGAATCTGTGGGCAATAAGACAGCACAAGACTCTGGGTGTGCAGTCCAGCTTCACCAATGGCCTGGAGATCCCTTCACCAATGGAGGGAAAGTAGAATGAACTCTATAGCGTGGAGCAGAGGCTTCCCAGGGAATGACATGTGCCTCGGCTCATTTCCCGAAATAACATCATCTGCTTTGCTCCTAAAAGGGGCCCTATGTAGGGAAAAGCCTTCAAGCTGTGGTGATTAAAACACAGCCCCAGGTTATCAGAACAGGAGGGGCTTTTGAAAAAAACCAAAGCCAAGCAAAGTCAGGCAAGTCCTCCAAGGTGATTTCCGGGAAATAAGTTTGGAGGAGTCAGAGATGAAAAAACCAGAAATGTGATCTGGCAGAGCCAAAACACAATTGTGGGCCAGGCCTTTGAACCTTGGGGTTGGCACCAAGAATGGATAACCAAGAATGGTTAATGGCACCAAGAATGATCCTCCCCGACTGTCTCACTGAGGAAAGGTGGCCATGGTCTTCATCGCTCAGAAAGGCCAGGACTGGTATTTCTCCCTCAGTCACTTCAAGAACAGTTCTGAGCATCTGCTATGTACAAGTACTCTGTCAGATTGGGGTCACAGGGACTGGGGTACAAAAGTGTTTATCAAGGAGCAAGGAATAAATAAGCTATATGCCTACTCAACTCCAACATGTGGGAAAAAAAAAAAAAAACCACCATGATACTTGCCTTAAAATTAGCTTTGAGGATACCAAAGAGGGGGTGACAGTACATCTGACTTTTAGGAAAAGGAGGTATTTGGGCTGCGCCTTTAAGGCTACACGGGAACCTGACTGAACCCCTAGAGGCCGCGGGAAGAACGTGCTGAGCAGCGTGCCCGCCTGCCCCTGTCAGGCGTGGACCTCCAGGAGAATGCTGGAAAGGCAGGAGACACTCTGCCCTCAGAGAAATCAGGCATTCACTGTGCCTGCATTTTACACCTGGCTCCAGAAACTCCTCAGCAAAAACCAGAGCAAGTGTCTTTGCCTTGTTGGTTGCGAATGTGTGCAGCCAGACCACCTGTCAGCAGGAAACCCCTGAAGGTCCCCTGTTCCACTGGAGTCCACTCATTATAGGCTTCCCTCGACCATCTGGCCAACCCTGGGGTAAGCCGTGCTTTGGGTACTTCCTTCACCCTGCACTAGCTCTGAACAATGAGCAGGATGCATCTTCTGTCCTCACTGCAAACCCTCGTTTCAGCCCCTGTGGGCCCCTCCCACAGTTCCCCAGCTCCACTCCCCGCCCCGGCTCTCCCCTCCGGCAGCCACGCTTCCTACAGCAGCTACAAGAGTGACCGACCTGAAAATCAGTCCTGGCCATGTCATTCCCCAACTGAAGGCCCTTTCAGGACTCCCTGTTGGACACAAATAACTCATGAACACGTTCAGTGTGTTCTGATAGAGGAGGGAGCACAGAAGTGGAACATCCAAACGGGCTGGAAGTCCCAGAGAATTTCCAGTCAAATCGATGCCTGGTCTGAACAGTAGAGAATGATGGGGAAAAGGTCAGCGAGGCAAAGGGCAACTGGTACGGGTGTTCTAAACAGGAAACTGCAGGAGAAGGGACATGGGGCTGGGGAGCACCCCATTCAGGAACTCCATGCACCCAGAAACACTGTAGCTGGAGCTACCAGGGGATGGTGAGCACCTCCGTCGATCAGGAGGGAAGCAAGGCTCCTGCACTGTTAACATCACAAGAGTCCAAGACTGTTGTGCTTACATCTCAGGCCCGACTGCTGCAGCCCTGCTCTGGCAAGTGTGGCCTGCATCTCCCTAGGCCTCCCATCCCCAGCTGCCTCCTGACCTCACATTCTTTGAATGTGGGATTCTCAGAATCATATTCTTGCCCTGCTTCAATGAGATCTGACCCCACAGTGTTTCCATCTCCTGACTCTGGCCTTTTCTGTATTTGATTACACATTCCTCGGAGGTGGAGGCGGAGGGAAGGCCTTCCTTGAAGACGAGAGCATTCGCTGTACAGAAAGCGGAATAAAGTCCTATTTTTTGGTACACACAGGCCGGCGAAAAACACTTCTAAGAGCCCGAGGCAGAAGTGTCTATGATTCATGGAGTAATGTCAGAGCCCATCATAGGAGCCTCCCAGGAAAAGAATTGTAAGGGAACTTGAGCTCCAAGGACAATTGCTCTGTAATGGGTTTCAGCACTCAACGCCATGGGCTTTCAAGATTCAGAAGAAAAGATTAAACCCCAAGGGTACAGGAAAACAGTCTCTATCTATTTGTCAGGGAGAATAGGCCCGCCTCCACCTCCTGCCGCCCCCACACACACCAGCTCTCAAGAATGACCTCTACCCAGGCCTGGCAGGGCCTTTGTTAAAGTTCAGTCCAGCCACTGTCTTGGGGTTTCTGTGAACCAACTGCACTTCATGCATTTCAGCAGACTTTTTGTAAAGCTCCTACTTGCGCAGGGAACTAAGCTAGGGGCTGAGGAGACAGGAATGGATGACACCCATTTGAACACCTTAGGAGTTCAAATCCTAATCGCAAGAGCTGGAGTCAGACATATCATCAACGTTAAGAAGAATGGTTTCTGAAAGAAGGTTAAATCCATTGTGAGGGAAACAGCATCCATCCCCTGCCCCAGGCCACATGGAAGGCTGGAGTCCAGTTCATACCTCCTCCAGGGGTCCCAACCTCCCCGTCCAGCGTGGGGACTCGGGGTGAGCATTCAGAGCCTGGGATTTCTCCCTGGGGAAGAGAACACAGTTCTGTGGGAGTGAGTTCCGAATGCACAGAGAATGAGGTGCAAAGACCCCGTTGCAGGTCACTGAAGTCTCCCTGTTCACTGTTTAAAACCCAAAGCCTTAGAGTCCCTGGGTGGCGCAGTTGGTTGGGTGTCCAACTCATGGTTTCGGCTCAGGTCATGATCTCAGGGTCCTAGGATCGAGCCCCATATCAGGCTCCATGTTCAGTGCAGAGTCTGCTTGAGATTCTCTCTCCCTCTCCCTCTGCCCCTCCCACTTGTGCTGTCCCTCTCCCCGCCTCCCCAAATAAATAAATCTCAAAAAACAAAACAAAAAAACAAAAAAACCTTTTGGAAGAAGCTCTATCTCAGTCTTTCTGACTATACGATCCTAAAGACCAGCCCAGGATCACCACCACCACTTTATAAATGAGGAATCTGGAGGCCCAGAGAAAGAGAGAGATGTACCCAAGTTCACACAGCAAGGATGCTGGAGCCAGAGGATGACCTGGGCCTGTTGGCAGGACCCCACGGCTGTTTCCCTGGCTGACCCTGGAGCTGTCCTACATGGCATGTTTTATTCCCAGGGACAGGACCAGGAACACAGTAGGCACTCAGGATGTGGTAGCTGGTCCCAGAATACCAGACAAAGTAAGAAACTGGAAACTTAGCAAAGTGTGACATGCCTAAGGCCACAAAGCTAAGCAATGACAGATGCAGGTTTTCTGAGTTCAGGTCGGTTTCCAGCCCACTGGCCCTTCCCAGACACACAGGCACAGCCTTCCAGGGCTGCTGTGAAATCAGATGTCACCAGCGTCGGTGGTGTTTCTCTGTTCCCTGATAGGTACTCTTCCAGCATGGAAAGGAAATGGTCTCCCCATCGTTAATGAAGCACCGGTTAGAGAAGATTGTCAACACTTCCCAGCGCCAAAGGCAGAATCTCAGAGCATCTGGCAGGGAAAGGAGAGGCTTGGTTGATTTCCTTAAAGACTGAGGTCCCAGGTCCAGAAACACTCGGTTGTCCGCACACCTTGCATTGCTGCACCTTTGGTATGCAGCGCTTCCGGCCCTCCCTCACAGCAACGACAACCAGTCACTGCTCAGCATTCCTGACACCCTTTCTATGTGTTGGGTGCTTGACCAGGTGCTGGAGATACAAAGATAAACAACTACGGGCCCCACCTAACAATCCTCAAATGCAGGCAGTCGTAGCCTTGCCACCCACAGCTGGTTGATGAGTTCCTTAAGAACAGTTATAGCATGCCCCTCCCTCCCTGGATGTCCTCAGGGCCAGGTACCATCCTGGACACAGAGCAGTGGATTCAAGAACCTCGGTTCCCAAACACCAGGTCACTCGGAGTTTGCAAGCCCCAGGTTCTGCAACAGGAGAGGGCACTATTCTCCACCCTTACTCAGCAGGACAGAAGGCAGGACATTGACCATGGCTATACTTGGGAGTCATCATCAATAAAATGGAAACTGTGAGGCCAGGCCAGAAATACAAGCTCCCTGAGCCCTGTTAGGCTGCAAGCTTCTCTGGAGAGTTTCTTCATTTTTTTAATCTTAAAAAGAAAAATTTACCAAGATCTGATACATACTGAGCAATCTACTAGGTACATTTATATCCATTGTTTTATTTAACCTTCAAAACCCTTTGCTAAGATAGACAGGAATATTCCGGTTTTATAGATGTGAAATAAAAGCTGAAAGAGAGCCAGTGAGCTGATGAATGTTCTAACCTAGGGCTTTAGGCCTTAGTGCAACATTCACTGCGTTGCATTTGGACAAACGCCCCCTCCCCCAAAATACATGTGCACATGCACCCACAGATTAGCCCCGGACCTAGCAATTCCTGGGGAATCAATCCTACCCAAGGATTAATGGTGGATACTGAACTTTCTGCAGATTCCCACAATTTATGGAAAGCCTACTACACGCACCAGGGCTAGGAGAGCCAAGTGGTTAAGGCAGAGAATTTGGAGGCAGATTGTTTCCACCTATCCTTCACCGAATTACCAACTTCCTTGTTCATAAAATGGGACAACAACAATGACACCTACTTCATAGAGTTGTGATAAAAGTAAATAGCAATGTCCACAATAGCCAAACTGTGGAAAGAACCAAGATGTCCATTAACAGATGAATGGATAAAGAAGATGTGGTGTATATATATATATATATATATATATATATATATATATATACACAATGGAATATTATGCAGCCATCAAAAGGAATGAGATCTTGCCATTTGCAACGACGTGGATGGAACTAGAGGGTATTATGCTAAGTGAAATAAGTTAATCAGAGAAAGACAAGTATCATATGATCTCACTGATATGAGGAATTTGAGAAACAAGACAGAGGATCATAGGGGAAGGCAGGGAAAAATGAAACAAGACAAAATCAGAGAGACTGGTAAAACCCCTAAGAGACTCTTAATCTCAGGAAACAAACTGAGGGTTGCTGGAGTGGTGGGGGGTGAGAGGGATGGGACGGCTGGGTGATAGACATTGGGGAGGGTATGTGCTATGGTGAGCGCTGTGAATTGTGTAAGACTGATGAATCACAGACCTGTACCTCTGAAACAAATAATACATTATATGTTAATAAAAAAGTAATAAAAATAAGTAAATGAATTAAAACAGATCAACCTAAGGGATGGAGCCTGGGACGTAAGTGGACTCATTGGCAGACAGCAAACACCAAGCAAGCACTTTGCACACATCAGCTCTACTTCATCCGACAGCCCTATAGAGTAAGTAGCACCCCGCCTCCCCATATCTTAGGTGAGAAAGCTAACACTCTAAAAGCTTAAATCACTTGTCGAAGGTTAAACAACTGGAAGAAAAGGGGAGGAACATTCTGACCTGGTCTATGCTAGAGAACCACAATCCCAAAGAACCCAGGGAAGACGTGTGCCTGCGTTCTGCTTACCCGCAGACGAGGACAGGATGTTTGTGTGATCACACGTGAGCAAGAGCCCTGACCCGTCTCAGACTAAAACCTCCACCAAGAGGTTTGTGCTGATATCTACTTCCCACATATTTTCTCTTCAGATATTTCATGCTCTTGAAGCTTCTTTTGCAAGTCTGAGCAAAAGAAAACGCCATTCTGCTAGCCCTAACAGAAAAGAGACTCAGGAAGAAATTCCCATGAGTCTCTGCTTCTCTGTGATTTTTTTTTTTTTCTTGAAAGCCTCAGAGAGTTTGGTTAACTTGGCTCAAAAATGCTCCCAATGTTCATCCCCATGTTAACACTCTCTCCAATCATCTGGTATTTATTCTTCATTAGCATTAAAAAAGTCAGCAAGCCCCATTCGGCATGCTTACCTGAACATCTGGAACTAAAAGCATGTCAAATGCATTCATTTTAATGTGCACATTTCAAATTACGGATTTATGGTTACCTATCTTGTAATGCCTCAAGAGTTTCAAGCTGATCCTCACCAAACAAAAACAAAAACAAAAAAACAACCTCTGGAAATTGTTTTCAAACACCAGCTACTCTCCTCCTGCTACATCATCATCCTCATCATCTCATCATCAAAATAATGGCTATAGAAGACCAAACCCGACTAGTTCTCTGTTTTACTGAGGTATAATTAACATGCAATAAAATTTACCTTTTCAAATATACAAGTGAATGAGTATTGACAAATCAATATAGCAAACATTTTCACCCCAAAACATTCTTCTATGCCCCTCTGCAGTAATCATCCCCCTCCCCAACTCTCTGACCCTGACAATCACTGATCTAGAGTTTTGCCACTTCTAGAATATCATATTAATGCAATCCCACTGTATGTGGCCTTTTCTGTGGCTTCTTTCACTTAGCAGATGCTTCTGAAATCCATCTTTGCTAGACCTACTTGTTCTTAACCTTCCCTGGGCTTCCAAATATCCTGGAGCAATTAGAA
This sequence comes from Halichoerus grypus, assembly GCF_964656455.1. Classification (NCBI taxonomy): domain Eukaryota; kingdom Metazoa; phylum Chordata; class Mammalia; order Carnivora; family Phocidae; genus Halichoerus; species Halichoerus grypus. Next base: position 10,945,269 of record NC_135721.1, read on the forward strand.
TTATTTAGATGTGTAGGGACGCCTGGATGGCTCAGTCAGTTAAGCATCAGACTCTTGATTTCAGCTCAGGTCATGATCTCAGGGTCCTGAGATCGAGCCCCACATCGAGCTCCTCACTCAGCTGGGAGTCTGCTGAAGATTCTCTCTCTCCCTTGCTCCTGCCCCTCCCCCTACGCATGCACACTCTCTCTCTCTCTCAAATAAATAAATCTTTGAAAAAATAAAATAATTCAGATGTATAGCCTCACCCCCCTGAGAATCACACTCATTCTGTCTGGGGTGAGAGGCAGTTTTGTTTTATAAGCTCCCTAGTGATTCTAACAAGCATCCAGGTTTGAGGACGGCCAGCCTATACCATATCCCATTGCTTTATGCATAAACGCCAATCCTCACCATGAACTTGAGAGGTGCTGCCCCATTTTATAAGTGAGGAAAACAAGGTTTGGGAAGAAAGTTAAGAATCTTGCCCAAGATCACACAACAGTGGTGGGAAAAGTGTGATTCAAACTTGAGTCTGTCTTTTCCAGCCCACGCGCCTTCTTCATCACCACAGGCTATGGAGAAAATCTCCCACTGTGACAAAGAATCAGTTCTTGCACTCAAAGGAGGCCATGGAAAATTTTTACTTTAAAAAAACCAGCTCCTGTTATTTGGCTGGAGGTGGGTGGCAAGCATCTAAACAATTTTCAGAGCGTGATAACTATACTTCATGCTTCGACAGTATAAAAATGGCTGAGCAGAAATTTACCAAACTTTCAGGAAGAAAAAAAGAAATCACCTTTGGGCTCAGAACAAGCTTGATAAATTCCAACCCGAAGGGTGAGCTGAAGACGACCACAGGTTCCTGAGACCCAGATTCTAATAAAAACAACTCTGTGATGATAACTCTAGGAAAGGTGGTGCTGGTGTACAAGCAGGCTGGTCTTGGAGGTCAGACCGGTTGAAAGAAAAATGAAAAGCTCCCTCCAGCCTTTGGTTTCTATATATACACTATTACCCGGGCTTGTCTGGGTAGAATACTGAGAGAATACTGAGTGTCATAGACATTTAGAGTGAAGAGCAATCTTTTTCTAGTTAGCTAACAGCCTAGGAACCATAGTTTCCAAAGCACCTTATTCAAATTCTTTGAAATTAGAAACCCTGTCATCTTTAACAACCTTTACACTAGTGCATGGTCAGTGCAAGGCTAGGCACTGAGAATGCACTTGTAAGTTTGGCTTTTCTGTATGTGATACTACCAGCATTTTTTTTTTTTTAACAAGAGGAACGTCAACAAATGTCTGTTTCAATAGGTGATCAGTCCCATCCTGACGGATTCATTCATGGTTGTGGTATGTCCACACATCCTATAAAACTCCTGAAGATGAGTCTGTGGGGACAGCAGGAGCTCAGATGTGATTGCATCTGTGAATGTCCAGGGACAACCAAGGAGAAACAACTGTGCTTCCCAGCCCCACCCCCTCCTCAGAAGCCACTCAAGGGCTATGAAAAGTCTGTCTCAATGGACCTTCCCCCAGAGATGGTGTTCAGTGGGAGCTGGATGGGACTGTGCAGCGGTTTCCTAGGACAGATATAACAAAGTACCACAAACCAGTTGGCTTAAACAACAGAAATTCATCATCTCACAGTTGTGGAGACTGTAAGTCCAAGGTCAAGGTGTTGGTAGGGTTGGTTCCTTCTAAGACCTGTGAGGAAGAGTGCATTCCAGGACTCTCTCCTGGATTCTAGTGGTTTGCTGGCAATCTTTGGCATTCCCTGGCTGTAGACCCATCACCCCAATCTGTGCCTTCATCTTCATATGACAGTCTCCCTGTGTGTACACCTCTGTTTCCAAATTTCTTTTTTTGAATAAGGACACCCATCTTATTGGAACAGAGACCCACCCTAATCCAGCACGATCCCATCCTAACTTAACCAACTACTTCTGCAATGACCTTATTTCCAAATAATGTTACATCTGAGACACTAGGGATAGAAACTTCAACATAGGAATTGTTGGGGGGGGGGGCGGGAACAATTCAACCCATAACTGGATGGGAATGTCCTTCCAACCAATTGCCCAGGTGAGCTTATCAGCCTTGTTAGGAAACCACCAACTTACAGTGGAGGCATCACTCTTCAGCAAACCCATACCCTTCACAGGAAAAACATGAAACACACACACACACCTTCTTTTACCCATTTTCCCCCCAAATACCTCATCTTTGTTTTCCTGAACCCACTTGTCTCAGACCAAAGGCGAAAGAAGAGATTTAAGAGGTAGCAGGGTGGGTCTATGGAAGGTTATTATAAAACATACTCAACTGGGCATCAAGGACTATCTTTGCTACCTCTCCTCTGGTGACTACACTAGGAGCCAGAGATTATTTTTACCAAGACGGTGTCTCATATTAGATGATGTTCAAGATCAGCAAAAGTTTGCTCTTATCTCTAAAGATGTTTGCTATTCCAAACACCAAATAAAATTGGACATCAGTAAATAACATGTTCTTCTCTGTGACAAATTCAAAGAAATGGTATCGCTCCTTCAGCCACTTGACTTACATTCAATTTTCTTGGAAAAGAACACGGGCAAAACTGAAGCATATATTGTGTTCGTGTAGAATAGCATAGGCGTGTCATGAACTTGATGACCAAGAAGGAGAAAAAGAAAAAAATATTTACGCTATTTCTAAGAGTACCATAAATATTTACTCCAAACGAAAAGCAGGTTTTTTTTTTTAATTTAAAGTTAAGTTTCTAGCCAAGAAGAAACATAAAAGAATATCTACAAATTAGAGAGTCTTCAATACATTTTCTATGTTACAGAACCTTGTGTTTTGCCCAAAAGGGTAGTTACCTGTGTGGGCGGCCATGTGGAACTCTGGTCTGCACATAAGCCAGAGTAATCACTGAAACAGCGAATAAATTCACGCCACTCTCCTGGGCAATGCCCTCCAAGTTTCCAATCCACTAGGAATAGAGCCCAAAGCCCTTGCTGAGCCTGGCCTCTGCCTGCCTCACCGAGCCCCTCTGGTGCCACTCCTGCCCTTACTCACTGTCCTCTAGCTGCCACACACCATCCTCCTGCTCCTCAGACCATCGAGAGAGCCCCAGTCTCCAGCTGCCGTGCTTGCCCTGCTGCAGCGACGCCCTGGGCAGCTTCATCCAATCCTCAGGTCTTGGCACAAATGTCACCACCCCTGAGGGCCCATCCGCAGCTCTTCACTATCCTACCCTGCTGGTTTTCTTCATGGCACTTATACAACTCACCAGGATCTAGTTCAAGGGTTGTGTCCTGGTTGACTCTGCCTCCTCTCTGTAGAACGTAAGGACTATGAAGACAGGGACAGTGTCAGCCTCGTCTCCTGATGTACCTAGACCGGACCCTTGCACTGCTGAATGAATAAACGAATGAATGAATAAATTCACCCTTACCTTAAAGACAGAACTCCATCAAATATTCTAACATGTTATCATGATATAAGCATCCTAACCTTTAAAGACTCTAATTTATAATTCTGGTTAAACACTGATTTGCCATCACTGCTTAAATAGGAAGTTTTTGTAAAATCCACAAACATCCTAGTGATCTTCTCTTTTGCAATCTCTGCGGACTTGGTCTCTCCCTGCCATGCGGTGAGGAAGAAGAAGGGAACAAGGACACAGAACAAGAAGAGACCCAGAGCAGCTTCTTGACACACTGTGACATGTAGGTAGAATGGATGGGGCTGAGAGTAGGGGGCGTCTGAAGGCAGGGAAGCTCTGCAGTAAACCAAGTAAGGGACTGATGAGGGGTCAGGACAGGGTACCGAGGATAAGGAAGTATGGAGACATGCCAGTGAAACCACAGGTATATCAATATAGGACAGGAGCCTTGCTGGGTTGGGTAAGGAGGGAACCTCAAAAATAGGGCCCTTAAGAGGACAACAGCAGAGCTTTGGGGGCTCTCTTGTGCTGATTACAAAAATCCTGATCATGGAAGACTAAACTGTCCTCACAAAAGGAATCCAGCAAACGCCTCTTCAAGAGCAACCCTCAACCTTTCCCCAGTCCCCTCACCAAGGCCAGGACTTCAGCAAGGCAAGAGAGGTGCCTAGGGCATAAACTTCCAGGAGAGACTCACTGTAGGTGCAGGTCAGGAGCCTCTCTCGCCTCACTGCAGTGCCAGCCCCAGCACACAAGATGGAGATCCTATAGTCAAGTCTACTTCATTTGGATCTCCTTCCACATTGCATACCCAGCTGGCTTATGCTGTACCTTGGGCCAGACTCTGTAAAGGGAACAGAGATGAATGAGAACCACAGTCTGAACTGACAAGCTTACAATCTAATAAGGGATATGATGCAATCAGCTTAATAACTGGAGACCATGATAAGTTCTTGAACAAAACGGTCAAGAGAATATGGGAATTGTGTAGGGAAGAAAGTGCTCCATGGGGTTTGGAGGGACTTCTGGTAGGATGCCACTGTTGGGAGAAACCCTGAGAGAGGAGTAAGAATCTGACAGGTGAAGGCGGGAAGTTGAAAGATCCCCAGCCGGAAGAGAAATGTGAGCAAAGACAGGGTGTGAAAAGACAGGGTGTAAGGCAACATTATGTACAGAGTCTGAAGGAAAAGTTTTAATGGCATTTTGTTCTTAGCCTGTGAGAGTCTGGGTGTCATCAAAGCCAACCCAGCTCTTCAAAGCTGACATTTTTTCTGTCATTTTCTTTCTAATTAGTATAGGAGCTAAGCTCTCAAACCTTCATTCTACTCATACGCCTGCATTAATGACAGGATAGGCTATTAGCTGATAAAAAAGGCAATTCTCTTCCACATAGACCATTTAAACTGTGCTCGGGGTTAATTCCTTCATCATACACTAAAGAAGAGTTTCCTCATCCAGACCTAATGAGACTCTGCAAAGAAAGGTAACAGGCATCACCACGCAGGCCAGGGGATTAAATGCACTAATTAAAATGCAATGTTGCCCAAGCCACCCAGTTTCCAAAGATCAGCAATGCCAAGAAGTCAATGAGGCTAAAAGTTCAAATTGGCAAACAGAGTGAGAAGCAGGGATCCCAGGCGGGAGGCCCAGCAGAACAACGCCAACCAGCCAGGCAGTTCCCACTCAGAGACACGACATGCTTCCTTGGGGCTGCACATAACTCATAATAACATAATTTTATTCTTAGAAGCAATTTCCATTACCGGCCCTGTTTATTATCACATTATTTTCTCAATAGCAGCAATAAACACACTAAACTCTCCCTGTTTGCTCACATGTTTATTACCGCTCACAGTCGTCAAGAAAGGGGAAGCTGTGAAGAACGTGCTCATTATCAAGGCACCCCTGTGCCACTGGTCCTCGGAAGCCCACCTCTGCAGCCTGGGAGGCGGCCAGGAGCCTGAGGCCTGCCAAGGGGCCGGGGCAAGCCAGAAAGGAACTTGGCAGGGGTGCCCAAGCTGATCAGGTCAAGGCTGACCACCTAAGAACTTTTTCGTATCTCGACATATGCTTTTGACCAAATAGAAAAGTTGTAAATAAATACCACAAGCAAATGTCTGAGCACTCAGAAGAATGTTTTTCAAAGTGTAGGTCATGGCCCTTCAGTGGACTATGAAACGTGTTTGATGGGTCATGACCAGCATTTTTGAATAAGATAGAAACTAGAATGTATGGCAGTAGAGTATTAGTGAAAACAAACAAACAAACTTTGGATTTCATGTGCATTAGGGACACAAGTATGCATGTGTGGGTGCACACATTGAACCATGATGACTTCTTACCACGGATCGATGTCAAAATGTTTGATGTACACAACAGATGATTCAGACCTTCAAAGATGATGGCAGAGTCATGAACGAGAACAGTTAGCTTTAGAGCTGGAGAGCTGGGTTTGAATTCCGGCCTTCCCACTTAGTAGCTGTGTGACTTTGGGCCTATCAATTCTAACTTCAGCTCTGCCATCTGCCAATGAGAATAAAACACCTGCTTCATCAGGGCTATTGAGGGAATATGGCAGCTGATGTGCACAGTGGGGAGAGCGTTGGGCCTGAAACTGGAACCCCTGGGTCGTCTGCTCGGCTCTGTGATTCAGCAACCATGACTGAGCAGGGCACTTTCCCTCTTTTGGCTTCAATCTCATCATCTGTAACCTGTGTGTAATGACATCCAGTTCACGGGTCTGTTGTGGGGATTAATGAGATTAAAAAATGTGAATGTGCTTTGTGAATGGGAAAGTGCTATAAAATGTGAGGGCTCGTTATTTCTAACTACTGCTGTTTGGCGGAGGGAATGCTGTTCCTCGGGGACGCCAGCAGTCCCACCCCAGAAGCCACTGGCTGAGGACACAGCCTGGGTACAGCCCAGGCCCCTAAAGTGGGAGCATGACATGAGTGACAGGGCCTCAGAGAGAAAACCAGAGTCTGGAAAACTCCTTCAGCTTTGCTCTCTCCCGTAAAGACTTTAAGGAGTTTGGACATGCTTCACTGTACTTCTGTCGACCGGGGAAAAGGTTTTTCCAGAGGAGGTAAAGTGGAAGGTAGGCAGAGAGACAGCCTATAGGAGACTCCATTTTAAATGCATCCCATTTTCCAATTACAAATTATCCTCTCTGCTGATTGCAGCCTTTTAAAAATATGCCAGGCTTGTTTCCACTTAGCCATTCCCAGGCCTTGCTGAGTATCAAAGTCACCTACACAACTATTTAAAAATAAAGATTCCCCGGCTGTTCATGGAGAATCTGTGTCACTTGGCCTAGTGTGCCACTTAGTGAGGTGACCTTTCTTAAAAGCTCCTCATGTGACTGTGGGAACACACCCAATTTCCAAGCCCTTCCAGCGGAAGGGAGACAGTGTGATCATCCTGAGTCTTGGATTCATTCTCTATAGGGACAGAGAACATTTCCTCACAAGGTGATTCTCCTCCTTCAATATGCTTAAGACCTGCTTCAGTGGATCATCAAACTGACAGGATCCTGGGCCTCAGCCGCCGAGATTCTGGCCACAGTGGGGCCAAGGACTCCGCAGGGCTGATAAGTACCCCAGGTGCTTCTGAAGCAGATGGAACTGAAACCAGCCCTTTGACAAACACTGCAAATTACTGGCAAATCACTTCACCTCTCTGAGCCTGCTTCATCAGCTCCAAACTGGAGCAACCTTAATCCCCGTATGTCTCCCTCACAGGGTTGCTTAGTATGGTTAACCAGACAGCTGTGTTCAATCAGGGCAGAAAGGTCTGCAGGGCAAGAACCACATATTTCCAATTGATCCCAAACCATATCCTTAAGAAACAAAAGATCACAATTCTCTTGAAAACCAAACAAGATAACGGAAAAACCAAGCCAAGTTTTTCTGGGTTCTCGCTCATTCACCTGCCTGATTCTTACTGAATTCATCCTGATTTCCTTCAGCTTCAGACCCAGGGGGCAGTGCTTATTTTCAAAGACAAGTTAAGATAGTGTATTTAAAGCCCACATGAAGGATTTAATAAATTAAAAACTCTTCACATGTGTGCTTGGCTCCTGGTAAATACATAAGAACTAAGGGACTCAGTCATCAGAGACCATGATCTGGGTCCCAATGAAGTCCGACACTCAGATTTCCATCAGACATGGAAGGCACCTCATACTCCTTTATATGAGAAAACTGAGGGGGCATCTGTGGCTGAGTTGGTTAAGCATCTACCTTCAGCTCGGATCATGATCCCAGGGTTTTGAGATTGAGCCCCGCGTTGGGCTCCCTGCTCAGTGAGGAGTCTGCTTCTCCCTCTCCCTCTGCACTGTCAAATAAATAAATAAAATCTTTAAAAAAGAAAACTGAGGTGATGCCTGAGTGAGGCAGTTTGTTAAGCATCTGAGTCTTGGTTTCAGCTCAGGTCATGATCTCATGGGTCATGGGATAGAGCTCCATGTCGGGCTCCAGGATCAGCTGGAGTCTGCTTGGGGTTCTATCTTCTCTCCCTCTGCCCCTCCCCCACTCAGGCTCTCCCTCTCTCAAATAAATAAATAAATCATAAAAAAACCCTGACATCCAGAAAAGGTCACACCATCAGGGGCAATAAAATCCACCTCATCTGACTCCCATATCACTGGTCTTCTCCCTCCAGCAAGCTCTGATAGTAAACATTTTGGATGTCCACCATATTTTTTTAAGCATGCACATGGGATTCAAGGATGAGCAGGATATAATCCTTGTCTTAAAGGACCTTTCAAAGTCTAAGGAGGGAGGTAAGGAAAAGAAATCCAATGGTAATTCCATTAGATACCTCCAGCAATTTACCAATCTGAGCAGAAAGAGTAAGTGCTAGTGACATATGGTGGGCTGGGGCAAGCCAAAGCTGGCCGGACTTTGACGTGTACGGCTGGGCAAGAACTGGGGAGCCATGTCTGCTAGGCAGAAATGACCAAGGGCTGCTTGCGTGGGTAAGGAGAAGACAGAGATGCCTAGAGATCGGAACACACAAAGGGAGACAGGGCTAGACAGACAACAGCTGGGTTAGATTAAGATGAGTCATCAACAGCAGGTGAAGAATTCCGACTGTATGGGAGCAATTGAAGGTTTCTGAGCAAGGAAGTGCCCCATATTATAGAATCACGAAATGAGAGAACTGAAAGGAATCTCAGCAGTGCTTCTCAAACTTCACAGTATATTGAGTCACCTGAGATTCTTGCAAATTCTGATTCAGGAGGTCTGGAGTGCAACCTGAAATTCTTCATTTCTCCCAAGATCCCAGGTGGAGGATGCTGCTGGTCAGGAGGCCACACTCTGAGTAGCAAGATTAGTGCTTATTATATAGCCCAGTGGCTACATGTCAGCATCACCTAGAGAGCTTTGCAAAGAATACCCTACACTGAAATCCAATAAAATCAAAAGAGTTGGGGGGGGGTGGAGATACAGACATTAATCATTTTAAGTGCCCTTCTGTGATTCCAATGTGCAACCAAAGCTGAGGTCCTAATTCCAGTGCAATCTCTCCCAACTTCAGAAGAAAGAGAGAGCAAGAAAGTGACCTAAGATCATCCATTTCATGGAAGGAACTGTAAGAGCCTCCCTACTCTGTCAGGCAACCTTTTTGCAACCATCTTTAAAGTTGTACAAAAAAAAATGGCAGGAAGCTGTCAGTCTTATTTGCGGTATTTTTCTGGCAAAGGTTTTGGGTGGTATTCTGTGAGGTTATTCTTATATACTGGCCTTGAATTTTTTTGATTAGGAAGTGAAGAGAAACCCTTCTGAACTTGCCTTCCCATTCTGGCAGCTGCATGATCCTGTAACAAAGGAAGCTTAAAAAAAAAACTAGCAGTGGGTTACAATTGTGCTTGGCTGGCTAGAAACTGAATTCGCCAAGTGCAAATAATTTAAAATTTAAAGAAGGTGGTGACTGGGGTTTTCACTTAGGAAAAATAAAAGGAAAAGGAAAATAAAAGTGAACATCTGTCCATTTGACTTTTTCCTCTCCCCTCCTCACCCAGGTAGCACTGCTCGGAGTGGCTTCTTCTCTAAATCACTGTGCGACCTTGGGCAAGCAATCATAGTCTCGAGCCTCCAGTTTTCTCATCAGTGAAATAAAGGGAGTGGAATCAGATGATCCCACGTCTTTCTACTCCGAAATGCCACAGTTCTAAGTAAAATGTAACCCAGTGGGAGAGCAAAGGGAGCAACAACTAAAAAAAACAAAAACAAAAACAAAAAACACAAAACAAAACAAAAAAAAAGCCAGCAGAGTAATGAACTAAAAAATGAGAAGAGTGAGGACGAGAACCTTCATTTCCAGCAGACAGACACCACGAGTTGCTTTTCCAATATCCAAGTTCCTTTTCATCCCTCCGATCATAACTCCATTTATGTTTGAGGGAGGAATGAGACAAGATAATAAGCTGCACTTCTCAGACTCTCTTCCAGCTAAGACTGACCATGTGCCACAATTCTGGCTGATGAGACATAAGCAGAAGCAGGCTGACAATTTCTAGGGAAATTTTGCTTTCCTAATTCAAATGCTATCTCTTTTTCCTTTTTATTCCTGAGCTCTTCTTCCTGCATGAGACGTATTTATAAATTTCCAACCCTGGTATCCACAAACGCTTTCAAGTAGGTATCTACTCATGTGTGTAAACACTAGGAAACATATAAATATAAGATCATTGTGACATTGCTGTAGAGTTTACAAAATCTCCAATTCACCAAGAACCACTAGCTCAGTGATTCATCCAATGACCACTTCGTTGAATTGCTGATTTACATAAAAAAAAGTTCCCCTTAACCCAATTATAAAATTTACAGAAGTTCTGGTTTCTTAGAGGATGGTTAATGTTAAGTACGCTTTTGGTGTGTAATTTTTTATATCGTGAATTTCACCTGTCAAGCAGGTGAATATTTTACAAGCAATAGGAAAGGTTTCCTTCACTCAGTGTATTTACAACCCAGGTGACTGCCTTTTCTACCTAGTTGATTTACTAAATTACTTACATGACTGAGAGAGAAGGGGTGATACCACTTGAATACGCACCAAGATTGGCAATATTCTACTCATTTATCGGTATATATCACACATCCACCAAATCATTACACATACACACATCTTACACAATCATTCACACTCAAGCCCCCATCCACATGGACCTACCTTGCTTGGTCAGGCTGACAAATATATTATGACTCTATACCCTGTGTATAAGGAATAGCCCACACATTTGCCTATAAAGCACTGAGCACTTCAGAAGACTAGGTACCTGAAATTAGAAATACATCTTTATTTTGGCCTGTGTTCTGAAATACATAGATTCTGTCTGAAAGCCTACATCAGGGTAAGGTAATTCAACGAGTCCTTATCTTTTAATGATATAGAAATTATACAGTACCGATGGAGACAGTGATGGAGACACACTTGAGTATCCTATCTCGATAAGTATGGCTCATTTGAGATGAGAAATGCAGTGCTGTTTTACTCTGTATAACGAATGATTTGCAAAGACTATCCAAGAATAAAGAAGAGTCTCCGTGTCTAGATGGGTACCATGTATATGTGTCTGAGTGATGAATGTAAGGTATGGTGGGTGTGTAAAGGCACTTGTGCAAAACCCTTCCCAAGCTCTAAATCCTGGTGTGCTCTGCACAATTCCCTCATTTTTTTCCTACTCAAGAAAGTAAATTCATAGACTAAGGGAGGCAGGAAGGCAGAAGATCAGATTTAAAATGCACTTGGAGAGTGAGCCCATGCATTCATTAAAATCCTTAACATTCATGCCACGCATTACAGTTCAAAATTCACAAAATATAATGTAAAAATTGCATAGAACATTATTGGGCCAGCCTCCATGAAACACAAATAATTGCTTTATATTTTCTAAGTGGTTAATAAAAAAGTGGGGTTTTGGGGGCGCCTGGGTGGCTCAGTCGTTAAGCGTCTGCCTTCGGCTCAGGTCATGATCCCGGGGTCCTGGGATCGAGCCCGCATCGGGCTCCCTGCTCTATGGGAAGCCTGCTTCTCCCTCTCCCACTCCCCCTGCTTGTGTTCCCTCTCTCGCTGTCTCTCTCTCTGTCAAATAAATAAATAAAACCTTTAAAAAAAAGTTTTTATTTTTTGGTTAACTAAGCATTAGGTGAATGGGTCCTTTAGCAAATTATTCTATTGGATGTTTGCTATTCAAGGATATAGAACTGGAGTTGAGCCGATTGGTCATTCCAAGGTAAACGAGTAAACTATTCAGTAGTCCGTGGTTGATTGTCAGTGACTTCGCCTGGGGCCTCCCATATCTTGTGATTACCATTAACAGGTTATTTTAAAGCATTATTGACATTTTCAATTACAACAATGACATTTTTTTTAAGGACTGTTTGTAAGTGAAAACAATTCCATTGTTTGATATATCTGGTGTTTAAGCTTCCAGCTAACTGATACTTATTCTGTTCTAAATAAACTTAATAATTCTAAGTTATATTGAAAACCCTTAACTAGGGGGAAAAAAAAAGGTTCTCCCTCTTCATTGTTCAGCTCCTGCAGGTGATCTGTGTGTTACAGGCCACTCTTGTCCCACATTACCCACACAGGAATTATGATTTCTCTTTAAGAGGGACTACTGAATAACAATTTCTATCTGTAACTGTTTCAAGTTCTCACTTTAATGTAGAGATGTGGTCACACATTTACTTAAATATGATCTTTGAAATGCCAGGCACACTTACTTGTCTCAGAAAGACCATGGAGGTTTCTGTCTCTGCAGAGCTGACACCAAGTTCCACCTCTGGGTGGGCGGGATACGCACACGCATGCGCACACATGCAAGCATGGGCGAACACACAGGGAGTCACACTCCTTCTGATGGGAAGAGTAACATCATAGTTGATTCCAAATTGAACACCACCTTCCCCATGGTCAAAAACTGAGTCCCTCTCACTTCCTGCAGTACCCGCTAGCCCCCTTCCTGCTTGTAAACTTCATATACCCACTTCCTAATGGCTCTGCCATTGCGTAAATGTCAGTAAGGAGGAATTACAGTCGTGGGTCATCTCTTCATTTATCCTGCAGTGCTCCAACTCCCCCCGTGGGATTCTGTACTTTAAGTGTTATTCCTTTACAGTCCTCAAGGTTCATCCTTCTACTGAAAATCCTCTGATGAATCTCCACTTCCTACAGGATAAGGGCAGACTCCTTAACATGGCAAACCAAGCCGCCTAGGCCGGCGGGGATGCCCTGTGATGCATGCCTCTGGGCAGCATGGGGACTTGACTACCTTCCCCACCTGCTCGCTGCTCCCTCTGTGCTTTGCCCCAGGAGGTCCCGGTCCCTGATAAGGCCATTCTCATTCCTACAGGATGCTTCCTCATTCTTCAGAGTTTGTTTAAGCAAGTCACCTCCCCAATGGGACTTCCCAAGGCAGAGTCTGGTGCTCTCGACTTCATCCTCAAATTTAAGTATGTATGTTGTGGTTAAGAACAGTGTTTGTATTAGAACCCCAGCTGCACAAACTATAAGAACATATGCACCTAACTTCTCTAAGCTTCTAGGTTGTGGTCTTTAAAATGATAATAGTACCCAACACACGGTTTGTTGTAAAATTTAAATAATACCCATTCCTGAATACATGTTTTTCCAGAAGAGTAGACTGAATCAGTCACCAATTCAATGGCATTTAACCCAGATCTGAACATATCTGGCTTCTAGATTAAGATACCTAGTTTCTAAAGAATCTTAGATGACAAATCATTTTCAAGAAGCCCTCATAATCCCTCTCCTGCTAGGCATAAGATTTACCAGTCCCTATCACGGCCATCTTTGCCTCTGGACTTTGCGGGCTGCACAACTTAGCAGAACATCCAGATGCTCCCCTGGAGCTTGTGAGGAAGTGTCTCTTGCAATGGAGTTTGGCTATGTCCAGACAGACCTAACTACAGCCACTGGGGGGCTCTGGAATGCATTCAAGCAGCCAACAGTAGAGGTTTTAAGTGGTGCACCCCATGGATCCTTGCTAGGGTCTCCTTCTTAGTGAATGGAGGAATATGACCTTACATGTACTAAGTCTTTAGGGGTTTGTGAAGCATCCATCCAGGACCCTGGTAAGTTCAGACACAAACACAGCTTCTATAATTAGCCTAAACAAAGGCTCTGTTGTATATGGTGTCTTTTTATTCCTGTTTATTTTTTTAAATTATGCTTTACCCACTGTTGCACACAGCGCTCTGTAAATGCTAACCATTAATATTATAGACCAGAAAACCCTTGAAATTAGAAATGGTATCTTGTTTCATCTTTTTATTTTGATGCACTGCTTACCACAATACCCAGAAAGACCTCAATTAATACTATTTGAGTTAATAAAGTATGGTTACAATTAGTAATTGTATAGTAATTTATAAAACATAGACAACTTGTATATTCAATGCCTTAATTATCTTCGAAATGATGCTGTTACATAATTTGCCATATTTCCCACTGAAGACCCTGAGTCTCAGGGAAGGAATAGCACTTGCAAGGCTACAGAACTAACCACAGCCAAGACTCACATACGCATGTTGTTATGTTTCTTTTTCTCTGTTGTTGTTCCTTTGAATTTGAACTTGATATCTTTTCATTACACAGTGATTCATTTAATTAGCTGATTTTGACATGGCAATGTTATCCAAATATATGTGCCACCCAAAGAATGGCTTCTGATTTTTTTTCCTCTCTCAGGCAATTCACCTGGAGTTTTTGTCAACCTCGGGAAATCCCACATAACCATGATTCAGAGTTACAACTAACCCATAAACTGTGCTGGAACGAAAGTGAAAGGAAACATAGAAGTCATTATCTGCAAAAAGGAATAGTCTGAAATCACTTCTATCAAGTGCAATGCCAGTAATCTCAGCTGAATTTCTGAAGGAACATATGTAATTGGATAGATAGTTTCCAAGAACATTCAAAGTTGTAACACTCCCAGCATTTAATATATAGGAGTATGTTATTCTTTCAGTAAATCCTGACTGCATTAAAGTTTCAGATGATGAATGGATACAATGGGAACATCTCTGAATACCCCTTGTCATTTTTACTACTTACCCACTCAAAGAAGTTCCAGTCAAGTTATTATTTTGCAGTTAAAATATCCTCCAATAGTAAAGGTTCCAAAACCCATGCCTCATTCTCAAGAACATTCTCATAATTTAGACACAAGCTTTTTATTAAATATATAAAGGTGCAAAATTTATAAACCTCATAAAAACCTTCCCATTTCTCCTCCGTGTGCCTGGCTTGCTACAGTCCTGTTCATACTACGCAATCGTTAATGCTGTTTTACATAACGGAGCCTTCTAGAAAGCAACCTGGATGATTTAAATATCTTTAAAGCCTCTTTTTATAGGGGAAAATGCATCCTTTTATGTATCTAACCAGTGACCTTCTAAGAAGTAAAATAAGGGCAGTCAGTTCCCCTAACTTCTCCATGTGGCTCAGAAGGAAAGCAAGCAAGATCTCGGCACAGAATGAAAAGTGGGGATCGGAGAAGCTTTCTTCAGGTAATGACATTTTTTCTCCCCATTAGCATCTTAACAGCATATGGATTAGAGATAATTGAGATGCACAGATGTAAGGTCAAGTCAAAACTGCCAATAGAGGGACAGACAGCTTGATGAGAAATTATGTGACTGTCCTCAGAAGCGGATGGGAAACGCGGTAAGCCCCAAATATCTCCCTGCCAAGACACACTCCAAGAGCTTTAAATGAATCTTCTTATGCTCTTTTGGAGGGATAGCCAATGCTCTGTAGGTCCCAGATAACTCATTACATGAGACAATGTATGTGAAACCACTTTGTTATTTTAAGAGGGTTTTTTGGTTTTTGTTTTTTATAGTTTTAATCTCAGTGCAGAGGATGGTAAATGTTCTTTGTAAATTATAAACTGTTATAGGAATTAAGTTGAAATTATGATTACAGTGGGAAGTGTTTCTGCTCCCGGCTGTTCCTCGAGGGCTTGCTATAGATAGGGAAATACATCTTTATGCTTCTCTCTTCCCCTTGCAAAGACAGGTGAGGAAGGGAGGAAGCCCACAAGGGGAATTTCGTCTGACCCAAGAAAAAGCTAAAACTATCCACATTGAAAGCATACTCCTGGTCTTTGCAGAGATAATTGGGAGTGCTTGGAGATAAAAGACAGCTCTTTGGAATCAGACTCTCATGAACCCCATTTCGTATGTTTAAGTGGGTCCCTTGCCATGGACAACGTATGACGGGAAGAGGGCGAAGGTAAGAAGGAGAAGGAAGACTGCTCAGTAATGGAAAACACCATCCCCCTTGGGACCAGGAAAAATCCCTGTAGGTTGTGTATTCTTTAGGTAAATGTTTCTCTTGTGCTTATTTAGGCTGTACGGCCTATGAGAATTATTGTCTGTTCTGGGAGCAATGTGTACACTGTGTGGGTAGGGTGGGGGTTCAGCCCAATATTTATCCACTAGGACCAGAAGCCCCCAGGAAGAATGAGGGTGTGTGTACTTTTATTTCATACTGGAGGAGAGATGTGAGAAGTGGCCAGCCATGGGATGCAATCACCTACCCTGAATTGTTCTACAGAAGTCCCATACATAGTTGGCCTTGAGAGAGAAAGCAGCTCAGGCTTTGGGAACTGTGAACTCCTATGCATAATCATGATCATGGCTGCTGAGGTGGCCAGAGGGGGATGGCTCTAGAGTGAGACAGGTCTCTGCAGACAGACATGGGGTTTTCCTAGGGGGAGACTGAAACCTACTCTATGGGGGATTAAAGGAGTGGATCACTCTCTGAGATACCACCTATGATAGGAGTCCTGCAAGTGATACACCTTATTTTCACGTTGGTTGCGGGAAACAACTGTTTAACATCTAACACTGAGAGTCTTACTGCCAATGCTGTAATTCCCTTCAGTTTTTCCCAATCCTTACAAAAAAAGTCTTAGGTAATGCAACAGAATTATATTAGTAGCATTATACAAAGTTAAGGGCCCAGGAATTAAGAAAGGGTGATCTTCTACACCAAATTCCTCCGATGAGGCCAGCATGGTAGTAGCAACATCTGATGGAGAGGTTTCAAACAGTGGCCCACAGTTCCAGGCAGTGAGCAGCACAAAGTGAGCCTAGGTCCGACGGGACAAGAGCAAGGAAGGCCTTAGATTTCTACAAAGAGGTAGCTGCCTCCTGGATAATTCCTGAACACATATTGGGACAAGCCGCTTTTTTTCGCAAATATTCTAGTGCAAGTTTTCCCTTGTTTACATTATTACTACTTATTATGATCCTAATTATCATCAAACTATTCCATAAATATTTATGGAATTGAATAAATAAAATAATTTATTTGGTCTACAAATATTTACTGAGTGCTCTCAGCATACACAACACTTTCCCCAAAACATGTACATATATCCTCACATCTGTGCAACCCATGCATCCATATGCCCATACCCACCCACGCAGAAGCATGTTTGTACACTCATGCATACACTCATGCATCCACAGTCACCCAGTGTACACACATATACATATGCATCATACAAGGACACACATTCCACATACGTGGAAGTTTGGACAACAGCTACCGTGTTGATGATCGAAGACCCCAGACATCTGCCCAGGCGCACTGGCAGAAGCAGAACCTCCAGGCCTCCCCAGTGCTGGCTCCCCCCAGTCCTCTCTGCTCTGGCTGCAGGAATCCTGGCAAAGCAATAGCCCTACTTGATCCCCTTGACTGATAGCCCTGGGCCCTCAGGGGGATTGTGAGTCAGAACCCTTGACTTTGAATCATCAGGAACCATTTTTCAGACAGCTGGGTGGTAGGCAGAAGATTGCTAGGTTGGTTCCAGTCCCGGTGAGATCTCCGTTATTTCCTCTGCCTTGTGCTTTAACTACGTTGCTAATTACTTGGCCGGCTGCTGGGGCACATGCAGGGATGCATTGCTCAGAGAGCTGTGAAGGCACAGCAAGAACCGAAAGGACATAAAGTGGCAAGGAAGAAGAAAGATAAAGACACAGGCAGGTAAAGACTCCTACAGAAGAGAGAAAGGAAGACGTAAATAGGAGATGAACAATAAGATCAACCCTCAACAGACATGAGGGAAAGGAGACAGAGGACAAAAATACTGAACAAGTCAAATCCAAAGACTCAGCATCTAACTGGTAAATGTTGAGAGAGCAACAGGGGTGCTCCTTGCATTCAAAATCTGATGTGTCTTGCCAAGGTGGGAGCACTCCTTGAAAACTCCAATGAGCAGACCCAGCTTAATGGAGTAAAAAGTATTCAAGATTGTACGTAAGAACACAAATTCAAAAAGGCATTAAAAAGAAATTAAAATATGCATGTGTAGACAACAGGTTCCATGTTCTGCTATGAGCGTTTATTGAACATCTAGGAGGCCAAATTGGGTATTGGTCTGAAATATCCTGTTTTCCTTTGGATTTTCCTTCCCTGATTTCCTCTGGGGTATATACAGAGCTGGATCTATGCATACTTGTACACGGGGAGAACTTGGTAAATGGTGAACCAGCACAATCAACCAGAAATAGATTGGATGGTGTTTCTTAAAGGGAAGAAACAAATAACAAAAGACAAAACTGGGACTTTCTCTTGCAACATGCAAAAATGAATAAATTACATTTCTGCATTCTTTTGTTGTTGTTGTTGTTATTTGTTCCATTTGAGGGAACAGCAACATTTTACCTAAGACATTTTTATAGGTGCAGGCTAATTGTTTCTGGCTCAGCTGCCCTATATTTGGAGAGTTTTCATAATGACAAAATCATTCTTTATTTCTCTGACTCATCCTTCTTTTGTACAATGAAAATATTGGTGATTCCACAGAGGTTATGAATATGATCAATGATGTTATAAATATGAGAGCAATAAAACAAATGGTTTCATTACTTTTAAAAAGTCTATATTCATTATTATATAATTAGCAAATAAAACTTATCTGAATTTAATATTTTAAGGAATAAAAATGAGTCTTTTTGCACTAGTTATCAATGTGACTTTGCTTAAGAATTTTTATTTAACCGCTTTAGAAACTTTTTAAAGGATTTATTGTCCATTACATAAGATAGCTGGATCCTAAAAATTTGACTCAGTCAATATAGCTACTGAGTAACAACTAGCTATTGAGTTCAGAAAATGTTAGAGGCTGTGTAACAATTTATAAATATTTTTCATTTTAAGAGGAAAACACCCCAGAACGTATTCCCTACTCTTTAATACAAAATACTTTAATTCAAATCTTATTAAGTATGGTGTCATAGACACCAAGGGAAAAAGATATTTCACGGTTTAGGGAATCAAATACCACAGAGAGCTCAAGTAGGATGATTTCTGAAAAACTCTCCAGATCTGGAAAATAGATCACTAATATCCTATCTGTGAGACATTTCAAAGGAATGAGGACAGCAAGATCTAGGTTACAGAAGGTTGAGGAATTCTCCATGTAGGGACAAAGAAGATGGAGTCCAAAAAGGTAATTATAAGCTTCACCAAGGACAGACAAATGAACCTGCCCTGCCCTGGGCACGCTGCATCTGCTTTGGCTTACTCACCTCGTTCGGCCCTAGGTGTGAGTGTGTGTATTCACATGAGTATCCACACTAGAGTATATCTCCTTGAGGATAAGAGTCTGCTGATATTCAACTTTTTATCACCCCGATGCCTAGGGAGATACCCGTCTAACAGTGTACGTCTAGGTTAACTTCAGTGCGAAGTTCTGTAGCTGTTGTTCCCTCTTTAAGTAATCTCACATAGATTCGGGGCCCAGTTACAGAGCTGACAGATGGCATAGCCTATTATCACCAGATATCACAGAATTTGGAATGCCAGAGAGAATGGCCTTCACATAACCAATGGACCAAGTAATGCCTTCATGGGTAAAATTTTGACAGTTGCTAAACTGACATGTCCCCGTCCCCATCTTCAAATCCACCCCTCACTCCCAGCCCTACTCTGAGCTCCCAAGAGTCCTGCTTTATTGCCTTAGAGGGAAATAATCTTTGAATCAGAGAATGTCAGTTCTGGCAGGGATCTAAAGATACCTCTAACTTTGGCTTCTCAAACTTTGTTTCAGAGGAATTCAGAACTAAACAGAGATGATCTTCCACTAAAATCAAATGAGATAACCCTAAGGGAACTTCTAGTCTGAGTCAAGCAATGAATGAGATACTCTACATACATTATCACATTGTATAATATCAACAAACCCATGAAGTCTTTCCCCAGTCATCATGGAAAAAAGAATATCTACTGAACAGAATTTCTCAATTATAAAATTTCTTTGCACAAATTTTCATGAACATTTAGCTCTTTCTATTACTTGTCTGCTGGCAGGCAATAAAAAAAATTAGTTGATCAATATCACACCTGATATCAAGTGTCTTTACTCAGCCTGGCAGGCTCACTTTTTACATTACAGAGGGTAGGTAGACCTAGATTATTTTTATCCAGCTCATATGCGATTTCCTAAAAATATTTTATGTGGTATTCCCATTTCAGAATCAGAAAGGTGAATAAATATAGAAGATTTTCTGCTAGAAAAATCTTTCCTGTTAGTACATAGGAATTACAATAATTTCATTGCATTTGGGAAAAGAACACCAAAACTTCTTGTTGCTCTCTAAACAGATTGGAGAACACTGCTGTGCTCCATGCCCATCATTTCATTTATGAGATGAGGTGAGCGATGCTTACAGAGAAGGGACTTACCCTAAGTCACACAGTAATTTAGTGTCAGAGATAAGATGAGAACACAGTGGATTCATCCTCTTGAATCCAAGGCCAGTCCTCCTCAATCCTACAGCACAGAAATAGTTCATCCATGCTAACAAACTAGGGTTTTCTTAATTATTTTTGAGACTAAAAATCTATCCAAATTTGAACTCTGAAAAAGTCACTAAGAGAGAGAGGTGCTTGAATAGAACAATTTCTTTCAAGTTACACACCTAGGTTCACAAAGGAAAAAGGTACTCGAGTGGCAGGAAATTCCCATTAGTGCCTAGAAGCAATATATACAGGATGGGTCCATGGATGTTGTTGTCATTGCTGTTCCAAGAATATACAGATCAAGATCAAGAACCATTATCACCCGCTGGCACGCTGGCATGCTCAGCCCAGCAAGACACCCACGACCTGTTGCAGGAGCTAAAAGTATACACGGCTAGGGTCAGGAATCAGGAAGCAGGGTATTGGCCACTTCAGGATAAAGGCCAAGATTCAAGGCTTTTCCCATTCATCTAAGTCCCTTAAACTGGGGCACCTGGCAATTCAGCACCTATCACTGGAACAAACACGTACACATAAACTAAAACATCTAGAGGGAATTAGAAATGATTTCAAACAATCCTGGGACCAGATTCCAGCTGCATTTTCCAGGTGTGTAAACCTGGGCAAGTTACTTGAACTCTGTGAATTTCAATTCTTTGTAATTTGGAGGTTCTGAGCGTTGAATGGGGTGGCATGTGTAAGGCTCCAGCGCCTGGCAGGTGCTCAGTGATTCTTGGTCTCCGACGCACCCCCCCTCCACTCCAAAGCCCTATGTCCCTCCTCTGAGTGCCTGATCCCCTCTCTTGTTCTGATGCTGTTACTCTGGGGAAGTCCCACTCTCTGAGTAACACCATTCCTTCCTCCAAGGATGCCTACCTTGGGCTGCACAGAAGCCTCCCTTTATACAAATTCCCTTTCTAGCTGTCAGGCCACAGGTGTGATGCAGAAAAGTACACAGAAAGTGAAGGCTGACTCAGCACGTCTCAAGCACGCCTTCCTGGGTGGCAAAAGCTAGAACACAAATGTCTGTTACAAAACCCTTTATTTTTCAAAACCCAGCAACCTCACCTTCTGAAGCCAGCTGGAGAAGCTGATGAAAATCAATGGCATTTGACTGTAAACCTGTCAAAATGATAGTGACGGTAGTACATTAATGATGGCTCCAAGGTATTGATCCCCCCTTCCCTTCTTCATCATTGCACATCACCTTCAGAGTAATAACAGATTCTTTTCTCAAAATTAATCTCTGGACAAGGAAAATCAATAGTATTTACTGTGTGTAAATTTTCCTATCCTCTAGAGCCAACAGCTCCCATTGCTTTGAACTTGAAGAGCGGTACTATCCATAGGGCATGCTATGAGAGAGGGCTTTGACGGTCAGAATACAGGCTGGTTCTCCTTAGAGCAAGGGTTGTACCAATCCAAGCAAATAACAGGGAGAGAAGAAGAAACTCCATAGGCCCTCATAAATGTTTAAATGATGCAAATATGATTTTCACGTAAAATGAGATTTTGGAGAGGCAAAAGATGCCAGTCAACCAAAGCCTGGTGTCATTTCCTGACAGAAAAAATAGACATAAGTGAGTTTTTTTTTTTTTTTTTTTTTTTTTAAATTTTTTTTTTTTTTTTTTAAGATTTTATTTGCAAGAGAGAGAATGAGAGACAGAGAGCACGAGAGGGAGGAGGGTCAGAGGGAGAAGCAGACTCCCCGCTGAGCAGGGAGCCCGATGTGGGACTCGATCCCGGGACTCCAGGATCATGACCCGAGCTGAAGGCAGTCGCTTAACCAACTGAGCCACCCAGGCGCCCCGACATAAGTGAGTTTTTATCCCCCTCAAAAGCCACGAAATTAGGCCAAGTATTAGATCTGGAAGGGCCATGAGAGAACAGCCAGTCCTCTGAGTTCCATCTTTGGGGTGTGCTTTGAAAATAGAGAACCACTTTACCCCAATGGTTGCATCCTTTTTAAAACACAATATTGAATCACTTTTTATTCTCAATGACACTAGAGAATAATGTGAGATTTTATAAAAGAAGTGGAAGTGACACAGTATTAAAGCATTTGAAAAACACTGATCTAGTTCAACTCCCTCAACCTAATAGTGGAGAAGCTTTGCCTGGCGAGAAGTCAGTCTTGAAGTCCACACTGATGGCAAGTGACAGTTACTTTATGATAACACCTGTAAAGGTTATATATACTTGTGGTAATACCAGTAAACATTAAAGTACTAGCTGTAATTTATTGAGCATTACTTCTATGGCCAGTCTGGGTGGACACTTCACATAAGTATTTCTAATCCTCAGAGCAATTCCACACGGTAACTGCTCTTACAGCTGCCCTCCCCTTATCCGTGGGGGATACATTCCAAGACCGATGAGGGCTGCACTTCAAACAAACACACAAGATGCCTTTTAAACCAAAACTCTTCATTATGTAGCTGAACTCGGCCTGGATTTGGATCCATTCTGGAAGTTGATACTCTGCATTCCTTCATGAAGTGAAATTCTGTGAGAGGGGGTCTTGCCCAGACTCTCCTAAATTGGGTCTTCATTTGATTTGAAAAGCTAAACATTTCTAAAAGGATGGCACTACCACATGCAAACATAAGCACAAAAGGTCCATTAAGTCAGATATGAAGATGTGATAATCACTTGCTCTCCTGAATTTGATAATCACTTGCTCTCATGCTTTTTGGAAGAATGGCTCTTTGGACATCCTTCAGAAAGCTTGTTTTCCTCAAATACCTACCAGAGGATGCAGAGGATGAACTGTTCTGCTGTAGGATCCTGCACATCTTCAAAAGATAAAGGACAAATTAAGGTACTTTCTCCCCACCAGATAACTGTGGAAAACTCCTTTGAGCTGATAATAACAAGAAAGGAATCAAATCCCTTCTTGTGCTGTGATCAGGACTCTATGCTTATGTGTTTTACATGTGCATTTCCTCCAACAGACTCTGAGTTTCTTCAGAATAGGACTTGTATTTTCCATCTTTGTGAGTTTTGTCCCTAATTGTGATTGACAATTATAGGTGCTCAATAAATGTTTGAAGAAGAAAGGGAGAGACGGAAGGAAAGGAGGAAGGGAGAACCAGAGGAAAGGATGAAGGGAAGGAAGGCAGGATGGAGAGAGGGAGACAAGGAAGAAGGAAGGAAAGAGAGAAGTAAGAATCTACCTTCAAGTTTTAATTTGGCCATCTTGAAAAGAAAATTTTCATAAAAGCCTTTCCCTGGTTGGTAACAAAATACACGCATTTTGGAAAATCTGCAACAGACAAAATGAAAAATATTCTCTGCCACATCCTCCTCTGCTGAGATTGAAATGATGCTGCTAACAGTTAGGAGGCATATTTTAAATGAGGAGGCTTCCTTGGTATTCCATGAGATTCCCTTCCCTTATTTGAACAGATATCAATAACACTGAAGCGTCTGTCCCTGTAGTGTCTTCACAATTTAGCACTTGTAAAAATGAGACTTTCCAGCTCATTAATTTGCTTACACAAATACAGCCCAGAACCAGTTAATCCCGAGACGCGACTACTCTATTTTCATCTTGTGATGACTGTTTCATGCCTGGACTTCGGCACAAACAAGATAGAGAGTCCTCATTTCCCACAGAAGGTGCTCAAGAGAATCTGCACCCCCCAAAAAATCTAAAACAATGTGGCAGGTCCTGGTGGTGTCTCTTCCTGAAAATGGCAGAGGAGGTCATTATTCAATCTGAAGGCAAGGCCACAGCAGGCAGGTCACCGTGGTTCTCAATCAGCACAGGGGTGTGACAAAATGCTTTAGACGACATTCCTGACAGCCATAATCAGACTGGGGTCCCTGCTGTACCCGTAAGACCTTTCTAAGGACGTTTTATAAAGTTCTCTCTTTTAAAGTACATATGTCTAATGGCTACTGTGGCAAGAAAAGTCTGCCATTGTTTATATACATTTAATATCCCTGGCCTTTAAAACACAGAGAGGCAAAGAGCAGAGAATTTATTGACAATCTAATAATTGCAAGCTTGCTCTTGTAATTCTCACTCTTAATACCCATTGCCTCTCTATTGCCTGTGCCATGCAAGTCCAGAGTCCATCCTTGCTAGTATGATAGTCACAACCCCCAAGCCAGGATTTCACCCCCAAGCCAGTCTGCCCCCTCCTCCTCCACCGCCTCAAGCTCATGGGAGAACCACATCAGCCTGTGTGCTGCCCCCAACACTCATCTTCTGCAGCCTTATCTTGGGTGTCCTTGTCCATCATAATGGCCACCCCCCATTTTTGCCTTTCAAACCTAGGTCAAAAGTCTTCCATGGTCTTGGGATAATAAATAAAATTAACTTCTAAATCTCTTGTTCTCCCATTGCCCTCCACAGTTCTCTTCAGCACATGCTTCTGCTGCCTAAGATCATCATTCATTAATTAGAACTTGTTCTTAAAACTGGGTTTTCCACATTCAGTCTGACAAACAGCAAACTAACTCTGAATAAACTCCTAGTCACCTGGTTGTGACTAAAGGGCCCATAAAAGGTGACTCTACCTGACCTCAGCTTCGTCAGATGACTGATGATTCAGAACTAGTTCCTCCAGCTTCACAAACCCTGATGCCCTAAGGGTATTCAATGCATATATTGACAGAAATGTTTTTAACATTAGAAATCTTTATTTCTGAAAATTACTTGGTCAAATACCTTAGAGCCATTTTTTATGTTCAGCCAATACATGGAGGCTCAGCTATCTTCCAATGAACAGATGGAAATAAAGAAATCCTAAAAGTAGTTTCCCAAGGTAGGAGAGACACCGTCCTTTTGTCCAGCCTTGTGCCCTGTGCATGCCTCCATTCTGATCCCTTTATTTATGGGGCCATCTCCCTTGAGAGACCAAGCTCCAGGGGGGCAAAGGGGACTTTTTATTCATCTTTGTATCTCCAGTGCTGGTGTAAACAGCAGGTGCTCCGCCAATGCTTATGAATGAATGGGTGAAACTAGAAACTGTACCTAATAGGGGAAGTAGAACTGGTCTGCCAGGATGGAGCAGGAAACACTCTAGGCTAAAACTGGGTGGTCCCTGGAATAGCTGTAGTTATAATTATTGAGCTCTTACGATTTTCTAGGCACTGAATATGGATTAGCTTACTGAGCCCTCATAATACAAATAAATATTAATTAATATAAATAAAATTAGACAAAGGACTTTATATTAATTAATTAATATAAATAAATAAAATTAGACAAGGTAAAGGACTTGTCCAATGTCATATAGCCAGGAAGTGACTGAGACAGGATTCAAACCCAGAGACTCCATGAACCAAGAAGACAAACGCTTCAACACAGCATCTTACTGCCCACTTGCTGCCAACTTCTTTGTGGTCTTAGACAAACCATTACTTTAAATAAGCCTCATTTTCCACACTGGTAACATAAAAGGCTTTGGACCAGCTGTTCTCTAATGTCTCATTCAGTTCTGATATTCTATAATCCTATCAATCAAAATTAAGGAACATTTGCTTTTGTGCCAGCCTCTGTGACAGGCAATAAGAGAGTTACCTATTTAGGGATTCTTCTCATACCAACCAAATAGCCTGTTTTGCAATGTAAAGCTTGAAACTTCTTTCTGAAACTCTTTAGATTTCTTTTACAAAAGCCAAGAGGAGGAGGTGATGAATTTTCTTGCTTGCCTCTAAAAAGGACCCTGTGTGATAGAAAAGCATCTCAACAGAATAGCATGCCATCTCTAAGCCACTCCCTTACTCCCATAAAGGTAGACACTTTCCACAG
This sequence comes from Halichoerus grypus, assembly GCF_964656455.1. Classification (NCBI taxonomy): domain Eukaryota; kingdom Metazoa; phylum Chordata; class Mammalia; order Carnivora; family Phocidae; genus Halichoerus; species Halichoerus grypus. The sequence continues at coordinate 10,971,232 of NC_135721.1, forward strand.
AAAGAATCCATGCCTTGTATCTAACAATCTTAGAGAGGCTTGTCCTTGATTTACAGTTGTCTAGACAAATCCACAAGAGTAGATAAAAATAAAACCACCTCCACCAACATCCTTGACAAGTGAATAAATAACTGATAAGTAAACCAAGTGAAGTAACAACTGAGCACCTACTATATGCAAAACACTGCACTGAGTGGTAAATGTGGACAAGGAGAAGTGAAAATAAAATGACTATGAGTGGAATAGGTGGAAAGAACTGGAAAACAGGACCCAGTCCCAAGGAGCAGCCTGGTCCAGGAAACTTCTTTGTCCTCTTGGGCCCGAGACCCTCCTCCCCTACCCAGAGACACTGGGGAAGCCTGGGGGAAGGGTGTCAGAAGAGAGATACTACCAAGTCCCTCCCCAGTGACTGGATACCTGTTGGCCTGGTTTGGGGAGATCACTTTCACTCCCTTAGGCAGAACCAGCAAGAACAAAGGGATCCTGGGCATTACTTATTGATCTAAGCAGATCAAAATAACACTGCACAGATTCTGAAAATTAGGACCACAGGATAAAAGTAAACCACAACCCACAGGCTATTTTCATAGGGTGACCACCTATGAAAATACAAAATTTAAATAGGACCCAGGGTCTCCAAACATAATGTCCAGAATATAATAAAATCATACCAAGAATCAAGAAAATCACGACTTTATTGAGAAAAAGCAATCAAGGAACACGAATATGGAGATGTATCAAATGTCAGAATTATCTCACAAAGATTTTAAAGCAATACTGTGAACTGAACTGTGTCTAGCCCAAACTCATATGTTGAAGCCCTGAATATAAATGAATTAATGAATGAATATAATTAATGAATATAATTAATGAATATAATTCAAAATGAACATAATTAATGAAAATGAATATAATTAATGAAAACAAAAATGAATATAATTAATGAAAACAAAAATGCAACTTATCAAAATACATGGGAAGCAGCTAAATCAGTGCTGACAGGGAAATCTGTAGCACTAAATGTGTCTATTAGAAATTAGAAAAGATCTCAAGTTGATAACCAAATTTCTTCCTCAAGAAACTGAAGAAGAGTAAACTGAACTCAAATCAAGAAGGAAAAATAATAAACATAAAAGTAGATATCCATAAAATTGAAAAACAAAGCACATAAATTTGATAAAACAAAAAGCTCAAACTTTGAAAAAAAAATAACAAAATGTGTATGCCTTTAGCAAGGGAGTATGCATATGTCCGAACTTATCAAATGGTATATATTGAGTATGTGCAGTCTTTTGTATATTACTTGTATCTCAATAAAACTGTTAAATAATAAGTTACATATGTGGCTCACATTATAATAAAAGAGAAAACACAAATCAACAATATCGGGAATGAAATAGCGATTATAACTACACTTTTTGCAGCCATTAAGGAATATGATGAACAATTTTACACTCAAAAATTTGCTAACTTAGAAGAAATGAACCAATTCCTCCAAAAACCACAAACTACCAAAACTCAACTAAGGTGAAATACACAATCACTATAGCACCATAACAATCAGAAAAATTGAATATGTAATTTTAAATATCAACAAACAAACCTCCATACCCAGATAGCTTCACTGGAGAATTCTATTGAACATCTGAAGAACAATAACCAGCAATTTTATACAATCTCTTTCTGAAAATAAAAGAGAAGCAGTTTCCAACTCATTTCATGAGGTCAGAATTATCCTGATACCAAAACCATACAAAGATAGTACTACAAACAAACTGCAGACCACTATCTCTCATAAAAAATACTCAGCAAAATATTAGCAAATCAAATCTAACAATACATAAAAAGAGTTATACACCATGGTAAGTAGTCTTTATTCCACCACATTGATGTTACAAAAGAAAAATCCTATGAATCGACCCACATAAATATGCTGACTTGTTACAAAGTTGCAAAACCAGTTAAATGAAGGAATTCTCTCATTTTATACAAAAAAAGTAACTCAAAATAAGTTGTAAACTTAAATGTAAAATGAAAACCTATATAACTTAAAAAAAAAAAAAAATCAAAGAAAATCTTTGGGAACCTAAGACTAGCCAAAGAGTTCTTAGTCTTTTTTTTTTTTTTTGAGTTCTTAGTCTTGACATCAAAAGAATGATACATAAAAAGAAAAATTGATAAATTGAAATTCATCAAACTTTTAAACTTTTACTCTGTGAACAGTCATTGAAGACAATGAAAAGACAAACTACAGAATGAGAGAAAATATTCGTAAATCAGATATCCAACAAAAGAAAAATCCAGATACATAAAGAACTCTGGAAACTCAACAAAATGAAAGAAATGAGCAATTCAATTAGAAAATGGGCAACAGATATGAACAGACATTTCACCAGAGGGTATACAGATGGCAAATAAGCACATGAAAATATATTTAACATCATCAGCCATCAGGAAAATGCACGTTAACACCACGATGAAATATTACCACACACCTGTCAGAATGGCTAAAATAAAAAAAACGGTGGCAGCACCAATGTTGGTTAAAATATGGATAAGGTAGGGGCATCTGAGTGACACAGTCAGTTACATCCAATTCTTGGTTTTGGCTCAGGTCATGATCTCAGGGTTGTGAGACTGAGACCTGCATTGAGATCCACACTGAGCATGAAGTCTACTTGAGTTTCTCTCTCCATCTCCCTCTGTCCCTCCCCCACTCACACTCTCTATCTCTAAAATAAATAAATCTTTTAAAAAATACGGATAAACTGAAGGGGCACGTGCACCCCAATGATTATAGCATCAATGTCCACAATAGCCAAACTATGGAAAGAGCCTAGATGTCCATCAACAGACGAATGGGTAAAGAAGATGTGGTATATATAGACAATGGAATATTATGCAGCCATCAAAAAATTGAAATCTTGCCATTTGCAACAATGTGGATGGAACTAGAGGGTATTAAGTTTTGCTAATACCTAACAGAGTATTTCGCTAAGCGAAATACATCAATCAGAGAAAGACAAGTATCATATGATCTCACTGATATGAGGAATTTGAGAAACAAGACAGAGGATCATAGGGGAAGGGAGGGAAAAATGAAACAAGATGAAACCAGAGAGGGAGACAAACCATAAGAGACTCTTAATCTCAGGAAACAAACTGAGGGTTGCTGGAGTGAAGGGGGGTTGGAGGGATGAGGTGGCTGGGTGAGGGACATTGGGGAGGGTATGTGCCATGGTGAGCACTGTAAATTGTGTAAGACTGATGAATCACAGACCTATACCCTTGAAACAAATAATACATTATGTTAATAAAAAAATACGGATAAAGTAAATTACTACATGACTAATTGAGTATAAAATGCCACAACCACTCTGGAAAACAATTTGGCAGTATCTTAAAAAAATAAACATGCAATAACATATGGCTCAGCAATTGTATCCTTGAGTATTTAACTCAAAGAAATGAAAACATGTTCATATAAAAACCTTTTCACAAATATTCACAGCAACTTTATTTGTAATAGCCCAAAAGTAGAGTCAGCCTAAATGTCCTTCAACCTGTTAAAAAAAATTGATAAACCTCTAGCCAGATTAGTCAGGAAAAAATATATATATAAATTATCAATATCAGGAACAAAAGAGATGGTATCACTACAGATTCTATAGATCTGAAAATGATAAGAAATATTATGAATAATTTTATGCCAATAAATTTGCCTACCTAGATAAATGGGCAATAGTTGAAATACAGGAATTATCAAATCTCACTCAAGAATAAAGTAGATAAATCAAGTAGTCGTAGGTCTATTATTTTTTTTAACTTACAGCTACAAGGCTTCCCACAAAGAAAACTCCAGGCCCTGGATAGATTCACTGAAATGATACCAAATGTTTAGAGAAGAAATAGTATCAATTCTGCACAGACTGTTCTAGAAAACTGAAAAGGAAAAAATACTCCACAACTCCTTCCCTGAGGTTAGCATTATTCTGATAGCAAAAATAGACAGTTATTACAAAAAAAAATCAAAAATTATAGGCCAATAGCATTCATATACACAGATGTAAGCATTTTATTTATTTTTTTAAACAAAATTTTAACAAATTGAATACGACAACGTATTTATTTGTATGTATCTTTTAAAAAATGCATCATGAACAAGTGGGATTTATCCTAGGAATGCAAGGTTGATTTAACGGTCAAATATCAGTCAGTGTAATTCACTGTATTAACCAACTTGAATACAAAATTCTATTATCATCTCAACAGAATTAGAAGAAATAGTTGAAAATAATCCAACATTTATTCCTAATAAAACCTCTAAAAAAACTATGAATTAAAGGGAATTTCCCCAACCTAACATAAATGGCACCTACACCAAACCTATAGCTAACACCACGTTTAATAGCGAAAGATTGAGTGCTTTCCACCTAATATAAGAAACAAGGCAAGAATACCCATTTTCATCACTTCTATTCAACATTGTACTGGAGGTTCTAGCCAGCAAAGCTAAGGCAAGGAAAAAAAAATGACATTTAAACTGGAAAGGAATAAGGAAATCTTCATTCACAGATGACAAAAATATGGACTTGACAAAAAGGTTACCAGAAATAGTAAGTGAGTTTAGCAAGGTTGCAGGACATAAGTTCAGTATACAAAAATCAACTATATGTCTACATATTAACAACAAAAACTAGAAATGAAAATTATAAAAACAAGACCACTTATAAATAATAAACAATGTGAAACACTATAGGATAAAACTGGCGAAAGACATGCAAGACCTGTACACTGAAAATTGCAAACATTGCTAAGAAAAATTAAAGAGACTTAAATAAATGGATAGATAAACATTGTTCATGAATGGGAAAACTCAGTATTGTTAAGATGTCAATTTTTCACAAATTTATCTATAAATTCAAGGAAAACTCAATCATAATCCTAGTAGGCACTGATTTTAAAATTCATATGGAAGTGCTAAGGATTAAAACAGCCAAAGTAACTTTGAAAAGGGAAAAAAAATTGTAACACTAATGCTATCTGAATGCTTCAGGGAGCCTGGGGCTCAGTCAGTTAAGCATCTGACTCTTGATTTTGGCTCAGATCATGATCTCAGGGTCCTGGGATTGAGCGCCACGTGGGGCTCCATGCTCAGCAGGGAGTCTGCTTAAGGATTCTCTCCCTCTCTCCCTCTCCCTCTCCCCCCACTCATGCTCTCTCTCTCTCTCTAAAAAATAAATAAATCTTTTAAAATAAAAGAATTATTATAATGCTTCAATAATCAAGGCAGTGTATCAAGATAAATAAATAGACCAATGGAACAGAAAAGAGAGTACTTCCCTTAACATTTCTTGTAGTGCAGTTTTGCAGCGATAAATTATTTTAGCTTTTGTTTGGTTATAAAAAGTATTTTCCTTTCTTTTTTGAAAGATGTTTTCACTGGGTATAGCATTCTATGCTGATAATTCTTTCTCTTTCAGTTTTTATTCTAGCATGCATTCTGATGATAAGTCTACTATCATCCTTATTTTTATTCCTTTGTGAGTAATGAGCCCCGTGTCCCCAACCTACTGTCTTTAAAACTTTCTCTTTACTGCTGGTTTTAACTGGTTTTGATTATAATTTCCCTTCCTGTTTTTTGAGGGGGCAGGGAGGAGGCTTGGATTTTTTTTCCTGATTATTTTTCTGTCGCCCTCTTTCCTATCCTTCAGGAACTCCAATTATACAGATAATAACTTGCTTAAAGTTGCTCCATAGTTCTGCTCATTTTTTAAATTATGTCTATTTCATTTTTAATTATTTATGACATTAAGTTCACCAATCTTTTCTTCCGTAATGTTTAATCGCACTTTTCCAACTGAGATCAAACAAGGGGACGCCCTGCCTCTTTGTTTCGGTTCTCATACTGTAAACAAATATCCTTTTCCTGGTTTAATTACTGCCACATTTTTGTGCTTTTTATCAGTGATGCTGCTGCTTAAAATGCCCTCAAGCACAGTGCTGCTGAAATGCAGCCTAGTGTCCCTAAGTTCAAGAAGGCTATACAGTGCCTTATGGAGAAAACATATGTGCTACAAGTTTTTTTTTCCAGGCATGAGTTACATAATGCTGTTGGCCATGAGTTCAACATTAATAAATCAAATATAGACATAGATATGATAGCTTTACATAGCAACACATATAAAAAACAAGGTTATATATCAATTGGTTGACAAAAATACTGTGACCAAGGATTCACAGGAACCTAACCCACTTTTTTCCCTAGAAGCAATGGTTCAGTATTTGCTAATTCAACATTCATGGTGACTTTATAGAATACAGCTACCATGAACAATGAGAATCAACTATATATTAGCTCTGATGTAAAGCAGATCAATATCCATGCTCTAATAGAGGTTTCCCATGCTGTGTTCAATCTAGTGAAAGAAAGGAATCATTCAAGTTAGATGGATGTAATTGGATTAATGGTAAGGATTTGCACCAAGGTTAAGTAGCTAGAAAGAAGACCAGGATTGAAGGGTATTCAAAATTATGAATTTACTGCGTCATCACTGTTTCCCCAAACAGAATGATCTTGTCAATTAGAGAACAGTTATTATCTTAAACTTTCTTCAGGGGTTCTTTGGCCTGAAACACAAATCCTTTCACAGTTCACCCACTCAATAAATATTCACTCACACTATGATGTGCCAGGCCTTGTGCTCAGATTTGAGGTCAGAAACTTAAGAAGACTGAGCTTTTGTCCTGCACTGGGTCAGAATAAGAAGGGAGAAAACAGGTGAGCAGTATCAGTACTGTCTGCTACATAGTAGGATAGATGCGTCTGAGGACAGCATAGAAGTGCAGGGAAGATTCCCCAGTCAGCTTTGGACGTGAGGTCTTTGGGGAACCTTGAAGGAAATGAAATTTAAGCTGATTCTTGGTGGTTAAATAGGAGTTTCTCAAAAGAAAGGCAGCTGGAGAAGCAGCAGATGAAAGATCCTTAGGAGACCTAAGGAAAGACCAAAGAGTTCAGAGTAGACAGAAAAGCAACTGAAAGCATGCAAGACCTTACACATCTATGTCAGGTTAAGGAATCTGGGCTTTATTCTGCAGGCAAACCAGAGCCATGAAAGAGTTCTAAGCAGGAAAGTGACATGGCCAGATCTGCACTTTTGAATGGTCCTTCTAGTTGCTAAAGATGCATTTGATGGGGAGCTACACTGGAGGCCAAAAGACGAGTAAGGAGCACTCAGCAATAATCAAAAGGTGAGATAAGAGTAGCCCTGAATATGGCAGTGCTGCTTCCAAAATGTCCCATCCATTCACTAATGCTTTAGCCACATCAACCACCTGTTAACGCCCCGTACAGATAATTTCTTTCATGGTTCTGCGCTTTGACGTGCCATTTTTCCCCTGCCTGCAATTGTATTCCCTGCATTTGTCTAGTTGGAAAGCTCCCATTAATTCTTAAGTACATTTCTACTTTCAAGTCTTTGTCCATACCCTCAAGCAGAGCCTGTTTCTCCTTAATCTCTATTTTCAAGCTCGCCTCCACTACACCACCCTAGAACACCCGTAAATCCTTGTTAATCAAGTAGAGGTCTTAAAATCTCAACCAAACTGAGATCTGCTTGAGGACAAGGATTATGTCCTGTACATCCCCCACCTGGACAAAGGTGTTGCTACATGCTGTAGATCAGGGGCCCTCAAGCTAGAATGCATCAGAGTCTTTTGGAGAGCGGGTTAAAACACAGGCAGATGCTCTCCAGAGTTTCTCATTTAATATGTCTGAGATGGGGCCTGAGAATTTCATTTGTAACAAATACCTAGATGATCCTGATGCTGGTCTAGTGACCACACTTTAAGAAACACTGCTTGAATTCCAGACTGTAGATTTCCAAGGTCATGAAATTACCTCCAACATCCTCTGGGTCTTGGCTGTCTACCATAGGCATGCATCTGTGTGTGTGCATGTGTGTGTGTGTACATGCATAGAAATGTTGAGCAGAAACGCATATGCTTTTCCTTCTTGCCTAAAAATGTGTCAACATATCTATCCTTGGGGACAAAGATTCTTAGTCATAAATCGTCATTTTGATCACTTTAGGTTATTATCCTTTAAAAGAGCTATCCCATTTACCACATACCTATGTTCTAGCCATACAGATCACTGAGTTTCCCATCCATTACTATGTGCCCTAGAATGATTTTTCTCCATGTTCTCAACTGCAGATGAAACTAATCACCTACAAGAAAACTATTTTTTTCACCAAAAATCATGAAACGTATTGCTCACTTTTAAAACCTGAACTATTGTCCTTATGACTAAAACGTACAAAGGCTGACAATCGAAGCAGAATAAGAGGAGATCAAAAAGAAGGAATGGACTTCTCTAGCCAATGCCTCTGAAATGAATACGAATCATCTCAATTTTTTTTTTTTTTTTTTGGTCCACCTGAGCCAGTGTTGATCATTCCACTGCATTGCCAAAGTAGTTTTTCTTTATAAAATTTATCCCATTTCATTTTTAGTTAGTTGTCAGACCTTCCTGGGGGTACATGTTCTCAGTTCATTTATTTTGTGAAATTCTGCATCACATTTTCTTCTGTCTTCATTGTAGTCTCCTGATATCTTCACAGTTTCTCTAGAAAAAAACAATAACAAAATCCCACACTAACACAGAAATGATTTACATGATCCTTTTCTTTACTTGGATCCAATAAGTGTCCCTGGGGCCTATCTACACAAATAGTTGTGGGTTTTCTGACATGCTTACTACCTTCATGAGCTCATGTATAATTTTTAAAAATACTTCAATCACGGCATGTTCTCTTTTATTTCTAAATTTTTCATTGAACTTTAAAATGATTACAAAGTTAGCAATTATCTCAAGGTAATTTCTATTTATTATAGAGTCTAATTTCCCTGGAGTTCTTCTTGTGGAGTTGCTTCCATAAATGTCCAAATTCTTTTCTCTAGTTACTTCTAACACAAAGTAATTTTCCACAGCCTTCTACATTATCTTGATGACTTTTCAGATCGCACACGAGTGTGTGTGTGTGTGTGTGTGTGTGTGACAGATGGAGAGAGAGGATGAAACTGTAGGCTCCTGTATCTGCTTCCCTTCTCTCTTTGATATGTTAGCCCTCAGGGGCAGCTCTGCCATGGGGTACTAAGCTACTACATTTATCATCCCTGTGGGACTTCATCTCAGAAAGAACATGAATACCTATAGATGTTTTTTACATGATTAGGGTTTGACACTTAACGATTTTGATAATTTAAGAAACTTAAAAATGTCACATGAAAGCAAAGTAATGCAACTGAGCCTAGATTTCAGAGCCAAATGGACCCAGGTTTGAATGACAGCCCTGTCATTTACTAGCTATATGACACTGGGTAAGCTACAACTTCTCTTTGACCTTTGGTTTTCTTAGAAATTAAATTAAGATAACTGCTCTGAAGATAATTAAATGAGATAATACAGAAAAGCACTGGGAACAAATTAGATGTTCCAAAAGGCTAGTGCACACCTGCCTCTCTCTCACACACAAAAAAGCTACATTTCTCAAACTTTAAGTGTTTATATATGGTTTTACATTTTTAATACCTGTTACTACGCATATCTCCTATCCTTAACTCATGAGTGACATAGTTAGATCAAGTATTAGAGCTCTTACACAAATAAAAAAAGAATAAATTATTTCTTAGTGTGTATCTATTTTGCACTAGACCTTAGACTATTTAATCCTATAAAAATTACATAGGGATAGGATAGGGTAGGGATTATTTCCCCCCTTTCTATTGAAAAAGAATCTAAATTCAGAGAAGTAAATTAATTCAGCCAAGAACCCAGAGCTAATAAGTGGCAAAGCTAGCCCAAGAACGCATACAGTGCCTTCACTGTATATCCACAACAGAATGCAGCGTGGTGAAGATAGGGTTCCAGAGAAAGCTGCCCTGCGTTCAAATCTGTGCTCTGGCCTAGGTTAGTTGCACTATTAGGGAAAATAATGTAATTTAAATTTCCTCACTGGTAAGACAGGATTTAAAATAGTGTCACGTACCCAGGGCTTTTGTGAGGATTAAATGTGTTAATTTCTCTAAAACTCTGAGCACAATGGTGTCTGGCACACAGGAAGGGCTTGATAAGTAGTATCTATTAGCAATTTTGCAAAGTGAAAAAATAGGTCATGTCTTCTGCAGGACAGAGTGAATGTGATTCAGATTTTTAAAAAATAAACAAAAAAAACCTCTTATATTTCTACATGAAGCACTTTTCTTTACATTTCTAATATCCTCTGCCCAGAAGGGAAGAGATTAACCAAATGCAGCTCCTGATTTCAGACCAGAACTAAGGCAAGGTCATCCAAAACATCATTCTACCTCCTTTTCTTTCATTTCCCTATCATGAGGTGAGAATTACCTGAGAAACATAGCAAAGATAGCAGGCAATCACCAAAGGTTTTTGAACAAGGAGATAAAGGAATTGGGTTCTAGACAGAGTTTTAGACATTGGTTCTCAACTGGAGGTGATTTTGACCACAGGGGATACTTGGCAATTTCTGGAGATGGTCTGTGGTGGTGTTACTGGCATCTAGTGGGTAGAGGCCAGGTACATTGCCACACATCCAAAAATGCACAGCACAGCTCCCCCAACTCAATTAAGAATTATGTGGTCCAAAAGATCAAAGTGACAAGACTGAGAAATCCTGACCTAAAAGATGGAGAAAGAGTGACTTTGTGGAGGATGAAAGAAAAGAAGGAGGGAAACCAGGAATGTGGCCATTGCAATAACCCAGGAAGAAAATGATGACCCTAGAAATACAGGTGACAAAATGCAGGAAAGAGGTGAATATGAGGGAGGTGAACAAAACAGAATTGGCATTACTTGGTGAATAGTTAGCTGTAGCAGGTGTGTTCGTTGGCTAGGGCTGCTGAAGACTGGGGGCTTAAAAAACAGAAATCTATTTTCTCCCAGTTCTGGAGGCTAGAAGCTCAAGATCAAGGTGCGGGCAGGTTTAGTTTCCTCAAAGGTCTTTCTCCTTGGCTTGCAGATGGCCACCTCCACACAGTCTTCTCACTGTTCGCATGCATCCCTGGTGTCTCTCTGTGTGTCTGAATTTCCTCTTCTTATAAAGACACCATTCAGGTTGGATTAGGACCCACCCTAACAGCCTTACTTTAACTTAACCATCACTTTTAAGGTCCTATCTCCATACGCAGTCACTTTCAGAGGCACTGGGGGTTAGGACTTCAACCCTATGAACTGGGAGGAGCCGGGGTGGGGGGAGGTCACAATTCAGCCCACAACAGCAGGTAAAGAAGGAAGAACAGTCAAACAGGCTTTGGTGACTGGAGGAACCATCATTAAGAAATTCAATTATCTAATAGGAACAAACCAATTCAAAACTCAGTGCCTAGAAACAACATCAATTTATTATTTCTCATGATTCTGTTTTTTGGTCAAGTGATTCTTCTCTCACACCACACTGGCTGGGGCTATGGGTTAGCTGGATGATACAGATGGCCTCATTCGCATGCTGGCACTTAATACTAGCCACTAGCAGCAAGCTCAACTGTACCTAGGAGCAGGGGCCTCAACTTTCCCCAATAGGGCCTCTCCATGTGGCTCTTTCTCACAGAATAGTGACCAGCTTGCAAAAAGGAGCATTTCAAGGGGACAAGACCCAGTGTGCAAGTGCTTAACAAGATGCTGCTTGCATCATATTAGTCAATGTCCTACTGGTCAAAGCTAATCACATGGACAAGCCCAGAGTCCATGTGAGAAGCAGACCATATGAGGAGTGCTGGAAGAGACAGCTTACTGGGGACACCAAAGTAACAGTCTACCACAGCACCCAGACCATATTGTCTTGTCTCTACCATATCACCCTGCACATTTCCCAACACATATTCCCTTACATTACCATCTTCCCCAGTAGACCACCCTCCTCAATAGCCAGGACTATGTTGTATTTATCAAATCCCTTATCACAGTACCTGGAATAAAACTGGTGTTCTAATAAAATTCAGTGAATCCTGGAAAGGGATGGAGAAAAGAAAGAAGAAATGGGAAGAGAGAGACAGGCAAGGAATCTCAAGTATTCTCATACCTCTGACTTTTGAGTGTGATTGTTAATTTTATGTGTCAACGTGACAGGATCATGAAGTGCACAGATACTTGACTAAACATTATTTCTGGGCATGTCTGTGTGGATGTTTCCAGATGAAATTAGCATTTGAATCAGTGGACTCAGAAAGCAGTGTGGACGGGCATCATCCAACCCTTTGAGGGCCTGAATAGAACAGAAAGGTGGAGGGAGGAAGAATTCAGCCCTGCCTGCCTAATTAAGCTGGGACCTCAATCTTATCCTGCCCTCAGGGCTCTAGTTCTCAGGCCTTCTGACTTAGACTGAATTACACCACCAACTTTCCTGGGTCTCCAGCTTGCAAACAGCACATAGTGGGACTTCTTAGCCTCCATAACTGGGTGAGCTAATTCCTTACAAATAAATCTCTTCCTCTCTCCATATATTCTCTATTGGTCCATTTATCCAGAGAACTCTAATACATGAAAGTAGAAAAAAAGGACAAATTATCTGGTCTCTAGTTCCTTCTTTTTCAAAAGGTAAAATGCCAATTTGTGTCATAAGAAAACCTGCAGATCAAACTGCCAAACTTGTTCGGATCAAAACAGGTGACTATCCGTGAGGCTTAGAGAATACACATCCACTTCTATGATCCAAGACTATTTTACTCAAAATACTAGCATGAAAATATTGGTCCAAATGTGATCCAAACTACCAACCACCAAGAGTTGTTAGAAGTGAAGCACACACAGTCCCAGTGTGAGAGCCAAAAATTTCTTGCTTTGGGAAGAATTTCTTTACAGAATAAATTTAGCTCCTAGCATTTAACACTTTGTTGTCAGCCAAAGTCTGCCCATGGGGAAAACACCTGAAGGCTGTGTCAACAATGAATAAGATCTGAAGTTTCTGATTTATAATTTCAAACACTGAAGTCCCTTGATACGATCCTCAGCCTCCTCTCTCTCTGATCATTTGTTCTCAGAAAGCTCCATGCCCCTCCCTCTCCACGTCCAACTACTTCTTAAGGCTGGTGACCCTCAAGTCTGTATCTCAAACCCAGATATCTCTTCTCAGCCCCAGACTTACCCTATCCTCTGTAACTCTACTTTCTGCAGGACATATCAATCTGGAGGACCCACAGGCACCTCAAATCCAGAAAATCTGGAATTTAGAACTCAGTTCAACACACACACCAGCACCCCAAACTACCTCTTCCTTCTGTATTACTCAACTTGTCCAGTAGCATGACTATCTCCACAGACAACTAAACTAGAAATCTGTGAGCCCTGCCAAACTCCTCCCATCCCCTCCTATCCTGACATGACTGGTAATTCCCACAATTTTTACTTAATTCAGTCCATCTTCATCTCTTGCCAAGGATGTTGTGACAGCCAGATAACTGGTCTCCTTGACTTTAATCTTGCCCCGTCCACCTCTTCCCCTGTACTACAGCCAGAATGATACTTCTAAAACTAAAACTTATTCTGATGACTCTCTGCTTAAAATTTTTCAATGGCTCTCCCAACCTCACAAAATGGAGTCTACACTCCTCTAGGCCTAGAAGTTTCTGGGGATTGGCCTTTTCTTGCTTCAACTGCCTCTTATGCTTTGCTGTCACATCCATATTCTCCAAAAACCTCATACTGGTCCAGAGGAGGAGGAGGAGGAGGGGGAGGGGGTGGGGAAGGAGGAGGAGGAGAAGAAGAGGAGGAAGAGGAAGAAGAAGAGGAAGAGGAAGAGGAGGAGGAAGAGGAAGACGAAGATGAAGACGAAGAAGAAGAAGAAGAAGATGATGGTGATGATGATGATGACGATGATGGTGATTTCTTCTATGAGGAAAAGTTTCCTCCCCTTGACTCCTACTCATTCTTCAATGTAAGAACACAGGCCACACTGGACCCCATGCTGTCCTCTAAGCCCTCCAGCACACATCCCACCATGTTGTGTGTGTTTCCCCACATGTCTGTCTTCCCCACCTGGCTGCACGTTCCCTGGGGGCAGAGATCATGTCATGTTCATCTCTGTGTCCTCAAAGCTCAATAAACATCACTTCAGTTTCACAGAAACAATGTCACTGTTATGACACCAAACTCTGCACGTGTGGAGCCAGTCAGAGCTGCCAAAGCTTAACAAGTGGGAAAAAAACTCATCCCATGCAACTCCTTCCCCACTGCCTGGAGCAAAAAAAGTCACAAGCAGAATCCCATCTGGCAGGGTTTCATAAAGTGACTCTACACAATAATTAGCCTCCTCCTGAAGCTAGAAGAGAGGATTTTTTTCTGGATTTAAAAGAGTTTGTCATTTATCTTTTTCATTAAGTCACCTTTTACTTGGTTGAGACTTAAAACTGTTTCCCCAAAACTCACACCAGTGTTGTTCCCTCACAATGTCATCGTGTGTTATCAAATGTTGTCAGGGAGAGAGTTTCTCTGCCTTTCAACCATGAAGACTCCTGCACATCACTCACCAGGAGTGTTCATTACTCTTCATCTACCTCCACCTCCTGCCTCTAAGTGGCAAACTCCTAGTTTTCCTCTAAGACCCAGTTCAAGGATCAACTAACTCTGAGGTACCCTCCCTCAACTTTCCAAAATGATTGCTCCTTTCACTGTGCACACTTCCATTGTGCACACTTACTGGGCAGTATTGCACGTGTCTGTCTGTCTGTCTTCCCTATAAGATGATGAACGCCCTGAGACTAAGGAGAGGGGCCTGTTCAGCTTGGATCCCCATTCCTTTTTGTGGTGCCTAGAATATAGGAAACCCTAGTAAAAGGGTATTTGAATTAATGAATAAATGAATTTGTGAATAAGTAATTTGATGAAGATGATAGAAAGATTCCTGATATATGTAAATGTTGGAGACTTGAAAGAAAGAGGAATTAATATAAGAAATAATATATTTATAAATATACTTGTGTTAAATTTATTCTCTGAGGTTGTTATGATTAGGATTGAAGAGACTCATTTGCTTTTCTTTCCTTCAGGAGGAGGTTAAGAACAATAAAACTAAAAGTTGGGGTTCTCAAGTTGGAATTTCAGTTCTCCAACTGGCCCTGGCTGTGACTAGGAGCCAATCACTTAACCTCTCAGGAGCCTAATCTCCTCACCAGCTGGATGAGTGTGTGATGTTCAGTATTCGCCAGATTATTTCCTGCTCTATACAACTATAAGCTCCTGATCCTACTGTTCCTTCCACCCACTGCACTGCCCACCCATGCAGCCCACAGTCTCAGCCTTCAGTGCTCTGTCACCCCTTCCCGTGCACACCTCCTCTCATGCTCCCCATTGGGTCTCTGCTCCATCTGTTTGACGGGGCATATGGCAAAACCCACTCTCCCAGTCCACCAGCACCAGGGGTCCTGATACTCTCTTGAAATCACCTGCTACTTCATGTCCAACGAGCTGTCTTCTCACTTCCTTCAAAAAGTTCCTCAAGATATTTTCCTCTCAGAAACTCAGATTTACCCTGAACTATTCTCTATACATGTGAAGGTGTGTGAGTGTGTGATGGAATAATGACACTCATCATTAATACATCCTAATCTTTCAAAATCCTATCTGTATTCATCATCCCACTTATTTTTCTCAATAATCCTACAATGTAGTTAATATTATTCATCATAATTTTACAGGAAACAGACTCAAAGCATTTTAAGTGGTTTGTCCAGAATCACACACACCTAGGTTATGAAAGAGTGGGAATTTGTTCTCAGGTTGTCTGGCTCCAGTTTTGTGTACTTTCCACTCTTCCCAGCATGTTTGTCACAACAGAAATTATACATACAGAACTAAAACCAAAATCTTCATATACAGTGGGTAGTAGATGCTGTTTAATCATCTGATTAACTTGTGACAGTCTCTACAACGTCAAGGCAAGCCCTACATGAGAGGCATAAGATGGGTTGAGTGCCAAAAGTCTACAAAGCAGCCAATGGAGAGAAATAAGCCCTAAAGCAGCAACACCAGCCAGTGAGGATGCTTGAAGGTGACCCTCAAGAAGGAGCCACAAAGTAAAGAACTCCCTGTCCCCATGGTACAGAAGCACATTCTTATATGTCTATGAACTTGAAATGTTCCTCTAGCTTTAGGTCTTTGAACATATACATTTTCTGCTGGAATCTTTCCTACCCTATTCTCTTTTTACCTGGACAATTCCTACTCACTCTTTAAGACTAAGGTCAAGTTCAACCCCTCTATACAGAGTTTTTCCTGAAGAGCCTGGGCTGGGGCCTGTGCCATTCCTCTGGGTTCCTCCTGTGTGTGTGTGTGTGTGTCTATTTTCCATACCACCAAGCAATTAACTCAATGCCGACACCATCTACTATCTAACTGGAGAGAGGGTCAGATCACACAGGTTAAGGGCTCAGTCCCATTAGACTGCATCCCCCTGCCTCCCTGTCACTTCAGATGCTAACCGTCAAGCCAAGTTGTTACCTCTGCTTCTGACCAATTGCCTATACATCCGAGGTTCCCACTCCCCACCCCCAGGGTTTGATTAATTTGCTAGAGTGGCTCCCAGAACTTATAAAAACATCTACTTAGGCTTACCAGTCCATTAGAAAAGGATATAGCTCAAGAATCCCCAGGTGGAAGAGATGCAGAGGCACAGTATGCGGGAAGGAGCACAGAGTTTCTATGGGCATACCATTCTCCCTGAATTCCCATGTGTCCACCAACCTGGAAGCTCTCTGAACCCTGTCCTTTCAGGATTTTATGGAGGCTTCATTACACAGGCATGATTGATTAAATTTGGCCTTTGGTGATTTAAACTCAAATGCCAGCTCCTCTCCCCTCCCCAAAGGTCAGGGGTAAAACTAAAAGTTCCAACTCTTCAATCACATGGTTGGTTTCACTGGCAACAAAACCCCATCCTTAGGTTACCTAAGGGCTTTCCAAAAGTCACCTTATTAACATGAGCTCAAAAGACACCTTTATTACTCCCATCACTTA
Source organism: Halichoerus grypus (assembly GCF_964656455.1). Lineage (NCBI taxonomy): Eukaryota > Metazoa > Chordata > Mammalia > Carnivora > Phocidae > Halichoerus > Halichoerus grypus. The sequence goes on from NC_135721.1 coordinate 10,988,261, forward strand.
GGAAATTCCAATGATTTTTAGGGGCCCTGTGTCAGAAATGGAGATGAAGACCAATATATATATATATATATATATATATATATATATATATATATATATATATATATATTTCTTATTATAAATTATAATATCAGAGCTCCCATAGCCTCTTGTGCCTCCATCATAACGCTTCTCACCTGCACTCTAATTGTCAACTGTTACATCTTTTTTCCCACTGGACCTTGTGCTCATGAGAGTAGGGAAGATTTCATATTCAATTCTGTTTCCACAGGTTCTGTCTGAACGACTGGGACATATTAGGTGCTCAGTGCATGCCAATGAATGAATGAATGAATGAATGAATGAAAGATTTTTCTAGGTTGATCCCGCATAAGAGTTATTTTCTCTCTTTGCAAATCCTACTCGGCTTATAGAACCCTTTCAACTCCAGCAGACCAGAAGAATGAGTTTTATAGCCAGCATATTTGCACAGAGACCAATGTGTCCTCCAAGATTTCTACAATTTTTAGTTTGCTCTTTTGTGCAACAGAAAATAGCAATGTCAATAGCAAAAGGTTAAGAAACACGCTAGCCAATAAATATATATATTTTAGAGAGAGACTTAGAAGTTGAGACAGGTAGAAAGATGGAGAAAAATATGGAACTACTTGCTAGTCCAAAATGGTTTGGTATGGATCATGAAAAGGCATAAGACACAGAAGTAATTGAGAGGATTTCAAAGATTTAAAACCAGGTAAAGAAGTAGATCCCAGTAGAACCAGGTCTTTCCAGCTAGTTCAGCACTAAAGAGCATTGAATAGTTAAAAGCATCACCATACTCTAGTGGAAACTACATATTATTTGTAATATTCTTTAAATATGCACACACAAGATAATTTAATACAATAATGAAATTATAATAACTAAAGTATAAAATAATTTAATTATAGATAATGTGTACCATTATGTCAAGTAAGTTCTCTATTTATTTCTTGTTTTTAAAATATCAACTTTTAAAATACCAATTCAAAGAACTCTTCAGAAATTTTTAAGAAGAAAGGCATAGAGGATTGGGTGTAACAGTGCACTTGTTCTCTTGTTATCCAGAGACAGTGGCAAACAGAAGCAACAACTCTTAAAGGATGGGGCCCCAACAGAGTTGCCTCCCCCATTGGGATGGGCACCCTACCTCTACAGCAGTGTCCTATGGACACTGGTGGCCAGGTGAGGTCAGTTGCGTGAGCAGCTTCCCCAAGCTCTGGAATTTGGACATGATTTCAAGCCGCTGGAGCTGCCATATAGAGGTGGCAGTTTGGTTGCTAGGAAAAAAGCATGTAACATTAGAGGGGCCTGATAATTTTCACAGCATGAAAGGTAACTCTCATTCTCTGTTTTGCAGAGTATGTCAGTTGATCCTGATTGATATTATCATCTGACTTCTATCTCTTGACTTCTTGATCCTGATATCAACTCTACCTCCTCTGGATTTGATGTCATCACTCTTCTGAGCTTCTTATTCTCCCACTTCCTTTAAAGGCAGTCTTTTCCTCTTTTCCAGCTTCAAATTTGTGAGTTTCAAATTCCCTGCTCTTTTCCCTGGCCCAGAATCCAGACTTGATAGTAGCAGATCCATCTTTCCAGATCCTTCCAGAGAAAGTGTTCAGTCATAACACAGCCAGTCAAGAGAACTTTACCAGATTAATATAGAGTGATTAGTGGTGGGACTCTAGCAAAAAATATGCACCCTTTTGTCTTATTAGCTTAGAAAAATCAAAAATGACACCCAGAAGTATTAATATACTCATTATATATAGAGTAAGCAGATCTAAATCTTGAATAAGAGACCTCGTGGTAATTCAAATGTTCCTAAAGAACTGAGTAGGTAGCATTTGTCTCATTGAAATAGAGGGACAAGCTGGGTCATGTGTCAGTTGAAAATCTGTACTCTGTTTTTCCTCGTTCTTACTACTGCCAGAAGAACTATCAAACAAAATACAGTTTCCTATTCACTAGGAAATGGCTTCGGTTATCAATTTCCCCTGAAATTCTGTTCCCCTGAGTGATTTTAACAAAATTCCAATGTCCTGTAATCATGTAACTATGGAGCCAACAGGGAATCTGAAGATGCTTGAGACAGGAAGCTCTTAACTCCTCATGAACCCATCTGAGAGCGTACTGAATGGTACAGAGCTTTGCCCCAGAAAAGTGGCCCTAGACACAATATTTTGCATACAACTTTTGCCTACATATCAGCCCTCCAAAGGCCACGTACCCCAAATTGAACAGGTCTAATCTGATCATCTAACCCAACCACCATCTTATTTATGGATAAAGATAGCAAGATCCATAACAAAGTTAACTTGAAAAGTGACTGTCTACTTTCTTCCCATTATATGGAATGACCTCCCAATGAAAACTGCAACCATGTGAGCAATTTGAATAGGAAATGGATATTTTAAGACCTCAGTTATCAATGTAGGACTGTAGTTTAAGGTAAGATTGTAGATCATATTTAAAGTAAATAATAATATAATAATTATTGAACATCTACTATATACTAGGCAACACTCAAAATATACTTCACTAATCCTCATCACTAACCTACTACAATTATAAAGTTTGTTCTGTGGAGGGGCTGACTGACTCACCCAGGGTCACACAGGCTGTAAGTGACAGAGCCAGGGTGTGACCCCAGAATGTGGCAGCAGTGCCTGTGCCTGGAACCACATGTGATATTGTTCTTTCACAAGCTGAACTGCAAAACAAATATAAATGTAAATAGTTTTTTTTTAAATGAAGTATCTCTTTCTTCCTGTCAAGAATCTACAGGGACTCAATTTAAGCCAAGTGTGCTCTCTAGCATGCAGTAATGAATAGTTAAGAATGGTTTGCAATTAACCAATCAATTTTTTGTATCGTAATCCGTGTTCTTCAAGGGCTTCAAATTACTTGAGAGTGTTCTCTCAAGCATTTTAAACATTTCTCCCTATAATCTCGCTTACACTATTCATTTCTAAAACTTATAAAGAAATTGTTTTACTTGACTGAGGTTTTCATTTCCCCAATACTTTTAACTAAACTAATAAGAATCATAGTTGGCTTTTTTTTTTTAAGAGTAAAAAGGGGTCTTACAGATCCTTTAGTTTGACCCACTCATTTTGTACGGAGAAAACAGAGACTAGATACATTAAAGGCGATTTTTAGGAAGCTCTCGCATCGAGTTGTTAGACACACAGGACTAAGACACCGTTGTGCTTCCCTGTAGCAGACCTGGGTCCTATCCCACGTCTCACTACAGCTATCCAAGGCTTTAATTTTCTCCAATGATTACTTCATTCTTTTCAAATGGAAAGAAACTCAAGTAATATTAGAATTTTTCTAGACACTAACAATGAATTATGAGAAAAGGAAATTAAGAAAGCAATCCGATTTACAATAGCATCCAAAAAAATAAATAAAATATTTAGGAATATTTACACCAAAAATAAAAAAGACTTGTACACTAAAAAAAAAAAAAAAGGAGTTGACATTGCAGCAGACTTGAGTGGTAAATTCACTGGTAATAAAAAATACACTAGCTTTTTTTTTTTTTTACAATACACGAAATGCATAATTTTTTAAGGCTTAGTTATTATATCAACTATCATACTTTAGAATGGGAATTTCAAAGCATTGTTTTAAATAAAATTTAAAACAACAGAAATATAAGCATTTACCAGCATCTGATGAAATCTTTCAACTAAAACTTCAAAATGAGAACCCGGGCAAAAGGAAATTAAACCTCCCCTCTGCACGGTTTCCCGGACACTCTCCCCAACTTCCCCAGGATTTGAACCCCCTGGATGTCTGGAGCCAATCAGTTTCAGGCAGGAGGACAGGGAAGGAACATTTCTCAAGATCAGAGGAGACAAGCCCTGGGCCAGATACTTTGCAAGAAAGCCTCTGATTTTCTGCAACAATGTAACACCCATTTCTGAGGCGGTCACACTGAGGCTCAGAGATGAAGGAACTTACCCAAATCTTAGCCACAGTACATCAGCTTAGATCTGCTGTTCTCAGCATGTGTGCTCTTTTCACCAAAAAAAAGCACAAAAAAATGCCACCTAAAATGGGTAAAAAGGAAATGGTACATACATACATATATAATGGAATATTACTCAGCCATAAAAAGAATAAGATCTTGCCATTTGCAACAACATGGATGGATCTAGAGGATACAGTGCCAAGTAAGGTAAGTCAGAGAAAGACAAATACCATATGATTTCACTCTTATGCGGAATTTAAGAAATGAAACAAGTGAATAAAGGGAAAAAAAAGAGACAAACCAAAAAACAGACTCTTAACTATAGATAACATATTGGTGTTTACTAGAGGGGAGATGAGTGCGGGGGGGGGGGGTGAAACAGGTGAAGCGGATTAAGAGCACACTTATCGTGATGAGCATTGAGTAAAGTACAGAATTGCTGAATCACTATATTGTACACCTAAAACTAATATAACACTGTATGTTAACTATACTGGAACTAAAATCTAAAAAAATACCACCTAGGTATTGTAGACCACTATCTGCCTTCAAGAATGTTACAACTGGTTGATGAGGAAAGAAAATACAAGTAAGTACAAATATAGGTAAATAAATAAAATGAAAAACTGCAAATACAAATATAAAGAAAGTTATTTAGAGGTGATTTTTACCTCTAAAATGACAACACGAAATGCTAAGTACAAAATATAGAAGAAACCCAGGAAATATTTACAGAAAGTGGAAAGAAAGGAGAGAGGGAGGGAAGAAGGGAGCTAGGGAGGAAAATACTCAAAACCAAACCATCTCTACCCTCGTCATTCAAAACATGGTCCACGGATCAGCAGCGAGGGCCTAATCTGAAGGTTGTTAGAAGTGCAGACAGACTCTCAGGCCCCGGCCCAGACCTACTGAGTCAGAATCTGCATTCTAACAAATCTGCCAGGTGATGTGTACGCACAGGAAAATCTGAGAAGCATGGTCTATATTAAGCATCAAACAGCAAACACCACTGGAATTCTAGAAAGGACGAAGACCGGTGTGATCGAAGAAGGCAACATGTAGGCAGCAGAACTTGAGTTAATCTACTAGGAGATTATGGGTGGAATTCCTATGAGGGATTTAGAATTCGCTGGGGAAGCAAGAGAACTGTGTAAGAGCACGTATGTAAGAAGCGAAGTGGGTACAGGAGAAGAAAGCAAATCATGCTGCCCCGGGTGAAGTGTACCTGGTGAAGAATGTTTGGAATTTCCCTTTTGTATTTCTATTATGCCCTAGGTTCACATATTCCCACATAGAGTATTTCAATTTGCAGAGAGAAAGAAAACTGTTAAAATAAAGTGTGTACCTTTGGCATGTGGAAAAGCTGGGTGCTCTTGGGGAGTAATAGATAGTTGGCATCCTCTAACATGTGTGTGCTGATCCTGCCACCCGAGACCCATCTGCAGAATGGGAAACTTCGGGGTGCCCCAAGAAGTGGTGGGCAGCCACATGCTGGGCCTCTGGCTGCCTACTGGTGCAATGCACTTGATAGAGCTTTCCTATTTTGCAGGTTTTAGTGGCATAAAGAGGTTCTGAATGCAGTATCAGTCGGCTGAGTGGGGCTGCTAGCATTTAAAGCAGGCAGCATATGGTCACTGGTTTGCTGAGGGTTAACCTGTCCCAATGCCTTTCTCTAGACAAAGCAAATTTCATCAAAAAAAAGAAAAAAAAAAGGGGGGGCTGAGTTCCTGTGGCCCCAGTGATTTGCTATGATCATTAAATGCTAACCACCCAGAAATCCGATGAAATACGGCTTTAGAAATGAGCCCGCCTCTCTGAATCCAGGACAATCCATTTGTTCATGCAACAGACGTTCACTGGCATTGACCTCAAGTCAGGGTTTTGCCAGCTACTGTGGATTTGGGGGTAGGGGAAGAAGTGGCCCCTGAATTCAAGTAACTTATAGTCTACCTTGCAGACAACTAAGCAATTAAAATCCTGTGAGAAGTTTGCTAAATGGGGGAAAGACGGGATTTAGGAGTTTAGAGGAAAGAAAACCCCAGTCGTGCCAGAGAAGGGAGTAAGGCTCTGCAAAGGAGGCAGGAATCAGGCTGAGTGTGGGCAGGAACTCGCTGAGCAGGGAGGCATGAGTGAGCTAGAAGAGTTGAAGCCGTAGAGGTTATGGATAAGAACACAGATTTTGGAATCTAGCGGTCCAAGGTTCAAAACAGTCTTTGCAACTTAGTAAGAGAAGCCCCTCAGAAACTATGGGAGATAAGAGATCTATTTTTAAAGGAGCTAGATTTCCTTGGGGGTGGGGGTAATTTGTTACACAGCTATACATAATTAATATACTGTGAAACTAATGAGGCTTAAATTTCAGTGCTCCTCACTTGCCCTGAGCTCTTCCAAAATCCTAAAATGAGGGGGAGGGCATCCTTAAACCCTAAGGTCAAGAGGAGGGGGTCCCCCAGCACTATGTTAGCATGGTGACAAGTTTTTGTAAATATGCAAATTTAAAATATTGGATTTTTGTGATGTTTGAGATATTTGTTAGAAATTTTAAATTTTTAATTAGTTGTGCTTTTTAAATTAGTTGTCTAAACAAGCACCAACTTTCATAGCAAAATGAATATATAAATATGCAAATAGACACACGTATATGAGGTGTGTGATGTTGTGCTTAGTGAGATGTGTGTTTGATACTATATATAAATAGGATATTACTTGGAGAATTAAATAAATTTCATTTCCTGGTGCGGATGAATCCAGACAACCCCCCCGCCAAGCAATCTTCCCTTGCATCTCTTTCCATCCCTTTCTCGTTCCACCTCCGTGCAGAGGTCTGCCCCTCAGCAACTTCAAGGAATCCAGTCTCACCAAACAGTGTGTGATTTTCTCGTGTTTGAGGAGAGGCTGCCTGCATCATGAGGACGGGATCACACTGCGCCCCTCTAAGGCACCCCATCACCACACGGCTGACCTTCTCTTAGGGCCCATCTGCTCACCATCTGACCCGACCCCAAAGCCCCCCATCCCAAAGTGCCACTTTTCTGTCACTGGCAGACCCCTAGAAAGTTCCGTCTCATCCTTCCCTGCCTCTACTTTTCTCCTGAAGATGCTTCCCTGCAACTCTAGGGAACAACGTGTCCCCACTATTGTAAATCCATGCTGGGACATCTGGATGAGCATCGCCTTAAAAACAAGTCTGAGATATGATTCGCTGCCCTCCTTTACTTTAGGCTAAAGATCACACTGCATCCAGTAGGATGACTTAAAGGAGAAATATTAATAGGAAAAGACCAGAGGCAAGTGTCTCTCCAGCGTATCACACCCATTCTAGATGAATATAACTCACAGCATGGTATAGAAATTAAGGTTTTGCAGTAGTTCAAAGAGAGAAAAATCATGAAAAAGCAAAGGACAGTTTGGTCCTGGGAACTCAAAGGAACATGCATCATAGCAATGAGACCTTACTCACCCTGAGCTGTGATTTAGTTCCACCTTTATCACCTTGTCGATACTGTTCATTTGAATCATATTTGTTTTGTGGTTTTGTCTGTATGTAATTTGTAAATTTGTTTTGATTGTGGACCCATATAAGGCCATAAGCATGAGGAACTTAAACACACTTCATGCTGGTTCATGTCTAAGTCAACATTTGGGGGAGGGAGGAGGGTCTGTGGGCATTTTCTCAGGTTTAAGAAATACAGGCTTAACATTATAGAAAATGATAAAAGAAAAATATAAAAGGAATTCTCACTATGATCTCAGTTATTCATTCATTTCTTCACTCACTCATTCAATACATGTTTATTGGATACTGATTACCCATGGGCAAGAACCATTTGAAACACTGGGTAGAGCAATAAATAAGTTAGACATGTCATGACTCTCCTGCATCTTACTTTCTAGAAAAAAAGAGAAGAAAAAAATGTTTTTAAAAGACTATTTTAAAATGTGAAGTGTGCCCAGAATGAAATAAAACAGGGTGATTTGATAACAAGCAGCTGGGAGGCTATTTTGATTTGATGAATAGGAAAGGTCTTTCTGTGGAAGTGACATTAGAGTTGAGACATGGAAAGGAGCAGTCATGTGCAAAAACCAGAGGATTAATGTTCCAGGTGGACAAAGTAGGAAGTGCAAAGGCCCTGGGGTGAGATGGCTGGAAAAGAATGAGTAAGGGGCAGAGGAGGAGAGATAGGCAGGTTTAGACCATATTGAGGCATTTAAGCTGTTTGAATGAAATCTGTATTTTATTCTAGGTGCAGTGGGAAGCTTTTGGAAAGTTTCTTAGAGGGGAATGACAGGATTAAATTTACATATAGATCACTCTAATGAATGTGTAAAAAATAAAATTAATTCTTCAAAACAAGAGTGAAAACAAAGAGATAAGTCGGAAGGCTACTGAAGTAGACCAAGTAAGAAATGACAGGGGCTGGGTGACACGATGGCAGTAGGAATGGAAAGAAGTGGGTAGATCTGGGATATAGTCAGAGGTATAATCCACAGGACTTACTGATGGACCAAATATAAAGATTTGACATGTGAAGGTGAAGGAGAGAAAGAGAAGATTCAATCATGTTTGCAGGTTTTTGGATTGAGGGGTTTTTTAAAAAATAAAACAGCAAATTCTGAATGAAAATATAAGAAAACATTAAGAGTAAATATCTTTGAACAGTGAAAATAAGGTTGCTTTTTTATGTGATATTATTTATAAATGAAAATATATAATCAATACTTTTTGCATTGATACATTTTATATTCCTGATAGTGAATTCTTTTCTTTTCTTTTCTTTTTTGCAAACAGTCAAGGCCCCAAGTCAACTGAGGAAGGCAGAGGTCTTTGTGAGGAGTCTGCAAAGATGCCCAGAATAGAGGAAGCCAAAATGGGGACCCAGGTCAATGAGATTTGACTTAACTCAGCTGCTAAGATCCACCTGTGCTTCACAACCGCTTCCAAAGAGTCAGCAACACCTATCTGTTCATGCTGAACAAGAACAACTCCTGCCAGTATCATCATCTCTGGGCCCCATCAAATGACAGGGATGTCCCTCCACTGAGAGGCACAGCTGGAACCAATCCATTCCCATCCCACCATGCAGGGCTAAGGAAGAAACATCGGATGAGCTGGCCGGGAGGTCCCATCCACATTGCTACATTTTACCCTCACTATTATCATTCATAATTATTAAAGTAGCTAACTTTATATGATTTTATAGGTGGCAGAACTAAGAAACAAACACAGTGCATTTCTAAGATTACACAGCTATTTGGTGATTCAGTCCTATTTTCTTCCCAGCACACTATTAAACACAGCAGTTCAGTGCTGCCCAACCTTTTCCACACCACGCCACACACAGAAACTGGTATTTTTATAGGATGCTGGGGCAAATGGACATGGATACTCAAGGCCTGGTACAATCCCCTCGGGTTCCATCTGCCTCAGGGCTTATGTGGTCACACAAAAACAAGTGGGTAAACATCTCCACATACTTTGTTTATGGGGTACTTAATCTGGTGGTTCTCAAATTTTCCAAAAATTTAGAAAGTTTGGGGTTTTTTTATTTTTGTTTTTGTTTTGAGAGAGAGAGTAGGGGAGGGGAGCGACAGAGGGAGAGGAAGAGAATCTTAAGCAGGCTCCACACCCAGGACAGAGCCTGATGCGGGGCTTGAACCCACAACCCTGAGATCATGACCTGAGCTGAAATCGAGAGTCGATGCCCAACCAACTGAGCCACCCAGGCACCCCCAAGATTTGCAAAGTTTTTAAAATACAGACTCCCAGGCCTCATCCAAAACATTTTGGTTAAATCGCTTTCCATCGCAAACAACTGAAAATACTGACTCAAAGTGTCTTAAACAATTAATAGGAAGTTTAGATGTTGGTCAGTTAGGACACAGTCCCATTCTGAGTGCATCGGCTTTGCCTTCAGGCTGGCTCCCCTACTTGTTCAAACATGGTTGCAACACTTCTGGGCATTAAAGTAGCTTCTGTTACACAATGTTCAGCAATGGGCAGAGGCAGACGGACAATCTTTTTGTATGTCTCTTTCTCAAATTTAGGATCTTGTTCAGAAGCATCAAAGCAGAGAGGTGGTCATGCAGTTAGCCTTGTGTACTTAACATAATTAGCCTCCAGTAAAGAACCACAATGGGCTCACATGCCTACACTTTAAAAGGGGGAGGATGGGATCATCCTGATTGGTTTAAAGCACTCATGATTAACCCCTGGGGGCAGGGAGACAAATACTCTCCCCTGATTCAGGGAACACCCTATCAACACTGGGGTTAGCCAGTTAGTAAGGAAAGTGGGTAAGCAACCATTCTTGGATGCTACATAAACCAAATCAAAATCCCCAAAAAGTCCTAAAATATATTTTTAAAAGAACCGTAAGATGGTTACGATGATCAGCCAGGTTTGGGAACCACTGTCCTAAACTCACTGTTGCTACCAGCCCATTTGCTGCCTTCGCGTAAACTAGAAGATACCCCACCCCTTCGGGAGATCCAGCCTTGTGAGTGTCCAGCTGTGAGCATATGGCAGCTTTGTCTGAATGAGAAAAAGGAGCCCATTCCCATTCATCTGTACCTCAGGGAGCAGGGCAAAGGCTACTTTTCAGCCCCCCAAATCCTCTCCCCACTGTGCCCGGGGCGGGCCGGTAAATGTTTAACCACCAGCTTGGTGGCTGGTGATTGGTACAGCTTGCCAATTTCTGCGGTGTAACTATGCCCCGTGCAGCCAGGTCAAAGCTCCCGATGTCACAGGACCGAACACGGAGCTGGGAAGTGATGTTCATCATCAGCTCTCACAAGAGGTTCGAGTCAGCATCAGCACACCTTGGTCGTGGAAGCACCAGGTGAACAACACAACCTGCACAGCAGAATGCAGCAGACACGCCCGGAACTACACCTTGTTCCACGTGGGGAGAAACTACCAGAATCATACCATAGCACTGGCAGGGTTTTATAAAACTAATGAGTTCTTAGTTCTAAGTACAAACTCTTCTACCTGCATTTTACAAATAATTGTTTCAGAGACCTCCCCCCACCTGAAATGATACCCCATTTGGAAACTAATAATGAACAGAAACTATATATTTTAAGTAACACAATGATCATGACTATAAGTTATTACTCATTAGTGGGAAAGAAAATCTTATATAAAAAAAGTAGAATTCAAAAGACTCTAAGTAAGGAATTAATCACTTTTATAAATAGTGTCAAAGAAACGGTTATACCTTTGGATTCTGTTGAAAGCACAAAATTTATTTTAGAAAATTCCTATCCCTGATACTACTTAATAATATAGAGGAATCTTTTTATTTTTTAATATTTTATTTATTTATTTATTTGACACAGAGAGACACAGCCAGAGAGGGAACATAAGCAGGAGAAGTGTGAGAGGGAGAAGCAGGCTTCCTGCAGAGCAGGGAGCCCAATGCAGGGCTCCATCCCAGGACCCTGGGATCATGACCTGAGCCGAAGGCAGACGCTTAACAACTGAGCTACCCAGGCACCCCAATATAGAGGAATCTTAAGCAATCTATTACATAGTTATGCAATTTTTCCTTTGCCTCAAATACTGACTTAAATCATGTTTTATATAAATGCTGGCATGCCCCCTTTTTTTTTTAATTTTTTTACTAACATGGGGCCCCAAATTAAGGAGTTTGGTATAAACCAGCAGTGAAAAGTATCATCTTTCCGTCAGACTGCCCAGATGAAGCCCCAGCTCTACTCCCTGCCAGTGGTATATCGTGGTCCAGCCACTTAACCCCTCTTCCAACTCCAGTGGCCTCATGGGTAACATGAAGGTAGTAACAGTAACTCTATCTCAGGACTTCTAAGAAGGAGAGATGAAGCCCAGCACACAGCAGATACTCCATAGACATTTGCCACAGGGCACTCAAGTCACATGGGCAGATCCAGTGACCAAAAGCCTGTGGCCTCGGTCCAACCAACCAACCAACCATCATGATAGCTGACCTAAATGACAAAAGAAGATTCCTATGTATGTTCACAAAATGTTGTGCTTTTATTTTGAGGATAGGAATGTTTATTTCATTTTGTTCTGTTTTTACGTTTTTGTGTGTTTTATCGCAAAGACCAGGTAGACTGTCCAGGTACGGAGCAGGAAGAGGTAGAAGGTGAACTTGGATAGGAGGAGATGAGAACCTTGGATTCAATGGTGGAAGAAGAGGTTATGAGGACCAGGTGGCTGAGGGTAAGGAGACTCAGGGCTGTGCATCACCAACTAAAGACCAACTAAGGACCAAACCTCTTGGCTCCCCTACCACCTCTCCATCATCTGTGGACAGCACATTTTCAGTGACCCTGGCCCCTAGGGTAAATTTTCACAGGGAAAATGGATGGACAACTTCTGGCAGGATAACCCCCCCTTTCCATAAAGTCACTGGCCAGGATTAGCTGGGAAGATCCCTATGGGTCATGCGGGGGCCAACACATCACCTCTATTATACATATACTAGTGCAGGTGTTCCACAGCAGGGTTTCTCGACCTCCACATTATTGACATTTTGGCTAGACAATCAACTGTTATTTGGAGCTATCCCATGTATTATGGTAGCACCTGCCCCCTACTTTAAACAACCAAAAATGCCTCCAGACATGGCCAAATGTCCCCAAGGGAGCAAAAATCACTCCTGGAGGATAAACACTATTTTACACAATAGCCAAATGACATAGCTATGATCCCCATGGCACAGAAAAAAACAGAAATACAGATCATCTGTAGGTTGCCCACAGTCCCAGAACCAATGAACGGCACACCTTATTTGAAGTATGTATTTCTTTACTACTCTGTCTCTCATTATGTGACTTCCAAGTCTAGCTCAGAATCTTTGACTGTAGGCATTTCATAAATGTTTGTTAAATTCATCAATGAATGAATGAACTTTGTAACTGTCACATTTTAATTCTCTAGGTTCTAGTCCTCCATCAAAGTAAATAAGCAGAAAGCTCATACTCGGTAACAAGATCCACTTGTTGGATCTTGAGACCGAAATGGTGATATTCAGCCCAATTCACACCAGTATACAGTGGACTTTCATTTCGAGGGGCCTGAGTTACATGAGGTTACACTGAAATGATGGGTAACAGATCGGAGAGATCACAGGAGCTGTGTGACAGACCCAGGACAAGATGTTAATTTCTCTGACACTCGGGGTTCATTCCTAAAATATTCTCACCTCACTCTCTTGTGAGGCCCAGAGATGTGGCAGGTAAAGTATCTGTGACAAAGCCTGGCACATAGGTGATAATCAGTAAAAACTCCTGCCATCATTATTAGTCCTCACTGAGATAAACTGTCTGCATAAAGATAAATCAAAGAATAGCAGGATGCTGCCCCCTTCCTCCCTATACCAGCTAAGATCCTGAATCTGAATATTACAATTCTTATACAGAATAGGAACAAGCCTTGGCCTGGGTGTCAGGAGACCTGGATTTTTGTTCTGACCCTAATTAGCCATGAGAAGGTGACTATGTCACTTGACCCTCTGAGACTGTTTCCTTGTCTGATATTTAGAAGATACGTGATAGCTCAGATCTTTCCTAAACGTTTTGTTCTTCAAACCTGTATATATGAGATGACCATCTGCAGCAGCAGTAAAACAACCATCTCCCCTAAGCCATTCCAGTTCACAGCTATGGAATTTAGATTAGAGCTGTAAAAATCAATAATCAAGCCACCAAACATCTAAGTTAGCTATCATGACTTGATTATTTCTATGCATGGCAAATAACTTGGATTTAAATATTTATGATTTTGCAGCCAGTTCAGGAATGTCGTCTTCTGTCATGTATTGAATAAAAATAATCAATGGAAAATAATGCCTCCCATCAAGCTCCAGTCCAACTGAATGTTCAGTAGCTTAAGTGCAGACACTGCAGATTTTTCTTTTAAAAAATCAATCTTCCAACACGAGGCCTAAACTTATAAATACTGAGCTACCCACTCTTTCCTATGTCTGTGACATTCTCTCCATCCTGAATGCTCTAGCAGCTTTCAAGGCCCACTGCAGCTGGACAATGAAGTCTCTTGAATCTTCTCAGAAGAGGTGATACCTGCTGTCCCTGAATTCATTCAGTCAAAAATATTCATGACACATTTATTGAACACGTATTCTGTCATATTCCCTGGAGCTCAGGGCAGCAGAGATGATTACAAAACCACACAGAAGTATTTATATGCTGTGCTCTAAGAGCACCTTACGCACTGAAAGTCTAAGGGAAGGTTACAAGGGCAAAAGTGGGGAGATGGTATGAGAGAAGGGTGGGAGGTAGGAGAGAGGGACAAGGTGATGCCATTGCTCTGTTCTTCAATCACTACAACTTAAGTAAAGAAGACACTGTTTCAGAAGCATAATCAGTGAGAGAGCATAATTAAAAAGCTTATAGAGAAAGGTTAAGGATGATTTGTGTCAGCTGGCATGAGCCAGGGCGAGCTTAACGAGAGGGGTGGACATGATCAAATTAGAATTTCATGCCAGCTGACAACAGCATGGAAGGTGGAACAGAGAAGGCCAAGACCAGAGAAGAAAACAGAGGGACAGTTAGGAGGCTGCTGAAGTGATACCATGATCAGATACCATGGTGACACAGACAAAACACAGTTGTAACAAGTGAACATGAGGACAAAGTTCAAAAGATATTAAGAGGTAAAATCAACAGAACTTTATTGAATATGGTGATTAAGAGACAGGGAGGAGTCAATGACGATATCCAGACTCCTGACTTGGAAGATGGGGTGCATGAATTCACCCATTGGGGGATTCCACAAGCAGAGCAGACTTTGGGATAGAATAAAGTCAATTTGAGGTATGTTGAGTGTGAAGAGCCAGTGGAATGTCAGTGGAGATGTCCACGAGGCATTCGGAAGTTCAGAAAAGTGGTAAGAGCTCAAGATGTAGACTATTTAACCGTGTATGTGAGAGAGAGAGAGAGAGTGTGTGTGTGTGTGTGTGTGTGTGTGTGTGTGTGAAATACAACACATGTCCAGAAAAGTATATACAAATATAAAACTTAATAAATTATTATAAACATCCACATAACTCCCACTAAGGTCAAGAAATAGAACATTTCCAATTCCAAAAGCCACCTGACCACCTTTTCCTGATCACAACCATGTCCCTCTCTCTTAGCTGAACCACTATCTTGATTTTATGGTAATCATTTCCTCCTTTTCCTATTTTTAACACCTAATTATACATTCTTAATTACTCCAGTTTAATTCTATTTTGACCTTTATATAAATGGAATGATACACAGCACATTCTTTTATGTCTAATGTCTTTTCTTCCACGTTTTTGCAAAATACATCCAAGTCACTTGCTCTGTGTTACTGTAGTTCATTTCTTTTCACTGGAAGATAGTACTTTTATTTTTTGCTGCTAGATCTCTGAGTTGACTTGGCTATTATTAATAAAGTGAACACACTTCTACTTATCACCTGATAGACATTTCTGTTGGGCAATTAATTTGGAATGGAATGGCTAGGCAAGAGATCACATGGTATTGTCGACTTTAGAAGACTTCAACTACATTTTTGGTAACTATCCCAATTTACACAATCATCCATAGTAAATACAGGTTCCAGTCGCAACACAAGTGCGCCAACACTTGACAGCAGATGCCTTTTGAGTTTCAGCCATTCTGGTGGGTGTATAGGGGTACCCCAGTAATTAATAAAGTTGAACAAATTCCCATATGTGTATGAATCATTTAGATACCCTCTTTTGTGTAATGTCTCTTCTAATATCTTGCCTTTTCTCCCACTGGGTTGTCTTTCTTTTTTTTTTGGGGGGGGGGCGTCTTTCTGTTATTGATATATAGAAAATCTTTATACTTTCTAGGTAAAAGCCCTTTGTTAGTTATGTGTATTGCCAACAGGTTTTCTCACTTTTTTTTTTTAACTCTTTAAAGGAAGATTATTGATGAACAGAAGTTTTAAATTTTAATGTATTCTAGTTATCAAGTTTTTTCTTATGCTTAATGCTTTTTTTTTTTTTTGTTTAGTTAAAAAAAAAAAAGTTGTCCCAAAGACATGAAGATACTCTTCTAAATTTTCAAGAAGTTTCATTGTTTTGACTTTTACATTCAGTGGGTGGAACTGATTTTGGATATGGCTTGGCATCAAGTTTCTTTTTTTTTTTCCATACAGATACCCAATTGTTGCCATACCATAAATCGAGTGCTTGTGTATGTGTGTGTCTGTCTGTTTATGGGATCTCTAGTCTGTCCCGCTTGACTATCTGTCTATCTGTAGCTTCTTTTTTGAGGTTTATTAGCTATTTGGGGCCCTTTACTATTCCATAAAATAATTCCATGCATGGTCCTACAAACTACTGGATTTTTTTGCTAGGAATCAAATTGAATCTATAGATGCATTTAGGAATAAGTGACAGCTTTATTTGATTTGAGTCTTCCAATCCATGAACGTGGAATACTTCTCCATTTACTTCAGTTTTCATTAATTTCTCCCAAATTTTTTGCCTAGAGGTCTTGCACAGCTTTTGATTAGATTCATTCCTCTAAATTTCTTTTCTAATGGCTAAGTGGGAACCTTTGAAACTTTATTTTCCATGTGATACTGTATATAAAAAATGAACTTTTATTTTATTGACCTTATATCTAACAACCTCACTAAACTCCCTTTCTAATTTTGCTAATTTGCTAATCTGTGTATCCTCACAGATTTGCTATACTCAAAATTATATCACTAGCAAATGATGACAGTTTGATCTCCTTATTTCCATTCTTGTAACTTGATTTGTTCTTCTTGCCTTACTGCACTGGCTATACCTCTCAGGGTTAAATAGAAGTGGTGAGCATGGGTATTCTTATTCCCAGGCTCAAGTGGAAAATCTTTTCATGGATATATATACAAAATCCTTAATGAAGTATGAACATAATGAACTCTGTCATATATCCAAAAGGGCAATATATCATGCCCGAATGAGATATTTCAGAAACACAAGTTCTTGAGTCAGATTGGCCTTTAATGCTTCTCTTTGGTAATAACCTGGTCAGATTTTGCTATTCAAGTCATGAAACGAATAGGAAATACTGTTCCTCTTTCTTTTCTCAGGAGGATATCTTCCTTAAATATTTGGTAGAACTTGCTGGGAAAGCCTTATGATTCTGGATTTTTTCTTGGTGGGAACTCTTTTGTTTACGGAGCTGTATCATTATTAGCTACAGGCCACATAAAATTTTGTACCCCTTCGTTACATCTAAATTTTGCTTCTGTGAAGGCCTACTTCTCCTACTAGTATATAATCCTCTTGAAGGCCAGAACTTTGTCTTCTGCTCATTTGCAACTCCAGTGCCCATGTTGGAACCTGGTGCATGCAAATGCAAAATGAATCTAATTTAAATAACTACACTATTCATTTGGGAATCATTCTGAATATTTAATACCAACATAATAGGTATGTATTTTGTCTTATGGTCTTTATTTATCTCATTGGTGTCTATGGGAAAGGTTAGTACATTCTCCAAGAAATAATAAGGGCCACAAGAATTTACAAGCACTTTAGTACATCAGCAATCTGAGGGACAGAAAGAGGCAAAGGAAGAGGAAGCCTTTGTGATCTGTCTGGAGGAGTTTCCAGGCTGGTAGAGGAAATAAAATGCACATGCCAGTTTAGAAAAATTAAACATTTTCCTTTCTAGTTCTTGAAAAACACAGATTTTAGATTGCATTACTGCTTTCAAGGATTGCACTGAGCAGACATAGCTCTTCTGCAAGTACTCCTTCGAGAAATCTCGGGATGATGCTATCCCCTCCATAATTTAAGTGTTCTATTATGTGGTAACCTATACTTTACTACTGGGCTTAAAATTTATATTGCATTCTTTAAGAGCTTGGCAATGCACTGCAAACAGGCAACGTGAAACACCTTATAAATACTCTTATAATATCGGCATCGTTCTGATTCCCTCGTGGGAAGGGAGGTGAGGCAGGGTTGTCTTGGCAAGTGCAGGTCCTAGAAAGCCAGAGTGGAATATGGGGCTTCTCACATTCATCGCTCCCTGTGCCAGTAACCAGAAGGCTCAGACCACAGAGCAGACCTGGAAGAGCCTATCTAACCCATCAGGAGAGCAATAATGTCCCCAGCAGGGATAAGGGCTGTAGTCTGGAGCCAGGGGTCAATGAGCAAAGAATGGTTAAATTCATAAAACAAAGAGCAACAGATCAAGACACAATTCAGGAAGGGAATCAAGCAAACACTGGAGAAGACTGGCTTTTGTTCTCAGCTATTCCTGGCATTCTGAGTGTGAGCCACATAGAATCTATGATGAAATAATTAGCTTTTAAAGGGAAGGACAAAATAAGTTTTGATCAGACAGAGCAGGCTTCAATCTTACCTTGGCCTCTTACTAGCTGTGTGATCTTATAAGGAAAACAAACAAAAAACAGTTAATCTTTCTAAGTTTCAGGTTCTGCATCTATAAAATTAAAAATAATTTTAAGGTTGTATCCACAGTTAAATGAGATAGTGCATGTGAAACTTCCTAGCACAGGGGCTCCTGGGAGGCTCAGTTGGTTAAGCTTCTGCCTTTGGCTTGGGTCATGATCCCTGCTCAGCGGGGAGCCTGCTTCTGCTTCTCCCTCTGCCATTCCCCCTGCTTGCGCTCTCTGGCTCTCTCTATCTCTCCGTCAAATAAATAAATAAAATCTTAAAAAAAAAAAAGGAAAAGAAATTTCCTAGTGCAATGTTGGGCATATAAAAAGCAATTTATAAATGCTATTTCCACATATAGTTTGTATTAATTATGGTCATATTAGATGCTATAATAAGTAAACCTTGAATTCTAAATGACTTAAACAATGAGAATTCTTTGCTCACTCACATCGCAGTCTGATGTGGGTGTCTGTGGCTAGGCAGACTTCCACAGTCTAATGCAGGGATTCAGGCTTCTTCGTCCTGTGCAACCCCCTGCTCCTATAATACCACTCTTTCCACCATTCAGTCAATGAAGGCAAAGGAAGACTATGAAGAAGGCACACCCACTTCTTACACATTTTGACCCAGAAGTGACACTAAGTGTCATGTTTCAGGAACCCTGAGATTAGGAGACTCTGTTCTTATGTAAAAGTTCTGGCAAAGCTTCTCATCTTCCCCTCTGGAGACTCATTATCTTCATTACCCTGAAATGTGAGCAAATCTGCTCTGGGGTGGAAAGGGAGACATTTCTATCTTTATCATCCCAAGGGTGATTAAATATGCTATAGAAGGAGTCACCATATCTTTCCAAGGCCATTTGCTCCTATAAACATTCTTGCAAAGATAGTATGAAACAATTTGGCTGTTAATACCTGAATGTCTAGGAACCGGAGAGATTCAAGGGGAATTATCTCCCAAAGACTTTTATAATGCCTATTTCTGTAGACAAAGAAACTGAGATTTTTAGAAGGTTACTACCTTCCTGGAGGTCACATGATGGCAAGCAATGAATGAAAAAACTGAAGACTTGAGCCAGGTCTCCCTTATTCTCAGACTGTTGACACCATCCCAGTGTTCACGAGGTAAACTCAGGTAACAGCAGAAGTGGACAAAGAGCCTACATGCAAATTCCACTCTGCAGTTTCTAATAGATGCCTGAGTCTTAGTTCCTTGACCTGAGACTCGGCTCCCTCTTCTACTGACTGTGGAAAGAGACCTCGATGGCAAGTTTGTGGTGAGAATTAACATGAAATTATACTGTGAAGCAGCACCACATGGACCCATTGTGGGGAAGAACAAGAGCTGCAGAATCACAATACTCTGGCTACTTGAGCTGTTTTTTACTATCTGGGTGACTTTGAGCCGTTCATTTAACATCTCCTTGACTCAGTGAAGGCAGCTGTACAATGGGTATAGTAATTGTATCTATATGCTAGGGTCGTTGGGAGGATTGAATAAGATGATACATATAAAGCAGCTATAACAGTGCACCGGGTCTTAGCAACTGTTACTGCTGTAGGCTTGTCATTGACGCCGCTGCTCTAGAGAGCCCTCTGTGCAGGGGACTTCCTCGAGGACCTCCTCTGGGAAGGAGGCACATAATGAGTGGATAGCTTGGTCTCATCCCACTGCAATCAGAGTAGCTCAGGTTTTACCTTTATTATTCCTTGTTGGATTTCCTCCAACGAGGGTTTCTGTATTAAAAGCAAATAAGGGGGCGCCTGGGTGGCTCAGCCGATAAGTGTCTGCCTTCAGTTCAGGTCATGATCTCCAGGTCGTGGGATCGACAGCTTCGAGCCTGTCTCCCTGCTCAGCAGGGAGCCTGCTTTTCCCTCTCCCCCACACTTGCTTGTACTCTCTCTCTCCCCCAAATAAAAAAATAAAATCTTAAAAAAAAAAAAAAAAGAACCACCTCTCTCTGTGTTGCTGCTTCTTACCTCTACGAGAGCCTCGATAAGTCACTCTCACCTCTCTGGGCTTGCTTCTACATCTGTAAAATGTGGGAGGGCAGGGGGAGAACAATAATAATTCTCACTGCCTACCCCTCTTGCTGTCTAGGCACTAACCTTGTACATCCTTGGTGGCAGTACTCCTTGCACCCATTCTTAGTGATGGACATTTCAGCGTGAATGACTGGGGGAGCGAGTTTAGAGGGAAAGAGATAGGAGGGCATGAGGTACCTGGAGGAACCGTGCAGGCTCTGCCCTTGCACTGAGTGACTAGCAGTTTTGGGGGCTTTAGCCAAGTGGATTGTAAGACGAACACTGACTCTGGATATAGATCAATCTCTGTTCTCCAACATAGTGACACTAGTAATATTTTTATCTCCAGATCCCTCCTCTGTTTCTTAATTGATTCCAATTGCAGTGGGGCAGAAAACTTTTGGTTACCGGTTTGTCATAAATCACTAATGCAAAGAGCCCTAGAATATATTACAATAGCAACACCAATAATATACATATGTATATTAATCTAGGATTTTCCCTATTTAGTTTTTAAATTCCAGAGCTGTTAAATGATTTGCCAAAGAGCTCTCATCTCTGAAGTGGTAAGGATAGAAATGGACTCCTTGTTGCTGAGTCCCAAGTCAGATATTCTTCTCATTCTCCCTACTCATGTACTGATTCAAATATAACAGTCAAATGAGGTCATGTGGCAGAAAACGGACCACTGAGGACATAGGACTTCCTCTTGAGACATCAGGATCTTTCTGAAAAATAGTACTAGGCAGATTTAATGACGATCAGCAATTAGAGTCACTATTCATTTGGACCACAAGATAGATGACATGAGAGGGGCCTTGGCTTAGTATTTCCATGATATCCTCACCATTCAAAAATGGCTTTGGAGAACTCTGATGCTAAGACACTGCTAACAAGTGCCAGATCTAACCGTGACGTGCTGAGCAATAATAATGATATATACTGACTGGTTTAGTCATAGAAACACCACGGAACTGATGCCACAAAGATCCTGAATGGTTTATAAGCTATGCAGAGAAATAAAAAGCAAACAGAATAAACTGGAAGAGCGTAAGAGTGGCAAATAAAACCTCCTATAGAGTAAATGAAACAAGTTGATATTTCATTACATGGAGTTTACGGACTGGTCTGTGGCTAGGTCAGGACGCCAGCCTTGCTGGCCACATTCCAGGACTCAATAAAATATGAATGGAGCCATAGCAGTTTTCTGAAGAGAAAGCAATCCAAAACATTTCTTGACAGCTTCGCCTCGACATCACGGCTCCGGAGAGTGAGGAGTTACAGATTGGTAGAGTAATTATGTTATGTTTGCAAAGGATATAAAAGGTCCAAGAAGGCATGGAGGCGGGCGTCTCTTGGGGAAGACCTGACCAACTGGCCTAGAAAAGTAACTATCTGTATGTTCTACCTCAAGACCCAGCCGCGGGTAAACACCTTCATTTGGCAGGGCCTGTATTCTGAACGTGAGGTCTTGAGCTGCCTGCTGAGGCTCCTCCATTTACCAAGTCAGCAAGGATCTGTGAGCACTGGTATGCGTGCAGGAGTGCTTGGTAAGCTGAAAGGGGGTCGCAAGTAAGGAGTGGTTCTTATCGTGAATTCGAACACTCCGGAGATCGTGCGCATGACTGTTTAAAAATAAGTAAGATATTGTTGTCCTGCTCTGTCTTCTGCGTGTTTTGTTGTTTGGTTTGGACCATGTTTCTATCTTCCGTGTTTACACATTTTTCTTAAACCTGCTTGCATGTTTTTAAAAAATAAAAAGGAAATTTCATATTTGACTGCTGACTCTGTTCCTGGAATTAGTAAATGTTTTCTAATCAACGTGACAGGCATGCAGAGACAAGAGAAACAGGAAAAAGCACATCCATGATCAACCAAGCGGGCTGGGATCCAGCCCCACTTGTCACGCCACACTGTTTGTTCCTAGACCTTGAGGACAGGTGCACCTCCGATGGGGGGCCTGCCTTCCAGGCGCCAGGCACTGCTGTGTGCAGTACAGAGACTATCTCAGCTTTCAGCTTTATTTTACAATTAAGGAAATTGGAGGTCGGAGAGGTTAAGCACCTTGCCCGATGTTATAGCTTACCAACAGCAAAGCTGGAAGCTAAATCCACATGGGTCTGGTTCCCAAGCTTTTGATCTTCCCACCATACCATGCGTCCCATCTGGTCAACATAGTCAGGGATCCAGATTAATGATGGCATCTATTGCTTCAGTGCACCCTGAGTAGGCATTTATTTTATCTTTTTTAATATTTGAAGTAGTTGCTTTAATTTTGGATTTTAACAGGACAATAATGGGATTTGTTGAAAATGACTAAAATTTTATTATGGGAAGACTCACATGTAAATTACTAATAATGACTTGAAAATAAGGCTCTATAGAAAAGTACAAAAATAGATTCATGTAACTGATGTGTGGTATTGCCTGAAAATCCTTTCTCACCAAAGTTGCTGTCCCGAGACTTTTCTCATTATTCTACAGCTGAGGCTGTAGACATGGATAGTACACTGTCTTGGTGGGTCACAACCCAGGGATCAGAAGCCCTCTGATTTCTTCAGGGATGTCACTAGCTGTGTGCTCTCCCTCTCTTTATGCTTCATCCAACCAATCAAACAGGGGCTTTGCTGCTAATATGCCTTGTATAATTCATCTCTATGGCTCTGTCTTCCCAACACCCCTTTCCCTCTATCTTCCTTAGAAAAGTATTCCTTACCACACCTCCATGTGATTCTGATAAGGCTGCAAACTATAAAAATACACTTTGCCTTAGAGCAGAGTAAGGGGTGGAGAGATTGCTGAGAGTTGGTGTCATGAACCAGTCTCTGCCTTCATGGTCCTTACTACTAGTAGAAGGAGACAGGAAACAAGCCAATTGAATAGTACGTTAAATGCTGTTGCTGTTGACCCCAAGCCTGAGGACAACCTCCTACCTCAAGTGCCTGCACTTTTATGCCTCTCCACTGAGGATATTCTCCTGCAACCAGAACGGTGCCCAGACCTTCTGCAGGATTTTCTAGAAATGCCAGAGATTTCACATGCTGAGACTCGGTGGAAAATACTTCACTTTCCCTATCCTTCAGGTGGATAACTCTAAGTACATTCTAAGTGGTCATTCAGGAAGTCTCTAGCAGGACTGAGCCCCAGTCCCTCACAGTGGTACTTAGCTCATAAATGCACCCACCGCCGGCTCACCCCTACTGTGACTCACTTTCCTCACTCCCTCACTTAGGTGTCAGTGCCCCAGGACGCGGGTTGTTAATGGGGCAAACTAAAGCCCCCACTTTTGCGCCCATTCCACGGGGCTGCACCTGTCACACCCCATTCTCCTCCTCCACTCACTCTAGGGTCCTCTCGCTGTCAGCCTGCGCTGCTGCTGGAGGGGGTGGTTTAATGCGTGAGGCAACTGAACTTATCCCCGAGGTGTCTGAGCTCTGTGAGATATCTGAATATCCTCCTCAGGCTGTGGCGGCTGCCTTTATCTCTTTTCCACCAAAACTGGGCCCAAAAGTAGCAAGAGATATCCCAGGTGATTACCTGCATGTCAAACATATTCTCCTCTGTGCTCTTGTGTACTTGTAATGATCAGAGTCAATTACCACAGCCAGAGTGGTGAGACACAGAGAGTCAAAACTGCTGAGTGGTAGCCATAACGTGGAGTTGAATGGAGCTTCTGCTTCTAGCCAGGAGAGAATAACAGACCCTGAATTAATTTTCCTATTTTCATTTAAAAACAACAAAATAGGGGCAGCAGTGTGGCTCAGTCAGTTGAGCATCAACTCTTAGTTTCAGCTCAGGTCATGATCTGATCTCAGGGTCATGATATCAAGCCCTGCATCAGGCTCTGCACTTAGTGGGGAGTCTGCTTGAGATCCTCTCTCTCCCTCTGCCCTTCACCCTGCTTGCACTCTCTCTCTCTCTCTCTCAAATAAATAAATCTTTAAAAAATAATAATAAATAAAAATTAAAACTGGGCAAAATACGTAAAAAAAAAAAAACAAAAAACAATGATTTTCAAACCTTGGCCAAAGGCAGGGCTTAAGAGTAGTCCCTGCGAGAACGGAAACAAATCAAGTAATCCCTATAAACACCCCCATTCACTGCCTGGAGACAGGCCACAACACAGAGAAGGGAAATCCAAACTGAGCCCAAGGTGTTCCCTGGGTGACAGAGACAGAGTTTAGATTTCAGGGAGGCCAGCATGGCTAGGATCCATAGAGCACAGTACCAGAGAGGAGGGAGAACCCCAGGGAGTGGCAGACGTCCCCGTTGAGTCTTTGCCTGAGTACTGATCAGAGCATGGGTATGAGGAAATCAATGAGTCCAGGGAAAAAAACACCAGAAAAGGGCATTCTAAACAATCCTCAGGACTCACACAGGCCAGAGACAGTCTGTGTTCCTGCCAACTAAATGGGAGAGGCTTCCTAACAGATGGGCATTGAGCAGAATTCTGAGAAGGTTAGGCATTGCCCCTGCAGTGGGTCATATCAGCACTACACTAAAGGGTATTCAGGTCCTAACTAGCAAAGCTGAGAATCAAGCCTCAAGTAAATCAAACTATTTCCATGAAATTTAACTGTGTCCCAGGGGGAAAAAAAGGCAAAAAATATTTTTTAAAACACTAAAAATCCAGCAAACAACACATAAATTTACAATGTCTGGTATCCAATAAAAATTACAGCTATTCAAGGAATCTAAAAACGAAAAATGTCCACTTATGGCAAGAAGAAAAAAAAAATCAATCAATAGAGAAAAAACAAAATTAAACAGACAGAAGTTAGCAGACAAAGATATTAAAGTATCTAACTATACTTCTTATATTCCAGAAGGCCAAAAAAAAAAAAAAAAAAAACACACCACAGAAAATATTTTAAAAACCCAAATCAAACTTCTAGACATGAAAAATACCCTGAGATAAGAAATACAGTAAATGGGACTGACAGCAGACTATATCCTATAGAAAAAGAAAGATTAGTGAAGGCACGGTGATAGAAACTATCCAAAGTTGTTTGAGAGTGCATCACTCCAAGGGATAGAGAAACACAGGTAACACCATGCTCAGAAGAGGGACCACTCTAAACAAGGGAACACCAATAAAATGTCCAAGAACAGGTGGACCGAGTACTAGACAACCTAGAGGAGGCCACTTGAAAGTACACAGTTGCAAAGGTATCAGTCTTGGGCAAGCACTAGTTCTGGGCAGGAGGGAACCAGCCTGGAAGAAGAGCCATCCCTTGGAGACCTGGTAGTGAAGGAAAAGAAAAGAATATTACAGAATTAGAAGACACTACTAAATAGCACACATGCCCAAATGGAAAGAGTAAAAGGGCCATTAGTTTTTAAAAAATACACACAAGAGGGCAGGGTACCTGGGTGGTTCAGTCGTTAAGCATCTGCCTTAGGCTCAGGTCATAATCCCAGGGTCCCGGGATAGAGCTCCCTGCTTGGCGGGGAGCCTGCTTCTCCCTCTCCCACTCCTCCTGCTTGTGTTCCCTCTCTCACTATCTCTCTGTCAAAAAATAAATAAAAATCTTTAAAAAAAAAATACATACAAGAGGGAATCCTTGAACAAAGAAATCTAGTAGGTATCTCAAACCCCCCAAATCTCTTCATAGATACATTGATTATTGCTACTTCAGAAAATCCAAGGCCCCTTAGAATAAACAGGAAAGGACAGCAAAAGGCATATGGAATCCCTGAATCCCCTGAGAACCAAAAATTCTCAATTAAATATTCTCTAAATTGCACCCAAAGTAGAGAAAAACAATAACAGACAGGCATGAAATTAAATAAGCAATGGCAAATATAAAATAACACCATGAATTAGAAATTCAAAAGTCAGGATAAAAAATGGATATATAAAATATGTTGAACAAACTTAAGAAAGAAGTTGAAGAAAAAGACAAAATCACCTCAGAAATAATGAATTATAAAGTAAAAAGGAGCTTGTATTTTGCTAAAAATACAAGAGGCACTGAAGAGAATAATGCAAACAACCAAGAGAAGACTCAAAAGGTACCAAAAGAAAAATAATCAAAGATAATCAAAGAGGATCCAGCATATGTATAATGTAGTTTCTGAAGAAAAAGAAATTAATGGAACAGAACTAATATTTAAGGTTATAATCCAAGAAAATTTTCAAAATAAGACTTGAACATTCATATTAAAAAGACCCACAATGTAACTGGGAAAATTTACCCTGAATATTCAATCTTTTTTTTTTTTTTTAAAGATTTTATTTATTTGACAGAGACCCACAGCGAGAGAGGGAACACAAGCGGGGGAGTGGGAGAGGGAGAAGCAGGCTTCCCGCAGAGCAGAGAGCCCGATGTGGGGCTCGACCCCAGGACCCTGAGATCATGACCTGAGCCAAAGGCAGACGCTTAACGACTGAGCCACCCAGGCGCCCCCTGAATATTCAATCTTAAGGCATAATCTAGGAAAACTACTGGACTCTAAAGCCAAAAAAAAATAAAATAAAATAAAAATAAAAGAATTTTCTGGCCTTCAGGGCAAGGGAAAAAGTTATTTACAAAACAAACAAACAAACAAACTCAGGTTGTCATCAGACTTCTCAAAAGCAGCAAAGAAAATAAAGAGTGAAAAAAAAAATTTAAGAATCAAGGAGAAAAAGGGTGAACCAAGGATTCTATACCCAGTCCAGAGTCCAGATGTCCTGCTAAAACCCAGTGTAATGCAGAACAACTGTAAACATTTAAAATCTCAGGAAATACTGTATTTAAGGATCTTTTCTGAGGCAACTACTAGATTGTTTGCCAACTAGGGCCTGTGGACCAAATCCAGCCTACTACCTGTTTTGGTTTTCCTGGAGCGCAGCCATGCCTGTTCACCTAGGTATTATTCATGTCTGTGTCTGCACTGCAATGGCAGGGTTGACTAGTTACACCAGAGACCTTATGCTCCATTCAGCCCAAAATGTTTACTAGCTGGCCTTTTACTAGAAAAAGGCTGCCAATTTCCGTACTGGAGAATGGGCTTGATCTAGATAAGAGGTAACTGGGAACCTGCCAGAAGGAATTAAATACATGTAACTGTAAATCTCAGAGAGATGAGGATGAGGGTGGAAGAAGAACGTATAAATGCTACATGTTCCAACAAAGTGACACGGGAGAAGGGGGAAGAGTGTTCCACAGACTGCCTTCATTGTGCTAGCACTTCCCCCGTCTATATCCTGTCCTCCTCCTCACCACACCCACCTGGCCACAATGCTCAGCTCAATGTGCGCTCAGTGTCGTAGCTGTGATTAATGAAAACAACAGCTCTGATCTGAAATCCAAAGTTTTATTCGAATCTCACTAATTAATCCTGTCACAAACGCGGAACCACACTTGAGCTCCCAGGATTCATTGTGCCCTTCTAGACCAAGAGCATGACGAAGCAACCTCCTAGAACCATCTCCCCAGACCCACACCCCAAAGAATTCACCCTCATGGTTTTATCATTGTTAAGAGGAGGCACGGAAAGACAAACCTGGGAAAAGGTAGGGTCTCTCCCCAAAGTGGAGAGGAAACTTGCCTCAACTATTGATGCATAGAATTCCAAACTGGAGTCACTGGAAAGGTCTTCTCAAGTAGGACATTTCCATGGGGTAAAAGGGAGAGTAAGGTGATCCTCAAAAAGAAATTATCAGGGGAACAAAATAATCCAAAATATGTTCTGTGTAAGAGAGAAGTTTAATCACTCTTCCCACTAAATTATTCATCATCTAGCATCCCAGCCTAAATGTGTTCCTAAGGACTACATTTTGTTTTTAATTCCCCCTCAGAGAGTTGTGGGACAGAGCTGTGCCTTTTCCAGAGAAAGAATAAGCCATTAAAAAATGACATGCTTATAGTAGGCGCTTGATAAATTTAGTTAATGATAGTGCTCAAAAATACAACAATATGCTCTAATACTCTGTCCAGAGACAACCAAATCAGTATCGTCTGCTTATCTTCAGCTGCCCATCCACACTTTTGTTATTTTATTGTTTATGTGAGCCACTCTGCATCTCCTGGTGATAATATGTGCCTACATAAAATCTAAAATTAGATTTCCTACAAGGGGAGATAGTAGGCATAAGCACAGCAGTGAAAATGTATGTAACTGGGAAAATGTGTGTAAAATATGTCAACTTAAGCATTTGCCTAATTTCATTTACATATTAAAGATTCTATTGAAAGACATGGTAATTTTTGTGCTTAGGATAAAGAAGATGAAAAGAAGCTACAAGGTGTATACACATCTCTTCTTGATAAGCATTTTCTTTTCCTTTGCAAATGTGTCCATATTTTCTCCAGAAAGCATCTTCATTATGTTTGTAATACTGCAAAAGTAGGATGATATTAAATATATGCATCACAGAGTTAGTCCTAGTGTTGCCATTTACATTTTGTTCACTTAATCTGAACAGTACATTTCAAATGTTTAAATACTTTATTTTTGTGCTCACTCTTGCCTCCTTTTAACATGTACGATACACAAGAAAAACCATCAGCAAAGATACGTATGTCCAAGGTGCTATGACGTTGGAAAATTAAAATGGTGCTAATCCAAAAAAAAATCTGGAAAATGACATATAGGCAACATTCATGGGCAGAATGTTGGGGCAAAAAAGTCACTAAGATCAGAGTCAAGAAACAGAAATTCTTACACCAGCTCCACCACTACACTCACTAGAAATCCCGGAATCTGACCACATTGGAATTGTGGTCACTCACCTTAAAAACAGTGAGGTCAGAAAGGAGGCTGAGTCCAAATTATTTAAGGCATCGAAGGCCATGTCTTGGATTTGAGATTTTATTTAAAGTTCAATGAGAATTCATGAACTACTTTAAAAAGAGATAAATTGCACAATATAATTTATGTATGAAAATATTACTCTTACTACTATGTGGAGAATGGAATTGGGGTGCTAACAAGCCTAGAAAGCCAAAAAAAAAAAAAAATCATTGTTGAGGCAAGAGATAAACGTAGCTTAGACTTTAGCACTTTAGCTGGTAGAAGAGATGGAAAGAAATGGAAGGATTTGAGATGTATTTTTATTTTTTTTAATTTTATTTTATTATGTTATGTTAGTCACCATACCATACATCATTAGTTTTTGATGTAGTGATCCACACTTCATTGTTTTCGTGTAACACCCAGTGCTCCATGCAGTACGTGCCCTCCTTAATACCCATCACCAGGCTAACCCATCTCCCCAAGCCCCTCCCCTCTAACAACCTCAGTTTGTTTCTTGGAGTCCATAGTCTCTCATGGTTCATCTCTCCCTCCAATTTCCCCCCCTTCATTTTTCCCTTCCTTCTCCTAATGTCCTCCATGCTATTCCTTATGTTCCACAAATAAGTGAAAACATACAATAATTCACTTGCTCTGCTTGACTTATTTCACTTAGGATAATCTCCTCCAGTCCCATCCATGTTGATGTAAAAGTTGGGTATTCATCCTTTCTGACGGCTAATATTCCATTGTATATATGGACCACATCTTCTTTACCCATTCATCTGTTGAAGGGCATCTCTGCTCTTTCCACAGTTCGGCTATTGCAGACATTGCTGCTATGAACACTGGGGTGCATATGGCCCTTCTTTTCACTACATCTGTGTCTTTGGGGTAAATACTCAGTAGTGCAATTGCTGGGTCATAGAGTAGCTCTACTTTTAATTTTTTGAGGAACCTCCACACTGTTTTCCAAAGTGGCTGTACCAACTTGCATTCTCACCAACAGTGTAAGAGGGTTCCCCTTTCTCCACAACCTCTCCAACATTTGTTGTTTCTTGCCTTGTCAATTTTTGCCATTCTAACTGGCATAAGGTGGTCTTCAA
This sequence comes from Halichoerus grypus, assembly GCF_964656455.1. Lineage (NCBI taxonomy): Eukaryota > Metazoa > Chordata > Mammalia > Carnivora > Phocidae > Halichoerus > Halichoerus grypus. The sequence goes on from NC_135721.1 coordinate 11,018,526, forward strand.
TGTGGTTTTGACTTGAATTTCCCTGATGGCTAATGATGATGAACATTTTTTCATGTGTATGTTAGCCATTTGTATGTCTTCTTTGGAGAAGTGTCTGTTCATGTCTTCTGCCCCCTTTTTGACTTGATTATTTGATTTTGGGGTGTTGAGTTTGAGAAATTCTTTATAGATATTGGATACTAGCCCTTTATCTGTAGTGTCATTTGCAAATATCTTTTCCCATTCTGTGGGTTGCCTCTTTGTTTTGTTGACTGTTTCCTTTGCTGTGCAGAAGCTTTTTATCTTGATGAAGTCCCAAAAGTTCATGTTTGCTTTTGTTTCACTAGCCTTTGGAGATGTATCTTGAAAGAAGTTGCTGTGGCCGATGTCGAAGAGGTTACTGCCTATGTTGTCCTCTAGGATTTTGATGGATTCCTGTCTCACATTGAGGTCTTTCATCCATTTTGAGTTTATCTTTGTGTATGGTGTATTTTTAAAGGCAGAATATTACTCAGCCATCAGAAAGGATTAATACTTACCATTTGTATTGAAAAATGGAACTGGAGGGTATTATGCTAAGTGAAATGAGCCAAGCAGAGAAAGAAAATAAGCCAAGCAGAGAAAGACAATTATCATATGGCTTCACTCATATGTGGAATATAAGGAATAGCAAAGAGGACCACAGCGGAAGGGAGAGAAAACTGAATGGGAAGAAATCAGAGAGGGAGACAAACCATGAGAGACTCTGGACTCCAGGAAACAAACTGAGGGTTACAGAAGGGAGGGAGTGGGGGGATAGGGTAACCGGGTGATGGGTATTAAGGAGGGCATGTGATGTGATGAGCACTGGGTGTTACACGAAACTAATGAATCGTTGAACACTACATCTGAAACTAATGATGTACTACATGTTGGCTAACTGAACATAATAAAAAATAAATAAAATAAAGGCAGAATGATGAGAAACTCAAACCTTTCCCACTAAGATCTGGAACAAGGCAAAGATGTCCCCTCTCATCATTCATTTTCAACAATGTACTGGAAATACTAGCTAATACAATAGCGTAAGAATAGGAAATAAAAGGTATACAGATTGGGAAGGAAGAAATGAAACTGGCTTTGTTTGCAGATGACATGATCATCTATGTAGAAAATCTGAAAGAATCAACAACAGCAGCAGTAACAATAAAACCTCCTGGAACTAATAAGTGAATATAGAAAGGAGGCAGGATACAAGGTTAACATACAACAGTGAATCATTTTCCCACATACCAGCAACGAAATGAGTAGAAACTGAAATTAAAAATACAATACTACATGCATTAGCACCCAAGAAAATGAAATGTTTAGGTACAAACCTAATGAAGTATGTATAAGATCTATATGAGGAAAACTAAAAAAATATGATGAACAAAAACAAAAAACTAATAATTGAAGAGCTATTCCATGCTCATGGATAGAAGACTCAATATCATTAAGGTATCAGTTCTTCCAACCTGACTTATAAACTCAATGCAATTCCAATTAAAATCCCACCAATTATTTTGAGGATATCAACAAACTGATTCTGAAGTTTACATGAAGGGTAAAATAGCCAAGAAAATATTGAAGGAGAACAGAGTTGGAAGACTAACATTACTCAACTTCAAGACTTATTATAAAAACAGATTAATCAAGACAATTGATACTGGCAAAGAGTAGACAAATAGAACAGTGGGATGGAACAGAGATCACAGAAACAGACTCACATAAACACAGTCTTTGACAAAAGAGTAAAAGCAATACAATGAAGCAAAGACAGTCTTTGCAACAAATGATTCTAGAACAACTAGACATCCACATGCAAAGAAATGAATCTAGACACAGACCTTACACTCTTTGCAAAAATTAACTCAAAAGGGATCACAGACTGAGATGTAAAACACAAAACCACAAAGCTCCTGGAGGATAACACAAGAGAAAACCTAGATGACCTTGGATATGGTGATGTCTTTTTAAATACATCAAAGGCATGATTCATGAAAGAAATAATTGATAAGCTGTACTTCATTAAAATTAAAAACTCCTGCTCTATGAAAGATAATGTCAATGCCAAGAGAAAGAGAAGACCAGCCACAGATTGGGAGAATTTACAAAACACACAGTTGATGAAGAACTGTTTTCCAAAATATACAAAGGACTCTTAAACCTCAACCATAAGGAAACAATCAATCTGATTTTAAAGTACCTAAACAAATAACCACACCAAAGAAGATATACAGATGGCAAAGAAGATGCTCCACATTATTTGTCATCAGGGAAATGCAAATAAAAACAACAATGAAATTACACACCTATGAGACTGGCCAAAATTCAGAACAATGACAACATCAAATGCTGGTGAGGATGTGCAGCAACAGAAACTCTCATTCATTGCTGGTGGGAATGCAGTATGGTGCAGCTACTTTGGAAGGCAGCTAGTAGTTTCTTATAAAACTAAACATATTCTTACCATGCAATCCAGAAATCATGCTCCTTGGCATTTACCCAAAGGATTTGAAAACTTATGTTCACACAAAAACCTGCACAGATATGTTTATAACAGCTTTATTCATAATTGCCAAAACTTGGAAGCAACCAAGAAGTCCCTTCTGTAGGTGAACAGATTAACTGTGAAACATCCAGATAATGGAATAGTACTAAAACAGTGCTAAAAAGAAATGAGCTATCAAGCCACAGAAAGACATGGAGAAATCTTAAATGCATATTACTAACAGAGAGAAGCCAATCTGAAAAGGCTACATACTCTATGATTACAACTATATGACATCTGAAAAAGGCAAGACAGTAAAAAGATCAGTGGTTGCCAAGGGTTGGGAAGGGAGGGAAGAGGGGTGACTGGTAAGGATGAACAGGCAGAACAGAGAGGATTTTTCAGTGCAGTGGAAATACTCTGCATGATACTATAATGATGGATACATGTCATTATACATATGTCCAAACCCACAGAATGTACAACAATAGGAGTGAACCCTAATGTAAACTATGAGCTTTGGATGAATATGATGTATCAGTGTAGGTTCATCAACTATAACAAATGTACCACTCTAGTGGGGTTTGTTGATGGGAAGGCTATGCACATATGGGGGCAGGGAGTATATGGGAAATCTCTGTACCTTCCTCTTAATTTTGCTGTGAACCTAAAGCTTATTTTAAAAAATTAAGTTTTAAAAGTAGACTGATAAGATTTGCTAATGGAAAGGATACAAGGAGTGAGAAAAGGAGGGCGGGATCAAGGATTATACCTACACATGGGTTTTGGGATTAAGTAATTAGAAAGATAATAATGTCCTTTTCTGAGATACAGAGGTATAAACATTAAAGAGGAGGGAGACCAAGAACTGTTTTGATATCTATTAGGCACTCACAGGAAGATGCCCAAAGGGCAGTAGGATTGATGAGTTTGGATTTCAATGAATACACAGGACTAGAGATATAAATTTCGGATTCATTAACATACACAATGAATTTAAAATCCAGGTTGTAGATAAAGTCTCCTATAAAGAGATTTTCAATATGAAAGCAGAGGGTCCAGGACTGAGCCCTGGAAGGCTCTTACATTTAGACATCAGAGAGAAGAGAAGCATGCAAAGAAATTGGAAAAGCAAAAGTTTGTGAGGTAGGAGGGGAAGAACAGGTAGTCAGAGTAGACAAGAAAGTATATCAGGAAGGGGGGTGACAACTATGTCGATTACTGCTACAAAGAGAATAAAAACAAACAAAGGAGTATCCATTAGAATGACATTTGGTAATCTTAACAAACACAGCTTCATTGGAGTGGTGAAAACAGAAACCAGAATGGGATGGAATGGGCAGTGAAGAAATAAAGAGAACCAGCAAGTTCCTTCGAGAAGCTTGTTATGCAGAAAAGCAATAGGGGCAGTAGGATTGAAGTATGAGATCAAGTAACCCAGCCCAGAGTAGATTTCTAAAATACAAAGCATGTCAGCCCTGGTTCTATCACGCTCCATGGCGCTCATTACCCTCAAGAGAAGCTCCAGACTCCACGGGCTGGTAGTCAATGACCACACATAGCCTGGTCTCAAGCAATGATTCTGCCTCTCTTCCTGTCCTTCCTCTTGTCTTCCTGTCCCTCCCAAACCATCTACAATATACTCATACTAGAGTAGTCACCACTCTATCATTCCATTCTCTCAAGCCTTCATGCTGTCATACACATTGTTACTTTTGCCAGAAATGTCTTGTCCTTTCCTGATGTTTCAATAATTGAGGTTCAGTTCAAATGATCTCCTGCATGAAACCTTCCAGCAAACCTGCAGCTTCCCCTCCTCATTTGCCTTATATACTACTCCACTGGAGCCTTTATTATGATCTGTGGATGTGTCTGTTTGTTGACTATGTCTTTTCCCTTCCCTCTAACTTTGACCTAGCAGAGGCCTATAGCCTATTGGCTACGAAATATGAAATGAATAGATGTACCTACAGATACTATCAATATAACTTCACTCAGTGGTTCCACGTCACCCTATCTTACCTTGAGCCAGTATCCACAGTGGCTGATCCAAAGCTGAACACCATTCCTTTTCCTCCCCACCTTCTTCAAAACACAATGCCCAAGATGAATAAAATGAGAAAAGTCTGTAAAACAAAGGAGGAAAGAAATGATGAAAACTCAGTAGCATCCCAAGATTGGGTAAATGCATATTAGCTATTTTTAACTTCAGGAGCCTAAGGGCCATTCTCCTGTTTCAGACAAGTCCAAAACAGGAGGGCAATATTTCCTGCAAAACTGCAGAGTTCTGTAAAATAAAAAGGAGCTGGGGACATGGTCTTTGTTTTATTTGAAGCAAGATCTGGGTAGATGAACATGATCCCAAAGGAAATTTAAGCTTAAGTTGATTGACAGGAAAACAAATTTGTCATAGCCCAGCCGTACTTAGAAACCCCATGAAATTTCATAATCTTTTTGAATGAAGTATTCTGGATTGACATCTTTTTTTTTAAATGATAGATGCTCTAGAATGCCCTGTTTGTGTAGATGGTGTGTAAGAGAGGCCTATGAGAAGCACAGGGCAGGGAGGGATGGAATGGAAAGCAGCCTACTATGAGACAGAATCTCTTGCCTGTTCATGGCAGTGACGTCGCCCACAGGGAGACTGAGCACCTTGCTGTCTTCCCTCTGCCTCACTCCCAGTATCTAACTGGTCCCCAACTCCTACCTGTTCTGTGTTCACATCTACAGAATCTATCACTTCCTCTCCACCCTCTCTCCTCAGATTAAGGTTCCTACTAGTCCCTGCCCAGCCTACACAGCCCCCAATCCATCACACCATTTCCATATTGATGGCATTTTCCTCTGCTCACAAATCTTCATGCCTTCTCTCGGCTACAAAATCAAAAACAAACTTTTCATCTGCTGTTAAAGGCTTCCACAATCTGGCCTGCCTCCTTGCTGGCTATTCCGCTTCTCAAAGAATTGTACAATTGCAAGGTATTAAATTAGCTGTTTCTGCTTCAGAATGCCATCTCTTTACATACCTAACGAGTTCTCTCTCCAGCAGGACTGAGTGAGCCCAGGGACAGCAACATCAGGAAGACCTGTATTGAAGTGCAAGATTCTGGGGGCTTGGGGCGCCTGGGTGGCTTAGTCGTTAAGCGTCTGCCTTCGGCTCAGGTCATGATACCAGGGTCCTGGGATCGAGCCCTGCATCGGGCTCCCTGCTCTGCGGGAGGCCTGCTTCTCCCTCTCCCACTCCCCCTGCTTGTGTTCCCTCTCTTGCTATGTCTCTCTCTGTCAAATAAATAAATAAAATCTTTAAAAAAAAAAAAAAAAAGATTCTGGGGGCTTAGCTAGACTACCTTGTCTGGTTCCTACACTTTCCTCCCTATGTGCCTGTGTTGGGCAGTGTCCTCTGACCAGACTCCCTTTTTTTGGTTGTTGTTTAGATTTTATTTATTTATTTATTTATTTAAGAAAGAGAAACAGCATGAGCCAGGGGGAGGAGCAGAGGGAGACGGAAAGCAGACTCCCTGTTGAGCAGAAAGCCCAACATGAGGCTCCATCCCCGGACCCTGGGATCATGACCTGAGCCAAAGGCAGACGTTTAACCAACTGAGCCACCCAGGCACCCCCAGACTCCCTTTCTGACCTCCATCACCACCTGCTTGAATCTTACCCGCCCCAGAAGGGCCCATCACGTATGTCTACTCAAGGAGGTTATTTTCTTATTCTCCTAAACACAGGTGCATCCATGACCCTTTCCATTCCTAGGACATTCTGTGTACTTTTCTCATGGCTCAGTCTGACAATCTGTTTAACAGTGATCTATTTAAGCCTGATTATCTGGTAAGAACAGAAGCATCCAGTTTTATCTATGCAGCCTCTACCTACTACTTTGCACACTATAGCTGCTCAACAAATGTTTCCTTCATCCACCACTTAAACTGAGCGCCACTGAGAAAACAGCAAGTTTTGCTAATATTTCCTGTAAATACTCTGAAGGGAAACATTTTCTAAACCAACTGACTCAACACATCCCTGAGCAAAAAAAATCAAACCTGAGTATCTCCAAATTCAAGGTGGACATCCTATGGAAGCACAGGAATTAAAAGAATTCCTTGACACCAAAATAAGTCCTCGTAACTCACACTCAGAACATATTCCTATGATTTCTCGAATGACAAGAAAGAGGCACAGACTTCCCACTCTTACCACATATGGAGCTTTGAGGAACAGATACATTGGCCTAGGAGAAAAAGCCTTCCCAGATTCAATTTCCAAGCTTGTCAGAGGAGAGGAAGTGGAATATATGTGAGATTAGAAACGTAATTCCTCCAACTGCTAGATGTGCAAATTTGACTATGTTTCGTGGCCCTGATGAGGTTCCAAATCTGTAAATGGGAGATTATGGAAACTGCCTTATAGGCTAGGCTGTAAGAAAAACACAAACATGAAATCACCTGGACAAATTAGGTGGTCAATAAATTTATGAGTCATTTCAGTAAGGAAACCACATACCACAATTAATTGCACTAATATTTTTAAATCGTAAGATGTTAACATAACATGTACATGTACTTGCATGGGAGTATGTGAGTTCTAAATAAACTAAGATCATTCCAGAATATGTGCTTTGAAGTGATGAACTACTTGAAGGCATTTACTTGAAACAAAGTAGTGTACAAACTCCGGATATCATCTTCCAAAAAAATTAGACTTTGTTCCTTAGAAAACCTACTGTTTGCAAATGCCAATACCAATCTTTTCTGAATCGTTTCCCCTCTGTTGAGGGAGGAGGGTATAACTATGAAAAGGAAAATTTATCCTTTCTTCACAGTTCCTAAGGTTTTTGTTCTCTAGAGCCCAAAGATTCAATTTACAAAAGAGATAATGAAAGATTTTTAACCAAGGAAGTGGAATGTATCATGATGTAAGATATAAATTTCCATATCTTGCACACAGCAAAAAACCCTATCTCAATACCAGCAAATGGCCTTAGGAAAAAAAAAAAAAATCCTTAGCATATGGCATATTTCACAATTTTTAACTTTTTTTTAGCAATCCTAAGCACTTTTTACTGATAAGGGTATTACCTACATATTAGCTATAAGAACTTGAAAATTATTTTGCTGAAAGTTGTGAAGTTAAAACTTATTGACGGTAGTTGGTAATCATGTTCTCTTAGAATAGCAGGCACTAAAACCAGAGTAAATGCCTTAAACTTCAGCTTCAAAAATACCATTGGAAAATGAAAGATGATTAGCAGCAAATCTTTCTTAGAATGAAAGGATTAGAGTTACCAAATTCTACAAAAATTACGACCTTTCTTGTCAAGTTATTCCCTGAGAGATTTAAACCTGAAGGGAAAGAATGATTCCAAAATAGCTGCATTAGCATAAATACGCCACATCGAAATGTTTGTTAATTCTTCCTGGCCACTTCCAGAGAGACACGAAAAGGCAGAGCGTAGGGCTAAGGTGGGGGACAGGAGCCCCTATTCTAAACCCAGAGAAACCCGATAGGGAAGACAGGTCCCATCGATATCACAGACATAATAATAAGACCATTGAGATAAAAGTGCTTTAAACTGTTTGATTTTTTTTTTTAATTAAAAGGAGTTGGGTTAACATGAAGCACATTTTAATTTCTAACATTTCCCTCCACGTACAGGTGCTTGGCTCGGACACAGAAAAGCCCTCGATAACTGCTGCAGGCCGTGTGGATCGCGCTAGGTTGACGGAAGGGAACACACATCTCTGGAAAGCCTTCACCGAATAAGGGCATCTTTCCAGACACCTTCCCTGCGTACAGAATCGTACTCAATCCTGAGAATTACCTTTGAGATGTATTCTGCCGTCACATTTATACGGAAACTGGACGTGAGAGGGCAGAGGAAGTAGTCTGAGCACTGCTGCCTCGCGGGGAGCAGCCCTCACTCGGAGCCGGACGCTGCGACGCAGGCGCCTGTCGCTGCGGCTGGGCGCCGCCATGAAGCTTTCCCAGAATCCTGTTCTGCAGAAAGCCCGGCGGCGCGGCTTTCCGCCAGGGGCGCCCCTTGCTTTGCCCTCAGCACTTTGCAGCATGTTCTGGAACGGTCTGGGAAGCGAGGCGGCTGTTGGTGTAGCATGAGAAGTTGCGGGTTTGGAATCTAGTAATGGAGATTCCAAATCCCAGCTCCGAGGATTATGTGATGGCCAGAATCACTTACCTATCATTTCACGAAACCTCGGTTTCCTCTTGTGCAGCGTGGCACCGAGACTCCCGCCCGGGTCGGTGTGAGAGGAACTAACGAACCAGGTTGCGCTGTAACTGCCGGGTATGCCACACACAACCCAGCAGACGCCCGATCAGAACAGTTTTGGAGAAAATGAACTCCGAATTTGTAGTCGTTCCTCCTGCAAGAGTCAGTGGCTTTGTTGAGAGTAATCCTTTTGCACAATCAAGCCCTCAGCGTATAGAACGGCCGCATAGAGAGACAGAGAGGAAGCAAACGGGGAAGGGGGGACCGAAGGCGGCACTTACCACAATGCTCACCCAGAGGCCACACAGACTTTCCCGTCTCCTCTGAGGGTGGGAAGGAAGAAACACCTCAAGGTCACACCAAGAAAAGGTTACAACTTCGGGCTGAAGCAGAACCGGAATTAGGCCCTGCACCTGTAGTGAAGGAGGAGGCTGTCACAGGGCCAACAGATCAAGACCACGTAGGAGGACACCCGAGGTCGCCTCCCTACTCTGCTCCGAAATCACTGCCTGATTTCTAGACCTCTTCTCTTCTTGGAACTGCATTTGCTCTTCTAAACAATGAAGTGTTGGACTATATATACTGTCTTTGTAGTTACTTCCAGGGACTCCTAGTTCTAGTTAACTTAGTAATTAGGAAGTTCAGCCTAGCTTTAGCAAATGTCTTTTCAGCAACAATTGATTTGACAGTGAGCTCTTTTCTCTTTTATTTTGTGCATGAATAAATTATGTTATGGCTGCCATCAAATTTTTTGCATTTGGGGGCTAAATCCTGCCTGCCATAGTGTATTTATTCTTTAAATAGTCAATTTAAAATTGTATTGAAATTAAAAAGTAAATTTTAAATTGTATTTTTATTATTTTATTTAGACTTCTAACAACTTTATTACTAACACTGGTCTAATATTTCCTTTTTCTTTTCTTTTCTTTTTTTTTTTGGTCTTTCCTTATCAGGATCAAGTACTAAGACTATGGTCATTTCTTTAAATGAATTGGAGAGATCTTTCTCTAAAGCCCTGGATAATTTAATTAACATGAGGATCATCTGTCCTCTAAAGGTTAGATAAAACTCAGCTGTGAAACCATCTGCTCATGATGCTTTTTTCTAATTGTTGATCATTAATTTTCTTTCTAATGTCTTTTTTTAACAGTAGTTGAATTTTCCAAGTTTTCTGCTTCTTCTAGGGTTGGTTTTGACTATTTGAATTTTGTAAGAAAATAAAGTTGCATGTGTGAATAAAGACTTGCATGTAGTAGTCCTCTTACTCTCCTCCATGCATGTGACTATCACCTTTTCATTTCTAAGTATTTTTATTCTGTTTCCCTTCATCCAATTTCTAAGGCTTTTATCCATTTTCTGGGTCTTTTCAAGAAAACTGCTTTTGGATTTACACATCCTTCCTGCTATTGTTTTGCTTTTTACTTTTATTCCAACTTTTATCTTTAATACTTCCTTTTATCTTGATTCTTTTTAATATTTTCTTCTTCCTAGTTTCTTCTGTTATATTAGTTTTTTAGGATGGGCAGCAATTCCTGTATTTTTGTCTTTCTTCTTTAAAACAAATATGTCTGAGAGGCGCCTGGGTAGCTCAGTTGGTTGAGTGTACAATTCTTGATTTCGGCTCAGGTCATGATCTCAGGGTCCTGGAATCAAGCCCCACATCGGGCTCTGCGCCTAGCGGGGAGTCTGCTTGAGGATTCTTTTTCTCCCTCTCCTTCTACCCCTCCTCTTGTGCATGTACTCACTCTCTCTTTCTAAAAATAAATAAATCTTTAAAAAATAAAATAGGGGCGCCTGGGTGGCTCAGTCGTTAAGTGTCTGCCTTCGGCTCAGGTCATGATACCAGGGTCCTGGGATCGAGTCCCGCATCGGGCTCCCTGCTCTGCGGAAGCCTGCTTCTCCCTCTCCCACTCCCCCTGCTTGTGTTCCTGCTCTCACTATGTCTCTCTCTGTCAAAAAAATAAATAAAATCTTTAAAAAAAAATAAAAATAAAATAAAATAAAATAAAATAAATATGTTTGAGACTATAAGTTTTTATTTGAGTTCAACCTTAGCTATGTCTCATAATTATGGCATGGAAGATGAGCTATCTTTCTCCATTTGCACTCAGCAGCTTTACTTTCCATCTTTCTCTGCTTCTGGAACCCTCCCCTAATGGGCTGTATCACCTAGAGCCTCTTGCGGGCTGGATTTCAGTTGGGTTTGGCCAATGGGAGGCATCAACGGGAAATTGGAGGACAGGAAAGAGAAGCTGTGCCTTACTGCGTCCCTGTTCATCCCAGCAATTCTTTCAGTGGCAGCAGCTACACTCGTATGCAGAGGCTCTTCCACAGCTTCAGCTCACACTGGGGTCCTTAACACATTTCCTCACTTTGTCAGTTCAAGCCTTGAGGTGAGAACACCTTCCCATTGTTGCATGAGTGTCTGGATTCTCTTAACCTTGCTGAAAGCTTTTAAATCATTACTTTACTCAAATCTCTTCAGTTGAACCATCTAAGTAGAGTTCGCTTTCCTGGTGGAACTGTGATACACGGTAGTCATTGTTCTCTAGATAGTTTAATTCAAAATTGTTTTTCATTATCCAGTATCCAGATATTACTTAGGAGAGTATTTCTTAATTTCTAAAAGACTCTATGTATGTCATCTTTTTTTTTATTAACTCTAGAATTGTAGATTCAACAAATATATAGCTCTCATGCATGCCTATTTTGTAAGCTACTAGAGGATGTGCTCCACCAAGATGAGAAAGCTAACCAAGAAAGCAGAATATATGGCGCCTAGTGAACAGAGCATCCAACAGGCAGGAGACTAAGAGAGTCCCCTGATGGTTGGTAACGAAGTCCTCAGATGCCAGCAATACAATCCAGTGTAGAGCAGGAATGTGGGGGCCAACAGAAGGATGTTTCTAACAGAATATGGAAATTTGGAACTGATATCTTATCTGATATGTTTGGCTGCATTGAGACAACATGTTTAGGTATTTTGAAGAGTTTGGATAAAATTTAGCAACAAGTACCTAGATGACTAAGCAAATAGAAAAAAGAACGAATCATTCACAGAAAAATGAAAAATCATACAGAAAAGGAAATATCCTAGAATACTACATGGCTCATCTGTGAACAAAGTTTATATGATGATAATGATATAAACACTGAGTAATAACTTAACCAAAAATTAGAGCATGGAGAGGAATTATAAGAGTACAAAATCCTTAGTTCCACAGTAGAATGTCAACTCATAATGTTACTTGACATTTCAAAAAATGGCATAATAAGCATATTATTTAAGAATCAGGAGGTGAATACCAAGAGTAGCTCAAAATGTTAAAAGAGGGTAGTCTGAGGGTGCCTGGGTGGCTCAGGCGTTAAGTGTCTGCATTCGGCTCAGGTCATGATCCCAGGGTCCTGGGATCAAGCCCTGCATCGGGCTCCCTGCTCCGCGGGAAGCCTGCTTCTCCCTTTCTCACTCTCCCTGCTTGTTTTCCCTCTCTCCCTGTGTCTCTCTCTGTCAAATAAATAAATAAAATCTTTAAAAACAAACCAAAAAAAAGAGGGTAGTCTGAGAAGCAAGATTTAGGAGTGTAGATGAGAGGAGCAGAGGAATTGTGTTTGTTGTTGTTGGCTGTTATAAGCCTCCTTACTCTGACTTGTTTTTTTTTTTTAAAGATTTTATTTATTTATTTTGACAGAGAGAGAGACACAGCGAGAGAGGGAACACAAGCAGGGGGAGTGGGAGAGGGAGAAGCAGGCTTCCTGCGGAGCAGGGAGCCCAATGCGGGGCTCGATCCCAGGAGTCTGGGATCATGACCTGAGCCGAAGGCAGATGCCTAACGACTGAGCCACCCAGGGGCCCCATTACTCTGACTTTCTAATTGTAATATATGTAAATATATTACTTTGATAAGAAGTTAAATGTTTAAATTAGGAAACAAAAGAAGCTAAGAAACTCAGGTTTCCTTCATGCAGGAAACCAGGAACAAAACAACAAAAATATTCTGGGAAAAATGAAGTCATTAACACCATAGTATGAATTTACGCTAATCCACTCCTGTATCTTTATCTCAGCAGTCCACTAATTCGGGGCTTTCTAGGAGACTCTTTAGGACATGTGGGAAGAGAGGGTAGCCTCACTCTGCTCCTCAAAAATAACAGAGGGACGCCTGGGTAGCTCAGTCATTTAAGCCTCTGACTCTTGATTTCAGCTCAGGTCATGATCTCAGGGTCCTGGGATGGAGCCCTGCCTGGGACTTCTGGCTCAGCAGGGAGTCTGCTTCTCTCCCTCTGCCCCTCCCCCTACTCTCTAAAATAAATAAATAGATCTTTAAAAAATAATAATAATAGAGACCTTGCTTCAGCTAGGCTACAACACAGTCTTATATTCACCACATCGAGGTTCATTATGTTCTCAACACCAAGCTAGTATATGTTCTGTTAAATATTTTTCAGATGTGATAATTTATTGCTTGAGACTTAAGAGCAGTTTTATTGTTTTTCACAGCAATTTCATTTTCCCTTAGTCATTCTCCCTCCTACACTCTGGCACTTAGCAAACCTTCCTTCGGTGTTAGGGGGGCATGGCTCCATAGCATATAACTGGAAGCCCATCCTCAGCATAACAAGCCAATTAGCTGCTAAGAACACTGCAGGGTTCTCTTGCCATTTATTTTGACTTAAATTTTGTGTCTTATAATAGCCCAGCAAAACACGGAGCGCTGATAGCGTGTCAGCATTGCAACTACTAAAACTTCTTTTTAGACTTTGTAGGGCCTTATTAAAGGTAAACGAGGCAGGGAACCCCAAACCTGTAGACCATTAAGATGGAAGTCTGCAGGCCACTTAGAAACATTACCCCATTTAAACACCTGGGGTGTGGACCGCTGGAAAGGAAAGTTCACTAACGGTGATGAGTCTGTTGATAATTTATAAGCTTCTTAATATAAATATTCTGTGTTTTTGTAAAAATTCACATAAAATTGGATCACATAATGTAAAAGTAAAGCAAGGACATCGAGACCAGAGATTTCCAAGTCCAACTTTGAAGACCCTGGAGTTGGAGGAACTATATCAGGGGCCTCTGTGGCAGTCAGGAAAGGTGAGCGGTGTTAATATGTGACCCCTGAGCCTCCCCAAACCTGTGCAGTTCCTATTTTACCCATCACTTTACACATGGGAAAATTAAGTTCTCCGGGAAGGAGGAAGTAATTCATCTAATATCGTACAAGTAGCAGGTGGCAAAGCTGGAACCAAATCCAGGTCTTTGGATTCCCGGTTCAGTGTTTTCACCAGTGTCTTTTGCTGCCTTTCCTCTTTTAGGTGCTTTTTTATTTATGGACACTAAAACTTATCTCTTTCTGGAGAATGATGGAGATGTTACTACCCTGCATTTTCCCTAAGGAAAGAAGTTTGATAAATTATTTAAATATCCACTTTTCTCTGCTAAAATGTATACTATGTTTTTCTCTAAGTAAAATGTGAAAACACTTATATTACTGAACCATTTATATGCACCATTTTTCTTCTTAAAAGCTTCTCTTCTCCCATATCCATTGCTTTGGAAACCTCTGGAGATATTATAATGAAATATTGATTGCCCCTCTCTCATCTCCACCCTATTCCTATTCTAATGATCCTGCAACTCCAGAATAATTTTTGTTGAGAAAGCACTAATTCAGAAACTTGCTTTCACATTTTTTTTTTTTAAAGATAGAATATTACACTGACTGGGGAGTGGACACCAGGGTTTCAGCACATCAGCTCCTGTTCAAGATGGCTCCTCTTGGGACCTCACATTACATCAGCATCAAGAACTTTGAATTACTGGCTTCAGAACAGATCTTTTCATTTCCAAGAGATGACAGTTTCTATAAGAGGGTGGTGGTTAAAAAGCAGAGTTTGATCTTTGGGGGTGAGGAGGAATCATTAGAGGTTCCATTGTAGGGGGTATAAGTTCAGCTCCTAGAAAGGACTGGGGGTTATGTACCCTTCATAGGACATCCCTAGGCTCCATGGTGGCCACTTTCCTGCTTATGCCAGAATGGAATGGGGAACAGTGCTGATGGAAGTTCCCAAATTTCTTTTCAAAACAGTAGGAGTTTGATCTGATGAAATACGTTCTGGATTTAGAATCAGAAGAACCAGAAGAATCAGAAGGCCATTCCATTGCCTCCCATCTCAGTGATCTTGGATAATTTAATTAACCTTTGCTCAATTTTCCCATTTGTAAACTGGAGATAAATAAGGAGTACCTTTTTTATTGATGTTGTGAGAATTCAAACAGATCATTAGTGTTAAATGCCAACATATGCCTACCAATCCTTAAGAAATGTCATCTCTTTCTTCCTTGAGGAACAAAGATTAAGAAACAAATATGAGTGTTTCTAAAAAGACATGGAGTCGTTTTTCCCAGTAAGACTCAGGAGGTGTTAGAGAAATTCATATCCCATGGAAAGTCATTATGAAATAGATCCCTCTATGAAAATATGCCATGAAAGCTATCAAGGAGCCAAAAGCAGAGGAGAAAGGGTTCTAGACTGGAGGAACTCTTCTGCTCTTCTACTGCATCATAAACCACCCTAAAACTCTGCAGCTGAAAACATCACCCGTATCATTATCACTCATGGTTCTGTAGTTTGAGCTCAATGGGAAGTTCTATGGCTCTTGCTTAGGGTCTTATGTTATTTCAGTTCCATGGTGGCTAATAGAGAGTCATCTGGGAAACTGGGACAACTGGGCCCCTCTCCCTCTTCACACAGTTTCAGGGCTTCTCCTCCCCACCTGCTTTCCCCAGCATGGCAGCTCAGTGCTTCCAAAATCACATGTTCCAAGCGGAAGGAAATAGAAGCTATCAAGCTTTCTTAATGCCTGGACTCCAAGCCCAGGAATATTACTTCCTCCACATCCCATGGGAAAACAGTCCCAGGCCCAGGCTAGATTCAAAGTGTGGGGTCAAAAGAGCTATCCAGACAGGTCTGGGAGGCCTCTAGGAGGTCTAAATGGCTGGTGTGCCTAGGAACACGAGCTTCATGCCATGCACGCAGAACATATTCACCAAATAATGTCAAATGACTGAATGGACATGTAATTCTCCTCAGTCCAGATAATGTCTTAGTTTCTGGTTACGTAACATCAAGAAGGGTCACATTTGTGGCTGGCTCAGCTGTAGCAGCTGCCATGTAGAACTTGGTCAGGCTCAGCAGCCCACAGGCTCTTCAGGGAGAGGATTCTCCACGCCTATTTAACTAGCAGTTGTGTTGATAGGCCTTTCAGGAGCTTTCAGGAGAAACGTTACCACCCAATATTTTAAAAAGGAATATGCCTTGACATGATCATAACCAGTTTAACTTGGAATTGGATGTGTGAGGTTGATAGTTTCAAAATACTTCTGCCCATTATTTCAGAGTCCTTTCAAAAGCAAGATCACACTTGTTTTCCAGCCCATGTAGCAGGCCAAGGTTTACCCTAGAAAAGAGGCCACCTAGAGCCTGTGATTTCAGGGGCCTGGGAAAAGAGACATACCTACAAATCTGTGGCTTTCTCAGCTGCTGATTTTTTTCAGGGAGCCAAGTATGTATTTCATTCCATAATGTCAGATCTGGCTTAGAAGGAGGACAGAGTGGGTAGAATCCTCACCAAGTTATCCTTGATGGCTGATGAATGCTCCAAGAGAGTAGGTTATGAAGGAGAGGGGGAGATAATACTACAACGGAGAGGCTGCCTCAAAGGTAGAGAGAGAGCATGGAAATGAGAGTTTTTTGAGACAAAATTTTGGTTACCTTCTTCTCCCTTCCAGACTGCTGCCAAAAGCTGAGCCTGCTCCAAGCTCAAGTTAACAAGAAATGTTGACTAAGTTAAGCCAGTCAATTCTTCAGAAAAGACAGCCTCCCACCCATTGGCTCAGTTTCTTCTCTCCCCAATCCTTGGGACTTTTCAGCCTAATATTCAAGTGGCCCTCCATGATCCAGCCTATCTTTCCAACCTTCTAAGAAACATAGAAAACATGCAACAAATATTTGTGGAAGGAATAAAGGCGTGAATGACACCATCCCTGCCCCACTAAACATGCCTGCTCCAGCCACAGGAAAGGCCTTACTATGATCCAAAAAAAACCAAAAACAGAACTTTACCACCTTTGCCTTCTTTTTTACACAGGTAGTCCCTCCATCTGGCATGCCCTACCCCGTGAAGTTGCACCACTGAAATTCTACTCTTCTTTCATGGTTTGTTTATAAACACCATGTCTTTTCAGGAAATCTTCCCAAATCTCTGCATCGATAAAGAATTCCTTCTCTTCTAGGTCATTTGATCACTTCATCATTACTTCTAAAACAAAAACTCTAAGTGTGCCCGGTATTCTCATCAATTTGACAAAATTTTCTGAATGGCAAATTGGCATGGGGATACAGATCTGAATAAGGTTCTCAAGGAGCACAAAATCTAGCAGAGAGAGAGAGAGAAACTTTGAAACAGTCATAATATGGTATAAGAACAGAAGTATAGAAGGTATAGAAAATAGCACAGAAAAAGAAAATAGCACGGAAGAGGAAAGAAAGAATTCTGGCAGGAAAACAAGCATCAGGAGAAGACTCTGAGAGAAAGTAGTGCTGGGTGGAGGGGATGGAAAGAAGGCATTCCATGCTTGAATCCTAACTACTTGCAAAGTCTTGAAGAGCTGAATCTCCGTGCCACGTCTGCGCTCGCACGTGGCTCTGGAGATGGTAAGCGATGCTAGAGGTCAAGACGAAGACAAGGATCAGATCACTTACAGCCTTGGGTTCCACCTCAAGGACTCGAACTTCCCAGGGAGGTGATGGAGAGTCCCTGCCAGGATTTAAGCAGGGACATGGACCATTTCTTGTCCATCTTTATAACCTAGGGTCAACAAGCACAGTGCCTGGAAATAACAATAACCACATGGGCGAAAACTGAGTGCTTACTGTGTGCCTGGCACAGTGCCAGTCGCTCCACATGCATGGGTTAGTAGACGCCGATAAAAGTTTCTGCCATTAAATTGAATGGAATCTCGGTCCCATCCCATCCGGAGTAAAAATAGAAACTGTCATTATAGCTTTAGCAGAGAGAGTTAGAAAATTATAAGTTTAAAGAAGTTTAGTCATGAAAAAGGAGAAGAATAAAGGAGAGAATTTGATTATTGCTCAGCTAAAGGCCAAACCAGAAAGATTCAGGCAATAAAAAAGGATGGGTAATTTTTTTAAGTGGTAAAAGAGCTAGAAAGGATTTTATAAACACTTTAGGGGAGAAAAAGATAAACCACAGAGAAAAATGGGTCTTCTAATAAATGAGTGGGAAAAGAGAATTAACAATAAATGAGAGCAGCTGAAATATTGAACTCATCTTTTGCAAGAAAAATGAGAGGAAATAACTTAGATTCTTAGCAAGTAATAAAAATCTTGCAAAATACTTAATAGGGATAGATATCTAGTAAGGGAATATTCATTAAATTTAATTCATCATTTTTAAATAGACAGCCCACGGCCCTCACAAGGTGCGATTCCTCTGAAATCAGATCCCTTCGCTCCCTCCCTAATTTGGCTTCTGAAGACCAGTCTGCCCCTTAGCGAAGACTAAGTGACAGAGGACTGCGTGCACAGTCAGGATCCATCTCAGGGCCAGCTTCCCACTTGGATGCCAAAGGGACACTTTGAGGGAAAAAATTCACGTTCCTACAGAAATCATGCAATTGTTTTTTTCCCCAAGAGCAAAATAATTATCAAAATCATGGTTTCAAAGAAATGAGGGTCAGCAATGGTGTTCAACGTGGATATTTTACAGCTGAGAAAATCAAGGCTCGGGGCAGAGGAATGACCATCCCAGGAGGAGGCAGTCCCATCTGGTGGGCTGTCAGATGTAAGGAAGCCTAACCCAGGAGCGTGGTGCGGGGATTGCAAGAGGAGATCCAGGTGAAGTGATCATGGGCCAGGAGGCGCCTGTGAGCCTCCCCTCATCCACTGCCCTATTAGACTGGGTTAGGCGCCCCCTTCTGGACACTCCGAGCAACACGGGCATTTCTCAATCGCGGCTTTCACACTGTTTTATAATTATTTCTTTTTCTCTTTGTCCTCCAGACCGTGAGTTCTAGGGAGGCAGGGACTACATCCTATTAAATAAATGGTGTGACACTAGCAGGTACTCGGCAAATGTTTGTTGAGTGAACAAATGAATACACGAACTCAGCAAAGACTCCAAAAGTAGATTGTTGAAGACCCCCCAGATGTACAATGAAACCAGAGTGGAGACTCTCTAACCAGGAACACAGGTGTCATCCCCAAGCCACCCAGCACCCACCTGCCTCATGGAGTGGCAGCTGGAGAGCTGGGCCATAAACCCAACTCTCTTTGGTGACCCTGCCTTCTCTCCGTAGGCTCCTCTGCAGGGAATAATTAACTAACCAAAGAGCTCAGCCAGCAAAGAAATAAACAAGATCTGTATAATGCCACTGACCTATTTACCTGCTTCCTCTAAATGGCTTGAACTGAATTCCATGTGGGAAAAGAGGCCTGGCTGGAGCATTTGAAACCCGGGAAGATTAGAATGGGATTCATCACAATGAAGGCAGTGCAGACTACACACAACTCAGGTGTGTGTCCAGGGGGCTGTGAGTAGAGGTGATTTCTGAGCAGGTGTGCAGTCTCCCGCCTGGAATGCCTTCATCACTCAAGTCCAAATCCACTGGGCCTAAAGGCAGCTTCCCCAAGGATGCTTGTCTGACACCCCAGTTAGAAGTACCTTCTATCTCTAAACTCCCAAGGCACTTTCTTGGTCTAGTCTTAGCCTTTGCCACAGTTGGCTCTATACACTGATTGAGCAACGCTGTCAGACTGCGGGCTTCCAGAGGGCAGGAAATACTCCTAACTCATCACTTTATTCATGTCCCCTAAGTTGATGTCTAGGAGTTGTAAGAGGACCAGTAGCAGCAGGTGTAGTAAGGTTCGAGGTGCATCACACCACAAAGAATAGCAGCACAACATCACAAACCAGGGCATTTTTGAACACCCGGTCTTCTGTCGGGCCCGGGGCACAATGTGTATCTACCTATTTCATCTAATCCCAGAAGCAACTCTAAACAGTAGGTGCTTACTATCTCAGTTTTGCAGACTTCTCCTCTCACATGTGAGGAAAAGAGGAAGATACGCGAGATCACGTAGCTTGCTTACAGGTGGCGGGGGGTTTTCCTGCTCAACTCGCTGACATGGGTGTCTGCTCCCTTTCTCGTTGCATGGATACACTGGCCTGGCTAGCGAAGGTGACAGGGATAAAGATAATTTCCTTCTGCCAAATCCAAGGTGACAGAGACTTGGGCTGCCATTACTTAACATGGACGACAAAGGAAAACACCTTCGGCGTGGCTGATTTCCCCCTGCTCCAGTCTGCCTCCTATCCTCTCTCCCCCAAACCTACTATCTATTATTTCGACTGCAATCCCTCAAACAGAGGCTCTGCTTACTCCTCCTCCTGAGAGCTGGCTTTCCATGGCTGTCCCCAACCTCCTGGCCCATGAAATGAACATGCGGACCTTGTACCAAATACATTTGCTTCCTGTGCCTCTTCCTCTGGCCCACCTGTGCCCTGGCTGCTCGTGGTAGAGAGGATCAGGTGAGAAGGTGGGTCTCCGGGCGGGCCAGCAGTCCCCACCTGTCACCCTCCTCTCATGATCAGTTCATCTCACCCCCCATGGAGGCAAGACTAACAGAATGGTGTCTTCTGTTTGGAATATCAGAAATCCAGTAATGACTTACTATTGTACTCAGCTGTCCCTATGAATGAGACACATTTGCACATAAACACAAAGCCAGAACAAGATTACAAAGGGTTTTTTTTTTTTTCTTTCTATCCACAGTGCAATCCTGGAAAGAACAGAATATCTGATTTCCTCTTGTGTAAATTTCGTATCATATTGCCCATTGTTGTGAGAAATCGACAAGGCTAAATAGCAAAATACACATGAAGCAGAGAGCAGTGTTATGGACACATATTAGACGTCTAGGGGCTGGTACTTCTTTCCCTCCCCTCCAAACTTCCTTCTAGAGGAAGCTCAATGCAGTTGCTTCCCCCAAGCCCTCACCAAGTGCCTTTTTCCACCCCAACCCAAATTATGAAAATGTTTCAATGAAACTCATAATTTCTTTTGACAATGGTCACATTCTGAGTGTCATTATTACTATTCATGGATCTTTAAGTCAGTGGCAGAGATCTTATCTTATTCCCCTGGCTTGTGGCAGGTGAATGGAGTTGCACTGGGTTGAAATGGAGAGGACTTGACATTGCCAACACTGCCGTGAGCTTGCTGTGTGACCTCTCTGCACCTAGACTCACGTCCCTACAAGAGAGGAGGGTAGGACTAGAAAAGAGGCTGCTGCCTGAGGGTATCGGTCCTCCTCCAATCTGCATCACCGGCATGGCCTGGGAACTTGTTAGAAATGCAAAACTTCAGGCCCAACCCTAGACCTTCTGAAGCAGAAACGCTAGTGGTGGGTCTGAAAAATCTGTGTGTGACTGAGCCCTCCCAGTGATTCTGATGCCTGCTAATTGAAGTTTGAGACCCAATGACCTTGGAGCTTCTGAGGACACCAGAGCTGTATGCAAACAATGTGTGTGTGTGTGTGTGTGTGTCTGTGTGTGTGTGTGTGTGTGTGTGTGTATTTTACACGTGGCGCTTCACGTCCAGACTACCGTAATAAAGCAAATATCGCAATAAAGAAAGTCAAATTTTTTGGTTTCCCAGTGCATATAAAAATTATGTTTACACTATACTATAGTCTCTTAAGTATTCAATAACATTGTGTCTAAAAAAAACAACGTATATACCTTAATTAAAAAATGCTTTATTGCTAAAAACTTCTAACCATCCTCGGAGCTTTGAGCGACTCATCATCACTGATCACAGATCACCGTAACAACTATAATAATTATGGAGAAGTTGGAAATATTGTGAGAATTACCAAAGTATGACACAGAGACATTACGTGAGCAAATGCTGTTGGAAAAATGGTGCCCATAGACTGGCTCAAAGCAGCGTTGCCACAAACCAACTAGTAAAAAACACAGTATCCGCAAAGTGCACTAAAGCAAAGTACAATGAGGTATGCTTGTATACTCATACTATGATTATATATTATATCACATGTACTATGTATTATATATTACAGAATAATTACATAAGTATGTATCTATACTTGCATGTCCTTTCCCTCAAGACACTTTGCATAAATTTCCTTGTATTCTCCAAGCTTTTGTGACCTTGAAAGGAGGTGAACATCCCTGAATGAGTCTTACCCTGCAGTTCCTTCCTGATAAGAAATGTCTTGAATCTTACTAGAAAGAAAAAGAACATGTGACAACGAACATAAACACTGCCTAACTCCCATGCTGATGGATTAGCTGAACACAAGGTAAGGGACCGGGGAAATGTGCCAACACGGAGTTCCAAATGCAATAGTATTTTACACACGGCTGCCAACTGCTCTGAAGATGAGTCCCACTCCTCTGTCCCTCCCAACATCCTGGGGCCCATGCCCCTCCCCTACCTCAAAAATCATAGCTTCCTAGAGTTAGAAGGGTCATCAGAGCTCATCTGAGCCCCGGTGATAGATTAAGGCCTGCTAGGGCATTTTAGAAAGTGCCAGAGGCAGAGCCTACTCCCAGAGACACCTACATAATTGGTCTCTGATGGGGTCTGACCCATCTATTTTTATAGGTTCCCCAAATGATTCTAAGGCATCTAGGGGAGTGTTTCTCAAAAAATTACAATTACACTGGAACAAAACCAGGTCACTTGTATGCATATCAATCACTGACTCCCGCTATCAAATGGTAGGAGGGGGCAGCAGAGGCTCAGAGAGCAGGGCTGGAAATGAAGACTTGGAATTAGAATTCATTCCTGAGCCCAGATCCCGGCTCTGCTGGTTCCTGCTCTCAGAACCACCCAGAATCCCATGATCTTTGTAAACTGGATTTCCATGGCTGTAAAAAAACAGCATAGTTTATGTGCTGAGAAGAAAGGAGATGAAGCCAAAGGTGCTTTGTAAATGATGAGGCACATGGCCAGGTGTGGCGATCAATGGCTGCTCCAGGGATGGCATGGCATGGGGGAGTGGAGGGCCTGGACTTTCTCAGCGGGAGGCCGGTGACGTGCTTGCCCACAAAGGGTCAGGCAGAGGTGCTGGGAGGGAAGGCGGTGGCAGAACCCACGCCCCCAGCAGCAGCCGAGACAGCCTGGTTGAGCTTGCTTCTTCCCCAACCATTGGGAGTAAGGAGCACAGAAGGGTTAACCTATTCCAAAACTGATGCTATCTTTGCCGGTTGCTGGGAGGATTGTTTTTGTTCATGCTAATTAAAAACAGGTGCATTTGCCTGAGCCTCGCGCTGGGAGGCTTTCTCTGGCCTGGTTGTCCCGGAGACTACCATCTCCACAGGCAAGCCGTTTAGGGGGAAGAGTTCTGGCTTCATTTGCATGTGGGAACCTGGGCTTCACTTGAGGTGCATAAAAAGAACAGAAAAATGGTACGTGCTTAGCTGTTCTCCAAGAGAGAAAATGGCTTGGTTATTGTTGCAAAGGCAAGACGTAGCAAAGAACGAAACACTCTGCTTTCCAGGGTGGGTCACGGGGTACCGTGAGCAGTGGCTGGAAAGCCAGCAGCCCGAACTCAGGGGCCAGAGCTGCCACAGAGCCTCTCTCTGATCTTACACAGCTCAACAAACATATACAACGTTGTACACGATCTCCTTTAAATCCGTGTTTATTGCCATCTTAAAGACATGACAGTGAGGTACCCCGGGGACCTGTTGCTCAAAGTCACGGGGTAAGCACGAGCCATAATTCAAACCCAGCGCTCCCATGCTTTTTTTCTGTCACCATGCTGCCTTTTTCTGCTCTGAGCCCCAAACTCCTTCATAAAGTGAGGACTTGGTGCCATCCTCAGCTTCCTTCCTGCTTCCCAACCCAGAATCCCCGTCCAGCCCACGTGGAGGAACCAGAGTGTCTTTCCTTTAGTCTAAACCTGTTTTGCCATCTGGGAACCAAGACTCCACGGCAGGTCCAAGCCTGGGTTTTCTGACCGGGCTAAGGAGTAAAGGGTTCATTGAGAGACATATGGAGGGAGAGATTGGCCCATGCAATGGAACAATGGCTCCAAAGCTTTGATTTGATTTTGAGCTTGTTGGTCAGGCAGATTTGGAGCTGACACTCAGAGTGGACGTTTGGATGTCAAAATGAAGCCAAGGCCCGATTTATAGTGGCTAGGATCTGCATCCAAGGATTTACCATCAGATTATACCCCCACACACACTTTTTAATTTATGGCTCTTGAGCCAATTTAATTGGATTTGTCTTCAGTGGGGCTGTTTATTGTCATTTGAGAAGGCAGCCTTTCAAAATTATAAGAGCCTTCAAAATTGTGTTGGGGATAGTGAAGAATCCGAAGATAAGAATTCCAATACTCCTTCCTAATTTCCCCGCACAGCGTGAAGCAGGGTGAGAGGAGTCTAAATTAGTGTATTACTGAGAATGACTTGGCTGCATTACAACTTCAGAAAAGTTTAGCAAAATCAACTCCTTTTCCACAAGTCAATCACTTGAGGATTTGAAAACTTGTCTCTCTGTTCCTTCCTTTGAACAAAGAAGCTCAAAGTTACCCTTCTGAACCTTCCCCTCAAATTTAGTTCTCAAGATGTTGTCGAAAGCAAATTTTCAAACAATCTACCAGCTTTTCAAGATCACTCAACTCAGCTGTCACTCAACAGCTCCAAAGGAGCTGTGAAAAAGCAGAAATTGCACTGGGCTTGAAGTCAGAAAATGTGCATTTGTTTTTATCTCCACCTTGTTTGACCTTGAACAAGTCACTTCCCTTTTTAAGTCAAGGTTCTGCTCACCTATAAGACAGGAGAGCAAGACCTCCCCTTTCTGCCTCAGGAATCCATGAGGATCAGCCGGGATGGGATGGACACATGCCAGGCAAATCCGAAACACCACCATTGCTCACACAGACGTGCTGAAAGAAAGGAAGGGCTCTTCCTTGGCGCCAGAGGGCACAGGACGGTTGCACGGCGGCAGCACAGGGTAGCCACGGGTTTTAGAATAAGATACACCTGAGATCACAGCCCAGCTCAACCACTGAAGACCGTCTCCTATGACCTCTGAGCCATATTTTCTTCTCTAAGAGGAGCATGTCTCTCATGTGTTATCAAGATTAAAGAAAATGATTTAAATCCCAATAGCTAACGTAAAGTTTCCTTCCCTAGTATCGTGGTGAAGCACCTAGATTCTACAGCCAAACTATCTGGCTCAAACACCCTATGTAGCTTCTTAGCTGTGTGGCCTTGGGCAAGCTATTCAACCTCTCTGTGTCTCAACATCCCTATCTGCAAAATAGGGAGGATTATAGTCATGAGGATGAGATGAGTAAATTATTTAAAATGTGCTGAGAAGGATCCTGCCCATAGTAAGTGCTACTTATCAAATCATTTTAACAAGAATGAACTCACATCTCTTCTTTATCCAAACTGCATGAGTAGATAGAACTAATCATAGAAAAGTCTAACCCTAACCCTGACCTTCATCACCTTACCTCAAAAAGACTAACTCTGCCAATCAGGAAAATCTGCCTCCCACAGACACATACCCCAAACAGAACAAACACAGAAAGAAGATTCCTATCAAGTCACCACCATGCCAAATGACCTGGTGGCTTAGAAAAGAAGAGAAAGGTGAGACACAGATGTGCATGACAGCCCTTTTCTTGCCTCTCTGGTTTAGATCTCTCCTTTCAAGGGCTTAGTCACTGCAGAAATTGGGAATCCATCCTCGGCCAGTCTGAGTTTCTCTAGGTAACTTGTAACATTTCTCACCAGGTATTTATTTAAAAAAAAGAAATCCCTTTAACAAGTCAATTTAGAGGTCCTATGGTGTTCATTTGTTACAAGGTGATTTTTTTTTTTTTTTATCTGAAATAACGTTATAGGGCAAGATTTCATTTTGCCTCCTATTCTATATCCTGGTCTGGAGCTATTTTATTTTAAACAACACAAGGCATAGACTGAAATTTCCCAAGAGCATTTCAAAGAGCAATTTCTCATTTCCTGCCCCTATGAATTTATGTTCTTAAAATAGAATTGTGCTAAACAGTTTCTTCTGAAATCAGGTTAATATGAACATGAAATGATAAAGAAAAAAACTTGAAAAGAAAGAACAAAACCCATTTATAAGAAGCTGCATCTCACACATGAGAATGAAAACAAGCTACTCATTGGCACTGGAACTTACTTATGTTCACTCATTAATTCACCATTATTTATTGAATGCCTTTTACATTCCAGAGGCTACCATCAGCAATGGAGGTTATAGTCCATCAGGAAAGAAGGGCAAGTAAAGAGATAAGTAGAACATAAGCATGTACTGTAGAAGAAGTAAGCACAGGTGTGAGAGTTCAGAACTCAACACCTCAATCCCTGAAAGGTGATCAGGGAAGGCTTCCTGGAGGAGTATCCCAAGACCTGTGAGAATTTGGTAGAGAAGGAAAGAGTCTTGACCACAAGGAGGAGCTCGTGTCTGAAACCAAAGAGGCCTAAAGATCAGGAGAGAAAGCGCGGGTAAAGCAGGTTAGGTAGTGGAGTTCTAGAATGTGAGGCCAGAGAGGAAAGCTGAGGCCAGACCAGGGAAAGCCATGGTCAACTAAGGAATTTCATTTCTACCCTGATAACTAGAGGAAGCCATTAATGGACTTTAAGCAAAGAAATAATGGCTTCAAGTCTGGATTTTAGAAGGATAACCCAGTTGCAGTGTGGAGAGTGAAGTGAAGGACCTTCAGGAAAGGGGACAAGTTAATAAGCTTCTGTAATGATCCAGTGAAAAGTGATGAGGGCCAGAAAAAAGGCAGTGACTGTATGAATGGAGAAAAAGGCACAGAGGTGAGAGGTCATTGGAGGAAAGACTCCAAAGACCTGTGTTTTACCATCTCCCATTCACCCCATCACCGACAGAAGGATTTCTGCCCTGGTTGTAGGAATAACCAAACACACAACAGCCGACCCTGGACCGCAGATGAGACAGACAGCTGTTTATTAGTCACATATGTTTACAACCCGGGAGGAGGCCACCACGTGCCACAAAGGGCCACATGGAGGTCACCCTTGGGAACAGATTGCACCAGCGGAGGTTGAAGGAGGCGGATTTTCTAGTATCAGTAGGGTGAGGTGCCCCCTGAGTTCCCATGGGAGGATGTAATGGGCTTGTTTGAATAATTCCATGGGCTGGCAGAGAGATGAAACCTGTCACTCAGGGATAAGCAGGAACTGAGTCTGGTCCCATGATAAAGAGCATTGTTTAGTGAGGGGACCTTATCTGCGAGAACAGAATTGAGAGCAGAACAAATGGCTAAGCCCTCTGAGGCTCTCCTGATTCTACCAGATGTCAAGGCAGCACATAATAGCGAGTCTGAATTTTAGGTCCTCCACCCGTGCTTGTTACAGAAAGGACATAGAGATGAATGTGAGAGAAGAGTCCAACTCTTCCACTGAAGAGTTGAAGAGACAGAGTAGGAAGCCTGTGGGTCAAGTTGGAGATATAGACGTTTGGAAGGTCTGGGGAAGCTCCCCTCTCCACCTTCTGGGATTCATTCCCTTTACACACTCCCTACTCATGGTTTTTGGGTTAATCTGCCAAGTTTTAGAATATTTGCTATGGAGCAAAAGCTAATGGATACATGCAAATTGGAGAGTAAGAGTGAAAGTAAGAAAGTAAGTGCAGGTGGTGAGTTTAATTCCTTTCCTATTTTTCTAGACAACCAGCTTATTATCAAAGGTTTCTGGTGAGAAAAAAAAATATTATCTAGATATCAGCTGGGTCTTTGGAGAAGGGTATTTAACAAAATTTGGGAGCTCTGTGCCAGGAGATAGGATGGTTTACTGGTTAAAGGCTAAGGCTCTGGGATCAGGAAGAGTTACATTTGAATGCAAGCTCTGCTTCTCTCTTCTGAGCTGTGTGGCAAGGCACAAGCTACTTAACCTCCCTGAGACTTGTTTTTTTTTTTTATCTGTAAAATGGGGATAATGATAATACCTACTAGGTTGTCATAAGGATTAAATCAAGATGCTTGACAGCATGCCCCGACTGTTACTCGTCCCCCTCTCTGCATTAACCTGCTTTAGGATACAGAGAAAAGCCAGACCCCACTCTCTGACCTTGGTTCCCCAACTATAAAATGAGAAGTTTCCATTAGAAAATCTCGAAGTCCCTTTACAACACTAACATTCTATGAAAGCAAAGTATAGGATAAATACTTTTTAGGATTCAATACTTATAAGGCAAAAACATTCTATGAATCTTTTTTTTTTTTAAGATTTTATTTATTTATTTGACAGAGAGAGACACAGCGAGAGAGGGAACACAAGCAGGGGGAGTGGGAGAGGGAGAAGCAGGCTTCCCGCGGAGCAGGGAGCCCGATGCGGGGCTCGATCCCAGGACCCCGGGATCACGACCTGAGCCGAAGGCAGACGCTTAATGACTGAGCCACCCAGGCGCCCCTCTATGAATCTTTTAAAGGCATTTAAATAAGTATACTGCAGCTGTACAGGAAATCTTCATTGTTTTCTTGATTTTTTTTTTCCTTAAAAAAATATCAGAGAGCTACTTGTCAGTACCAAGATAAAGCATATTGCATCTAAGTTATATCCCGCTGACAGTCTGTTTTGTAGCATTGCTAAATATCATGCCTGGATTGCTTTCGGTAAAAAAAATATATATATAAGAAAGATAGCATACATCAAGTCCAAAGAGTGATTTTTCTCACTGTAACTACTGTAACATGCCACAGCAATCTTGCCTAGCAGATGGACCACTGGGTGATGGTTAGCTGCTAAGCCCTGCTTGATAATTTATTGGCTCTTCCTGGTCTCAGCAGATGCCTCATGTATTCAGATTTGGCTAAGCCCACAGTCTCAGAGTCAGGTTATTTTGTTTCTGGTCATCCCAGTAAATCAGACGTGCATCACATGGACAATGTTTATGGTTCTGTTCCCAAGCCTATTCTCAACTCCCTGTCCATAAGGTGGGCCAGATTGTAACATCTTCCTTCTTTGTCACCCATGAATAATATTGGAAAACAGAAACAATACATGTGCTTTTTCATGTTCCTGCTGAAAACAAGCATGTGCTGGCTGGACCAAGTGCAAGAAGACCGAAGGATCTGAGCTACATAGAAAGAGTCAGAAAGTTTAAAATGAATGTATTAGTTATCTATCGGTACATAACAAATTACCTTAAACTTAGCAGCTTGGAACAATGCATATTATTTCACAGTTGCTGTGGGTCAAAAATTGGGCATGACTTAGCTGGTTCCTCTGCTTTACAATCTCTCATGAGATTACAGTCACAATGTTTGGCCATGAGTGGGGTCTTACCTGAAGGCTTGACTGCGGAAGAATCTACTGCTAAATTCACTCACAAGGCTGTTGGTAGGATTCAGTTCCTGAGGGCCTTCGTTTCTTGCTGGCTGCTGGCCAGATGCTACCTTCATTTCCTTTGCCAGATGACCAACATGGCAGCTTGCTTCATCCAAGCCAGAAGGGGGAGTGTCTACAGGAAGACAGAAGTTACCATCTTCTATAACCTAATCACCAAAGTGCCATCCCATTACCTTTGTCACACTCTATGGTTAGAAACAAATTGAGAGGAGGGAATTACACAAAGTGTCAATACCAGCAGGTAGAGATCATTAAAGGACATCTTAGAGTCTGCCTGTCACAGTGGAAGTCAAAACTGGACTTCCATGCAGGGGTAGGTGATGGGGACAGTGGGGACTGGACATTGCTCTGCTCCCCCAGCCACCTGCCCTGAAGCAGCACTGTGGCCACCCTGGATAAGAAATACCCATTTAGCAATTTACCTGACATTTTACACAAAAGTACTATATGTACTTTTAAAAGTAGCCTCCAGTCAAAAATGCACATTCCTGGGAAGAGGGGCAACTCCATAAGTAGGAAGAGGTGGGGTCTGTGATAAACTGGAAGAGTAATGCTCCAACCCAAAGGCATTCAAATTCTTTCTCCCCACTCCCTCCTGCCACAACTCCTTGGATATAGTCTCTTCCAAACAAATCACATGTGTGGGCTAAACACAGCCAAGACCTCCAAATAGGACCCTTTTTTACAGCTCGCTGCACCCAAGATTCAGCCCCTTCCTTCTGGGAGAGGTGAGGGTGCCACCATCCTTGTGAACTTGCTCTCACTTCCATGCTCAGCCCTGAGAGCTGGCCATGGAGTAATGGAGGAGGGGCTGCCCTCTTGAGAAGGCAGGTCCTAGTCTGCCAACCTCACTCTACCCTGGAATCATCTTGCCTCCTATCCTAGTTCTCTGTACTTTATCCGTTCAGTGAGAGATTACTGAGCACCTGTGCTGTGGCAGGCACTGTGAGAGGCATTGATGTTAGGATGGAAACAAGATTCTTGCCTTGGAGAGGAAAGAAATCCATGTAAAGAAATCAACACAGGGTGCCTGGGTGGCTCAGCCATTAGGCATCTGCCTTCAGCTCAGGTCATGATCCCAGGGTCCTGGGATCGAACCCCACATTGGGCTCCCTGCTCTGCGGGAAGCCTGCTTCTCCCTCTCCCACCCCTACTTGTGTTCCCTCTCTCACTGTGTCTCTATCAAATAAATAAATAAATAAAATCTTTAAAAAGGAAAAAAAAAAGAGATCACTAAAGTTTTCTCTGTGCATAATCTCAGTCTGACCCAAGCAGGTCTGGGGCACAAAGAATGTCAGAATGATGTCAGAAAAGAGTTCAGAGATGAAAAGATATTTGGTTTGAACTAAGACTTTTAAACTTAGTAGGTGTTAAGTGAAAACATCCCACTGGCCAAAGGAGAGCATAAAAAGGCAGGAGGGTCATCTTAGTGACTAGATCTGTAAGACAAATGCAAGAGCCTGAGACCCCCTGAGGACTGCAGCCCCATCCCTGAGGGCCACCTGGGCCACATTAACAAGTCTGCACTAGGCCCCACAGGCAACGAAAAGCCCCTGAAGAGTTTCTGACAGAGGTCATAGGCATGATAAGACTGGCATTTTAGAGAGCTCACTATGGCCTCATTGGGGCCAGATTAGAGAGGGTCAAGCTTAAAGCTCTGGGCCAGTTGTGGAGCTTCCTCAGTGATCCAGTGGGGAGAGGGGTGAGGTATGGATGGAGAGATGTCAAGGGGCAGGGTTGACAGAAGGATGACTGGTGGGAAGTTGGCCTGCCCTGGGACAGGAGGAATAGGGGTGTCACATAGGCAGCGGGAAAGGGAGTTACTGCCAAAATCTCAAAACCATTTAGAAGGAGGAAGGAAAGTATAGGGGGCAACTCAGTAGATGGTAGCACCAGTTTCTGGAATAATTAGCGTAGAACATGGAACAGCTTTGAACAGAAAGATGCTGAGGCTGCTTTTGCACACACAGAGCATAATGTTCCTGTGGCTTATTCCAGTGGAGATGAACAGCAAACAGGTGTATGCACAGGTCTGGAGCTCAGGGTGGAGGTCTTTGCAACTTTCCTAAAATCATAATCTTTTCTCCCAGAAAGGATGGTTTCAGTCCTCTCCATCTAAAAATCCATAGAATCTTAGTAAATAAACTTAAGAATGAATGTTTGAATTTTAGCTTTTTACTGTTGCAGAAAAAGGAAATGGGGTTTCTCTCATTGACCCGTGAGCCTAGAAAGTATGATGTCATTTCCAAGCCACTAGGAGGATGAAGTTGCTCCTGGAGCATGAGATGCCTGTCAAGTTCAAAACCAGAGAAAGAAATGACCTGGACTTAAGGAACCAACTTCATGTTCTGTGTTGTGAGTGAGTAAGAGTGTGAGTGTGTGTGTGTGAATAAGTGAGTGTGTGTGTGTGTGATTTATAAGCCTCAGAAATCATCCTTCCCAAGCACTATACTTGACTGGAATCCAAGGAAGGATAACACAGAGAATTGCAAAATACAATTTCTATTATACATTTTTTACAACTTATCTTTGCTATAATGACAAATATGGTTGCTAAAATCTTTCCCATATTCCCTACCAAAATCTACCCCTACCCACACACCCTTTTCCAAACCCAAACCTTCTAGCCTGCCATTATTCATATTTATTGACTATCTGCTATATGCCAGAATCCCAGGCAGGCACCTCTGTGTTCAGAAACAGAAGGTCCTTATTTAAATGAAGATGTTACCTTGGAGATAAAGCATATTGAACTAAAGTCGTCTTTGGGTGTTTTACCAATTTGGGAAGCCTGGCCCCTTGCAGGACCTGAGTGACCAGACAGCAGTGACTTTTGGCAAGGTATAAGAAGAGGACCCAAGCTATGTGGCAGAAGGAGGGTCTGATATGGGTCCTATTATTTCCCAGTGTGTACTTGAGTTAATCACTCTCCTTTGCTGGACATTAGTTTTCCCATCCACAAAATAAGGAGACAATGTTAGATTAGAGATAATTTAAGTTTTATTGATGGTAAAATGGAGGGATCAGGAAAAGTTCAGATTGGAGAGAAACCCTCTTGGGAAGACAGTAGGGTTTTTTAAAAATCGTTGGCAAAGGAGCTGATTACTCATAGGAAGTAGGAAAATATCAACTGTAACTGGCTTTACTATTTTACCTACTACTCATTTTGGGTAAACAGTGTTCACTTATTCATTCATCATTACCCCAAGCCAACCTTGGGGTAAGCTCTACATGAGCACTGGAAATAGATACTTCCGTGTGTCCCTTCCTTTTAGGAGCTCAGAGTTCATGGGGAGCAGATCTTCAGTGGGTGGTAAGGGCTAATGGAGTTTGTACAAAGTGCAGTGGAAGCAAAGAGGGCTAACTGTGGCAGGTGGACCTACCAGAGGTGACACTTCATCCATCTAACACATGCTTCTCTAGTGTTTGCCCCAAGACAGGTAGTAGCCCCGCCCTCTGCAGTCCCAGGGTGAACCAAACAAGGTCTGTACTCTGCAGTGAAAAAGCTTACATCGGAGCTTGAAAGAAAAGGTAGAGATTTATCTATTGAACAAGGGCAACAAAGACACCTCAGTACAGAGGAAATGGGACAGACCACATGGCTCACAGTGTGAAAGACATGGGGATGTTAAGGAGCCTGCAAGTGACCTACTCCCGCCTCCCCCCCGAGAAGCATGACTTCCAAGGAGTGAGAGGAGATGCAGTTTAGGGGCAAGGCAGGTGCCCTGTGCCCTGCAGCCCTGTGGACCAACCACGCTGAAGAAGGAGGGACACAGGAAGGCATCAAAATTCTCTAAGCTGGGGATGGGGTGGCCTGATCAGATTGACATTTTTTGGAAAAATCTTTCCTGCAGCTGGGTGGAGACTAGTTTGGAAGAAAAGAAGACTGGAGGCAAAGTTTTGCAGTCATTTAAGAAGGTGAATGTTGGAAGCGAACTGCTACTCGGCTCTCTTTAGTTTACTTTTACCTCCCTAGCCTGGACCTTTTCTTTGCATAAGCAATCATTTCAGCGTGCCCCATTCAGAAAACTCTATAAAACTCACACAGTGCACTGCCACAGGCAGGACGCCTCTCCTTTCTGATATTCCCAAGAGTCTACACATAAATGTGGAGGCTGGAACACTCTTGAAATTTAAGGGATTTTGAATGATACAAACTAAGATCAATCCAAGAACAACACAATCAAATAGTTTTTCCAGGGGTTTTCTCCGGAACTTCTCAGAGCACGCTAAATGCAGGTTACTGCCACCGAGAAGATATGAGAAATTTTAACATCTCCCAAAATATATTCAGGAATATATAATGGACTACTTGGTGCTCATTTGAAATTCTGCTTTGGAATAAATGGCCAGAAAGAAGCTGCTTTATATTCCTTTTACTACAAATGCCTCACAGCTGAATCCACAGAGCCACAGGCTGCCTGTTAAGTCTCCTCTCCAGATATATGCAAAAGGCTTCCAGCGTGCATTCATTTATCTGACGTTGACATTGAAAACTGAGCAAATTTAAGACAAATCTAAATGTTGTCCTCAGCGGAGCTGAGACACTCCAGTGGTATCCCCTCAGGTTCCTTGTTATTTCGCGTATAATAATGTCCCCTAGTTATCCAAAAAGATCAAACTCGAGGTTTCCTTTTGACCAGACAATTAGCCTTCTGTGAAATTCTGTTCTCTTTTTCCCATACAGAGCCAGAGTAATGCCAGGAGTAGTGGGACCTTTTAGGGAAGGGTGCCAACGCCCTCACTTAATTTTTCTGCAGGTCAGAGAAGTGGAGGAATTGCTTTTTCTCAAAGCATTCCCTCCCCCTATACAATTATTTCTCCAATGAAAGGCTCATTTAGATCCGTGCGTGATACTTCTAAAATGCAGCATATCCTACAAGACAGGTTTCTCTGCTCTTCCCACCTTCACCTGAATTATATTAATTGACGATTCTCCAGCACCTGATGGAAGGCTGCATTCTGGGACTGACAGTTTAGATTGGAAAGTCATGTGTGAGATTCAGACAAGCGTAAGTAAGTTTCTACAGTGACTTTGATTTCCCCACGCCTTCATGAAATAGAAGGTATGTCCCCCCCCAAAGAATTTTTACAAAGATCAATGTTCAGACTCAGTGCCTGGTGCCCCCGGGTCATGCAGATCAGGAAACACTACACAGTGCTCACAAAGTTTACTATAATCATGTAACAATAATAATTAATCACATTTTTACTCTTTTTCTCAATATGCAGAATTCTTACAAAGATGATCTCAGGAGCACTTCTCCAGGGAGATTTCTTGGCACCGTCCCTAGCTCTCCCCCCACTCCTCTGAGAGGTATTATTCTAGAAAGTTCTCAACTAGAAATAGTCACAAACCCTAGAACTCAGTTCTTCTCTTGGTATCTGCATGACCTAGCAAGACTGCCAACTCCCAGTTTGCTAATTATTAACACAATCATCTACAGCAGCCTCATGTGTAATCTATAAAATATGCTCATAAAACTGTAGGCTATGATTATGTAAAAGTTGAGAAAGTGTCCAGAAAAGCACTTTGTGCACTGTGACCCCCTCTGCATCTTGGCTCATGTGTCTGCTCCTTTTGGAATGGAATTTTCCTCTTTTCCATATGACAAAATCATATTCATCTTCAAAGTCATTGTTTCAAAGGAATATTTTCTGAATCCTTCAAAGTCACTGCTTCTGTGGAATATTTTGAGTCCCCACCTGGAATGGCTTGTGCAACCCCCCCTCAGTGATCCCCACATACCTCTCTTCTTGCTACATTCTCACATGGCCAATTGTATATTCTCTTGTCCTCTTAATAGACTGTGAACCACAAGAGGGCCAGAACTGTGTCTTACTCCACTTTGTGATACGTACAAGAGTTAAATGAAGCTACAGTAAATATGGCGAAATGGAATGAAATTTAGTCACCCAAATTTTCAACTGCCCCTTAGTTCATTCCCTCCATGAGAATACACCCCAAGTTTTAAAATAAAAGTCAATGAGAATGTAAGATCCCCAGGTAAGAATCCACTCATCCTTTAGCCTGTTTAATTGCTGCCCCCACACATGTTCTAGAAAGCATGCACTGCCTCCTAGTACAGTGAGTCTGAAACTTCAGTGTGCTTAAGAATCCCCGAGAAACTATTAAATTCGTATTTCTGGGAAGAGTGTGATTGGGCCAGAATTCTACATTTTAACAAATTCTTTAGTGGCCCTGTTATAAGAACTCATCAAATCTCACTTTGGGGAAACATGGTCCTGGTGAAATTAATAGAGATCTCGCCTGAACCCCTGGAAGCTTCTCATCCAGCCAACACCTATCATACTTCAGGCTTCCCTAGAAAGTGCTGGCACACCGTAAGGCTTTTAAAACAGCAATGAGGTAAACTAAAGAGTTTTTACTGAAGCGAGAATGACCTTGGTTCCAATAGGCTCCACTAATGGTTGGCTATTGACCTTGGCTCTTTCCTGGAGTATGAAAATTGGGGGCAATAACATTTTTCCAGTTGGTAGTGGTGCAGATAAGGAAAAATGCATATAATAGTTCCTGGTATATAATAGGTGCTCAGTAAGAAAGAGCTTTCTTCTTCCTTTTTTTAAAAATTGTTGTAAAGTACACATAGCATAAAATTTACCATTTTAACCAATTTTAAATATACAGGTCTGTGGCATTAAGTACATTCACACTGTTATGCAACCATTACCACCATCCATCTCCAGAACTTTTCATCTTCCCTGACTGAAACTCTGTATTCATTAAACACTGACTCCCCATTCCTTCCACCCCTCAATCCCTGGAAACCACCATTCGACCTTCTGTCTCTACAAATTTGACTACTGTGAGGAACCTCATGTAAGTGTGTGATGATTAATTTTACATGTCAGTTTGGCTGAGCCACACTGCCCATATATTTGGTCAAACAGTATTCTGGATGTTTCTGTCAGGGTGTTTTTGAATGAAATTACCATTTAAATTGGTAGACTTTGAGTAAAGTAGATTGCCCTCTGTAATATGGATGGGCCTTATTTAATCAGCTGAAGGCTTGAACAGAAGAAAAGATGATTCCCCCCTGATCAAGAGGGAATTCTCCAGCAGACTGCCTTTAGACTTCATCTACAACACTCGTTGTTGCTGGTTTACCAGAAGACTGCCTTTGGATTCAAACTGCAACTCTTTCCTGAGTCTTCAGCTTCCCATATGAGATTTTGGATTTGCCAAACCTCCACAGTCACATGAGCCAATTCCTTAAAATAAATCTCTTCTTATACATGTGAACATATAGTGGTTCTATTTCTCTGGAGAACCCTGACTAATACAAAGCAGAAGCACACAATATTTGTTTTTTGTGACTGGTGTATTTAACTGAGCATACTGTCTTCAAGTTTCATCCATGTGATAGCATGTGTCAACACTTCCTCCTTTTGAAGGCTAAATAGTATTCCATCATCTGTACATACCACATTTGCTAATCCATTCATCTGTCAATGGGCGGTTGAGTTGCTTCCATCTTTTGGCTATTGTGAATGATGCTGCTGTGAACACAGGTGTACAAATATCTGTTAGAGATCCTGCTTTCACTTCATTTGGGTATAAGCTCAGAAGTAGAATTGCTAGTTCATACAGTAATTCTATGTTTAATCTTTTTGAGGAATCACTCTGTCATTTTCCACAATGACTGCTCCAGTTTATATCCCCTCTAGCAATGCACAGGCTTCCAATTTCTCCATATCTTTGTCAAGATATTTGGTTATTTTCTGTTTTTTTTCTTCTTTTTTTTGATAATAGCATCACAATTAGTTTGGAGTATTATTACACTGTGGTTTTGATTTGCATTTCCCTAATGACTAACGATGTTAAGCATCTTTTCTTATGGCTTATTGGCCATTTATGTATCTTCTTTGGAGAAATATCTATTTAAGTGCTTTGTCTATTTTTCAATTAGGACATTTGTTTTTGTCGTTGTTGTTGTTGAATTATAGGAGTTATAGAGAGAATTTTATTATTAACAAGAGTTATTATGGATTTTTCCACAGGGTATTTTGTCTGTTATTCCTTTCTTTATCTTTTCATATTTACTGTTTTCCACTTTATTTTTCCCTTTGTCTTGTTAATTTTTCAAGACTTGTTAGCTTGCTACTTGCTAGTTTTGTAGGTTATTAACATCTTCCTAATAATACTGTGCTATATCAGAAACATACAAATGAATGTTTTCTTCCTCTGAGTATCCCCTTCTATTTTCTTCTTCTGACTTGAGAATCTCCCTAGTGTCATGTCATGAAGACCTAACTGCACAACCCTCTGCCTTTGATTCCAAATGCCACTCTCATGACTATATAATAACTGGAATCCCGGGGTGATTATTTTTATTTCTAAGCATATAGCTTCCCACAGCACAGAGGAGACACACAAAATGCTTTTCCCAATAGAAAAAGAAAGTACAGGAGTTAGATATGCTTTTGTTTGTTATAAGCTTATGTCACACTTGGGGAGAGTTTTGGGTAGAAAATAGAAAAAAATAATGATTTTTTTATATAAGATATAGTTACATAATATAATAAAATAAATACATAACTCAATTTGGCAATATTAGTACACTTCTCATTTTAGTATAAATAATAGGCAATCATTTTTATGAGTCACATTTTTGGCACTCAAATATTTCTTCATCGATTTTTACCTAAAAGGAAACTCAGTTTAGTTTAAGGAGTTAGCCAGACTGGTATTTTTTTTAAAGACCATGTATTTCACCATGACATTAATTGATACAATCCAAATCACAAAATTTTAGAAATCCTACTGTAGTTGGAAAGGACCAAAGGGAAACAATACCCTTTGCCAGAAATGAACGGAATTTTGGACAGGGAAGAGCCAGGGCTGGAATCTTATCCCATAGGTACATCTGTGCTCTCCTAACCCACACTTACTACCATCTCAGACGGCAGAGATGCAGTCCAAGGTGAGTGCGGGGTCAGCCCCCAGGCCCTATGCTCTGGACAGAACGCTGGCACTCATTTGTAAGCAAGCTCTAGGTGACCTTAAAGCATCTGCAGCACAACAGATACCTGGCTAGGAGCCTGCTCCTAGGAGCAGAACTTTACAAGGGTCAGACTTGAACCAGACAGTCTTTTCACCTGGTCTGCCCTTTTGTCCTCAGTGTGAGATTAGAATAATGTGGACCTCTGCCTCCCGCATGGACTAGAGAGCACCAGAATTGCCTGGAATGATGTTTTTCAAACTTGTGGTCCAGGACCAGCTATTCCAGAATCAAGAAGGGGAGAGGGATGCTTATTTAACATGCAGATTCCTGAGTCCTATCCTAGACCTACTGATTCAGAGTATCTGAGGATGGTCCTGAAGAGGATCCACTGTAACCAGCTCCCTCAGTGATTCTAAGGCTTGAGAGCCACTGGCCAAGATCTGGATCTGCTAACATATCTCAGAGTTACATACCAAAGTGTTCACAGACATTCCCATGGTCAGCAGTTTTCCCCATGATGAGAAGGATTTAATGCTGAAATAAAATGTTGACTTTTTTTTTTACAGTTATTTGTAAAACATATATTAAATGGGACTTTTCTTTGTTCTTGATTTTCTGTTGAAGTTCCAACGTTACGAAAAATGACCAATGCTCACACATTTTAAAGAGAAGGCCTGTGCCTGTCGGCTTTGCCAAGAGACAGCAAAACTGGTTCTACAACCCTCATCCCATCCTACAACTCCAGCTTATACAAAATAATAATAATAACAACAACAACAATAATGAAGAATTCAAAGGAGACTGATCAGAGTTAGAGTTTCTTTGAAGAGCATTGTCAACCTACAGAACTGGGGCACTATGCCTCTCTTTCCCGTGGGAGCTTGCTCCCCACTCCAGTCTGAGGCTGTAAGAAGCAAAACTTCAGTGGATTTACTTTTGGACATCAGGATCACCCCAGAGCTGGATGTTTTCAGGGCTGCAGAAATTCATAGCTTCATCCCAAGCTGCTACTGAAGAGGAACTTGGTAAAAAGAATTCTTGGGGCAGCTTGGCTTCCGACCCTTAAAGTCTGGTATGGTACAGAGGCTGGTGATTGGAGCTGCCCCCAAAACAGACAGAGAAGTTCTTCAATAGGAGCAATCTGTAATTTTGCTGGAGGAGGGTCAAGGGAGCTGTTCCACTGCCCATGGTGCACCATCTTGAAAGGACCTCACTCAAGACAACTGCAGGGAAGAGCAAGGAGCCCCCAGAAGGTGAAGGCTTTGCAGGCTAAGCCACTGGAGCACAGCTGAGGAGGAGACATAAGAAGTCTGTCTGTGAGCACGCTTCCTGGGTCAGGGAATACAGGATGGAGAGAATGGGAGTGGGTCTCTGAATATCCCCATGGAAAAGTCAGCATCTGGGAATCTATTACAGAGAGGGAAGTGACCCAGGGTTCAATAACATCAGTCATACTAGACGTTGCCTTTCTCCTTTCTCCTTGTTCTCAACTCTAATCCTGAAAAGCACAGAAGCCACTCAGGGGCAAGGAAGGAGGATCAGAAGAGTAGGATGGAGGAAGATGTAGGACAGACCATGCCGTGTTCACCACACCGTGTGTGCAATTTTATAGTCAGCCTGAGCTGAGAGACTGGAGAAGCATGGAATAGGATGAGCAAGGTATGTTTTGATTTAGATTGGATTGGACTTTTTAATACCTGCATCTGAGAATGACTGAAAGCTATGGGCTCTGCCAACAAAACCGTCCAAGGGCCAGGAAGTAATATCTGATAGAGCAGGATTGGGGGGGTGGGGAGGGTAAAATAAAGTAGTTTTCTGCTTGCACCTTCTGGGGTCTCACCTGTTCAATAAACCAATTAAAACCCTGTCGTTACCAGAAGCCCATGTGTGGTTCTCGCCAATGACTCCTGAATGGACAATAAACCTGAATATTTTCTATGTTGTCAGCATAAGACAGCTGGGCAGGCTTTGACATTGGAGACTTAAAAGAAAGATTCCAAAGAGAAATGGATTACGTTATTGACCAATTGCCTGCAGAAATATTGCTTTTCTAATCCCAAACCTTTGTAGTAAACATCACTTTTTAAATTACTATTATCACAAAACAGCAGCTGGAGAAACTGGAGAAGAGGTAGGGAAATGAAGGTATTTAATTGCCTAAATCTCATGAGCTCCATTGCTAACTGAGTATCTACCTTTTTCCAACAGAGAGCAAGAAGTTGACTCAGCTCTGGAATGGAGTTTCTGTGAGCACAGTGGCTGATGCAAGGAGCTCTTCACCCAGGGAAATGATGTTGGGGTACTGAGACCAAAAGACCAAAAAATGAATGGATGGATGGATGGATGGATGGATGGATGGTGGTTGGATGGATGGATGGATGGATGGACGGATAGAAGGATGGATGATGAATACCTAACAAGAATGTTAGGGAAACGATCCCCAACACCAGATTGGAAGAGTTGATAGCCTGGACCCAGAAAGATGCCAGCCTACCGAGAAAGCCAGGGGAACACACGCTGGTGGCAGTCTCCAACAATTAATTGTCCAGGAAACTCTTGGAATTTGAGTTCCTTTTTTGAAATTACGAGGACATGGTGTGTAGGTGGGTTTGTTGGGTTTAAAGAACCAGAAGTAGACAGGCTCCTCTCGCTTATACATCATCGATTCTGGGGCAGGCCTACAGGAGACAGATGTACCCCCATGGTCCTGGGTAATCTGCTGCAACACATGACGTGTAACACAAATTTGCTCATAAGTAATTGGTAAGTTGGGAACAATATAAAATAGTGCAGAAGCCACAATTCACAGCATTTTTTCCCAGCATGGTCTTATGGTACAAATAACAATAGCTGAACACAAGGACACTACACAGCTGTGTGCAGCAAGCCTTGGAAGAATCCAGTCCTCGGTGTTGCTATGCCCATATCCACCCTCTTCTTCAGGTGCATTTGGCCACATGGTCCACTGTGCAAGGGCTCTCCACCCCATTCTGCCAGATCGACGTGCATGAGGCTCTTGTCTCCTGAACGAGGCAGCCCAGCCATTCCTTACTCTCCCTTCTACCAAGGTCCTTCCATCCTTTTTCCAGTACAATCCTGTATATAGTATAGTATGTCCTTTTTTATTAGACATTAAACTTGGCTTTTATGTTTTTCACGGTGCTAGCATTTTTATGATGATTGGTATTATTTTTTCTGGTGGGATGGTAACAAGGTGGAGTGACCTGCCCATGATTTTCTAGTGCACAGTTTTGTAGCATGTGAGGTGTTTTCAGATTTTATGTATCACCTTACAGCAGGATCACTTTTCCTTCCTTCCTGCAGGAGCTTGGCAGAGTGAAGTCAGAAGAGCAAGAGTCCCTGGGTCCACCCCAGATGCACATTGGGGCTTTCAGGGTCAAGCCAAACAGCAACCTGGCCCTCCATCCTCACTGTTTTTACCCACTTCCCTGTGAATGCCTGTCTGGGGCTGGCATGGAAAACCTCTGAGCCCAAGATTTCACACTGGGCTCCTAGCTCTTCCAAAAGGCCTCAAGAGTCACTGATAGGGACCAGAAATGGCATGAGGATTATAGGCAGAAGTCCAGGGCTCCCCACTAATGATCCACTCACAGCAACTCCACTGTTATCTGTTTCATATATTGGGGCTCCAAAAACAGTAGATTTGGGTCAAAAAAAATTTTTAAACCATGCTGAGTGTCATCTAACCTGCTTCACAGTTAAGGACATGGAGACACACAGCTGGCTGATGACTGAGCCAGGAGGAGGCTCCTGCTTTGCATCTTTGTTTTGCTTTGCCTTTACTTTCAAAGACCACACCGAAGAAGAGGGTTTCTATCATTTGCCCACATTTGCGTATTATTAAAGGCACCAACATGACCAGGGCATCAGCTAGTTTCCTGAATGCTATTCCCTGAACTGAATCCCTAATCTACATGGAAGAAACTGCAGGAACACTTGGTACTTTTGAATGACACGGACACTATGGTCAGACTGCTAAAAGTGAAGTCAGTAACAGCAAAAGCCATTGTTTATTCCCTCCTTCTTGTTGGCATCTCCCA
This sequence comes from Halichoerus grypus, assembly GCF_964656455.1. Classification (NCBI taxonomy): domain Eukaryota; kingdom Metazoa; phylum Chordata; class Mammalia; order Carnivora; family Phocidae; genus Halichoerus; species Halichoerus grypus. The sequence continues at coordinate 11,060,745 of NC_135721.1, forward strand.
AAGCCCTAAAAATGTTAAAGCCTTCTTACAATAGATTCTATTGATGTGGTGATGTGGTTTCTATAGTTACTTTTGATAATGAAAAAAGGCATGTTTAGTTGAGATTGGAGATACTGTAGACATTAGAACTAATATTTCACTGAATATTGCTAAGGCAGCTAGCTCCCAGCAAGCTTTTTTTTTTTTTTGGTCAAAAGAAAGATGCTTCCAAAAAGAACCCTTTATTCCTGGCTTATCATACACAGTTATAAAGTGTGAAAGCTGGAGCTGTTTCTTAAGGCCTTCTACTACAATCCCCTCATTTGACATAGGAGGAAACCGAGGGCCAGAGAAGTTACGTCACTTGCTGGATAACCCACACGGTGCCAACTGGCAAGTCTGATTTCCAAACCATGCGCTTGTCACTCCACCTTTCTTCTCGTAACTCCAGAAGGAACAAAAACATTTCCTGTGTAAATTTACTCCTCAAACATCAAGAGTTCTTTCAATAACCATCCAGGTAGGCTTCTTTTGTCCATAAGCAGCCATCTTCAAAGGTGGAGGAAAAAAACACAAAACAGAAACCCCACAAGTTCAATAAAATGATGGATGGTCCAGGGCGACAAGGTAACTAATTATTAACTGTAACATTAAACGAGCAGTTAACAAAGATTAATCTTCCAGTCTGTATGCAAAGTACACAGATAACTCATTAGTTTTGCTAATTCATCCTTTTTTTTTTTTTTCTGGCATCCTGAATAAATGACCCACTTTTAAAAAAATGAGTGATCTTGCCTATGTGGGAGGGCCTAGCAAACGCGGGGGTGAGCCTCTTTCCTGAAGGATGTCCAAAGTCAGCAAACTCGATGGGAATAGAGTAAGAGGGGACTGTGATACACGGCTGTTTTCCCAGCACTGCCACGTTTATGATAATCTCTTTAATTACATGGGGTTGCTTTGCAATTATTTTTATCACAATATTAGAAATTCTATAACCAGCCTTTCATCTTGAATTTTAGCTACTAGAAATAAAAGCATTTCATTTCAAAAAGTCTTGTTTGTATAATATCCACATGTATCCATGTGGAAGGTAAATCATTCTAGGGTGAAGACTAACAAGCGAGGTTTACTCTTTATTGAGGGAAAAAAAAAACAACAGTGGTTGGTTTCTGAGGGGTACACATATGGGAGAGTCATGTGAAGCACTTTGATTTGAAGTAATGAGGTACCCAGGGAAATTTAAACCTCAGGATTTAGCAGACCTCAATGGTCTGAGATTTTACAAAAAGCAAAGGAAAGATTGTTTTCTATCAAAATAAATTTTATGTTATCAGAGGCCTATGAAAAGTAAAATTGACCCCATTTTCTCAACCCCCAGTCCCACTCCTCATGGGCAGCCACTACTAACAGCTTGTTTTAAAACTCTTACTGTGATGTTAAATAATGTAATTAAACTCCTCTTCCTTGCTTTGTCCGTTTTAGATAGAAACTTTTGATTTTCCAATATCAATTTGGGATATAAATAATGAAGACATTATACATTTCTACAAACTTCAACATCTCCCCCTTCTTCCTCTTGCTTCTCCTAGTGTTAAAATGTAAACTGAGGCACATTAAAATTTTGAAGTTTCTCTGTGCAACTAACTATCCATTAGAATAGGGAAGCACCAAGCCAAAAGTGGTTGAGAATGCCCCAGCTACAGGAGAGTTGGGCAGAGGTTTTTGTAGAGAAGACACAGAAGGTAAGCAAGGAAAGTATTTGATTGGCCACAGCTTACTCAGTTACCTTATTCGGGAAAGCCTAGTTGGCTATTTGTGATTGGCTGTCCTTGGGTTTCACTTTCTGATTCCAGTGTTTTGACTCTGGCTTGGGTTTTGGTTTGCTGACATAAGCTATCAAGACATTAGGGCCACCCCAGTGTGATGGACTCCTTGCTCAATTACTTTAACACTAGTTAAGTATTATTTATGTTCTGTCAAGGTTTATAATACTGAAACCCTCATCTATAACTTCTGTTAAGTCTGCCATATTGAGTCTATAGGTTGATTCAAAGAGAGAACCAAGTAATATAACTGGATCCATAAAGAAAAAAAAAAAGCCCTGTGTTATACAAAAGAGAATTCCAAGCAACAAAGTCTAATGAAACTTCTTTTCATTTCTTTGTAGCTTTTTTCATTCGCTCAGGCCATGCAATAATGCCCTTTTTGTACCCTACCATCTTCTTTTGTAGATTTCTTTTTTATTTTGCTAAAATAGCTCCTAAAGTAATTTTTTTCATCTAGGGTATGTGAAAGGTAAACTTTGAAATCATGTATTTTGGCTTTAACTTGACTGATGGTTCATCTGGATATAGAATTTTAGATGCAGACCATTTTCTCTTGGAATTGTAAAGACAATGCTCTATATCTATTCCCCCAAAGCTGCTAATGAAAACAGCCTATGTTGGTATAATGCTTGTTTCATTGTAAATGACATGTATTTTTCTCTCTTGGAGCCTGTAAGATTTTCTCTCTATCCTGGGATTTCTGAAATATATATTTTTCATTAATCCAGGATCTATCTTTTTTGATTAATCCGACTCAGCCTTCAATGTACCTTTCCATGTGAAGATTCAACTGCTCAACTCAGAAAATGATCTTCCTTTTTTTTTTTTTTTTGAATGACTTCATTTCCTTTATTATTTTTGTTTTCTCTTTCTAGAGCCGCAGTTGGATGGATGTTGAACCCTTGGATCTGTCCTTCACATTCCTTCCTTTGCTGCTCCTGTTTTCCTCCTCTGTCTGTTTATCCTACATCCTAGACTTTATCTTTGTGATCAGTTAATCATATCTATGTCCTTATTCAGGCCACCCACTGACATTTGGATTTCAGCATAATATTTTTTAATTTCCTATGTCTGATTATTTACTGACTACTCACTTTTTTACATTGGCCTTTTGGCATTATATTGACACAATATGCTCTCAAATCTAAAGATAATAAATAGGGTTTTGTTTTGTTTTGTTTTTTAAGTGTCTTATGCACCTTGAATTTGCTCTGTTTCTCACTTAGGTCCTTTTCATGCTATTGGGTTTGGCTCAAATCTGGTGATTTTTAGTTTTCCAATTATACTTATGGATGAAGGACAATATGGACTCATTATCAGTACTGTCAAGGTTTTCCTCAGTAGTTGTGTGAGTCTGTGAGGCCAATAATCCTCTCCCTTTAAGCAGCCCATTATTAACAGGTCAAACTCACACTGGTCTACTTGCTGGAAATCCGTCTCCGGGCTATTTCGGAGTTCTGCAGCAGAAAAGCTTGCCAGTGCCCAAGCACAGATCCTTATGGTCTGTCTGCTCCAGGCTCCTCATCATGCCCACACGTTCCTGCCTCTGCTGCTAGGCCTCCCTCTTGCCCACCTTGAGTGCCAATCTGCAGCAGGGGACCATGCAGGATCCTGTTATCAGTTAAACCCTGGCCCACTCAACCTCCTCCTGACATAAAACTACCAGAAAATGTGTGGGTGCAGCATCTCATCTCCCAAACCTTCTCCGGATAGTGCCAGCCTGGAAGTATTTCTAGGTTGTTTCTACTGAAACACTCAGACGAATGAACAGATCTGCATATAATGTTGAAGTCAATATAACTGGACCCTAAATTGCATGAAAAATCAATGTGAGAGGGCCACACCCTCACCAAAATAACCACCGTGCAGTAAAAACCACAGCAGAGTTAGGGGATTTTTTAGGAGAGGGGTCCAATCTTTCTCTACTCTTCCTGCAAAGATAAGTAAACCTCCATTGGCACAAACTGACCCAATGTCAACCAAGATCTTATTCATATGTTTTTATTCTTTAGTTTTGGGGGAATGAGAATAGAGAAGTAAGGACTTGGAAACTGATGTGGGAAACAAAGGCAGAAGAAAAATTATTAAATTTCCTTACTACCTACAGTGCATTGACAAGTCCTTGAAACGGGCAAAGTGACCTTCCTCTAGGGACTCAACTGCCTCGATGTTAATACTTTGCTAAGGATAAAGGCAGTTCTCGCCTAATCCCTCCCCACCCCCCAGGATCCTGTAAGTCTGCTTAAACATATAAAAATTCCTTTGGAAATTTCCTTTATCTCTAAACCCCCCAAGCATATGGCCCACCGATATACATCTGAAGGGTTCATGACTAAGGTTTTATTAGACGGTAATAAATGACCTTTTCCCAACAATAGCTAGCCCCCTCAAGGTCCTGGAAACCTTGCTTCCAAAATTCCCTAGAGACTTATGCTATCCATAACCCCCTCCTTGAAAGTATATAATGAGCCACTCCTCATGACCTCACTGCAGCTCCTTCTGCCCATGGGTCCTGTCCCCATGCTTTAATAAAATCACCTTTTTGCATCAAAAGACATCTCAAGAATTCTTTCTTGGCCATTGGCTTCAAACCCTAACGTCTTTCCTACATCAGAAACCACAATTATGACTGGACTTATCAGTGAATTGGATATTGGAGTATCTTCATACCTAAGCCAGGTTTTCCTATTGCACCCCTGAGGGTAATCTGAGGCAGAAGGAAGAAGGACTCCGCTTCAGGCAAAACTCGAGTTTGTTCAAGGCGATGGCAGCATTCAAGGAGAAACAAGGTAGAGGGATGTGGACAGAGCAGGCCACCGCATCTCTAGAGCCACCTGTGGCCATACCAGGAATCAAAGGCCACCAACCCGATAAGTCTTTGATCTTTCTCTCTCATCTTTAGCCAATTTGGGGCTGATGCAAAGCTGTGATTTATTGGAGGAGCTCGGATGGTGGGAGGGAGGACAGAGGGGAGGCAGAGTGACAAGCTGGAGAGAGATGGATGATGGACAGGACAAGAAGGAAACAGAGCACCAGAGTGGAACCTGCCACCAAGTAGCTGATCTTTTGATGAGAAATGGATCCCAGGGCACTGACAGGCCCAAGGCCATGACCTGTCTCCAGGAAGTGTGAGAAGCCCTGCTACTGAGGAAGGAGTGTTCTGCTAGTGAGAGTATCTTCTAGAGAAACCTAGGAATGCAATTCTAAGAGATTATTGGCAAAGGAGTCTTGACACTGTGGGCTGAGAACCATAACAGTATTATAAAACATGTGAATTGACCTCCTAGAAAAGGCTACCAGCTTAAGACAAATCCTGATATATAGCAGATTTCGCATTAAAAAAAAAAGAATGAAAGAAGTAACAAAACAACAAAGCAGGGAGGTGGAGGGAGGAGGAGGGAGACTGCTGAGCAAGCCCCCTTCTCTGAGGGTTAGTGTATTATATGAAGAGGGGAGGGGAAAGGAGGGGAAGGCATTTCTCTTTGAAGAAGAGATTTTTTATGCCCAGGAGGAAACTGTGATTTAAGGAAATTAAATGACATCCACCAGTTGCTCTGCTAATGAGAGTCAAAAATTGGAAACCTGATCAGTCTTATTCAAAATGAGATCTCAAAATCTCCACGCAATACCAGGTAGCATGCAGAGAAAGAACGGCAAAATATTTCTCTAGAAGCTCAACTATAATTTACATGAAAAGTATCCTGAACACTAAATTCTATCCTGCCTGGCCAATGCCTAGCCAACCCAACTTTAAAGACAAGGCAGAACTATGTTCCCTGCCCCCTTCTCTTGCCCAAAGCTTCCCAAGCCACAAATAACCCAAATAATCTTTTTTAACATTTCAATACAACCCTCAAGCAATGCAATTGTGATTATCTGTATTATCCAAACAAAGAAATTAAGGTCCATAACATTTAAATGTGCTGCCCTGTTAGCTCAGAGCCCCCTTTCCAGGCAGTCCTCCACTCCTCTAGCCACTGGAGTGATACAGAGATTAAGAAACCATAGTTCAATAGAAGCCTCTCCACTCTCCTCTCTCTTCCTTGGCATAACCAAAGAAGCAGAATGTACCTTCTACCCAGGGCAGCCGTTTTTGGTGGTACAAACCCTCCGGGTCTCTCCTTCCACTGCCAATTGCTGGTATCGGGATTCCTACCCCATCAGGCTCACATTGTACTGACACCACCCGCCCCTACTGAGGACACATCGTTTCATTTCTTCACCATTAGGTATAGACTGTCGCATAGTAACATGGGAGTGGAAGTATAGAAGTTCTGGAAGAGTTGGGTGTACCGGTTGGGTGCCTTCAGGGCATGGCCCTGCCATGCTGCCCCAGCCTGGCCCTCAACTGGTGGTTCGGATACAGGCAGACCCTGACAGCTGGGTTTCTGTTCTATCCAAGTCGCTTCTACCTTCTACCCTCATCCAGCTTCTCATCCATCTAGTGTCTACATCTTGCTTGTTCTATCACTTGTTGTGCCCTATGTGTATTTCAGGAAGACTTGAAAAGGCATTCTTGTAAACTGTGTAGGACCATGGTATAAAACTACTGCTCTTCTCCAGTATTCCAATGAGCCTTAGTGCACATCTAGGAAAGGCAGATCATGGACTTGGATAAAGACCTTCTGGCTCCAGCTTCTGTGGATTTGCCTCCCCCGCTGCTGCCTACCGGCCTCCATTTCCCATCTGCAAAGTTTGGGTGGGACTAAACCAGAGAATCTTAGTGTGGCATTCATAGACTGTGGAAGGGTTCTTCAATGGGCTTCACGGTAAATGCAAACCTTCGGAACCTCCTTATAGACAACATTTGATGTGAGGATAAGTGTGCATTTTCCTGGAAAACAGCTTCCATGAAATTTTTTAATAGGTCAAAGACGCCTAAAAGGTTAAGAATCACTTTTAGAGGTTATGTGAAAGGTCTCTCGCAGTCCTAACATTCTATAAACCTATGCGAAATGCTATCATTGTCTTGTTTGATGTTAGTCTCATCACGGGTCATAGAATTTAGAAGGAAACATGCAGATATCTGGCGCAGCAAATAAAAACAAAAGAAATCAGTAGAATATTTGGCTCCATTGAAATCTTATTCAGAAAAAGGGGGCTGCTCCTGGGTGGCTCAGTCAGTTAAGCCTCCAACTCTTGATTTCAGCTCAGGTCATGATCTTAGGGTCATGAGATCGAGCCCCACATCAGGCTCTATGCTGGGGGTAGAACCTGCTTGAGATTTTCTCTTTCCCTCTGCCCCTGTCCCCTGCCACTCGTATCATTCAGGCTTGCTCTCTCTCTCTCTTCTAAAAAAAAAAGGAAAGAAAGACATCTTATTTAACCCTAATACATGCTAGAGCACAGCCCAGCCCTACAGTCTTCGGCTTCACATGCTGTAGCCAGGTAGCACCCCCATAGAACTAGTACCCAGGGAACAGAGTCTGAAATCTCTGATCAGGTTCCATCTTCCTGAGTGCATGAATCCCTGCTATCACATCTCCAGCTGCTGCTTGAACCTCCAGTAAAAGTAACTTGACACCTTAGACATCTGATTGCTAGAAAGTTCTCACTTACATTGAAAGGAAATGTACTTTCCTAATGCTTTCAAGAATTGCCCCAGGTTCTATGTACTGGAGCCACAGGACAGAATTGCTATCCTCCTCTACCTGACAACTGGGCAGGCTTGAGGTGGTTCTCACTTTTCCACTGGAGTCTTCCCTTCTCCTTCAATAACACAATACTCCCCATGTCCCTCCAGAAACAGGGTGCTCCCTAGGAACCTACTCTGGATTGTCAGGGCTGCTCCTGATGAATGGTCCCCAGATTTGAACATAACGCTTGGGGAAAGTCTAGAACTCCTAGGAAAGACCAGAATCTTCACCTCTCCCACACACATACCTCCATTCTACCACCTACCACATTGCAAAAAGTGTCTGCCTGTATTCTGACTCCCTCACTATATAGCAAGCCCCTCAAGAGAGGGATCAATCCTTTCTTTATCTTAACACTTTCAGCTCTTTGTCTCGGTCCTTCTAAATATGTATAAAAGTCTACCATGTGCCAGGTATTTTTATGGACACTTGATATTCAGCCATGAACAAAACTGACAAAATATTTGCTCTTCTGGAACTTCTAAAAGGAATGGGGAGTGAGCTGAGGGAGGGTAGTATTTGTTATATATAGTAAGCATCTAATAGAACATTCATGAATGAATGGAGTCAACGGCCAAGGGAAAGGTAGGGAAGACTCATAACCCTCTTAGCAAGTGCCTTTATTCTTCCTGTGACAATCCATGCATCTATGGAAATTCCAAATGTCCTGTGTCTGCATGAATGCCTCAGAGGGCTCTGGGAGAATGACAGGCCTCCTTCCCACCTAAAACAATGGGAAGGTGGACGAGTAGCTTACTTCAGCAGAACATTTACATGTATACTTCTGCAAGCTTTGAGAAGCATTTGCCCTTTTTTTCCAGGGCTACTCCCAGGAAGAACAAAAAGCTCTTTTTAGAAATCGCTGACCCTCATCTAAGTGCAAAGGAACCTGGAAGCTTCGAGTGCACATCTCTCCTGGCCTTCAGCCCTGGGCTTTCTTGCAGATGCACTTTTCAGGAAGGAAGAAGGCAGAGCAGATGGATGGTTTGCTGACAGGCTCAAAATACTTCCCGGAGCACAGAAAGCAGGGTGATTGCTGTTCATGCTGCTGCTGTGTGTCACCCACTCCCACGGAGTGCTGCGCTCAATTAGGAGTTTTGAAACTCAATTGTCATAGCGACAGATTATCTGATTGTCAAGATTTTCTGCTGATTTGTGCCTTGGGAATTGGTCTCCTATTTTCAGCCGCAGATTGTTATTGGACTGTGGATTTAGCGTCTCCAGTCCCTTCTGCATTCTTGTTTATTCTGGTCTCTGCTTTCTCCACTTACTTTTCAATGGGCAAACATAATTCCTGCACAGAAAAGAGGAAAGACCCTCTACTGGTTTGAAGATGGGTTGCAATGGCCACTGCTTCTTTTATCCAACTGGACGTTCGCTATTTCTCTCAGGCAGCATCGAAGATAGTCCAGACCCCAAACCACTGAAAATTACATTGGGGCATGGTACTTCAAGAAATTCTCTTCCAAACTCCCTATTTTACCATATTGTAACTGGGGCCCAGAAAGATGAGGTGATTTTTTCCAAAAGTTCCTCAGAGAGTTGAAGCTAAAGCCAAGATGATTTTGCTGTTTCACTTAGGATTGTTTTTTCCCAGTGTTCAGGGGCTGCCAGCTTTCTTTTTGGGACCCTGAATCCCACTCCCACAGGGATATATGGACTGTCAGAGCTGGAGTCCAAGTCCTCTATTGACACATGAAGAGAGTAAGGCCTGGAGAAAGAAAGGATGACATAGTGTGGTCAGCCCTGGCCCAAACACCTAGGAGGGACTCAATTCATAGCATCTGAGTCTGAACCTAAAGTGGAAGGTGAATTTCGTTTATGCTGAAAGTGTGGCTAGTGGTGTGGTTCTTTTCTCTGGAATCTCAAGCCCAATAAAGAATAGACCTGGCCTCTACTAGTGCAAAAGCATAGATACAGGGACCCCTCAGCAGAGCTGCCTTCTCTGGACATACCAGCCTCAACAAAGGAAACACAAAGGTGGGTCTCTTCATGGTTTTATGATGGCTAATGAACACTGTGTTCCTTCTTTACTCATTCTTGGCATGAGGCTATTAGCATATTTGCCAGGCTCTTGCCTTCCATACTTGGAAATGCTTGCGTGAGTCATCAAATGAAATGCTATAAAGCAGAGCTTCTAGTCATGTTCCTAATCAGAGACTCTCAATGGCTCACCGAAACCTTCAGAATGAAGGGCCGCTAGATACACTCACAGCAAGCCTTCTATACCTGTATCAAATAGCCTCTCTATTCCCCCAATTCTACACATCAGCAGAGCTCAGAGGGCCACTGAGAGTATAATTTCTTAGCAACCTCATGTATATTTTCATAGTAGAACCCTACTTTATCCCAAAAGTTGGAAACATGTTTTAGTGGCAAATAATGAGTGTGTCTGCTATAAAATTAGTTACTGACTGTAGTTCCTAAAAGCTACATAATCACAGAATCTAATATTTGGAAGAAAATATTCAGGGTAATCTAGATTTATTAATGCATTCCCTCCTCTTCCAGTAATTAACACCGTTCCTTGCACATAGTAAACATTCAAGATATCTTTATGTAATTATTAATTAATTAATTAATAATCCTCAGTCCCACTTAACATCTGGAGACTGACTCTCAGATAGGAGGTGTGATTTACCCAAGCTCACAGAATGTCAGATTTAGAATTTAAACTTAGGTGTTGAGATGCTGTCATTTTTACATACTTTTCACTTTTCTTACTCTATCTTTCATACAATCCCTTCCATTTTTATAAATTAGTTTTTCAAATATTCTAAAACTAACCTCAAAATAAACTGTTTTCTTTTCATTTTTTAAATTTTTTTCAGCTTTACTGAGATACAATTGACATGTAATGTTGTGCAAATGTAAGGTATACAACATGATGATTTGATATGCATATATATTGCAAAACAATCACCACAGAAAGGCTAGCTAACACATCCATCACCTCACCTAGCTACCCTGCAAGTATGTGTGTGGGTGTATGGGTGTGTGTGGTGAGAACACTGAAGATCTACCCTCTTTAGCAACTTGATGTATTCGGTGCATTGTATGGATAACTATAGTCCCCATACTGTACATTACATCCCCAGGATTCTTGACTTCATCCCCAATCTTAATAACCTCCCAAAGGCCCCACCTCCTAATACTATTACTTAGGGATAGGGTTTCAACATATGAGTGATGGGGGACACAAACATTCAGTCCATAACAGGATATCTATTTTTTTCCCCCTTCCTCTCTATTTGGCTCTTCGGAAATTTAATCATGTGAACTTGTTTGGCACCTTGGTTCTAGGCCCCATGCTAAGCAAGAGAAACCCAGGGATAATTTCAAGTCTGGTCAGAGAAAGAATATAAAATAGAACATTGAGGCTGATGGGATAAGAGCCTAAAGTACTGCCTAAACTACTCTGGGTACATGGAAGAGAAGCTGATTCATCCAGCCTGCCAGGTTGGGGGCATTTCACAAGCCACACTGGTCTCCATGGTGCCGGTAATGCATGCTTTTAAGCAGAGAAATGACCTGGTCAATTGTGTTCCAGGGTAATCTTTCCAGCAGTGAGCATTTTTAAGGTCAGAAACACCGGGCGCTCAGCAGAGAACCCAACAGAGAGGTCAGTGATTCTGGTAACACTGACAGAGTTCCTACGCTATGCCAGGCTAAGGACACATAATGTGGAGCACTCAAGTCCCTGCCCTGAGAGAGTGAGACAGTCACGTAAACAGGCTATTAAGTGCTGGGAGATTGTTCACTCAGGAGAAGCAAATCACCCGGTCTAGAGAGTGTCAGCCCAGCTGCCCAGACAGGATATTTAGGCTGGATCCTGATGGAGAGGTAGCAGTTAACCAGAAAAATGAGGCACAAGTGGAAGGAGATGAGCAGCGAAGAATGTTCTGGGCAGAAGAAACAGCATACACAAATGCTAGAGGCGAGAGAAAGCGTGTCTCACTCAGCGGCTGGCCTGGCTTAGTGTGGCTGGAGCCGAGAGGAAGCTGGGGCAACGGACAGGACATGTTTATTCACCTGAACTAAAATGGCTGCAGGAGAACAAAAAAAACTGAAGAGGGAAGCATAGAGGCTGGGAGACCACACGCACCAGAGCAAGGCAAGTCTGATGGAGGGAAAAAGATGGAATCAGGACCAAGATGGTAAGAGTGGAGATGGAGAGAAGGCATTGGAGGGGACCAGTTGACTGAAGATGGGGTCATCAGAAAGACACCAGGAGACAGAGGGGGAGGATGCACATCCATTTAAGTATAGGGTACAAGAACTACCTTACGAACACTATACAAGCGCCTCAGCAGGGGTCTCCACCTTGAAGGGCCAAACTCCCCCCCTTGGGATTCCAGATCCCAAAAATGGGATCTGCTGATGACAGCATTGCTGATTGAGATGAGAGCCCCCACCCCATCCCCCATCCCATATCTGTTTTGGGACATCCCCAACTTTCCTAGAGACTTGCTACCTCCCTGCCCCCCAGGTACAGAAAACCAGTGAGAACCCCTGCCCATTACTGAGACCAGTCTCCTAGGAGCTCCATCCCCCCAACATGTCCAGGTTTTAGACCTGCCTAAAATCCAGTCCCACAGAGAATGAGGAATGGAAGAGCACTGGAATGGCTCCCAACATGGATTGTGCTGTAAGCACTGAGATGGAAGGAGGAGCATGTTTTGTGGGACATGGTGGCAGTAGGCAGAGGGAGATAGAGAAGACAGAGGATGAAAATTATAAAAAGGCAGATGCCTCAGAATATAGAACTATGGAAGGTGATACTTCACAGAAAGCAACATGGTGCCGTGAGGATAGGTTGGGCATAAACAGGTGCCTGAGCATCATGGATCGAACACTAGGAGAGGATATTTTACTTCCCTGAAACTCAGTGCCCCCAGCAATAACATGGAGCCACAATCCCTACCCTGCTTTATTCCTCACATTGTCAGAAGGAACTACATCAAAAACTAATGATGTAATGTATGGTGATTAACCTAACATAATAATAAAAAAAAAAAAAACTAATGATGTATTGTATGGTGACTAACATAATACAAAAAAAAAAGAAAGAAAAAAAAATTTCAAAGTGCTTTGTGCACAAACCTTGCGCTGATTGTTGTAAAGGCAGAAATTATCTCATGAACCTGTAATCACTATGAAAAGAGCTCCTGAGAAAGTAAATTGAATGTTAAGAGTGGAAAGGCCATGTGCCACGTATTTTACTAGAATGTGCTACAATGAATTAATCAAGTCCCTGCTGTGTATGAGTGCATGCATGTGTGTTGTGGGGGTGGCGAGGGATGCAGGATGCAGGAACAAAGGCACCAAAGCAGGAGCACTCACCATGCATTTGCAGAAGAGTGAGCATCACCACCTCCATTTGGCAGCTCAGTAGCTTGTAAGCAAGCTGTTGACTGCCAGCCTGCTGTGTACTTTTCTTGCCTTTCTCTATCTGGGAACACCCTTTTGGCCTTCTGTGGGGAATAAAGTCAATAAGTATTACAGACTGGAGTGTGTTTCCCCTCAAAACTCATATATTGAAGCCCTAACTCCCAGTCCCTCAGAGTGTGACCTTATTTGGAGGTAGAGTCTTTATAGAGGTAATCAATTGAAAGTGAGGTTGCTAGAGTAGACCCTTATCCAGTAGGACAGGTGTCCTTAGAAAAAGGGGAGGGGCACCTGGGTGGCTCAGTCGGTTAAGCGACTGCCTTCAGCTCAGGTCATGATCCCAGGGTCCTGGGATCAAGCCCCGCATCGGGCTCTCTGCTCGGCGGGAAGCCTGTTTCTCCCTCTCCCACTCACCCTGCTTGTGTTCCCTCTCTCGCTGTGTCTCTCTCTGTCAAATAAATAAATAAAATCTTTAAAAAAAAAAAAAAAGAAAGAAAAAGGGGAAATTTGGACACAGAGACATGCAGAAAGGGAAGACAGTGCACAGAGACATAGAGAAGATAGCCATCTACAAGCCAAGGAGAGAGACCTAGAAAAATCCTCCCCTCTAACCCTGCCGCCGTCTTTATCTCAGACTTCCATCTTGCACAATTCTGAGACAATGGACTTCTGTTCTCAAAGCCACCCAGTCTGTGGTACTGATAGTAGTCCCCAAAATGAATATAATAAGGAACTAAGAAGATCCAGGAAGCGGGGGCCCCAGATGAAATCTCTGGGAGCCCTGAGGGACAGACATCCCTTCCACACTGAGCAATTGTGGCCAAATAAGAGCTGGCCAAGCAGCTCAGACCGGCATTTCCGTGGCCCCAGAGAGAGGGGAGCTAGCTATTCAGGAGGCGCTGACCCTGTGTCTCTGGACAATACTCAAAATCTTATTAGTGTTTAGTTTAAAAAAAATAGTTCCGTGATTGAATAAGTTTTGGAAGTTCAATGTTCTTTCTTTCTTGACAATTTATAATAGATGTTAACTTTTCAAAAGAAGTTTTGAGTGAAGAACCTTGTTTAGCTATGTTTAACCTGGAAGTTCCCAAGCATATTTGATCCCATAACACCTATTAACCTTGCATCAAACTCCAGTGTGACACCAAGCTCAGATGGGGGATCAGGACATGAGGTTGTCTTTTGGGCACCTCCAATTCTAACATTATATGAATTGATAGATTGGATTTCAAACTCTTGGGGAAGGTTCCAATCCTTCCCCAATCCTACCTATAGCCATCTTTGTGGCCATGCTCCGTGACTCCTCTTCTAAACCCTACTGTTCAATCAGGTTGGGCTCCTACCTTATCCCTCATTATACCCACATCTTCTCAGCCCCCATTGGTTCCAGGCCTTGGCCCTACCTGATGATTGTGTTCCTCTATCCTTCATGACTATATAGAATTTAGCCCTCTGTACCTCTTCCATCCTCCCCAGAAAGGAAGCCTCCCCGGCTGCCATTTATTGAGTGCCAGTTAAGTCCCAGAATACTTGTTACTTCTTGTCCTCAACACTACGAGCATCTTGAAGCTCAGTGACATTCGGGGGCATGCCAAGTTCACTCATTTGGTAAGCGGCAGATCTAGATCCAAACCCATGTTATGCTGATCCTGGAGTCTGGGGTTGGCTCCTCTGAACCTGTCTAACCTTCACATTGGGTCTATTCTCTGACCCTTCACCAGGTTCTCAAAAATGTAAAATTGGCCTTGTCCTTTAACTTGCCACATTTTAAACTTGTCACCAAGCCAGACTGCGAATTCAGGAACTATAGCTTCCACTTCTTTGTGATTGCCCTCCAGCCACATAAGTTAATATTTTCTTTGTAGAGCAGAGGGCAGGGTGAAACAGTGGGAAAAGTCCAGACTGAGAGCAGCAGACCTGGGAGACAGCTTTTCCCAACAACCAACTGCCATGTGTCCTTGGAGGCTCACTTTCTCTCTTGGAGTCTTTGTTTTCCCATCTGTAAAGCTTTGGGTTTAATGATAGCTAACTTTCCTTTTGGTATTTGACAACTAAATCAGCAACACCTCTGAGAGCAAATGCTATGGGTCATCAGAGCTGATCTGTTCACAGACGAGGGGGCTCTGAGGAACCAGCTGAGTAGTGTAACAAGAGAAGGGAAGGAGCCAAGGGGGCCTGAGTGGCAATAATTGTGCAAATTTATCACTTGGCTACTGAGATTATATTAGAGGAATGAAAAATGAAGGGCGGAGACCCAAAAGAGGAAAAAATCTTTTAGGAGCGATGGGACATAAATATCTGTTATAAATCTTCCACCTTTAATTACCCTTAAAGTTGGTTACTAATTTAATACTTTTATAGGGCTTGGCTTTCTAAAAAGTAGACAATTATGGAAAGAAGGATGGCTGATACACAGAGAGTGACTTCAAAAAGTAATCAAAGGAATACACAGGCTGTATGCCTTGACCTTAAAAATGAAGATGAAACCCCATACTGAGGATACAATGGGTCCTACTAGTTTGGAAATTTTAGGAGCTTTGAGATCACAGAGCAGAAGACCTAGAGTATTGGAACCTGAAGAGTAAATCCCAAGGTTTATAAAAGGGATCAGGAAAAAAGGAAGACTGGGAATGACAGGGGACATGGAGGAAAGGCAAAGTGACATGAAAAGGTTTGGGTGTCCAAATTCAAAATTGTAGGTTCATGTCTTTTAGGATGCTGAAGGAAGGAAGGAACTGTGAAGAACTGTATGCACATGTGGCAAAAGGCCCTGGAGTGGGGCTCCAGATACTCATTCCCATCTTTCCTCTGCCACGACCACGACTGCTTGGCTCTGTGACCTTGAACAAGTCCCTTTACCTGAAAGAAGCTGTTTCTTCCTCTGGAAAAAAAAAAGAGATGTAATGCCTACCTGCTCTAACAGAGCTTCACCAGCAGCAGGTAAAGTCTCTAATGGACAAGGAAGCTGAGATGTGCCATACAAATCCACAGTGTCTTAAAACAGCAGAGAGACCCTGTTCACTCTCTGGTAGCATCAGACCCAACAATTCACCAGGCTCCACAGCACCTGCCCTTCTCTAGACCTCACGATCCTTACTTTGACCATCGCAACTACCTCCCATTTTGTGATTTCAATCCATCATCGACCAGAAGAATCTTCCCAAATTTCAAATGTGATCAAGCCTCTCCCTTTCTTACAACCCTTCTCATCATTCTAGATTGCACTTCGAGCTCCTTAAGGATGCATATGAGACCCTTCATGAACTGTCTTCAACCCTCCATTTCCAAACATTGCTAACCACTTGCTGTCACAATCCCTCTCCTTCAGCCATGTTGACCTATTTGGAATTCCCTCAAGACACCTTGATCTCCCCCAACTCTAAGCCATAGTACAGGCTTGCTCCTCCTCCTGGAGTTGCCCTTCCCATCTGATATGTTCCAATTCACCCTTCAAGACCTGGTTCAAACAATCTTCTGTGAGACACTTTCTCCAACTTCCCAGGCACTTAATATTTCTGTGACCTTTGATTTTTACCAAAACACTTACATGTTGAGACTGGAATTTCTACCATTTCCCTTAGGAAAAAAAAAATGTTCCATAAACTGCTTTTTGAGTTTGATTCTCTACTTTTTCCTTCATAGCCCTGAAATTCTACCTTATTGACACCTCCAAGGTCAGTATTCTAGAAATAATGTTTTCTTTTCTTTTACACTACTTGGTAGGGCTAAGTGGAGTTGGGAAAAAATGGATACGATTGTTAGGTCATCATCTGCTATATGGAACATTTCTGTAAATCTAAGAGATTAACAGAGGGGTACTCACCTGCTTTTGTTAATTCTGGAGAGGCACTACCTGATTGCAGATTCCCTTCTGTGCTTTCCCAGTGCACTGTGCACAGCTTTAGCAGAATCTTCACCCCAGTATTTATTGCTATCCACTTCTTAGCCTCCCATAGAAGACCCTAAATGTTTTGTGACCTAGAACTATGTCTTATCTCCATACTCCCCAGTAGCTAGCCTAGTTTATGAGACATGGTTGGCATTCAATTTAGAAATGTCCATTGAATGGATAATAATACCTAACATCTATAGAGTGCATACTGTGTGCCAGGCACTCCTGTGTATTAACTCATTTAATTCTCCCAACAACCCTATGAGATAGGCATTATAATTATCCCCATTTTAAAGATGAGAAAACCGAGGCCCCAAGTAGGTGTAGAAGCCTGATGTAGAACTGCAACACTCTGGCAAGAGAGCCCATATCTCCACCACTACCCCACCCTGCCTCTCCTGTGGAATAAATAAACCCCTTAGGAGTCCCATTCTAACAGAGTTCCTTAGCCTTTTATCAGTTTTGAGAAAGAAGTAAGACAGGTAGGTCTAAATGCTGAGTTGTTTCATTTAGTCAATATTCAATGAGTGATCACTTTGTGCCAAACATCCGTCCCAGGTTCAGGGGGATCTGAGAGGAGTTCACGTTGTTTCTTAAAAAATGAACAAAATCTGCCTTCCTTCCAATCCATCACCCAAAGTAACATTCCTGGATCATATTACTGTGTCTGAGGTAGGGAGAGGTCCCCATCCAGAGGCCCAACTCCCAGAACCAGCAGATCATCTTGACAGCATCAGACTTAAAGACTCACATAAGGAGGCCATTGATATCCAGGGAAACAAAATGGACAGAACATTATTCTCCCAACCACTGGTCCAGAATTCCCCTCAGGCAGACAGTTTTCTTCAGAGGAGCTGAGTCTCCTTGTGATGTGGGTGTCAGCTACCCCCAAGCTTCTACAAAGGAGAGCTAAAGAGAAGAATAAAAACTCATTGCTCCCAAGAAAGCAATCTTAGAGGAATGGAGGTGAGGAAGGAAGGTGAGAGGGGAAAGAAGAGAACCAGGATAATACTAGAAATTATGATTTAGTCCTTGTAACAACCCTCTGACATAGGCACTATTATTATTCCCATTTTATAAATGAATAAACTGAGGCACAGCAAGGTTGAGTTGGTAGAAGCATGTGCGATTTCCTGTCCCTGTGATTTCCTAAGACTTCCCAAATTTTTACCAACATTTCTCAAAATTATAGGTGAGTATCATACTGTGGATATTTTTGTTGAAAGCAAGTTATCAGTGCTAAGTTTCAGATGTTGGTTGAATTAGTCTGAAGAGGAGGCTGTAGCATCTGTAGGTACAAGTCTTTGGGGACATGTGGGAATTGAGATGACAACACACATTATGACTGCAAGAGTAACCACCACCAAGCAAATTCATAAGAGAGAGGGTTACACGTGTGAGCTGTAATTGACTGAACTGCTGGGAAACAGAAAGGATGTTCCCTAAATCTAAAGGAATTCCAACTCAAGTACCCCTGGAGTCATGGAAGAGTCATCAATGGGTATGTGAAATTTAAAGGAATCACTCCGGATTCTGCTTCACCTTCCAATGGGTTCTTTGTTAAAGTGACGTGCATGAGACCAAGGTTGTGATGGAGAGTTGGGTTCTTTCCCTTTTCATACTCAACTGCCCTTCTCATCCTTTATCAAAGTAAGCGTATTTCTCACTCTTTCCCAAACTCAAGATGGTGCTTTGCTAATGTGTAAAAATCACCAAGGCACCAAATAACCTATTCAAAATACAGTGAACAGTCTCCATGACAGTGAAAAAATCAGATAGCAGGTCATTAGTCATTGACTCCTACCTCTCCAGCAGACACAGCCCATCTTTTCATTAATGTCACAATAGGCCATCATTATATGCCACTGAATCTTCTGGGCTGGCTTTTCTAGACAGCTTGTAATAAATTGGTGTTGCTGTTGCAAAAGGAAACAGATTCTAAAACTGTATGACATAGGGGTTGGCTAACTAGAGTGTGTAGGCAAACCCGACCTTGTACTTATTACAACACAGCCACACTCATTTATGTATATATTGTCCATGGCAGCTTTCATGCCACAACAATAGAGCTGAGTAGCTGAAACAAAGACCGTCTGGTGCACAAGACCTATAATATTCACTCTGTGGCCTTTTACAGAAAAAGATTGCCAACCTCTGATGTAACACATCCTTTTTCAAGTCAGGTAATTTCAAATTAAAGAAGGGGAGGACTAAAATGGTTTCTACTGAAAACCTGTTTTCCTTCTGGGAATCTGGAATTGTGATGTGTGCTAGAAAGAGGGTGCCTACACAACCAGCCCACAATTAACCTTGGGCATTGAGTCCCTAATGAGCTTCCCTGGTTGACAACATTTCACATGCATTGCCACAACTCATTGCTGAAAGAATTAAGTACACCCAGTGTGATTCCACTGAGAGAAGACTCTTGGAAGCTGGCTCCCTATTTCTTCTGGACTTCTCCACATGTGTTTTTCCCTTTGCTGATTTTGCCTTGTAGGCTCTCACTGAAATAAATCCTCCTTGTGGGTATGACAATAGGCTGGGTCCTGTGAGCCTTCCCAGCAAATCATCAAACCTGGGGGCAGTCTGGCAGACCTCAGACACAGTAGAGTAATAAAAAGACTCTCAAGCATAAAATATATGACATTAGGATAACATTATATGAGAGCAAGGGAATGGGAAGGTAAATTCTAAGAGCAAAAAGAGTAAGGTGAAATTTTCAACTGTTGAAGAAAATCTTGCTCACCATTTTTAAACTGGAGAATCATGGGTAACAATTTGCTATATTTAAAACCCACTGGATACATTTAAAAGAGTGATATAAAGGATTTATTTTTAATATGTCACTATTTATAATTTGTTGAAAATTTAAATTTATAAAAATTTAGAAATATGTGAAGGAATATACAGATTTATAAAAATAGAGAAATAAATAAAATTTAAGGCTATAATGAGCATTGGATGTTATATGTAATTGATGAATCACTGAACTCTACCTCTGAAACTAATAATATACTGTATGCTAAGTGAATTTAAATAAAATAATATTTTAAAAAATATATAATAAAATAAAAATATATACTGACTACTGTAAATAAGTGTTTCTTGCTCTTATAGAGGGTTACATACCCTTTAGAAAATCTGATGAAAGCTATAAAGACTCTGTCCAGAAAAAAAATGCACATATACATACATATACAAAATTTTGCATATGGGAACTTCTGCTTCCAACCAAAATGGCCCAATATCTCAAAACCAACTGAATTTGTAGTTTAAAAACCTTTATAAGAAGAAAATTTCATGGCCAAATGGTTTCACTGAAGCATTCTGCCAAATACTGAAGGAAGAAATATTACCAATGCCACACAATTTATTGCAGTAATTAGAAAAGGAGGGAATATTCCACAACTCATTCTATGAGTCTAGCATTGTCTTGATAGCAAAACAACAACAACAACAACAATATTTAAAAAGAATGATGAATAGGGCACCTGGGTGGCTCAGTCAATTAAACCTCTGCCTTTAGCTTAGGTCATGATCCCGGGATCATGAGATCGAGCCTCATGTCGGGCTCCCTGCTCAGTGGGGAGTCTGCTTCTCCCTCTCCCTCTGCCTCTCTCCTCTGCTTGTGCTCTTGCTCTCTCTCTCTCAAATGAATAAATAAAAAATCTTTAAAAAAAACAATAATATCATAAAGACAAATGCAAAATCCTACACAAAATTTTAGCAAATTGATTCCAATAACATCTTTTTTAAAAAATAGTACATCATGAGCTCAATAAGTAGAATTGTGTCCCCTGAAAAGATATGTTCAAGTTCTAACCCACATTACCCGTGAATGTGACATAAGGTCTATGCAGATGTAACCAAGTTGAGATAAGGTCATGATGGATTAGGGTGGCTTAAACCAATGACTGGTGCCTGTATAAAAAAATGGAAAGTTGAACACAGAGACAGAAAACACACAGGGATAACTCCTTGTGACAATGGAGGCAAGACTGAAGTGATGCATCAACAAGCCAAGGATTGTCTACAATCACAAGAAGCTAGGAGGAAGCAAGGAAAGATACTCTCTAGAAGATTCACAGACAGCATGTCCCTGGACATCTTGCTTTCAGACTTATAGCCTACAGGACTGTGGAGAGAATACAGTTCTGTTGTTTCAAGTCTCCCAGTTTGTGGCACCTTGTAATGACCCCTATGAAACCAATATAATGATAAAAGGGTTTTATCCCATGAATTCAAATGTGGGTTAACATTCAAGGATAGGTTAATGTAATTTATCATATTAACATACTAAAAAAAAATGATCTCAATAGACACTGAAAAAAGCACTTGACAAAATTCTACATCTATTCCTGATAAAAAATCTCAGCAAAGTAGGAATAGAAGGGAATGCCTTCAACCCCATTTCAAAAACCTATAGCTAATATAATACATAATCATGACAGACTGAATATTTTCTCCCTAAGATCAGTAGCAAGACAATGATGTCTACTCTCACCACTTTTTTAAAAAAGATTTTATTTATTTATTTATTTATTTATTTATTTATTTATTATTTATTTGAGAGTGAGAGCATGAGCAGGTGGTTGGGAGTGGATAGAAGGAGAGGAAGAAGCAAACTCCCCACTAAGTAGAGAGCCTGATGCAGGGCTTGATCCCAGGACTCTGGCATCATGACTTGAGCTGAAGGCAGATGCTTAACCGACTGAGCCACCCAGGTGCCCCTACTCTTATCACTTCTATTCAACATCATATAGGAAGACAATGTCAGTACATTGTGTTAAGAAAAAGAAAAGCCATACATATCGGAAAGAAAGAAGTATAATTATCTTTGTTCACAAATAACATGATCATCTATGCAGAAAAAAATCTAATGGAATCTACATGAATTCATAGATCAGTTTTGGGTGGCTCAGTCGTTAGGCGTCTGCCTTCAGCTCCGGTCATGATCCCAGGGTCCTGGGATAGAGCCCAGCATGGGGATCCCTGCTCAGCTGGAAGCCTGCTTCTCACTCTCCCACTCCCCCTGCTTGTGTTCCCTCTCTCGCTGTGTCTTTCTCTGTCAAATAAATAAATAAAATCTTAAAAAAAAAAAATTCTCTGCTTCAGATAACATCATCAAAAAACTGAAAAGACAACCCACAGAATGGGAGAAAATACCTGTAAATCATTTATTCAATAAGGGACTTGTATCCGGAAGGTTAAAAAGAGTGATTCCATGTTTGATGTTGGACAGCGCTCAAGCCCCGCCATTCCTCTTTCCCTTTCTGCTACACATTTGGCATGCTGATAAAAAAGCCGGGTGCTTCCTCCTTTGGCACTGTCAAGAGTTCAAGCAATAAAAGCCTTGACATGTTCATAGGAACCTCCCCCTGGCTGCATCCCAACTACAATAGAAGACAAGTCAATCCCTTTCCCTACTCTCCCAAACCAGATGTAGACTTGCTTGGTCAGGGAGGGAAGGGGCTGCATTCTTCCCTACTAAAAAGACTAATTATGTGAGTAATAAAGCTTTCCACACCCTCTTGGTGCAAGTAATAAAGCTTTCCACACCCTCTTGGTGCATGTGTTACTAGTATTGACATCCAAATCAAATTTTGGGTGAGAGGTCCATTCCCTTCTGTAGGCTCACCACAACACAGAATATGTAAAGAAATCTTAAAATTCAATAATAAAAAGACGAACAACCCAATTTAAAAATTGGCAAGAGATCTAAATAGACATTTCCCCAAAGAACACATGCAAATGGCAAATAGGTACATGGAAAGATGTTCAATATCTTTAGTCAGGAGGGAATTGCAAATCAAAACCACAATGAAATACCACTTCACACCCTCCAGGATGACATAATAAAAAAGACAGACAATAACAAGTCTTGGCAAAGATGAGAAAAAATTGGAAGTCTCATACATTGCCAATGGGAATGTAAAATGGTGCAGCTGCTTTGGAAAACAGTTCTTCAAATTATTTCAACATAAAATTACAAATGACCCAGCAATTCCACTCCTAGATATGTATCCAATAAAAATGAAAACATACACCCATGCAAAAACTTGTGTAAAAAATGTTCATAACAGTATTATTCAAAATAGTCAAAATGTAGAGACTCAAATGTCCATTAACTAATGAATGGATAAAGAAATATGGTAGGGGCGCCTGGGTAGCTCAGTTGGTTGAGTGACGGACTCTTGATTTCAGCTCAGGTCATGATCTCAGGGTCGTGGAATTGAGCCCCACATGAGGCTCTGCACTTAGCAGGGAGTCTGCTTGAGATTCTCTCTCTCTCCCTCTCCTTCTGCCCCTTCCCTGTTTATTGTCCTCTCTCTCTAAAATAAATAAATAAATCTAAAAAAAAAAAAAAAAAAGAAAAAAAGAAATGTGGTCTATCCACACGATGAAATATCATTTGGCTATGAAAAGGAATAAAGTACAGATGCATGGTACTACCTGGATGAACCTTGAAAACATTATGGTCAATGAAAGAAACCAGTCACAAAAGAAATCACATGTGTATATGTGAAATCACATTTTTATATGAAATGTGTAGAATAGGCAAATCTATAGAGACAGAGAGATTAGTGTTTTCCTATGGTTGAGGGAAGTAGGTACCATGACGTGACTGCTTAATGGGAAGGAAATTTCTTTTTGGATTAACAAAAATGTTCTAAAATTGATTGTGGTGATAGTTGGGTAACTGTAAATACACTAAAACTATGGAAACATATACTTTAAATGGGTGAACTGTATAGTGTGTAAATTATATCTCAATAAAATAAAGCTCTCTAACAAAATAAAAAGCAATTTAGTGGAGGAAGGATAGTTGTATCAATAAATGGTGCTGGGGAAATTAGATATCCAAAAGCAAAAAGATGAAATTCAATCTACAGTTCCTTGTACCAAATACAAAAGTTAACTCAAAATGGGTCCCAGCAACAAAGGATCAGGAGAGAAGAAAAGTCAAGCTTCTGGGAAGGGGCAACAGCTGCTGAGACAGTAAGGCATCAGAAGGGCTCCCAATACAATAAGAACCAGGGATATTCATTAGTGGAAATTCTGAAACTTGCCCAAAGACAAGAATCATCCGGAGTGACCCCTTAAAATAAACTCTTAAGAAATCGGTAACTCAGGTCCCTACTGAATCAGATTCTCCATGAGACAATTTAATTTGCATCCCACATGAGCCTTGTTGTTCAGGGAAGTTTAGGAAATACTGCCCCAGTGCATATATTTTTGGTTGTAAATGAATACAAAATATAACTAAAAAATTTTAAATGACCTATTTGGATCCTTAGTGATTCCAATGTACAGTATGAAACTCATTTATATATGAAAGGCCATACAGTAAGATGTTTAGCTGAAAAAGCTAGACTGCTGGAATTCACACTCACACTCTACCACTGGACAAGTTAAATCTATCTTCATCAACAAGATGGGAATAATAAAAGCATCTAACATACTTGTGAGCAATGACTGGGAAAACATCTCCATGAAACGCATTTAATAGAGTGCCTACCAAGTAGTAAACTTTCCATAAACTGGAGTTGGTATCATGATGATAGAACAACAAAACCTTCCCCCCAAATTCTGTTTTAACTGCCCATTGCCTTCTAAGAATGATGGAACCCCATCTGCTTTGCAAACCCCTTTGATCAGTTCAGGTATGCTAATGATAAATTCTTCATAATAAAGGGGTGAGAAATTATAAAGAGAGGAGCCAGGCTGAACAAGGCTGAAAAGGGGCAAAGGGAATCCTACCCCCCATTTTCCTCATCCCCAGAGAACAGTCCATCTAAGAAGGGTCTCTGAGAAACAGAAATGTCTAATGTATAATTGTATACTTTTCTGGGGAATTATGACTTAAACTCACTCCTCTGTCTCTCCCATAAAAATTCTAAATTGATCACTAAAGTTTTTCTGAACATATAGTCTTTAAGGGGAGCACGAAAGTAGTGCTATGTTGACAGACACAGTAGGAAGCTCCAGATGTGGGCACAGGCTCCAAGGAGTGGGTGACAAGAGGCACTGGGTCATAATAAAAATAATGAAATAAGTTTGCCAGTATTCAAAAAAAAAACCCTACGTTAATATGACAACATTATAATGAAATTTGTCCCATCAACAAAGCCCTATTCCTGAAGGTAAAGGTAAGGCTCTCCCCTGAAGAGAACAGGTATTCCTGGCTTAAAACACCAAGAAAGAGAAAGATTCTCTAATAGAAAACTAGAGTAGGCAAACCTTAGATGTGCAAAAACAGAAATCCTTTCTGGACCTCCGTCTCTTGGGCCAGGATTTGAAGAATCTAACTCTCTTGGGGGCATTCCAAGTGGAGTGGAAAGATGAACTGGGCCAGATTAAGGTGGTTTGAGAGCCAGAGTGGAAGACCTCTGCTAGGTAGCCCCAAACTCGAAGACAAGTCAGCTATCCCTTGTGAGATCAGATAGAGAGCCAGGCATCATTCATTTCCAGTCTGCCATCATCAATCCTTTAATAAAGCTTCATCCAGCTTCAACCTAGCACTGCTACGGGGGGTATTAAAGCAAGGTTCTGTTGCCCACTATTCGGTATCAACATTTAAGAGGGAGCAATGCCCCCTGAGGGCCAACAGGGTGGTGACAGTAACCGGGACAACATTCCAAGGAAAAGTGAATCTCTAGGAAGAATTGCAGCAAGAAGATCAACTAGCCCCTTCCTGTTCTCTCTTCATTGTCGAAAATGTGAGTTTAAATTTTATTTGTTTCTCTCACAGCTACAAATTCTAGCTCTTGCTGAACCAATGTCTTGAATTGTTTCATTTCTACATAAAATTTGGTTCAACTCATTAATATAATAGATCAAAACTACCACCAAATTCATTATTTGGTTGTTTTACTGATCAAAAACTGCCAGAGCGATCATTTGTTAAATCCCTTCATTTTCTCTTTTCTTCCACCACCACTAGCCACCTCTTGGCCTTCTTTCTGGTACATGCCACAAAGAACATCCCACCCCATCAAAAACTTGACTGCTTACTAACAATGAATGTGAAACAGCAATGCCACACTGAGATGCGGATGCTGAGCCGCCAGCCAAGGTTACTCGCCACTTCATGGATTCATGAAATTCATATTTGCATCTCAGCTAGATTATAAATGACTGATACAGATCCTGGGATTTACGTAGGTCATGGATCGTCAAAACGATGAATGCTAAAATCCTCAAATACAAAGACTCCACTGAATAAAATCTCATGGTGATAAGCTAAGTGTCCATTCTTATGGCTCTTGCATCTCCATCAACCAGATATATCAATCACCAGAGCTCATAATGATGCCTGCGACAAAGTATCTAAAGAAGCATAGGGACATTTCTAGTTCAACTCTGCAATTCTCACAATGCCCTAACACAGAGATCTGTACACAGAAAAAATGTCAATCAATGCTTGTCAAATGCTGTGCTCTGTTAAAGAAGGCAGATAAAAAAATCGAGCCTTCTAAAATTAATATTCATTCACCATGCTAATGAAATTAATCCAAACACTACTGAATATCTAATAAGAACCAAACCTTCACACACATGATGATATCTAATTTATCTTCACGGGCTAAAAGTTAGGTGATTTCCTTAGGTCACACAGCCAGTAAGCTGTGGAACGAGATATATGTCCAGGTCTCCAGAATTCTAAAGGCAGGGCTGCCAACTGATATGGAAAGAACCCTCAAAGATGAGAGAAACAGGAGATGGCAGAGGGGGCTATATTTCTAGCATCCTAAGTGATGAGAAGCCAAAGTAAAAGACCACTCTAGCTGTCATCTGACTCCTCAGCTGTCCCCAGGGTTGGCATATGCTGAATCACCCAGTGTTTTTTAACTAAGAAGTTATGTCTGACAAATGATTATTGTAAATAATACTTGGCTATAACCAATGAATCCATAATGGGGAAGGGGCCTTTCCCTAAGATAGTGCCTTTCCCCACACTCTTCGATAGGGCTCAGTCTACCCTTTTGGTATTCTCATGAAACTCTTTCTTAACCCACTCTCAGGTATTGCGGTCACCCTGAGATCTCAGTGGCTAATCCCAGCATAAAGGTTTTAGGTATAATGCATCTCAGGCCTTGATGTGTGAATTTCAGAAGCATCAGTGACCCTGGAGTCTGCATGTCAAGATCAAGGATGAGCTAAAACCTTCCCAGGGGACATGAAATGGCCACCCATTGATGGACACATAGTCCCCAAAAGTTATAAGCCCTGCTGCATCAAATAGACCTGAAACCTATGCTTTTGAATTATGGTATATAAAATTCTTATATAAAATAAGCCTCTACAAAGGGATGACAGCTTGGGAATACCTTAAGAAGTAAAATTGATTTGATTTTATTTTAAGAAGGAATTTAAAAACTGGCTTTGAATGTACGCATTCATCTGATTCAAAATATGTTTTTGACAGACATAGGTAAAGAAGCTGAGGGAAAAAAAAAAAAGAATTTCAAATGTATCCAGGGCTTTCAAAGCATCATATGAGCTTCATTGACACACACAAAAAAGAAGCTTCAAGCCACAAAACAGGAACAATGAGAATCAAAGGCAAAGGAAAATGAACAAAGAGGATAAAGCTAGGTGTTCTTTCTTCCCCAGGAATATTTTTAGTTTATTACTTGTTGTTAAAGTTTACTGTGTGCTATTAAAATCCTGGGCATGTGTTCTTTATATTTGAATTGCTTTGTTTCAGTAAAGTTTGTTGGGAAGAGGTGATCGTCATTACTATATGCATTTAATATAATGCTCCCTGTTGCCTACTGAATCAAACTAAACTCCTCAGCCTCATTCAAGACCCTACAAAATGATCCTAGCCAATTTCTCTAGCCTTTTACCACAAATCCCTCTGCCTGAAATGCCATTCCCCCTTCTCTTTGTTCCCCAATCCTTCCCGGCATTCAATACTCAGATTAAAAGCCAACTCACCCCAGCATGCTTCTTAGATTCTCCCAGGGGAAAGAATCTCTCTTCTTCCTTTTGATTTCCATAGGACTTAACCATACCCTCTCACAACCAATTTATAAAAACACCACATTTTTCCTAAATAATTTATTATTATTTATTTCCTCACTGCACACTGAGCTTCCTAAGGGAAGATATCATGTCACCCATACCTTTGGAACCCTGAAATTACCTATGAAATAACTTGTCACATAGAAGGAGTTCAAAAAATCCAACGGATGAATGAAAGCTATAGTGTCTATAAGCATACTTGATGCATAGAAAGGTAGAACAAGTACACAACAGGACCCTTTGGTGTAGCAAGAAGAAGCAGTCACCGGGTGGGGCCAGGAGAAATTACATTGCTTGTGAGGGAAACTAGAGGAATATTGTGAACCCAGCAATATAATCAAGAAAATGTGCTGCAGTGCAAGTTGATTAGCCAATATTAGGACGGCAATGAATTAAGTTTATTATTCCACGTGAACGGTTTCCCCCAATATGTCCCTATTTGCAGTCCTCATTTTCAATAAATGTTTTATTATGAACCCTACTTAAATAAAATACTCATAAAATCTCAAGACTGAAAAGGACCTTAAAGTTCATCTAGTCTTGAGGTCCAGTCTATGTTTTAGAAGACTGGATGACATCCCTGTTGAGTGGTCATCCATTCTCTGCTGAGATACCTCCTATGGCAGGCAGAATTCTAAAAATAACCTCCAAGATTACATATCCCATATCCCTGACCCCCGTATCTTATGTGGGAGTATATGGAACAGTTGATCTCAAAAAGGGAAGATTGTCTGAGTGGATCTAATCTAATCACATGAGCCCTTAAAAGCTGAGAACTCTCTCCAGCTGGTGGCAGAAGGAGGAGTCAGAGATTCATAGCATGAGAAGCACTCATTGCTGGCTTTCAAGATGGCAGGGACCACAAATCAAGGAATGTAGGTAGCTTTTAGAAGCTAAGAACAACCCCTACCTGACAAGCCACCACAGAATGAGGACCTGCCCTACAACCTCATGGAACTGAATTCTGCCAACAACCTGAGTGAACCTAAAGCAGATTCTCCCCACAGAGCCTCTAGCTAAAAGCCCAGGCTGGCCACATCTTGATGTCCAACCTTGTGAGACTCTACATAGAGTAACCTGCTAAGCCTGCCTGGACTTCCAACCCACATAACTGAGATATAAGTGGGTATTGTTTTAAGTTGCTAAATTTTTGGTAATCTGTGGTAATGTGGCAGAAGTAGAAAACAAATACACTTCCACTGACAGGAAGTGATTACTAAACTTCTCCAGTGGCAGCCTCTTCTATCTTTGGAGCACTCTGATTAGTAGAAAGTTCTTTTTTCAATTCAACAAATTATTCCTTCGTATAACATGCATTGATCCTACCCTTATCATTTGGTTCACTTGGTGCAAATTCAATCTTTCCACATGACAGCCTTTCAAAAATTAAAGACGTTTCTCATGTCACATGCTTCGTCTCTTACAGCCTGCTTTATATTATATGGTTTTGAGTGTGTTTGCCATCCTGTTCATCAGCCTATGCGCATGGCCTCATTTATCCAAGTGACTAATGAAGTGAGGCACTCTTGAAGAATATGGTATCAATGCACCCTTTGTTGGCACTACACCACCTCTGAATGTCTTAGGTCAGCACCACCAACTTTCTCCAGCTTGAAGCCTAGGTCCAATGTGCATGGATACCTGGTATTGCAAGATGAATTACCTTTTAGCTTTCAAAGAGAAAGTACCTTGATATCTTTGGGTCAGCCATTGTTTTGTCATGACTGGTAGAAAAAAAATGGTCCAGAAGGAGTCTGATTTTTCAGGCTCTTACTTGGCAGCCACCTAAATATATGTGCAGTTTATGAAGGAACATCCCTTCTGACAATGATGGAGTAACTGCTACCGAAGTAGCCCTCCCACTGTCAACAACCATAAAACCGGGAAATGAAATATATTAAGCAACTTTCTTCAGACACTGAACAACAGACAGCACTGGACTGTGAATGATCCTTGAGAGAAAGAAATACAGGGAGTGTACAGTCAGGGTCCTAGCAATTAAGGAGGTAGATTTGGAAGAAGCAATAACTGGTAACCGGAACACAGGCTGAACCTCCTGCTTGCCCGAGCTTTCAGCCTGAAGGCAGTTTTCAGACTGCAATGCAGGAAGATGGAGACCAAGCAGAAGCATAGCAGTCTGGCTGAGCTGAGGAGGCAGGGATCAGAGTTTGGAGCTGGTGGGCTAGCCAGAATTCAGAGGGCAGGGTACCATAGAGGAGGGAGCAGCACAGAGAAAGAGGGCCATGATTCTGTATTAGGGGTTCCCTTAAGCATTTGGCTGAATATTGAGCTGGGCATGTGCAGAGAAAGAATCCACAAGGTCTACTAAGAATGGTTCTGAAAGACATAAGGAGCGCCAACTAACCAGAGTGGATTGAGCTTACTGCAAATTCATTTGAGCTGCTAGAAAGTCCATACCTTAGGAGTAGTACTACTCTATCTCCAGAGGGAGGTCTATTTTAGACCCACTTGTAGTGGGTTGAATGGTGGTCTCAAGAAAGATCATTTTATTTCCTAACCATTAGAACTTGTGAATGTGACCTTATTTGGAAAAAGACTTTTTGCAGATGTAATGGAGTTCAAGATCTTGAGATGAGATTATCCTGGAATATCTGGGTGGGCCCTAAATCCAATGACAAGTATTCTTATAAGAGAGAGAAGAGAAGACACAGAAACAGAGGAGAAGGCCAAGAGAAGATAAAGATGGAGACTGGAGTTATGCATCCACAAGCCAAGGGATGCCTAGAGCCACCAGAAGCTAGAAGAGACAAGGAAGTATTCTCCCCTAGAGTCTGCTAAGGGAGTGCAACCCTGCTAACAGCTTGATTTCAGACTCTGGGCTCCAGAATTGTGAGAGAATACATTTCTGTTGTTTTCAGTCACCAAATTTGTTGTAATTTGTTCAAGCAGACCTAGGAAAATAATATATCACCCTAACAAAACTGAAAACCAAACATCAAGAGGGTCAAGCTGACCCACTAGTAATATGCCACCTGAAACTCAACATTCTTTAAAAGAAGACAATAATATTCAGACTTTCAACCATGTAACATTTATCATATCCAGCATATGATAAAAAATTAGACATGCAAAGGAGCAAGAAAATGTGACCCATCACAAGAAGAAGAAGGAGGGGAGGAGGAGGAAGAGAAGGAGGAGAAAGAGAAGGTGAAGAAGGAGGAGAAAGAGGGAGGAAGGAAGGAAGGAAGGAAGAAAGGAAGGAAAGAAGGAAGGAAGGAAAGAAGGAAGGAAGGAAAGTGGGGGAGGGAGGGAGCGAGAACGGAAGGGAGAAAGAAAGAAAGGCATGTTGGGTTTTGCAGACAAGACTACAAAACAGTGGTTTTAAATATGTTTAAGGATTTAAAGAAAAGGATACACACAATAATTGAACAAAGAATCTCAGTAGTGAAATGAAAGTAATAATAAAGAACCCAATGGAAATTCTATAACTAAAAAATACAGTGTTTTATTTTATTTTTTAAAAGATTTTATTTATTTGAGAGAGAAAGAGAGTGAGCGAGAGAGTACAAGCTAGGGGGAGGGGCAGAGGGAGAAGCAGACTCCCCACTGAGCAGGGAGCCCTACGCAGGGCTGGATCCCAGGACCCTGGGATCATGACCTGAGCTGAAGGCAGACACTAAACCAACTGAGCCACCCAGGCGCCCAAGAAATACAGTATTTTAGAAGAAGTTTAGAAATTGCTAAATTTTATGTACATTATCTCATTTAAGAAGCAGCATGACACACTGGAAACATCATAAGGTTTGGCCCTCAACTTCTAGCTTCACAACTTACTAGCCACGGAATTTTGAAGAACTTACCATAGTAGATAATATATGTTTTTTCTGACCTGAACAGCATCCCACTTTCTCACACCTTTCTCCTGGCTTTGCTTCTTGTCCCCTTTATAAACAAGGGTTCAAGTGAAAGTAGCCATCTCACATTCTTTGCCACAGTACTTGGTCTGGAGAATGGTGACACCTGACCCAAACTGAGATAATTAGTGTCCTTCTCTTGGAATTTTTAAGCAAAATAAAAGAATAGGGTCAAGTTTCTCTTGGTCAGAAACTCCCCTATCTCTAATTAAGTAATGCTCTTCTCTCAGGTGCCTGATTGGCCTTACTCCTATTCTTCAAAAGGCATTTTTTAAGTTGATCTACTTCTATTTATTAAAGCAGAAAGTGGCATAGTTTGAAGAGGTCTTGGTATAAATGTTCTTATGTTCCCTCTTTTGCAGTTGGGTATAGTAAAAACTCCAAGAGCAAGCTGTTTTTTTCAATTGTCTCCTGCTCTTGTTCTGCCATACACATTATACTGTCACTCATTATTTTCCCAAAGGTCCATATTCTGTCATGCTTCTACACCTTTGCTTATGCTAAGGTCTACATAGAACTCCTTTCTTCCTCTTCTCCTCTTATCAAAATTCTATCTAACATTCAGTCTAAAGATCATCTCCTCTGTGAAACCTTCATTCACATTTAACATTCAGTCTAAAGATCATCTCCTCTGTGAAACCTTCCCGGGTCCTTCCAAGGCAGAGTGATTCTCTTCATCTCTCTACTCTAGAACTTTGAATGTATTACCATGTGCCTTGAATTAAAGCTCCTTCTGTTGATGTCTACCTTTCTTGCTTGGAGTCTGGGCTTTGGGGGTGGGGAAAGGGGGCAAAGATTGTGTCTTTATTCATCTTTGAAACACTCACTGATCCTGCCTAGTGAAACTATGCATATATAATGATTAATCAATATTTATTTAATTCAATCAAATTTTGTATTAGTAAAGACTTATCTCAAAGAATTTTATTTATGCACATATTAAAACTGTAAAGTTTGAGAGAACTGGGATTGATTTTCTGGGTATAGAGAAAGAATTAATATAGTACTGGCTTTGAGTGTAGCTGGCACATAGTGGGTAGACAATGAACACTTGTTAAATTGAATAGCATGACCTGGACCACAGCTGGTAATCAGAAGAATCAAGTCTCTGGATGCCCTTTCTTCATATTAGATACATTCCTTCTCATTTATACTCTTTTCTTTGTACTCCAGTAAAACCCAGTCTTTGTAATATCGCATTTCAATGATGCTCCCTCCAGCCCCTTCCCCTTTTCTCCCCGACTCCAACCCCAGTATAACACCTAGTATCTGTATGAGAAGACTCCCCTTTAATATTACTTTTCAGACAACTCTCAGGGTGCATGGTGGGGGATTCAGATTGCAAAACTTGAATATGAGGGGCATGGAAGTTCATGGAGAGCTATTTTCTGCTGAATTCCATTAGTAATAGCCAAGGTTGGGGGAGAAAGTTTTCATTTTTGTGAGTCACTGTTTATCTGTCTATAAATTTAGTAATGAAATGCTTATGCCACAGGGATATGAAGAAATTTCATTTTTGCTTATAAAATCCTCAGGGCATGTTTGGATACAAAGTGCAATAACACTATAAAATATTGCCCTGATATTGCTATCTCCAGGCCTGGAACTCATTTCTGCAATATGAGAAGCAAAGAAGATTTATGGGAAAGATAAGGAGTTAGCTTTTCTCAAGTATTTAAATGAGGTTTTCTTTAAATAGTCATTGTCTGCTAGTGTCCTGTTGTTTGGGACTGAGAAAGTATATTTGTCAGTAGCTCTAGAAACTTATCTATTGGTAGTCAGGATAATACTTTAGTAGGAGTAAAAACAGTGACAATTTATTAAGCATCACTACAAGACCACTTTCTACCACCATTATCCTAAATCTTCACAACATCTTTATAGAGTAGGTGTTATTAGTACTTCATAAATAAGGAAATTGAGGTTCAGAGAAGTTGAGCAAATTTCCTCAAGTCACATAGCAAGTAGTGGAAGAGCTGGAATTCATCACCAGATCCTCCTGACTTCAAAACTTTTTGCTTTCTCCATTACTAATCTATAAAAGACCAAGTAAAATAGATCCCTAACCTACTATTCACAATCTGATTTCCAGTTCCAATCCTCAGAAACATCTGGCAACTCCTCATTGTCTTTAGAGAAAAAAAAGTTTAAAGTTAAATACAGATGGGAGAAGGATGATCCCAGCACATGGTGTAGATATGTTGGAAGCCACTTTGGGCCTAGGTTTGAGTGCTTTGGGGAAAAGTCTAGGCCTGTAATTTTAATGCAAAGTGACAGTATTAGGAAGTAAGTGTGGTTCTCCTTTGTTTATATAAAACCCTACCGATAATGGGATCACCCTTTCTCCTGTGCCTCTCAAAACCCTGCTAAATGAGAGTAAAGGCACAAAAGGGCTATAAATCTACAAGGGCAAACTGAATAGAAAAGGAAATATCAACATGTAAAATACTTCAAAAAATTGGGAGACACAAAGCAAATGGAGGAGTGGCGACTGCCTTAGCAGAATGAAGGAACCCAGTAAATTCTGCAGAAAAGAATGCTGACGAGAGGCCAGCCTTTGGAGGAAGCAGTCCTGGAGTAGGCAAGGGTGAGACACATGGATGTAAATATCGAAACCCGGCAGAAGACTCCTGCTCAGTCCCCAGGTACCTCTTCTCATCTCTGAGCATCCAGGCAACAACCACCCCATCCCACACAAGCCCCCCAAGGAGGTTGGAAATTTGTCTTCTGAAGAAATAAAACCATGAAGATTCCATATTTGGAGACAACAGACAGAGCTAAAGCAAGGATGAAGCACAAGGGCTGAAAATAGAAGCATTAAGAGATAGCCACCACTCAGCCCTCTTGTCCTGCCCTGCTACCTAAACATTAGCAGCCTGACCTGCGCACCACCCCCAAGCGCAGAGATTACTGTGAGGAGGAAACTGGATGCTCCCTCAGAAGAGACTTCCGGGTACTGACTTGAGGAGATTTCCCAAAAAAAAGGGACAACTTGTCACCAAACCACTTTATAGGGAAGCTTATTAGGGGGAGTTATGCCCACTCAGAGATCTAGATTGTGTTTTTAATCATGTAATTCTTAATTTTTTGATTCATAGATGTGAATAGTCAGGGTGGGGGGGGAATACTAGATATGTGAAAATGGCCTCTATGTGAAAGACAGAGATCCCCCGCCCCCCAAAAAAGGTAGGAATCTAGAAGACATAGAAGAAGCAAGGAATAAAAAATATATTTTTTGAGAAAATATGATTAATATCTTCAGAGAGATAAGAGAAGATAACACATCCTATTGAACAAGATGCTATAGAAAGGTAAAATCCAGAAAGCAAGAAAATTGCTTTTTAAATTTAATATTTGATAGCCAAAATTTTTTAATTCAATAAAAGTGTTGAAAGATAGGAGATCTCTCTGCAAGTAGATATAAAAGAAAGAGAGGAAGACAAGTAAATTAGATAATGAATCCAAGACATCCAACACCTAATCAAAGTGAGAGGGAAAAAAAAGAAAAACAAGTAAAATAGAAGAGAAAAATATATCAAAGAAGTAATGCAAGAAATTTTCCCATAAATGAAATACATGTACACAAGTCTCCACCAAGTGCCCAGCAAATGCCCAGCACAATGAATGAAAACACCATTTTAAATTATAGCAAACTGATACTCAGAACCCCAGGGATTAGTATATGATCTTCAGGGCTTGCAGAAAAAAAAGCAATTTACACTCAAGGAACAAGAAGTAAAATGGCATCAGCTTTATAAATCTAGCCTACAGTGAAACAATGCTTTCAAAAATAAGAGGGAAAATTATTTTAAACTAAAAATCTCTACTTAGCCAATTAATCAAGTGGAAGGCTAGATTAAATATATTTCTTGATTTGCAAAGATCAAAGTATTTTTCTCCCAAGAATTTTTTTCCCAAGAAGGTATTAGAAGTTGTGCTCATACAATCAAACATGGCAGAGCCAATGAGCTATCCACCAGAAATCAGAATCTCCCTACCATCCATAGGCTTTTTCCCGGAAACCTGCTATCCAGTCAGAAACTACATTTCTCAGCCCCCTTTGTGTCTGGATTTGGCCATGGAACTAGTTCTCAACAATAGAATGGGGGCTGAAATGAAGTATGTTATTTCTGGGCCAAAGTGGTTAAGAAGTAGAGGTTTTTTCTGTGTCCTCTCTTTCCCCATTCTCCAGCTAAAAGCAGAGAACACCAAAGCTCTAGGGTAATGTGGAGCCATAAGATGGAAGAGAAGATAAATGTAAGTGGAAAATAAAATGTCATTAAGTCACTGAATTGCTGGGGTTTACTTATGACAGCAGCTTACCCTACGTGGTAGCTAGTCTCAAAGATGGCTGCCAACGAGTCCTTCCACATCTCTAAACACATGCTGCTCCTCATTATCAAGAGAGGATGTCTGATTCTTCTTTCTGGAATCCGTGCTTGCCTTAGTGACTTCTTTGAACAATAGAATGCAGCAAAAGTGTTGTTCTAGGACCTCTAAAGCAAGATAATAAGACTTGCAGGTTTCCTGTGGGCATCTAGAAAAGCTCATTCTTGGGATGTGTCCTCACAAAACCCAGCCACCATGCTGTGAAAAGCCGAAGTCACATGGAGAAGCCATGCACAGGTGCTCTGGTTAACTGCTCAAGCTGAGCTCTCAGCCGACAGGCAGCATCAACTGCCAGCTAGTGAAGGAAACAGAACAACCCAGTCCTAAGATGACTTCCAATAACCCAGCTCCCCAGTCACTACCACATGGAGCAGACCCTGCTAACCCTCTGAACAGTGGTGGATAACACACTGTTTCAAGCCAGTGAGGTTTGTCATGCAGCAATAGGTAACTGGAACACTTACATAACATGGCAAGGGGGTGAACCAAGAAGAGGAAGACATGGAGTCCAGGAAGTAAGAACAACTGCTATCGATGGTTCTAGGCTGAGAGCAGTGCAGCAGAGCTGGAGAACAACTGGTCACTTCCAGAATGGGAGAGTGAGGATTTCAGGACAGAGAGCTTGAGGTAAAACAGATTTGATGAGTCTTCTGATATAATT
Organism: Halichoerus grypus; assembly: GCF_964656455.1. NCBI lineage: Eukaryota > Metazoa > Chordata > Mammalia > Carnivora > Phocidae > Halichoerus > Halichoerus grypus. The sequence continues at coordinate 11,097,422 of NC_135721.1, forward strand.
GAACACTTGGAAAAAAATATTAGACAGCCTATGACGTTGGATTGAATGCATGGGGAAAAAATAAGAAAAGATATGTAGACAACCAAGCAAATGAAAAATGAGGCAATTACTTGTCCAAGGAAAATAAAAATTAAATGAGAAAGAAAATACAATCATCATAAATAATGGAACCCTAGGTTAGAAGTCAGATCTCCATTCTATTTCTAGGCTACCACAAACTCTGTCTCTCTATATGGTTTTTCCCCCATGCTCCCCATCCTGTCTCCATCCCTCACTCCCAAGGGCTTGACTTGATCACTGAATTGGCCAGTTTCCATCCAGGACGCTGACTAGTCATGGACACCATGCTAAAGGTCATGTGCATCCATATGGACACTTCGTTTTGTGCCTCTTTCCAAGTGGCTGCGTGGGTGAAAGACCCAGACTGTGAGGTAGCAGGAAACAGATAAGCAGGGTTCCTTTAATATTAGGGCTGTGTCATCTTTGGAATTTATGACGGCAGAAAAATTTCATTAATTTTTTAAAATTAAGATATAAGACTGAAATCTAAAAGCCCTATAGTCTGGAATATAATGATTCAAAGAATGAGCTTTGTCAAAGGCAGAGGTAAAACTATGGTGAGAGGCTGGCAAAGCTTCAGAATGAGTATATTTGCAGAAAACTATTATTTAGAGAGGGAACAGCAGAAACAGAAAAAAAAATAGCTCCAGTTTTGAAAACAGATTTTTGTTCTATAGTCAAAGAAGGAAAGATGGGATGAAACGCTCTCCTCCAGGAAACACTACCAGTCCTACCCATGATAAAGGAAACATGAGGACAATTTCAGGAGTGTGTCAAAATTTTTAAACAGATTTGGGACAGCCTGCACAAAGTAGGGTACCGAAAGAGACATGGAGCACTAGAAACACACCCCACCACTGGCGACATAGAAGGGGTAAAAAGGAAAGCTAAGTTGCATTAAAGTGGAGTAAGATAGACAAAGTCTGCACAACTAAAAAGCTGAGATAAGGCAAGATTTTGGAGAAGGGTAGATAACAAGGATAAATTGTTTCTCTCTGAGCCCCTGGAGCATAGACAATAGAACAACTGCAGTTTCAATTCAGAAATCTATTGAGGACAGGAGTCTTCTCTATATAACTGCCTTAGAGGGTGTGGAACTGTAATTGTCGGTGTCCACATCTAGAAGCTGGCCAAGTACCTAACTAACGAAAGCTAGTCATGGCGCTCAATGTATATTTCCTATATGAATAAGTAATATATGAATGGCTGCCATTTTGACTTCTGAATCTCATGATTCATTTGAGACCACTTGAATACAAAAAAAAAAAAAAAATCAAAGGCAGTCAAGAACTGCAGGATTAATTCTGCAGTAGTGTGTGGAAGTTAGTGTGTTCACTACCGTATAGCCCAGCACACTTAGACATCTCAAGTCTACTGATGATCTAAAGCCGGTTTCTGGTATTAACCACACAATCTTCTATGAAATTCTCAGGGTAGGTAACTGAAAACGTTAGCCACAGCCCTGTGAGTAGTTGAACTAATTAAAGATCCTTTTAAACATCATACAGTAGGGTAGAATTCACATGTAAATTGTAGATGTTAATCACCTTATTAATAGGATACTATTTTGAGTGTGTGTTTTGCTAGGAGTTATCTTACAAATATCCCAGAGCAGAATAAAATTGCTCATTTTCAGAGGTTTAAATTTCTCACAGGTATATCTCTGGGCAGCATAATTGGTGTGGGAGGGATAAAAGCTATTTTCAACTCTCTAACGAAAAAGATATGGATTGGAATGTTCCATTATAATTCCCATATTAATATCTCCTGCCAACATATAGAATGGCCCATACATTTAATACCACCAAGTAGAATGTTGTTACAAAATTAGTCTAACACATTGAGCCTCCTCCCCTGAGCATACACTGCATAAACTCTGGTTTGCACTATAATAACTTCATCCAGTGGAAAGAAAAGGTTTTCATACATCACACATTTCATTAGTCTCTTTAATTCCTCTTAATTTCCTGATTTTTAAAAAATCTAACAGAAGTGTTTCCTATTAAGACTTTTCTTGGGGCGCCTGGGTGGCTCAGTCATTAAGCGTCTGCCTTCGGCTCAGGTCATGATCCCAGGGTCCTGGGATCGAGCCCCGCATCGGGCTCCCTGCTCCGCGGGAAGCCTGCCTCTCCCTCTCCCACTCCCCCTGCTTGTGTTCCCTCTCTCACTGTGTCTCTCTCTGTCAAATAAATAAATAAAATCTTTAAAAAAAAAAAAAAGACTTTTCTTATATTTTACAGTAACAGTTTTCATGCCTTTTAAAAGAAATTGATAATAAACTGCTTCATTTACAGAAAATACACCAAAATTTGTAAAGTCAAACTTATTTCCTTGAACTTGGTGATAAATTTGGGGATCACTCCTCTGGACATTAATCCCAAAGAGATAATCCTAAATTAAGAAAAACAAGTCTTTATCATGAGTCATTGCTACAACATCATTTAACCTGGGCAAAAATGGAATACAACCCAAATGTCTAACAGCTGGGTAATGCACAAGTAAATCGTGGTGCACATGCTTCAAAAAAAATATTACACAGTCACGAAAAGAAACGCTTGTATAAGTAGTAATAACAGGAGGGAATGAATATGCTACAATTTCAATGGAAAAAGAAAGGTATAAAATGGTTCACAAACAGCATCGTGACAACTCTTTTAAAAAACATTGTGTGCAATAAAACAGACTGGAAAGAGATATATCGCAATTTTAAAGTGTCTACTTGGGTGATAAGATTATGGGTAACTTTTCTTTTTTCTCTCTTCCTTTTTTTTATTCCCTTTCTTCTGATTGATTTTAAATGACCTTTTTTCTCACTGTAATTCTTACATCGTTAAACCAGCAAGAACACTTGTTAGTCCACTGAAAATGTCGGGCACAAAATGCATGAGCAGTTTTGCATCTTGGAAGGCTAACATAAAATTGATAAGTAACCACGATATTACTATTAACAATAATGGGGTATCTCACATTGAGTATCATGCTTCTAACTTTCCAAAGTATTTTTTTAATCTTTCAATTCCTTATAGTCTTACAACATCTCTCTAAAGCAGATTAAGTTGTTTTACCACCGTTTTTATTCAGCGTAAACTTACCGAGCACATCATGTATCAGTCCCAGTGTTGTGTGTAGGGAATAAAAGAAAATAAGTCATGGTTCATGAATTTGAAATGCTCACTGGCAAGAAGAAGCAAACGGAGAAACAGACATTCCTGGCAGTGGGGGAGGTGGACATGGGAGGGATGAAACCCGCCCAAGGGAAGCAGGGGCATCTGAGCCTGGTCTCGAGGTGGGAGTGGGAGTTTGACAGCTGGAGGACGAGGACACAGGAGTGCATTCATCCTCAACCTGGATGTGACCCAGAGGAGCTGACAGACCACACTGCCCGGGAGGGCGACCTACAAGTGGTGTGTGTGGGGGAAGCAGTGGGGACACAGAAGAAACGGGAGGTCCAAAGTCAAGTGACACCCAGCTCAACGGTCAGGGCTGGGATTTGACCAGCAACCTTGGGCTTTCTCTATTGATCTCAAGGAAAAAAAAATTAAATTTGGAATAAAAAAAAAAAGCCTGATTCACAACTCTGCTCTAGAAGGATCACCTTGCAAAGTCTGCTTTTATGTGAAGAAAAGGGTTCCTCACAGGTTGTATGGAACTAATGGAATAACAGGTATGATCTTAAAGTCCTTTGTGAACTCCAAAAATGTAAGGTGCCATTAACACTCTTCTTCCTAGTTTGACAGGGAACCACAACTTTCCTTTTAAAAGTTGCATAGCCATGGCAAATTTCCCAGCAGTACTATGGTTCTCAAGCTTTCCTGGATACTAGAAACACCTGATGCCCAGCTGCACCCTTATTTTTTAAATCAGAAACTCCAGAGATGTGGTCCAGGCGTGGATCAATTTAAAACTTACCCAAGGGATTCCAATCTACAGTCAAGTTTAAGTTCTAGCGTTTGAGTACCTGGCCACTCAGAGTGTGGTCCAAGAACTAGCAGCATCAACATCACTCAGGTGCTTGTAAAGATGCAGACTCTTAGTCCCCACCCAGACCTGCCATGTGAGAACCTTCCTTTTAACAAGCTCTCCAGCTGACTGGCGTACACTGAAGTTTGAGAAGCATTGTTCTAGCCAGATTCATTCATTCAGCAAATATTCTGTTTCTACTCTCAGTTGGCTGTCAGAATACAAAAGAGAATTTGTCCCAGTCCCTCTCTCAAAGATGCTCACTAGTAAGCAAGGTAGGCAAGCACATGGGCTAGTGAGGGGCACCTTTCTCTGAGAGGATGGGGATGGTGAGTTGCAATCAGGGAAGGCTTCTTGGAAGAGGGAATGTAGGTATGGAACAGGCAGATACTGCAGAGCTCCGTGGAGACCATGTTAGAGGCGGAGGCTTGCAGTTTGCAGGTTTGAAGTTTAGGGAGGAGGTCCAGATTGGTGACATAATGTGTGTGAAAATGCTCTGTAAACTGTAAATCATTATGCAAATGAGAGCATATTATTCCTCATAAGTTCTAGTGGTCTTTCTCATAATAAAGTTTTCGGGGAATTAAACTAAACTAAACTGTAGCCAAAGGAAATCATTAAATCAAAACGGATATTCAGCTATGTACTGAAGTCCACTGAAAATAATTCCCAATGCTGCTGATAGAAACCACACTCTGCTCAGGCTACCTGATAAGGGTAACCATCCTGCTCTGCCCAGGACAGTCTTAGTTACACCTGTCATTCCAGCACGACCTTTATTTATCATACCTGCACTCATTCTCAAAAGTGTCCTGCTTTGGATGATTAATATATATATATGGTCCTCCTGTGTTGGACCCATTAGGGCTTCAAAAAAAAATAAATGAGATTTATTCATTTTTCATTTCAGATCTACTCCAGCAGGGTCGTATCCAGATTTGTGTCGACTCAGCCCCAAATCTTAGTCTCTTTGCTCCAACCAGCCCCAGGAGCCCCAGACATTATGCATGTCTCGCTCCAGTGTCCTTAATCCAACAGGCCCGAGTGAGAAGCAGCAAAGCTGCTTCTGTTCTTGCAAGGTGAGGGAAGGGACAATACGAATCACAACAATGCCCTGTTCAGACAAGCCTCCACGTGTACCCAGGATCCTTGCCATGTCTGTCCCCTTCACCAGAGACCCCAGCTGCCACCATCCAGCACGTGGTCAGTTCCACAGTCATGTCTACAAACTCGGTTTCCAAGGAAGCCAATGATAGTGCTCATGGGGTCATCAAAAGGAATAATTTCCTAATGTTTGTGAGAAGTTATTTCTGATGTCTGAACTGCCAGTAACCTCCCCACAGTTATCTCTGGGAAGGGACCTGTGAAGGGGGTGGCCATTTACTGAGCACATCCTACACACAAGGTATCCTGCAGGGCACTTCACATTCATTATCTCAATGGACATGTGTCCAATGGACCAGGCTTGCCATCTTACATGCGAGGATAATGACACTGGGGAAGGTTAAATTGCCCAAGGTCACAATTTAGTGTACTATGACCTACTCTTGAACTGAGATCTGCCCCACGCTTTTTTATTTATGCCACACGGAAGACAGGTTATTCTATGACATCTGTAGGGAACAAAGGAGCAAAATCCGAAGGGTGCCCCTTTCACCCCATTTTCACTCCCTTTATCCTGCCCTCCAAACCTCCATGTTTCCTAAGACAATCTCTAGCCATTCCTCTCTCACTGGGCATGTGGACACAGTACTTCTTTCTAGAATGACACTTTGCCCTAAGGAAAATCATCTCATTCAATTGTATCAATCCTCTAATTGGCTCAAATAATTGTGTGTCACCATCTGCCCTTTCAAGGTGCTGGCAGATTCTTCTAATGCAGACTTGTCTAAAAATGTTCGAACTATATTTTATCTTTCCTCCTTGAAGTCAGTGTGTTTACTCAAAGCCCAGGCTCTGCCGGAAGTAAAACAAAATCCATCTTCAGCTCTCCTAAATCTGTGTTCCCAATAGCCTGGCAGAATATAAAATATTCCTAAACATCTTTCAAATGTAACCAAATTATCATATAGAATGTAGAATTCAATTCAAACCAGTTCAGTGACAAACCATGTTCCACCCACTGTTTCAGAGGGTGGGAATCAAAAATGAATGAGCCAGGGCACCTGGGTGGCTCAGTCGGGTAAGCGTCTGCCTTCAGCTCAGGTCATGATGTCAGGGTCCTGGGATCAAGCCCCGCCTCGGGCTCCCTGCTCGGTGGGGAGTCTGCTTCTCCCTCTGCCTACCACTCCCCCTGCTTATGCTTGCTCTCTCACTCTGTCAAATAAATAAATAAAAATCTTTAAAAAAATGAATGAGCCATGTCCCTAGCCATCTATACAAATTAGAGGAGATTAAAACATGCACAGAACTAAATATTGTATAGGCCTTTCTGGAAATTGGAATTGACCCTTATCATAGTACCTGACACGCTAAATGACATTTGTTTACCTGCATTTTTCTTTCCCTGCACTGAGAGCTTCCTAAGAACTGGGAACGTGTCCTAATTTTTCTTTTACATTCCAGCACCAGACTGCAGGATTGATTCATAACGTTGACTCAATAAGGATGTGTTTAGCTGGATTGAATCACCTTAAACTTGAAGTTGATGGCAATAAAAAATTGGCAACCTATGAGAGGTCACCATTTTAAGTAAACCTTGAAGGAAAGTGGAGGTTTCAACTATTGAGAGATGGTAAAGTGATTATTCCCGAGAGTGGGAATAGAGAGAGAAAAGATAAGGAGGTGGGGTTATGTTCATTGCTGGAGCTCAGCCCTGCTGAAACTCTCTGACACCCTCAAGGCCCAGCGACGTTTTCAGCCTGAAGGAGCTCATGGGTCAGAGAGCCCACCCTGCAGATGCCAGGATGGAGTCTGCTGGGGGCAGGAGGGAGAGGACATACAGAATTCTGTCTGCAAGGGAACTTGGAGGCGGCTGATGCTCCTCAGGTCCCTTCTAACAAGGTTCCTGGAGAGTCACAGCCTGGGAGGAGCCTAAGGGACACTTGCCCCCACTCCGGGGAGGTCTACCTGCCAGGCATCCTTGGTAGCTATAGTCCTGAGGCCAATATCCACTCCTTGGTCTGTCTGGTCTTCCCCACCTTCCCCCTGCTGCCGGTCCCACCAGGAGGCAGGCTCTACCAGGAACGAAGCTTCCTTCCTTGTCTCCCCTAACCTGCCCTCAGCACAGGCTGAAGCCCCTTCAGCCCTGAGAGGCTGGCGTTATCACACCTGGCATCAGGTAGCCTCTCAGCAGAGAGCTGCTCTATCCCTAGCTTATTCCCTGATGGACTACACCAGTGATAACTAAATCCCCGTCCTTGGAGCCCAGGGAGGGCTCACTGCACAATGCCAGGGACTATACGGTCCAAGTTCCTATCCCCAGAAATTCTGATTAAGTGGTGCAGATGTGTTGCAAAGGAGTCTGCATTTGTAACAAGCTCTCAGGAGAAACAGCCCGGTTTGGAAGCCACCATTCCTGCCACAGCTACTGCATTTGTTCCAAGCCCCTTGACTGGGTAGGAAACACCACCCTTGGGACAGCTCAGCATCCTACAACATCATGTTGGAGAGATGCTCCCCCTGCCCCCACTTTACTGGGCACCCCGGCCTCATTGCTCAGCAAATGCAGAACTCCTGCCCCAGCCTGACCTACCATTAGCCTGGACTCATCATTCTCTGGCATTCTGCTCTTCTTCAACTGCTCAGGGCTAAGCTCTGTCCCCCGTGGAATTTCCCTTTTATCTTCTGATGACCAGCCTGGCAGCCCAATGCCCACCGCATCATGCCGCCCTCTTCCCCTCCTCCCTGCAAAAGTACACAGCATCATCCCAATTGTGCACCCCCAGATCCCCCAAGAAATCAGCTCAGATTCATCTGACAGTGACATTCTTGGGTGTCTTCTTCTGAGGCTGAGAACAGATAAAATGAAAGTCACTGCCTCTCTGTCACAGTGCTTGGTACACAGCAGATCTCCACCACACATCATGTGCATCTGCATCGAGGGAAGGCAGAAGAGCCCCCAGCAGGTCTCCGGGATGGCTAGAATCACTGGGACACTAATAATGACAATAGCCACTCATATTTATGTTGATGTACTATGTGCCAAGCATTGTTTGAAGACTTTTATATGTATTAGCTTGTTTAATCCTAATGACTATCTCGGCTGAGTACCACTGTGATTCCAATTTACAAATGAAGAAACCGAGGCCCAGAGGGGGGAAATAACTTATTCAGGATCACTGAGCAGATGGGTGGCCAAGTCCGGATTTCAATACAGGGAGTCTCAGGGCCAGACTGCCTGAGTCACCACCCTGCAGTGCTGCCCTCCAAGGTCACAGGCCCCCTCCAAATCAGGGGACATCTGCTCTGGCCTTTTCCACCTGCCCATGTCACAGCCCAGAGGGAAATACTTCTAAAATAATTGCTCTGGGCTGTCGGAAGATTTTGTTGCTTCTTCAAGATGACAGACGCCCTCGGGTGCTGGGAACAATGTTCACAACCTTGAATTGACAGGGCTGAATTTAATATTGTGAGAAGGAACAGTCTGCCAGGGACCCTGGAGCTCCTTTCTGCTTTCCAAAGGGCAGAGAAGCAGATGCTGATATTATAAGAAAATCACTCCTTAAGATAAACCAAGTATGAAACGTTTCAAGGGCTCAGAAGAAAAAGTCTGCCACCACCCCCTTGATTTTCTCTCCAGCAAAGCTGTGTGCAGAGTTAAGGCCCCTCCTCTCCATCCCAAGGAAACTGGTGGAGACACACTGGAATTTTCAGAAAGATTCTTGTCCAAAAAAACAGGGAAAATAACAACAGGTTAAAAAAAAAGCCTCTGCTTGAATACACAAAGTCCAAGTTTCTAAGCCTATAACTTTCATTCTTTTGTTTAGAAAAATAACATGATGCCGAATACTTTAATAAATTATAAGCTGTTTCTCTTCTCTCTGTAGTCGGACACATAAACTTGCTCTTCTGCCAAATAAACTAGGACAGATTCAGCTCAGTTCCACATTTTCCCAGTATCTGTCCAGGTGCCAGCCCCCGAGCCTGCTCTAGGGTCTGTGAGATAAGTCAGAAGTTTCTGGGCACAAAAGGGATGTTCCTCTCACTTTCATTCATTCATTTCGTATTTCTCCCTGTTCCTTTCTCATTTCTCCTAGTCCGAAAGCTGCCTCTCTGATGGACGAACTATTCTTTACACACTACCTATAATCAGCAAACATTACAACTTTCCAGTGCATGACTTTGAATTACAATAGTCCCCCCTGATCCACAGCAGATATGTTCCAAGACCCCTAGTGGGTGCCTGAAACCTCAGGCAGTACCAAACCCTATGTATACTGTGGTTTTTCCTATATGCCTCTGATACAGTTTAATTTATAAATTAAGCACAGTAAGAGATCAGTAATAATAACTAATAATAAAATGCAACAATCATAACAAACTGTCATCAAAGTTATGTGAATGTGGTCTCTCCCTCTCTCGCAAGTGAAATATCTCATTGTCCTATACTCGCCCTTCTTGTCATGGTGTGATGATAAAAGGCCTATGTGATGGGACCAAGTGGGGTGAGGCAGGCAGGCACGTGAGGTAGTATTAGTCTACTATTGACCTTTGGCCGACGGGCCGGGAGGAGTATGAGCTTCTGATGGCAGTTGATGGGGGGAGGTGACTGAAACTGGAAAGTGAAACCACAGATGGGGCGCTGCTATAAACAGTGTGACCCCAACCTGCTGGATTTCAAGCTTCCCTACAGGTCCCCAGAAACGAAGAAGCTCGGATCCTATTCCTTATGCTCTTTCTCCCAAACAAGATACTAGTCTGGGCAAGTTGCTTCATCCTCCCTTTAACGGATTTGAAAATCAAAGAAAAACGTAAAGGAACACAGAAGTTCTTGGTTAGTGAAGGGGCGCGTCCGAGGTGACAGAGCGGGTCAGTGAAAGCTGGGGCTCCCCCCAGGCTGTCTGCCAGCAAAGCCCCTGCTCCCACTGCACTCAGGGACTGGGCAGCGAGCCCTCTCCAGGAGCAAATGCCAGTGTGCTGGAGACTGTTGCAAGACCCTAACTCTTAGAAGCCAGTGGCTTTGTCCTCAGAGTGTCCTTGGGCGAGGTGACACCTAGCCTACCTGAAGCCAAGGAAAGAAAGGAGACAAATGAATGCACTTGGTTATTGCCATGTTGCAGAGAAAATGTACAAGTCATGGAAAGCAGTAAATCCAGTGCCAGGCTACTCTGGGGGACTCCAATTCCATTCCCTCCCCAGATCCCCATTCTAGACTTGCACACTGAGATGAGCTGCTATTTCTCTTCTAATGCGTATATTAAACACAGACACGCACGCGTGCGGGCGCGTGTGCGCACACACACACACACGCACTGCAGTTGCTATGGGAACCATCCCTGGGAACTTCCCGTCTTTTATTCAATTAAAATTTCACCCTCACATCTTCTTGAAGTGGAACACACTTTCATTCACAAGAGGACAGTGACAAGAAGGTCCTCTGATGGGCTTCATTTCCAATGAGCAGGCTGCATTTCTGCAAATCTGATCATCTTCCCAGGGATTCACAGCATGCTGGCCATCATGGAAGCAGTCCTAATTAATGTTCAGGCAAGCACACAAGCTCAGGTGTGGACCTGGGGGAGGGGGAGAGGGGCCTGGTGGCCACAGCTCCACGCGTCCCCTCGGCGACCCTCCCAGAGTCACGCAACCTCCCTGAGCAGGAAGCGGCCATGGGTGGCAACCAGGAAGAAGGGGGCAGTGAATACCCCATTCATTTGGGGCTGCAGGAAGTCTGCCTTGGTGAGGGTTCTCAGAGGGGCTCCACTGAAGTCTCCCTCCCCACCCCTCCAAGGAGAACGAGGCTTGCAAATGAATCTTGTAAATACAATTGTAAATACAATCTTGTAAAATACAGTCTTGTAAAATACAATTAATGTAAGACAGCCCACTATTTTGAAGCACCTCAGAGGAGTCCATTTGCAAACTTACCTGCTAATTGCTGAATAAGCAGATGTAAGGACGCACAGATGTGATCATTTAAAATCATTTCTATCCATTCATTAAAGCATTGGCGTAGAAGCCAAAAGACCTAGGTTCACGTCTCCTTTCCAGCATGACTGCCTGTGTGGAGCCGCAAATGACTTAAATTCCTCAAGCCACCAATTTCTCCTGTGGAAAACAGGGCTAATAATGCACATGGTGTAGACCTGGAGAACAATGTCAACGATAAATAAGGAACGGGAAAACCTGCCAGTTGCACAATGTGCACCGTATTTGGTTTTGTTACAGTGATTGCCCACGAGGCAACACTTGCGTGCAACTTACTTGCCCACACAGGATGACTCCGGAAATCACGGTTCTTCTTCTTTATATAATTTGTATTGCTTTAAAAGTGTTTTTAGGGATCCGAGGGTGAATGACTAACAGCAGGGCCCATTTCCACAGGGGCAGGGAGACAGGCTGGAGTACCATGCTGGCCAAACGGGGCTGGGATCAAACCTTTCTTATCAAGTCGTCTAAGCAGAATGCCTCTCCACTGACCGTGGGCAGCTTCTACGCCAGTGTCGTCTGTATCTGAAAGGAAAGAAGCTTAATTGAAACGCCAAAATCGACAACCCCAGGATGGACTCCCCGGTAATTCTAGACTAGCCGGGGTTCAGGGCATAAAACCACTCTTTCTGCTACTTCACCCAGCCCTGCAACTAGGTAGAAGAACGAGCCATTGTCTGAAGAAGGTGGGAGATGCCACTTCGCAGAGGGCAGGAGAACAGTTGGTGGAAGGAGAGAGAGGATGCAGCACCAGAGAGGTGGGTACAGATGATTGCAATCGTTACAACGTTACAACGTACCCCGAAACTGATTATTCTCCAAGGTTGATGCCTGACCGGCCTCCTTCGGGGTCAGCTTCTCTCAGGTAATAGGACGATAATGAATGTTGCAAAGAAATTGTGAAGGAGCTGGTGGTGAATATTAAATAAACAGTGGTGACGCATAATAAATAAACTGCATTTCTAATTTCCATTCAGACGAAAATGGTCTGTGAAGACAAGAAGTGCGCAGGGCGTCTGGAAGCGCTGCCATTCTAATGACGGGGGTGATCGGGGCCGCTGCTCACTGAGAGCCCGCCGTGGGCCAGACACCCCCAGGCACTTGACAGTCACTGTCCCACTTACCCTTGCAAAGGGCCTGGGGAGGTAAAAATTCCTCTCCCCATTGTACAGGCACAGTAACTAAGGTTCACGGAGGTTTGCAGGGCACATCATAGAGCCGGCAAAGGAAGGAAATGACATTTGAGTATAAGCATGCCTGATCCCCATCCTGGGTGGGTGGTGCTGGGGAGAACAGAGCATTTGTCTCAAAGTTGTTCAAATAAAATAGGCTATATAGGGGCACCTGGGCAGCTCAGTCGGTTAAGCGTCCGACTCTTGATTTTGGCTCAGGTCATGATCTCAGGGTTGTGAGATCGAGCCCCACGTCAGGCATGGAGCCTGCTTAACATTCTCCCTTTCCCTCTGCCCCTCCCCCAACCCTGCCCTTTCTCTAATTAATTAATTAATTAATTAGGCTATATAACATCCTGTGAATTTCCTGGGAAATTGCAATCATCATTCTAGTCTCTCAAAATGTCCAATATCTTATATATAGTAGATATTCAATAAATAATTTTGGAATTAGCAGCCAATTATGATAGTATACACATGAAAGTCCTGTAAGAAAGATCTGGATAGTGGACAGTTCCATAGCAAAGAGTTTATGCAAGGATTCTTCCATCAGCCTTGCGCTCCTCATAATAATGATTGCAATTCAATTCTTAACCTCAGGGAGTTCAGAGTCTCCCAGGACAAAATCTACATAGGTATAAAACTGTATTATGAATATAGTTATATTACAATATAATATAATACAACATAAAACAATGTCAAATCAAATTGTAGCTAATGTTATATATATATGTTATATAGCCAAATATAAAGTATTAAAAGTACCCAAGTTGTTCAAAGCAGAGATAAATTAATTTCCAGAGCAGAGGTCAAAGTAGGCATTAAGGGGGTGGAGCACTTTACCTGGGCTTTTGGGACGTGAGTGTTGATAAAGGGAAGGGGAGAGAATAATCTTGGTACCAGGAGACGATTCTGGGTCCAGTGCCTTTTGGACAATCCAAAGAAGTTTAGATGTGTGAGGATAATTTGGGAGTGCAGCGCCTTATTGTGTCATTTACTCATTTATTCTGGCAACAAGTACTCAGGGAGCATGTACCTGTGTGCAGGTAAGGTTCTAGGTACTCTAAATACAGCAGCAAACAAAACCAACAATTCCCTGTATTCACAAAGCTTAAATTCGAAGGAAGGGACAAGTGATAATCAATAAATTATTTTGGCATCACCCAGTTATCAATGCTACGAGGAAGAATCACCAGAGAAAGGGATGGCGTGGTGCTATTTTTATATGGACGGGCTGAGGAAGGTCTTTCTTTCTCTCTTTAAAGATGAGACTCTTGTTTAGACTGCTGTCTGATTACCCCGAGCCCTGGTTTCCTGGGTGTAAGGGACCAGAGACCCCCATTTTTCCCTCTTCTAGACTGAGCCCCCTCCAAGATATCACCAGCTCTTCTGACAGAACTCAAGACTCCAGCTTCCCAGAACTCATTGCCACCCTGTCACTTTTTTGAATTAGATTCTAACCAACCAGGGGCAAAATATTTATGGCAAGATAGTCTCGGCTGCTAAAAAGCAAATCACATTAAAGCACCTGGTATTTCAAGTTCGTGACTGGATTAGTTTTAATTAGAATGCTCTCCCGCTCCTGAAAGATAAATGCAGGACACCGTATCAGAAAATCAACTTTACTCTTGTGACTCCTGAAAGATAAATCAACTTGAAAAATTTCTAGTCATTTCCAGATATCTATTTTTTAAATGCCATAAAAAATTGGGACATACTTTAAATTATTTTTAGGTCACTCGAATCTATAATATCTAGGAGAGTGTTTCAGAGCCAAGGATTCATATGTATAATCGCGAGTTATCTTCACAAATTGGATTCCTGGCCCTTGGTCACTAAGAAACTTAGTCTCCTTCAAAGTATAAAACAGTTTCTTTACCATCCAGTTCATTTAGCAGAGCACTGGCTTTGTCCTACTTTTCACTTGAGCTATCTGATTTGATGCCAAATTTCAAAATAAGTGATTTCTAGATCTGCAAATGTATATAAACAATTTCCCATTTCTGAGAGTTTTTAAAATAACATTCACTGATAAGGAAAAGGCTTTGCTCACAAATCACCTTTTTAATATTTTTGTCACTAGATTTTTTAATTTATTTCAACATTTTAAATAAGAATCCTTGAGAGTGTCCCCAAAACTGGCATTTGGTAATATATTGCTTGCCAAACTGAGTAAGGAGACACTGTTTTTATTATTTTGATTACTTTTAAAAAATGTTCTTAGGGCTCAAACAGTGAATTACAAATACCAGCCTTTATTGTATGATGAAGTTTATACTTCAGCAGTAAAAGGATGTTAATAAGACAGCCGGGATCTGGATTCTCCTGGAAAAGCCAGGAGAACGTCCTGCCAGTTGAAGTGTGACCCCAATACCAAAGAGGACAACAGTTAAACATTGTCTTACTCATACTTGCTACAATCCACGCTCTGAATTTTGGCAAGTCTAAGTTACTCGTGCTTATAAAAATAAAATCCTGAGAACTAAATTCTTTAAAATTTTATTTTATTATGGTAAGAACACTTCACATGAGATCTACTCTCTTAATTTGTAAATGCACAGTACTGTCATCTATGGGGGCAACGTCGCCCCATGGAGCTCTGGGACCTAGTTCATCTTGCACAGCTGAAACGTTATATCCTTTGATGAGCAACTCTTCCTCTCCCCTCCCCCCCACCCCCCCACTCCCCTCTACCGATACCCCAGCCCCTGGCAACCACCATTCTATTCTTTGTTTAGATGAGTTTGACTATTTTAGATACTTCACACTTTAAAGGAGTAAGATTCTTTATTTAGAAGAGTTCATCATTTACCGGCAACCTCGTGTGCACAATGCGCTTTATCATTACGTGTCATACTCCAACAACTCCGAGAGGCGGGCATTATCACCACGGAGGTTACATGAGGGCCCCAGGCCATAGCGAAATGGCAGAGGCAGGACTGGAGCCCAGGAAGATCTAACTCAAAGACAGATCTAACTCACTGCACTGCTTTCCCAACAGGAATGGGAAGGTGAGACTTGGAATGTCCTTGTGGTATTTCTTTCATCCAGATTCTCTTACCAGAGAATCTGATTGGCTGCCTCTCTGCTAGAACCTTGGAAAATGTGTGATCCGAAATGAGGAAGTGTCTCACTGCACAAATCTCAGGAGACTATTTAATTCCATATCTACCCAGCAGTTGCCCAGAACCAGGTAGTGTTGGGCTATGTTGTGGTGGTTTTCCATGGAGCATAAAGAATCTTCTCTATTTCAGGAAACATGGAGAACCTTTGTTAAGATTTGAGAACAGGGTGATGTGATAAAGGTCTTGATTTTAGGAATGATTCCAGTAACATGTAGAGGATGGATGTGGAGGACGGTTAGATCAGAGTCAGGGAGACCAGTTTGAAGTTAATGCAAGATAAATGGGCAAAGGACATGAAAAAAGCAAATAACCTCAAGAAATATATTTGGCAGCCAACTTGGGAAAATATTCCATTTTAATAGCAATCTAATAAATTTAAGTGAAATTAACAGATACTTTTTAAATTAAACTAACAGAGTTCAAAAATAAGTACACTTAATGAGCATACTCTATAAGACAAAATCACACAGTTCTTTTGTCATTATGTACCAAGAACTTATAATATTCTTTGATCTAGAAATTCTATTTTTGGAAATGAATCCAAAGGAGTTCTTTGGAAGCCAGGAAATAAGTTTTATACACAAAGATGTTCATCATGGCATTTTTTACGAGTAAAAAATTGTAAAAAAAAAAAATAACTAGATATAATATAGACATGGTTTACTATGGCACAGCTGTTCAAAGAGTCATTATAAATCTGTTATAATACGTAATTATGAAGATGGTTTTATTTTTTTTTAAAGATTTTATTTATTGATTTGAGAGAGAGAATGAGAGAGAGAGAGCACGAGAGGGGGGAGGGTCAGAGGGAGAAGCAGACTCCCTGCCGAGCAGGGAGCCTGATGCAGGACTCGATTCCGGGACTCCAGGATCATGACCTGAGCCGAAGGCAGTCGCTTAACCAACTGAGCCACCCAGGCGCCCATGAAGATGGTTTTAAAAAGGAAAATGCTTACTAAATAATACATGAAAAAATATGATATAAATTGTATACACAATATAACTACAACTAGGCTTAAAAAAATAAAATCTACACTAGGATAGATAGGAAGGATTCACATGCTGAGGTCAAAGATGATTTCAGTTCCGTGGTGGGACTAAATCCAAGTCATTCTTCTTTCTTTGTGTCTATGAGAAAACAAACTTCTCGTAAAAAGTATGTTTATAATTAAAAACATCATCTTTGAAGTGTCTTTTCCAGCTTTCCAGGAACTTTCTTTGCAGAGCCACCTGGTTATGCATATCCAGCCAACAGCAGTCCTCGGGACAGGCCAACAAACACTTCCAGCTTCGCACATGCTAGCAAGTCTCACGAGCTTTCTGAGTTTTATTAATCCTGGCGACAGCAGAAGGACGTTCCTGGTTATTCTGTTTGAAGTTGTTCTGTTTCTGACATTCATTTGTATTTTCCCTACTCCTTGATGTTGGTCATGAGCCTCCACTTAGGATCTACTTAAAACATCATTAAACACTATTCAGTCCTTCTTTGTCATCATTAAGGCAGACATTAAGCCAGTCAGGAATTCTCACCACCCTAGGGGGAACTTGGACAAGATGCCAAGCAAGGACATAGGACCATTTATCATTTCACTTTGCTTTCTTCCAAGGGCATTTGCAATACATGTGCTGATTTCATCTTCATAGAATTTGAACTAATTTTGAAACTAAATTATCAGGATACACTAGGTGAGCCAATTATCTAAGGCTAGCCACTGAGGGAAGCCATGATTTTCCCCCCCCACACACCCCCCCCATAATGGGTAATTCCACTTAGAAGCCAGCAGTGATGCTGAGACTCATTCAGTCACATGCTGTTTGACAGGTAGGAAGCCAATTCTATCAATGTTTTTGATTTTCCCGTTTAATATTTGTCTCATTTATTCATGAATTTAAAATCCAAGCACATCTTATAATCTCTCATTTTTTTGCCATCCTGGATTTTAAACATATGCTGTGTATTTAAAAGAGGTGGAGGGTTTTTATTCTTGTTGAAGTGTTTTTTTTCTTATGAGTGTTCTTGTTTTTTTTCCCCTTGTGAGCTATACACCTTGCCAAAAAATTAGTGAAAGACAATGTAAAGGGTCCCTGTTAATTAGCTTGGGCCCTAATCTGGAGTTTCTAAATTTCCAATCTCATCAGATTTTCTGGTGGGTGATTGTGGTTCTTTCTCTTCAACACAGAGTACATCAAAAACAAAAAAATACCTCTACCAAACTCCAGATATTAAGCGTGACTCTCACTGGGATGATAGTAAAAGCTGAAGAATATTAAGTAACAAGATATGTTGAAAATGAAAACAGCTTGGGTTTTGGCATTCAATCTAAGTTCAAATCCCAGCTCCATGATTTACTGTACGCATGACTTCAGTCAAGTTATTTAAACTTTCCAAGTGTCAGTTCCCACCTCTGTCAAAGGCAGATAAGAATACCTGAATTATAGAGCTATCATGAAGATTTAAAAATAATGTTTAAAAAGTGCCAAAAACATGATAGGAAGTTTAAAATGACATTATTTGGTCCATCCAGCTTAATGAGAAGTCCCTGTGCAAGAGATATGAAATGCCAACACTGACTTTCCCATTGACACTTTCCCTATTACTTGGGGCAGTATCTTCCAATAATTAGGATTCTTGGAGCGCCTGGATGGCTCAGTGGGTTAAGCACCTGCCTTCGGCTCAGGTCTTGATTGAGTCCCACATTGGGCTCCTTGCTCAGTGGGGAGCCTGCTTCTCCCTCTGCCTGCCAGTCCCCCTGCTTGTGCTCTCCCTCTGACAAATAAATAAGTAAAATCTTAAAAAAACAATTAGGACTCTCAAGGACCACTCACAACAGCAATGATGATCAGCAGAGGTGACCACTCCCACTCAAAGCCCTCAGCAGTGGCGACGCCATGAACAACTGTTACCAGTGAAGAGTCCCCCATGGGGCCTCATCATCTCCTACGTCCTGGGTTCCTTAGTTCATGGTGACTTCCTCGGTTCTGTCACCATAGAGGGCAGAGGACACCACTGTTCTATGCTACAGGATTCTACCACAGATGCATTCCTTTTGGAGCTAATCCACTCGGGATATCTTGATGTACCTCCATTTCTCTCCCGTGGTCCCCCAATACCAACCCAAGTCCATGACACTTCCTCTCTCCAAGTGACCTGCCCACTCACGCCTCCTGGGAGCACCCTGGGTACCCAGTGCTTTTAGATACCCTGGGCTTGACTGGAGTCTAAACTCCCCTTTCTCATATCCCTTCCAGGAGGGCACTACCTCACTGATATAAATTGTGCCTCAGAAATCTCTGGATACCCATAGATTCTCAAGCTCAAGGTATAGACACCTCTATTAGAGGCTATTTGCTTACTGTGTAACATGATTTCACTTTCTATCATAATACTTAAATGCCTTCCTGAAACTTATAAAGAAGATAAAAAAAAATGGGTGAAATCAGGCACACATTGTATTGTTTTCACTTCCTGCCTTGAAGTCCAGTAGGATGGACCACATCCCCAGATCAGATATTTAAATTATTCTAGTAGCCAAAAAATTCTTTTAATTAAAATTTTTTAAAACTTTCATATAGGTCTAGCTATTGCCACCTCATAGTTTAAAAAAACACATCCTACCCATTGGCCCATTTGATCATCATAAAATTCCTATTAAGCAGTTCAGTCATCCTAATTTAAGTGAAGAAACCAAGGATTAACAAACTGAAGTGATTTTCCCAAGGCCGTCTAACTAATTAGTGACAGTCAGAACTAGCATCCAGTTCTGAGGCAGGTTTGGTGCTTAGTTCATTGCTCTCTCTAATGCACCAATAGCTGAGGGAATGTTCAACTACATATCAAGAATGACCACTGGTTAGTGACAAATGTCATAAATGCCACCACGTAAAAATCTTGTCGTTTCCCAAAGGTTTGTTGACATAGACAAGAAACCATGAATAACCACTTTCTTCACTGGTATCCAGCCATCCCAAACACACATGATAATCTATCTCCAAAGAAATTCTCCAGTGGAGAAGTCGAGGACTCCCTCACAGACCAACAAATAAGAAGTGCACCATCCGCATGGAGGATCCTCAAAAAAGTGAAAAATAGAGCTACCTTATGACCCAGAAATTGCACTACTAGGTATTTATCCAAAGGATACAAACATAGTGATGCAAAGGGGCACCTGCACCCCAATGTTTATAGCAGCAATATCCACAATAGCCTAACTATGGAAAGAGCCCAGATGTCCATCAATAGATGAAGGGATAAAGAAGAGGTGGTATATATACACAATGGAATATTACTCAGCTATCAAAAAGAATGGAATCTTGCCATTTGCAACGATGTGGATAGAACTAGAAGGTATTATGCTAGGGAAAATAAGTCAGAGAAAGACAAATACCATATGATTTCACTGGTATGTGGAATTTAAGAAACAAAACAGATGAACATAGGGGAAGGGAAGGAAAAATGAAATAAGATAAAAACAGAGAGGGAGACAAACCATAAGAGACTCTTAACGATAGAAACAAAGGAAGGGTTGCTGGAGGGGAGGTTGGTGGGGGGATGGGGTAACTGGGGATGGGCATGAGGGAAGGCACTTGATGGAATGAGAACTGGGTATTGTATGCAACTGATGAATCACTAAATTCTACCTCTGAAACTAATAAAAAAGTGCACCATCTACCTTGAGTTTTTCCCTTGGTGTAGTAAATACCCTTTAGAAAAAGATTTGCCTGGGACGCCTGGGTGGCTCAGTCATTAAGCATCTGTCTTCGGCTCCGGTCATGATCCCGGGGTCCTGGGATCGAGCCCCGCATCAGGCTCCCTGCTCAGCGGGAAGCCTGCTTCTCCCTCTCCCAATCCCCCTGCTTCTGTTCCCTCTCTCGCTGTCTCTCTCTGTCAAATAAATAAAATCTTAAAAAAAAAAAAAAAAAGATTTGCCTGATTCTTAAAAAGCCTCTAACTCTTAGCCCAAGATTCCCAAATTTGAACTGTTAAGAATACTACTCATTTCTAGAGCCCACGCTGAAGGTCTTTGTGGCTGCTACTTCGAGTAGGCTCAATAAATAATGCAGGAAGTAATTGTTAAGGCCCACACTGTGAAGGATGGAAGATGTTACCATACCTGCGGTGAGAGCCAGATTTCTCTGCACACACAGCAGTTTGCACCACAGGAGAAGAACCCCAAAATTATGACACTCGGAGCTTATATAGGAACTGCCAACACAGCTTCCCATCATCCATCTCAGAGAGAGAGAGAAAGAAAGGGAGAAAGAGAGATACCCTATAGGTTATTCTGGAATGCAAACAAATACTGTCATGGGAGTCGAAGGCAAGTCTCTAACCCAGAATATAAGCAATTGTCTCTGGGGGAGGTGAACAGGTGTCTCTAAACGTTATTATCCTTAAAAGGGGGGCGAATGGCTCTGGAGGAGAGGAAGCATCCTCTCTCTGTAGTTGGTCAACTTCTATTGCACAGAAGGCCTGAAACATGCAGGAACACCGAGAAATCCAGGGAGGATGGGGGTCCAACACTAATCAGCCTAGCAAGGAACTATAAACCCAGGAAGCATATTTTTGAACCAGGTGATATGAGGTGATTTGTATACCTCTCTCCAGCCTAAACAAAGAGAAGGAGGAAGGGGAGGAGGGGAGGAGGGAGAGCAGGGGAAGGAGGTGGGGTGAGAAGGGGAGGAAGCAGAGGAGAGGAGGAGGGGGAGGAGGGGAGGAAGAGGAGAAGGGAAGGAGGGGAAGGAGGGGAGGAGGATGGGGAGGGGGAAAAGAGGAAGGAGGAGGAGGAGAGTAAAAGGCCCTTGATTTGGGAATCTTCTGACAGAAGACTCTTCCCTCCATGTGAGCTGCTGGGACTATCACACTCTGTTGTGCCTCCACAAGAGAAAGGGAGGCTGCAGGGAAGCTCCTCACTTACCAGATCTCAGGCATATCCTTTGCCTGGCCTGAGAGCCGAAATGAAGTAAACCCGTGTGAAAGCATGTTCAACCAAGTCCAAGTTGTCAGTCACACTGATTCTCAAATCAGAACCCGCCTACCAGCACGGGCCTAGCCTCGTTCCCCAGCATTGAGGCTTACCGCCCGTGTTTCAGGGCCAATCATAATCTTATAGCAAACATTCACATCCACCACCTTCTTTGTTACTCAAAACAATCCTGTGAAACTGATAGAGCCACAGCCATAACTAGGCCTGTTTCTAGATGAAAATAAAGCGTAGCTCCAAAAGAGCCAATAACCAACAAGATCCCGCACAGTTGGTGAACGGCAGAAACAGAATTTCAGCCCGTTTCCTGTGTGGAGGTTCTGTGATTTCATGCTAATAAAACACCGCTTCCTCATACCGACACTAGAGCAATCCAACAACGCGATGTTAAGATTTAATAAATAATTTTGGCTCCTTCTTGGGTCCTTAAAAACATTAAATGACAAGTATGATTATTTTCTAAAGCATTGGCTTGTTTTATTATTGTGGTTGCTATTGCTTCAAATATTTTAAAAAATCATACAGTGATTTTGGTATTGTGAAGCTTGAATATTTCACATTGACATATGAATAAAAAATTTGGGTTACATTTTATCTTCCTTTCTTAATCAAGGAATTAATCAGTTAATTAATAATGTCAGTTGTTATGCAAGACTATTCTTTTTTTTTTTCTGGAGAGGGAGGTGGGAGGCAGAGGGAGCAGGAGAGAGAGATAGTGAAGTCGAGGCTTAGAGCGGTTAAGGGAGCTGTCCAAGGTCATACAGCTACTACTGCAGAACTGAAAGGCAAACTCTGTTTTGTTTAACTCCCAGCTCCACACTCTTCCTTACTTTTGGACATTTCTCCAGGGGAAGAGTTTCCAAAGGGAAAGAGGGCCAGCAGTTGTAAACATCCCAAAGTGGCTGAAGATAATGAAGGCAAGACTTGAGAGTTATGACGTTCTCGGTAATGTTTTCAGGAACTGGTGCCTAGAATCCGTGAGTGAGGAAAACACGATGCAAAGGGGGAAATGAGGAGCCAATGGGAGCAAGCACAGAAATTATCCTGTGAGGAGGTGTGGTGGCAAGAGGGAAGAAAAGAGGCACTAGGACCCACAGAGGGTAGTGGCGTTGAGAGAGCCTGCTTCATGATGGGAATATGAAGGCTGAAGAGGTGTGGGGGGTGTGGCCACGAAATCAAGAGCAGAGATAATAGATAGAACAGGATTCCAGAGGAAGGGCAAAGGCTCTGGTGGGGGGTAGATGGTCCTGGAGGGAAGAGGGGTGGGCAGAAACACAGAGCCAATCAAAGCCGAGAAGGAGTTTGAGATGGAGGGAAAATGGTGAGGACCCCATTCCTGAGAACAAGGGTGAGAGAGGGAAATAGGGAACACAAAGAGAGTAT
Organism: Halichoerus grypus; assembly: GCF_964656455.1. Taxonomy (NCBI): domain Eukaryota; kingdom Metazoa; phylum Chordata; class Mammalia; order Carnivora; family Phocidae; genus Halichoerus; species Halichoerus grypus. Next base: position 11,120,192 of record NC_135721.1, read on the forward strand.
AGCGTTTGTTCATCTTGACATAGGGTCCTCAGAGCTGAGATATGATAAGTGGCTTTTAGAGGTAAAATAAGTGCTAGATGGTATCTCCTTCATTTTGAGATATCCTGAACGAAACTTGTTGGCATGGGTCGGGGCAAGAGCATTATAATCATGCTAGCATTCGACTCTAAAACTATGGAAGTCTGAAGCAGAAAGATGAGTTTAAAGTCACTAACAGATTAAAATCAACCACCCCTTACCCAGTGCTTATTCTGCACCAGATGCTATAAAAAAGCTCACAATGCAGAGGTAAGTAAGATGGTGACCGTGGAGAAGCAGAGTCCCATGGAAGAGACTAAGGTATAAACAATTATCACCCATGATGAATGCTGGAGAGGAGGCAACACAAAGGCGAAGGGTCACAGAGGAGTGTGTAATATTACATAACCTCCAGGGCCTGAGACATAGTAGGATCTGCATTGTTGTGTTGTTGATTGAATTAATTAATTACTGGGGACTGCTCTCGAGAACATCACCTGAACAGAGAGGAAGGAGGACAGGGCAGAAGGACAAGTTGAATGAGTCTGAGGCATCAAGAGCTACCGTGGGGAAAGGGTGCCTTGGTTTTCAAAGAGACAAAAGGGCGATGCACCCCAACATCAATCCCACTGACCTAAGGGAGGGACAGTTCCTGTCACTTGGAGTTCATGTCCTCCTGTTTACTTGACCTTTCCCATTTGATTTATAATAAGCATCTCAAACTCTTGATATATTCCCAAAGGGAACTCTGTTTCTTCCCCACCCAACCCATTCCTCATGCAGTCTATTCTATCCATAAAGTGGATCCATTACCCATCGAGTTGCTAAGACAAAACCCTGGAAATTCAGTCCCATCTTTACCCTTTCAACTCCCTCCATGTCCAATCTATCAGAAGATCTTGGCAACCATAACTGCCAAGACTTATCCCAAGTCTGTGCACTTCTCCAGCCTCTACCAGCACTTCTGAGTCCCAGCCAAGATCCCCTCTTGCCTGGGGCACTGGGTGGACTCGAAACTGCTCTCCCTGCTTCCATTCTTGCACACTATATCCATTCTCCTCAAAGCACCTGCAGTGATCTTTCTAATACTGTTAGAACGCCCTCGGCTTTTGAAATCCTTTTATTTAATTATGTGTACACATACACATACATACATAATTTTATGTGAAGGAGATTATGCATATGCTTTTTAAATTAGCCTTTTATCTTTTTTTATTTAAATTCAATTAACCAACATATAGTACATCATTAGTTTCAGATGTAGTGTTCAATAATTCATCAGTCGCATACACCACCCAGTGCTCATCACATCACGTGCCTCCCTCAATTAGTCTTTTTTCTGCTCCTTCGTTGTATGGTTCTCCCATCATTCCTCCCTACTATGTCAGCCTCCCCACTCTCCAAACATCATAGCCCGTGTTGATAAGCTATGTTCCTCCATGTCTGTACCCATATTATTTCCTGTTAATTCAATCCTGTGAGATATGTATGTGCACATACGCATATCTGTATGTATATGGAAGGCATTTTTGTCAGTTTGATTTACAAAATGGAACTCTAATATGTATATTTCATGGCACCTTGCTTTTCTCATTCAACAACACTTAGTGGGAGGTCCTTCAAGTCAACTGAGTATCTAATTCATTCTTTTAAAGACCGCATAGCACAGCATGCTTATCGTCTGTACCATATGTACTATAATTATGCGTCCACTCCTTGGCAGTATCAGTATCAGCAAGGGCAAGTGATTCCCTTATTGGTGATCCCTTATTCCCTTGTTCACCAATTTGTTTCCACTTTTATTTTGTTTTGTTTTTTTTGGTTTTGCTTTGCCATTATGAATGCCACATGAATCATCTTTATTTGAGTCCTCATGTCTTGGGAATTTAAACTCTGTAAGAAAGGTCACCAGGAGTGGGTCAAAGAATATATGTACTTTTAATTTTTATAGATGCTGTCCATTGCTTTATAAAAAGGCTGTAAATTTTCAAAACTCCAAGTTAAAACTGAAAGTACTCTTTTCCTTTCATACCTGCCAAACATTGGCTTTATATTTCCCTTTAATTTTGCCAGTCAATGGGTGTAAAATTATATCTCATTGTGATTTTAATTTCCATTTCCTAAACTGAGAGCTCATTTAAACATCAGTTAATGTTTACTGGTCACTGGTATTTGCTTTTTTCTGAATTGACAATTTGTGCTTTTTGTTCATTTTCTTAATGGTTGTTTGCCTTCTTGTCAGCTTGTAAGAAATCTTTGAATATTAAAAATATTCATGCTTTGGGGCGCCTGGGTGGCTCAGTCGGCTAAGCGACTGCCTTCGGCTCAGGTCATGATCTCAGGGTCCTAGGATCGAGCCCCGCATCGGGCTCCCTGCTCGGTGGGAAGCCTTCTCCTCCCTCTCCCACTCCCCCTGCTTGTGTTCCCTCTCTCGCTTTCTCTCTCTCTCTGTCAAATAAATAAATAACATCTTTAAAAAAAAATATTCATGCTTTGTTCATGACTGCAATAAAGATATTATCAAAGCACATCTTTGGGCTTCATTTGTGGAATTTTTTTGTATATACAAAATTTTAATTATCATGTATTTAAATATGCCTTCGCATTCTTAAACAGCTTTTGGGTTTGCAGTTTTAATTAAGAGGGTATTCCCAACTCCTACACCATACATGTCATTTTCCAGATTTGTCGGCATTAAACTCTTTAATCCATCTGGAATGTATTTTTATATATGGCATAGGATAAAATAGGGCTGAGGATGGGTATCTGTTATTCTTTTCTTTCAGATGAACAGCTGGTTGTTCAGCACCATCTATTAAATAGTAAAGACTCACATGTAACATAGGCATATATATGAGTTCTCTATTTTGTGTCCCATTAATCTACTTGTCCATTCATAAACTAACCTCATACTGACTTGATTACAGTGACTTTATGGTCTAATGACATCTAGCAAGGCAAATCTCTACTCCCTGTTCTGTCTCATACTTCTCCTGCATAATTTCTCACAGGCTCCTTTCCTACATGTAAACTTATGACCATTTTTCTCAAATCCCCCCACCTCCAAATGGGGAACTCTAACTGGCATGACATTTAATACTAACTTGGGGTAATTAACAAGTTTGTGATAGGAAGTCTTCCTATCCAAGAATAATGTATATTTGGGGTTTCAGCTGATTTTACATCTTTAAATAAAATTACTATAGTTTTCTTCATATAGGTTGACTGACTTTTTTATTTCATTTATTCTTAAGTGCTTTAGATTTTTGAGTACTATAAATTAATTTTTTTCCATATCACATGAGAAAGGCATCAAATTTTATAGGTAGCTCCTATATCCAGCCACCTGGCCATATTCTTTTAACAACAGCAATAGTGTTACCAGAGTCTCTTGGGTTCTCAAACATAAAATATATCATAAGCTCGACAATATAGTTTTGTTTCTTCTTTCCAAATGTTTGTAGCAGTTATTTTACTTTCTCGTGTTTTGTTTTGTTTTGTTTATGTTGAGGTATGTTCCCTCTACACCTACTTTGTTGAGAGTTTTTATCATGAATGGATGTTGTACTTCGTCAAATGTTTTTTCTGCATCTATTGAGATGATCGTATGTTTTTATCCTTTCTCTTATTGATGTGATGTATCATGTTGATCGATTTGTGAATAAAGAACCACCTTGCATCCCAGGAATAAATCCCACTTGATCGTTGTGAATGCTTTTCTTAATATATTGTTGGATTCAGTTTGCCAGTATTTGGTTGAGGATTTCTGCATCTATGTTCATCGGAGATATTGGCCTGTAATTTTCTGTAGGGCCTTTATCTGGTTTTGTAATCAGTGTAATGCCAGCCTTGTAGAATGAATTGGGAAGGTTTCCTTCCTCTTCTATTTTTTGGAATAGTTTGAGAAGACTAGGTATTAACTCTTCTTTAAATGTTTGGTAGAATTCACCTGTGAAACCATCTGGTCCTGGACTTGTGTTTTTTGGGAGTTGTTTGATTACCAATTCAATTTCATTTATGGTGATTGGTCTGTTCACATTTTCTATTTCTTCCAGCTTCAGTTTGGGGAGGTTATATGTTGCCAGGAATTTATCCATTTCTTCCAGGATGTCCAACTTATTGGCATATAATCTTTCATAATATTCTCTTTTAATCCTTTGTATTTCTGTGGTGGATTTACTTGTGTTTGTGTATTCACTAAAACCTCCCTGACCATGTTAAGTAATGAAGGGAACAGCAGACAAGCTCTACAGTTCCTAATTTTGATTAAAATAGGTTTTTCCATTTAGAATGATGTTTACTGGGTGCCTGGATGGCTCAGTCAGTTAAGCAACTGCCTTCTACTCAGGTCATGATTCTGAAGTCCGAGGATCAAGTCCCACATCAGGCTCCCCACTGAGCAGGGAGTCTGCTTCTCCCTCTGACCCTCCCCACTCTTGGGCTCTCTCTCACTCTCTCTCTCAAATAAATAATAATAATATAAAAAAATAAAATCCTTAGAATGATGTTTACTACCAACTTTTTGTTAACATTGCCATTGTTGTTGTATTTTGTCTTTCTCATATTTACCTAGTTTTACTTGGTTGCCATTGCTTGAACCTTTATTAGGAATTGCTGCTGAATCTGTCCAAGTACCTTCTCAGCATTTATTATTACAACCACGCAGGTTTTCTCCTGCAGTTTGTGGGTGTAATAGAGACTGCTGACATATTTCATTGACGTTGAAACTTACTTTACTGGAAAACAACTCTGCCTCATCATCACCTATTATCCCTTTGATACGTTGCTGGGATGTAGTGACTACTATATGGGATGCTTGCCTTTGTGGTAACGAGTGCAGTTGTTTTATGGTTCTGTTGAGTAGATCAGTTACCACAGAAGAAACCAAGAGATGATTAAAGGACTGCCATCGGAAAACTCATCAGGAACTTATGAGCTCACAGCTGAATTTTATCTAACCTTTAAATAACAGATAATTGCATTGTTTTCTAATCCAGTGATTTGCAAACTTTGGTGAATAAGAATCACCCAGGAAACAAGGTGAAAAAAAAAAGAAAAAGAAAAAAAAAAAAAAAACACCCAGAGGCCCAGACCCTGCTGTCCTTCAACAAGTATAGGCCTCCATACATTTGCTTAGCTTTCCAGGGGCTCCTGAGACACACCAATATTTAAGAACTTCTGTTCTAGACCACTTAGAAAGCTCCCAATTCATGTTCTGAAGCCCCAAAAACTTGAATACCAAAATCAAATAAAGGTAGGGCATTTTTATATATTTTTTTTTATTTTTTTTATTGTTATGTTAATCCCCATACATTACATCATTAGTTTTAGATATAGTGTTCCATGATTCATTGTTTGTGCATAACACCCAGTGCTCCATGCAGAACGTGCCCTCCTCAATACCCATCACCAGGCTAACCCATCCTCCCAACCCCCTCCCCTCTAGAACCCTCAGTTTGTTTTTCAGAGTCCATCGTCTCTCATGGTTCTTCTCCCCCTCCGATTTCCCCCCCTTCATTCTTCCCCTCCTGCTACATTCTTCTTCTTCTTTTTTTCTTTCTTAACATATATTGCATTATTTGTTTCAGAGGTACAGATCTGAGATTCAACAGTCTTGCACAATTCACAGCGCTTACCAGAACACATACTCTCCCCAGTGTCCATCACCCAGTCACCCCATCCCTCCCACCCCACCCCCCACTCCAGCAACCCTCAGTTTGTTTCCTGAAATTAAGAATTCCTCATATCAGTGAGGTCATATGATACATGTCTTTCTCTGTTTGACTTATTTCGCTCAGCATAATACCCTCCAGTTCCATCCACGTCGTTGCAAATGGCAAGATCTCATTCCTTTTGATGGCTGCATAATATTCCATTGTATATATATACCACATCTTCTTTATCCATTCATCTGTTGATGGACATCTTGGCTCTTTCCACAGTTTGGCTATTGTGGACATTGCTGCTATAAACATCAGGGTGCACGTAGCCTTTCGGGTCCCTACTTTTGTATCTTTGGGGTAAATACCCAGGAGTGCAATTGCTGGATCATATGGTAGCTCTATTTTCAACTTTTTGAGGAACCTCCATACTGTTTTCCGGAGTGGCTGCACCAGCTTGCATTCCCACCAACAGTGTAGGAGGGTTCCCCTTTCTCCGCATCCCCGCCAACATCTGTCATTTCCTGACTTGTTAATTTTAGCCATTCTGACTGGTGTGAGGTGGTATCTCATTGAGGTTTTGATTTGGATTTCCCTGATGCCGAGCGATATTGAACACTTTTTCATGTGTCTGTTGGCCATTTGGATGTCTTCTTTGGAAAAATGTCTGTTCATGTCTTCTGCCCATTTCTTGATTGGATTCTTTGTTCTTTTGGTGTTGAGTTTGATGAGTTCTTTATAGATTTTGGATACTAGCCCTTTATCTGATATGTCATTTGCAAATATCTTCTCCCATTCTGTCAGTTGTCTTTTGGTTTTGTTGACTGTTTCCTTTGCTTTGCAAAAGCTTTTTATCTTGATGAAGTCCCAATAGTTCATTTTTGCCCTTGCTTCCCTTGCCTTTGGCGATGTTTCTAGGAATATTTTTATATTTTTAAAATGTAAATCAGACTGTATCGATTTTGCTCTTAAAACTTTTGAACACTTTTCGGGGGGGCGGAGCAAGATGGCGGAGGAGTAGGAGACCTGGATTTCGTCTCCTCTCAGGAATTCAGCTGGATAGGGATCAAACCATTCTGAACACCTACAAACTCAACAGGAGATCAAAGAAAAGAAGAGCAACAACTCTCTGAACAGAAAAGCGACCACTTTTTGGAAGGTAGGACGTGCGGAGAAGTGAATCCGAGGCGACATTCGGGAGGATAGACGGTGGGGGAGGGGCCTCCGACGGCCGCTTCTGGCAAGTGATAGAGCCACGGAGCACAAAATCGGAACTTTTAGAAGTCTGCTCCGCTGAGGGACGTCACTCTGGTGGCGAAGTGGGGGGTGGAACCCTCGCGGGACAGTGTGGTCTCAGGACCCTCGGGGTCACAGAAAGACCGGGGGTGCCTGAGTGCGGCAGAGCTCCCAGGTATCGGAGCGGGGAAGCCGGCTGCAGAGACGGAGCCCAGGCGCGGGCTCTCAGCTCGGGGTTGCTATAAGCCGTGATCCGCGGGACAGTCGGGCCACAGCTCCTCCAGCAGGGACCCAACAAGCGGCAGATCCGGGGAGACTCACCTTCTTCCCCCGGGAGGAGAGGTGCGGGAGTGCACCGCGGGGATCTGCTGGGTTTGGAGACTCCACCCGGGGTTGGGTGCCAGATAGAAAGGCGCGGTCACAGGCCGGGTGAGCGCGGAGTGCGGCCGGAGACCGGGGAGACGGGAGTGACTGACGGCTTTTCTCTGGGGGCTCGCTGAGGAGCGGGACCCCGAGTTCTCGGCTCCGCCGGGGCGGAGACTGGGAGGCCACCATTTTCACTCTCCGCCTCCAAAGCTGTACGGAGAGCTTGCAGGGAACAAAAGCTCCTGAGAGCAAACCCGAGCAGATTACTTAGCCCGGACCGGCAAGGGCGGGGCACTTTTGCCTCCGGCAAAGACATTTGGGAACCACGGCAACAGGCCCCTCCCCCAGAAGATCAGCGAGAACAGCCAGCCAAGACCAAGTTTACCGATCAATGAGAACGGCAGCACTCCAGCGCTAGGGGAATACTGCACATAGAATTCATGGCTTTTTTACCATGATTCTTTAGTCTTTCAAAGTTAATTATTTTTTTTAACTGTCTTTTTTTCTTTTTTCCTTTTTTCTTTTTTTTTGAATTTTTCTTTTTCCCTTTTTCAACCAACATCTTATCAATCCCTTTTTTAAAAAAAACATTTTTATTTTTCATTTTTAAAGTCATATTCTATCCCTTCATAGTAGTTACCCGTATTTTTGGCATATATATATAAGTTGTTCTCTCTTTAAAATCTTGAGATAGTTTCTTCTAACAGATCAAAATATACTCTAAATCTCTAGTGTATGGTTTTTTTCTACTCCCCTGCCTGATCACATTCTCTCCCTTTTTTCTTTCTTTTTTTTTTTTTTTTAATCCTCTTCTTTCTTTTTTCAAACAACTTATCAAATCCTTTTTTAAAATTTTTTATAATTTCCATCTTTACAGTCATATTCCATCCCTTCATCATATCAACCCTTATTTTTGTACATATATAAGTTTTTCTTTCTTTAAAATTTTGGGACGGACTTTCTTTTAACAGACCAAAATACACCCAAAATCTAGTGTGTGGCACTGATCTATAATCCAGCCTGATCATATTTGATCACATTCTGTTTTTGTTTTGTTTTGTTTTGTTCTGCTTTTGTTTGTTTTTATCTTTATCTTTTTCTTTTTTCTTTTTTTCTTTCCTTTTCTTTTTTCTCTCTTTCCCTTTCTTTTCCCACTGCTTCAGGTCTTTTCTGATTTGTTTAGAGTATATTTTCTGGGGACGTTGTTACCCTATTAGCATTTTGTTCTCTCATTAATCTATTCTCCTCTGCACAAAATGACAAGACGGAAAAAATCACTTCAACAAAAAGAACAAGAGGTAGTACCGACTGCCAGGGACCTACTCAATACGGACATTAGTACGATGTCAGATCTAGAGTTCAGAATCATCACTTTAAAGATACTAGCTGGGCTTGAAAAAAACATGGAAGTTATTAGAGAAACCCTTTCTGGAGAAGTAAAAGAACTAAAATCGAACCAAGTAGAAATCAAAAAGGCTATTAATGAGGTGCAATCAAATATGGGGGCGCTAACTGCTAGGATAAATGAGGCAGAAGAAAGAATCAGTGAGATAGAAGACCAAATGATGGAAAATAAAGAAGCTGAGAAAAAGAGAGATAAACAACTACTGGATCACGAGGGCAGAATTCGAGAGATAAACGATACCATAAGACGAAACAACATTAGAATAATTGGGATCCCAGAAGAAGAAGAAAGAGAGAGAGGTGCAGAAGGTATAATGGAGCAAATTATAGCAGAGAACTTCCCTAATTTGGGGAAGGAAACAGGCATCAAAATCCAGGAAGCACAGAGAACCCCTCTCAAAATCAATAAAAATAGGTCAACACCCGACATCTAATAGTGAAACTTACGAGTCTCAGAGACAAAGAGAAAATCCTGAAAGCAGCTCGGGAGAAGAGATATGTAACCTACAATGGTAGAAACATTAGATTGGCAACAGACTTATCCACAGAGACCTGGCAGGCCAGAAAGGACTGGCAGAACATATTCAGAGCACTAAATGAGAAAAATATGCAGCCAAGAATACTATATCCAGCTAGGCTGTCATTGAAAATTGAAGGAGAGATAAAAAGCTTCCAGGACAAACAAAAACTAAAGGAATTTGCAAACACGAAACCAGCCCTACAACAAATATTGAAAGGGGTCCTCTAAGCAAAGAGAGAGCCTAAAAGCAACATAGACCAGAAAGGAACACAGACAATATACAGTAACAGTCACTTTACAGGCAATACAATGGCACTGAACTCCTATCTTTCAATAGTTACCCTGAATGTAAATGGGCTAAATGCCCCAATCAAAAGACACAGGCTATCAGATTGGATTAAAAAACAAGACCCATCGATATGCTGTCTGCAAGAGACTCATTTTAGACCCAAAGACACCCCCAGATTGAAAGTGAGGGGGTGGAAAACCATTTACCATGCTAATGGACACCAAAAGAAAGCTGGGGTGGCAATCCTTATATCAGACAAATTAGATTTTAAACCAAAGACTGTAATAAGAGATGAGGAAGGACACTATATCATACTTAAAGGGTCTATCCAACAAGAAGATCTAACAATTGTAAATATCTATGCCCCTAACATGGGAGCAGCCAATTATATAAGGCAATTAATAACAAAAGCAAAGAAACACATCGACAACAATACAATAATAGTGGGGGACTTTAACACCCCCCTCACTGAAATGGACAGATCGTCTAAGCAAAAGATCAACAAGGAAATAAAGACTTTAAATGACACACTGGACCAAATGGACTTCACAGACATATTCAGAGCATTCCATCCCAAAGCAACGGAATACACATTCTTCTCTAGTGCCCATGGAACATTCTCCAGAATAGATCACATCCTAGGTCATAAATCAGGTCTCAACCAGTACCAGAAGATTGGGATCATCCCCTGCCTATTTTCAGACCACAATGCTTTGAAACTAGAACTCAATCACAAGAGGAAAGTCAGAAAGAACTCAAATACATGGAGGCTAAAGAGCATCCTACTGAAGAATGAATGGGTCAACCAGGAAATTAAAGAAGAATTAAAAAAATTCATGGAAACCAATGAAAATGAAAACACAACTATTCAAAATCTTTGGGATACAGCAAAGGCAGTCCTAAGAGGAAAGTATATAGCAATACAAGCCTTTCTCAAGAAACAAGAAAGGTCTCAAGTACACAACCTAACCCTACACCTAAAGGAGCTGGAGAAAGAACAGCAAATAAAGCCTAAACCCAGCAGGAGAAGAGAAATAATAAAGATCAGAGCAGAAATCAATGAAATAGAAACCAAAAGAACAGTAGAACAGATCAACGAAACTAGGAGCTGGTTCTTTGAAAGAATTAACAAGATTGATAAGCCCCTGGCCAGACTTATCAAAAAGAAAAGAGAAATGACCCAAATCAACAAAATCATGAATGAAAGAGGAGAAATCACAACCAACACCAAAGAAATACAAACAATTATAAGAACATATTATGAGCAACTCTATGCCAACAAATTAGATAACCTGGAAGTAATGGATGCATTCCTAGAGATGTATCAACTACCAAAACTGAACCAGGAAGAAATAGAACACCTGAACAGACCTATAACCACTAAGGAAATAGAAGCAGTCATCAAAAATCTCCCAAAACACAAAAGCCCAGGGCCAGATGGCTTCCCAGGGGAATTCTACCAAACATTTCAAGAAGAATTAATACCTATCCTTCTGAAACTGTTCCAAAAAATAGAAATGGAAGGAAAACTTCCAAACTCATTTTATGAGGCCAGCATTACCTTGATCCCAAAACCAGACAAAGACCCCATCAAAAAGGAGAATTACAGACCAATATCCCTGATGAACATGGATGCAAAAATTCTCACCAAAATACTAGCCAATAGGATCCAACAGTACATTAAAAGGATTATTCACCACGACCAAGTCGGATTTATCCCTGGGCTGCAAGGTTGGTTCAACATCCGCAAATCAATCAACGTGATACAATACATTAACAAAAGAAAAAACAAGAATCACATGATCCTCTCAATAGATGCAGAAAAAGCATTTGACAAAGTACAGCATCCTTTCTTGATCAAAACTCTTCAGAGTATAGGGATAGAGGGTACATACCTCAATATCATAAAAGCCATCTATGAAAAACCTACAGCAAATATCATTCTCAATGGGGAAAAACTGAGAGCTTTCCCCCTAAGGTCAGGAACGCGGCAGGGATGTCCACTATCACCACTGCTATTCAACATAGTACTGGAAGTCCTAGCCACAGCAATCAGACAACAAAAAGAAATCAAAGGCATCCAAATTGGCAAAGAAGAAGTCAAACTCTCACTCTTTGCAGATGATATGATACTTTATGTGGAAAATCCCAAAGACTCCACCCCAAAACTGCTAGAACTCATACAGGAATTCAGTCAAGTGGCAGGATATAAAATCAATGCACAGAAGTCAGTGGCATTCCTATACACCAACAACAAGTCAGAAGAAAGAGAAATTAAGGAGTCGATCCCATTTACAATTGCACCCAAAACCATAAGATACCTAGGAATAAATCTAACCAAAGAGGCAAAGGATCTGTACTCAGAAAACTATAAAATACTCATGAAAGAAATTGAGGAAGACACAAAGAAATGGAAAAACGTTCCATGCTCATGGATTGGAAGAACAAATATTGTGAAGATGTCAATGCTACCTAGAGCAATCTACACATTCAATGCAATCCCCATCAAAATACCATCCACTTTCTTCAAAGAAATGGAACAAATAATCCTAAAATTTGTATGGAACCAGAAAAGACCCCGCATAGCCAGAGGAATGTTGAAAAAGAAAAGCAAAGCTGGCGGCATCACAATTCCAGACTTCCAGCTCTACTACAAAGCTGTCATCATCAAGACAGTATGGTACTGGCACAAAAACAGACACATAGATCAATGGAACAGAATAGAGGGCCCAGAAATGGACCCTCAACTCTATGGTCAACTAATCTTCGACAAAGCAGGAAAGAATGTCCAATGGAAAAAAGACAGTCTCTTCAACAAATGGTGTTGGGAAAATTGGACAGCCACATGCAGAAGAATGAAACTGGACCATTTCCTTACACCACACACAAAAATAGACTCCAAATGGTTGAAAGACCTCAATGTGAGACAGGAGTCCATCAAAATCCTAAAGGAGAACACAGGCAGCAACCTCTTCGACCTCAGCCGCAGCAACTTTTTCCTAGAAACATCGCCAAAGGCAAGGGAAGCAAGGGCAAAAATGAACTATTGGGACTTCATCAAGATAAAAAGCTTTTGCAAAGCAAAGGAAACAGTCAACAAAACCAAAAGACAACTGACAGAATGGGAGAAGATATTTGCAAATGACATATCAGATAAAGGGCTAGTATCCAAAATCTATAAAGAACTCATCAAACTCAACACCAAAAGAACAAAGAATCCAATCAAGAAATGGGCAGAAGACATGAACAGACATTTCTCCAAAGAAGACATCCAAATGGCCAACAGACACATGAAAAAGTGTTCAATATCGCTCGGCATCAGGGAAATCCAAATCAAAACCTCAATGAGATACCACCTCACACCAGTCAGAATGGCTAAAATTAACAAGTCAGGAAAGGACAGATGTTGGCGGGGATGCGGAGAAAGGGGAACCCTCCTACACTGTTGGTGGGAATGCAAGCTGGTGCAGCCACTCTGGAAAACAGTATGGAGGTTCCTCAAAAAGTTGAAAATAGAGCTACCATATGATCCAGCAATTGCACTACTGGGTATTTACCCCAAAGATACAAAAGTAGGGACCCGAAAGGCTACGTGCACCCCGATGTTTATAGCAGCAATGTCCACAATAGCCAAACTGTGGAAAGAGCCAAGATGTCCATCAACAGATGAATGGATAAAGAAGATGTGGTATATATATACAATGGAATATTATGCAGCCATCAAAAGGAATAAGATCTTGCCATTTGCAACGACGTGGATGGAACTGGAGGGTATTATGCTGAGCGAAATAAGTCAAACAGAGAAAGACATGTATCATATGACCTCACTGATATGAGGAATTCTTAATCTCAGGAAACAAACTGAGGGTTGCTGGAGTGGGGGGTGGGGTGGGAGGGATGGGGTGACTGGGTGATGGACACTGGGGAGGGTATGTGTTCTGGTAAGCGCTGTGAATTGTGCAGGACTGTTGAATCTCAGATCTGTACCTCTGAAACAAATAATGCAATATATGTTAAGAAAGAAAAAAAGAAGAAGAATGTAGCAGGAGGGGAAGAATGAAGGGGGGGAAATCGGAGGGGGAGAAGAACCATGAGAGACGATGGACTCTGAAAAACAAACTGAGGGTTCTAGAGGGGAGGGGGTTGGGAGGATGGGTTAGCCTGGTGATGGGTATTGAGGAGGGCACGTTCTGCATGGAGCACTGGGTGTTATGCACAAACAATGAATCATGGAACACTATATCTAAAACTAATGATGTAATGTACGGGGATTAACATAACAATAAAAAAATTAAAAAAAAAAAAAAAAAAAAAAACTTTGGAACACTTTTCCATTGCCCTGGAATAAAACCCAAATTCCATACTCTGGCCTGTGATGCCCGCATCCTTCGGCATGCCATGTTCCTTTGGCACCACCTTGCTCTTCACGACACACCTCTTCTACCCTCAAGCCCAGCGAGCTCAGTCCATGTGAGGGCCTTAGTGTTTCCTCTGCCTGGAACACACCCTTCCAGATGCTGACACGCCCACTCCTTCTTGGCAGTATCAGTCTCAGCAAGGGCAAGTGAGTCTGTCCTAACTGCAGTCCTCAAGTAGGTCCTTATCACTATTTGATGTTTTCTCTTTTTATATATCTGCCCATTTGTTAATTCCTTCTCTCCCTCTCCCCCCAGGTGGAATATAACTTTCATAACAGCAAGGAGCTCCTCCGTCTTATTTACCGCTAAATTTCCAACACTTAAAATAATACCTGACACATTGAGTGAATTAATCTCTTCCTTTATTAGTCTGTAGGCTTTAGGAAGACCCAGTTTTGTCTGGTTCATGTCTGTAACCCCAGAGCCTGTGTACAACACAGGGGCTCAGGAAGCATCAGCTGAATGAGTGAATGATGCTTGTTGATTTTTACTAAGCTCCAAAAGGATTCATAATAGAGGGTTGTTAATTTTAAAATACTGCTTTTAAGGCTTCAACTTTAACTTAAAACTCTTCAAGAAACAGGAGGTAAGATTGGCCTTAGGAAGAAGGTCCCTCGAGGAGGGTCCAGCTACAAATTCTCATCAAAGCGTCTTCCCCCAAAGGTGTGACTACCCTTAGAACCACACCTGAACTATAAATCTTATACCAAAATAAGCTGAAAATGGTCATCCAGTACACACTCTCTGCCTTCAGGTTCACCATCGTTATCTTCACTTTCTAGATAGAGCTTGTTAGTAACAAAAGAAAATAGAGACCTTGGGATTAGAAAGGAAGCAAAAAGGAAGTCGAAAACAGAGGTTGAACTAGAGTAATTTCGGCAAACTCTTGGGAGAGAGAAAGGAATTTGAAGAAGCCTATCCCGGGGCCTTGGAATGCACCCCTGAGCATGTTACAATGAGAAATACACAGGAAGAGCTCACGGTGTCTGATCAAGATTTTCTGCGGGTGTGTTCTTGTTCCTCTGTGTCCTAAGCACAGGGCAAGTGGGAGGTGCGAGAGCAGAGTCATTCAGAAAGGAGGATGACGACTGCAGTTAATAATACTGTGCTAAACACTGAAGATTGGCCAAGACACTAGATTACAGGTGTTCTCGTCACCCCCCGCAAAAAAGGGAGGGGAACTATATGAGGAGATGGTATGTTAATTAGCTTGACTGTAGTAATCATTTCACTAGGTATATGTATATCAAATCATCACGTTGTAAACCTTAAATATAAACAATTTTTATTTTAAAAAATAAAAGAAAGAAGGATGGAGAAGAAGCAGGCAGAGTACAGACCTGTCTTTCAGTCTGTCTTTGCCACTGACTGAGAGGCTTTGAGCAGGGCCCTTCCCAGTGTTACCTGTTAAATAAAGGGCAAGGGCCAGCATGGGGAAGGGAGAGGCCAGAGGAAGAGGAGAAGGAGAGGAAAGGGGAGGGGAGAGGGGAGGGGGAGGAGACAGGGAGAGGAGAGAGTGGGGGTGGAGACAGGAGGGGGAGTGGAGGGGGAGCTGCGAGATGCTTTCAGCTCAGACTTTCAAGTCAAATATTTGCGGCATTCTCTCAAACAGAGCTGAGAATTCAAGAAGGATATTGCCTAGAAAGGATCCATTCTTCAAAAAATTTAGTAATTTAGTCTTCTGAAAGGCAATCTTTTTAGCATGAAAAAAATTCAATCTCAGAGCCTCCACAGCTTCCAGGGAAGGAAACTCTTCATCATGCTCTTTCTGCTCTTAATTAATTTAAGGATCTGTCTGTTGTCTTCGGAAAATCATCTTCTGGAAAAGTGGGGAAGTTGATATTTTTAAGCCCAAATCCCCCCCCCCCAAAAAAAAAATCACATGGAAGATCTTAACAAGAAAAAAGAGCAGGCCATATTCTGGAATAGCTCGTTCAGGGTGGTGGGCATAGGATGGTTAGGGGACAGCAGAAGGAAGGGAAGGGGTAAGAGAATGTCAGAGTCCAAACTCTGTGGACCACTGTCATGCACAAAGCCAAGGCACTGGAGATTTCTAAGCAAGGGAATGACCAGTAGAAAGTTGAGCAGGGTGAATCCAAATAAGAAGTCAGAGGCACAAACTCTGAATACTGACAAATTGCCCAGACACGTGAGTTCCTGCACTCCACCCTGGCCATCCGAGAAGGTGAATAGAGCAGGTGTAAGAATCCCTCTCTTTGCCAGGATGGGAGGGAAGGGAAGAGGCGTGCTCTGTGCGTGTGTGTGTGTCGGGGGGGGCGGTACAGATAGGACTCCAGCTCATGCCCTGACCTTTTCTACCTCTGGATTTCTTGTGTACAGACATTGATACAGCTTTTAACCTTCATGCTCTAGAAGGGCTTCTCAAGCTCAGCATTATTGACATTTTGGGTCAGATGACTCTTTGTCATGGGGCTGTTCTGTTCACTCTAGGATGTTTAGCAGCATCTCCGGTCTCTACCTACTAGATGGCCACAGCACCCCTCCCTCCCAGTTATAACAACCAAAAATGCCTCCAGGTATTGCCCATCTCCCCTAGTTGAGAATCACTGCTAGAGATTGTGTGGGTCACACTGGCCTCTCAAGTTACGAAGTAAAATACCAGGGGACAGGGACCACAGCCATTTCTCCTTTGTCCCTCCAACTGCCTCAAAAACCTAGCTTTGAGCCTCAGATCTGCCACTAGGCCTCCACTCTATCATTTGACTACAAATATACAAGAAGAACTAGATTTCAAAATGTTTTCATCTAATTTATAGATTCTATACTAATATACCAATCATTGATAGTCAAAAAGTATAAAGGATCAAAAAAAAAGTACAAAGAATCTCAGGCTTAGAATTTATGATAATTGATGTGGCATTGCGAGCTACAGAGGTTATTGCCCACCAGGGATCTCCTATAATTAACTGCCAGTTTTGTCCCTAAGTAGCTATGTGGGTTTGGACACACTGTTAGCGTCTCTGAGCCTCTATGCTCTCATTTTTTACCTGAATTATTTAAGAACCATAATCTTGAACTTTCTACAATCTGTTATCTAAGTCATAGTCAAGCAGCACAATCTTCTCAGTGAATATTCCCTGGAGCTCCTTCAATCTCAGTCACAGCTGAGGCCCCCAGAATGTGAATGCCGACTACCCCCACAGGGCACAAGGAGGTAGAAGACTGGGCTAACTACCCATCCCAGCCATACCTGGCATTAGATAGAAGGACAGGGAACGCTGGAGAGAGGATTTGGGACAGGCTATCCGTGTTCTCTAGTTCTACCTCCTCCCAGCTTCCAAGCCTGCAAGAGAGGCTTCAAGACTCCTGGGAGAGTTTGTCCTACATCCCCAGAGTTTGTGGGCACAATTCACTCATGCCTGAGAAAGCTGAGGCTGACAACTGTCCAGGCAACACGGTAGCCATGGGAGGCTGCTTCACAGAGCCAGCAGAAATTCCCCCGACAAAAGATGTGTGACTAGATGGGGACACTGTGAGAGAAAACTGGCCAGGGATTATCCTAGAGCCCGCCCAAGAAGACCTCTTGAAAACCCAAGATGACCTCAGCCAGAAAAATCTAGATGTGCCTCCCTGAATGGCCAGGGTCTGCAGCACTGGTCCCAAGTGGCCAACCAGGGAAGGGGGCCAGAGGGCAGTGCTGGCTCCACGGTGCCTCTCTGAACAGGCTATGGAAGAAGAGTTGGCTTCCTTCCTACCATAGTCCACATGTCCCATTGGGTACTGTGTACCCAGCCATTACTATTCTCCTGGATTGCAACCTTGACAACCAGCAAAGAAAAACCCCACTACAATGGATGTTCTCTACACTCAAAGCAGCTTCCCCCCTCTCTCATTGTTGGGGGGAATGCAAGCTGGTGCAGCCACTCTGGAAAACAGTATGGAGGTTCCTCAAAAAGATAAAAATAGAACTACCCTGGGATCCAGCAATTGCACTACTAGGAATCTACCCAAAGGATACAAAAATACAGATTTGAAGGGGTACATGCACCCCGATGTTCACAGCAGCATTATCAACAATAGCCAAACTGTGGAGAGAGCCCACATGTCCATTGACTGATGGATGGATAAAGAAGAGGTGGTATAGATACACAATGGGATATGACTCAGCCATCAAAAAGAATGAAATCCTGCCATTCCCAACAATGTGGATGGAGCTAGAGTGTATTATGTTAACTGAAATAAGTCAGTCAAAGAAAGACAAACACCATATGATCTCACTTATATGTAGAATTTAAGAAACAATACAGATGCACATGGTGGGGGGGGGCGTGGGGGAAAGGAGAGAAAGGGAAACAAACCATGAGAGACTCTTAATGACAAAGTGAGGGTTGATGGAGGGTGGGGGGTGGGCTAGATGGGTGATGGGTATTAAGGAGGGCACTTGTTATGATGAGCACTGGGTGTTGTATGTAAGTGATGAATCCCTGAATTCTACTCCTGAAACCAATATTGCACGGTATGTTAACTAACTAGAATTTAAATAAAAATTTAAAGAAAAAAAGCAGCTTCCACATTCTAGCCTATATACCCTGCTCATCTCAAATAATTACACTCTTAACTCATTAGTGCCTGGTCTGTTTTTTTTTTTTTTTCATTTTTCTTTACACAAGTAATGAATGAAAAATTTACTTGTTAAAAATCCAGACAAAGCTTATTAAGCAAAATACTGTAGGGCCCTATAAAACCAGCCCTTCCTCAGGGAAAACACTGTACCAATTTGATTGTATTCATTCAGCTTCATCCCCTGGCCATTCCCATGCACAGATACAAAAACAGAAAATATGGTTTTCTGGTTGTTGTTTTCTTAGCATAAATGATACATTGTTCTATATTTTACTTTTCTATATTTTACTTCTTCACTTAACAACGTTAGTCAAAGTTCTTCCCACGTGGGCATCTATAGGTCTGATTCATTCTTTTTTTATAACACTGATTTGTAGTATTTCATAGTATGGTTGTAACACAGATTGCCTTCCCCCGCTGATGAGTATTTAGAGTTGTGTTTGTTTTCTTCCAGTTTTTCACTCATAAACAATGCTGCAGTGAAAACTCTTGCAAACGTTTACAAGAGTTTACAGATAATTTACATGTTTAAATGTTTCTTCAGAGCAAACACTGAGAGAGGTTGGATTGCTGCATTAAACGTGTATATATATTTTAAATTTAAGTAGAAATTGTGAAATTGCTTTCTAAAAATTCAATTCATACTCCCACCAACAATAAATGAAAGGAGTTGCTCTTCTGTACCCTTTCTAATATTTGAAGTACCAATATTTTAGACTTTTCCAATAGGGTCTATTTTTTTAAATGGTATCTCATTTTTGTTTTAATTTGCATGTTCTTGACTTCCAGTGACCGCAAGTCCTATTTGTGTTTGCATCCCTAAAGCCTAGCAGAGTCCCTGGTATGAAATCAATACCAGTAAGTATTTTTATACATTTTTCCAAATGCAATAGCAAGAGCAAAAACCACGTACTCTATGATATGTTAGGAGGTGTACTAGGCACTTGATATGCCATTCCTCATTAATTCCCTCAACTGTTCTGTGAAGTCGTTATTTTTCCTTCCTATTTTGTAATGAAGAAACTGAAGCCCTGCAAGATTAAGTAAATTCCTCCAGGTCAAAATAATAAGCAATACACATTCCAGCCCAGGTTGGGCTCCGGAAACTGAGTCACATTCTACCTCGTCACCCCCAAATCTTGGTTGACCACCTACTCTCTGTAAGAAGCTACAGGGGGCCTCTGATCATTAATGCTGCACCCACTCCAGGCATAAGTAGAAGGATCTGACACTAGCACGGAGCATTGGTACACAGCGAATATTACCATATGGTGTACAGCTAACAGCTCACCAAATGCTCTCTCCCCACTGCACGTTTGGTACTCACCGCAACTCTTGAGGACGAGGAGGCAGGGCCTGTTTGAAGACTCTCCATCCCCATCTTGCAGATGCCCGGGTCTCAGAGAGGTTGCGAGTTGTCCAAGAACACACAGCTGGCAGGTGGTAGGAGATGCCACGGGTCTGAGGAGGGGCCCACGTAGGAAACACATTTGGAGTAGCTGGGAAGGTTCTGGAAGAACTTGACAGGGGCCTAGAATATGGGTAGACTTATGAGGTGAGGGGAACACAAAGAGGCAGTTTGATGCCTCCAAATGTCAACATCAAAAAGGTGGGAATGTTAGCTCAGATTCGTGAAGGTGCTTTGGTCTTCTCTATGGGTCCCTCTCTTTCCTCCACTACCACTAAAGTCTCGGGACCCCTACTGAAATCTTGCCCTCAGGAGCCCTCATTTTAATAGGCTGGCATTTGGGCCGTAGGAGAGTAACTTGGGAGCTGAGGCACCATGCTTGGGTTCTGGCCCCACACAGCTTCGGGTCTCCTTCTATGATGGGACAAATCATGGAGTTCCCACCGTGGCCTGTCACTCCCATTTGTAAATTCTGTGGGAGCAGGGACCAAATCTTATTCTTCTTTGTGTCTTCCTGTCCCACCCTGCCTCTCTCCACCTACAGGACCTAGCTTGACAGCTACCAACGCATTCACGGCACCATACAATTTATAGGGTCATTCTCTAGCCAGGAGTGAATGTTGTCTCTCTGAAACCTGGAAGTTTTACCATGTCAGGGGCCCTCCGCTAAAAAAAAAAATAATGCAAAGTAACAAATAAAAACGAGGTCCAAATGAATAATGATTCAGAATTGGAAATAAATTATTCCAAATTGCAAAGTTTTCCAAGCAGACAAATACAATAAATATCTCAAGACCTAGAAAACAACATAACCATCTGCCTGATATAGCCTGATATCATTTCTTCTACATTTTGTGTTCTATGCTCTTTGATTTTCTTTTCTTTTGGCAATGATTTGCCATACCTATTGATTTATATAAAGACAATAAAAAACTAATTCGATCTTTCCTCCAGCAGGATCAATTAATTTATTTCTTAGTAATAGTAGTTGGGGCACATAAAACATGTGACTTCACGCACAGACAGACTTGCTGATTTGGTCTTCCTGCAGGTTTGTATTCTACAAATAGTTATTCTGAGAAATTCCATTTCACATGATTCTCCTCAAATAACAAAAGTGTAGTGAATGTATAACTGTGTATATTATCAACTCTATTCTCAACAGGAAAACTTCCATTTGACCATTGAATGAAAACCGGATATGCACTTAAGAGTTTTATGCATCTCATGACTGGAAGAATTTCCCACAGCTTCTGGCTCTTTATATGTCATGCCTTGTTTTTCTGGTGCCACCCACACAGTTCTGATGTCTGCTGCCCTGGGACATGTTCAGCCTGCAATATGACCTCTGACCCCACACCTCTGCATCCTGATACCAGGTGAGTTAGCACAGTGCCACAAGGAGGGTCGCTGGAAGCCCTGTCCCCCAGGACAAGCAGCAGTAACTTAACTCTCCCTGAAAGTGACTGGGACCATGTGAATATATCCCACTGAGCACAAGCAAAAAGCACAACCAAATCAGTCCACTGTGGCCAATCCCAGGAAATCCACTCTGTGCCTCCCTGACCCGAGGGGAAGTGTGATCAAGTGGAAATCAGAGTGGAACAAAACAACGGTCTTAATCAATTACAGATACAATAGCTTACTTTTGCAAACTTTACAGAAAGACCTGATCATGTGAACATAGGGCGAGGGGCCCCGAAGCTTCATCTTCATAGGCCTCTTGGTAAATCCACCTCTGCTCTGGCACCTGGTTCCATGGAAAATATATTTATAGCAGAAACTGACATCTTGTGAAAATAGAAAGAGTAGAAACTATAAATCTGAATACAGACCCTGACGCTAAGTGGCCAGGTGTCTTTGGATGAGTGACTTACCTTTGCTGAAACTTAGTTTCCTAATCTGTAGAATGGGAACAATAATACCAGTCCAAGGAGCCCCAGTGAGGGTGAACCCCCATACCACAACCACAGCACCGAGCCCACAGTGGGCACACTCGCCTTGCTGGGGTTGCACGTTGAACGAACGGGCTGAACACGGACAATCGGAAGGCAAGTCTCATCTTCCTGTGCTAACAACCTCTTACGTGCCTTCAGCTCAGAAGCATTCCATGATTCAAAATCCCCATAGAAATAAGCCAGGGAAGGATTTAAAGAAATGGTTACATATGATTTTTCACAGGCTAACCTGCAGCTCTGTGTGGGTCAAAGAAGATTAAGGGCACCTGGAAATTCAAAGGCTGATTACTTCAAATTCCATCCCAGGAGTCAAGGGAATGCAGCACAGCTCAATATTCTGTGCACAAGCCAGAATTCTTAAGAGAAACATTTCAGGGGAAGTTAACATAAGGTGAAGGGTTTCCAGAAAGCTGTGACTTTATTAAAAAAAAAAAAAAAAAAAAAAAATCTACTGATGAAGAGAGCTGAGCTCTGCTCACAAGCCTCCACACCACACCCAGTCGGTCCCCTCTCCGAGCCTGTGGCCAGTCCCAACCCCAGCTCAGACACCCCCGGCTGCTGAAAACCAATCTCTCCCCACAGCCTCTGAGGGCCTGGAGAAGCCAGAAAGCCCCCCTGGAAGCCAATCACGTCCTGCCTTCGTCACTTCTTCCCCGGCCCCTCCTCCAAGCACTGCCAGAGGTGAGGTTGTGTCTGCACATAATGGGGAACAAAGTAAGTGACAGTTTAAATCTTGTAATGGGTCAGGCAGGTGGTGACATGAGCAATGCCTCTTCCAGAAGGTGATCCATCTTCTCTGTCTCTGGGGAGAGAGGTAGATCCGCAGAGAGAGAGGAGAGCGGTGTGTGAGCGAGCAATCAGGGAGGGATGAAACGGCGGTGGGCATCACTCAGCTGCCCCTGCCGGCTGACCCAGCTCAAGGCCTCTGGAAGGCTCCCTGGAGCTTGAAGTGCCTGCAAACAGCAGATGACCGACAGGCAAGGTCATACTCGTTGCCAGCATTTTCTAGGAGCCCCACTACGTGTCGGACACAGTCTTTACCTCGTTTCATTCCCGCCACAGCCCAACAACGTAAGTATTCTCACAGGTGGGAAAACTGGGGCTCAGAGAAGATACAGAGACTTGTCCAGGGTCACACAGAGCCCACATTCACAAACAGGTAGGGATCTCTCATTGGTCCAAGGTTGCTGGTTGGTTGGTTGGTTTGGTTAAGGAGATCTTTGCCGAGTCTTAAGCATATGCCTATGCATGACCTTGAACCGTAAGAGAGTAAGATAGCAAGAGTCAGGGCTCTGAGGAAGGAATCAGGGCAAAAGTTTCTTTTAAAAAAAAGAATAGAGTTTTTTATTTATTTAAGAGAGCAAGAGCACAAGCAGGGAGGAGAGGCAAGCAGAGGGAGAAGCAGACTCCCCGCTGAGCAGGGAGCCCATCTGGGGCCTGGATCCCAGGACCCTGAGATTATGACCCCAGCCAAAGGCAGATGCTTAACCCACTGAGGCACCCAGGCTCCCCAAGAGCCAACATTTCCTGGAAAATTTGTCAGAACCAGCAAAAAACAGCCTGCCGGAGAAGGTGTGCTGGCCAGATTCAGCACACAGACCTGTACTCAGACCAACCAGCCCATCTTGAACAGTGACATTAAGAGCTCTTTAAACCCACCCTCCAAGTTTCCTTGACAAACTCAGTTTCTGCCTTTCTGAGCCCCACCTTTGCCTTTGGCCTGGGAGATTCTTCACGAGGGCCACTCCCACTCAGACCTCCCTCTCTACCAATCGGTTGTAGGGCTTGCAACCGTCCCTGGTCATTCTTTGAAAAGATGTCCAAAGGCCTCTCTCCCATGGTGCCTGATCCCGCGGAGGAAAGCTGGAGATAAATTCGGCTTAATACTCACAGGTCTCAAATTCTGTTTCTCTTTTATCAGCAGGTTTTCCTTGAAGTCCTGCCTAATGAAGCTTTCCTCTCCAGGCTTAATCCCCTCCAATCTAACCTACGATCCCTGGCAGATTAAATTTACCCAAGTTTAGCTTTGATCATGTCAGCATCTCCCCAAAACCCTTCCACAGGAGTCCTTTGAATTGGGTCAGACTCCTTGTATCAGTATTCACATCATCTGCTCAAGCAGAGCTGAACTGCCTCGTGTTCCTTGAGCAGAGAGCATATCTCGTGCTGTCGGGATGCAGGTCCACACCCACGGTCTCACCATAATGGTGCTCCAGGCCTGGGTGAAAAGAGAGAGGCCTTTCTGGAGAAAGACAGAGCTGAGTCTCCATGGTGGGAGTTTCAAGGAGCTCCTCGGGAATCAGAGAAGTAGGCAGGTATCAATGTGGACATCTGGGTCTGTCTCCAGGGGCGTCGAAAGCCACACACAGGGCAAATAAGTGGGATTCAGGAGCATTTTTTGCTCTCCCACATTTGTTCTCTACATCTGTGTTCTTTCCCCCTAAAAACCCTTAACAACAAAAGCGGTGATAGGGCAGGAGGGCCAGAGGGATGATGTGGCATGTGTCCCCCTTGTAGAAGGGGGAGGAATCCCCAAGGGAGGCCGTGGAGTTAGGGGAGGTCATCAGGAAGACTTATCCGCTGGTCGAGCCATGAGGTGGCCCCAGGCGATCTGAGGCTCCTCATCCTCTTCCCTATCCTTGGAATTTAGGTTCCACTGCCCTCCCTGCTCCAGAGGCTGCCCCCAGGGCATAGCCTTGAGCTAGTGATGTGGTGCTGAGACCATCTGGGTGGTCTACACGACTGAACCCAGTTAAGGCCTCTATTTAAACTTTAAAGACTGGGCAGGCAGGTGTCGAGCCCTACTCCACCTTACAGTGTCCAAGCCCCGCCTCATATGTAAGTTCCCTTGCTTCTAAAATCTGCCCCCTACCCATCTGGAGTGGCTGCCCCTTTCTGGGGTCCCTCCCTGCCCTCAGCGCCCAGAGGCCAGTTTCAGGTGACACCCGGAAAGCCGCAAGTGGTGGTTACAAGGGGGATACACTGAGCTGAATGGCTGGGGGAGCCAGAAGGGAAGGGGTCAGGGACAGAGGGATGTCCTAGGGGCTGAGACACGGGAGGCGCGTCCAGATCTGGTCATTCGCTCAGGACAGCAGTGGTCAGTAGTGTTTGACTGTATAGCAGATGAAGGAACAAGGGAATCCTGACCAGAGGAAGAAACGCTCAGCTGCCCAGCACCTGCCCCATGGTAGACGGTGTAAATAAATAATGAGTGTGGCACGTCGATGGCCCTGCGCCCGCTGTCCAGTGAGAAGTGTTGGCTCCATTGCTCCCGAGGGCTCTGCCAGCACCGATGTTCGATTTCTTTCTTTCTTCCTTCCTTTTTTTTTTTTCCTCCTCGCTACTAAATGGAAATATGGCCTGGGAAGGGGGGACCATTTTCAGGGTTGAGAGCACATGTTGCGAAGTAGGCTTTGCCACAGACTCTATATTAGCGAGTGAAAGTGATGTGAGAAATGAAGGTGATTCGTGTTTGTGCTTCACATGTTTCTCTGTTTGCTTTAAACACAGACAATATTTACTAGCACATGCAGCTTCTCAACCCTCCCGGTATTTCTGGAGCTGAGAATTGCTGGAGGCCTAGCAGAAAAACTTAGTCCAAATTGGTTTCTTTGGTAAGAAAAGGAATAACAAGGAGGGAGGCAGACCCACAAGGCCGGTGGCCTTTTCCCTTGGTTCTCGTCTGTCTTGAAATATGTAATTGCCATCCTCGGAGCCAGAAAAGGCAAAGGGGTTTGATCCAAAGAAGCGACAACGTTGTGTGCTGGCTGGAGCTGAGAAGTGCAGCAAGATTGGCCATAACGTAGTTTGGTTTCTACTTTTTGATTCCACAGGTTGTTAATTAGAATGGAAGAAAGCAAAGTGCGGGGAGAGGAGGGGCAGAGAAACAGAATTATGCCAGGAAATCGGGAAATAAGTGAAATGAATAGCAGTCAGGCTAATGTAACAGAAACCAAGTGAATACTCTCATGAACGTGCTCCCTGTTCTCCACAGGAGAGGAGCTTGGCAGGGCTGTGACCTTGGCCATACCCCCTTCCTTACGAGAAGCCATTCCACGCCAGGTCCAAGAGAAGCCGGATACCCACAGGAACTCCTGCCTGATAGCAGTCAAATCAGTAAACGCAAGGGATTCCAGAATCCTCTTATGTCAATCAAAAATTAAATTTGGCAAAACCATAACCGATGACTGAACCCAGAAGCCAGCAATCTTTCTCAGTAAAGGGCCAGAGAGTAAATATTTCAAGGCTATGCAGTTTCTGTGTCAAGTACTCAACTCTGTGGTCACAGCAAAAATGCAGCCAAGACAAGACGGAAACAGACAGGTGTGGCTTTGCCGGGAAAACCTTATTGACAGAAACGGGTGGCAAGCCAGAGGTGGTCCCCAAGCCCCGGCTTGCCAACCCCTGAGTTCAGTGATCATGACAAACCCTATCTGATGGCGCTTTACCATCTAGACAGTGTCCTTGCTTGCCCATCTCACGAATCTGTGAGGAGGCAGAGGAGGGACTGTAGACTCATCTGACCCACGAGGAGTTGGGGGTTCACAGAAAACAAGTGCCCAAGGTCACATACTCTATAGGAGGCAAAACTGGGGCATTACCTCCCCGTGACCTTGGGCCCCTACACATCTGGTCCCACTCCAAATCCTGCTGCTTCTGCCTTCCAAGGACCTCTGGCTGAGCAGTGCCACCCACACGAGCACTGTGTCTGTCCCAGCCACACGGCCATTCACGTGAAGCCTCTTCTCCCTCCCTCCACCCCTCTGCCCAGTCGCATGAATGAGCTTTCTAAAAGTCAGATGTCAGCACAGCACACTCTGCCAAGAGCCCTTTAAAAGCTCCCCATGACCTACAGGCTAAGGCCCCCCCCTTCTTGGCTCAGGCCACAGGGCTCCCCTGGCTCTGGCCTCTGCCTCTCCATCCTCACCCCTTGCTGAGATCTCCTAAACCCCAGCAATTTCAAACAGCACAGCGTGTCCACAAGCCATCTCCTGTGGGCCCCTGGGCCTTTGCACATCCTTCTCCCGACACATGAAAGTCCAGCCTCATGCTCCACCTCTTACACCAGGTGTTCTTTGCTAGGCAGGCCAGGGTGGTATAGAGGACTCAAGAATTCCCCAAGAGTGAGAAAACCTGGCTTCTCAGTCTAGTTCTGCACGGGGAGGGGGACAGGTGGCCCCTCTACTGGTAAGCCAGCCCTCCAGCACTCAGCTCAAGGTCTCTGCCAAAGGATGCCTCTGACACCACCCCACGTGGGCTCCAGGGCTCCTGCTCACATCTGTGTGATGATCAGAGCCCCTCCCGTACCCCCCGCAAGTGTCAAGTCTTCCTCTGTCCATCATCAGCAAACTTGGGGCATGCAGGCAGAGACCCTCCTGTCAACCCGTGTATTCCCAGCACAAGGCTGAGGGCCTGGGACAGAGCCAACCACTGTGAATGGTGGTTGACCAGATGGACACACGAATGGGCCAGAGGATGAGGTTAACAGATGAGGAAATGGAGAAATTTTCACTCAGACTTTTTCTAACAAAGGGTCAGGCTGAACAGAGAGAAAAATGTAAAACTTCCTTCACTACTACATACAATGTAGACAATTCCCCCATTGTGTTTCCGATTATTTAGATTCCAAATGACAAAAGGAGCATTCTGCGCTATTACCTGTTAATATGCTGATGCTGCATGATTTGTAGGTAAGGAAGGAAAAGGTCTGTGCACAGTTGAGTTCCCCACATGGATGAAGAATCGGTGACACCTGACTTGACAATAACCTCGACGCTCAGAACCCCTGCAGTCCAATTATTTCAGCTCCGTTCGAGCCTATTGACGCTATACATACAGAAGAATGAATAGCAAAACTGTATTAGTGAGGTTCTTCATAAGATAGAAAAATAAATGCAATCTGCAGCAAAACATACCAACAAGGGGTTCAGCAGAGTATAGAATTAAGATTTCACAACAGAACTAAAAAGGCAGAGTTCATTTCTGGTGGGGTCATGGAGACTAGGGAGAAAAAAAGTTAACCTAGGAGTCAGAACACAGGCCTTTGTCCTGAGGCCCATCTCTAGCAAAGGACTTTATTTAAATTAGACTCAGCTTCCTCCCCTGCACAATGAGGGTGGTAACCTATGCCCTGCCCACCTCACAGAGCAGTGCTGAGGTTTTGATAAGACGACCTCATTTCATAAACTACAGGTAAGTATAAAGAGGCAAGGCATTACCCGATGGCCCATGCATGCTTCTCAATACAATCTAGCAATTATTTTCATTGAAGGACAGCAAGATGCTTCCCCTACAAGCTGAATTTGACCCATGTTTTGCTTTCAACATTGAGCCTTCTGTTGGAAATGAAACATAAATGTGTTGGCTAGCACCAAAACATAATTGGGGAAAGGCAAGCATGCAAGAGTGAAATGTCACATGCTAACAGGAGCTCCCTGAAGGATGAGGTATCGACAGCAGATCTCAAAAGAAAGAGCCCATTCTGCTCAATTAGCAAAAGACTGATCAATTTCCAAATATGGTCTTCTCCCCAAATAAATATCAAAATCCCAATCATGTATTTTCCAACTTTCCAGAAGCATTCCAATTAGACCAATTGATCCAGGCAGCATGAATTGACCGGCCACACTGGGTCAGGCCCTGTGTGACCCACTCTTGAACTCATAGGCTAACAGCAAACCAGTCATGAAGAGAAAGTATTCTGGAACAGTGTGAGAGGAGCTAATGCTGAGGAAGCTCAGCGAGGAAAACCATTCTCCGCACATTTGTGGGCAGTCGTCATCCTGACTACCCGGAAGCAGTCCACTGGAGTGTCCCCACTGTGTTTCATTTTGTTATCTTAGATTATGGAAAGGTGCTTCCCACACCTTCACTCAAAAATGCCTTCCCTGACATCAGATGCAAGGGCCCAAAATCCATTAGTGGATTTCAGATAAAAATATTGTTATTTCCAATTTTTTCAAATCCCTGCTGTTTCAAGACAGCCCATACCAAGTGCATTATCTCAGTTAACTGAGAGCTTGTGCCCTAAGGTCAGGAACATGACAGGGATGTCCACTATCACCACTGCTGTTCAACAGAGTACTAGAAGTCCTAGCCTCAGTAATCAGACAACAAAAAGCAATAAAAGGCATCCAAATTGGCAAAAAAGAAGTCAAACTCTCACTCTTTGCAGATGACATGATACTCTATGTAGAAAACCCAAAAGACTCCACCCAAAAATTGCTAGAACTCATACAGGAATTCAGCAAGGTGGCAGGATATAAAATCAATGCACAGAAATCAGTTGCATTTCTAAACACTAACAATGAGACAGAAGAAAGAGAAATTAAAGAGTTGTTAGGAATAAACCTAACCAAAGAGGCAAAGGATCTGTACTCTGAAAGCTGTAGAACACTTATGAAAGAAATTGAGGAAGACACAAAGAAATTGAGGAAGACACAAAGAAATGGAAAAACATTCCATGCTCATGGATTGGAAGAACAAATATTGTTAAAATGTCTATGCTACCTAGAGCAATCTATACATTCAATGCAATCCTAATCAAAATACCATCAACTTTTTTCACAGAGCTGGAACAAATAATCCTAAAATTTCTATGGAACCAGAAAAGACCCTGAATAGCCAAAAGAATATTGAAAAAGAAAATCAAAGCTGGTGGCATCACAATTCCAGACTTTAAGCTCTATTACAAAGCTGTAATCATCAAGACAGTATGGTACTGGGGCAAAAACAGACACAGAGATCAATGGAACAGAATAGAGAGCCCAGAAATGGACCCTCAACTCTATGGTCAACTAATCTTCGACAAAGCAGGAAAGAATGTCCAATGGAAAAAAGACAGTATCTTCAACAAATGGTGTTGGGAAAATTGGACAGCCATATGCAGAAGAATGAAACTGGACCATTTCCTTACACCACACACAAAAATAGACTCAAAACAGAAGAACGACCTAAATGTGAGATAGGAACCCATCAAAATCCTAGAGAACACGGGCAACAACCTCCTCGACCTCGGCTGCAGCAACTTCTTGCTAGACACATCTCCAAAGGCAAGTGAAACAAAGGTAAAAAAGAACTATTGGGACTTCATCAAGATAAAAAGCTTTTGCACAACAAAGGAAATAGTCGACAAAACCAGAAGACAGCGGACAGAATGGGAGAAGATATTTGAAATGTCTTATCAGACAAAGGGCTAATATCCAAAATCTATAAAGAACTTATCAAATTCAACACCCAAGAACAAATAATCCAATCAAGAAATAGGCAGAAGACATGAACAGACATTTCTCCAAAGAAGACATACAGATGGCCAACAGACACATGAAAAAGTGTTCAACATCACTAGGCATCAGGGAAATACAAATCAAAACTTCAATGAGATACCATCTCACACCAGTCAGAATGGCTAAAATTAACAAGTCAGGAAATTACAGATGTTGGCAAGGATGCAGAGAAAGGGGAACCGCCCTACACTGTTGGTGGGAATGCAAGCTGGTGCAGCCACTCTGGAAAACAGTATGGAGGTTCCTCAAAAAATTGAAAATAGAGCTACCCTATGACCCAGCAATTGCACTACTAAGGATTTACCCCAAAGATATAAATGTAGTGATCTGAAGGGGCACCTGCACCCCAGTGTTTATAGCAGCAATGTCCACAAGAGCCAAACTATGGAAAGAGCCCAGATGTCCATCAACAGATGAATGGATAAAGAAAATGTTATACACACACACACACACACACACACACACACACAATGGAATACTACTCAGCCATCAAAAAATGAAACCTTGCCATTTGCAACAATGTGGATGGAACTAGAGGGTGTTATGCTAAGCGAAATAAGTCAATCAGAGAAAGTCAATTATCATATGGTCCCACTCATAAATGGAATTTAAGAAACAAAACAGGATCATAGGGGAAGGGAGGGAAAAATAAAACAAGATGAAATCAGAGAGGGAGACAAAGCATAAGAGACCCTTAATCATAGGAAACAAACTGAGGGTTGCTGGAGGGGAAGGGCTGGGGGGACGAGGTAACTAGGTGATGGACAGTAAGGAGGGCACGCGATATGATGAGCACTGGGTATTATATAAGACTGATGAATCACTGAACTCTACCTCTGAAACTAATAATACACTATATGTTAATTAACTGAATTTAAAAATTTTTAAAAAGAATAAATTTTTTGAAAAGACGGTCCATACCAAGTACATTATCTCAGTTAATCCCCATTGCACTATAATATGATAAGCTACATTAATCCAGTTATAGAGAAGGGCACTGAAGCTCAGAAAGGGTGAGCAGTTTTCCCAGTGTGGCACAGCCAGCAAACCCTGGATCCTCCACTCTTGAGTCTTTTCAAATACTGCACAGCTCAAGCATCACAGATTCCATGTGATCTTGGGATCCCCCCACACTCTTTGTTAGGTGAAAGAAGTACCCTTCTATTCCTAAATTGCTGAAGTTTGTATCAGGAATAGGTGTTAAGTTTTGCCGAATGCTTTTTATGTCTCTATTTATATGATCATATAATTTTTCTTCTTTAATCTCTTAGTAAACAAATTATATCAGTCAAATTCCAAATTTTAAACCAATGTTGCATTCTTGAGATGACTTCCACTTGGTCATGATGTGTTACCCTTTTATGTATTGAGGACTTTGATTTACTAACATTGGCTTGAGGACTATTGCATCTATGTTCATGAGGAATATTGGTATGTAGTTCTACTTTCCTGCGCTGTCTTTGGCTTTAGTCGGTTGTAGGGTGATGCTAACCTTATAAAGTCTTTTCTATTTTCTGGAAGAATTTGTATAGAACTGATATTATTTCTTCTTTAAATGTTTGGTGTCTTTCACTAGTGAAACCATTTGAGCCTTTGGTGTATTAATCATAGTTATCTACAATTCCCCATCAGATAATCCCTACATCTGTGTCCTATCTGTGTTGGGTTCTGACAATTGCTCCATTTCCTGAGAGCATGTTGCTTTTTCTTACCTTTTCATACACCTCATGATCTTTTGTTGAAAGCAAGACATGCGTGCAGGATAGGAGAGACTGAGGTAAATCGTTTTTGTGTCTAGAAAAGGATACACCTTCCCCTTGGCGAGGGCCCTAGTATGAGGGTTTGTGTTAATCTAGTCAGGTGCTGGGCTGGGTTTGGGATTTGTTATTGTCATCGGGACCCTCAGCATACCATAGTCTTTGGAACTCCTGTCAAGACGGCTTGTGTCTACGCACTGGATCCTTCCCTTCGCTGAGGAGGAACAGAATGGCTCTCCCTCGGACCCCAGATTAGAGCTGTCGCTCTGTAGTGGACATGGAGGGAAGGGTTGGGCAGAGTTCCTCAACCCTCCAACAGGACTGTTGTTTCTCTCTCCTCAGATCTTGTACTTGAGTCCCTTGCACAATGGATGGGGTTCACAGGATTGTGGGAAAAGCCTGCAGGAGAGTCCAGACCCCCAGTGTTAGCAGCCCCGGTGGCTTCACTCTGTCCCTCCAGTGTGCATGCAGCCTTCACCAGTTTGTCAGCCTTTCTAGCCGGGCTTCTCCTGCTCTCCGGGTACCCGTCCCAGGTGGGCATGAGTTCCCACCTCCCGTCCCTGGAGGCACGGTCTCTCCTTCCATGTCCCACAAGTTACTACCCCTGCAACCTCAGCTCTCCGGTGGATTCAAAAACAGCCATGAATTCAAAAGAAGTCCAGGTCTTTTTCATTGCAAGGTGGTAGCAATGTTTCTGCCTTCTCTCTCCATCCCAGGGTGGAGGCCAGATTCAGTATCTTTTTTTTTTAAGATTTATTTATTTATTCCAGAGAGATAGAGAGAGCTCGAGCACGAGCAAGGGGAGGGGCAGAGGGAGAGGGAGACGAGCAGACTCTCTGCTGAGCGTGGAGCCCGATTGGGGGAGCTCGATCTCACGACCCCAAGATCATGACCTAAGCCAAATCAAGGGTCAGACGCTCAAATGACTGAGCCACCCAGGCGCCCCTGGCTTCAGTATCTTTTTACAGCTAATTTTTATTTTAGTTCCTAAGGTTTAATTTGAATGGGCTAAAAACCTATCTTCACTGAAATGTCTTATTCCAATTCACATAAATCATAAAACTTTTTAAAAAAAAAACCTTGAAAACTATCATCATACGTCTAACTCAGAGAAATATCTTTTAACCACAGTACTCACATCATTATAGAATTGGGGGGGGATTATCGCTTAGACCCAAGAAACACAAACTCTGAACATTCTGTATTCTTTAGGCTCCTGAAGCAATTAAAATGAGAATAATTTGAAGGCGGACAGAAAGAAAGTTTCCCTTCTGGAATAACAAGAAGCTGCTGTTCCTATGTGGAAATGGAGAAACCATTCTATTTTTATTTTATTTATTTTATTTTTTTGCCACTTTAATCCTGACAGTGGTTTTATTTTTAGTTCACTTTTAATTAGTCGTGCAGAAGAAGAGAGCTGGAGTCAGTCCAAAGTGGAGAAAAGAGTTATTCTAAGCAACTCCACACCAACTATAACCTGGAAGGTGCTGAGCGAAAGAGATTTAACTCCTGATTCACTCAGCACCAGGGTGTTTGTGCAGGGTCACCAAGGAGGTGACCGGGCCCTGAAGGGCTGGGTTCTGAGAGGGAAGGCCCAGGAGCACAGTAAAGGGCTCCAGAAAGACCCAGGGACCGGTCAGGTGGGTGTCCGCGGGGAGAAGGCAAGGCCAAGTGCTCTGACTCTAGAAGGTGGTTTGGGGAGTGTGCACTCCAGGCTTCTGGGCAGGCTTTAAGGGGATGAATCTGCTGGGGATGAGTCTGTTGAGCAGGATGGATGGGCGTGGGAGCATTAGAGCCCAGAGGCGAAGCAATCAGGGTCTCTGCTCCGGTGCCGGCAGGATGATGGAGAGAAGGATTTGAGAACCACAACAGGTGGAGGAGAAGGAATGGCTTGCCACCCGAACCTAGTGAGCAACGAAGGTGGAGTCACCAGCAGCTCAGGGGCTAGGCCTTGGCCCCGCCTTAGCAAGACGGGGTGCTGAGGCAGGCCAGGCCAAGCTCCAGGTGAGAGGCCCAAGCAGGTGCCCGTGAGGCCTATGACATGCCCTATGAGGGAACACACTCTGCAAGCAAGAGACCTGGGCCCCCGCCGCCTCAGCCCTGCACCTTCCCAGCTGTGTGACGTCGGGCAAGTCACCTCTCTGTCCTAGTTTCCTCAGCGGAATAACGGGGATCCTGGTCTCGAAGCATTTCGTACGGTCGAAATCAGAACACTTCTAGAAGAGGCTTAGCATGATGCCTGGCTCGTAGCACGCAGTCAATAGCTTGGCTACCATCCCATAACCCTACGCCCTGCCGCTGGCTACTGAGATCTTCTGTGTACCAAGTACTCTGCCTAGCAGTGGGGACAGGGCAGGGAGGGAGACAGTCACTGTCCCTGTCCTCTGGGGCTCTAAGGCACCAAGAACTACGGGTTCAGGAAGAGCCCTCGAACTGGGAGGGAAGGAGCAGACACACAGAATAACACCAGCCCTACAGGGGGGAGAGGAGGTGGGGAGGCCAGGACGCACAGCAAGGCATGCCGCCACATGCCCCCTCCCTCCATGCCTGATGCTCTCTCCCTGCCCTTGAAGCCCCTGGTGCAGGGGAAAGAGCCCATGAGAAGCAGCCCCATCTTTTCTCTCTATCCACCTCAGAGCACACCCACCTTCTCCGTCAGCCTTCTCTACAAGGCCACAAGCACCAAGGGCAGCAGAGTTTCGAGCGGCAGGAAGCAGGACAGCTTCAGGGTCTGCCTGGTGCCCCGACTTTTACTCGCTGATTTCTCCCCCCAAGGACCACTTGCAGCCTCAGTCCTACCTCAAGTGCTAACTCCTGTTCAGTCCCAGGTCAGACTGCAGGCAACCGGCCTCAAAACCCAGAGACCCCCACTATCACCAGGTCACGGCCCCCCGCTTTGCCCTGGAATGGGGTTCAACACTGCAGCGACTTCCTTATTCCTGGGACCAGCAGCTCGGCCCTGCCCTGCACGGGTCTCTTTGCTGCGCAGTTACCCCGAGTCCCACACGGACTGGGCTCAGTCGGCATGCTAGGGCTCCCTCCTCCCTCAAGGACCTCTGTCTGGGGCAACCACAGGCGATCAGAAGGCACTATGATCAACGTACAACAGAGAGAAGAAAGTGCTGGGGGACACAGAGGAGAGGCTCCCAACCCAGCCAGAAGCCGAGTGGTGCTGAGAAGCCATCTTAGAGGAGGTGACAGCTAAGCTGAATCCCTAAGCGAGAGTGGGAGCGGCCAGGCGAAGGGCCTCGCTGCAGGCAGGGGAAGAAGCCAAGAAAGGACAGAGGGTGGGATATTTAAGGAATTGGCAACTTTCCAGTCCAGCGGAGCCTCTCTCCAAACCTGGGACGCTGCCGCAAACACCAGCAGCCCCAGCCCCGCCACCTGCACCCGCGGCTCCCAGATGCTGGTCACCGGCCTGCCAAGAGCTCAGGTGTCGCCTGCTCTCGGACTCGCCAGCACCATGCCTCAGCCACCTGCAGAGCCACTCCACTCCCCACTCCCAGGCTCTCGCCGGCCACCACCTACTTGGGCAGCCTTGTCTCACCTCCTTTGTCCTGGTGCTTTCTGGGACCTTGCCTTCGGGGCTCTCCTGTCTCCTGCAGGCAGGAGCATCCCTGTGGCTCAGTCAGTGCTCAGCTCAGTGAACCCAAATCCAATGCACTCATCCACTCTGCGCCAGCCCCAGGGCATGGCCCTCTGAGCTCTGACTAGGGAGGGGGAGATCTGCGGGCTGCAGGGGGGCCTCCCAGGGGGGCCTGGAAAGAACCCTCCTCCTCTCCTGGGCCTGTGGATCTAAAACAAGTACCCCTAGGCCATCTGTTCTCTGCAATGGTGCCGAACTCCCAACCACGCGTGGGGCAGTGCCCGTGGAGAGCCTGCGGAGATGCACGCTCACTGCCTCCAAACCGGGGACTGCAAGGCTGGCCACGCACCCAGCACAGGGACAGGGGGTCGTAAACAAGTTGGTGACAGAACCCAGCAGCCAGCAGATACCTGGGGAGCCGACACAGAAAGACAGACAAAAGCAGGAAGAAACCTTTGTCCACGCGTGCATGTCAAGCCCAGAGGCCCTGGGGAGGCTGTCCCAGCTGCCCGCTCCTGTCAGCCCCAGCCCTGGGCCGCATGGCTGGGGGCCTTAGGTGCCCTGGCCTGGAGCCCCCAGCCTGGATTTTACCTCAACTGAGACTCGAATCAATGTGTGGTCTCAGGATGTTCCCTCTCTCTGCGCCTCAGCCGCGTCACTGTGAGTTCTCCAAGACTCCAGCTTTCTCCCCCTACATGGGGTCTCTGTGACGGGCTTCCCAGTTCATGCACGGACCTGCTCCCCCGTAGGCGCTGTCCCTTCACCAGCCCAAAACAGCGGACCCCCCAAACAGCAGTCCCTCTTCCTGCCCGCTGCATTTTATAGAAACTTCTTAAAAAAAATTTTCTCTCTTTTTTTTTTTTTTTATGACCAGCCTAAATCTCTGCTAGATTTAGGTCCACAGTCCTTTCTCCAAAACCTCACGGGCTTCAAAATTCAAAGTCTTCCAGATCTCAGAAAGGGACAGAGTGCACGTCATGTCTATCACGTAGCGCCGGCTACATTTCAGGCAGCACCCCGCCTCTGAGCACTGGCCACTGCACAGCAAAGCATGCAAATATGAATATGCACGTGAAACGGGGTCAAGATGACTCAGCTCAGATCAGAAAGAACATCAGGATTGCTGCTATGGATCCACAGGCTGCTATGGTCTCCGAAGCATGGAGTGGGTCACGCAGGCGCATGGAGCCCCAGAGGGCTCCGGGCCAGGGTCACAGAGGGTCTGTGCACGCGAGGTTGCTGGGCAGACCCCGCCGGGGGCGTCTGGGTTGGGATCTGTTAGGGTTTTCACCGGTTCCATGTGGATGTGAGCAAGTTCTGCAGCCCAAGTCTCATTCTTGTGTCTGTAAGCAGAGACCACAGTACTGACCACGGGCTTATAAAAACGCAATGATAGGAATGAAGGAGGCAGGCAGTGACAGAAATCTAAGAAATGATGGGAGGGTGTTCTGGGCACCCCCCAGCCCTGGCTCTCCTCCACTGGGTCATGTTGAGGGAGGATCTCCTTGTCTGAATTCTCCCCTCCCAGGTGAGCCCCTCAGGGCATGCGGTGAGCTTTTTCTCTCCATATTTCTAGTACCTAGAAGAGAGCTTTGCAAATAATGAGGACTCACTACATGTTTGTTGAATGAATGAATGATGGAATTAATTATTTAGGATGTACTCAATGGTGTGGGGACTTCGTGGCAGAACAGCGAACACATCCCACGTCCTCCTGTCCCCAAGAGAGTGGCCTCGTGTTCTACTGTCCTCCAAGCAGCCAACCTCGGCCAGTCACAACACTGTGTCAACATCTGCGGCCCCCGCCCTGCATCCGTCAGCGACCTCAACAGAGCCGTGTGACGGGCGCCCCACCAGGTAAAACAGGAGCAGGATTTACAGCCACAGTGGGATTTGATGGAGGTGTGGAAGAGAAGAAGGCCGGTTACGGGTCGCCCAGGAGCACAGGATTCTCAGTTGCACACACCTGATTGTAAATTCTAGCTCAGCCACTGACCAGCTGGGGTCCTGGCGCAGAAGCCCTGACGCTCTGAGGACCTTAGTTTCCTCTTTTAAGGGAAGGTAATCATGAAACCTGCCTCCCAGAGTTGTCGTGCATATTAAAAGCACAACGTAAGCAGCCAGAAAGAAACTGTAATTATTTTACACTGCAGACGATTGCTTTTTAGAGCTAGATGCGACCTTACCCCATCACCGTAATTAGGTTAATTGCTTTAATATATATTGCAATCAAAGCACCTATATTTGTCTCGGGCATTTTATCACATATCACTTGATACCACCCTGAATGTCACCGTGGGACTTTGATCAAGTCCATGACTGACAGATGGCAGACACCCAATTAAGGAGCAACCAGATTTAGTTTGTCCTCCTCGCCTCTTTCTAGAAATAGTCTCTTCCAACCCTCTCAGACTGTTTACACCCTACCCACTTTTTTCAAGAGCCAATTAAAATGAGACATTCCTTAGGAAAACTTTCTTTCTTGTCCCCAGCTGTAAATGTTCTCTCATTCCCCTGTGCTTCTGTAAGACCCCATCACTGTATCATGGTGACTGTGGATTTCTCTCATTCCCCTTCTATTTTTTTTTAAAAGAGAGAGAGAGTGCACACGCACAAGCGATGGGGGCGGGGTGTGCAGAGGGAGAGGAGAGAATCTTAAGCAGGCTCCATGCCCAGATGCAGGAATCAATCTCACAACCTTGAGATCATGACCTGAGCCGAAATCAAGCATCAGCCACTTAACCAACTGAGCCGCCCAGGTACCCCCTCTCATCCCCCTTCTTGACCTGGGGCATATGGAGGGCAAAGGCCAGGTTTGACTCATCTTTGTTCCTTTGCCACTCGACACAGAGATTGGCTCTTAAAATATCCCCCGCAACTGAGCAACCTCATTATATAAAGCTGCGAAAAGAAAGAAGACTGCTAGATCCTGAGCCGGGGAAAGCAAACACTAAACACATCACCTCTTTTTTCTCAGTGGGACACTTATGGACTGACGGTGCCCACGTGCTCACCTTGACTGCCATAGTTTCCAAGTGAGGTGTGACACCTCCGCAGATGCTAGGAACTTTCCACAAAACCCCAGGGCATGGAGAATGTTGACAGAATCAACTTCTCAATCCTGGGCTTCTAAATACTCTTTCCTCCAAGCCTACCCAAGAGCACAGCTGCGGTAGAGGCTGGCCTCATGGTGCCTCTCATCTCATCTCCCCTTTCACGGGCGCCCTTCTCCCGCCATACAAGAGAAGGACACGCCTCTTCCCACCTGATATCTTCCTATACAGTGCTGCCTCGGAGCACAGAACAAGGAGGCATGGGGGGCAACTACTGGTGTCCAGAGCCTCCTCGTATCATGGCACTAGAACCAACCACCTGCTCCATCTCATGAAGACAACATCCAATAAAATTTACTTTTTATATTTACTAATTACAAAAATTTGTAATATCTATAAATTGCCAGTTAAAATTATAATAGTAATCCAATGCAGAAAAAAATGTTCACACTTAAGAGTTCACACTTAATAAAGAGAATTTGCAAATTATATTTCAAATGATCTACATATTTTTGCTGCAGAGATGTATGGTGGGGTGATTAATAAAAGACTTTTAAGTGTAAAAATATATACTATGTTAATTTAAAACTCTGAAGGGGAAGAGGAATGGAAATACAACGTCAAGGAGAAAAAGAAACAGCGTAAATTTGCAACTGTTAAAAAATAGTTTATTCATGTATGGTAGTTTTATTTATTTTTTTAAAGGTTTTATTTATTTATTTGACAGAGAGAGAGAGCACAAGTAGGCAGAGTGGCAGGCAGATGGAGAGGGAGAAACAGGCTCTCCGCTGAGCAGGAAGCCGGATGTTGGGCTCGATCCCAAGACCCCAGGATCATGACCTGAGCCAAAGGCAGCTGCTTAACGGACTGAGCCACCCAGGCACTCCAATGTATGGTAGTTTTAAAGATGAATAATGGTGAGTATAGACTCACTATGGTTTTTATATTCCATTAAATACATTAAAAGAAGAGATGGGACATCTTTATTATAAAATGTCAGTAGTTTACAGGAAGCCAGAAATCACGTCATTTGTAGCTCTTTATAAGTATGATTAAAATGTTTAGATACATAGACTTTAAAATTATTTTAGGGGTATGCCATGTTTCTCTCATCTGGATGTCTGCATTTTAATACATAAATCTATTGAAATCCGAGAAAGCAAAGGTGAAGTAAGGAAAATCTGCTATAGATTATGCCCCATCTCTAAATTTCTAGGTTGAAACCTAACCCCCGATGTGATGGTATTTGGGAAGAGGGGCCTTTGGGAGGTGACCAGGTCGTGAGGGGGGAGCCCTTATGAATGGGATTAGCACCTTTAGAGAAGAGACCCCAGAGAGCTCCCTCACCCCTTCCACCTCATCTCCTCCATTGTGTCCCTGAGGTGGCTGTCCGTCTGTGAGTCAGGAAGCAGATCCTTACCAGACACCAAATCTGCTGGCCCCTTGATCTTAAACTTCCAGCCTCCAGACTGTGAGAAATAAATATCTGTTGTTCAAGCCACTCATTCTGTAAGATTTTTTATAGGAGCCTGAGCGGACCAAGACAGTAACTATGAAATAGAAAGTCAAAGAAGTTCATACGGTGTGTGTAGGGGCATGCCCCAGATTCTTGCCCTGGCTCTATCTCCAAGTCACCGTATGACCTTGAACAAACCCTTCCTTTCTCTGACCCTTGGTTCACCCACAAAATGGAAGTTCTATAAAGCTCTTTGTAGGTTTATAATACTTTATCACCCAATTTTCTGGAAAGCAGACCCAACTCAGAGAGGTAAAATAAACCCTCAACAGATTTAGTCTGAATTCAACTCCTCTGAAGTAACTCTCCCGGGCCTAGGTCCTCTGAAAGAGATCTGGTGTCCTTCCTCCTGCATGCCCTGGTACCATCTCGGGGTCTAGTTATCAAGAGGAAGGAGCCTAGAGTGCATGTGACATCCTCCAAGTCTTCCCAGGCTGCACATTTGTCTCAAGACCAACTCAAGAATGAAAGGGAGAGAAAGAGCAGAGAGAGCAGACATCTCTTCTGAGTCCAACTTCCAACCCAAAGCAACAAATGTGGCTGATTTGTTTGTCTCCTCACAGTTAAAAAAAGAAGAAAAAAAAAAAAGCTAGCCGCTGGATTTTGGAGGCATTATGGTGGGGTGGGAGAGTGATGTCCCCACACCAGCCAAGATAATGACTGTGTCATGGAGGTCAACCCCCTTGACTCCGGACTCTTCGATTCAATGCATGAACTCTTTGGAAGTATTCTTCTAGATGTTTACTGAATTTACAGACATGTGGCAGCCTCTGCGCTGAGCTCTTTGCACACCTTCTCTTCAGCAAACCTGGAGATAGGTATTATGACTCCATTTCATAGGTGACAAAACATTTGCTCAGAGAGGTTCGGTAAGATGCCCGAGGACATCAGCTCACGTGACAGGCAGTGTTGAGGCCACATCTGCTGGTTTCTGAAACCTGAGCTCAAGAGCAGTTCCACGATTGGGGTGCCTGGGTGACTCAGTCAGTTAAGCATCTGCCTTTGGTTCAGGTCATGATCTCAGGGTCCTGGGATCGAGTCCCGCATCGGGCTCCCTGCTCAGTGGGGAGCCTGCTTCCCTCTCTCTCTCTGCCCCTCCGCACTGCTCTCTCTCCCTCTGTCTCTCAGATAAATAAATAAAATCTTAAAAAAAAAAAAAAAAAGCAGTTCCATGATTGTCCAGTTGGGGGACGCATGGACACTCCCTGAGCCCCACCTGCTTGGCACATAGGGAAGGCCACCACACACTCCAGTGTCAGAGGCTTGTTCTTACGCATGAATGAGACAGTAACACACAGAAAGGAGCTCTTGTCTCACATCTGCCTTTGGAGTAGGAATTTTCTCCTGTAGATTTCCAGGTAAGGAAACTGAGGCTCAGGGCACAGAAGTAATTCGCATATACACAGCACGTGGC
This sequence comes from Halichoerus grypus, assembly GCF_964656455.1. Taxonomy (NCBI): domain Eukaryota; kingdom Metazoa; phylum Chordata; class Mammalia; order Carnivora; family Phocidae; genus Halichoerus; species Halichoerus grypus. The sequence continues at coordinate 11,161,664 of NC_135721.1, forward strand.
ATAACCTGACCTCGAATCCTGCACAGCTGTTATGATACATGGCTTTTGTACCCAGTTTAAGGGAGCAGATGTTGGGAATGTCCACCATCAGCATCTCTGCACCATTCAGAGCGACAGATGCACGTTTCTGACTCTTCTTCTAAGAAGCCTCCAGATGGATCCAGCTGAGTGTGACATGCCAAGTGCGCTCCTGGATATGTGTTCCAGAGCACCCTTTAAACAACACTTTAAAGCAGCAATTTCCATGCTGTGCTCCGCTGAACACCAAGGTTTTTACAAAATGTTAAAAGAGACTCCAAAAGGAACAACAAAAGGAAATTTGGGGGAGGCCAACTAAATTTGGGACTGTCGTTTAACTGGATATAGCTTCTGGCTTTGAGGTATGTCATTCATTACATCTGGCATCCGGTAAATGATATTGGTCCACGGCTACCTGTGTGACCTTGGGGTGAGATCACCAGAAGCACTGGAGTAGAAGAAGAGAAAGAAATGAAGAATGGATCACAAGCAAGCAGCAATATTCTAGGCGAGAGCAGAGTAAAAGACCAGTCAAAAGTTTAAGAACCTAGTGGAGATCCGATGGAAGAAATACCAAGAGAGGGTGGAGAATTAGAAGCCAAAGAAGGAGAGTTTCAGGAAATACGCATCAGAGGGTTATCTGCCCCTGAAGGATGGAGAGTCAGACTGACGTGAGAAGCCACTGACCAGTAGCTTCCCAGACCGTGGCTGAGATACAACCTCATGAGCCCTTCCTCTGCCTTCTCCTATTCCTCTTCCTCTCCTCTTCTTCCCTTCCTGAACACTTCCATGCTAAAGCCATTGGATGGAGCTGAGCAAGGTGCTGGTGGAGTGATGGACGAGCCAGTGTGCCAGGTGATGGCATGAAGCCAGAGAAGGAGGAGGAAGCTTCCGTGTGCCTGGGACGCGGTGGGGATGGTGAGGGACGCCCAGAGCAGGGAGTCAGAGCCTAAACCTGGGGCAGCAGCATGGCCTGGGGGGCTGGAGCCTGTGCCATTGGGGAGATCCTGCGTGTGGTGGATGGCACGGGTGGGAGGCTGGTTACACACGCGGCATAGATGAAAGCAAGAAATACACTACCAGAGAGGGAGTCAGATTTCTCACTTTTCGAGAAGGGAGTTACAAATATGGAAAGGAAGAAAACTAGAATGAACTTTTTTGTCTTCGACTGGAACTATACCTATTATGTGAATTTATGGTTTTCAATACCCAGCATGTCCCAAAATGTAGGTGTAATTTTAAGCTTTAATAACATCAGAGGATAAATACTGCAAACTCACAGAACACACCATTTGAAAGATTAATTATTTACATTTCTTTTCCGTTCAGTGTGTGAGTTTTGAACTACAAAGTCTTCATTTTCTTGGTCCTTCTGAAGACGGAAAACCCTGAACAAAAATTTTAAAACATATTCAAAATTTTCAAAATTAAATAAGCGTGATGGAGATTTAAAGAATTCCACTTTCAAGTGATTTTTTTTGTGTGTTTATAGTATTTATGCTTCTGACATTATTAAATCTTAAAATGCTCCTAAAATCAAGGCACACTATACAAAAACGCTATTGGGTAACACCAAGCTAAGAAATGTGTATATGTATGTGCATGTGTGTTTGTGTGTGTATATATGTAAGCACATATATTACACACGCCTGATTTTTTTTTTAAGAGTTTATTTATTTATCTGAGACAGAGAGAGAGAGAGCATGAACAGGGGGGGAGGGAGAAGCAGACTCCCCGCTGAGCCAGGAGCTGGATGGGGGACTCGATCCCAGGACCCTGAGATCATGACCTGAGCTGAAAGCAGATGCTTAACTGACTGAGCCACCCAGGCATCCCTCACATGTTTATAACTGTATTTTTTATCTATAGATATCCATGTTCTACATGGGAGCAATGAGCACCACTAGTGTGCCCCAATCTTGGTTTGTAAATACCCTTCTCCATTAAAAGGAACACTATGTATACATAAGATGCTTGAAGAAATTGGCCTTGGAAGAACAAAGCTTCATCTCTGCCATATTCCTACCAAAGATGCATCACCTGAAGCGAATCACCAGGAAACATTAGACAAACCTCAATTGGAGGGACAGTCCACAAAATAACTGGCCTGAAATCTTCAAAAGTGTCACGGTCACGAAAGTCAAGAAAAAGTGAGGCAGTGTACCAGACTGAAGGAGAGACTCAGAAGACAGGAAAATAGATACATCAAGCAACTTTAAACGAAATGCATTTGCTCTAGAAGACCTCCATGGAGCACTGGGATGGAGGGTGGGCGACAGGAAAACATCCATGTTAATTTCAAGGCTTTGTGTGTTTATTGTGCTTAATGTGGAGGACTGTCCATGCCTGTAGGAAACACACACTAAAGCAATTGGGTGTGATGGGGCACCAGGTGGGCAACCTACCCTCAGATGGTTCAGGAAAACAGAAGTATTCTGCACAGCACTTCCAACTTTTCCATAAGTTCAAGACTGTTTGAAGGGTTTTCCTGTTAAAATGAAAAGGAAATATTGACTCTGAAGAGGGTCCATATCTTCATTTGCCAAATCAAGTATTGGTGGCTGTTGAGGCTTATTGAGAGAATGATGATGCGCACGCATCTTTCTTTGTTACCTACGAAAACAGCTTGCGGACAGAAGATACTAAGGACAGAATGGCTGGAGGGACAGTAGAGAAGAGCTAAGCCATTGGACAACGTTGGATGAGTCAAGGGCAAGAAGGAACAGCAACCCTTCAAACTCACAGAGTTTGAAGACAACGGACTAAAGACCCTGCTCTCACCTTCCCTTTTTGCTGACATTTGTCAACATTTGCAAGACCAACGGAGGGTGGTTGGCCCCCACCCTGAGTGGCAGGCCCCTTGGGCAGCCCTGGAGAAACCACTCACCTTTCTGCCTCCTTGGTTCCCATCAGCTTTCCACATGCAAGGCCTCTGTGCACGTGGCAATGAGCAGTGTGGCTTTGTTGTAAAAACCCAAAATTCCAAGTAAAAAAACAAAAAACTGGGGGGGGGGGGAGGCTGAGTGGTTGGGCAGAAGAGGAAGACAGACTATTCTTATAGCCTTTGTTATCTTTTAAATTGAAAATCATGTAAGTAGATCAATGATTCTCAATGGAGGGGGGCGGAGGCAATGTTGCCCCCTTTGGAACATTTGCCAATGTCTGGATTCACTTGGATTGTCACAGCTGGGGAGCAGAAGTGGGGAAGAGAGGACATGGTTGTTACTAGAAGCCAGTGAGTAGAGGTCAGCTGCTAAATAGTCTACAATGCAGAGGACAGCCCTCACAACAGAAAATTATCTGGTCCAGAGTGTCAATAGCGTGATGGTTGAGAAACCCTAGAAATAAACACAAATTTAAAAAATAAAATAAAATAAAATCTTTGGCTGTTGCTTTGAATAAAAATAAACATACCGCAGATCATTGAGCAGATGGCTGGTGAGATTTTAACGGGCTAAGCTGTGTACAGGACATAGGGTGGAAGTTCCTATTCTCAAGCCCAGCATGACATGGTAGAGCATTTAGTGTAGACTCGGCAGCTTATTCTAACCTAGGCCATGGTGGCTGGGAGGGAAGATGAAGTCCTTGAGCCAGAAGTAGCATGGGATTAAGGGGTCAGAGGCCAAAACTTAATTTTGGTTCTATTGATTACTACTTTCACTCCCAGCCAGGAACTTCCAGCTTTCCTCATCTGTAAAAGGTGGCTAATATCCTCACATTGTCATCCAGTGAACCCCGGACTCTTTGTGGACCCTCATGCCATACACAGGGGACACATAAAAGCAGGCCCAGAAGGCCAGCGTCTGTGTTAAGCGGCAGCTCAGATCCCTTCGGATTCCTCCTGACCCATTCACTCTTGCTCTTAACAACTCCCATTCCCAGAGTCCCGGCTTCAAGCACGAGCTTGAGAATCTGCTGCCGGCCCATGTGCTTGAGCAAAGTCCTATCCTCCCCGCCGGCCCCGACCCATGTCTGAAACGCTTTCTGTTCGGCCATGTTTTGGAGCCTCCCCCTCTCTTTCTGATCCCTGGCCCTTGCCGGATCTGTCACCAGACTGGAGTTCTTCCTACACCTCGTGTAGGCTTCACTACACATCGTGCTGAGGTGTGAGAGTCGTTGTGACATGACGGAGATGGAAACAATGTGTAGACTCGAATGCGCCCCACAGACCTGGGGAAGACGTTCTCATTAAGACAACACCTTACTATCCATCACACCCTTACACCCCACCCACCACCAAAACTGGTGCCCAGCTGATGTTCAGCGAATGTGCCCTGTTGGTGAAACTCACAGGTGGGGGGTGCAGAACGGGAGGCGGGGAGACACTGAAACACAATGCCTATCCCCACAGGGCTTACACACAATGAGGAAGGAAGACAGAAGCCTCAGAACCAGCAGAGACCCCCATCCGGAAATGGACCCACATGGGATGGGTGGACATGTCCTTTTCAGAAACTGTCTCACCGAGAATGGGGGGGGGGGCACAGAGTGATACAACTAGCAGAATCCTCTCTGTGCACCGACCTGATTAGATATACCCTGTGCTACTGGATTTTCATTTCCCCTGATATACACATTCAGAAATCATCCAGAAAAGGCCATCAGGGCTGAGACATGCTGGACTTCTTCCAAGAAGGACAGACTGAAGAAACCCGAGATGGTGGCCCTAGAGAAGAGAGGGATGGACTGGAACCTTCCGTGAAACCCTTCAGCCTGTATGGGGATGACAAGAGGATTTCAGCTCAGCATCAAGCCCTTTCCAGTAATTAGAGTCCGTGGCAGCCAGAAGGCTGAGCCGTGGGGAAGGATGTACTTTTAAATGGGAGCCACGATGACAGAGAAGGATGGTGGGGTGGTTCCACAAGTCCACGCTGAAGGCTGGTCATTTAACACATCAAACGAATGCCTCATCAAGAGTAAGTCCCCAGGACCCCAGGCTTGCTGAGTGACGCTGAATGAGTCACCTCATCTCCCTGGGCCTCTGTTCCATCATCCAAAAAGGAAGGATAATCATACCTGGAAGCATCAAAGTGAAGGAAGATCTGCAAATTCGCCTTGCAAAAACATAAAGCACGGTGTAAAGGGCGTGACGTGGTTGCACAGCTCCCTCCCCCGTAGACATTCTAGGACACACAGGTCTGCCCCACCAGTGTCCCTGGGTGTCTCAGGCCACCACCTGTGCAGAAGTGAAATTTTCTGCTGGGGAGAGCTGCACAGAGAGAGCCCTGGATTTAATGAACGCAGTGGACTAGTACACCGGGCTGTCTGTACGAGGATCATATTTTATTGAAAAGGGGGACACAGCACGGGGCCCGCTGAGTCCCCAGCACTGCTCTGATGCTGGCATTCACAGGGCAGGCTGCTTCCTTCCCACTCAGGGGGCCCCGTGGGCATCCCAGCCTTCCAGGGCTGGCCAGGGTGAGGGAGCACATCCAGCCAGCTGGGGCAGTGGGAGGAACACAGTTCTCCAAGTCAAGGCTGCTGCTTTCTCCATGGGTGATTTGAGACCAATGTGGGACCCTCTCTGAGCCCGTGTTTCTTCAGCTGTCATCCTGGGGAGATTATCATAATCCTCTTCTCTGAGGATTTGGGGAGGGTTATATGAGATAGTGCCAGTTACTGCCCCAGGGGCAGACAGGGAGGCATGTGCCCACTCCCCGCAAATGCCCAGAAAACAAAAACAGTGTAATTCTGCAACATGGTATAGGAGTCTCAAAAGTATAAGACGTCAGCTACATCATTTATGTCACGTAAATCAGGGTCGATGATTCATTCAATTATTATACATGTGTAAAAAAAAATTCACAATGTTTTCATCTATTCAGAAAATAAAAACAGAGTAAAACCATGAGTACTTGCTTCTGGGAGAGGCTGAAGAGGACAGCTAGAGCTCAGGATATGGTGATAAAACTGTGTCCCGGGCAATTTGGGACCAGAGACAGAGAGCTTGCTTCCCTGGTATAAAACCCCCACCTCTGAGGGGCGTCTGGGTGGCTCAGTTGGTTAAGTGTCTGACTTAGGCTCAGATCATGATCTTGGGGTCCTGGGATCCAGTCAGGAGCCCCCTGAGGCACTCCCCCCACAATCCCAAGCTCCATGCACAGCAGAGAGTCTGCTTCTGCCCCTCCCCCTGCTCACATGCATTCTCTCCCTCTCTAATAAATAAATAAAATCTTCAAAATAAAAAAAAAAAATCTACAAGCACGTACTTGCATAAGCATGTGTGCACACACGCTCACACACACTTGAACCCAACTAGGTCTAAAATGTTCACTGAGAGGCAGCCCGGTACAGAGAAAAAGCAAAAGCTTTGGAGTCCAAACTACATCCTAGGTTTGGGATTTTCTTATTCTGGGTTTTACGACTTTGGGCAAGCTACTTCCCCCATCTTCATAATAACTAATTTTCCAAGTTGTGGAGGTTAAATTAAATCATATAGGTAAATTGCCCAGCTTAATGTGTGATTCACAGTTAAGTATTCGATAAATGGGAGCCCTGCATTAATGCATGTGATTGCATGAAAATGTTATGTATGTTGACAGACATGAGGCCCCACTTGGAATGACATCCCCAAGGTCATGTGGGGACACAGTGGAGTAAGAACCCAGAGTTCCTGCTCCACATCCTGTGCTCCATTCACCTGCTTGGTGGGGAGTGCACCGCACCCCCCCCCCCCAGGGAAATTCGCCAAGCCAGAAAACCCAGCTTCAGCCAGGAGCCCAAACAGAGTGCTCTGGAAGGCTGTATTCTAGCTCCCTCCCAGTTATGTGTGTGATGAAGATCCAGCAGGAAGCTGATCTCAATGTTTGTTTATTGAAACCATTTGTTTGCAAAATGCCTTTTTGTGTACATCACTAAAGCTCTTCATTTGTAATTCCCCATCTGTGGCTTCTGACAAGCAAACCTTCAGGAAACCTTAAAGAGAAGTGTCACATGATTAAACCTGCAAAAATATACATGGGTCTGGAGGGCCTGGCAGGGAGGAGCAAGATATCCAGGGGCCCAGGAGGAAGGGAGACAGTGCCCATCAGCCCCCCTCGGATGGACAGCGGAGACCCCAGGAAGCACCCTACAGACCTTTAGTGAGAGCAAAAGGAACCACCTGCTGGAACTTAGCAGGGCCCTCCACAGTTCTGGTCAACACCGCTGTCACCCATATGGATAGAATGGGTCCTCCTGGGACTCACTGCAGACTACACCTGTGTCACTCTGGCCCCAGCTGTTGGCACCTTTAGCGTTTCTCCAAGACCCAGGCTTCGCAATCTCACCTGCCAGAGCTTTGGATCAGAAAGGTGTCTGAGCCATTGAGCTTGAAGGCTACCTCTCAGACTATCATCTATTATCCCGTGTTACCACTACACAGAAAATGGACTCAGTCAAACCACACAGAGCAGTAAGATGCTGGAGCTGCCAGTTGGGCTGTTTATACTAGAGGAAGGATATTTGAAAACCCATCTCAAAATCTAACCCAGCATGATCCTTTTATATGCAATTATCCCCCAGTTTGGCATGAAATTCAAATAAATGTTTAGAAATGCTCAAACCTCCGGATGAAAGCTATAATTAATGTATCAATGATTTTTTTTTTTCTAAAGGGCACACAATCAAAAAGAGAAGCCAGCATATTAGAGCAATTAATGGAAATTAGACAGAGTTGGGAGGACAATGGGTTTGCATTCTAGTTGGAAACATTTTCGGGATTTAGACACTGTTGGGTCAAAATTTGTCATGGCTGGAACCCAAACTCTGATTAATGTCTGTGGCTTATGGGGGGCATAGCACAAGCAGGGTGAATGGTGCAAATAGTAAAATACAAAAGACAAGGTCCTGCCACGTGGAACTCAAAATCTGAACAATATGTAAACTAAATAGCAGATGGAAGCTAAGTATTCAATCAAAACAGTGTGGACAGGGAATGGGCACGAAGCCTAGGCTCCCCTTCTTGGGAAGCTTCAGGAAGGACCCAGATTGAGCCAAGGTTATCAGCACAAACAACACCCTGTTGCCAACATGGGGTCCCTGAGCCACACATCTCTGTTGTGCCCCAGCAGCCAACATCAGATGGCCAACCTGTGCTACAAACTTTCCTGCCTAGTATATTATTGATGCTCAGATAGCTCTAAAATCACCTTTCTTCCGGCCTGTGGCCAACTCAAGAGCAGATACCTGTCTTTGTATTCCATCCCTCAGCTCAATGCCTGGCAGAGAATAGATGCCCAAGGAATGCTTATGAAGTCACATCAGGTTGAGTGCTCACCTCTTAAGTCCAGTTAATTTTTAGGCAGGATCTTCCCTTTGTGTTTCTAGAAATGTATATGCATCTTCCAATGCCCCCTGTATGTTGCCTCCTCCCAGAAGCCTTCCTGAACCACTACAGCCCATGGTAACCTGACCCTCCTCTGAGCTCCAAATTCACTCATCATCCATCGATTTCTTTATGTAGCTCTATCTAACCTGTAAGCTCCTGGAGGATGAAGAGAGTGTCTTTTGCATCTTTCACAACTGATTTTTAAAAATATATTAGATGTTATGAACTGAACTGTGTCCCCACCCCCCAAATTCAAATGTTGAAGCGCTAATCCCTGTACATCTCAGAACATGTATTGGAAGACAGGGTCTTTAAAGAGATAATTAGATGAGGATCTTGAAGTGAGGTCAGATGGGTAGAACCCTAATGCAACATGACTGGGTCCTTAGAAGAAGAGGGAGAGAGGCAGGAGTTTGTGCACAGAGAGGAGGCCACAGCAAAGAGACAGCCATCTGCAAGCGAAGGGGAGAGGCCTCCAAAGAAACCAACCCTACCGACACCTTGATCTTGGACCCCCAGCCTCCGGAAGTGTGAGAAAATAAACTTCTGTTGCTTAAGCAAGGGAGGTAGAAGAAAGAGGGGTAGATTCAGCCTCCAAGTTCTGAATTTGATAAGCACATTGATAATTTCTAGAATACTCCAAGAATCAAGGATACGCCTAAGTGAACTGTGAACACCAAATTAGAATGAGGTAAAATGACCTCACACTGAGGGACTTTGGAAGGAAGAGCCGTGGGGTTGAAGTGTAGCTCTACCCTTGATGGGCCATGTGCCACTTCAACTCCCTGGACCTTTGTTTTCCAGTATTGTCCCCTCAGATTTGAAACACCTACTTGTCTAGTGTTGGCCTGGGCTGGTGTGAGCATTACTGCATTAATGTGGGTAGAGCATCTACCACAATTGGCATATCCCTAGATGCTGAATTAAATGGCAGCCACAATTAAGAAGGCACCCAAGGTGGGAAGGAAACCATAAATTCTGGAAACACAGAGGAAGGTAAGTGCTCATTATATGCTTCCTTGGAAGGTTCTGGGCCTGCATCTCTACTGAGGCCTTCATCCACACTGGGATGAGAGGCAGAAGTGGTGAGTCCTGACAAGGATTCTCCTTGACCAAACTTTAGCCAGGTTCCTCTAGCCCCTTGATCCACTAGGCCCCTCCTGGAACCTTGTCAAGAGCAAGAATCCTGCTACATCAGTGCAGTGAGACTCTCCTACCCTCAATATCTAGTCATCTGGGATATTTGACCAAATTCCTCATCTCTCTTTATCCCCCCTCAGTGATATCAGATCACTCTGGCCTACCTTCAGCAAGAATCCTATGTGGTCAGCTTAGCAAGAATCCCCCTGTCCTCAGAGCTCCTGGGTGGCTCAGTCAGTTAAGTGTCTGACTCTTGGTTTTGGCTCAGGTCATAATCAGGGTCCTGGGATCAAGCCCTATATTGGGCTCCTTGCTCAGTGCAGAGTCTACTTGTCTCTCTCCCTCCTCCTCTGCTCTCCCCCCTGCTCACACTCTCTCTCAAATAAATAAATGAAATCATTTTTTTAAAAAGAGGGGGGTGATGCCTGGGTGGCTCAGTTAAGCATCGGACTCTTGATTTCAGCTCAGGCCATGATCTCAGTGTCATGAGATCAAGCCCTGTGTCAGGCCCCATGCTCAGCATGGAGTCTGCTTGAGATTCTCTCTTTCCCTCTCCCTCTGCCCCTCCCCCTGCTCATGCTCTCTAAATAAATAAATAAATAAATAAATAAATAAATAAATAAATAAATAAAATCTTAAAAAAAAAAAAAACGAAAAAGAATCCCCCTGCCCTCTTGGTAATTTTCCACCCATTGACCCCCCCCCCACCTCTGCTCCTTGGCTATAAATCCCTACTTTTTCTTGTAGTCAGAGTGGAGCCCTATCTCTCTCCCCTATCGCAAAACCCCATGGCAGCCATCCCTCAAATAAAGTCCTGCCTCACCGTCTTTAACAAGGGTCAGAATAAAATTTCTAACCATCCAAAGCTCACCAAGTGGGCTTGAATACAGTCTCCTTTTTGGGGCAGAAATAACGTCCTATTCATCTTTTGAACCCCAGTGTCCATCACATGGCAGTTCTGATAAACTGTACTCATACAATCGTAGCAGTTAGTAGGAGGAGGGAGAAGAGTAATAGCAATTCCTACTGGGACTTGCTTTTCTAAACAATGTGCTGAATTGCTCTGGCAGCCCCGTCCAGAAACCACGCCTGAGGAAGGGCGCCTGTCCCTGGCTCCTGTCAATTCTGGATGCGTCCCTGCATCTCCCAAAGAGAAGAGAGCGTGAGGACACACACAGTTTGCCTCTGTATGTCTGATCAAAACTCTTGCAGCCAGATGCCCAGGCCTCCCTAAAATAGCTCCTGATTGCCATGCCCAGCAGAGAAGCTGCTGAGGAAATTGTTGGGTTGCCCAGAGAAGAGATTCCATCAGTCGTGACAAAAGCCTGTGTTGTCCTTGACACTCCATCTTGAAATGATTACCTTCAGAGCCTCCTGCATTATGCTAATGAGTTCTTTTTCTGAAAGATCTCCATCTTGCAGACCACTGAGCTATGAAGTCACACTCACTGTGGGGACTACAAATCTTAGCCTGGTTTCAGTCAGGCTCAGAAAAAAAGCAGATCTGGAAGAGAGTTAGCGAAGGTGGCAAATGGAACTCTTAAAATTACTTTCCAAATTTCAAAGGATTAAAAGCCAGGAGGTTTTTCTCACCTCATCCCTGTAACATCTTCAGTCATGTTACAGGAGAAAAAAATAATCATTTTTCAACTCTGTTTTTCCTCTGTGACAGCACCTACATAACACACGGATCAAAATGCAAAGATAGACCAAGGCTTGACTTTGTCTGTGACCGTCTGTAAAAACTGAAAGTAAGTAAGCATGATGATAGAGAGGCAGGGGTCATGCATGGAGAGGGAGTTGTGTATGAAGTCAGTGAGGAAAAGCACTCCTGACCCAGGTGTGCCACCTTTTGTGAAGGTAAGTGGTGCTCCACAGTGAGGAGGTCAGAACTCTTTATTTAAAAAATTAACTCACTTTTTAAAGGGGAACCCAATGTGGGGCACATGGGTGGGTCAGTTGGTTAAGCATCCGACTCTTGGGTCATGATCTCAGGGTCATGAGATCGAGCGCTGAGTTGGGCTCCATGCTCAGTGCAGAGTCTGCTTGAGATTCTTTCCCCCTCCTTGTCCCTACCCCTCTGTTCCTCCCCCTCTCCAAAATAAATAAATAAAATCTTTTTAAAAAATAAATAAAGTGGAACCCAATGGTCTCTTGACTTTCTGTCCTCTGTGGGCCTGCTCACAGTGCGGCGTTATGATGGTTTCTAGAACATTGTTGGCTCCAGGCCAGCTTCCTGTGTCAGGACCGCTCACCGATGAGAGCAGACACATCTATGGCTGCCCCAGGCCTCCCAGGGTCGGCCCATTAGTCTGGACGCAGCCAAAGGCCAATCAAGTTTCCTGCCCAAGGGTAATGGCTCTCCACTAGGACCACCAATTCCCTGCCATGGAAAACACCCCCCTTCACGGCAGGATGTGTCCTTGTCTTCAGGGCCCACATAGCCATCACAGAATAGGCACCGTAGAACATGTCTTGATGCACCAGCTCATTACTCCTGTGCTTGATTACACTGTGACAACCCTTCCTTGGAAGACCACAATGTAAGAGATAAAGTGAAGCTCCTTTGGGAAAAGAAGGAGGGTATCTTCCCAGCCTGCCCCTTTATCTTGCAGCAGCCCATAGAGGGCCTCTGATCAGTACTTTAAAAGCCAGCGATTCTAGCTCAAATTCTTCATTTTGGCAGATGGAGAAACTAAGGCCCAGGAAAGAAAATGACTGGCACGGGAAGACACATGGGTTAGTAGCAAAGTTTCCCGAAGTTGGCCACGCCGATGTAAATGCCTCCTGCATGTTCTTCTGATGATGTGAGATCAACGCCCCTCCGGTGTTTATGTTCCCAGCCCAGAGGAAGACACGACATACGTCCTTCGTAAGACTAACTCTTTAAACCAGCAGTCCTTAACCAGAGGCAGTTTGCCCCTTCCCCAGAGACAAAGGTTTAGAGACATTTTTGTCATGACTTCTCCACTGGCATTTTGTGGGTAGAGGCCCGAGCTGCTGCTATCCACCCTGCAATGAACAAGACAGCCCCCCATCACAAAGAATTATCCAGCCCCAAACATCAACAGTGCTGAGCTTGAGAAACCCTGCTTCAAACCATCGCAGAAAAACGCCAAAAGAAAGCAGGAAGGCACATGCCTTCAAGTCCCACCAGAGGGAGGACATGGATTCGTCCTGAGTGTCTAAGAGGACAACCCAAGACTCCACATCTCCACAGTGTCTTTCTCAGCTGGAGGTGAGGGATAGAGCAACGAAGACCTAATGAAAACCTTATCAAGGAAAAAGTGAAGGGTATCGATTAAATCTTTGTCACCTCAGAGTGCATGGAATGAATAAACATGCAAACAAGGATGGATATCCACACAAATGAATATCTGAATTTTTTTGCCTCCTTTTTCAGACGGATCTCTAGAAGGGATTCTAAGGCCCTGGAAATATTTTCTCAGGACTTTCCAAAAGTTGTAGCAGATGAAACCCCCACCAGCAGTATATGAGAGTAGCCGCCTCACGGCCCTTGCCAATATTTTTTTGTCTTATCCTTAGTCTTTGTTTATTTAACAGGTTAAACAGTCACCTTGTTGTTTTAATTAACTTTAGTAAGGCTAAGCTTGCTTTATTTGTTTATTGGCCATCTGCATTTATTCTTCCGTGTTATCTCCTGTTCAAGTCTTTTTGCTCATTGTGTTCATTAGAGTTTTAGCATTTTCTTATTGATCAGTATAAATATTTTTATATATAAATGTATGAATCCTTTACTATATTACCAGAAATATTTTTCTAAGTTTTCATTTGCCTTTGAAATGAAAGGAAAGGCAAAAATATAGAGGACAGAAAAGAATATGTTTATAATCTCAGAATGAAGAAAATCTTTCTAAGAAAGCTATGACAACAAGAAATCATAAAGAAAAATACCAGCAAATTATATTTGGTAGAAATAGATAACTTTAAAATATCCATGGGGGTAGGGGAGCCATAAAGTCAAAGACAAAGATCTGTGGAGGGAAGGTTTACAATTCAAGTGACAGATACAGGGCAAATTTCCTTAATAAACAAAGAGCTCTTACAAACTAATATGGAAAACTTTAGACCCACAACAAAAACCCAGGTAACAGATTTCAAGTAGTGTGCTCACACATACACAACCAATGAATATATAAAGATGGTCAACAGAACTCACAGTGAAAGAAATCCAAAATATCTCTTTTTATCCATGATAATGGCAAGGATTTAAAGGATGGACAATACCCAGTGTTGGAGAGGGTGCACCACCTCTATTAGACACAGGGGCCCTTCGAGCTTAAAGCCTGTCACAATCTCTCCCCTCCATTCCACACCAACAGCAAAAAATGAAAAGATAAGCGTGTTTGCTTTGACTTTGTGTTTAAAGATTTTATTTATTATTTATTTGGCAGAGAGAGAGAGCACAAGTGGGGGAGCGGCAGGCAGAGGGAAAAGCAGACTCCCCACTGAGCAGGGAGCCCAATGCTGGACTCGATCCCAGGACCCTGGGATCATGACATGAGCCGAAGGCAGACGCTTAACCAACTGAGTCACCCAGGTGCCCCTGCTTCAACTTTAGGGGCTCAGCATGGAATATACAGAAATCTGGTCATGGAACATTTACAACCTCAAGCAAAGTCTCTTGAGCAAAATAGGATCTAGACTTTCTCAGAATCAGGGGAGAACAATGCAGGCCAGTACGCCTTCTCTCCATGATGCCATTTTAGCTATGCTAATCTGGAGGAGGCTGAACTTTAGAAAATATAAGGAAGATGAGCTTCTATAAAATGTTTGTGAAAATGTCTCCCAGGACTGGGGCTTTGCAGGAACAAGGGAAATAAGGGGATGGGAGACGGGAGCTGGTGACAGAAATACAAGTTGCTTTCCGGTAACATCCGAGGCCGATTCTTGGTTGTGCAGTGAATCAGAGCCCGTCTGATGTCACCTCCACACCTGAGATGATTTCCATTGCACCGTGGTATCAGGTTCTCAGATACCTTCCTCCTTGCTGGCCAAGTTCTCAGTTGAGTTGTCCCCAGTGGGTGCCTTCAAGATGCTCCTCCCTGTGAAGCAGACTGGCAGAACATTTCTAGCTGTCCACCAGTCCTGATTTACAGGGCCCGTTGATGCACACAGTTGTCCATTTGGATGTCCTACCTGGGACTTCACTCCTTAGTCCCCATTTCATGAAGAAACAGAGCAAGAGTTCACAACAGCTCAGAGCAGTTTAATAGGAACTCATAGGACTGTTGCATCATAATTCAAACAACCAAGAGCGAAATCAAATTTCAAATTACATGGAGAAATTTCTATATTTTTCAGTCAAGATGTCTCTCTTTTCTATATGTTATTTCAAGGCTTGCACCACTAGGATCCTGATGCTTTTCCAGCATGCGGTCCAACCACTGAGCCCAACAAACTCCTTTCATGTGAATCCTCCGTGCCAGTCATTCGCTAGGCCCTGGGAGACAGTGGCGAAGAAGACGCCACCCCTTCCCTCGAAGGATTCACAGCCCAGTTGGGAACATGTGCTTCATGTACTAGTGGGAGCATGGAAGAGGTGCTGATATGGGACTGAAGTGTGTGATGCATTCGGGAGGGGAGAGACAGCCAGGAAGGCTTCATGGAGGAAGTCTCTGGATCATGACTTTGAAGGTTGCATATGAGTTTGCAAGGGGTACAAGAAGAGAAAAGGCATTTTGGACATTGGGCCAAGCATGCGCAAAGGCCGTGAGATATAGTTCGGCCTGCAGAGGCCTAATGCACAGAGTGGAGTGTCAGTAGATCATCTGACAGAATCGAATTTTATCCTACAGGCAATAGGGAGCCCTGAAAAGTTTTCAGACAGGGGAGTAATGAGGTCAGATGGGCAGTTTCCCTATTGTGACTGGGATGGGAACTGGACTAGCCAGTGTACCACAGTATTACTATTATGAACAATAATGGGAATATCGATAAAGCGAGCCTAACACGTTCTCTCTCAGGGCACCTTCTTTTGCTGCTAGAAATAAATAACATTTTGTCCTACATCGGTTCTTTCTTCTAGGAAGTTCAAAGAAACTTGTTGACTTTGCCTCTTTAATCTTTTCCAACTTCTCTGAGAGATAGGGTGAAGAAAATAACACTTCCATTCAGCACTCACAAAGGGTTTTCGAGTCCAGTGGGCGTGAATTATGCACAGGAAGGGCTTTGATCTCTGTCAATATCACCCACTCTCTTCTGGGGAAGAGGCCTCAATCCCTGAACTTTTGGGTTGGGGACAGAACTTGAAAACTCTAAATCAGATTGTGTACTGCCAGGCTTTACCGAAGCTCTTCCAAACAATGGGCTTTTCCTTGTAAAAATTTGGGACCATGCAGGAAAAAAAGAATGATAAGCACAGACATAACAATCAGTTGTTATTCCATAACCCAGAGATGATGACTTTTAACATTTGGATGTATTTCCTTCTGGTCTTCTTGGCCACATAACAAAATCGGGATCAGGGAGAATATATAATTTTGTATCCCAATAAATTTCGATCCTACAGAAGGTGGAGGGAGACAGGAGAAAATGTGCATCATACCAGGAGTAACAAGGTGATGATGACCCAGCTCGGCCAGATGGAACGGCGCCCAGAAGTGAGGGTCACTTCCACAGTCTCTGCTAATCTCCTCTCAAGTGGGAGAAGTGCAATGAAGTTTTAAGTTATGGTTAGACTGACAAGGTGACCTCCGAATCTGCTCCAAATCCTGGATAATCTGACCAGGAAACCGTGAAATGACAAAGTACCAGATTAATCTCAGAGGCTTTCACCCTGACCGAAGTCTGATATTTCCAAAAGGAGGAAATGAGAAATTTTGAACCAGACCCAGATGAACTCGTTCAGCCGCTAACCAATCATGTGGCCTTAACCAAAACACCGAACTTCTCTAAACCTCAGTTTCCTTGTCTGTAAACTGGGGATGATATTTTCTTCCTCACACATGTTTGGGAACTTAAAAGAGAGAAGAGTAGGCATGCAGTAGGCGCTCAATGAAGATCTTCCTCCTCATCATCACTTTCAGGTCTCGAAGAAATCAAGCAGAAGCCCCCGCCCAGTTCTGAGATCTCTGCTGGGGTCTATCAGGATCTACCACCATTTCCTCCTTTCTGCACACATTCCCAAGGACGCAGGAGCTTCTTGTGCCCACGGCTAGCCTGGCTCTCTCACCACCACCCTGCTGCCACCTATGGAGCAGCGGAGCCTGAATTATGACATGTTCACTTCATCTGATGTGTCCACTCCATTTCCGAGAAGTTCTAGGCAGAACTTCTCCTTGGCCCAGCCCCCACCCAAGGGGCCCGCACTGCCTCTGTGGCAATTGTCTTTCTGCTCAGCTCACGGATGACAGTGAGCACTTTGAGGGCAGGGATGAGTCACCTCTGTAGCGCCACTCCCTGGCTCCATGGACCAGGCACAGACTCCATCACGCCTACAGAAAGAGCGACGCTGACAATAATCCAACCTCTACGGCATGACTCTTTATCGCTGTTCTGGCCACAAAGCGGCAGCTCTCTTCTTTCCAGGTCTGACGTTGATAGAGAATAAAGGAACAGAAGACCTCAAGCCTGCCCTAGAGTTCATAGAAGGTGAGGGGGCCAAGGACCATAAGCCAGATCCCCTGCCCAAGAAGCCAGTCCCATCACACCACAGATCCCCTGGCCTTGCCCCCAGGCAAGCAAGCAAACAGGTCTTCTCTGTCAGTACTAGTGGACGAGGTGGGCTCTGAGCTGGAAGAAAATAGCACATTCTCCTCCAGAAGACCTGCACCATCACGGTTACTCCCATCTTTTTTAAGCCCAAAGGGCTCATGTACACCTAGGCATGTTTTATTAGATTTGAGTTGATGAGAATAAGACTTTAGTCCACAGAGATTCAACTTCAGGGCAACGCCGTCCCTAAATGCTCTCATGGGCCAAGTACACCCCCTGCTCCTCCCCATAAACACTGTTCTCATGACTAACACTTGAAGCTCTCCCCAATTTGGACAAAAAAAAAAAAAAAAGAGAGAGAGAGATGTAAAGGATGATTGTTCTGGTTATCTATTACTGCATAACAAGTTACTCCAAAACTCAGTGCCTTTTAAAAAAAATGCAACGATTGATTACAATTAATGATTTAGGGTCAAGAACTTGAGCAAGGCTCAGCTGGGTAAGTCTTCGGCTCCACATGGCAAGAGCTGAAACCACTCAGTGGAATCAGCTGGCGGATGGGCTGGTCTGGAGGACCAGATGGCTTCCCTCCCATGACTGGCACCCTGGTGGGGATGGCTAGAGGGCTGGGCACAGCTGGGCCATCATGTCACCTTTCCAGCAAAATGGTCTCAGAGTAGTCACACGTCTTACACAGTGGCTCAGAGCTCTTAGAAAGAGAATTCAAAGAGCCTGGAAGTATAAGCTTCCAATTTCTTCAGGTGTCTAATAGCATCCCCTCTGTCCTAGTCTATTGGTCACAAAGCCCAGTCAGATTCAAAGGGTTGAGATATAAACCCCACCTATTGGTGGGAAGGCTGCCAAAGAATTCACAGGCACCTTTAATCCTTCAGATAGAAAAGGACTGTTCTGCCGGGGTGGTGGACTTCTTCCCCCTGAATTATCCCTGTCTCTCAGTGATGTTTTCACATCTCTACCCACGTCAACTCTGCAGAGCTGGTCCTTAGGTCCAAAGGCCAGGCACAGAGCACATGGCCAATACAGGCTTCGGCCCAGCAAAGCAAAAGCCATTTTCCTTGTAAACCCAACATCCCCAGGGCTCAGTGGCCAGTGAATGGCCATGGAGTCATGTGAACTTTAATGTAGGATTTTGACAAGCATGCCATCCCTACCTGTCCGGTTGTTCAGTCTTCACCATTCACTCTCCGAGAGCTGCTTCTGGGAGTCCTGGGGGCTTCTCCAAGGGAGGTACATCCCCAAGATGGTTTACTCAGAAATAAGTCCTCTCAGGTTGTTCATGAGTTCCTCATTCTTCATTGAGCTCCTCAGTCTAGACAGAGAGAGAGACAGAGAGAGACCTCACATGCCATGTTCACTTACCTCCTACGATGTTACAGGGACTGTCCAATGGACCCCAGCAAGGCCACTAACACCACACAGTCAATAATCACAACACATGAGATGTGGAACCCTCAGGAAGGTTTCTCTCCTCTCAGCCTTGGTTCCCATATCTGTGAGACAAAGACAGTGGGGTTTGCAACCATTAAACAAAACAAGACAATTTAATATCGAATCTGGCTTTTTAAAGAGCTCATCAATGGTAGTCTGACTCTGTGTCACTCAGCTCCACGTCCTCTCCCAAGGCTCTGTGTGCAAGCCTCCACCCCCTCTGCCACCCATCTGCTAATTCATTCACATGACACGTTTGTGGGGCCATAGTGATGAGCTGAGCACTGTGCTGCAGGCCAGGGAAAACACAATCGTGGGGTCTCTGCACTAAGAGGCTCCCAACATCACCCACCTTGTTGGTGTTCTGAGCCAGGTGATGGTCAGAAATATGGCGGCTGCTAAGTCACTTCCACATTCTCTGCGCCTCTCATGCAGCCCCACTCTGCTGCTGGCATCCCCAGATCCTGCCCCAGTGTGGCTCCTGGCACCCCTCCTTGGTCATACTCTCTCATACTCATTCCTCTACCAGCTTTCCTGAACGGAGACACCACCAAATCAAGCCCAGGGCCCCGGGGACCAGGCTTCCCATCAAACCACCCAGCCAGCACCCTGCACCCAACTGCTCCCTCCCCCAAACTTGGAGAGAGTTGAAAAAACCCTGACATCTCCTATTTCTCGGGTTCCTCCTAAGCACTTGGCATACATTCTTTGGTTTATTCCTCCCAAGATGTACAGTTGACCCTAGAACAACAACCCCAGGGGTCAGGGGTGCTAACCCCCCCAAGTAGAAAATCTGCACCTAACTTTTGACTCCCCAAAACTCTACGACTAGCCTCCTGTTGACCAGAAGCCTCATTGATAACATAAGCAGTCAATGAACACAAATTTCATGTGATACATGTTATACACTGTATTCTTACAACAAAATAAGTTCGAGAAAACCAGCATGATTAAGAAAGTCATAAGGAAGAGAAAGTACATTTACAATACTGTACAATACGCATTTCAAACCCACATTGCTCACGGAGCAACCTTATCCACGTCAGAAGCCTTGTCTCTACCCTACAGCCACGGGGACAGGTTCGGGGGTGGAGGGGGGTGACAGGTGCTTGCCCCTCTCAGTCAGGAAGTGGTGGAGGGGGGACGCCCAGGTGGGGCTGGGTGAGATTTGAGGATGAGACACTGCACCTAACTGAAGTTACACAGAAAGGTCGCAGACAACATTCCCCCCACTTCTGAGGAGCTGCTCATCCTCTGAAGTATTTCCGTTCACACGTGCCTCCCTGTGGTGGGCATGGCAACCAAGGAACAGGGAGCTGATCTGGAAAGCCCGGAGCAGGTGTAGGGGGGGAGAGCGGAAGGGGGGTGACGGAGGCCACCTGAGGTGCAGAGACCAGCAACTTCCCAGTGCCCCCTCCTCCCTGTGGGCCCCGGCTGAAGTGGCCTTGCTTCCCAGCATCCCCAGTGTCCCAGAGCCTTGGAGTGGGTTCCTGCTTCCTGCCACGGAGCTCCTGCAGGCCGTCGCTCACAAGGGCCAGGCCTGCCTCCTCTCCTCCCCGTCTCCCCAGCATGGGCCCTGTGAGGGCACAGTGTGGGCCCCCAAAGCCGATCGCTGAGTACACAGCAGCAGCCTTTTAACGTTTTTTTTAAATAAAAGCTGCGTTTTTGTTCTCGCCCGCCCCCGGTTTGTCTGGAAGGAACAAAATGTCCTAGTCTATTCCACATAAAGTATGTACCTCCTTCAGCACCATTTGCAAAAGCATTCTAAAATTGAAAATTGTTGTGGGCTAAGATTGTCTGCCCTCTCCTGCGTTTTTTATCTGTCTCAGAATAATGCTGTGATGAAGAAAGAACAGATGTTTAATGCAGGTAGAGGCTGCTTTTCCCAACACAACACACGGAATAATCAAACCATTTTCACCCATCACAACAAAATCGTGGTCTTTCCAGATTGATACGGAAGCATCTGAGGAGGGCGGGGCTCCGTTCAGGGGCCTCCGGGATGGCTGATCAGTTTGTAAAAAACCAGCCCGTTCTTACCAAGGTGAGACTATGAAGGTGGGAAAATGTGGGCCTCGGCTCTGCACTTACCCGCTCCGCAATCCTGAACGGGTGTCCTGCTGTGTCTGAGCATCTTCCAGCATCTTTAAGAGAGGGACAAAAATGTAGACGGTGGGTTTGCTGGTCAGGTTGAGTACGAAAACGTATAAACTATCTACCATCGTAAATAGTACCATGGAAAGCACTCAACAGCTGCTTTTATTTTCACCACAGAAGGAACGTTCAATAAATTACAGCTATCATGACTTAACGAATCCATCATTCGAGTGGCTTATTCTCTGCAAAACCAGTATGGGAAAGAGCCTGGTGCCTGACATGAACTCATGAAGTCCCCATGCTTCTTCAATTCTGGCTCCTTAAGGCAAAACAGAGATTCCAGGGCTCATGAAATTAAAGCAGTGTATCGTTCATCTTCCAATATGGCCTCGGGAAAAGCTGACTCATTCTCACACACACACGGGAGGAATTTCTCATGGAGGGGTGTGTGCCCCTCACCCCCTCGCCACTCATCTTTGCCTCCCTTCCTCTCCCCGCTTTTTGAAGGTCTGAGAAGTTCGCTCATTCACGGTAAAGATAAAATTGCGGAACACTTAGACAATATAAAACAGAACAAATTGTGCTCAGGTACTATGACCCACTTTGAAATTATGCCCTATATAAAAATCTATTGATTGGTTAACTGTAAAGATTAATTTTATATGCCAACTTGATTAGGCTCTGGGGTGCCCAGGTATTTGGTCAAACACTATTCTGTTTCTGTGAGGGTGTTTTTAAATGAGGTTAACATTTACATCAGACTAAGTAAAGTAGATCGGCCTCCCTAATGTGGGTGGGCCTTATCCAATCAGTTGAAGGCTTGAATAGAACAAAAAGGTTGAGTAAGAGGGAACTCCTGTCTCATGGCTTTCCGTCTGGGACATCTTTTTTTATTTTTTCTTTTTCCTGCCTTTGGACTTGAACTGAACCAAAACTTGGCTCCTCTTAGGTTTCAAGCATGCCAGTGTCCAGACTGGAGCTAAACCATCAGCTCTCTTATTGGTTCTGTTTCTCCAGAGAATTCTTTTTCTTTTAAAGATTTTATTTGAGAGAGAGAGAGAGCACAAGCAGGGGGAGGGGCAGAGGGAGAGGGAGAAGCAGGCTCCCTGCCGAGCAAGGAGCCCGATGTGAGACTCGATCCCAGGACCCTGGGATCATGACCTGAGCCGAAGGCAGATGCTTAATTGACTGAGTCACCCAGGCGTCCCAGAATCTGATTTTCAAGGTTGGTTTTTTTTTTTTGGTGCCTTGGATGGTGGCCAGCTGATGAGTTCTTTGAGGACACTTACTATTTTCCTTCCTCTAGAGGCACTGCTGTAGGAGAAGCTAGCTGGTCACTTTGTCTTCCTTATCTGTAATATCTTCAACCAAATGCCATTAGCCTGACCAATTAGGGATGAAGGGCAGACCAAGGAAGGAGAAAGCCTGACTACACACATCACGTTAAAAAAACCCGCAGTTTATCTTCTTTAATTACCTCTTAGTATGTGACCAATATTGCTTAGAAGTTACTCAAATACCTATTTTAATGCATAGACAAGATTAACATCTAGTGATGTATTAGAATTCTCTGGAGAGGGCGCCTGGGTGGCTCAGTCGGTTAAGCGTCTGCCTTCGGCTCAGGTCATGATCCCAGGGTCCTGGGATCGAGTCCCACGATTGAGTGTTCTTCTCACTCTACCCCTCCCCCCACTCGTTCTCTCAGTCTCTCTCTCTCACCCCAGTCCTGCACGCCTTGGTTTAAGGACTGCCACCAGCCAGTGATAGCACAGTAAATGTCAGCTGGTGTGACACTGATGAAAGCCAGGACAGAAGCCGTATCTCATAGAGCTGGCGCACACTGGCCTGAGTGACACATATCTCCCCCTCTTCCCTCAGCAGCTCACCCCCTCATTCACTCTTTCATGTTTCCACACAAGTATTCACAAGGGAGGGGAAATCCTTAAGGACAGGAGGCTGGGTGTGCCCGCGAACAGTGGGTGAGTCAAGCACAGGGAGTGGACGGGGCAGAGGACGTGCTCAGGGAAGGCATCGGGAGGGAGGGCCACACCACCTAAGTGCGGTGTTGGAGGTTGTCCTGCATCTGAACCGAAGGAGAGGTGGGGTGGGCAGGTGACTCTCAGAGAGTCCCCGTTTCCCTCATGCGTGAGAGGCAGAAGGCAGCCACGCTCTGGTTCAGGGCCAAAGGTCTAGTCAAAGAATGTGAATGTGATGCATGTCTCCACAGGGACAAAGAATTTTTGAGTGTGTCGTAAGAGCTGTGTTTTCAAAAACAAAAAACAAAACAAAACAAATCTGACAGGGAACAAAATTTTACCCAGTTTCATATTTTTCCAGACTTCCTTTTAAATTATTTCTTTGTTTCTTTACAAAGGCCCTGATGTTGAACATGAAAGACCTTTAAAAGTGGAAAAAAGGTGGCAAAATGCAGGTCTTTCCCCTCCTAGGGTAGAGTCTTCGGTGCATGTTTCATCTTTCCCACTAGATGGAAGATTTCTTGAGACCAGCGGCCAGGGCTGGGATGAGCCCCTGCAGAGTCTGTGTCCTACCCCTACATGCGGCAAAGCCATCGGCAGGGGGCCCTGACAACTTCTGTGGGTTTTCCCTTGATGTTTCCTATACAAGCACAGGATGAACCTTAGGACCACAGGATGTTAGATCTTGAAAACTTTTCTTCCAATCTGACAAGGTGGAAACAGCATGGATGTGTTCACAGCAATGAGTCCATAATGGATCCGAGACAAGAATCTAGACTGGTAACTTCCGGTCGAGTGTTTTCTCCCCAGAAACTGATTGGGATTCAGTCCAACTGGCAGGCCAGTGAGACAGACGGGGCTGTACAGAGTTCCGCTGGGTCAGACAAGCACAGAGCAAGGGCGTCCACCTGCCCACAGCCCCTTCCCCACCGCAAAACCACTCTCTCTGTTCTCCCCGGAATGTTCCAAGCTCTGGAAGGCTTGGTCTCGCTATGCCAAATTACAAATGGCTTTGTCGTGCTTCATGAATGTTAGAATTCTTCAAGGCCAAGGAAATATAACTGCCTTTTAGTATATACTGAAAAAAAATTATTTTAAAATTCCTGATCATCCCAGAGTCACAAAATATGGGAGTTGAGGGAGACTCTTGATCCTCTCTAATCCAATTCCTTAGTTAATATATGGGAAAAATAAGGCCGGAGGACAGAAGACTTGAGACCTGCCCAGAGTGGCGTTCCTGGCACTGGCTGAGAGCCGGAGCCATGACTCAGAGACCCACAGACAGGCAGGTAGCTGGGCGAGCAGAGGAGGGGGTGCACTACAGAGTGAGAAGGGCTGCAGGGTGCACCGGGAGTCGCCCTCACTCAGCTCTGGAAACTCATGCTACGGGAGACAAGCAGGCTCAGTGCCGCCGGGAATTCTTTACCCAAAGAAGCTGAAAATCAGATTTTCCTGTGAAATTACTACTTTTTTTTTTTATCATTTTTTTTATTATGTTATGTTAATCACCATACATTAAATCATTAGTTTTTGATGTAGTGTTCCATGATTCATTGTTTGTGTATAACACCCAGTGCTCCATGCAGAACGTGCCCTCTTTAATACCCATCACCGGGCTAACCCATCCCCCCACCTCCCTCCCCTCTAGAACCCTCAGTTTGTTTCTCAGAGTCCATAGTCTCTCATGGTTCTCATGGTTCGTCTCCCCCTCCAATTGCCCCCCCTTCATTTTTCCCTTCCTGCTATCTTCTTTTTTTTTTTAACATATAAGGTATTGTTTCAGAGGTATAGGTCTGTGATTCATCAGTCTTGCACAATTCACAGTGCTTACCAGAGCACATACCCTCCCCAATGTCCATCACCCAGCCACCCCATCCCTCCCACCCCCACCACTCCAGCAACCCTCCGTTTGTTTCCTGAGATTAAGAATTCCTCATATCAGTGAGGTCATATGATACATGTCTTTCTCTGATTGACTTATGAAATTACTACTTTTTTTTTTTTAAGATTTGATTTACTTATTTGACAGAGAGAGAGATAACGAGAGCAGGAACACAAGCAGGGGGAGCGACGGAGAGGGAAAAGCAGGCTCCCCGCGGAGCAGGGAGCCCGATGTGGGGCTCGATCCCAGGACCCTGGGATCATGACCTGAGCTGAAGGTAGACGCTTAACGACTGAGCCACCCAGGTGCCCCTGAAATTACTACTTTTTTAAAGGTTGTCAATCCAGCAGAGCCTGGGTGGATCAGTCAGTTAAGCATCCAACTCTTGATTTTGGCTCAGGTCATGATCTCAGGGTCCTGCGATGGGCTCCATGCTCAGAGAGGAGTCTGCTGGAGATTCTCTCTCTCTCCCTCTCCTTCTGTCCTTCCCCCCATTGCTCTCTCCCTCTCTCTCCCTTTCTCTCTAAAAATAATAATAATAATTAATTAATTAATAAAATAAAAGGTCGATCGAGTCAAGATTTTTAAACAGTCCTCAGGCCGAAAGCTCGTGTCTGTGGGCCGGGGGCGGCAGGCACGTCTGGTGGTCTCTGCTACATGAGCACAGGCCTTTTTAAGCCTGGCTGAGGAGTGATGTCTCATCTTTTCAGTCACTGGGAACGTAGAGGCTGTGAGTTTCCTTCTTTTTTCTTCTTTAAAGATTTTATTTATATGACATAGAGAGAGAGCACACAAGCAGGGGGAGTGGCAGGGAGAGAGAAAGGGAGAAGCAGGCTCCCCACAGAGCAGGGAGCCCAATGCGGGGCTCAATCCCAGGACCCCGGAATCATGACCTGAGCTGAAGGCGGAAGCTCACCTGACTGAGCCACCCAGGCACTCGGAAGCTGTGAGTTTCTCACGTCAACTCTCTCCACTGAAGCTGACCCCCCACAACACAAGCACCTCGGACCTCTGTGGGCGAGGCGCTTCGGCTCCGGAAAGATCTCCCCAGGTCAGCCCCGGCCTCCAGCGATGTAAAGTATGAAGTAACCTTGACAGAAGACATGTGCCTGGGGACCGTAACAGAATGTGATGGGCTGATCCCAGCATTACCATTCTGGTGTCCAGGTAGGGGCCTGGTGTTTGCAGTAAGACAGCTGCGGGACTGTCACCGAGCTGCAGCAAACTCTAAAATCCCAAAGAGAAACCGAGAACATCCCTTGACATGGACCCCCAAATCCCACTGTTAAAAATGAACAAGACATCTTTGAAATTGTGCTCCAAATAGAAAAGGAATTAAAACAGGAAAACATGGCCTCATCTCATTCTGTTTCCCTCATTGGAGAGAACCCATCCGAGGGCGTGAAGTCCCTCTGGGTAGGCAGCTAACTAACACCTGACGCCTAGAGGCAGATTCATGTTGACGTTCATGTTGACAAAATCCCCACTCTTTATTCGGAAAAGCTACAGGAAGCAAGGGCTTTCCTTCGGGAGCTCTGCAGCACTGGATAAAAGGCATTTCAGGTGGTTTTCACCCTGTAGCCTTATGTAGCCTATGCTGTGAGATTCGGGGTGAGGGGGGTGTCCTTCGCAGTCGCATCCTGCGCAAAGTCCTCTAGCTGACATGGTGTCCAGCTAAGTCCTTTAGAAACCCTGAGCTCTGAAAGGATTATGGTACCCTGCTCCCAATCCTTACCTACACCTGTAATTCAAAACACACTCCAAACCCTAACACAAACAAAACTGAAGCTACGGTAAAGTCAAAATAGCGTTTTCCTAGATATCTATGGTTGAAAAATTCTGGGTAAGTCCATGAAATCAGAACTTTCTTCAGTTGTGTGTGTGTGTGTGTGTGTGTGTGTGGTGCCCTGCTTTTTGGAGTCCAAAAAGGTCAAGGACATCTGTTGAGCAACTAGGGATTTAGTCTTGCAGAAACAGGGTCTCAGTGAGGAGAATAAGCCTGGGCCACCCTGTGACACAGACACATGCCATGACGCTCCCTTAGATGCCATCTTATTCAGGGACACCCCTCCCCACCTTTGCAAATGGGGAAACAGTGGCTCTGGTCACAGTAGCAAGGTGAGAACTT
Organism: Halichoerus grypus; assembly: GCF_964656455.1. Taxonomy (NCBI): domain Eukaryota; kingdom Metazoa; phylum Chordata; class Mammalia; order Carnivora; family Phocidae; genus Halichoerus; species Halichoerus grypus. The sequence goes on from NC_135721.1 coordinate 11,188,339, forward strand.
GATCTCAGAAATTTCAAATATACCATACTGCCTCTCTATGTCGATTGCCTGTCAAGAAAATGCCCACCCAACTGGTGATTTAAAGATTACCAAGTAAAGTCTGCTTTCAACGCTTCCCATAGGAACTCCTGGATTCCATCCTTGAATTGCATAGCTGGTGGCGAGTCAATCTGCATACATTTCAAAAAACTTACCTGCTCTGGTTTCAGGAGCCCAGCATGATAAATTATGCACCCTTGGCAAAGTAAGGAATTGCATGCTCCAATTAATTAGGTATGCAAAACACAGTGAGTATAGGACCTGAAACAAAGGAAGAGAATAGGAGTTCAGGGTAAAGCCTCATAAATATGCTCCCGAAGAGATGAATTCATTGCTTCTGCTTTATGCAGGCCCCCACCCTCCATTTTGTTCTGCGAATATGTTACAAGTCTTTGTTTTCTTTTTGGCCTTTCATTCTTCGCTGTTCCCTGTTTCTGCAGTGATGTCTCCTCTCACCAGGTTGAATGCTCCCCAGCTATGGATGTACTCAGAACTTCCTCCAATGTGTCCAATTCACGGATAATTAGTCCAAACTAAAAACATAATCTGCTCAGGGTCATTGACTCTATATGAAGTTGGCTTTAAAAAAAAAAAAAAAAGGAAAAACGTCTACTTTGGGCTTCACGGATTTGCATATGGCATGATTATTTCTTAAGTCAAATTGAAATCATGGGAGGTCTAATCCCCTTTTAGATCTGATAGGTCACTGCTGGTAATTCTGGTGGTGGAGGAAGAAGCAAGACGCATTCCATAAGCATAGCACTGTATCTTTATCCAAAGCTCAGAACCTAAATGGAATTATTCTAAAATGTTCTTGGGGGTTATGGTTACTCAGACATAGCCATGTGTTTATCCCTGGTAGCAGAGATGGTCAAGGCCCACCCTGAGCCAGACTAGCCACCTCTAAAACTTCAACTGCTGAGAGTAATCAGAGAAATGAACTGAAATTAAGAAGGTACTCTTATATTTCTGCTGAGCAAATGTCCACAGACGTGTTCAAGACATACTTCGTATGTTCCTACAGGAAATATAAATTGGTACAAACTTTCTGGAAAGCTAGTTGGCCATATGTTTCAACACTTTGACCCCACAAGTTCACTTCCAGAGATGACTCTAGGAGCGTAATTGGCAATACTGACCAAGATTTTCTATAAAGAACTTTATCACAGTGTTATTTACACATATGAAAACTTGAAAAAATGTAAGTGTCCAACATTAGAGACTTGGGTAAATAAATTATGTGACAATCAATGGTTAAATATTATGAAGCCATTTAAAATGGTGTTTACCAGGGGCTGGGGGGCTAGGGAAATGGGGAGATGTTTGCTAAAGGTACAAAGTTCCAGTTATGCAGGATGGGTAGGTCCTGGCGATCTAAAGCACAACACAGTGATGACAGTTAACGATACCGTATTGTATATTTGAAATTTCCTAGGAGGACAGATCTTAAATCTTCTCAACACACACACAGATGGTAAGTATGTGAGGTGATGGATATGTTAATTGTTTGTGGTAATCATTTCACGACATATATATACATCCAGATATCACGTTGTATACCTTAAGTATATATAATTTTTACTTGTTCGTTATGCCTCCATAAAGCTAGAAAAAAATAAAAATAAATAAATAAAATGGTGTTTAAAACAATCATTGAAGGCATGGGGAAATGCTTATTATATGAGTAGTCAAACCTGGCTTTTTTTTTTTTTTTTAAACATTTTTTTTTAAAGATTTTATTTATTTATTTGAAGAGAGAGACACAGCGAGAGAGGGAACACAAGCAGGGGGAGTGGGAGAGGGAGAAGCAGGCTTCCCGCTGAGCGGGGAGCCCGATGTGGGAATCGATCCCAGGACCCTGGGATCACGACCTGAGCCAAAGGCAGACGCTTAACGACTGAGCCACCCAGGCGCCCCCTTTTTTTTTTTTGATATAGAGGAAGACAGTATTTTTCTGACTTATTACAGTGAAAATGTATTGCTCTTAAAATACAAAATAGCTTTTAAAAAGAAAAAAGGCTGATTCTTTACAAACTTCACAATACTTTATAAATGTAAACTGTTATTTAATTATAATAGATTTTATAAGCAAGCCAGTTTCTAGCTACTAAATTAAAGACATAGAAAGTGAGTTTTGCTAATTTTAATAATAGTTTCGGAAAGATATACAATCTACGGAAACTTCATTCCTAGCCAGACTGGAAAATCAGCTTCACATTTAATGAATCTCGTTTTAAAACATACAAAACGAAGCTGCTATAAAGTAAAGCCTGTAAAAACGTCATTTGCCTAGACCTCGCATTCCCGTCCAGTCCGGCCCTTGGAGCTATTAAGGTAACTGTTTGGAAAGAACATATTCCCCTCTCTGGTAATCAAAATGCGTCTTTTCCTCCATCTGCCTCATAATGAGAAGTCATAATCTTCTTTTTATGACATCACCATAAAAGACATCAATAGAACAAAAAAATACATTGCTCCTGGTAGTAACAGTGTTTGTTATGGAAATTGTAAAATGTTCCCATATAGGTGCAATCCACTTTAATTAAGCCTTGTCAAAGAATACATTTTCAAAACATCTAAATCAGATATTGCAGAGCCATGAACTTGCTGTCTTGGAAAAAAAAAATGCACCTCAGGGATAAAGGTTGGGGCTGAATCAATTTTCTTATTAAGAGCCTGCATGGCTCAGGACGTTTGTAACGGAAGCTAAGCCAAGCCTCTCACTTTCTGTTCAGCCTAGCAATCAAGAACTGAGAGTCCTTTGAGCTTACAGTTTGGGGACTGATGGTCCCCGAAGACTGTGCCAAGCTTCCCTCAGTGGGCTGAACCCACCCCACCGGCTCCCTAGGCAGTGCTCACCTCTATAACGAACCCTAATCTAAGCAGAGAGACGGGGCATGAGAGCCGAAGGACTCCCACTAGGGACTCCAGGTTTCAGGAAGTTTCCAGAAGAGCGGAATGAGGCAGTGGTGGACCCGGCCATATTCTAAAGAGAAGCCATAACTTTCTTTTCATGCTATCTAACCCTTTTATTTAAATTCCTTCTCAAAAATTATAAAAGTGATGTGTGCCCTATGATTTTAAAAAATTACTAACATGTACAATAAAAACTAATCTTCCTTGAAGCCTTTGTATCTCACCTCCTCCCTTCCCCTTAGGTAACCAGTGGAGACAGGCTGGAGCGTGGCCTTCCACACTCTCGCCAGGCTCATAAAACTTCTACAGGAGGTTTTTGTTTTATTCAAATAAGGGCATTTCATACACATTCCTCTGCAACTTGTTTTTCTCGCTTAGTTCTCCCGGTCAACAGCTAGAGATCTAGGAAAACAGCAGTTTCAACCATTCAGCTCTGATCTCCTAAGCTCTCACTAGCAGGTGGAAAACTGCAGATAGGAACTCGGGGCCTGACCCCGTGTGTTCCTTCATAGGGGGACAAGCAGACACATGCCCCCAAGAATGCCTCAGGGAGGTATGAAGTCAATGCCAAGGAGGATCCAACCACCTTCGTCCCAGGAGAAGGAGTGAGGGAAAGCTCCCCGGACAAAGTAACAATGAGCGGCATCCAGAAGGATGAACAGATCTCACCCTGTGAACAAGGAGAGAAAGGGCATTCTAGGATGCAGGAAGAGCATGCACGGAGGCAGAGCAGCATTAAAAGAAACAGTGAGAAGTCTGGTATATCTAGAGCTGGGAGTGGGGGACAGTGATAAGAAATAATAATGGGGGAACACCTGGGTGGCTCAGTCGGTTGAGCGAGCGACTCTTGGTTTTGGCTGAGGTCATGATCTCAGGGTCATGAGATTGAGCCCTGCGTAAGGCTCTGCACTCATCCGGGCATCTGCTTCTCACTCTCTCTCTCTCTCTCTCTCTCTCTCTCTCTCTCTCGCTCTCTCTCTGCCCCTCCCCCACTCATGTGTGCAGGTGCGCAAGCAGGCTCGAGAGTATGTACTCTCTCTCTCTCTCAAAATAAATAAATAGATCTTTAAAAAAAAAGAAATGATAATGGATATTTAAGCCAGAGTTGGACTAGGAAGGGCTTTTTGTACCAGACCAAGGAATTCACTTTTTATTCTGTAAGTAATGGGGAGCCACTGAAGATTTAGAGCAAGGAAGGGGCCATTGTCAGGATTAGCCAGTGAGAGACACCTGTGCAAGGGTAGAAGGCAGGAGGAGGGAGGATCCTGGGGATCATCCTCTCTTATCTCTGCTTCCTGTGGCATCTCTGGATATGATTCATCTCAGGTCTCAATGCCCACGTGGCTTTTCTGGACCTGCTCTAGCTCCCGCCCTCCAGTCCCTGCTTCTAGATAACTGGTAGCAGCATTTCCTCCCCTGTTCAACCAGGCCTGGATCTAGAAGGGGATTCCTGCTGTTGCTAATCTCTGGGTCACCCCCTGGATTTTCTGCTTGGCTTTGGCTTCCCGCTTCTTCCTTCACCTGTGTAACCAATTCCCTGCTGAAAATTCTTTCTATTAAAATACTTAGAGTGGTTTCTATTCTTTGCCAGGCCCTGACAGATACACAGTACTTCCTTTTTGTCAGGATATTATGAGGCCATTAAATCTGTTTTACAAAGGGTTTTAGTAAAGTGAAAAGGCGTTTACACTATAATATGAAAAAAAAAATGGCAAAATGCAGAACTGTCTACAATATCACTTCAACTATGTTTTTAAAATGAGATTTTTTTTTAAAAGACCACAAAGGCAATGTTAAAATGTTTATAGTTGTCTCTGCTTTTAGAAAGTAGAATTATTTTTTCTTCTTTTAACTTTTCCATATGCTCATAATTTTCAACATTGAGCACATTTCTAAGTTTTTTTTTTTCTTCTCTGAAAAAGTATTTGAGTATTTTTACTCAAGATAAAAGTAGACAGGGTATTTTTTTCTTTTGTAAACAAGTGCCTTGAAGTTAAAACTAAAATTTGTTCCTTATGTTTCTCCAATCATTTTTAGACATGTTTTTGAAAAGTTGATCCTGAAACTATCAAATGGCACAAGACCTGGAGAAGGGGATTTAGAAGATCCAGCAAAGGTAAATGAATATTTGCCCTGAAAGTTTCTTTTTTAAAACTGTCATCTCCTGGCCTGAGTCTGATTGGGAACCAGGAACCCAGCCCCTGACCACCCGCTTTTCCAGCTATGTGTGAACAGGCCTGAAGGAGCCCTGCCCTGTCCCCTCTCTCAGTCAGCCCTCTCTCCCACTGCCCCCCCCCCCCCACCTGGAGGCATGGAGGGAGGAGGACCTTCCTGTGCACATTAAGACCCCTCTCGCTCCCCTGCATGATCATGCCCCGTTGTTCAGTCCCAGGCTATATGGTCACCTCCCCCAGGCCCTGACATGGAAAAAAACTTCCCTACAAAGCTTGACACTATGCATGTTTGGTTCTTCCCATCTGACTGCTTTCTTCACCCCCACAGCCATCAGAGGGCAGAAAGATCACAGTGTCTGACACTTTGAGGCCCCTCAGCAGGCTGTCCTAGGGGAAGAGCAGGGGAGGACTGGCCAGACTCCCCGGGCCCTGGAGTCGCCCTGGCCCGGCACACGCATGTGCCCCGTGAGACTCGAGGGGGCGTAGCACTGCACGTCCCCCTGGAGGCATCTCTGCTCTGGACTGAAGGCACCTGGGCCGGATGCCAAGAGGCCTATCAAGACCCAGAGCTTGTGGCCTCTTCCTTAGACCTATCAGTTCTGTCCAACCAGCCTTTCCTGAGATGCTTCGTTTCAACACACAACCACCACACCTCAGCTCAGACACACGATACGAACAGTTGTCCTCAACTCAAAGGATTTCCAAGCCCCACGTTTGTAACTTTGGTTTTTCCAGATCAACTAACTGGCCCTTTAACACAAGATGCAATATGGCTCCCTCACTGACCAGCCGATCAAATGGAGACAAAGACGAATTAGGTCATTAACAGCCCTTCCTGCCTTCCTGCCCTGAGTCAAAGCCACAGCTGACGTCCAGACCCAGCCTCTTGGGCTCCCAGTACAATCAGGAGTGGCCCTCATGGCGGCCATTCTCTGGCCACAGAAAAACTCTCTGCAAAACAAATAAAAAAGGAGAAAGCCCAGCAAGAGCTTTGGTGTTGCTGGATGCTCAGAAGCAGTCCTTCCTCACAGGGACCCTTCGTCTGAGGCCCTCCCAGTGCTTCTCAGGCATCTCCAACTTCCCTTGGGGGACCCTCAGTCTCTGAGACCAAGGACTGTCTGCCCCCCACCCCCAGACAGGAAGATGCCAAGCCACCAAGAATCTGAAACACTCAGGAGCAGTGAGCAGAGCGGGGAAGGTGCAGAGAGGGGCTGCGTTTGCATCAGTGGGTCTGCGGCTCAGTCTGAGGATATGTCCCCTGAGCTCAATGTCCTGCCTCGTATAGGTCATCAGCCACCTCGCCCACCACGAGAACTTGCTGTTTATGACCTTCCTGGAATCTATTTATTACCATGCCAACACAGAGCAAACCAAGGAAACTATCCTCATTGAGGGTGAGCCTGGGAGAAAGATGTGGAAGGAAAGGAGGAGGAACGTACTGAAGTGGGGCCTGAAGTGAGGATAGGGGTGAGATGTGAATGTGCAGCCACTATTATAAAGATACTCCATATACGCTTAACATACATACATTTGGCTTTAAAAGTACAAAGCATTCAGAATGTGGAATTCTTAAAAATCTCTTGTTCTTTCTGCCACAGCAGCATGGCCAAAATTACACATAGCTACAATATGGCAATATGGTGATAAATTAAATCACATTCTTTGTCAGAAATAGTTTTGGAAGATATGCAAATTTTTTTGTATAGTAAAATTTGGGGAAAATGACATTAGAACACATTATAGAGTATCAATGTCTTTCCAGGCAGTGGAATTAAAGTGCAGATGTCCCCATCATGTCCCGTTTTATGGATTTGGAATTGAAGTGTTTCATTCCAGGGCCTCACACAGTTGTGCAGGTTGTGCACTGCACAATCCAGAAGGCATCATACACATTGTAGTCTCTGTGATGTGTGCCCCTGACATTATGCAGTGCCCATTCTGGGGCCCTGATGTAGTGACCTGGGATGACACATGTGAAGAACTGCTTTATATAAGCCATGAGCAGAAAGTTGTACTGGAGAAGATACAATCTCAACAATCAATTCTGTAATAGTAACTGTGTTTTACAGGAACACTACAGAAACATAACTGGTAGAACTGAAAAACAATTCCAGAGTGAGGCGACAGAAATAGCATCACACATGGAATGCATTCACAGCATCATTTATCAGCAGGTTATTGCAGCAAAGAAATACAAGAGCGAGAGGTGCACATAGCATTACAGGACACCATTGATGAGATAATATAAAAAGGGAAAAGGATATTTGCACAGTTGATTTTTCACAAATCTCCATAACGATAAAAGATATAACCATGAACTTCTCTGGGACACACAGTGTACTTGAAATACTTATTGAACTAGAAGATGGGTTATGCATTTTTCCTTTACCGAGAGACAGGGTGTCAAATTTGGTGACCTTTTCTGTGATGATTAAGTGGCTCTCAGCAGTGTGCCACAGGTAGATAGATATTTTTTTAAAAATAAACACATTTAATCTGACCCTTCGAGGTAAAGAGTGAGTGATGAAGTAGTAGCTTTTCTAAGGAAAGTCAGATGTACCAGAGCATTTTTGAAAACATTCCCAATCCTATGTGATTTTCTTGCCAATATACTTGATTATCAACTATAATAACATTCACATATGCACACTTTAAACAGAAGTCTGTAGCCTGCTTAGAAACTTCCAAATGAAGTTTCAATGGGTTTTGGACCCATTTGTTTAAAAATGTAAAAATGAAATATCTCCCAATTAGTTTGCAAGAATAACTGCCTGACACCAGGAAGATGGAAATTTACTAGCCCAATTTCAACAAAAACCTTTGCACAATTGGGGGATGGCATTGAAAAATGAGAATCATGATTTAGTAAACACAGCCACCCATGTGTTTACTAAATGGACGGATTTAGTGGACGTGTGGACAGATGTGGACGGATGCCTCTCTGTGAGGAATCCTTTTTTACTCTGACAGCCATTAAAGCCAAGTCTTTTTTAAAAACTGAAATTGGGACTCGGCTACCTTGCTGTATCATCTAATGTTAAAATTCCTAAAATAATGAAGCTTATCCAATCTTCACACTTACTTTGAAATATTATCATTAATTCCAGTGCAGCAAAAAAAAAAAAAAAAAAAGTAGCAGGAAAGATAAGGATTTTGTAAGACAGAATCCTTGTAGAAACCCATTTCCCTGCAAGATGAGAGGGTGGAAGAGGAACCAGGTTGGGGAAGGGGGGACCTCAATCTTCAGTGACTCATCCTAGTATACCATCCATCTCTGAGCATAGAGATTGGTGGGATTGCCCCCCTGCCCTCCCAGGGGATGTCTCTGCATAGCTTTGGGGACCATGTCTCATGCTCTTACAAGGTGGAGTGACCTGTCCTTCAAGACCCATCTCAAATGTCCCTTCCATGATGCTTTCTCTAAGCCATGAGTTGGTGGTGAGTTCTGCTTCCTTCCACCACCTTGTTCAGCAGCACAAGTATGTCCTAACTGTTAGTTAGGGCACTTCTGAGGGACGAGGATCCTAGGTGTCCTAAGGGCAATTACCCAAGATGACATGAAATAAAAACTCAAAATCATGAGAGAAGATGCAAGTTCAAAATCAAGAAGGCCATGATGAGCATCAAGGTCGTGGGCTGATCCAGGCAAGTGGTCCAAGGCAGCATCCATGAACAACAGACACTCCCCACACATGCCAGTGTGCTCCCATCCCTAGTACTCAGCATGTGGGCAATAGGGAATCAAGTTGTATCCATACAGTCATTTAACAGTATTTAAGGAGTGTTGGGTCCTGGGCCATCCTGAGCACTTTCCATCTGATGATGCAGTTATTTCTGCTCTTACCTGAATTCCCCTACCCAACAGTGAGCTCCTGGAGGGCAGCCCTCTTACTCAGATTTGCAACTCCATGGTGTCTAGGATATAGGCTCTCACAGGCTTGATGAAGAGGGAGAGGATTGGTGAGCCCATCCTGAAGACAAGAGACTTGAAATGGGCTTCCACTGCTCTTACCACAGCTCTCTCCAACATTTGAGAATACGTTGGCTCAATTATGCGTTGTAACTACCCCAGGATAGCTCTCTGTTCCCTCCCTCCACCAAGGCTAATTTTTTGTTTTCACCTCAGACTAATCTGGAATAGTTGGAAACAGCAAAAGAATAATGCAGTGATACATTCCAAAGTGTCTTCCTGGTCTCTACCCTTGTCTGGACCTCTGCTCTAGCCTGATAATCCAAAGGCCTTGAACCAAAAGTCAATCAGGCTACTTGGGAAAGGGGTCCTATTTGTAGGGTTTATAGCTTTTGGAGGGTTACATGTGAAGTACTGAGGAGGTAGGAGGGAGGGAGGGAAAGAGGGAGAGAGGGAGGGAGGAAGGAAGGAAGATTGGGAGGGAAGAAAGAAGGGGAAGGGAAAGGGAAAGGGAAGGATAGGAAGGTAAAGGAAGGAAGGGAGGAGGGAGGAATGGCTTGCCCAGCCAGCCAACCAACCAGCCAGTCAACACAATCACCCTGATCATGGGTAAGGAGGAAGAAAATCAGTCTCACATATGTCTGCTCCCAACACAGCCATACTTTTAAACCTCCCTTCAGACCTTCAGTCCTGCTATCTGTGAGTCTAGAGTGCCCCCCTGCCCCCTCTCACAGGCTGTGATGGTTAATTTTATGTGTCAACCTGACTGGGCCACTGGGTGTCCAGATTAAACATTATTTCTGAGCGTGTCTGTGAGGGTGTTCCCAGATGAGATTAGCACCTGAGTCGGTGGACTCAGGAAAGAAGATGGCCTTCCCCCAGTGGGAGTGAGCATCAGTCAATCCACTGAGGGCCTCAATAGAAATAAAGGCAGAGGAAGGGAGGATTCCTTCCCTTCCTGTCTGTCTGCTTGAGCTGGGGGATTAGTCTTCTCCTGCCCTTGGACTGGGATTTACACCATCAACTCCCCTGGTTCTCAGGCCTTTGGACTAGAATTACATTACTGGCTTCCCAGGTCTCCAGCTTGCTGACAGCAGATGGTGAGACTTCTCAGCCTCCACAGTCTCATGAGCCCATTCCTCATAATAAATATATGTATGAATATCCTGTCAGTTCTGTCTCTTGGGGAACCCTGACTTATACACGTCAAGCTTCTTTCTGAAAAACTTTACCCATGTCTCACCCTAAAAGTGAGGTCCAGTTCAACTCAGCACTAGCACCTGAGGAAGATCTTAAAATCCAGATTCCTAAACCTCCTGATTCCCTGGCAGGTGATTCTTAACAAAGTTTGAAAAGTTTTATTCTATTCATTCAAAAGGCATACATTAGGCACTTAATCTTTGCCCTTCACTGTCCTAGATTTTTCCTGTCTTCATTTTGTATAATATTCCTTTATCTTACCCCACGATTCTATTGCAAGCTCCTTGGGAAGAAGGACCATGTCTTTACATTCTTTTGTGTCATTGGGTTTCTGGCACAGAAAAGCTGCTAAATAAATTTTTTGATTAAATGATTAATCAAAATAATGTTTCTATATCTCCAGAGAAGCTGTAGTTTTTCACCTGAGAGTTTTCTTTTTTTTTTTTTTAAGATTTTATTTATTTATTTGACAGAGACAGAGAGGGAGAGTGAGAGGGAGAAGCAGGCTCCCTGCTGAGCAGAGAGCCTGATGCGGGGCTCGATCCCAAGACCCCAGGATCATGACTTGAGCTGAAGGCAGATGCTTAACCAACTGAGCCACCCAGGAGCCCCAAACCTGAGAGTTTTCTTTCAAGAGTTTCATTCAGGGAGCCTGACACAGGTCCCAGAACTGAAGGAAGAGGGACAGTCATGGTCTGATCAGAGCAGAACTGTCATGTCCAGGGTCTATTTGATGTACACACATCACACGCCCAAAAGAAAAGATAGCTGTCTTGAGGACCATATCAGTTTATTATTAAACTGATTCGCAACTCAAGATCATAATGGTTTTCTTTCGTGCAGCAGTTACGTCATGCCTTTCTATCTCCCCCATTGTGTACTTGTGAGAAACTACCTTTTGGATGCAATGTAGGACTTGTAATTATGTATTAATTCCAGAATCATTTATTGTCCATCTAACCTGCATGCAGCACTCTGCTACACTCTGACATACAGAAAGAAAAGATAGTCTTCACTTTCCAGGAGCAAACAATGTTAACGGGACCATTTATCTGCTACACTTTAATTCCATTGAGGATGTCTCAGAATAACAAAATCTTTTTGATACGGTACTGACTCAGCCACCCAATGTTTGTATGGTCCCTCCCTGCTTTCTACCAGGAGAGGGTCAGAGATGTCCCCTATGGCTCCTTTAAAGACTAAAAACCATTCAACAGTTCAGGACCAAGGACAGAATTCTCTGGCACCTGGACACAAAAATTCAGATCCAGTTTAATGCAAACATTTAATTAGTCTCTACCTTGTATCAAAACTTTGCAAGGTACTAGGGAGTCAGAGATTAATGAGGTACAACCGCAATCGTATAAGATGTTCCCAAATATGGCTGTAACAGGGACACAGAACACACATACAGTGTGACGTGACAATGACCATCGGTCATGTTCAAATGATATTTCTCCCCTCGTCCTCCAAGATCTTCAGAGGTTTGTCAGTCATGACCAAGTCATGCACACAGAAAAGGTTAGGACTTGTTTGGAATAAAAGTTAGCAAAATATTTCATGGATTACGATTGCCTTTTGCCTTGGGCTACATCTGTCCAAATTGAATTTACTCGAACAACGGGATAGCTATTACAACGGCAGTCTTTCAGCACTGTAATCTAATGAGATGGCTTTGGATACTATTAAAAGTTAAATCAGTCGATAAATGAAATATTAAAATCACCAGAGAATTGGCCCAATGTACAAAATATTAACACTGCAAGCTCTAAATCAAGCACTGAACATGAATTTAGCCAAAGCCATTAAAACAAGACTGTGGACTCTGTCCAGAATTTTAGAGCTGTGCCTGAGGAGAGTTCTTCAAAACCTCAGGTTCTCCTCTTCTTGGAGCTGCAGTGGGAGGGAGCACCACACTGAGGGCTCTCTGAGGACACCTGACACTAGAAAACCTCTGGAACCCACAACACCTGGGAAATGATGCATCGAATCACAGGGCAATGTGACAAATGCTTTATCTATTAATCATCTCATTTCCCCACTAGACCATGATGTCCTTGAGAACAAGAACTAGGTCTCATTCACGTCTCTATGCCTGACCCTTAGCTCAGCAAATGTTGAATTCAATCCCGACTTCCTCTGATTCCTTCTCTCCCTTCCTCTCTTCCTCCCTCTCCCTCCCTCCCTTTTCTCTCTGGGTCCCGTGAGAATTCCCTGTCAAAGCTGTATGCACCCTTCAAAGCCCAGTTCAAACCCCACCTCTTCCCTGTGTCAGAATCACCTTCACTTCCACAATCTGTCCCTCCTCCAATGGCTTGATGTTTGAGCATTTCTTGGACCATTTTTTTTTCCAGTCTGCACTGAGTTACAGTTACCTATACAAACACGTACCACCGTTTTTCAGATTCTCCCAGATTCAGGCCCTGAGATAAGGGTTCAAGTATGAATGGTTTACTTGGCAAATAGAGGGAACATTGGAATGGGCGCAGCCTAATGATACAGGAAGAAAGGGTGGTCAACAATCCAGCCAGTTACCAGTAGGTGACTGGTGCTTTATCCCAAGAGAAAACTCGGAGAAATGGTGTAAAACACATCTCTCCAAATTATCCACCTAAGGGGCAAGATAGCTGTGGTATTTATACCCCAATTTCCAGAAGTAGTTACTTGAGGGCTGCCCCCAGCGACTACTCCCCAGCACATCTAACCTGCCACACGCAGGGAGAGCCTCCTTCTGTAATTCCAGGGGGAAAAATTCAGGCACAGGGTAGGCTCTGTGTCCACCCCCCCCCAACCCCGCCACCCCCAAATTCATATGTTGAAGCCTTAACCCCTAATGTGACTGTATATGGAAAAAGGTATTTAGGAGGTAATTAAGGTTAAATGAGGTCATGAGGATGGGATCTTAATCCAGTAGGATTGGTAGCCTCAAAAGGAGAGGGAGAGAGAGCTCTCTCTCTCCAAGTGCATGCAGTAAGGAAAAGCCATGTAAGACACAGCAAGAAGGCGGCCATGTGCACTCACCAGAAAATGAATAGGCAGGAAACTAATCTTGGACTGTCTAGCCTTCAGAACTGTGAGAAAATAAATTTCCGTTGTTTAATCCCCCCAGTCTATGGTATTCTGTTACAGCAGCCCCAGTGGACTGAGAGTTGTGTACTGAAAGGTCAGAGGACCGTGGGACGGGCACCGAAAGTATCTCTTCTGTCCCACGCACAGGACCGTGAGTCCAAGAGCATGGACCACACTGTGTTGTTTTCCCTGAGTACAAACCAAAGAGAACAGGGAAGCAACGCTTCTTGAGCACTTACTACAACGTTAGGTACGGAGCTGGACAGTTTTAAAAATCTACTTTATTAAGGTATCATTTACATACAATAAAATGCACACATTCTAAGTGTACAGTTTGGTGAATTTTGACTAAGGTGTACACCAGTGTAACTCCCTCCACAGTCAAGGTATGGGACCATTTCTCTTGCCCGGAGATTATTCTGTGCCCCTTCCCAGTTCATTCCCACACCCCCCCCCCACCCCCAGCCCCAGGTTACTGTTGATCTGCTTTCTATCACTATCGATTAGATTTGTCCTCCCTAGAGCATCATACAGCATCTCACAGAATGCAGTCTTTTGTGTCTGGTCCTTTCTCTCAGCATAATGGTTTCTGAGAATCATCCATAATGATGCATGTCTCAACAGTTCATTCTTTTTGTTGCTGAGTAGAATTTCACTGCATGAATATATCATAATTTATTTGTTTGCCCATTGATGGACTTTTGGGTTGTTTCCAGTTGAAGCTATCATTAACAAAATTCTTATCAATATTTGTGTATAAGTCTTTGTGCAACACATGCTTTTATTTCTCTTGGGTAGCTTCCAACGAGTCAAATTGCTGAGTCATATGGTAAGTGCATGTTTAACTTTTTTTTTATTATTATGTTATGTTAATCACCATACATCATTAGTTTTTGATGTAGTGTTCCATGATTCATTGTTTGCGTATAACTTTACATGAAATTGTATGCTAGGAATTCTCAACTTATCTTATTTAATTTTTTGATGACTCAGCAGTGAGGGCATAACTATTCTCACTTTTTGAGTACACTGAGGCTCAGAAAAGTTAAATGACTTATCTAAGCTCATACAGCTTGTAAGGATGGGTATGGGATACACACCCAAGCTCATCTATCCCAAAATCCTGTGTTCTTTTCATATCATCATCCTGCTTTCCTTTATTGACTCAGCAAGGACTTAACGTCGATCCCAAGAAAACAGATAAAAACTTACTTACATCCTTCTAGTCTCTAAAACTATTTGGTCCAGGAAAGGTTGAGTGGTCCCATTGGGTGAGCAAGCTCAGGGAGAGAGAGGAAAGGTGATGCTTATGGAGGCAGGGAACCTGGCTGGACCTGACCTAGGACAAGCACTAAGATATTACCAGTTTCCCCAGAAGCTACCGAAAGGCAGAAGACAAGCTTATACCTATGTGGAGTTCATAGTTTTGAAAGCCATAACCAGTTGCCTGCAATGGGTCAGGCTGAAAATATAACCAATGAACAATGAGCATGAAGGAGGCAGGCGTTGCTTTTCAGTCAGTGTCTGAGAAAGAATTTTTAAGTCACTGTCAAAGCAGCAAAGTGATTGCTGACCAAAGCAATCTAATCAATTAAGACCTAGTAAACACCCCTCCACACAGGCTTCAGAACTCATCAACGGGAGAATCCATTCATCGCGAGGAAATAAAGGAAACAGTTGGGGTCAAGTTCAAATCTTTAGAACTCTTAAGGGTGGAATTGACCTGCGTGGCAAATCTGTTACTGCTAAAGATGCAAATTTTGGCTAATGTCCAGAAATAGACTATTAAAAATGCATTAGAATGGTCATGTTTTCATCTCTATAGTCAACTAAAAGCCTCTGCTCTTGTAAAATGGAGTCCCCTCTGTATATTAAGTCTTTAGTGCCTGTCAATACATGATAATGTGCTTGAATTTCACACAATTACAGTTCTTAGAGGAGTGCAGAATGTTCCCTGAGTGCATGGCCAGTATACGAGATTAAACATATACATTACACAATGACAACCGGGGGGTCACACTAACATGTATGGGCGTCATATGTATTAGTGTGACCCGGTCCCCCAGCTGCATCCCAGAACTACTGGGGGGCTCAGCCTTGCCCCTCGTAACTGAGGGTACCCATCTCTCTGCTACTTATCTCACGGCATCCTCTAATGTAAAGAACTACGCTGAAAGTAATTTGGAAATAAGAGGTGCTATGTGAACGTCAGGTTTTTAAACACTTAAGCTGTTTAAATATTAAATGCTTCTCTGTTTATATTAATTGGTAAGAGGAATTTCTGGCAGAGGGAGCACATGTGTTAATCCCTTTCCCCTCCAAAGGTCACTAGAATGACAGTGAAATAATGTTAAAAGTGTGAATCACAGAGACAAAGGGACTAGGCCAGGAAAGCACTGGAAATAAGAGAAGCCAATTAATTTCGGAAGCTGGAGAAGGGAAGCTTCACACAAGGGCTATATCTACAGGGAGTCGCCTGGGAGCTCAGACATGGAGTCACCGTCCCCTGAAGGCAGGTGAGTGGCATAAGGCACAGGACAAGGAGAGAAGTCTGGAAGTCCTACACAGAGAGGGCAGCTGACATACCTCACTCTGAGAACGCTTCCCTTCCAGACATTTATTCTTTGGCCAGATGCCCAAGCCCCAGAGGAGTGGTATGCAAGATCATTCACTGGGGTATGGGAAGAAAATACCAGAGCTGCTATTTCTAACTGTTCTTAAAACAATTAAAACTAGGCTGTACTAACACTTACTACACTGATTGGGAGTCATACACATAAGACATTCATATATAAATGCACAAAGATGGGGCGCCTGGATGGCTCCATTGGTTAAGCATCTGCCTTCGGCTCAGGTCATGTTCTTGGGTCCTGGGATCGAGCCCCACGTCTGCTTCTCCCTCTCCCTCTGCCCCTTCCCCCCTGCTCGTGCTCTCTCTCTCGCTCACGCTCTCTCTCTTCCTCACTCTCTCACTCAAATAAATAAATAAAATCTTTAAAAATAAATAAATAAATAAGTACATGCACAAAGATGGACAGCAAGAACAAAGACCATGTTAGTTCAGGAGAAACTGAACCAGAGACCTCACAGCCTGCTCGCCCGAGTAAGGGAGACAGACCAGAAACAGTGGCATTCCGTGAGTCTACACACCAGACAGTGGAACCCTCTGACCCCTCTCTCTGTGCAAGGAAATACTTCCCCTGCAGGAGACTGGAAGGTACCTTTCTGGGAAATGTGGTCAGCTGGAGGGAAAACCAAACCTTACTGACAGTCAGCGCACCCCATTGAAAAGGTGAGTTTCCAACAGCTCCGCCTGGAGACAAGCCCTCTCCCCAACACAAATACCCAGGCAAAAGTCCATTTCCCTTTCAAGGTCACTCTATGCACAGACAACCTGAAATAAACAGAAATTTGAGGAAAGCCCTGAGCATGAAAGACAAGGGCCAAAATTTTAAAAATCAAAAAAAATTAAAAAATAAAAAAAAACTTGAAGGAGACAGAAACAAAAATACAATACAATTAATAATCCGTGAATCCCAGAATCATTTCCAGGGGAAAACAAAGCAAAACAAAAATGTGTGTAAGAAGAGAACCATGAGCATAATATATTACTGGAGCATAGAAAGAGTAATCAATCCTGTCTTGTTGGGAAGTAACTACAAGGGGAGGGTGAGGGAGGGAGAGTGTGAGTGGGCACCGGGTTCCAGAAGCCTTTCTGGAACCAAGCAAGAGGTGCCCGTGATCTCCTGGATGATGAGTGGGTGAGGACCGAGCACTCGAAGCTCCGAAGCTGGCAGGCTGTCGGCACCTGCACAGAAAGAAGCGGGGGGTCGGTAGACGCAAGAACTAGAACATGACCTGCAAGGACTCACTAGAGAGCGCGGGGCGCCCGGGCTGCAACAGCCAGAACGGCCAGGGGCTTGCACACCCCAGTAGCCGGTGAGTACGTGGTGCCCCCCGCGCGCTCCGAAGGGGATGGGGCCTGGCCCCGGGAATTCCCAGAATCCATCAGCCAGGGTTTCTTTCCAGGAAAAGCGCCACACTGAGGGAAAGTGCTGGGAACACGACCCACGTTGAGCAGGACAGTAAAGGGAAAGGAAAAAACTCAGGTCTAGATAAACCTAGGGAAGGAGAACAGAGCCAGGAATGCTTAGAAAGTAGTAAGTCTACTTTCACAGAAATAGAAGAGGGACCTCTCAGACCACAAAATTAGAAAAATGCCAAGATCAGGATGTTGGTTTCTTCCATCCATTCTGCCCTGTATCTGTGTCCTAATCTCTTCTTATAAGGACACCAGCTACTTTGGATTGGCCCCTCACACCCCCCTCCAATGACCTCATTTCAACTGAACCAGTGCTTTAAGGAGCCCAGCTCCAAATACAGTCACGTTCTGAAGTACTAGAGGTTAGGACCTCAGCATGTGAATTTGAGTGCGGGGGTGAACATAATTCAGGGGCCTATAGATTAAAAGAGACTTAAAAATGTAGCACCTTTGGGGCATCTGGGTGGCTCAGTGGGTTAAGCATCTGACTCTTGATTTCTGATCTCAGGGGCGTGGAGCCTGCTTAAGATTCTCTCCCTCTCTCCCTCTCCCTCTGCCCCTCCCTTGCTCATGCTCTCCATGTCTCTCTCAAAAAAAAAAAAAAAAAAAAAATATATATATATATATATATATATATATATGGCAGCTTCACAAAGTAAACATTTGGGTGATAAAACTATTAAAAAAATTAAAGAAGTGAACACCACAACAGTTAGGATAGTGACTAGTTTGGGTGGAAAAACGGGGCCATGTTTGGCTGTGGGCATATGGAGTGCACGGAGAGGGATTCCTTATCTCTTGACAAGGTAGGTGGTTACAAGGGAGCTCCTCTTCTAGATGTCTCTTTTTTTAAGTAACCTCCACACCCGGTGTAGGGCTCAAACTCATAACCCCAAGATCAAGAGTCACATGCTGTGCCGACTGAGCCAGCCAGATGCCCTTAGAATTCCTCTTCTTGTAGTTCATTATGCCATACATTTGTTTTATATAGTTTTCTGTATCTGTGTTCTGCTTAACAAAAATAAATAGAAAAATAAATATGTTGGTATTTAGAAACATGATGATAAACACCAGAAGTAGTTGAAAGGGTTGGAGGTTGTTGCTTTTGGGAGGAATAAAGGCAGGAACTGCATGTATATGCTTTAAGGCCTGGAATGTAAGCACTGTCGTTGCCCAAAGGCTTTCCATTTATCCAAAAAGTAAAAAATTTTAAATTAAAAAGCGTATATTCCCATTTGGGTCTATCTTGATAAACTGTATACTCCAGTGACTAGCCCACTGCCAGAAACTTAGTACATATGCCCGTAAGTAGACTTCTAACCCATAGATGCTTGATTTCATTCCAGAATCAGAGACAGCCAGTATCTAAACCCAGTTCTGCCCCCTATACCTTCAAAAATGGTTTTAATCTGTGCCTGGAACACAGGCACATCCATGCAGGAAGTCAGATGCTCAAATATACAGTCATTGGATCCGGAGCTTAGATTTGAATATTTAGGCAAATTCACTTCATAAATGGTATTGTGGGGGAAGATTTGATTATACTTAAGATAGGATATATAAAAGTGCCAATACTCTGTCAGGCTCATAGTAGATGTCAAAAAATTTTCAGTAATTATTATTATTATTTTTTAAAGATTTTATTTATTTATTTGAGAGAGAGAATGAGAGAGCACGTGAGAGGGGGGAGGGTCAGAGGGAGAAGCAGACTCCCCGCTGAGCAGGGAGCCCGATGCAGGACTCGATCCCGGGACTCCAGGATCATGAACTGAGCCGAAGGCAGTCACTTAACTGACTGAGCCACCCGGGCACCCTTTTCAGTAATTATTAATAAAGCTACCAACCAAGGGCCTCAGCAAGTGACAGTAAAAATGGCCAATGAACTTTGGCCAAAGATGTTCTTTTGCTAAGTCACAATCCATGTGTAGATACTTCCAGGCCAACGTCACTCCAGGCCAACGTCTTGACTCCTTTGTGATTTTGAAAAGCAGGTTCAATAACATCTTCTCATACATAACATCATGCATCTGGAAAACACACCGGGCTCTCACAACCAGAGGCTGAGAGGGTTCTAGCACCACAGATGAGCTGGTGTGTGATCGACTCAGTTCTATGGGTCTTTAAGTCATGCTCCACTTCCTTTGGGTTTTCCAGACCCTGCTGGAATGATGGTTCCACTCTGCACTGACAGGTGTCGACAGCCCTAGCAAAGGCTCACAAGGAAATTTTCTTTTGAAAGGATGGCAGTCAGCTCAGGCTGCCACAGCCCGATACCATAGACTGGGTGGCCAAAACAACAAATTTCTGTTCCACAGTTTTGGAATCTGGGAAATCCAAGATCAAGGCACTGGCCGATTTGGCTCCTGGTGAGAGTTCTCTTCCTGGCTTGTAAACGGCCACCTTCTCACCACATCCTCGCATGGCCTTGCTCTGCATGCACACGGAGAGAAGGATATCTCTGGTGTTTCTTCTTCTTCTTATAAGGGCACAAGCTCTCTCAGATTAGGGTCCTGCCCTTATGACATCATTTAACCTTTATCACCTCATCATGGGCCCTATCTCCAAATACAGGCTCACCAGGGAGTGGGGCTTGTACAGTGAATTTTGGGAGGACACAAACATTCAGTCCATGATAAAGGGCATCAATAGTAACAATAGTCTACTGATCACAGACATGTAGCATTTTATAGTTTACAGAATTCTTACACACCCTATTTTCATCTGAACCTCTCAGCAGAAGGCAGGCAGTGAAAGGATTATTACATCACATTTGCAAGATAAAAAAAGTCTTGGGATTTTTTAAAAGATGCAATTAAACCAGCTACCTTTCAAGAACTTCTTGATTTAATACATATATAGGTTAGGTGTTTTTATAAGAAAGAAAAAAATCGCATTAAATATGTATGTTAAGCTCATTTTGCCATTCTAGCAGAGAGGATTTGGAAAAGTTGAATAACTATTTTCCCTCTCATGAATTCTCTTACTTTTTTTTTTCTTTCCGCATCAGATGCTAACAAGACCCAATTTCCAATGCACTGCTCCATAAATTAGACACCATACAGGAAGCCCTGCCCCTCCGCTGTATCTAGCAGCCTGGCAAACATGGCCATCCAGAGCCATGCAGGGCCACAGCGTGGGGGTCTGGGTCAAGAAGCTGCCCGCCCCGCCCAGGACCACACTCACGGGGGCAACAGAGCCTGCTCGAAACAGCTCTGCACTCCACTCCTAGCTGGCCACCCCAGCAGGCAGGAAATGAGGCCATGGGCCCTCCCAGCTCAATTTTTGGGCCACACCCCGGCTCCTGCCCCACCCATGCACCCATGCACCCACATTGTCCAGACCCTCCTCCTGTCCAGGGTCTAGCTCCTCCCTCTGCATCTGAAGGCTGCCTCTCGCTGGCTTCCCGGGAAAGCGCTTGCAAAGTATGCTCCTCGGAAGGCTCCTCTTGAATCCGATCCCAAGAAGAAAAGAAAGATCTATTAAGAAGTCTGGAAGTACTTGTCTGAGCAGAGTTAGACGCGTTCCCTAACCACAGGCCTTCTCAGAGCCTTTGCTGTGCCGATGCACGGATCTGCTGTAAGAAAAGCATTACAATGCAGGCTTTTCCGGCATTCAACGTTGGAGAGCCCTTTTCGGGGAGAGTAGTACCTCTGCGCCTGCTCGGGGCTGGTGTCACCAGGAGTGCTGTCTGGGAAACACTGGGGGGTGGGGGGGAGAGGGGAGAGGCAGTGCATTGCCTCCTTGGCCCTTCTTCTCTGGACACCCCCTCGCCCTTGGTCCGTCCCAGATCTGCCCCCGCCTAGCCCATCCTCTCAAAAGACAGGGTGCTCCGGCCCACACAGGCCCTTCGCTGGCTGGGTGTCCACATTCTGCAGTGCACCCAGGGAGCCTTCGAGAAGCTGGGCCTGGGCTGTGCAGGACGGGGAGCTGGGCGGCTGAGCTCCACTAGCACTCTCCCCTGGGTTTATCAGGAACAGGTCTTAGTAACAGGAAAAAAGAAACAGTTATTGACTGGCCCTCGTCATTTGTTGCCCCTTGCTCTCGCTCAGAGCAAGCCCATCTAGACGCTGACAGCGAGCAGGGGAGGCCTTCCAGGCCCGAGCACCCAAGGCAGACGCTATCGATCATCCGGTCTTCCGCGACCGCTGGCTCAGGGGCCGGAGACAGTCATTCATCAAGACCTTCAGGGGCAGCTGGACTAGCACGAGCGCATCCATGAAGTGCACTGCGGAAACCCTCGAGAAAGCTTCCCCGAAGATTAGATGCAGGAACGTAGGTGTAGGCTCAACCAGCTGTCATCGTTACGGGACACAGGGAGGTGCAGGCTGGTCTCCAAAGGTCCCCAGGAGCCACCGCTCCCCATGGTCACGACCCGGTTGCCCCACTGTGATGTGGTTTAACCGACAGACGGCGGTGGGACGGATGTTCTGCGGGTTCCAGGCCTACCTGTCAGGAAGGCCTGTCCTGGGGCTCTTCTCTGATGATGTGGGGAGTCTGAAGCCACCACGGAGGAAATCTGCCCGCCCTGCCCGAGGGCCTGATGGAGAGTCTACGCAAAGACTTCAAAGAGTGGCACTGCGTCCCACTGGGCCCAGGCTCTCAGCCTCCCAGCCAAGGCAGCAGACGATGAGGAAGCCACCGGGGCTGTTCCTGTCCCAGCGGACAGCACAGGGGACAGAGCCGGGCCAGCCCCACCCTGCCCTATCGAGTTCCTGCCCACAGACTCCCGAGCAGTAATCAACAGGATCTCAGTCACCACATCCCAGGGCAGCTTGTAAAGCAGCAATAAATAATGAAAGCACAGAGGAAGTCGGGGTGCACAGAGTTTGGAGTCGAGGTTCCAGAGATAAAGGGTGAGCCAGTTGGAGGGGGTGGGGTCCGACAGAGAGGAAGGATGAAGAACCAAGAGGCCCAGAAAATAACTCATCTCCGAGGGACACAGACTCTGCCAAGACAAGTGCTCTGTGTCTCTGGCCAAGGCTGCGGCCTGGAGCAGGCAGAGAAGGGGGGGTGGGGGCCGGGCTTTCCGTTCGACCAGGCCCTGGTGGCCGAGCGAAGGGTTCGGGGACACCGGGCACGGAGTCCCTGCCATCTAAAGAGACACAACGCACCTCCATTCGCAGTGTCTTGGCACACACGCTCTCACAGATCCTCACCCCAATCCTTTGTGGTAGGCAAGGCCATCACCCCATTTTATGGCTTGAGAAATGGCGGCTCAACAGTCAGGGACAACGTGGGGCACAGGACAGTGCAGAGAGCTGGAAGGAAATCCCACTGGAGTCCTGGATGCGGGACATGCGGCCCGTCCCGTCACTGCTGGGTATTACGTCTTCCCCTGGATGTGGCTGTGAGCGTGCTCCTACCGCAGGGCACTCGGGAGGAAGTGTGACCATCCCTTTGTTAAAATCGCTAACGCACACAGCGCAGCGTGGGTCTGACTCCCAGCTCACCCCTGACCCACGGTGGACCACTTCCGGGATCTTTCTGGGCCTTTGTTTCCTCCTGAGTCGATAGGGAGGACAATAGTATTTATCTTATAAGGTGCTTTCAAGGATTAATTGACTTAATATTCGTAAAACACTTGGAGCAGTGCCTGGACGTGGTAAACGTTTCGTATTGGTTACACAGGTGACAGTGGAGAGCTTCCTAGTGGCCGCTGTAGTCCACCTGCCTCCAGGACCCCCACCGCGCCTCCCCCTGCCCCGGGAGCCCTTGCCCTTTCTCAGTGAACCCCTACAGGCAGCGTATGAAGGGTGTGGCGTGGACCCCTGCAGGGAGCCCCAAATCCACGGCAAGGGCTCCGGTGGAAAGGAGCCGCAGGTGGGGGAAACTGGCCCCACGAGGCTCTTCTCCGGCCCGCTCATTCACAGGGAAGGTAAAGCGCAGGCTTGCGTCGGCCATCCGGAGCAAGTATACGGCTGGCCTCCGTGGCTTTCCTGTGAATGAGCTTCGAGAGCCCAGCGCAAGCCTCCAGCCCCACTCTGTGGAAAGTGAGGGTAGCCAGAATACATTTTCATACATTTCCACCACAAAAACAATGGTGCACGCTACTGCTGGGGTCTCTAAAGTCTTAGAGACCTGGAAGAATATGAGAAGCCTGACAGAGCTCATGTGTGCTAAGCATTTAATACGAGAGACCGTTTACATAGTTCTCGTGCATTATCTCCTTTCTTCTCCACTATAATCCTGTGGGGTAGAGACTGTTATTATCCAGATTTTATAGACGAGGGACCTAAAACTTAGGATGAGTAACCTGCCCAAACTCTTGAAGCTAGATCAGGGCTGTTACTCAAATCCACTTTGAAGTTGGTACTCTCACCCACTATGTTATTATTATTGGTAATCAAAATAATAATATCGACAGTAAAAACTACTGAGTTTTTAGGAAGCCATTTCTAAACGGTTTGGCAGAGCTGCTGGTCCTTCTGAGCATAAGTGCCTTTGGCCGTGGAAAGGGCTGGGACCCAGGAAGCAAAGGGCCCTTGACTGAAAATGTAAGCAGCCCCTGCAGAGGCCTTGCGCAGGACCATTAGCTGCAGAACGGGTCGCTGCTACTTCACGGCCTTACACCATTCATCCACACGCCTCTGCACGTAGCAATCGCCGCCCCTTCTGCAGACGAGGAGACTGACAAAAAGGTCACCAGGCAGGATGCGGTGGGGCTGGGGCGGGAATGCAGGAGGTCTGTGCCCCACACATACACCCCCACCCCAGCCCACTGTAGTCTGTGCTCAGCCAGCTACCCACAGGGAGGGAGGGCAGGGCACAACTGTTTCTGGGGGTTCTGATGACCAAAAATGTTTAGAACCAAATGTGGGGACTCCAGGTGGGGAACTGGAAGGGACAGGCGGTCAGCCCACCGACCTCCAATCTGTGCCTTGGAAAATCGGAAGGGACTCGGTCCCACTGCGGAGATCAGAGGCTAACAGAGGGCTAGCAATGGACACATTGCTTCTTTCATTTTACCCAGTGAGCGCCTGTCCCGCTCTGGGGTGCTGGCTGGTAAACATTCTTTGTCACATATAATCCCCACAACACACCCACACTGTGGATACTTTTATTCCCATGTTACAGCCAAGGAAACCGATGTTTAGAGACGCAAGCGACGCCCGTATGCCTGCCCCAGTCCCAGACCCGCATTCTTTCTACTCCAGGTGTGTCAGAGGGACGGGAGAGGCTGGGTTAATCCTGCTCACCTGTCCGAAGTAGAAAGCTGCTATATTCTTACTTTGCAGGTAAGGAAAGTGAGGCTCAGCGAGGTCTCGGGCTCACTGAAAGCCCCCAGATTTGTGAAGTGAAGGATTTAGGATCTGACCCCAAAATGTGTCCTTAGCGTTTTCCTCTTCTAGGGCAGGGACCCGGGAAGGACAAGGCAGAAGGGGCCGTGGGCAGGAATGTGTGGGACACAGTAAACGAAGTGTCAGGCAGCCCACAGCCTCCTCTGCTCCACCACGCAGGGGGCCCACAAGGCACCCCGTGCTTTGCTTTGCTTCCACAAAAGGTATCTCTGGGACGGAGCCTTTCTTTCTGCCTATCACCTTCCCCCCGATAGGATGCCTCTTGTCCCTCTCCAATGGCCTAGTCATAGCTTTTGTCAACCTCTTTTATTCTTTTTTGGCTTCCAGAACATCTATGTTTCACTCAGCCAATAATTTTGCTCAATATCTAATTCATCTTCTGCCTTGATAGAAAGCCAAATGGGGACAAGATACGATTATGTGTCGACGTCCAGCCAGCCCATATGTCCACCAGTGTGAGAGCTGGGTTTTCCTCATGGGCAATCTTTGTTTTTAGCGGAATTGCATTCCGAGCCAGTGGCCTGGTTTGACATCCTAAAGGACAGGCAGAATCCATCTCCTATCCCTCAGTGCACTTGGGCCACAACGCTTAGCTCCTTTCTGTAGCCAGAGTCTGAGGCCCACCACTGGTGCGGTGACAGGAATGACAGTGGGGCGTGCTCAGGAGAGGGTGGCGGGGACAGCCCTGCAGGGCGCACCCGTCAGCCTCGGCCCTGCTGCGGAGGCAGGAGGCAGAGCGGGGACTCCTCTCATCACGGCCAGCAAAGGCGGGAAAGGCCGGGGAATGTTCCAGGTGCACTTGGAACTCTAGTGCAAACATTTTTAACAAGGATCCGAGGACAGAATACAGACCTGAATGGGGAGGAGGGGGAATTACGTCTTCATTTTCATTCATCTTTAACTGAAATAGAGCATTTCTTTCATCTAGGAGAGCGAGCAACAAACCAGAGGTGTCTCACCAGGGGTGCGACTTTGTCAGCAAGCGACACGCAGATACTTTTATATCATGTTGCAGAGATTGCAGGCACAGCGACACCTGGTTTGTGCACATCGCTACTTCACGCTGGTGGTAGTTATCGTATCTATACCAGTCGTGTCATTAAGTTTGCTAATAGAAAGCACGAATACTACTAGATCACAAACTGAGGATTTAAAAGGGTTTTTCCCTAATATATCAATATAATAAAACATGATTTATGTTTCACTCTCTGTAATCTGAGGTGTTTTATTTCGTGCATTAGGAAAGATTATTTTGAGAAAGGGGTCCACAGGCTTCATCAGAACACCAAAGGGGCCCATGGCATGACAATGGTTAAGATCTTCTGCTCTAAGGGAAGACTGAAGCTCTTATACCAAGGGGAGGTGGAGAAAGACAAAGGAGAGAAAAGAGGAGGAGGAAGTGGAGGGAGAGGAGGAAGTAGAGGAGGACGTAGAAGAAGAGGAAGTGGAGGAGGAGGAAATGGAGGAGGAAGTAGAGGAAGAGGACTGGAGGAGGAAGTAGAGGAAAAGGAGAAGGAGGAGGAGGAAGTGGAGGAGGAAGCAGAGGAAGAGAAAGAGGAGGAGGAGGAGGAGGAAGAGGAGGAAGTGGAGGAGGAAGTAGAGGAAGAGGAGAAGAAGGAGGAGGAAGTGGAGGAGGGCTGGCAATGATACCAAAGGAACCGAGAGGGCCAAGAAAGAAAAAAAAGGTTTCCAAAACCATTCCAAGAATATAGCAAATAAGACTCAGTGAGCGAAGCAGAGATGTAAAATAAAGAATCTGAAAGCAAATCTTGAAACTCTACGCTCAAATGTCTACTGCAAGATAGACACCGAAATGAAGAATGGCCTCCTGCCGAACATGCAGAGTGGCCGGCTCCTGATCCAGGGACTCCTACGGAACAGCTTCAGCCTGAGCCTGCTGAGGCCAAGGCCAGAAGGAGAAAAGGTCTGCATTTTTCATGGGGTCCTACTATGGAATGACAGCACCCAAATGCCCCCCTCTCTGGCCACAAGCAGTAGAGGATATGATCTGGCCAGTGAGACACCTGATGACCCTGAGCTCCAGCTCAGTGCTCTGGGCAGAAGTGGAGAGCCCCGTGACTTTCGATGGGGATGGCCCAGAGCCATGGCCCACTGGGGCAGGCTGTAGTCCCCCCCTGAGTATCCAGGTCAGAGCGACTACTGGACCAGCGCCATGTCCTCTCTGTTTCCCATTCCTTGCATTCTAGCATCTTCCCTCATCTTTCACTAAGGGGGTTAGATGGTGTGGGACCTCGTCAGAGACTGGGCTCCCCCAGAATGGACCCTGACAGCAGGTGAAGGGTAGTGGGTTTAGGGGGACAACAGACAAGGGCAGGTGGGCAGAGAACTATGATATCAAGCCAGCCATCTCTGGGGGTGAGTGGTGCTTAATCCCACTGGGGGAACTCTGGGGGCCCGTAAAAGACCCACAACTCAGTTATCCCCTCAAGTAGCAAGGGAGCTGGGGCACCGATGCGCCCGACTCCCTCTGTGCCTGGTTGAGGGATGACAAAGGGCGGAGGTCGGGGTGAGGAGGTGATTCATTCTCTGGCAGCAGTAAGAGCAAACCTACCAGCCTGGAGATGGAGGTGCCGGCACTTGGAAGTCAGCTCGTGGGCACTGAAGTGGGAAAGGCGAGAGGATGCGGGGACCGGGGCGGGGGGGACCCCAGCAATAGGACTGCGGGGCTAAGACTTCCTGAGCTCTGATTAGATACACATCCTGCTGAGCGCTCTACACACTTTTCTTCGTTACAACATCACCCAGAGGACCAGTACTAGTAGCTGCA
The DNA here is from genome assembly GCF_964656455.1 of Halichoerus grypus. Lineage (NCBI taxonomy): Eukaryota > Metazoa > Chordata > Mammalia > Carnivora > Phocidae > Halichoerus > Halichoerus grypus. The sequence goes on from NC_135721.1 coordinate 11,215,775, forward strand.
CTTTACAAAGGAGCGGATAGAGAACTCCCTCCTCTCTGGCCAAGGTCAACCAACCGGTAAAATGCAAAACTGCGAACTGATCACAGGCTCCTCTGGGCTGGAATTCAGCTCCTTGATGTTCGCACTACTGTAACCCGTCCAAGAGTCAGAGGCCTTGGGGCCAGGCCAGCTTCCCGGACATGCTACCCACGCGCATCCACACAGGGCTCTGGGCTCAGTGGGGTCCCCCAACCCTTGGTTCCCAGCTCTGTAATTTCACCATCTTTCAGATGCACCAACTTCTGAACGAAAGCGGCCCTGCGTTTTCATTTTGCATTGACTACAAATTATACAGCACGTCTTGACTCAGGGCCTTGCCCACCCAAGTTCCAATTTCCCTCAGAAATGCATCTCTGACTCTCAGCCACTTAAAATCTGACTGCCCCCACAGACTTAATTGAAAAATCCCCATCACTTGGGTAATAATTTTCCTCCCCAAAGTTACACCGAGAATTAACAGGTGATTATGGCCAAACAGCACACTCCCAGCAACAAAGACAGGCCAAATTACTTCTCTCAACAGCCCAGGCTGTTACTTTAATCTTCTCACTTCTTCCCTGGGTCTTGGCACAGCAGTTAATGACCTGCGATAAATCCAAGAAGCTGTGACTTGCAAGCTAGGAACTGAGGCCCAGCTGAAAAACAGATCTATATTTTCTTTGAGAGGTGGTATCTAGGTTACCTGGGCCCAGCAAGCATTCCTCGGTATTAAGGCTGTTCGTCTTTTTTTTTTTTTAATTTTTTAAGATTTTATTTATTTATTTGACAGAGAGAGACACAGCGAGAGAGGGAACACAAGCAGGGGGAGTGGGAGAGGGAGAAGCAGGCCTCCCGTGGAGCAGGGAGCCCGATGTGGGACTCGATCCCAGAACCCTGGGATCATGACCCGAGCAGAAGGCAGACGCTTAATGACTGAGCCACCCAGGTGCCCCAAGGCTGTTCGTCTTTTAAGCCCCACCTCGACTCGGCTACTGTCTCACCCAGGGACTAGTATTTTTTTCTTTTAATCACCCACACCTCCCTTCTAGCTAACACGGAAGGGCATGCTCCAGGGAGACAGGACCACGGTCTCTCATCCTCAGCTCCAATATCGAAAAAGCTCAGAAAACTGAGTTTTTATCAATTTAGTGGATCAAAACCTATACCGAACGTAACTGAAGCTGATACTGTCTTTAATGATCTCTTTATAAGGAATAGTCCCGCTTTCGCAGCAGAAGTATTAATGGTTTGACTATAAGGGACGACCCCAGACACAGGGCTCTTGCACAATATAGAATTCATGAAACTGAAAATTCTATATTCCACAGCACATTCGCTCCCCAGGGTTTGGCTAAGGCCTCAAGGCAGCAATGACAGGGCACTCACAGCTCAGGGCATCTGGTCAGGCGGCCTCTCGTCCAAGAGAAGCGGGGAGAGGCGCTGCCGGTGTGGACTTCCCTGCTGGAGTCCCAGACTGTTCCCGAACCTGGAGGGCGGAGGGCCGGGACACAGAAAGCAGGGACTGCCGGGAGAAAGGGGCGGGCCGCTCCCACCAATGGTGGGCCACAGGTGTAATGAGCAAGGAAACTTACATCCGAGGCTTGTCGGGGGCACCGCCGGACCAGATCTCTGCGCCTGCCCGTCTAAATCTTACTAGTGTAGGTAGAGGTCTTAACTGGGGGCAGCCGTGTACCCTGTCCAGATGGCCCCCTGGCTCCCTCAAGGCTGCGTCCTTGAAACGGCTCTGCTGTGGGACCGGTGGACGGAATGTACAGGGAAGAGGGCGGTAGCCTCCGATGGCCCCGGGGCCATCTCGCAGGTCAAGCTGCGGTCACGTCCTGTCCCCTCGATGACCTCCACCTGCACATAAAGAATCATTATACAAAGTAGGACACCATCATTTCTGCTTGGGATGAGGATGAAGCGGTGGCCTAGGGCGTGGCTGGCTGCTGGAGTCAGGAGGGGCCCGCACTGGAAAGACCATAGAAGGAAAGAGGCCCGGGACACGTGGGGAACCCCAGTTCTGCGGACAGGGGAGCCGGGCATCTGCACAGGAGCTGGGTGGGTCCAGAGCACCCACGGGTGGGCTCGACTCCTCTCGGGTCCAGTTCACAGCCTGGTGCGCACACCGCGTCCCCGCCGGCCACACCATTCAGGGCTTGGCACCATTAGCAAAGCTCTTCTTCATTTGTATTTATCGCTTAACTTACCCAGTGAGGCTTAATTATTTAAATCTCAATTAATCTCCGTAAGGGTGCTTGCATGAGAAGTTTGTTTAATTACCTCCTTTAAACTCCCTATTGCACATGGCCTTGTTTGGCTTATTGATCACTCAACCTCCACGCTTCTCCCTCAGAGCCGGCAGCTGAGTAGCTCAGAGGAAATTCTTCAGCAGCAAATCCCAGGGGCACTGGGCTCCTGTTACTGCCCAGGCTGCACCCCAGTGGAGGATGGGGCTCAGGACAGTCCTCTTTTTTTTTTAAGATTTTTATTTATTTACTTGAGAGTGAGCAAGACACAGAGAGAGAGAGCACAGAGGGAGAAGCAGACTCACTGCTGAGCAGAGAGCCTGACGCAAGGCTTGATCCCAGGACCCCGAGATCACGACCTGAGCCAAAGGCAGACGTTTAACCCACTGAGCCATTCAGGCACCCCTTGGGAGAGTCATCTTAGGAAAGGAGGCTTCGGAGTCTCACTAGCAAAGGCCCCCACCTCCTACATTTGTGAGCATCTCTGGCCAGTGCCACTGTTATGGAACCTGGACGGGATCGCCCGGCGGAAGAACCAAGCGGCACCTGGAGATCTTGGAGGACAGGAGGTTTATTTAACGCCGGCGGGCTCAGAGGAGAGTGGTCTCCAAAAGTCTGAGCCCCGAGCACAAAGGGGGCTATTTATACACTTCTACTTCCGCATACTTGGCACTTTTGGCACATGCGCGAAGTGGGGCAGGGAGAAGAACCCAGAAGAGCCCCGGGCAAGGACTGGGACTCTCTCACTGGCTCGGTCGGCCATCTTAGGACACAGATTTTCCTGATCATTCCACCCTTTGATGCCCCTTTAAACACCTAATTTAGAGGGCATCATTCTGTTTGACTCTGAGGGTTGACTGCAAGGCTTGGGGTGAACACGGACTTAATCATAAACTTAACAGCACACCAGGTAGCAGAAGACCAGGACTGACTGGGGCCAGGAAAACCATGGTGCTTCTTGAGAAGGGCCTCTAACGCAGTTTTCCCCAGGTGAGTGAGTCGGTGGTGTTCCTTGACTAGCTGCCCTCCAGTTGCTGTTGGAACAAAGATGCGCCCGTCTGGCATCATCCACCATCCCTTTTCATTCAGGGTGGCCCCCTCAGCCATGGCCCATTCCTTTTCCTTTTTAGTGTTAACTGGGTGGAGGGACTTCTTCCAGGGGTGTTAGGGCCATGGTGAGGGAAGGGGCTCTGTCCATGTCCTCACTGGCTGTGGTCTTGGCTGCCTCATCTGCCAGACGATTTCCCCGTGCTATGGGGCCATCTCCTTTCTGGTGTCCCTTACAGGGCAGGATTGCTACTTCCTTTGGAAGCCAGATGGCTTTGAGGAGTCTCAGTATCTCCTCCTTGTTCTTGATAGCTTTTCCTGCTGTGGTTAGGAGGCCCCTTTCCTTGTAGATGGCTCCATGTATATGTATAGTAGCGAAGACATACCGAGAGTCAGTATAGATGTTGACTTGCTTGCCTTCCCCAAGGGTAAGCGCTCAGACGAAGGCATATAATTCAGCCCATTGAGCTGACCATCCAGCTGGTAATGCCTTAGCTTCTAGGACTTCAGTGGTTGTGGTTACTGCATAACCCGCTTTCTGGGCACCCTCTTGTAGCTAACTGCTGCCATTGCTGAACAGCGTGAGCTCTGGATTCTTTATGGCTTGATCCCACAGATCTGGACGGCTCGTGTAGACTTCATCAGTCACCTCAGAGCAGTCATGGTCTGGTTCTCCCTCTTCCGTGGGGAGAAAGGTTGCTGGATTTAATGTCCTTACTGTTTCGAGGGTGACCCGCGGGTTTTTACAGAGGAGCCCTTGGTATTGTGCTAGCCGAGAGTTGGAAAGGAAGCGGTGTCCCTGTGCGTTCATGAGGGAAACAACTGCATGAGGGACATTGACGTTAAGTTCTTGCCCCAGGGTAAGTTTGTCCGCCTCCTTGATGAGTAGGACTGTGGCTGCCAGCACCCTGAGGCATGGCGGCCATCCCACTGCCACAGGGTCCAGCTTCTTTGACAGGTAAGCAACTGGCCGTTGCCAGGGTCCAACAGTCTGGGTGAGTACCCCAAGCACTATTTTTTCCTTTTCATGCACAAAGAGATTGAAGGGTTTTTCTACATCTGGTAGGCCCAGGGCTGGAGCCTGCCCCAGGACGGTCTTTATCTCTGTGAAAGCGCCTTTTGCTTCCTCAGTCCAGGTAGGGGGTTCTCGATCTGGTCCCCCTAAGAGATCATAAAGGGGTCTTGCTATTGCCAAGAACCCAGGGATCCAGATGCAGCAGAATCCTGCAGCCCCCAGGAATTCTCGTAGGCCCCTTTTTGTCTGGGGCTGTGGCAGGGAGATGATGACCCTTTTCCCCTCCGGCCCTAGTTCTCTTTTCCCTTGGGTGAGAGAAAACCAAGGTATCGGACCTGTTTTTGGCAGATTTGTGCCTTCTTCCACGAGGCTCGGTATCCCGAGTCTGACAGGAGCTGTAGGAGGGCCTTTGTGCCTTTTGTGCCATCTTCTCGTGTGTCACTGGCGAGGAGGAGGTCATCCACATTTTTTTTTTCTGAGCCACTTAGGTGCCCCTGGGGGTTGCTTTTTAAACACACAGCTTCTGGGATATTCCCCCCATCCCACCCCTTTTGATTCAGTGGGTTTGCATAGGCCAGATAGTATTACACCCAGTGCTCATCACAACACGTACCCTCTGTAATACCCGTCACCTGGCTACCCCATCCCCCAAATAGCTGCCTTTTTAACAAGGTCCTCCCAGGTGACACTTATAAAGGACGTTTGGAAACAATGTCTCAGCCTTGCTGTTCAGAGTGCGGCCAGGGGACCAGCAGGATCTGTATCGCCCGGGGTATCCTGTCTAAATCGCCAATGTCAGCCCTACCCCGGACAGACAACCGGAATCTGCCTTTGAACAGTGTAGTAGCTTGGCTTTTGATCTGCCCTTCTCTGTTTTCATTTTAGTAGGGTTCCTCCCCCGACTTCCTTGCCCCAGTCCTCTCCAGAAGAGCCAGTGTCCCCTGCCCCTACCTGAGACCTGTCCCGTCCCTGGGGGATGCTTGCTCCAACCTCCCACCACCCAGAGACGACAGGGTAAGGTGCTCTGTGAAGCTAAAGAACCTAAACAGCTGGAGATCTTGCCTTGTTAGAGAAGGCCGACTTGACTCCCAGGTCCTCCAACCTCTGCAAATTCCAGACCCCCAGGCCTGTCTCATGATCTCAATTTTGGTTGCTCCACTTTGTCTCCATCAAGTGTTCTGAAGCATTTCACACAAAACTGGGCTGAGGCAATTTGGCCAGACCTGTTCAGAGACCCTGTCTCCTCTTGCCTTGGGTTTAATCAGAGGCTAGTGTGTCCAGTGGGCTCAAAGGTTATCTGAGCCCTAAGCTTGGAGAGTATGTCTCGGCCCAGGAGAGGGATGGGGCAATCAGGCAGATAAAGGAATTCATGTCAGACCTTGTGGCCCCTGAGTTCACACTGGTGAGCCTGGCAAAAGGGCTGTTGTATCGCCCATCCTGGTGGCCCCAAGAATGGTTGCAGTCCTTTTGCTGAAAGGGGCCACTGGGGAGGTGACAACAGAGTGCTCGGCCCCAGTATCAACCATAAAAGCCACTGGTTGGTCCCCCACCTTCATTCTGACCATGGGCTCATTGGGGCCAAGGAGGAAAGAGCCCAGTCCCCCTCAGTCTGAGTCCATTCCCTCAAGGCCTATGAGGTCCTCCTCTTGGGGTTCTTCCTTGTAGTGGCTGGGCATTCGTTTTCCCATGCCCTTTCTCTTTACAGTAGGCACATTAATCCCTTACCAACAGGGTTCTGGGCTTCCCCCCTTTCGGTGGTTGGGGTCTCCCCATCTTTGTGTTGTCCTTTTCTTTCAGGGTGGTGGCAAGGAGGCTGACTTTCTTCTTCATCTTTTTGCCGGCTTCCCATTCAGCTGCGACCTCCCTGTTCATGTAGACCTTATTGGCAATCTCTATTAGTTGGGTGATGTTCATCCCGGCAAAACCTTCTAGTTTCTGAAGTTTTTTTCTGATGTCTGGGGTGGCCTGAGCCATGAAGGAGATGTCTACCATCTGTAGGCTTTCCTGTGCCTCGGGGTCAAATGGAGTCTCTCATAGTAATCCTCGGGGGACTCCCCTGAGAGCAACCGAGGATACCTTAGTCATGTTCATGCGTCTCTTAGCTCCTGCCCGGATTCCCTGGAGGAGGGCCTCCTGGTACCAGCGGATGTGGGCCTGTCCCTCAGTTGTGGTGAAGTCCCATGCTGGGCGCTCTTCGGGTGCAGCTGTATTAGCCCAGGCAGCAGGGTTGATGACTCCCGCTGGTGTGTGTCTTCCAGGTACTGCCGTGCACCTTTTGTTATTCTTCTCCTTTCCTCTGTGTTAAGCAGGGTGCGGAGTAACTATTGGCAGTCTTCCCAGGTTGGCCGATGAGTCTGGAAGAGGGATTCTATGAGGTCTACCATGGCCTGTGATTCCTCAGAGTAGGATGGGGTGTTATTTTTCCAGTTGAGGAGGTTGGTGGTGGAGAAGGGCTGATAATACATCATGGAACGGCCAGGTTGGACTGTCCCGTCCATCGCGCCTCTTGGGTTCCCGCGTCTCTTGTATTGGCATTTGGAGGGCGCTTGCACCCAGCCTGGGGTGCAGCCTGGCTGCTGGTCCTGGAGAAGGTGGATCCCTTGGGCCTGGGGGCGCCGGTGGATCTTCTGGGCCTGGGGGCGCCTATGAAACCGGTGACGGCGGAGTGTCTGGAGCTGAAGGGCCAGGTGTAGACAGTCTTGGGGGTATGTACGGTGGGGGCAGGTTTGGTTCATCCTCGGGATCTCCAGCTAGGATTTGTGGAGACTGGGGCTTTTGCTGATTTTCTTTAGGTCACTTGGATGAGGCGATTAAGACCCTGGCCTGTCCGTGCCTATTGTAAACGAATCGCACCCGGGGGGGAAGGGTCTGAGCAATTCCTAGCCAGGAGTCAATGTACAGAAACTGGTCAGGGTGTCCTGGTTCTCCTGTTACAACTCACCATACTCAACAAATCGTTGGGATATCCAATGTCCCTTCTGAAGGCCACCCGACATCAAAGTTGGGCCATTCCAATTCACATAGGGTTCTCAACTTGCCGGGTTTCATCCTGACTCCATAGTCTCCTGAAAACCCCTTCTTGAAATTTTTGATCATGGTCTCTAGAACTGTAGGTTTACTCTGCCCTGACCCCATGGTGATGTCCCCGTGTGCAATGGCGCAGAGACAGACAAAGTGGGGGGTGCCGTCTGAGGTGAGGAGACCAATCAGATGCCCATCTGGCCGTGTCCCGAAGGAGCTTAGGTGAGGCTTAGCCGTAGAGGTCTCAGCGTTGTGACTTACAATCAGAAACTATTCCAATGCCTCCATAGACTGTATGCCGTTCACCATGGAATCGCAGACGGGCCCACTCAGACTCCGCAGGCTTCTGGGGACCTTAAGGGTGCCCGCCCGTGGAGTCACAGAATCAGTCTGCTTGAGCAAGCCGGGTCGGACTGCACATTCACTCACACATTCACACTCCAGAAGTTATTACATTCCCTCCCTGGGAATCCCTACCTGGGAGACCTCTAAGAGGTCTCTGGGAGGTGATCAGGCTCCCCTTCCACCCCATTGGGGGTGGCCCTGTCTGGGTCCTGGGGCCCCAGGCCTTACCGGAATCCAACGTCGGGACCAGGTCCTCACCTGCCAAGTCTCCTCGAGTCCAGTGGGAACAGCAGAGCGGGGCTGGCCCGAGGTGACCGGGGCGGGAGACTGCCGAAAATTAGGCAGGGCACACCTTCTCCATTAGGATCCCTCGTTCCATCACTGCCCCGCCATTGCCCCAAACCGGTGGCAACAATGGGCCCACGCGGTTGGGTTTCCCGGTCGGGGAACCAAAGGTTACGGAACCTGGACTTGATCGCCCGACGGAAGAACCAAGCGGCACCCGGAGATCTTGGAGGATAGGAGGTTTATTTAATGCTGGCGGGCTCAGAGGAGAGTGGTCTCCAAAGGTCTGAGCCCCGAGCACAAACAAAGGGGGTAATTTATACACTTCTACTTCCGCATACATGGCACTTTTGGCACATGCGCGAGGCAGGGCAGGGAGAAGAACCTGGAAGAGCCCCGGGGCAAGGACTGGGACTCTCGCTGGCTTGGTTGGCCATCTTAGGACACAGATTTTCCTTATCACCACCATCCATGTGGCACGTGTCACACCCTCCCACGCTGGCCAGACACAAGCTTCTCCCTGTGTCTGTGCTCCAGCAGATTCTCCCGGCCACCCAGCATCCTGCCTACCCTGTGCCCATGCAAATCCCTCCCTTCCTCCAGGGACCCCTTCAAGCCCAGCCAGCTCCAGAACACCTCCCCCACACAGACTCATTCCTATCACCTCCATGTTCCCAGAGCCTTGCTCTCGGCACCTGGACAGGCAACACGGACCCCTGCTCCTTTGAGCTCATGTTATGGACTGAATGTGTGTGTCCCCATGAAATTCACATTGAAACCCTGAACCCCAATCTGATGGTACCGGACATGGCTGCATGTCTCAGCAAGTCTGCCACCCAATACTCAGGCCCGACTGCTGTGTGTGTGTGTCCAGCAGCTCTGCGAGATGAGAGCAGAAAACACAGCTCTGTCCTCTCCTGTGAAGGTGCTGGAATGCCACACCGAGCACCTGTGGTTGGCTCCTCAGGCAATGGGGAGCTACGGAGGGATCTGAGGAGATGGGACAAGCACATCTGCCTGCATGCAGCAGGTCACGAAATAGTATGGCTGGGACCATCCGGTTTTTGGGAAAGAAATAATGTGTGCATGTGTGTTGACTAAATTCTAAAAATCAGCACATACAACTTTCACAACTGAGGGTGAAAAAATAAAGTTCCTTCCCTTTTCAGGGGGGATATGTTCCTGTTTGAATGATCAGTCTTTAAGAACATAGAGGACTGGCTGGAAGAGAAAGAACTTCAGACTTGTCAATAAGCTCTGTGTGCGATTTGAGCAAAACTTCCAGGGGATTGTGAGAAAATCACCTCCACACCTACCCCCTCTACTCTCTCTTTATCATGCACATATGCACACATTCCTCTCTCTCTCTCTCTAGTGTGGATTGAATGTGTGTCCCCCAAAATTCATAGGTTGAAATCCGAACCCTGGAAGGTGATGGCAGTAGGAGGTTAGGCCTTTGGGAAGTGATTAGGCTATGAGGGTGGAGCCCTCAGGAATGGGATCAGTGTCCTTTAACAAGGGACCCCAAAGAGCTCTTTTGCCTTCTTTCTGCCCCATGAGGACGCCACGAAAAGTGGGCAGTCTGCAACCTGTTAGAGGGTTCTCACCGGAACCGAGCCATGCCAGCACCCCGATCTCCGACTTCCAGCCTCCAGAACTGAGAGAAATAAGTTTCTGCTGTTCATCAGCCACCCTGGAGGGTGCTTTGTCATAGCAACCCGAACGGACTCGGACTCTCGCTCTCCCCCTCACACACACACACCATGCATGCACACACAAATCTCTAAGGGCCAAGAAGAGAACCTCTTAGAAGGTCAGTATTCAGACCATCTCAAAAACAAGAATGGAAGGATCCTCACGTTGGCTGGAGGCAGACATCTTTGCGAAGTGGACAGATAGAGACATGAACAACATGCTACCTATTGGGCTCCATCTTAACCTGCGGCTCAGGACTGGGGGCTCTTCACTCTTCCTTTCAAGTTGCCCGCCCCAAATCAAGCTGATGATGCTACTTAAATCATTTGCTTCTTTATGGCTTTTATATCTACCCCTTTTTCTAATAGTCTATTTAAAGCTGGAAAATGAACCTCATTTTTTTCTAAATGTAATTTGAGCCAATTTGCATGATACACACAGTAACAAGTGGGTCCTGAATTATGTATGATCCCTCTAATGGGCCAGAGCTTGTTTGGAATGTGTGATCTTATAAACTACTGGGTTTGCTTTTTATGGCAAATTGAACACTATTCCCCCCTCTTGCTTTACATATTCTCCTAATTAGGGGAGATAAAATAGATTTTAGACCTGAAAAAAGTGATTTCTTTCCAAGAGCCCACATTTGTATGGAAAATTAAGCTCATTTCAGTCAGCTGCACCCTCTAATTTAGAGCTGTTGTCAGCATAAAGGATAATCATAAAAGATTTCTCCATCAGGAGCTCTTACGCAGTCGAGATCCTAGGGTGACATTTTCAAGTTAAGGAGAGTACCGTGAGGTTTGCTCCTTCAGGTGGCCTCAGAGAGTTTGGGATGGGACTCGGTTTTCACTAAGTTCGATCGATTTAAAGTGGGTCTACATTTTGCTTGTCTGACCCTTGGGAAGCAGAATAAGTCTGAAATTAGTAATAATTGCTCCGCCTTCTTGAACACCAACAACGCACCAGCAGGCCAGCTGGCTATTTCTGTGATGCGGTCTTGGGCACGACGTGGTTCGCTGGTGGCGTGCGGTCATTCAGCAGCAATGGAGTACCCATGCAAGGGGGCCCGGGGGTGGGGGCAGGTTGCAGTGGCTTTTCCCACCCTTCTTTACAGGATGAGAAGTAGCGGGGGGTTAGGGTGGAGGGTGTGAAGCGGTGTGAGCACAGTGGGGGGAGGGAAGTCTATAATTATCCAAAAAGTATTGCAGCATCGTGATCAGGGTTACTTCTTTCTGCTCTCAGCCCAAACAGGAAGACACTCTTCTTTCAGAGACTCTAAAATTCCCTCCCTTTTGGGGCACATGACTGGGACAGTTGGTTAAGCATCTGACTCTTGGTTTTGGCTCAGGTCCGATCTCAGGGTTGTGAGATCGAGCCCCACGTCAGGCTCCGCGTTCAGCTCAGAGTCTGCTTGGGTTTCTCTCTCCCTCTGCCCATCCCCTCCCCCTCATGCTCGCTCCTCCCCCCCATAAATAAATAAATCTTTAAAAAATAAAATGTCCTCCCCTTGCTACGGACTATAGAAACACTGACCCCGTAGAGAGACGACACACACAGGCTGAGCGGGTTCAAGAGAGAAAGCACCAGAACCAACCACCATTCTCAGGGTGAAAGACTAGCAAGACTATCCTTCCTGGGGCCTGTGACAGGGGCAGGAAGGGAGAAGCCGACAGTCCGAAAGCAGTGAAGTAGGCCCCAAAGAGGAGAGAGAAAGAAGACGCCCCCTCCTGCTAGCTGCAGTCTGCTTGTCTTGGCCTCCTTTGCAACCCGGGCAAGCCCTCTTGTTAGGGCAGCTGCCAGTGGGAATGTCCTCTCCTTCCGGAGGGACCCCGTACCCACCCACAGACGTGATCCCCAACTAGACAGTCACAGAACACAGTGGTATTGGCCAGGGGGTGGCAAACCGTCTTTGGAAAGGGCTACATGGTAAATATCTTTGGCTTTGTGGGCATATGGTCTCTGCTGCAACTGCTCAAGTCCGCCACTGTAGCATGAAAGCAGCCATAGACCATATGTAAATGAATCAGTGTGGCTGTGTTCCAATAAAACTTTATTTATAAACCGAGGCAGTGGGCTGGATTTGGTCTACAGGGCATAATTTGCCAGCCCCTGGTCTAGACATCCTGCATGTCTCAATGGTAGTTAACATCATATTGAGTATACTAATGACCTAGTCAAGCTGTTTATGGCCTGTTTTCCAGTAACAGACGAGGTAATACCTACCTGTCTTTCTGTGACACTTAGTATCTTAGTCTTGATTGTCTGCCAAAAACTACTGCTAGTAAGAACGTTCACGTCCCCCAGGTCAAGCAAGTCTTGCACCAAAGTCCATCCCACACTCAAACAGAGCCAGGAAACATCATGAGATGTGAGAAAAATGCACCAGCTTCTTAAAACACAGCTCTAGCTGAACAGTACCCTGCCATTTACAATTCCAAGCAGAAGAACTTTTCCAAATAAAACATCCGCATTCAGGTTAATGGCTCGTTCAGTTTTCTCCAAAAGCAAATGGGAGGAGGGTCTTAACTTTACATTTATGTAAGGAACAAGCCTCTTGAGCCATTTCTCTTCAGAATAAAAGCATCATCTTTGCCCAGGAAAATTCACTTCTCTACCCCTGAGAGAGAGAAATGTGCTCACAGCTATTCATCAAGATTCCAAAGTAAGTCTGAGGGCTCTGTCCACCACCACCACCACCACCACACAACAAACAGGGGTCACAAAACTGTCTGACCAGTGCAGTAACAAGGGAAGGACAAGGCCCTGGGGCAGAGCATGGGCCAGAGACTAACCCAGATTTGGGGCTGGAGGAGATCACACCTGAGGTGGAGCAAGAGAAGAGGGAAGAAAATCATACTTAGGGGAAATAGCAGAGGTTCTTTTTCTCCTTAAGGAGAAAAAGGGCCCAGGACCTTCTAGAATTTGGAAGAAGTTCAACGAGGCTTGAGGGAGGAACTCAAGGATGGTTCTGGAGAGGTAATTAAGGTTCCGGTGATTTGCTGAAGGTCAAGTTACAATGTTTGGAAGGGGGTCTGTGGAGCATTTTAAGCAGAAGGGTGATGTAATCAGATTTGCCTATGGAAAGAACAGTGATTAGAATTCACGGAGCATTCGACTCTGCACTAGGACCTGTGCTCTGCTTTTCAAACACTATCCCGTTTACCCTTGGGAATGGCCTGGCGTAATGACAAGGAACACAGGGTCTAGTCTAGAAGCAGCCTCTGAGGCCACACACCTGCAAGGGAACTCCAAGCTCCTGGTTCTCCTCTAAACTCAGACCTCAGAACTGAACCCGCAGGCCTTCGGTCTTCAAATCAATAATTAATAAATAAATAGACCAAAAAACAAAACAAAACAAAACAAAGGACAACCACCAATATTCAGACAAAGCTCATTTCATGGCTAATTTCTTCAGACTCAGAATGTATCACTTTTGTGCATTTGCTGAAATGGACCCCATCAAATCTGCAAAGAGAATTTATTCTGCAAAGAAAAAAGTAGGATAATTAAGACACATTAGTTAGCTCGGGGTGAAACAAAGAAGTCACTCGAAGAATTCACCTTTTCCTGGAAGGGAAAAGAGAAAGAGAAGGAGATCTTTTGTTTTCTCCCTTTTGCCTTTGAGACATCAGACTCATTTTTCACATCTTAATTTTTCGGCTGATTTTTGGTTTGTTCGTGGGAGGGTGGGAGGTGGGCAGTGTTTTTGCTCAAGTGCCCTGGCCTGGAGTCCGAGAGGGAGGCCAGTGTGAACTGCAAGACAATGAGGAATGTTCTGCCTCTTTCAGAGCCTTCCACCACAGCATGACAATGACCCCAAGCTGGGCCTCTCCAATTTACTTTTTTCCCTCTGAAATGTCATGAACACAGGCCACGATCATCTTTTTAAAATGTAAGAAGCTTTTTAAGATGACTGGAAAGCTAGGGGTGGACAGCTGAGTGCAGTGCTTGGAAAGACAAGGCGGGAAGAGAGAAGGTAGGGGGACTGAAGGCCCTCTGATTTCACCAACATGCCTGGCCCTTCTTCCCTGGCTTCCAGAGAGCTCAGAGCTTGACCCTGTGTTCAAACGCCACAAGTATGGATTTAAGATAGTGTGATTTTAACGTGAGTTGCTATGTCTTACATTGTGCGTGTATATTTGGTTTTTGATCTGTGATGTGCATGAATGTGCACACGCATGCACGTGTGTGTGCATGCTCTTTGGAAAGCCACCTCCAATCTTCTGTGGAATTAGGCAGAAAGAAGACATTTTAGAAGCCAGAAACTCCTGCGGCCTGTTGCAGTGACCACTCGGTAGCCCCATTCAGGAAGCGGAAGCGGAACCGTGCCCCAGACACTGAGCAAGGGTCCTTGGCCCCCAAGCAGTCCTTCCTCTGAGGAGAGCAGGTATGAGGAAGGCCCCAAGCACAGCGGCTGCCTCTTCCTCCCAGAGAACCTCTCCCGAAGCAGCCTGCCCCCCACGACGTCAGCAAGCCCGCTCCCCTCAACTGGGGGTATTAGAGCGTGTGGCAGCTTGTGTTTTATAAAGACAGCCACGGTAACATCTCCCATCCCACCTGCTCTTCTTATAATGTGACTTTGATGTCCTTCCCACAGAGAGGAGAGCTGTTTTCCCTCCCTGAATCTGGGCAGGTTTGTGGCTACGGAGGATGGGATGCTATGGGACTCGCAAGGCGAGGTCAGAAAGGTGGTAGGACTTCTGCCCAGCTCATGTTGGGACATTTGCTCTTGGAACCTGGCCACCATGCTGTGAGGAAGCCCAAGGAGCCACATGCAGAGGCCACCTGTAGGTGTCCTGACCAAGAGACCCTGCTGAGTTCCGGCCAGCAGCTAGCCTCGACCACAAGACAAGCGATGGGCTTTCAGATAATTCTAGCAGTGCGTTGTCACGTCACCCCAGCCCTCCATCTTCCCAGCTGGGGCCCCAGACAACATGGGGCAGAAACAGTCCTTCCACGTTCCTGACCCACAAGAGCCCTGGGCGTCATACCCCAGTGGTTTGACAACTCTGTTTGGGCTGGTTTCTAACGTAAGAGTAGTAACTGGAACGCAGTGGAAGGGGAAGAGGACACCAGGTTTCTCAGGATTATGGAGTGTGACCACTTAGTGACCTTAAACAAGTCATTTAACCTCTATGGGGCTCTGGGTCCTCATTTGCAAGTGGGAATAATAACTTCCTCACAGAACGTGTTCAGGGTTATATACATAAAATTTTGCAGAAAAGCATTCGATAAATAGAAGGAAACCCTACTCAAATAGGAAGAATTATTATTTTTAAATTTCAGAAATGCCTTCGGTGAGCCAAGGGCAAATTCAGCGGGAATCCTGTATGGCTGCGGGTGACAATGCCAGATGGGGTCATCAGGGCAGGTGTCTCGGTGCCTTAACTTTTAACTGTGACCTAAAAGGTAGTCATGAGAATCCAGAAAAAAGGTAAAAATGTATATGGAAAGCATTTCATTGCAGAGTTCTACTGACTAGGGTTGTTTTGAGCATTGAATGGTATGATGCATCCATGCTAAGGTTGAAAATAAAATATATCTCAGGGAAGCCCACAAGTTTTCCCTTGCAGCCAGGAGTATACCCACCCCAGTAGGAGACTGGGGATTTTTCTCCAGAGCAAATGCACAGGGTGGGGCATTTCGTAAGAGTTCAATAAATGTGAACTATTATTTCTGGTGCCATTTGAAGTGGTCTTATATCTGTGCAAAATAATTCTTTTGGAGGAAATCTCTCTCTTGGAGTTTTTCTGGATCAACTGCTCGCTCTCTTTCTCTCCCTCTCCCCTTACTTCTCTTCCTCACCCTCTCCCTCTGTAAGTCTCTACAACTTTGAGTTTTGAGTTGGTATGACCCACTATTGCGAGCCTCTCTCTCTTCAAACTTAGCACCTGTCTGTAGAGTCTCTTCTCTGAGCTCCACACTTTCCCACGTGCCGACGCATTGAATCCTGGTGACGAGCGACGTAGTGATGGCTGTTCCCATTTTACAGGTGAGAACAGTGAGGCTCGGAGAGATTGTGGTCTCATCCAGGATAGCCATCAGAGTGGCTGAGCGGGGATCGAACCTCAGGCTTCTGACTTCACCTGCTCCTTCCACTCCATTCCAGGGTGAGGGCACATCCCCCTTCCTTGGCTTCTACCTCCGTATTCTAGAGGCTTGAGATGATGTCATTCCATTCTGAATAATTTCAGTTAACCTCTCAAACTGAAGTGGGGAAAGTGTCTGCAAGTTGGTTTTATGAAGACTAGGCTCGTTTTGATATAGAACCAAAATATTTTATGTATAATGTTGACATATTGCCGATTATCAGCAAAACCTGTTTTTTTTTATTATAGGGACCATCTGTGTACTCAGGCCCAGCAGAGAGGCAAGAATTCAAAACCAGTGTTCCTTTACCACATTACACTCTTCCCCCAACAAGAAAGGGGCAGTGGGCACAGGAGAAGGATTCGTGTCCCATGTGACTGAGTCGGGCATCACAGAAACCCAGATGTTATTACATCTGTATTTTTTTTTCTTTTATCTTCCTAGAAAGAGAAATGATGAGCTCTTGAAATTCAAATTCCCATGGACTCTGAAGTCATGAGCATATTTAAAACCGGTGAGGCTGTGACATTTACCTACATTCACGTCAGAGGATAAATGCGGAATCACCTACAGTCACGGCATAGGGAATACCCATTCATCCCCAACCACGTGTTGGGGTACGGACACTCCAGCAAGGAGAAGATTCAGGAAAGGAGAGACGCACGCGATTCGGAGGTAACCACCCTCAGCCACCAGCCTCTAGACGATTGCAAATGTGCTCAAAACCAGGGGAGCCCAGGGGCCCAGCAGCAGGGAAGAGAGAACAGAAAAGAGCGACAGGGCCAGGCCGTCCATCAGCCTCTCCCTGGGCAGGCGCACTTGGCTTTGCCTGGAGACACAGGTGTGTGGGCCGAGCACGGCCACATGAATGTGGCATCCGGGATGGGCAAGTGCACTTCTCGGCCAGGAACAGCATCCGCATTAAAACCAAATGAGGCTCCCGCAGGTGACATCAGCAGCACTTAGCTGCCACACCATGGAGGGACGACTTACTGACGGGCCGGGAATGCTCCCCCCGGCCAGGCTGACAGGCAGACATTGGAGGGACACTTCGCCGGCCCCTGCCCTTCTGGAGAGACATCTGCCAGCTCTGCTGATGGGCAGCCTTGCCGTTGTCGAGAACTCTGAATCCAGGTTTATTCCTGCGGCTCCGGCCCGCCATCTGGGGGGCTGGTCCCAGGGCTGCCGGCTGGAAAAGCTTCCTGCCTCTCTCCTCTGGGGCTCCGTCCCTCTGTGTCTGAGGAGCATGAGGGAGGGGGGCATGAGAAACAAGCTTCGGGTGGAAGAAAACCCCCACTCCCCAGAGCTCCCGAGAGCATCTTTGACTTTTTTGAGCCTACCTCTGGCACGCAGATGAAAACGAGAATGTTGCAACTTGAGAAAGATCATTTCTCCGGTTTTCTAATCAGTTTGATGACTAGAGGCTGAGAAAAGGATACCCAGATATTCATCCTGCCCTCCCTCAACAAGTACTTTTTGAGCACTAGTTCTGGGGGGGAGACCAACTGATCCATAGGTTCTCTCTCTACTGCTTCATCAGCACGCTGAAATGTGCGCATGAGGGCTTTCTGCCTTCAGAGCGTGTCTTGTCACCCCAAATAGGTTGGAAGCTTCCGGGAGCCCGCTGTGGTCGACGCCTTTGTGCCCCCCACAGGGCTCGGCCATATGCTCAGCACCCTCCCAGAATTCCTCATCTCATTTAAGGCAACAGCAACCCTGTGAAGTCAGTTATGACCCTCATTTTACAAATGGGAACTCCGAGCCGGGGGTCACGCAGCGAGCAGACCAGCGTCTGTTCAGATCGCAGGGCAAGGAGCACCCACCGCTGACTAACAGGGTAACATTTTGATCCCGAGGCCCTGGTCGGTTGGTGGGCGAGTCACCTGAACTTTGGGAGGAGGATGAAAGTCAGGAGAAGTCCAAACAACTGAAGAATGGGTGTAAGGCTGGGAGCTAAGGTCACCAGCTCAACACTCCCCCCGCCCCCCGGGGGCCTTGCCCTGCCCTGGGGGCCACAAGGACTGTGTCTGCTCCTCTGCGGCCCTTCAGAGGTTGTCCAGTGCTGGATCTACCCCTCCAGCCGCCCTCGGTCAGACTGTTGTCTCTTTCGCTGCCTGACCCCAGGCCCCCCCATGGTCACTCTCCCGCACACGGGGACACGCGATGTCCCCACATGCGCTCCACAAGTCAGTCAGCGTGGCTTCATCCCAGGAGGGCTCCTGTGTCCTAGGGGCCTTGATAAAACTCCCTGAGCCACCTGCATCATGGAAGTTTCAGAACTCCTCCCAGGAAAGCCTGTCACAGACCAAAGTGTCAAAAATGTCCCTCCCCCACACCCCCAGGCAGTCTCCCAATCTAGTTAAAGAAAACGTAAGATTTGTTTACTAAAGGAATGACTTCTACGTCTGATTTGTTTTTATTACTGACTTGAATAGGATTCCATTCATAAAACCTGGATTGAGCAGTGCTCTGCCTGGGCCACGACACAGGTGCTGCAGGCAGGCGGGAGGCCGGGACACAAGCCTGGCCCTCGAGAGCCCCCAGCAACACAGAGGATCACCGGGCAGCCACGCTGTCAGCTACTTTTCACCCCACACGTCGTAGCGGCCCACGGCTGCCGGCTTCGCTTGTTGCATATTCCTTGTCTAATAAAGGCGGTCGAGCAGGAGAAAGTATGGGACTTCGCAGTCAGCCGGCTCGGGGTTCAAATTCGGGTTTTGCCAACTCAGAACCAGTCCCATCTTACAACACAGAAGGCCACGGTGGTTCGTGAGATTTGTTTTTAGCGCATGAGACTTCTGAAGTGATGGGGCAAGAGTGTTCACAATGAAAGAGACCATCGCCGTTTATGAAGGCCTTCCGACAAAAGCTGACAACTGGCAGACATGCCTTTCTTTACGGCAAAGTGCAGCTCAGAGCCTTCCAGAACTGCTACACTTTCCACGAAGCTGTGGGTGAAGGTCATCCCTTGTACTAAAACAGTTGGCTAATGAAGAAGGCTACACTCGAGCAGATTTTTAATTTGGATAAAAAAAAAATGGTCTCCGGAACCTAATCTTACGGTTAAGGTGGCAAAGAATGGACAGCGTGGGTGGCTGGATGGCAAGACCAGGAAGTCACAGCTAAATATTCGGCTGGCGTCTTCACCACTCATTTTTTTTTTTATTATGTTATGTTAATCCCCATACATTACATCATTAGTCTTAGATATAGTGTTCCATGATTCATTGTTTGTGCATAACACCCAGTGCTCCATGCAGAACGCGCCCTCTTTAATACCCATCACCAGGCTAACCCATCCTCCCACCCACCTCCCCTCTAGAACCCTCAGTTTGTTTTTCAGAGTCCATTGTCTCTCATGGTTCGTCTCCCCCTCCGATTCCCCCCTTCATTCTTCCCCTCCTGCTATCTTCTTCTTCTTTTTTTTTTTTTTAACATGAAATGTATTATTTGTTTCAGAGGTACAGATCTGTGATTCATCAGTCTTACACAATCACAGCACTCACCATAGCACATACCCTCCCCAATGTCTATCACCCAGCCACCCCATCCCTCCCATGCCCACCACTCCAGCAACCCTCAGTTTGTTTCCTGAGATTAAGAATTCCTCATATCAGTGAGGTCATATGATACATGTCTTTCTCTGATTGACTTATTTCGCTCAGCATAATACCCTCCAGTTCCATCCATGTCGTTGCAAATGGCAAGATCTCATTCCTTTTGATGGCTGCATAATATTCCATTGTATATATATACCACCTCTTCTTTAACCATTCATCTGTCGATGGACATCTTGGCTCTTTCCACAGTTTGGCTATTGTTCACCACTCATTTTTATGGTTTTGCCAGACCGGGCACTGTAGATTTTGAGTCTGCCTTTGACCCTGTTTCCCTATAAGCTGTGTGATTTTTATTATGCAATTTTGAAGAACCCAAGGATTCTGAGAGTTCCATATAGGATGTCATAGCAAAAATGCAAGTGTATGTGTGTGTGTTCACGGGTATGCGCCCATGCTGAGTGTATAGGAGTTGATTTATAAGTGGCAGCTAGTGTATGAGTTAATCTCCGCTCTGCATGCGCCATTCCAGTTGAGGCAGGATGCTGGAAGGAGCCAGGCCAGCCATACCACTTGTCACCCTGTTGGGAGAGGCACGGCTGGTGTCTGAGTCCCGGGCCAGCCTGTCCGGACTGCGGCAGAGCAGTGGGCACCTGGTAGCTGGCTCCTGCCCTCCCGGGGCGCCACAGCCCCACCTCCTGTCGGCCACCCCCCTGCTGAGAAAGGACACGTGATTATACCCTAAGCCCATGCTCCTCAAAATGGGGCCCCGACCAGTAGTATCAGCGGCACCCGGTGATTTTTAGAAATGCCAATTCCCAGTGTTGACTTACTGAATCAGAAATTCTGGGGGTAGGACCCAGCCCTCTGACTTGGAGGCAGCCCCCAAAGGATTCTGACGCACCCTTCAGTTTGAGAACCACTGATCTCAGCACAGACTGAACCCTTTCTTTGAGACTCGCCAAGTCTCATTCACTTATTCATGACCTATTCATTCATTCAACACATTTTTATTCAGTGTCTATGATGAACTAGATAGTGTTGTAAGTCCTGGGAATGAATTAAACACAAAAACCTCCTGCCATCTTGGATTGGGAGGAAGTAATGGTTAAGATCCAGACTCAGGAACCAGACTGCCTGGCCTGCATCTCACTGGCTGTGTAACCTGAGCAAGTTACTTGGGATGATAATGGTGCCTATTTCACAGAGTTCTGGTGAGGATTAAATGTGTGTAAAGCCCAGCCTAGAACATGGCAAGCACTTAAGATGTAAACTAATATATACTCAAGTATGGCCATAAGAGGTCGTGTTGAGTTAAATCAGATTGCAGAATAAAATGGGATCCACATCTTCTCTAAGACCTGGGAGAAAGGAGAAAAAAAGGATCCAGGAGACCTTTGTCATGATGTCCAGCAGAAGGCCAGCTCCTGATACAGGTAACGCAAGAAGAGAAGACAGTACGAAGCCCCCAGCCCCAGTCAGAGTGGATGGGTGGGAGCGGTCGGGGGCCTGAGAAGTGGTAGTGGGGATGAAAGTTCCCCTGGAGTGAGGACCTGCCCTCTCGGTGGGAACATGCCGATGGGAGAAGGCGCCAGGAACCCACCCCACGAGCCAGAGCCCAGGGTGCAGCAAGAACCCAGAGCATGGAGGAGAAGAAGTCTGGCACAGAGCTCAGAACGCTATGGCTCCGCAGGCAGCCCCTGCTGCTTGGTGTCAGAAGCCTGCAGGATGGGGACGGGGAAAGGGACCCATACACACTGTGCCCAGGGTCACCCCGGGGCTGTGCACCCAGTGCTGCGTGCCAATGGCTCAGTGTCACCTCTGTTAGGACCCTGCTTCCTCCTGACCTGTCGTCCAGCTGGCTGCCGGCCAGTGCAGCTCCTGTGAGCCAGAGGGGATCTGGGATCTGTCTGTCCCTCCAGTCCTGGCTACCAAGGCTGTCAGTCCCCTGTGATTGTATGCATTCAGGAACTAGCTTTGAGCATCTAAAGTCCAGTACTCTGATGAGGCCCCTGAGGGGCTCAGTCAGTTCAGCATCCGACTCTTGATCTCAGCTCATGTCTTGATCTCAGGGTCGTGAGTTCAAGCCCCACATTGGGCTTCATGCTGTGCATGGAGACTACTTAAAAAATAAAATAAAATAAAGACCAGCACTCTGAGTATAAAGAAACCTACAATCCTGTCACCCCGGAGGGCAGAGTGGACAGAAGGGAAGTCCCTGGGTGGCAGTTTGCACTCACAAAAGGGGGACCTGTCTCTGAATGGAGGCTTTGCACCTGCCCCCTGCACAGACACCGTCCTGGGGCTGACTGCGCTGTGTTCCAGGAACCTGCTTGGAGACAGAAGGAAGGCTGGACGATGAAGAGCCTTCCCCACCCGGGAACATATCGAAGATCTTTGCCCCCTTTCCACTCAGTCAAGGCAGCTCTGAGCCCCGCCTGTACCCATCATGTCCCATTTCTGTCACCCAAAAACACGCGGCGGTCACTGGGATGTTAAGAGACATCATTATCGCATCAATTCGTCAGTGAATTAGGAGCCAACAATCCATTTCCTGGGTCTCCTGTCGAGTTTAAATATAGGACAGCAGGCTCAGGCCAGGAGAAATCTGGCAGATCTTATGTGGGGCCTGAAGCTAGGCTGAATACTGACTTGGACAGAATGAAAAAGGCAGAGGTGAAGGTGTGCGCTTCCGGACTCCTGGCGCCCAGCTCTGTGCTGAGGGTGGGAGGGACGGCAAGACCCCTCAAACCTGCTCTTTGTGCCCTTGGGAACCAGACTGAGGTGGGGAGACTAATGTGAGACAGCCAGAAAGCAACCAAACTTCCCTGTGCACCCCCATTTGTGAGTGCAACCAGAGACCCTCGCTGCAGGGCGCCGTGCACGGGGGACCCAGGGGGCGGGCAGCCTCAGGGCCTGACCCTCAGGAGTCCCTGTGTAGTAGAGGACAGACAGCTGTCAGTGATTAACACGGTCCCTGCGACAAAAACAGGTTGGGGTAAGGTGAGGGGTAGGACCCTAAGCCCAGTCTGGGGGCGTCCAGACAAGCTCCCAGGAGAAGGTGAAGCATCACTTGAATTCTGGAGACCAAGACAGACAAAGAGGAAGACCTTCTGGGTCCGGGGATGCACCTGTGAGTACAGGACTGGGGACACGCTCCGGTGAGCGTGGGCTAAAGGTACTGCTGGTGGTTTGCGGACCGTGGGGCCTTACCCGAGCCTGGGAAGCTAGACAGGATTAGCCCTCAACTGGACCGAAAGACGACTGAAATGCTGACCTCATCCCAACTGGTGAGAAAGACACAGAAAAGAAGGAATGAAGAATAATAGAGCCTAGAGATTTAAGACTTACTTCCTTATCTAAGTTCACAGCAACCAGATGAAATGACTAAGGGAGAATCCTCTACCGCTAATCCTCCCATTTTAGGAAAGAGAAAACCATCTTAGATCCCAGTCTCTGTGGCCCATCAGTGCAGTTTCCTGAGCCTGGGTGATGAGCCTGGCATCAAGCATTTTGGTTGGTAGCTGGGATTGTTTGCCTGGATGGTCCCTGGTAAGCAAGTGACATCCAGCTTGCCCCAAACCTCACCTACTCCAGGAAGCCTTCCTGATCCACCAAACCGCTTGTGCCTTTGGGGCAGACTATAAGGTTAGAGCCATAAACTTCAACCCCAAAGTTCCAAGACAACTCATCGGGCCTTGCTGGAGGTGAGGCAGGGGCCCCGGCTTTCTCTGAGCAAAGCCCAGTGAATTCATTGCACACAGTCTTGGGCAGGACTCTCCATAATTGTCCATAAGATGAAGAGGGAACTTACCTTCCTTCACCCAGGGGCAGGCAGCTGAGAGTGGGGGAGCGGGAGCTCAGAGGGCATGCATGGGGTACCCGAGAAAGAATAAGAGGAGAAGAATCAGAGAGGTCTGGGTTCAAGGTCCAGCTCTCCAGCTTACAAGCTTCAGGGAAGCCAGGTGACCTCTTGTAGACTCCGTTTCCTCTTCTATCAGCTTTCAGAGAACATCCAAACTCTTATCAGAAGATAAAAGCTTGGGGCACCTGGGTGGCTCAGTCAGTGAAGCATCGACTCTTGATCTCAGCTCAGGTCTTGATCTCAGGGTTGTGAGTTCAAGCCCCATGATGGGCTCTCCACTGGGCGTGGAGCCTACTTAAAACATTTTTTAAAAAAGTAAAATAAAAATAAAAGCTTTGTATTAGAGCAAGAAGAGAGTGTCAAAATCTGGACTGTTCCCAGACTCTAGAGCAGAGGGACAGGCTCGTGTAGATGATAACTTCACGGAACGAAGGCACTGAGCAGGCTGGAAGGCGGTGAGCTGGGTTCACAGGACAGAGGATGCTCTCAACGAAAAGACCCACGCCGGAGAGGAGTCAGCACCATGGAGCCCAAAGCCCTGCTAAGAGAAACTCCAGAGGGGACCGAGGCAGACCACTGGCTGCAGGGGACGCACCAGATCAGATTCTCCCTAGGAGAGTCTGAATGAGGAGATGTCCACCCTGAGTGAGTGTGTAGCTGAGCCAGACAATCACACATCAGAGCAAGAGTGTGAGGCCCCCACCAGCTCTCCCGGGCTCCGCCACACTGAAGATTTTGGCAGCCCTCTTCCCAAGCACCCCGGAGTGCGTGGGTGTTCCTTACCACCCTTCTAACCAACGGTCCTGGTCGTTATGTTTGGTTAAAAAAGAAAATTCGAGTAATTTGATAATCTAATTGGCTTTATGAAGCAATTCATGAAGCGGACAGCATTCCCTCTAGCAAGCAGAGGGGAGCTCCTGGCACCGATGGGAGGTTTTTCTACAAAGGAGGGTAGGGCAAGAAGTTTCCAGCAAAAGCAGAGAAAGACGGTTCCAGGCAAGGTCACCTTCCCTTAAAGAGAAGGGAAGGAGGTCTTACTGGGGAATTACCTCATCCTCCTTTGAGGCCAGAGAGAGACCATGTGATAGATGTACCTCACTGGAACCAACCAGAAAACTCCAGATTGATTGGCTCAGAATTCCAGGCCTGGAGAGGATGAAACTGCAATGAAGTCTTGCTTTGCTGTCCTGGGAGCAAGTGACTCCACCTTGGGCCTGTAGCTTTCTTCCTAAAATTTGTAGCAAGAAGAGCATTTCCCCTGGCGCTGGAGCGGGTGGGCTACCGAGTGGGCTCCGTCCAGCCCGTCCCTTCACGTCCAGCCTCGCCCACCAGAACCGTCTTTACGGGAAGCAAAGGCACACAGAGCGGCAGGCGGGGTTGAGACCCACAGCCAGTCGGGAGAGAAAATGGGAAACACGGTTAAAAGGGGTCTCTAGGCGCACACACACAGGCTATAGACCAAGACCGCGACGGAATCTGCCTGGGTTTTCAGAGCCACTTCGGGTAAAAAAAACTATGGAGAATGATTTCCAAAAATGAGAGCAGACAAATTCAGAAGTTCCAGCCCAGTTAGCTCACTGTCCGTTATTGGCAGAAATCTGTCAACGGGGATCCGCCAGATGCATGAGTCAGTGACACTGAGGTCGCCCCTCTCACCTTAGAAATGTGCTGTGGGCCAAGGTAAGCTTGTTTCACCCAAACACTTGATAAGATACATCTTTTAAGCAAGATGAGGAAGGAGGAGCTGCATATGGGCTTTGAGGTAGCCATTCACCATGTGGAGCCGTCCCTCTGGAAGCTGGCTTGTAGGAGAGCAAACCCACCCTAGCTGCTCTTGCGGGGAGAGCCACGAGTGGGTTGCAGATGGCAGCAGCTTCTGCCTCAACTGTCCAACAGTCAGAGTTGTTCAACAAGATGAGAGAGAGTGAGCTCCCCGTCACAGGGAGTATTCAACTCACACTCACATTAACATCCACCAGCATTGCTCTAGAGGTGAACATAGTGTTGGGGTCTGGAGTGAAAAGACCCAGACTCAAGGATTTACTTGGCCACCTACCACCTGCGTGACCTTGGGAAACTGACATAAACTCTAACTCTTGGCCAACTTCTATGTAAAATGAAGGTAATTTTTTTATAGCGAGGTTGCAAGGTACAGGAGGTTTAAGTCATAAATTAAATGAGATCACGTCCATAACAGCATTTTATAAACTAAAAAATGCTGTACTAATGTGTGTTATCATTAAGATTTCAGGAGCTTGGAAATAAAGGGCTCTTGAGGCTAGTAGCATTTCGTACAGATCGCAGTGTTCGATGGTGGCTCTCTGAAGCCTGGCTAGAAATAAAGGTCCGTGAAGCATGTCACACCTGCCAGCTCCAGGACGCAGCGCACACGTTATTACTCACACTCCTCGTTCAGTTGTAATGATCATTTTAAAGCATCAAGGCCGGGCTAAGGTATCAGTGTGCGAGTTGGCGTATTTTTATTTTGGCTTATTCCAGGTTTGAAAAATGATATATTGGGTACTCTCTAGGTCCAGACACAGTCCGTGAAATTCCCCCACCTAATTAAAGAAGTTGACAGACGGAAATGAGTTTCATGACATTGGATCCCCGGCTCGGTGCTGGGCTTGGAGCAAGGCTGCCGGGCTTCTCCCGGGGTCTCGATGGGGAGAAGGACGCCGAGCTTTCCTCTTTCTTCGTCGCCGGGGCTGCACGACGGGCCAGGGTCTGCTCGTCGGCTGTGCCTCTCGGCAACCCGCCTCAGTCCCACAGACGGCTCCAGCTGGAAAAGTCGGTTTCTGGCATCTGGGGGCGCGAATTCATTTCAGCCTCATCTGTCGTGCAACTTCTCCTTTCCGACGTGAGTCAGTTCAGCGAGAATTTGTTGAGCAACTACTCCACAGGGCAAAGCTTTTTGTCTCTCGTAAGACTTGAGCCCAGGCTTGTCCCAACACAGCACCCTCCAGCCCTAAAAGCCACAACTGCACTCACTACTGTCCCTTCCCCCGGCTTCTAGCACTTCACCCGTGGACGCTGTGCGGGCATCAGGCCTGGGGACACAGGTGAACTTTCCAGTGACTGCTCCCTCAGGCCTCGGCGATCCCCACACCAAAAGGACAGCCGAGTTGGGCGATTCCTAAGGACGTTTCCAGTGCTCCAAGATATTACAGATTTGCTGCTGAAGAATATATTTCTAAAATATTCTAATACTATATGGCAAAGCAGCACCAGTTTGGGGCTCTGTGACTTAACTCGCTGAATATCCCTGGGCAAGCACTTGGTCTCCCATTTTCCACCGAAGAAAGAAGATGAAAATCTTTGCCTCCCGGAATGAATTTAAGTTCTGGAGAAAAATATGTATGTCGAGCCCTTAAAAGCTTGACTTGTGCCTAGTAGGGGCTCAATAACCTTTTGCTAGTTCCTGCCCCCTACATCTCCAACAGGAGATGGACAATATCTTTTTTCTTTCTTTTTCTTTTTTTTACCTTTAAGGAAGTAAGGACTCCTTTATCCGGAGGCCGGATGGGTGATGCGACAGGAAAGAGGGGAGCTGGATGCAAGGACAACAGTTGAACGGGAGAGGGGGTGGCTCCCATCTCCTCGGTGGGGACTTGCCAAGGCCACCACCACTTGCCACTGAGGGTCCCTCCCGCCCCACACTCCATGTGAGGCCCCAGGGAGCTGGTGCCATTTCCGGTGGCTTAGAGGGGAACCGGAAGCCCCTCTTCTGAACCCTGGGAGCAGGGGGTGTCCTGCCCAGGCTCCCGACAGCAGGGCCACCCACTCCCAAGCCGGGCTGTGTTCCGGACGCTGCATTTTATGGCGCAACGTTCACATTTCTTGCATTTCTCAATGCAGTAAATCTTCCTCTGTCTTCCTGCAGAAGGCGTTGCCGTCCATGCATAAAACTGATGGTTGAAAAAGTTTTAGTACCTTTCTCTGTTCCCTTCCCACCGCGTAAGCATTCCTCCGGATCCCGGCCTGGGTGCCCAGATGGTCTATGAGAAGAAATCAACAACGCATCACCGGGCACGTCTCAGTGCCAAGACGCACAGAAGTTTTCTGTTTCATGATGGAAAGGTAAGTATCTCGAACAAGGCAGAACCCAGGGTAATAAAAGCTCCTTTTATTTCACGTTCTCTTTCACAGTGGTGGGTTTTATTCTGACTCTCACTAGACGCTTGACAAGCATAAAAAACAACCATTTCCTGCCTAAAAAAATGTTGCCTTCTGAGTTCTTTTTGTTCCCTTGAACCGAGCCAGCCTGGGTGAGAGAAGGCTGCTCTCCACGGTAGGGCAGGGCTGCTGGGAAGGATGGTGTTGCAGCCAGAGTGGGGCCCCGACAGCCCCCAGCGAGGGGGGGGGTGGGACCTCCCCCGCAGGCAGGCCGACAGGTCCCCAGGCCCAGGGTGTGGGGTTGGTTTTGCAAAGCTTGTTTCTGTTTTCCTCTGGGCGTCTGTGTGTGAAGTGACGTGGCCTAATTTGTGTCCCACCTGGGAAACGCCGTCCAAGGGCGCCTTCGCTTCTTGAGTGTGAGCTCTCTGGGAGCAAGGTCACCTCACGCTCAGCTCCATGTTTCCCACGGTCATTAACCCAAGACCAGAGTGATAACGAGAGATGGATTCCAAGTGCAGGTCAGCAGGGGTGCCAGGCCCCACCCGATGACCCTGCTTCATCTCTAGCTGAGCAGAGTGTCGAATGATCGCACGGCTTCAACAGAAGCCTCTTCCTCGACGCGGCGAAGCAGACCAAGCCTCACCCACAGATCCAGGCGCCGTGCCCCCTGGCTCCAAGCATCTCCCCAGCGTGCCCCACTCAGGGGCCTCTGCTTGCTGAACCGTCTCGTCACCACCCAGAGTGCCCCTCCTCGGGGTCTTAATATACTGACCAGGCACCCAGTTGAACAGACAATGAAACGTAGGTGTCTTTTTCCATCGGAAGCAAAACATCTAAGTATTCCCCAGAAAGCTTCATCAAGCCCATTTTTTGACCTTTGAGATGACAGCTGGTGTGCATGTGCCACTTGGAGAGGCCACGCCGGGCATGAGAAGGGCAGGAGGGGCGGGGCCGGGGAATATAAGGGGAACAGCAGGGATCTGAATGGAAATCGCCGGTTTCCATGCCCACCGTTGCTGCTTATGTGCAGGGGGCCCCTGTCCTCACCTCCGTTTCCTGATCTGCCAAGTGAGGATAACAGTATTGACCTTGCGCTGTTGTTTGGTGAGTCCGAGGCTGGGAATGGCCCTGGAGACCTGTGAGGATGACAGCAGGAATAGGAATAACGCGGCCCAAGTGCACCCCGGGCAGTCGGACCCGTGCCCACGAGTGGACGGGAGATCTTGGGGACCTTGCTTCCCCCCACCTTTGCCAGGTCGTCCTGCGGGCTGATTCCGGGGACCCCAATCTCTGGCCTCTTCCAGGACTGAGAGCGCTGACCTTACCCAGCAATTACCCTTTCCCGGTCAGCTCTCCGGGCCCCAGCACTGGCAGCCCCTCAGTTAACAGACAGCAGAAGCTAATAAAACCCAGGCAGAGAAGAGCAGGGCTGCGGATCCCGTTGCCATGGCGACTCCTGCAGGTGTTCCTGAAAGGAATGACAAGGCCAAGGGGTTCGGGCTGCTTTTCTCTCCCTTTCGGAAAGTCTAAAAGTAAGGATGGTCACTGGGTGAGAGGGGCCTCCCGGTGCCGGCGCAGACACGAAGGCCCTCGTCTGGGGTTGCACGGCTAGGAAATGGCCCAGCGAGGACGGCTTCCCGAATCTGCTCTTCCCACTGGACCGGGCTGCAAACATCCGGACTTGGGGAAATCGCGTCTCTGCCGCGCAGGCCTCCCACCCTCCCTCTCTGGGCTTGCAGACGCCTGTTCCCTGTCGCCATCGGAAGGAGATCTCAGGTAGGGCCGCCTGCCAGGCCCCAGCCCTCAGCCCCTCTCCTGCCTCACTGCTACTCTGACCCTACCAGAGACCGTTCCCGGGTTCCGCCTGCTGGTGGGAGGGGCCCCGAGGGCTCCCTTTCCTCCTGCCTACATTAAGATGAAGCCCACCCAGGGCTCCAGGTGGCCAGTGAGCCCTGCCGTGTGGCAAAGGAGCAGACGGTGAAAGGGGCAGGCAGGGAAACTCACTGATGGTTGGTAAAGAGTAAGAGGGATTCTTGTCGGTGTCCAAGCTCCTAGATCCAGTGTTCCCAGAGGTCCGCTGCCCCCTGCCCTTTCTGCGGTTGGTTATGGGAGTAAAGAATCACCCCTCCCCATTGCTCTGAGTTGTGCTCTGTTAAGAGCATCCACATTTCCCCCACCTCCATGCCCTCTATGGCTGTGGCGACCTCAGCTTGGTGCGGCGGCCGTCACTGTAACCCTTCTGCCAGGAGATCCTTCGTCTCCTGCTCCTGGGACCTGAAAGCCTCCCTTCCCCCGCAGGAAGAGGCTCAGAAGGGGCATCAGACACAAGGAGGGAGGAAATCAGGCTGGGATGCGTTTCCACATCCCTCAAACACCCTGTAGGCAGCCATCTGCCTGCAGGGAAATCGGGCGACATCACCACAGCAGGACCTCTGGGGAAGGAGGATTTAGACCTAGACATAGCAGGTGTACTCACACCAGGGTGACTCAACCTCTCTGTGCCTCAGTTCCCTCGTCTGTAACAACACCCAGCTCCCAGAGTTGTAGGAATGGAAGATGACGCATAGAGCTCCAGGAAAGATGGGAGTTCTGGCAGGATGTGCATAGGTACCCAGACCCTGGCCCCCCACCCCCCGACACTTACTATAATCAACAAGGAATAACAAAGCAGGGGGATCCTCCCCCAGGACTCAAACCAGGGAAGACCATCCACCTGTCACAGACGTAGAGGAGTAGCAACTAGGAACAGAGCAGATGGGACCAGATTGAGGGAACGTAGTCAACACTGACTCTCAATCCCTCCGCCCTCCAGGAAATCAGTGCGGTCTCCCGGGAGGTGGCGGCGGATGTTGGCAGAACCTCACTGGGCCCTTGAAAGGGAAGTCAAGCACCGAGTGCTGGAGGTGAGGAAGCCCCTCACAGCGGTAAGGAGGTGCTCCCAGACAGTGGGGAAAATGCCAGAAACTAGAAGGGAAGAACAGATGTCTACGGAAGTCACAGACACAACTCCTGAACAACTTTAACAAAACCTGCACTTACGGGATGTCGGAAATGACTAGGAACGTGAACATGATAATCAAAACTTAGAAGATGAGGCCAAAGGCGACCTTTCAACCGCCCAAAACACCCTGCCACACTTCAGTTTGCTTCATCGAAAAAGCAAAGTCCTAACACACAAAATTAGAAATGATCAATTGCATACAATAAAAAATACAGACATGTAGATGAATTCATTTTATAACTTTATGCTCTGATCTTAAATCTCAAGAAATGGAGGCCTTCTGAGAAAAATACTAATGACTCCCCAGCTGAGTCAAGGAGTAGAAATCTGATCAGATTATCATAAAACCAACCGAAAATGTTGTTAGAATTAACTCCTAGAAGATACTCAGTCTAAATGGTTTTGAGTCAGTTCTTTCAAACTTTTAAGATACAGTTAATATTCATGCTAGGTCAGTGATTTTAAAGCATTAAAAATGCTGGGGCGCCGGGATGGCTCAGTCGTTAAGCGTCTGACTTCGGCTCAGGTCATGATCCCAGGGTCCTGGGATCGAGCCCCGAATCTGGCTCCCTGCTCAGCAGAAGCCTGCTTCTCCCTCTCCCTCTTCCCGTTGCTTGTGTTCCCCCTCTCGCTGTGTCTCTCTCTGTCAAATAAATAAATAAAATCTTTAAAAAAAATAAAGCATTAAAAATGCTTATCATTTTATAAAGCTAGATTTAGTTCATCTAAGATCTCAGACCTTGATAAGGAGAGTATATATGTGCACAAACATTACAAGCCAGTCTCATCCATTATGAAGAAATATAAAACTTTCAGCTCAAATACTGTGGCTGCATCCAGTGGTAGAGCAAACAAATGATTCATTACCGTCCTCTAGATCTTACTGGAGAAATACAAAGAATTTGAAAAGACAAGAAAAACAAGGTTTAATATTAGGAGAGTTATTAATTCATCTCTTCAATTTGGATCAAAGAAAATTAAGATCATTCCGTGTTGACATTGTATATTGTATAAATTCAATATAAAACCATTTTTTATTTAAAAACAAAACCAAAAACCAACTTTCATGTTTTAAAAGGATTCTTCTTGGAGTGGTTCTTTCTTAGGGTGATGGAGGTAAAACCCGACTGTCCGTTCCCTGGGGTCCGGGTTCCTCGCCCTCCCTCGGAGCTCACCACTGCCCCTGGAGTAGAGAGAGGGGAGGGCAGGACACCGGGCAGGCTAGCGTGGGATCCAGGGGTGGGGAGCCCTCTTCACCTGCTGCAGCAGAGAGGGCCGAGTAAAGAAGCATGCAGGCACTTGGCCCACGAGGCACGGGCGAAGGCCAGCAGGGCTCAGTGGTGCTCACGGGAGCCTCGCGGCCGGGTCCCCTGAGATGCCCGGCACGCCGGGGGAATGCGGCAGCGGGCTTGGGAGGCACCCCGTGCCCGGGACTTTCAAACTACAGCCACCACTCCGGGGACAAGCTGCTCTGTGAGACACCGCCCTGGCCGAGCCTGGACCACCCATCAAGGGCACTGAGCAAGGGGTCTCGGCAGGGGCGGCTGGGAGGCGGCACCAGAGGACCCCCAGGGATCCCTCCCCTCCACAAGGCTGATTTCCTGCTCCCCCACAAAGAAACCAACCTCATCCCATCTACTCTTAGGTACTTTCTACCAACTGTGTGGGGTTACCCGGAATGAGAAGGTCTTTTCTCTAAATCCTTCTGTCGGACAGGAGGAGAAAAGCTTCCACTTTAATAAGAAGTGAACACAAAGGGGCTCAGAGAACCTGTTTGTTGCCCAACGGATCCTGGATGCATTTTGGATCATCTCTTTGACACAAGGAGACCCTCCAGCTGCGGTGGGCCCCCGGAATCAAAGCACGTGGCCACTGCGACTATTAGCAGGGCCCGGGAAGCCGGAATTCGCAAGGAGTATGGACTCACACAAGTGTTAGGCTTCAGAATCAGACCGGTATGATTGCTCCTGACCCTCCCTGATAGGACGACCTCGGGCAAGTCAGTTAACCCCTCTGAGTTGCTCTTCTCGAGCATAAATGGGGGGCAGTATCGACTTGCTTTGCGGGAGCGGTTCACGGCAGAGTGTGAATGAATATGAGAGATCTTGCACGCACATAGGTGCTCAGTAAAGTGTTCCTTATGTTACTTTTATTGCTGGTAGTAGCAAAGAGCAAAATTCTTCTAGCTAAAACAAAGGAGTCATAAAGAATGGGTACAAGCGAGTCTATTGAAGGACAGGAGAGGCCTTGTCCGGCTCCGGGGAAGAAGATGTAAACAGTAGGGCTCACTTGGAGAACGGAGGCAGGGAAGCAAGCGCGGGAGGGGGAGCGCTGGGTGCTAGAGGCAGCCTCGAAGACATAACCCTGGACACCTTCATGTGCCCCGAAGAGACAATCTCTTCTCCAAGAGAGAGATGAGCGGGATTTGTGTGGCGCTTCTATCTAGGTCAGCGGGGGTCTCAGAGACCACTCCCTG
Organism: Halichoerus grypus; assembly: GCF_964656455.1. Lineage (NCBI taxonomy): Eukaryota > Metazoa > Chordata > Mammalia > Carnivora > Phocidae > Halichoerus > Halichoerus grypus. The sequence continues at coordinate 11,248,555 of NC_135721.1, forward strand.
CCCCCGCCCGTGCAGATGGTCCTCTCCGGCCCGGCCCTCCTCCCGCACACCCTCCCCATCCCGAGGCCCCACGGGGAGCACTCCCCTGCTGAAGCCGGGCCTTCCCAGAGCGGAGTGGTATCATCAGGACACAGACAGAGAAAGCCACCAAGTGACGTTGCCCAGAGTCACAGATTAGCCAGGCCGGCCCTCCAACCCAGATCCCGGCTCTAGCCCAGGATCATCAGCGTGGCTGAGGCCTGCGGCTCGTCAGGACCCGACTTCCATCAGGCGAAGGGCTGCCTCCCGCTGGGTGAAAATGCCGATCCAGGCCCTTCCCCTTGGCGGGAGAGCCCTGCCGCTAGAACCCCTCCAGGGCCATCTCTGTCACACCTCCTACGGCTTCCCTTGCTGCCCTTGTGGAGGCCTTGGTCTCTGAGGTCTGCCCCTTGTGCCCTGAGGTGCCCTTCGAGAACTCACCACCGGGGGGCGGGGGGGCGGGGCAGAGACTCACACTCCAGTCCTTCACCACCACCATCAGAACCGAGTTTGCGTTGTAGTCCGGCCAGTCTGCTGTGCTCCCTGCTGGCTCCCAGCCCTGAGTGGGGTCCCCACGCCACAGCTCCGGGGTCAGCAGAGTCAGGCTCGAGCGCCATCAGGACCGCGGGAGACCAAGCCTTGCTTCTCGTCCCCCATGGTCGGTGGGGAGAGAGCCCACGGCATAGCTGCTCACACGAGACGCTCCCTTTTCTTCTCTTCAAGCCCTGGATACCCGGGAGTCTATATTCCTATTTTCTCATTTTCTAAGCTATCTCCGGTTGATAATAAGTTTAAAGTTACTAAGAAGAGATACGAGCCCCAACTGTTGGAGCTCAATGAGAGCACAGAGCTGCTGTGTTTATAGTGAACCTGAGCAAGATGCAGCCTCTCTCCAAAGAATAGGGCGGAGAAGCATTTGAATGCTCTCCTGCTACATTTACCGTAATGGGTTTTCTTTCCAAAAAGACAAGATCCAGTTTGCAAGGGGAAGCTTAGCGTCCCACAGGTGGTGCCTTTCAGACACGGAGCCAGCTGACTCAGGCGGCCTCCACACCAGATCTAAATTTAGCTGCGGGTTAAATAAGTGCGGGGCCTTTTCATTCCTCTGTTAAATCTCTCCCGTTTATAGGCGGCTCCTGCTCACCCTGGCATGTGAGGGCTGGGGAATGTGTAGGCCGTGGCCGGCCCTCCCAGACCAGGAGCTCCAGCCCCTCCAGTCCTGGCCCACCTTTCCACAGTGGGGCTGGACGCACAGACAGGCTGGGGTTAGAGCCTGTCACATTCCTTGTCTGCTTCTGAGTGAAAGGCAAGTGGCCAGAAACATGGCCAACAAAAGACAAGGAGCCACGTGACATCTATCCGTTCCCCGGCTGGCTGTGGTTTAGCATGACTTGAGGCCTCACCCCTAGATAATTCTCATTGGTCAAGGTGGAGGGGTTGGGGGGAGCTCAGCATCAGTAGGTTTTAAATTTTCCTCAGGTGATTCTAATACACAGCTATGATCGTTAACCACAGGTCCTGACGACCTTCCAAGTGGATATTAGCACTTCAGGTCCTTGACTCATCCTCTTTTTACTAAGCTAGGTGATGCTGTAATTGTCTACAGAGAACATTCATGGTGGTCAAAGCCATGGGCACATTTTGGGAAACGTAGAATGCTAGGGAAGGTCTGAAGGAAGGCCCTGGGTATTGTGTGGGAAGCAGGGGGTTCTGGACATTTCAGTGTCTGAGCTCTTGAACAGGCTGGGATACCAGCAGGCAGCTGGAAAGACTTGAACAACATTTCAGAGCCCCCTCTGCCATATTATCAGCTCATGAATGGAAAAGAAAGATGGAAAATATAGCATAGGGCCATTCAGATGCCCGCCAGGAACTTCACCCAGGTCCCTCGGCAGCGGGAGGAGGCGCCATGAGGACGGAAGTGCATGCAGCACGTGGCCAAGGTTCTGAGTCAGACGGCCTCCCACTGCCCGACAGTTCCATTACTTCTAGCTTTGTGTTGGGCAAACTACTTACTGTCTCTGCACCTCGTTTCCTTATGAGGTTATCGATGATGAAATGAGTTAATGCATTTCAAGCTTGGAGTCAATGTTAGGGGTGGGGAATTCCCTCAGCTGAAGCAGGGCCCGGCACCAGTGAGAGTCAGGAGTCCCGGGGCCGACAGGGGATCCAGCAGGGCGCAGAGCATGCCGGGAGGCAGGGATGCAGCAGCCTGACCTGGTTGAACTGCAAATATCTGGAAGGCATTATTAGCCCTCTTTCCGCATAAGAACACGAGACTCAGAGAGATGAGGTGACCTGCCGTCACATACCAGAGCTCACTCCCTGCTCTGCCCACCCTCGGGCCCACCTTCCAGGCAAGCCAAGCTATGAAGTTTGAGTGTGACTGAGGACCAGTGCAGCCCTTTCTTATTCTGCTTTGTTTTCGAAGAGACAGCTTTGAGGTAACTGTTAGGAGCTTTTTACAGCAAGAAAGACATCAGATTATCTCACATCTTTAACATTTATGGTCAACATTCTAAATACCAACATAAAGACCAACTCAGTCTTCTAGAGTATGCAGTTGGAATGAATCTGGAACGTATTCCTCCCCCCGCCTCCCCATAGAAACTGCTCAAACTTTGCAAATTTGGTTTCTGGTGAGGACATGAGTCAGATCAGAGCAACGTAGTTTAGACGAAGGACTCCCTTCCACAGAAGCATTGCACAGCGGAGACCCATAATTCACTGCTGGCCTTGAACAAGTCACTTCAGCCCTCTGGCCCTCGGTTTATTTATCTAGAGAGTCATGGTGTTATATTGGCGTCCAGGGCCTATAATTCTGCAATTTGAAGAAAAACATTTCTGGATGGATCCCATTAAAATGGACTATGTTATCTCAGAATACTGCCCACTTTTTTTTCAGTCGCCTGAAATGACAGAAGGTAGCTGTAAGGTTCGAGAAAACCCAAGTGCCCAGCAGGCATGCCTCATGGAAGTGGCTCGATCGATGCCATCTGGTACGGCTGGTGCCCTCAGAGTTCTAGGAAGGCCTTTCTGGCCTGTGGGTCTCTCTGCACACGTGTTACCTAATTGGGGAGAAAAATGTTGACCCCTTTCCTCTGAAAGCATTCGAGAGGCTTATATAAGCCATTCCCAAATTCTAGGCGCTACCAAAGGTTTGGACAAGGAACTCGGTCCAGGGGTAGACAACTGGTCAGAAGTCAGGGGAGTGGGCTATGAAGCCGGTAAATCTTACCCAAAGATGACGAAAACTTCTTTTTTTTTTGTTCGAGCACTGTGTAGTTGCACCCATAGGAGTAGAAATGAGGTGAAGCCAGTGATGAGGACGATGGCATGGACGGTAAGGTAAAGCGATGTTATTCATAGAGGGTGGGCCCGACCAGCTACTACTGCCCAGACCGCTGCTGTGGCTTGAATCTGGTGTGAGGGTCTCACGAGAGCAAAGTCCAGAACTTCCACTCCGAGCCTCCACCTTCAAGCACCCACTTCTGCCGTGGGAGCAAGTGCCAGAGAGTCATGCATCAGGGTCCTTGTGCCCCTGCGCAGGAAACACCCCTTCTGTGTTGGTCTTCCTGAGGGCGTTGCCATCCACACCCTTGCTACGATGGGCTACGTGCAAATTAGTGACCCCTCAACAGGGTAAGTGCCCACAGCGACTCCGTTAGCCCGCCCACCTGGTTATCCAGATTCCAGATATGCAACTCTGCCAAGCTTAGTATGTGATGTTGATGAGTGTGGGGACCCCGATTCGGTAGGCACCTCGTGTGCTCACATGGACCCGGCTGTGGCCCCGCAATCGTGATTCACATAGTGTAAGACTAACGAGCAGGGAGGAGGTAACATGTCCTGGGCCTCACACACACAACCTCACGTAACTCAACAACCTGGCACATAAACAATACAACCCTCGTTTTACACTGACTAAGGTTCAGAGAGGTGGAGTGCTTTGAGCAAAACTGCGTCACTAACTCGAGACGTCCTTCCTGTGTCCTAGGACATCCGCTCCAACCACCAACCATTCCACACACACTCTCCCTTTCAAATGCAGCCCTCCCCACCACCACATCCAACATGTCTTTATTCACTGTGCTCTATCCAGAAAAGGCAGTTCAAAGTAAAAGATGGAAAGTCTCTTAGTCAATGAGTACATTAACCAGCCACCGCAAGAAAGAAAAAGCGTAAATGAGGCTCGTCACTTATGTACAGCTTTATTCGCAGTTTGTTGGAACCACTGAGAACAGTCGACAGGTACGCATGATGCCGGTGGGACAGCATTTGGCTCCGGGGCTCCTTCCCACCGGGTGGCCGAGGAACCGTGGCCACGCAGGGCCGGGCCGGGCTCACACCCAGTGCTGCCCTGCGCTCAGCGCCGCGCTGAAGGTTCGCAAGGCCCGGTGCGTCCCCCTCACGGCCAGAAGGAGCGACCCCGCTTCGGCTTCATGGCCGGCCTCCCGCAGGTGTCTGGCCAGCCCCTCGGCATCCCAGGGCCCTTGCCGCGGGCTGGCCAAGAGGTGCTCAATGATATGTGGGTAGAAGGGAGTGGAGATGCACTTCACCAGCAGCCTGGCATCCAGGAGCAGGGACAGAAGCTCTTGGTCACAGTTTGAGTCATTCACCTTTAAGAAAGGAGACAGGCAAAACATGAGCGTGGCCTTGCTTAGTTCTCGCCAGCGAACTCTTCACGCACATCCTCCGCGGCTCGCTACCCACTGCCTTTCCGCCTTCGCCACCCTTAACCCCTGCCGCCCGGGTTCACGGTGCTCACGCCGAAAAGAGCACACGCGTGGACTGAGTGTCTGCCATCACGCACATGGGATCACACACACAGCCCCATACCAAGAACCCCGAGTCATGGCGACAGCTACCAAATACTGAGTGCCAGAAACTGCCACGTGTGGGCACGCCTCCCAATTCAGCCCGAGCAGTCACAGGTGAGGGAAAGGCGGTGTAAGGACTTGGTCTCACATCGTGGCAGGTCAGGGAGCCAGGACAGGAGCTGGGCTTTCAACAGTGGCATTTACCATCTCACTGGTGCTGCCCCACAGTCCATGTCCTTGAGCCCCAAACGTCTCCTGTATGTAGATCCACATGAAAAAAATCCCCTCCAGAACAGGAAAACCTTTTTTCTACTCCACTGAGAAAATACATCCGTCAACCCCGCTGATGTAAATAGGGTAACGGACAGGAGGGCTGTAGGCTGTTCTTGCTTAAGCCTCTAGAAAGCTCAGTACCAAATTTACCTTTTTAAGACTTTTTAAAAAAAGATTTATTTTAGAGAGAGACAGAGAGCTCGTGCGTGCAAGCCCACAAGCGGGAAAAGGGACAGAATCTTCAAGCAGACTCCACACTGAGCACAGAGCCCAGTGTAGGGTTCGATCTCATGACCCTGAGATCATGACCTGAGCTGAAATCAAGAGTCAGAAGCTCAACCGACTGAGCCATCCAGGCGCCCCTTTAAGACATTTTTATATAGCTTCAGGGCCTGTTTTACAGGCTCTTTCAGCTTGGATATCCTCTGCGTTTCTGCCCTCATCTGCTTAGTCTCTGTATGGTTTTCCATGGCTTCGACACTCTGCTTATGCTTTTCCATTTAATATTATTGTCTGTATTTTTTGTAAGGAATCAAGTCAACATTAATCACACTCAGAACGCCGAGCCCCTCATCTACATCGGGGTGTCACAGAACAGCTTCTTTACGGTTCTTCTTAATGTTACTGTGCACTTTTAGTAGTTTTGGTTGTAGGCACCTCCAAAAGAATGTGGCATTTCAAAGCCAATTAACTAATGTGTAGACCAACTACGTTACACAACTGAACACAGTGTGGTCATCCCACATGTTCTGTGACAAGGAGGAAAGGCTACTGAGGATGAGGTCCACTGTGTCCACCGACTTCAAGAATGAAAACAAAAGCAGTTCTGGGAACAATAATCACTGCCCACCGTCAGAGAGCATCTGTCTTTCCTGCAACCTAGTGATCCTTTAAAACCAACATACGCGTCCACTCCAAGGCCATCTTTGGGATGACATTCTCCCTAAATCTCTCGACCAAGCTGATTCCTCCTTCCTCCACTCTGGCACTCTGTGGACTACATGCTCCTCATGCGGTCGTCATCTGTAGGCCTATCTCCCCCGCCGGACTGGGGGCTTCCTGAGGGCACAGAGGTTTGATCCTCCTTCTCGTCCAGCATCCAGTTTAATCAACATTTGCTACATGGCTGAAGGAAGCTACATTATTGAACACCGTCACATTTTTGTAAATGGCGCAAGTACATGATAACGTTATCTCTGCAGAGAATCTGAATAGAGCTGGATTCTAGAACCGCAGAGTCTCTGCCAACCCTGGGCCTCTCACTCTGTCAGCCCCAGCACACGCGGCTCCCCCACCTTTGGCTCAGGAAGACACTTTGGTTGAACTCAATTTAGGAGCTTTTGTTTGTGTTTTTAGAGGCTAGATGAGAGGAGAGGAACGTGGTAGGAAGGACCAGCTTTGCTGCTGCAAGGGGCACGGTGCTTTCAACACTCCCCACCGGGGGCTGCTGAGGGGTTCTGCGTATCTTCTTGCCTTCCAGCTTCCTTCCTCCTCCTTCTGCTTCATAGCTGGGAAACAAGAATCTTGAGCCCCTGCGGGTGCTGCCCCCACCACCACCGTGTCTACACTTACGGAGGGCTGCCCACGTGCCAGCGAACACTCTGTCTCAACCTTAAAGCATCCCTTTAAGACCGTTATTATCTCATTTGAGGGATGAAGAAACCCGTCCAGTGAGGTCACAGTCATGTGCCGAGTGTCACGGGGCTGCTAACTGGCGCGCTGGACTAGCAGCCCTCATCCCGAGCCCTCATCCCGGACTTGTCTACTGTTTGTTCGCCTCCAGAATGTGGCCTCCTCCAGAACAAGGCTTTCTCTTTGTTTACCCCTGCATCCCTGATGGCCAGAATAGTGTTGGCCACATGCTAGGGGCTTGGCAAGACGTGTGGGATGAATCCACAAATGAAGGAGTAATTCTAACGCTCTTGCCCTTTCCCTGTAGGCCACTGCCCCCCCGCACGCATGCGCGCACACCTGAGTGCGGGGCACCTGAGTTACTGCGCGTGTCATTGTTCGGTTCACCCTTAAAAAGAATCCCTCCACCTAGGCCTCTGGGAGGGACCAGAATGTGTGCCAGGATGCTCCAGGCAAACGTACAGATAAAAGGCTCAGCATCCAAACACTGCAGGGCAATACCTTCTTTGCTAGGCCACCTTTATTATTCTGTTTACTCAGGAACCCTCCCTTTAGGGGCCTGAAAGTCTCCTAGAAAGGGAGTGATGGATTTTTCCAGCGTGAGGAAGAGACAGGGGTTCTCTCAAGGCCTACAGCCACTGCTCCTCTCACTCCCCTCTTCTGTTTGCTTTTCTCCAGGGCAATGACATCCTTAAAATCGGTTTCCTGCTGGATGCACCCAGCCTTGCAGAGAGCTGCCGTGTGCTGGCAGGGCGGGAGTCCGCGGCGGGCGGGCACGGACAGGGCGGGTGTCCACCTCTAAAAGTTCTCTACGTACTCCCTTGGCTAAGAAAGCCTGAGGCAGAAGTCATGGAAATCAGATACCAAATTCCCCCTTTGGCCCACCCAGAGGTTCCCTCAAGAAAGGTAGAGTCCGAGACTGCTGACCTCTACTGAGCTGGGGCAGGGGCCAGGCCAAAGTCTGGGGGAAAGTTCTGGTTCAGCGTCTTATCATCAGGTGCTGAGAAGATGGAAGTGGCTGACCTTTTTTCCTTTCTCTGACCTTGTACCTGCTTCTGGCTCTTTGCAAAAGGTACAGCATGGCCAGAGTATACTTTATAATTGTCACGTACAAGGAAAATACTGCACAATTATTCTGGGCATATTTGGGACAAAACAGAGAATGAAAACAATACAGAAAGAAAGATGGCCTTTGTGGGGACTCGTTCCAACAACTGCAGCTTAAAGAAGAGGAGCCTGAGGGTCAGAGAAGAGATGGATTGCCCGAGGTCACCGAGAGCCAAAACTGCTTCTCCCCACACGCCAGGCCTCCCGCCTCGGGGGTGCCAAGATCAGCTGGGTCGTCATCCTCAGCTGAGCAGAGCACCTGGCGCCCCCAAGCCTTCCCGGGCACGAACGCCCCACTGCTGAGTTGCCACAGGAATTCATTAAGCCTCAACTTTTCTTCATTCTTGTTTTTGGCCAAAATTCTAACTTAAGGCACTAGAAGTCTGGTACTATCTTACCACCCATTACTCCTAACCTACTTTATTTTCCTTTTTGAAACTTAAAAATAAAAAAAGCAGAAATAGTTTGAAAAAACAAATTGTCTATATGTGCACCACCAGGAAATTACTTTTTCCTCCTTTCTTTTCCAGTAATTCTCCATGTGCATGGAGATTTTTTTTCACAATCATAGGGTATTTGTAGTCTACTTTACTCATGATATGTTAAAAAAAATTTTAATGTTTTTACATAGTTTTCATTCTTAAAAATTGTAATGGCTACAAAATAGTCTATTGAGTGGAGATAAGTTATTTAACTTCTGCTAGGAATATTTCAGCTGTTTTTAAATGTTTGGTATTATTGAAGTACTACCAATGCTTTTTTTTCTGTATGTGCTTTCCTGAAATCACTTCCATAGGATAAATTACCAGAGAGGCATTACCAGGGTATTCCAGGACAAACAGTTCCCCTCCCCTCGTTCCCATGTTGGGTCCTCACCCCAGGACCCCAGAATGTGACTGCACTTGGAGAAAGAGACTTTATGGAGGTGATTAGGTTTACTAAGTCACGTGGGTGGATCCTCATCCAATCTGACTGGTGTCCTTATCAAGAGGAAAGGACACACACATGGACCAAGGGGCAACCGTGTGAGGACGCAGGGTGAAGATGGCTGTCTGCAAGGCAAGGAGAGAGGCCTCAGGAGAAATCAGTCCTGCTGACATCTTGATCTTGGACTTCAGCCTCCAGAACTGTGTGACAGTAAATTTCTGTGATTTGAGTCGCCCGGTCCGTGGCGCTTGGTTACTGTAGCGCACACACACTAATACGTGGGAAAGAGTACCTGAAACCTTTTTTGGTGTGGACGTGAATGCGAGTGCAGCCATAGTAAAATCAACCGTCCAGTATACAGGGGGAGCATCCACGGAGGAGTATGTTGGTTTCACTGTAAACATCTCAGCTTTGGCAGTTATTATTTTGAAAACAAAATTATTTTGCTAATTTAGGAGATACGTAATGATACCTCAAGGATGCTTTAATTTGAACGTTTATTTGCAAGGACCATTTTTTCCCATACCATTTCCTATCATTTTTATTTTTTCTTGTGGGAAGCATCAAATCCTTTGCTCCTTTACTAGAGCTGTTACATCGTTCTTTCACATGTGAAAGAGTTCTTGTGTAACTTAAATGTTAACCCTGATTTTAGTTATAATGAACATTCTAAACTGTTTGCAATTCTGTTTTGATTGTTGTTTTGTAGGAGTTTTACATTTTTACATTGTCAGAAAAAGAACTGTTCCTTTATGATTTTTTTCTATTGCTTTAAAGCTTAGAAGTTGTAATTCCTCAAATGATCTGATATATATACATTTTTTTCTGACTTTTAAAAATACGTAACTTTTTAACAGATCAAGAATCACTTCAGTATATAGTCTGTGGAAAAACACACATTGCTGACATTTGCTTGACTGGTACTTTCAGAGCTTGAGGAAAAAAATATGTTCTGTCATTTCTGGACTCAGTTGGATGTTTGAAATAAATATGAAACAAGTCCAGGAGGATTAGTTGATTTAATTCCTCTGATCGAATAACTTTGAATTCGACTGAGAGGCAGTCTGGTCTTGGGAAGAGAAGACAGACTTTGGGCTAGAGACCAATTTCCAATCCTGGTTTCTTTGCTGAAGAGCTGTGTGACCTTGTTAAGGACAATCTCTCTGGGACCTAGATTCCACATCTGAAAAACAGACCGTCTCTAGGGCTGTGATAACCTATGCTTTTAAGTGCCGAGCACAACACCTGGTGCAGAGTTCAAGTTCAGTAGAGGGCCAAAGTTATTACAGTCAAACAAACAAGGCATGAAGCATATTCTAGAAGGGGAGGGTGTACACATATCATAAAATGGGTAATGCTTGCCATCTCAGTCACCGATTATTTCTTCTGTCAGTAATTAATTTTTGAGAATAAATGAAACTTTGTAGATCTTGGGAAAGAAATCTATTAAAGCACAAAGCACTACTGTCTTCCAAGTCATTAAAATGTTATCTGCTTAATTCCGGTTTCCACAACAGGTAATGAACCTTCTCTGAATTAAAATCTTTGATTTTATGGATCTATAACAAACGAAGAGTAATTATAGTAATGAGGTAAGCAGAAATTCCAGGAGCATAATGTATGCAGGGCCTCATTCCAATTACTTTAAAGAAGATTTAATATTATTTCACTGTTTACTTGAGGACAGGATATTTGTCTCATTTTTACATATACTGCTACTAATAAAAGTTATTAAACACCAACTACAAGGGCAGAACAATAAAAGGGCAGCACGACTGTATACGTGGGTAAGAACAACACCCGCAGGGTTTCTTCTGTACTCTGTTTATCTGAATGATATTCAGAGACTGCACTTTGGCGGAAGCACCAGTCCCTCTCCCCGCACGGGATTTAACAGTACACCTCTTCTGAAACCAAAACGAGGACAAGGCATCTAACTTATGCTTTAGCAACGGGCGAAAATCGTTGAAACGCCAAGCTTGATCACCTCTATGACCGCAGGAAACGCTGCATCGAGGGCATGGAGTTTGGCTGGTTCCACACTCTCTGTTCCTACCTCCTTCCTACTTTCATTTCTTGTGCTATTGTTTCACATGTGAATCTCCCTGTAATTCCTTTGAACATACGATGTTACTTTACTTCATCTTTACAGACATCCTGCCCATTCCTCACTTCTGTGCCCAGTACCAGGCTGTTCACCATCCATGCAGCCTAGGAATCGAACAGATTAACCTACAGGGAGTGAGCTGCCTGTCACCAGAGGAATCCAGCTAAGAGCTGCGTGAGAAGGCAGTATTGAGGGAACCCTCCAGAGTGGAAGAGGCTCTCACTAAGGAGGTACTAGTTGGAAACCTGGATAGAGTTAAAGAGGGGACAAAGAAAGGAAGGTTTCTTGGTTCTGTGTAACAAGGTTAACGTAAAGACGCGCGTCTGAGGGTCTCGGAGGCTCTCCCTGCGACCTGGACACAGGCGCGTCGTAAGTAACGCTGGCAGGTTCCTGCGCCTTCAAGGCGAGACGAAAGAAGATGAGCATCGCCAGTACTAAATACACGAAGGACTGTCCACGGAAGCCACTCATTCTGAGCAACTCTATCGGGGAAGGCTAAGATCAATGTGTTCAAGATAAAGTACCACACAAGATAAAGATCAATCTGGAGGTGCTCTCTTACCACGAGGTTTATCAAAAACTGGCAGGGAGCACCCTGGGAGGTGGTGAGCTCCCGACCCCCAGTGTCTGAGTGGGCTTGAAAAAGGAAGCCCTGTGGTGGGCAAGTTGTTAGACTAGCTCTGCCCGAGTCTCTTTCAGAGCTAATACGATTCGAGATGCTTGCAGCAATTGCACTTCTCTGCAGAGAGAACTCTCTTCCACTGTAGGACAGCCTGCCCCGTTACGTTAAAGGAGCGGCACGGCTGAGTACAGGCTCTGAATGGGGGGCCCAGGGTTTCAAGTTCAACGCCAGCTCCTACTAGCTGGATGACCCCTGGGTCTCCGTGTTTTCATCTGTGCAACTAGAATGCGATCTCCCCACAAGATGATTAAGAAGAGAAAGTGAGGATACGCCTACTAACAGTGCCTGACAGAGATGGTAGTTACTATTAGCTTCAGAGAGAAATGCTTAAGTAGGTGATAAGGTCTCAAACCCTTCCTCTGTGACCCCTTGAATGATTCTTTCAGTAGGCATGCTGGTCCAGGACAGATCCTGGGAGGGAGGGTGCGCATCGAGGCGTCGAGCAGTACTAAAGCGAAGGACGCAAGCCGCGAAGAGCAGAACCTAGCTCAAATCCGGAATTATTTTTCAGTCTACAGAACTATTATAGATCGACATCTGCTTACTCTGGTGAAATGAGTGACGAGTTTTACCCTGTAGGAAATACTCCAGGGGTGAGATGTGAACACAGCAGCAGGAATATCCTTCTCGGAGAGACTAAGGTTTTGGAGGCTAGCTCAGATCTCACTGAGGCTGATGGACAGACAGCCCGACTTAACTCGGACTTACGATTTTTTGACTTTACAATGGTGCACAAGCAACACACATTCAGTAGGAACATCACTTTGCATTTTGATTTTGGATCTTTTCCTGGAATAGCAACACACAGTATGATCATCTCTCACGAAGCTGGGCGGCAGCCACAGCTCCCCGCCAGCCACTCGGCCACGAGGGTGAACATCCAATACACTGAGCTCCCCCCCATATTCTGTTTCTCCCCTTCAGCACAGTGTTCAACAAACTACGTGAGATATTCGATACTTTATTATAAAATAGGCTTTTGTGTTAGATGATTTTGCTGTAGGTTAATGGAAGTGTCTGGAGCACGTGCGGGGTAGGGGAGGCTCAGCTCCGATGTTCAGTAGGTTAGGTGTACTAAATGCATTTTTGACTTATGATATTTTCAACTATGATGGATTTATTGGGGTGTAACCCCATCGTTAGCTGAGGAAGATCTGTATCACGCAAGGGTTTTAATTATTCATCAACAACATGATCTCTAAGAAATCTAAGAAATGATTTCTATTTCTTCAGGAAAGAGGCTGCTGGCCACTTGTAAGAGGTTACATGCTCAACACTAGGGGTTTGCAATTTCGGAAAAGCTCAGAGAAGGAAGTGAGTACCGCTATTGGAGGAAAAGCCGGTATAATCTCGGGCATCAGCATTTACGCATCATGTGCGCGGCTGTGAACACAAAGCTGTCAGCGTCTTACAACGAATAGTGAAATAACACATGCCATCAGTGAGCGAGTGGGGGCATTTTTCCACCTCGATCCACATGCTGTGCAGGAGCAGCTGCCTATCAGAGGAGTCCCTGTGCCGGACGCTTTTTCTTTTAATGTCAACAGGAACTACCGTCCATAACCGTTAAGGGGGAAACTGAAGTTACTGGTGAACTCAGGCCCTCTACTAAGGGACAGAGGGAACAGCAAAATAAACACACAGAAAAGAAAGCAAGTGTATTATATTTTCCACTTCAATACCACATATGATTTAAAAACTACTATTTCTTACTATTTTAAAGAAGGGATAACATTCAAAAGTATAAGGTCTGAAGATACTTGGCATTTTTGTAAACACATTTTAAGGTCACAGATGGGTCAGCCTAATGGGAATACTCAACCCTAGTGTGGAGAAGTTACAGTTAAGTCTCATTACCTAATTCCCACAGGTGAGGGTCTCGGTGGCAGGTAAGTGACTCATCTCAGCAACCGACACCTCTGGTTTTGATTTTTTATTTTGATTTTTGCATCTGAAGGCCACAGAGGATTTGGGTGTTATCATCACAACCCCAGGCAAACCACCCACAGTCTCCAGGGCTATTTCAAAAGCACAGAGTTTTAGCACAATGCTGCACATCAGATCAAAGTGGTACAGAGGTAAATCAACACCATTTCAAAATGACTTGGGGTTGCAAGGTTCCCACTTGGTTTCTTATTTTGATAGCGTGTGTGTGTGTGTGTGTGTGTGCGCGCGCGTGTGTGTGTGTGTGTGTGTGTGTGCGTGTCGGGGGTGGGGCAGTGTAGAGGGCATGGTGGGGGGGGTGGCCGGTCTGTCGGGGGTGGTGGGTAGCAAAGCTAGTTAGCATTTAGGGAGTCCCAGTTCTAGCTGCAATTCTGACAGAGGCATTGGAGATGAAGAATCTTTAAAATGAAAACTGATACACTTGCCTACGGAATTTAGGACTGCATTGAGAGCTCGATGCAGGATGAATGCGGAAAGGTGATGTATAATACATCACTGGAAGAGGCCCATGGCGAATATAGTGGGAATACCTAAGCAGAGACACTACCACGGTGTACAATGGTGCTGAGGAAAAAAAGCACTGAAAATATGCAGTCTGATTTTCTTCCATTTTTCCCTTCTTCCTGATTTCTTGAATTTACAATAAAAAAATAGGCTACAGGAAAAAAAAAGTCCACTGTAATTCTCAGCTTCTTGTAAATTCCCAACGTTATGCAATGTTTATTTTAGCACAGACGGACGGGGGGCTACCAGCACACAGGTCCCTCCACTCCTACTTCTGTCTAGTCTCCAGAGAGGCCCCGCTATGATCAATCTTCAGTGAATGAAGGGTAGTCACCAAATCTTTACAGAATTCAGAAATACATCTCAATGAGTAAATGCATTGGATTTTACTCATCTTGTTCACTATGACTGTTTACACACGCAGTTATGGTCCACATCCCGTAACCACATACCTAACCTCCTGTATCTGTCGTCATCAAATCTCTCACTGTCTTGTTCGGCAAGTCTGCACCTGCCGCCCTAGAATTCTCCTCCCCTCTCTGGTCCCTAGAAAACATCCCCTTACATTTTTGTTAAAAACTCACATGCATGAGTATACTCACACACCTAAAATTGTGTGTGTGTGTGTGTGAGGTGTGTGCACACAAACACAAACTTCAAATGAAAGAATGATCTCTCTACAGAAGGGTTTCAGCAAGGATCACACAACACAAATTCATTAAAACACAACCCTGAGCTATCTATTCCCAAAGTGTAAAATTTTAAAAGGGAAGTGAAAGCTTCTTCGTTAATCATGGTAACAAGACAACCAACCTTGAGGGGAGATCTCCGGCCTTGACGTTAGTATGTCACTCCTCAAGCCAAGACACTGCTTCAGTGGCACGTTGGTTTGCCGGAGGAAGTAAGAGCTTGAGGTTTCAGAGGGTGCCAGTAAACATAACCTGAAGCCACGGTCTCACCTCTTATTAGGAGGTGACCAAACACCTACACCCAGGCACAGAAGCCTGCCCGACATGACAAATTCCTTCAATCCAAATTTCAAGGGGCAAGGACAAGTCCACTAGTGCTGGGCGGCTCTGACGCTCCCTTAAAGGGACCAATAGGCTGGCTTCTCTAGAGAAACTGCTTCCTTATTCGGATTTGTAGTCTCAGCACATAAACACAGTCTGGTTCATGGGAGGGGTTTAGTATATGTTTATAACATAAATATTTACCTCTTAGACAAAACAGAAAGAGCTGTTGTGGTCAGAGAATATTGCGGGTAAAATGGCCTGAAATAAGCCATGGATACTACTTACGAGAATGACAACGTGAATTCATTTCTCAGAAACATAGGCAAGAGCACATGCCCCCGGGAATACCTTGACAACAGCCGTGATGTGCTCCAGGGCCACAGCGTGAAGGCTCTCATCCTGGCTCTCGAGGAGAAGTTTCAGGGCCGGGAGCAGCAGGGACTGGCTGAGCAGCAGTGAGCACAGCTCCTTCACGCCCTGAAACCACAGTACAGTTCTGTGAGCAAAGAAGCAGGAGGTACCCCGACTCCCAGGCGCTATTCGGGTGGGGTCTCCTTCCACACCTTTTGGTGAGTGATGTGTGTCTGTGTGTACGAAGCACAGATGGGGCCCCACCGATTTAGTGTTTGGTAGCTGCTTCATTCATTTCACAATAGATAGTAAACACCTTTCTGAGCTATCAGATATCTACCTGATATTCATCAGATATTGCATGTAAAGGCTGCCTAGTATCCCCCTGGATGGATACAGGACCATGGTCTATTCTCCTAATCTCTCGAGAGAGCTAGTTTCCTAACCAGCAAAGTGGAGGTAATTATTATCTACTTTGCAGTTTTGTGTGTGTGTGTGAGAATAAGTGCTAATGAATAATAACACACAATGCTCAGCATCTATTAGACACTTAACAAATGATAAAAATTATTACCAACTATTAATATTACCAACAATATCTAGTTGTCCTCTGAAACAAGAAAAATCGCAACTTAAATATTTAAAAACCTGCTTATAATTCTAATGTCAAGGTGAACTGAATGTTTCATGAAAACTATCTGTGGTCCAGAAAAATGAAAATGTTTTTGGATCTCCACATACACGTTTGAATTTTATTCTCAGTGCTTTATTATCCTAGCTGAACCTGTCATCAGAGAGCAGACTTTTATATAAGATAACAAATGATAATCCTTCACAACGAAAGTATAAGAGAATAGACAATAAATTTGCAAGCTCTTCCTCCCTACCGAGCTATATGCTCCCCCGGTGTCCTAACTAGCTGTAACATAAAGAACAGAACATCTGGACCAAGGACCAGACAATGAGTGCAACCTTATTATACAAGGCAAGGGTTATTTTTGAAAGAACTGAGAAACTGCTACCCACCCCCGCCGCCATGGGACTGATCTTTCTCTTGAACTCCTCTAACAGTAGCATATCAGAGAAGAAAAACTCAAATTTATGACATTTTCATAATTTCTTTACAGTATTATAAAGTGTAGATAAAACAAGAAGCTCCTATTTAAAGCCCAGGATAAAGGCCTCTTTGGCATTCTGCTCACTGTAGTGTTTTTACCTTTCCCCTTAGCGCATCCCTGCTAGAAATCAGCAAGGCCTTCAGTTTCAGATTGGGAGGTCCTGCTACATGTACTTATGTGAAAATCATCAATACCAGCAGGGTAACAGATTTGTCAAGTATGTACTTCAAACATCAGGGATTCTAACTCAGAAAAGTGCTCTGTGTGCCCTAAAACACACAGTCATAAAGAGCAGTCTCACCGAGCATCTGGGCCAAAGAGAAATGCAGATTTGTAATCTGAGATGCCAACACCTGCAGAGAGTATTTGGGAGGATGAAATATAAACTCCCATACATGACAATTTCACACAGCTCTCATGCACCAACTTGCTTCTGTCACCCTCCTCCTCCTGGAACGTCCCAGCAATGCTCCCCCCACCTGCACATTCCTCAGACAGCGCTGCCCAGGAGGCCCTCCAGCCACCATGGAATGTTCTGGATCTCTGCTGTCCCACACAGCAGCCAGGAGCCGCATGTTGGCTAGTGAGCATTTGAGATCTGCCTAGTGTAACTGAGGCACTACTTTTAAATTTTTATTCAACTGGCCTTAAGTTTAAATTTTAGTAACCACACATGGCCCGTGGCTACCATCCTGGAGGTAAAGCAGGCATGCTGAGCTCCCGCACACATCTGGGTCTGTGCACAAGACTTAACCTCCGCTGCTTCTCTGTCTGAGGGACCCCTATTGGTTCTTGGAGTCTCAGATGGAAAAGGGCACAGGAAAACCTCAACTCCTACAAAGCCACCTCTGATTTCCCAGGCCCAGCACTCCTATATTCCCACTATACTTCATAAGTATTTCCTACACTGTTGTCTTGCATTATTGTAATTATTCATTTGTTCATCTGCCTCACTTGAGGGCAAGAATATTTTCCCTTCTCTGTATTCCAAACTTGCTTGGTATACACTATACCTTAAAATATTTGTATATAATTCCCTCTCAGCACTCATATCTACTCATTCACTAAGTTATCAGTAATAGGTAAACAGGTATTTCTCAGCACTTTATGACATTTAGACTAAGCACAGCACTTGGTTGACCTTAGCTTTGATGATAACTTTTATCAAAATAACCTGGATGCCCCTTGGAGCAGGCAACATGGACAGATGATGATGAAGTATGTTTGCCTCACTGTCTAGGACAGGGTACTCAAAGAGACTTACTTTTTCCTTCATCCCTGTTTCCTGTCCCCTAAGTTCTCATATTTAGAGGCTTTTTTTTTTCCTTCATGACTCTTTAGAATGCCTTTATGTCAGGCCTGCTGCTGCTCATGGTACTTGTTGACTTATGGCCAGGATGGTTTTGCTGATGGAAAATACTACCTGGAGGATAAAATCAAGGACATCTAAGAATGGAGGAGTACTTTTTGAGCTACTGAGTACTTTTTAATCTCTTAGCTAACAATTATTGGCTAAATACTCCATATTTAACTACTATACTAGGTTCTCTCGGTAGTTTTCCCTCTGTTGCAAGAAGACAGTTTATCAGGAGATTTATAGAGCTCTAAGAAAGGTCCAAGTAGCAAAGAGAACCCTAAAACACCCCACAGGCACCTTCCCAGCTCAAACCTGTCTAGCCATCAAGATACAGAACAAGAGACCTTGAATGCAGAGGAACAGGCGTGTGTGGGCCCAAAGCCAGGCCAGAACCCTGTGGACTGTGATATATGGTGATGCCCTGGGGCACGGTTCCTGGGGCTGATGGTTGTCAGAGAAGCAGGACCAGCCCACCAACAGTCTTTCTGTCCTTACACAGCCCTCCTGTGCTCATTCTGGGGTATCCTACGCCCAAAGATGTGGCAGGGCCTGCAGGAGCAGTGTAGGGCACAGTGTACAGGGACGGGCGTCATCTGATCTGAAAATCAAACTCACAGACATTATCAAAGTACCTCAACCATGGGAGGGAACAATCACACTGAGATTTAGAGGCTGGAGATTAGTTAGGCTCCCTCACCAGCTGGGCATCTAACTCCCATCCACCTGGGACTCTAGTTCACGCTGTGCCTCCACAAAACCGGGGACCTTCAGGGTCGGTCATAAATAGCTGGAACTTAGAATTTTAAATCTGTCAATGCCAAGAATCTGTTTTGTGCCAATTTCTCATTCTGAATATCCCCTGTTCCTGAGAATGTTTCATATATTGCCATGGATACAAGCTAAGAAGAAGGGTACAGAACTTTCAAGACTGTAGGACATATGACCTACGAGCAACATTGATTTTATCCTTCTGGTAATATTTTTCACCAGCAAAACCAGCATGACCGGAATTAAACAAGTACCAGGAACAACAGCAGGCATCACGTGAAGACGTTCTCAAGAGTCATGAAGAACAAAAAAATCTCTAAATACGGGAACTTAGTGGGGGTATGGGAAACGCGTAAGATCCTTTAAGTACCCTATCCTAGGCACTTAGGCACACGTACTTTATAAACCATAGAGTAAGGCAACCAAAGGTATTGGGTTACAAAAAAGTGAGTCATGGATAATTTTCCCACCACAGTGATATTAAACATTATGCAGTTCTGAAATTAGACTGTGTAATTTCCAAATGCGGTAAAATAAACTTAACAAGACATTTCCATTTCTTAATTACAATGTTCCTTCCTTTGTAACAATTTTAACTCACACTTGAGCACAGTTAACAATCAATAAAAATAGTACATAACACATTGGCAAGATTCCTTTAATCATGGCATCCTAAGACAAAAATCTGTATGTGTACCCAGTTAAAAGACAGCACTGAGGCAGTATAAGGAAAAATAAACAAAAGAAACTGTGGCAACACAACTCATTTGAAAATAATTACCCTCTCTTCTCATCAAACTGGAACAGAGAAGTGATAAGGACCTCCTTCAAAATGGGGTTTAATCCAGTGCCCTTCTCCCACCCCTGAGAGAACTGTGGACCTATGGAAAAGTCGTGAATCCTAAACAGATAGCCTCAGGTCATCCTCCTCCGAGGCCTGGGACCCTTGAGGAATACTCAGAACTAGAGTTCCCCCGGAGATCACATAATCTAACTCCTTGTTTCAGAGGCCAGAAAGGATAGGTCCGGAGCGTCTGGTGCTTTTCTCATGAACACAGAGCATGTGTGGCCCCGTGTGGAAGAGGACGGTACAATTTCATGCCTCGCTGGGGCTCCTGCTGCTGTGGTACGTCTCATGTCCCCTGCCCTTCAGGTGCTCCCAGTCCCAATGAAGAGGAGAAGCAAGGGGATCCCTCTCCGTGGTGTGTGAGGAGTACTCTAATAGACACGTGCTTAAGGCACTGTGCTATCCATTCTGTTCTCCCTAAAACACTCAGGAATCACGGTCCGATGATTCTGAGATCAAGCAGGGCCACTGCAAATAAAATATTACTCCATTTGTCAAAGTGCCTCAAGCTGGCCGTAGAGGCGGACTGGGGAGCTGAATCTTTACAGCTATTCGGCTTCTCATTTAATCACTGACTCCCTTTTTTTTAAATAGGAAATACAAAGTATCACTTATTATTCACTAGTCAATAAAAAACAACAACATACATTTCCCTCCATGTCCTAGAAGGTCACCCCCTAAACTTCAAATACAACGCTGACAGTACTCATTACTGCTTTGGACATTCAGAAATTATCACCCATCGCTGGGTGGCTGAACGCTAACACAGGTAACTGTTACCGAACCTTGATTACGAAACTTAACAGTATGTGGTCAAGATCAAAGATGCCACGGCCATGTTCTCAGCTAACTTACACCTCAGAACTAACTGTAGTAAAACCAAACTGATGAGGATATTTAAATAAACTAACAAACTTCTCCAGGTAATGATGGAGATCCTAACACCCTTCCACCTAAAACACCGATAATCTAGGCCTTACAGACTACAGGTCATTCTTGAAGAACTACCCTAGGAAAGGGGGGAAATGACAGTAAAACCTACACAACTACATAAAACAGACAGTCAATATGCAAACACCCCAAGTGCAGTATGAGTGGCTCCTGAGGAAGTTATTTATCTTCCCAGCATTCAAGCAGCGCCTCCATTTGGGGACCAGGTCCGCCATCTGTTGCCTGAGTGACCTGGAGTAGGACCTTTGCTCTCAGAGCCTCTGTTCCATCAGCTGAAAGATGAAGGTCAAGCAACCTCCTTCGGGTGATGGCGAAGGTTAAACCAGATAGTGGGTGGGAGGCCGAGAGTGCTAGTGGATGCCGGTCATCACCATTACTCAGCTTGCGACCCTAAATCACGTTTCCCCAACTAGGTTCAGCAGAACTGGTGGGGTCTTTCTGGCATTTGGTCCTGATCTAACAAAGCTTGATCTCAGCTTCAGTTAAGGCCAAGATGAATCCCTCATTATTTACATACTACTCACCCTGGTGGGGACAGTAAACTACATTGAGTCCCCACTCCATGTAGTATGTTGAATCATGCCGCGGGTGAGAGAGGGACGACACGGCCATGGTTCCAACCCTCAGGGGCCCACAATAGAGCACAACACATCACAGGTCAATAAGTAGCTGACACAAGTGAATCATACACCATGGTATAAAGGGAAGTTATTTCTGGTGGTGGTACTTTAAATATTTTATAGAAGAATTTTGTCATTCTGGTAGTTGGAAGACTTCTTTAAATGGATAAAATATTTTAAAATTCAATCAGAAAACACTTAGCCAGTCCCTTATTCAGAAAACAATTCATTAAATGTACATTCCTAATAAGAATATTTTCCTTGAGTGATTACAGTGAGGATTCGAAAAATCATATTTACAATTTTATTTTCAAGTTTATCTCCTATGTGGTAGAAATTTGAAAACCAATTAATCAATTTAGTGCCATTATCCAAATGCTTACATTTAAGACAAGTAAAAATTGCTTAAACAATACATGCTAAGGTCGGATTCACAGCAGGAAGCTGTAATTAATATGTGCTTATTTGAGAATGCACAAATTTATATATATATTAAGCAAATACCTCAGTGACAGCCAAATTATGGGATCAAAGAGAATGATGGTCAAAGTGAAGGCGGCCGAGTTTTTCCCACGTTTACAGAAAAGGCACGTCACAAGGAGAGTGGCTGGCCACCTGCCAAGAGGGGTGCTGGGCCTTTACTGCTCCGTTCTCGGCTGGCCCGGTTCGGGCAGAGACAGCACACGGGCTGGCTCCCAAGACCCCCGGGCACAGGAGCTCGAGTTAGACATAAAAGGGCATCCAACGGGAACTGAAAGCTGAGTTACACTCTGGGACTTGTAAAGGGAATAGGCTTCAGAGCTCCAACAGAGAGAAAACTACCTCAAAGCACCCTCTCAGCAGGGCTGTTCTTCATTTGATCTATTCCAAATTGCGGGCCTTCACTTCCTGATAACTTAAGCTAAGTGTGCCTCGGGCACAGTCGCTGACACCGCTTCTCATTAAGAGTTTGGATAAGGGAAGGGATGCCCCCCAGGAAAACCACTTGAAATATCCACTCACCTCTGCAGGGAGCATCTGCTTGGTGTTATATAAGGAGCGGCAGATTTTCAAGACCTCATTCCCCAGTCCTTCCTTGTTCTCCACTGTACACCTGCTCAGCATCACGGTCACCAGTCGCACCCACGGATTGCTGGTTATGCTGGTTCTGAGGGGGAAAACGCGAGGCACTGGGAATGAATGATTAATGTTGTGATGACTGGGATGCGAAACGTTAAGAAAGAAAAGAAATGCCACCTTGGGAAGTAAAATGCTTTTTGGCAAACTGCAGTCACAATCTAGATGATGTGTTCCTTCAAGTCCCTCTTGCAGAAAAGAGAACACCTTCCAGAGGAGAAAGAGCTTGCTGTGGTATCAGCAGGTGCCCAGGAGTGCGGAGGCCACGGGCGGCCCAGAGGCCAGAGCTCCTGACGGGCTCCCGGGCCGGCTCCCTGGCTTCCCACCTGGGTGACTCAGGGAAGTCACTTTACCACTCTCAGCCCAGACACTCAGTGCCGGGGAAGCCACTCAGCCTCTCTGGGCCTCAGTTTTTCTCATTCTGAGAAAGCAATTTAATGTTCTCCTTACACAACTGCTTTATTCGATGAATGATGTTTGTAACTGTGCCTTCTCAACAGCAGGCACATCTCACTATTTACCACCTAAAAACTGGCTTTTGTTGATCCTCTGATGAGGATGAGGCCTCGGGGGCCAGGGCAGGAGTGAAGGACAGTAAGGGCAGTACGCCGTGGAAGTCAGCCTGGAAGCACACGATCACACCGTGCCCTTCATACAGTTTCCTTCTTTCTTTCTCTCTTTTCTTTTTTTTTTTTTTTAAGATTTTATTTATTTATTTGTCAGAGAGCGAGAGAGCACAGGCAGGGAGAGGGGCAGAAGAAGCTGGCTTCCCGCTGAGCAGGCAGCCCAATGCGGGGCTCCATCCTAGGACCCCAGGATCATGACCGGAGCCGAAAGCAGCAACTTAACCAACTGAGCCACCCAGGCATCCCCAGTTTCCTTATTTCTAAAACATAAAAGCATACAAAAGTTGCTTTTTGTTTCCCTTCTCTGGATGTCACTACCCCGTGTTTCATGCAAACCTCACGATTTACATTTCCAGAGACAAGTTAAAGGTACACTCATACCCTGGCCCCAGGAACAGGTTACCAATTTTACTTATAGTGTTTTTAAAATAATTTTACTATTTGTAAGAGTCTGTTCTCTTAGCACAGCTCTAGATTCTAGACACTAAACACCTAAGGTGGTTCTTCCCTTGAAAGGACTTCACTCCTTGCCCCCTAAGAAAAATGTCAAGTGTGACAATGACAAAGGGACTCACAATACTAGCCTTTGGCAAAGGTTTTGTGTCTCAGCTCAAACTAACACCGTGTGAGGACAAAGAACACTGCTTATTTCAAGGTAGGAGCAAAGCTCTGAGAGGGTCTGGTGGACTGGGGAGTCTTCTTACACTCAAGGACTCACCCTCTGCTCTTCTCTTTCAAAGTCTGAATCCCACTCCCCTGGGCTTTCGCTAAGGACCTGCCTCAGTGCAGAGGGGGTACCGGCCCGCCAAACAGTGCGCCCCGATGGGCCATGCAGCTTCGACGGCAATTATCTGAACATATTTTTCACCAGCCAGTTTTGACACACTGGATGAGAATTATAAGTCTCCCATAAGTACGAATCTATCATGCTTTTCATGCATTTTCCTACAAGGGAATAAAACTAAAAAACCTAAGTTGGTTCTAGTAAATGAGCAGTCATGTAGATCAAGCAAATTTCTTAGTTTTTAACTTTATTATATTAACTGGCAACATTTAATCATTGTCACACTATTTAACCCTTCCTCCTGCCTTTCTTGGTCTTTCTCCCCTCCCCCCCTTTTTGGGGGGCGTTATTCTGGAAGTACTGAAGTCATACATTGGATGATCTGCCAACCAAAAAAAGGTAACTCAAAAGCATTTTTAAGAACCTATTTCTAAAGTATCCCATCATAGAATCTTTTGTGGTAAAACACCAATTTGGGCCAGGAAAAAAGCCGAAACAGACTTTATCAGGTCCCCTCTTGGACTGGAGACATGGCTGGTAAGAGGGGTTAAGTGGACCGGTAATGCTTTGTTTTGATTCTAATGATTTCATAAAGGAGGTTTTTAAAACACAGGTTAGCAATTTACAAATTTCACTTCATACTGGCTACAAAAGAAAGAATGCACCTTTAAAAACTAAGATTTTTAATACCTGCAAATGCATTAAATGTTTAAAATGCAATAAATGTCTTAAGTGAAGCTGATTTTACTTCTTGTGGGTAAGCGAGTGATTTGAAATGGTCATTGTTCTAAAAGTACAAGAAACTGTAAAACCACAGTAAACGTACTAGAGGAGGTTGTACTATGATTTTGAAAAATTCTCTTTAGACTGAGAGAGCCATTTTGAGGGCATGAGAAAACCTACAACGCAACCCTAAACCCTTTGCTAAAAAAGCAAAGCATAACTGACAATCTAATTAGTGGGCCCCGCATCTACTGCATAATATCATCACAGAGGGGCTGGTTAGAAACTGATTCCCTGCCCCCTTAGAGAGAGCTAAAAGATTTTATTTATTTATTTGTGAGAGAGAGAGAGAGAGAAAGAGCACAAGCAGGGGAAGCTGCAGGCAGAGGGAGAAGCAGGCTTCCCGCTGAGCAGGGAGCCCGATGCGGGGCTCCATCCCAGGACCCTGGGATCATGACCTGAGCCGAAGGCAGATGCTTAACTACTGAGCCACCAGGTGCCCCCAAATCAGATGTTATTACTAAGCATGATCTGGTATTTCTGAGTAAAAGATTTGCATGTAGGGGCAAGGAGAAATGGAAAGAAACTGC
Organism: Halichoerus grypus; assembly: GCF_964656455.1. Lineage (NCBI taxonomy): Eukaryota > Metazoa > Chordata > Mammalia > Carnivora > Phocidae > Halichoerus > Halichoerus grypus. The sequence goes on from NC_135721.1 coordinate 11,273,433, forward strand.
AATATTTCAAATAAATAATTTTAATTTCCGCGAAAGGCTGATATTGGTTTTACATATTTCTTTTCATTGGTTCTTTTGAAGGTACTGAATTTTTAAAACTCAAGAGCAAACAAGAGAAATCTAATTTTATATTAACACTTACACAGAGTCATGTCTCATAGGTGGCCAAGCTTGCAAGAGCAGAACCAAGTGCTGAAATTCCACCTCCTGGTGACTGGATTCCAAGAGTTCCGTGAAGAGAGCGTGGCGGTTCTCTTCATTCTCAATGTCAGCTATGTCTACCTGGAAGTGGAAATACACACTTGACACTGGTGGCAAAGACTACTTCACTGGTTTACAGAAGAATTCAAATTTGATGACTTTGATTAAACACTCTTGAAAATGTTTACAATGTGTTGAGAGGTAGATTCACCACCACCACCCTCACCCACAAAATCTTCAAAAAGCTCTAAGCCTTACCCAATTTCAAACACTTCTGTTAAAATATTGTTTAGAACAAATTACAGGAAGGCTCTTAATGTTCTTTACAAAAATAAATTCAAACAAGTAGAGGACTGATTTATTAGTATTTAATATTATTATGTTAAAATACAGAATTATTGTATATGAAATTGTAATAGTTCATCATACTTAACGTTAGCCAAATTTTTTCTTTTAAATTATCCTAAATGCATTTCTACTTTTCATTTTAGCATCATTATTATTATTATTGCTAAGTCTTCATACTGTCTAGAAAATTTCTCTAATTTGAAATTAAAAATTTGACTAAAGTGTACTTGTCACAGGATTTTTGTTACATATCAAAATAAAGCATCCCATCTCCATTTCTACTGCAGAAGTAGTTCTGATCAAGTAAAGAACACAAATTTGTCCTCTCATTGTGTAACTGAATGATACGTCCTTTACATCGAGGCAGTCCTGAAACAAATCACATCTCCCAATATCTCTGTGGATGACAGTGTTTGCTATGTTAAGTTAGAAAGCAGTTTTAAATATAAAAGTAAGTCAACAGCTGGTTTTCCTGTTCCCTAGCCTCTCTTAACACAGATTCTCTACATTTGGGTACCTAAGACTCAGATGATGACAGATACCTTCAAAGGATAACGAGAACGGATGGTTATCTAGACATTTGTTAAACTGTCTGTACAAATGCATGTTTCCAAAGCTTAAATTTAATTTAGTGGGCATTCGGGCTCTAATCCCAAGTAGCCAGCTGAAAAAGTTATAGCATGAATTCTGCATTTCCACAACAGTTGATATGTACTATGAAATGACTGGTAATTACTAATGGCAAGTCCTGCTCACACGATGACCCAACAGATCCTTCAAAACCTGCCTGAAAGACCCACATCATTCTTCCATGGACTAATAACCCCAGAGCATTTTATAGTTTTTTTTTTTTTTTTTAAGATTTTATTTATTTGACAGAGAGAGACACAGCGAGAGAGGGAACACAAGCAGGGGGAGTGGGAGAGGGAGAAGCAGGCTTCCCGCTGAGCAGGGAGCCCAGTGCGGGGCTCGATCCCAGGACCCTGGGATCATGACTTGAGCCGAAGGCAGACGCTTAACGACTGAGCCACCCAGGCGCCCCACATTTTATAGTTTCTGAAATAATTTCAGAATCCAGGAAGAGTTCACCCTTACAACCGTTTTGGGTGGAGGACAGCACAGGTGTTATTACCTCCCTTTACAGATGAGGAAAACAGCCTTATCTGTCCTGGTAACGTGGCCAGCAAGTGGCAGAGCCGATATGTAATTATAATCAGATCAGGATGTTCTGAAACTAGAGGACTCAATAAGCTAGACAAGCTCTGAATTATTTAAATGGGTGGTCTAATTGGGAGTTTGGCAATATGTTCTTGCCTATTTATAAAGAAATGTTTAAAACAAAAAATCTCAAACTCAAGACATCCACCTGTTTTACCCGACCTCCACCTTCAACCCCTTCCAGGCTCAGGTGCCCCGCATCCATCACGCACACTTCCACCTCGCGAACTTTGATCTGTTTTCTCTGCCTGACATATTCTCTCTGCAGATATCTGTAGGGCTCATTCGCTTATTTCCTTCAAATTTCTCAAACGTCACCTCAGCAGAGAATGTGCTGTGTAACGGCCCACCTCAAGTTGCGTTCCCCTCCACCTTCTGTCTCTCTCACCTTGTTTTATTTTCCTTCTTAGCATGTACAAATATGTGACATATTACATATGTTTTTGCTTATTGCCTTTCTCCTTCCATAACAATGGAAGCTCCTTGAAAACAGAGACTTTCATTTGTTCACTGGTTTATCCCTGCTCCTTAAAATAATGTCTGATAGACAGTAGATGCACAGTACTTATTGAGTGCTTGAATTGATAGACAAACAAATGAATAAATGAAGATATTCCATCATTTATAAAATATTTTAGCATAGAATGGTGATATTAAATATCCATGGAGTGGCCATAAATTTTTGGCTCTTTTGTTATTGGAGATAGATGTGAGGCTTATAAGGAAGATGCCACTAGAAGGAAATCACTAAAAGAGACCCCGGGGGGGGGGGGGCTATTTATTGACATTATGTCTCAACCAATAATGCCTTGTGGGTAGCTGTGTAATTTCAGTACAGCCCTGTTCTGAGTCTCATTTCCCTCATCAGATAAATGGGTTCCGAGAATCCTGTCTTAGAAATTCTGAGGAGGTGCCTGATGGTCAGCAGCAGGGAAAAAGGGGTTGGTAAATGGCTGCTCTTTTCTGAGTTAAAATCCAAGTTTTTACAGTTTATTTGAAGAAAAGGTTTTGTGTTTTGAAAATATTTAAAAACAACTGAATGGTAGGTCTGTAATATTGCAAGCAGCGTCAATACTCCACTTGCTGTAGTTAACTCCTGCATAACGAATAACAAGTAGTTTCTCCTTTACATGGAATATAGAGTCTACACAGGTTACTCAACGCCTACCATGAAGTGGAATACATTAGAAAAAAGTGATTCTTGTTTTCAGCATCCTTTGGATTTCTTTCTTTTCAAAAACTAACAGCTTGTCAATTTTTAGGACATGGAGTATATCCTAGGGGAGAGAAAGATCTTTAAAAAAACTATCAATTAAACCTTTATATGTTTTTATATTAGTGTGCCAATAACAGTTTCCATTTTTAAAATGTGTAACACCTTCTTCATGTGTACACAGACTTTTTAAAAGTGTGTTTTTGTTGGGAAACATAAAATTCATTAACCATTTCAATTATTAGTAACTTACTTTTCAGAGCACTGACCTCATATTTAAAATAGAAATGTGAAAAATACAGCAATTTACATAATTACCCATTTTCGGTAGGCACACTTGTACGTTCCCCCTCACATCATAAAGGGTTTCAAATGTTTAAGTTATTCAGCTCTTAAGAAAGCAGTTTTAAATTCTCTACCACTATAGCTGCAAAAGCCTTACCTTACATGGGAGAAGAAAATTGGGCCTGAAGATGGACTTGAGTAGGTGTTTTTTAACACTTGAGAAAGAATATGCTTTGCTGGTAATCATTATATACTTTGATATACAAGTGCTAATCTAGGATTTGTGTCTACATATTAAAATATCTAAATTTATCTAAATTCACCAAGATAATATAAGCTTATCCTGTTCTTCATATCCTATAAGGTTTTAAAAATAATTTCAGGTAACCAAAACTCAAAATGAATTTCTGCATGAAGAAAAATAAACATATGCAAAGGACTTCCAGCCTGAACAAAATGGCTCTGATCCTATTTTTCCCTACTCCTCCCTGCTAAGTACAACTATAAACTTTGGAAATAACGAAAGAGACAACCAACAAACTCCTAAAGGTGGGGGGAAAGAAAAAAAAAGCTAACTAGCTTGGGACCCCAGGCCTGGAGGCACAACACATGCATGGTCTGGTATCCCCTCATCCAAGGCAAGGAGGATACTTAGACTCAGTATTTTCTGACTCCTGACCAAAAAATACAAGACAGTCCAGGTAAGGTCATTTCTCATCAAGATGGTTCCAGAAGGAAGGGAGAAAGAAGGTAGAGTTTAAAGAGTGTTTTAAGAAATAACATTTTAACCAACTGAGCCACCCAGGCGCCCAAGAAATAACATTTTAAAGCTTCCCAAATTTGGTGGAAGATATTAATCTACAGATTCAAGAAGCTGAGCTAACCCCAAACAGGGTAAACCCAAAGAAATCTATGCCCAGACACATCATAATTAAACTCTTGAAAACTAAAGACAAAGAAAAAAAGTCTTGAAAGAGGCCAGAAAGAGAACAATACATTCCCTACAGAGAAAACAACGATTTTAGTAACAGGGCATTGCTTATCTGAAACCACAGAGGCCAGAAAAAAGTGGTACAATATTTTTCAAGTGTTAAAAGAACTGTCAATTATAAATTCTATATATATTTGTAAAACTATCCTTTAGGATATAAAGGAGAAATGAAAACATTCTCAGGTAAGGAAAACTAAAAGAATCTGTCACAAACAGCCCTCGTCTTAAAGACTGGCTAAAGAAACTTCTTCAAACAGAAAGGACATGGGTTTTGGCCCAATATATTTTCATATCACAACTAGTAATGCTACTCATTCATGGCTACAAAAATTAATCTTGAGTTGAAGAAAATCACAGTGTTATAAATCTGAAAAATTATCTGCAAAAAAATTAAAGAGGGAAGTGTTGTTCTGAGTCAATAAAAGTGAAAGCAATGGGTCTCAGACGCCTACAGAAGTGGCAGGAGCATCAGGTCAATATTAATACCATGGCATTTAAATTCCCTAAAATTATCTGAGAACAATGTGCAGACTGAACCTGAATGCAGACCTAGGGAAGAATCAGATTTTCTCTTTTCCAGAAAGTAGCACAGTTCTTATTAAAATATGTACTGCCAGCATCTAAATACGCTTCAAGGCAAGCGTGAGGAGTACAGAGAACTGAACTGTGTGCCTAAACAGCTACAAGACAACACGACCACAGAACATAGTTTAGCATCGAGGAAAAACAAACTGTAGGTGGCTAGCAAATGCTTCAACATACCTCACTAAGGAGACTGTAAAATAATGATAAAGGGCAATTTGATTAAATATGCAGCTTTCAAAATAGTGCTGATAAAGTCAAAGTAACATGGAAAGACACTATACTTTGCTGACATTGCTGGACCTTTCTGAGGCTTAATTGCGTTTTCTGTAAGACGAAGATAATGCAATTATATGATAGTTGTGATTATTAAATAAGAGAATGTGAATAAGGTAGCTAGCGAAGTGGCAGATGGTAGGACATAATAAATGACAGGTATTATTTATGTTACAGCTACATATAAAAAAACAGAGAACTGGATGTGTGCTGTGATTTCTTCTAATAAGAATTAGCTCTATACATTGGGGAGGGTATGTGCTATGGTGAGTGCTGTGAATTGTGTAAGACTGATGAATCACAGACCTGTACCTCTGAAACAAATAATACATTATATGTTAAAAAAAAAAAAAAGAAAAAGATAGTAGGAAGGAAAAAATGAAAGGGGGGAAATTGGAGGGGGAGATGAACCATGAGAAACTATGGACTCTGAGAAACAAACTGAGGGTTCTAGAGGGGAGGGGGGTGGGAGGATGGGTTAGCCTGGTGATGGGTATTAAAGAGGGCACGTTCTGCATGGAGCACTGGGTGTTATACACAAACAATGAATCATGGAACACTATATCAAAAACTAATGATGTAATGTATGGTGATTAACATAACATAAAAAAAAAAAGAATTAGCTCTATAGATTAGACAGGACAGAAAAAGAATACAGAGTAATGTGGCTGTGGAGGCGCCTGGATGGCTCAGTCCTTAAGCGTCTGCCTTCAGCTCAGGTCCTGATCCCAGGGTCCTGGGATCGAGCCCCGCATCAGGCTCCCTGCTCAGCGGGAAGCCTGCTTCTCCCTCTCCCACTCCCCCTGCTTGTGTTCCCTCTCTCGCTGTGTCTCTCTCTGTCAAATAAATAAATAAATAAATAAAATCTTTTAAAAAAATCAATTAATTTAAAAAAAGTAATGTGGCTGTTTTAGGATAATGGAGTCATGGGTTAATGTGCATCTCTTGTTAAAGTCTCATTTATTTGTACAATACAGGATTTGGAATGGCTCCATTTGCATGCCTTCTAGAGATGAGTGAAAATAATCAGTCATTTCTCACGAGTTTTTCTTCTAAGTTTTGTTTGATTCTACCCTTTTCTCCAGTAGAAGAGAAAGTAATATATGCCTCTGTCTCCTTCCCAGTGAGCAGGGGTGGGGGGGTGAAAAGGTCTAATATTCTACAGGCACCCTACAATTAGTGACAATTCCACACAGACACCTCTAACTAAACATCATAGGATTTTAAAGGGCAAAATTCAAATGTGACTCAAACATAAAGATATCTCTTTCCCTTTCGTCTCTGAAAGCGATGCTTCTGTCCTCACTGAATTTGGTGACTTTAGCCCTTGCTGTAAGTCAATTTGTCAAGGAGCTGCAGCCTCCTTATCAGACAGAGAGTCGCTGTCCTTGAAAAAGTGGACCGAGTCACCTCTTCTCCGATGAAAACAGCTTTAACCTGAAATTTCTCTGTGGCCGCTGAGCATGAACATGGCTACCCTAAACTGAGGCTTCCTCCTGAAATCTGCATCTTCCCAGAGGCACCGACAATGTGGCTTGTTTTACCTTCAGGTATTCGTGAATATGAAATAGATATTAATGCACATAAACATACTTCATGAATAGGAAATAATTACCACCATGTAGAGGATTATCCTTGATGTAGTAATATTAATCACCATATTCCTACCTTCCATAGGAGTTGATGAGCTGTTACACTGCCTCTATGATTTATGCAATTTTGGGGGTAAATCTGAAATTCTTTCCAAACAAAAAGTTAAAAGAAAAAACAGAGAAGTCATCCCCAGCTACCTCATAGCCTCACCAGTCTCCAACATCCAAATGCTGAGATGTTTCCTGCCTCTTCTCCTGTTGTCCTTCAACTTTTCTCTCTAATCCTTAGAAGGAACGGAGAGACAGCACTGCTATAGGAGAGGTTGGGAGCACGACGAGCGTGGCTGCTGAGGTTCTCATGCCTCTGGGGCGCGAGGCCCTGGATGTGATTCTCCCACTACAAACAGAGCCCAGGTGGGTCCTGAGCTGACCTGACCCTGGGAGGAGGGCCCTGGGATGGAGGAAGCAGTCCCACCCGGTGACATACACTAAACCCAAGTGTGCGTCCTAGGAAGAGGTCGCTGTGACCTAGGACATATATAAGGCTATGAAGAAAGTCTGCCCAGTGAAGGGGGTAAGCAGAGCCTCCCTATCTCACCACACAGCCCCCGCCCCCCAAAAGTGTTTTTTAGATGTAAAACACAGCCCTGAACTTAGTGTCTTTCTCCACAAAACTAGTTTGTCCTCTGCTCTTTCCTAGTGCCATTTTGTCCTTAGGCAACCTAGGTAAACATCAGAGGGACCCCAAACGTGTTTCTTGTCCCCCCATGTTTAAGCAGTCCCCAGGCCCCTGGTAGTAACCCCTTCAGCTTTCTTTACCCTCCTCTATCTTCACAGCTGGTACCAAGTTCAAGGCCAAATTCAGGCCACTTGACCACTGCCACTGACCGGCACCCCTCCGGCCCACTGTTCATGCCGAGGTCAGAGGGCTTCTCCTGAACACATATCTGATCACGCTGCTTCTCGGGCATCCCTTCTCCACGGGGGCTTAGCACTGTCAAGGTGAAGCCTGTGCAGGACCCTGGAAGTAGTCCGGCCGCCTCTTTCCAATTTTATCTCTTGCTTTCACTCCATACATCCAGCTGTGCTGAACTCAGTTTAGGACTCGCCTCCGCGGAGCAGGCTCTCCTCCCTGCCTGCACACGTGATGGCTGCGTGCCCTCCCTGAGCCCTGTGCACCGTGCAGACGTCTACTGTGGCAGCTACAGTCTTCAGGACACTGGCTTCTCCGCTTCTGTATCTACAAGCTCCACTGGATCGGAGTCGCCACACCAGCAGGACCCATCTACCTGGGCTGGAGTTAGAGAGTTACACGCATTATCCCACTGTGAGAGAGTTGGTGACGTCTCCAAGGTCGAGGAGCCAACAAGCGGTAACACTGGGATCTGAATGCAGTTCTGCGTGAAGAGCCCAAATGCTTTACTGCTAATTGCCTGGTCTCCTTGTACAGCACAGTGAATGGTGCATAATCTCTGCTTGAAGAATCTTCAATGAACAGTTCACACACAACAGTTAATTGGCACGGCATTTTTCAGAACGTTCTGATTGAGCGGCAGTGAACATACACAGTGCTCTGTGTTGAGACAGTGAAAAATGCTAAGAGATGAAGCTTTCTGTTTTCTGAATCAAACTCCTCATTCTTCATGCCCAGTCACATGCAATCCAGGCAAAGTCACAGCAGAAAGAGAAGATGAGCAGAGCATGCTTTATGTGGTCCAATGCTACCCAAACGTTAGTGCTGAACATCTTTTCCTGGCAGATGGGAAGAAGGGTGGTATAGGGCCAAGAACACAGCCTCTGAGAACAGACAGATCTGGGTTTGAACTCCAGTACTATCATTCATAAGCTGGGTGACCTTAACAGGTTATGTGACCTCTGAACCAGAGAATGGTAACGACTCAGCAAGGCTGTTCTAAAGGTTACATGTGGTAATGTGCACTTCATACACAATCCACAGTCCCCTCTTCCCCCGATGATACCCATGACAAGAGGGACTATTTTTAAAGGAAAAAAACCCTTATTCATAAAGAGGGGCCTTCCAAGGTTTCCAAATATTTGCAGACCCCAGTAACACAGATGCTCTCTCAACTTTAATATATTTTAGGAGAAAAGGCACATTGAGATCTATTAGAACATTTCAGACCTCTTGCTTATGTCCGGACAAATATGCTTGTGACTCATTAGCTTCCATTTGAGAAGTAACTGGCTGGTCAGAAATCACTGTCAGCAAAGTACAGCAAATTAGTACAAAACAGTATCAATCTAAAAGCACCAGGCCACTCTGCAAGGAAACCTTTTCATTATTCCAAACAAATCATTTTTGCTTACATATAAGGAGGAAGCAGCGTGGTCTAATCCTTCCCCACTCGTGGCAAGAAAAGCAAATTGAAACTCAGGGGTCCTGGCCTTGCCATTTGAAAGGTGACCTTAGATAAGTTTTTTAAAAATTTAATATTCATTTAGTCAACAACTATTCACTGAGAGTGTCCGTTAAGATCCCTGTTCTCATGTTATTTATATTCAGATGGAAGAAGAAAGACATCATATAACAGACAGAGAGAAGGACAGGCAGGGAGAATTTAGCAGATAGTGATGGTTACAAGAAAATTAAAGAGGTTATGATATAGATTGTGACTAGGGACCTACTTTAGGATGCAGTCATTTTAGAAATGGTGACATTTAAGCTAAAATCAGAGGAAGTAACTTCTTCTTTCTGGACATCATGTCCTTTTCTATAAAATGTGACTATGGAATTGGCAGGCTTTCCAAAGTCTCCTCTGGTTCCAGGAAACGGTTTCCAGGGCTATTAAAGATATATTATATGTATGGGTAATTTACATGTGTGGGATATATGTGTGTAGGCACATATATTTTTAACATGAAATATTATCCTATGCTTGATAAAGCAAATCATTTATGGCAGTGAGTCTTAGCTTTGAAGACATTTAAGGTAACAGTAAATTCTTTGTAAGAAACTAAATCTAGCTTTGCATACTGAACCGATCCTACTGTTCATTTCATTTTCTGAGCTCTGATAAAGAAGTGTGTATTTTGTTAATGTTTTGGCAAATGAAGCCAAACTGGCCTCTGACCAGAAGAGTTAATATGTCCTTGCATGTTTCAAAGTAGGCAAAATGCAGGAATTTGTAATAAGATTAGAAGTTTTCTTAAACTGGGGTTCCTATGGCTCAGTCAGTTAAGAGTCCAACTCTTGATCTCAGCTCAGGTCTTGATCCCAGGGTCATGAGTTCAAGCCCTCCTGCACTGGACTCCATGCTGGGCATGGAGCCTACTTAAAAATAATAATAAGTTTTCTTTAACTAATTTTTTCTGGTGATCACTTAGAACCACAAATCCAGACAGATTGAAATTTAAAGGGTGCAACTCTAAGCCACATGTCCCTTTTTATACAAAAACAGAAAAAACTATAAGGTCAAGGGGTATGGAATTTTTTGAGGAAACATCAGTATTTTGGCCCATATTTTTCATGCACCAGTTAACTAGAAAATTACAAAACTTGAAAAACTCAGATAAATTGTACCAAGGGAATGAACACCATACATTCATCCCTTCACACCCCCAAAAACTTTCTCTCCCTCCCTTCTCCCCTGTCCTTCATGCCAGGGCACTTTTGTGGAATGGGAAGGAAGGCCTCTCAGGCAGTTGAAAAATGAGGGCCTCTGAATTTTTAATTCTGTTAACTAATCATTAGAAAACTAGAAATTGCCGTCTCTCTGAGAACCAGTGAGGTGGCAGGCTCCACAGACCCTGTTTAATTTTGCAGGAGCTGGCTGGCTTCCCAGCAACACAGTGATTTGTGGGGCCACTACTCTGGGCACCTCGAGGATAATTAAATATTAAGTCCCTCTTTGATGTATGCAAAGTCTGCCTAAGAGGATTACCAGCCACAGGAAAGGTAGCAGGCCTACATTTTCTGGTAATTGAACATTGCAATATCATTATCTATTCTTATCTTTGCTCAGTAAGAGCCTGCCTCTACCCTTAATACTACCTTTGAGAATAAAGAAAGGTACAAGGAACAGAGAAAATGTGAGCCCGTGCAGTCAACATTCTGGGGTCTTCTAGGTGTCTGGGGTAGAGAGATGAGGAAGAGTTTAGTGTGTGTGGCAGAAATGACAGTGAGCAAACCATGCTCCACCTCCTCCAGTTCAAGGTTCCACTTGGCACACCAAGTAGACAAGGCTCAGTTTCAGAATCCTCTCTAAGGCAATAAAGCAACAGAGGAGGGAGGGCGGCCAAGCCCTATGCTTACAAAGGATTTGTCCACCAGGCCCTGATCTTTCTACTGCTCTATTGGAAGGTAAAAACAATAATGGAGATGACCTCCAACGTAAACTCTGGGCACAGTTCTGTAACATTCTAAAAGTTGCTGCTGTTTCCACTGTGAAGCTACAAGTTTTCTGCATTCATTTTCCATGTAGCGAACAGTTATCTATAGTTATAGGCAGAGTTTCCTGACCAAATTCACTTGCCCTCCAAAACAGATTTGAATCGCAATGCCAGGCTGACACAGAATACTTCATTTTTATGGGAGGAGGAGGAGAAACTCACTGACGTCATTTATTTGGGGAAGAAAACTATAGATGAACAGCATAATTAAGCCATGAGGGTAGTTTCTGTATTTCTGCTACCAAATACTTGAAGAAACTCAGCTCATTAGCTTCCAAGAACAGGGAAACTGCTCTTCTACAAGGACAAAGGAAAAGGGGGAGAACATGAAAAGAGTAAGGGGGCACAAGGTGAATTTTACTTGAGTCAGAGATGCTGGGAGAGATGTTTTCTAAGAGCCTGAAATTGCAGTGACATGAGGTTCTACACACAGACAGCGAAGGAGAGAAGCCAGACCGTGCTCAGTGAAATAGTCCAGTCAGTTCAGAAAAGTGTACATGGAAAAGGAATCTTAACAAAGGCTAAGGTCCCTTAGATCCTGTTTTTGGAAAAAGCGCCGCTATAAAGAAATTAAAATCTCAGAAATAACCAGAAATCACTGGAATCCTATAAATGTTGGAACTTGTTCTTTGGTTAACTGGAAAGTGAAGGAAAGCTTAAGAGAAGAAATAGTGGTTATACTCATGCTATTTCGGAAGCATTTTGCCCCAAATAACAAATTGTCTGTTCTACTGTTTCAACATGACAGAAAAGATGGATGTTTTCCCCTTTCCCTGGTCTCCGTATTTGTTTTGTAATATTGTTGGTATAGAGACTGGACATAACATGAAGCGAGGCTCCAACCAGAGAAACCAGCCCCATGGCCCCACCCGGCTCCAGCCATCGAGGAAGAGGAAACTGAGCAAGGTTGAGAACTTGGAAACTGGAGATTCTGTCAGAAAAGCACCTAAGAGCAGGAGCATTCATTTGTTTCAGAATGAGTCACAATCCAAGATCCCATGTGGCAAACATAACATAACCTAATTCTGAGCTTACCTCGGAGATGCTACATGAACCTTCCTGTCGCTAAAACCAGCATAACTCTAACGTCGACTATGCCAGATACTTCATCGTCTATTGCATTTGTGTTCACAGACTTCTCTTTAAAAAGACTGTTAGTGATCTCTTAATGTAATTCAAGGCAAAATGTTGAAACTAAATATGTCGGTAAGGTCAAGGGGCTTCAGAAAGAGAATTACTCAGATACCAGTGACTTTTACAATACAATCCATTTCAGCAATTTGGCAAGATTAGAGGATCTCTGGTAAGTCCATCCTTTCTGCATCTCAAATTCTCTAACTCAAAAGAATAGGTAATAGTATTTACCTCTTTCTCTCATATAGGGAAATAAGAATATATAAGATAATAATTATGAAGATGTTCTGAGACTCAAGATATTGTTAATATCTGATTCACTGTTAAAAAAAAGAAATTCATTCTTCTTTCAATATAGTAATAAGGACATAAATATTAATTACAAAACAAAGCTTTAAAATTAGAAGGTAAATTGAGTGGCAGTCAGACTTCCAGGAAACTCTTGCAGAGTAGATTATGTGGGAAGTTTTATTTTATTGACATATAGTCTACCCTGCAGGCTAACGCACTTGACTGAGATAACTGATCCTTACATCCTATGTCTTTTAGGATGCATCAATTTACAGTTTGAGCCAAACTTCAATGACCACCGTATTTCTTTGATTTGGGAATCAGCATTCCCATTTACTCAATCAACAAGTATCCGAGCTCAGAGTATGTACACAGCATATTTAGGGGAATTCAAAAGACAATAATACATCCTCCAGGGCTTCTGAGTTTCCACAGTAATGGGGAGACAAGACTTTAATAGTAATGATGATGATAATAACAATAATAATACATGATACACAATTAAAGCTCAAATGTGAGGAATTCAAAGTTAAGTCTGAAATGGTCGGGGAAGGTTGCAGAGAGATGATGGACTGAGTGAGTCTTGAAGGATGGGATGGAGAAACTGAGATCTTGTGTGTGTGCTACATTATCGATCTAGGTACAGAAGAGAGACGAGGCACCTGCCTGCTTGGGCAGAGTATGAAAAGAATGAATTAGCTAAACTGCACACTGCGTTTCCATTTCCATCCGCCTTTCTCCAGGGACAGGGAGAGCTGCGATAATTAACTGATACTGTGAAGAATCCTGACTATAGCCTACGAAGAGAAAAATGATCCACACATGTGAGGTGAAAGAGACATCACCTCCAGTGCATATGCATTTTTCAAACAGATGGAAAAACCCAAACCAACTCTGCTGTACATATTTAACTCCTAAACGGCTGGATTGAGGAACATAGTGGAAAGTTGGCATCACCGAGCTGATTATTCCCTGGAGCGTCACTGAAAGTAATCAAGAAATAAGCTCCAATGATTTTGAATAGGGACAATATTCAATAGCCAGATGAATGCTCCCTTACCTGTCTCTGGGGCCAAGTGGCTTTGAGAATGGCTTCCGTTCTAAAGAACACAAGGAGCTTGCCATCCTCCTCCGTCAGGTTAAAGGACTGTCCCCAAATCTGCAGCACCTGAATGCGGGGTCTCACGGGTCGGGTGTCATCAGCACAGAAGGGCCGCAGCCACTCCAGCAGGTCCTCGGCGGAAACCAGGTCTTCTCTGAAGGGCAAAATCAAGGGTTAGATAGAAACTCTGAAGTCAGGGCGCCTGGGTGGCTCGGTCATTAAGCGTCTGCTTCGGCTCGGGTCGTGATCCCGGAGTCCTGGGATCGAGCCCCACATCGGGCTCCCTGCTTAGCGGGAGGCCTGCTTCTCCCTCTCCCACTCCCCCTGCTTGTGTTCCCTCATTCGCTCTCTCTCTGTCAAATAAATAAATAAAATCTTAAAAAAAAAAAAAAAGAAACTCGTAAGTCTTTAAAAAAAAAAAAATCCCAGGGGCGACTGGGTGGCTCAGTCGTTAAGCGTCTGCCTTCGGCTCAGGTCATGATCCCAGGGTCCTGGGATCGAGCCCCGCATCGGGCTCCCTGCTCAGCGGGAAGCCTGCTTCTCCCTCTCCCACTCCCCCTGCTTGTGTTCCCTCTCTTGCTGTCTCTCTCTCTCTGTCAAATAAATAAATAAAATCTTTAAAAAAAATAAATAAATAAAAAATAAAAAAATAAAAAAATAAAAAATCCCAGTAGTCAAATGTGGCAATTGACCCAAAGACTGCTTTGTTGGGTGACACTGTTTTTTTCTTGTTTTTTTTTTTTCTGTGCTATTGAGAAGAAAAATTTAGGTTTTAAATGGCATAAGGCAACCATATTAGGTATTTTAAAAACTAGGTAAGATGAATGTGATTTTTAAGCAGTATCATTTTGAGTTACATAAAGCAGATGAAAAATAGTCAATATATTCTTAGCTACTCTATGTCTTAGGCAAAGTTTAATAAGAAGTATGGTTTACTTCTGTTAATGATACACAGAGAGCCAGGCATCATTCTAAGTTTTATATAAACTATTTCTAGTTGACAGTAACTATGCAATGTAGATATTAAAAATTCCATTTTATTTTAAAATTTTTTCCAGTTGTAGAGTTAACTAACATATAACATTGTGTAAGTTTAAGGTGCATAACTTAATGATTTGATGTACGTATATGTTGTGGAATGGTTACTAATAAATTTAGTTAACACCCATCACCTGACATAGTTACAACAATTTTTTTCTTGAGATTAGAATTTTTAAGATCTACTCTCTTAGTTACCTTCAAATAGATAATATTGTTAACTATAGTCCTTAGGCTGTACGTGTAACTTCCTTTTTATAGATGAGGAAACAGGCTTCAAGGAAGGAATATGATATGACCACAGATATCTAGAATAGGCAATACAACCCCCAAGTCCATATTCTTTCTACCACTGTTCTCTGTGACAGAATTTCAGTATGGGGTTAGAGCATCAGGTTTCATACTACCCTAAAGATAAAATACGAATGCATGCTTATTAAAGAACTGTGACATCTAAAAGGCTTCAGAGAAGGAAATATTTGTGCAACTTTCTATCCGGCACTAGAATCTCTTCCCTTGTAATTCCAAATGGGCCATCTCAGGAAAGCAACAGGTTTGATGATGATGTCGATGAATTACACTTGATTACTGTTAAGATGTCTCCATTAGATACCTCACTTGCACAGGGCCCTGGGGAGCAGTGCTAAAGCACTGAATCATATAGGTTTTGCTGTAACCACATCCTTATGAGGCTTCCAGCAATAAATCACCTAGACCAAGTCCCAAATTCCATGACCTAACAAGACCACAGGAAATTTTTAAAGATTCGACAATTACCACTGAGTGTTTCTGTTAGTATGCATTCTATAATATACTTGTCAATAGTTTCATGGGAATTCAAATTAAAAAGACAATTCATTATTTGTATTTCAGAATAAAAGAAATGATTAGACGCCATGGATAACTGGCTCAAGCATTTTCTAAATCTACCAAGTCATTTGTTAGCTTTACCTATGTGTGTCCTTGATATGTATCAAAACTGGCAAACCTGGGGTGCAAGAAAAGGAGACCACTACCAAGATTTCCTGGAAATCTATGCGGAAAGTAAGCAGATAGTGTCATGCAGAGGAAAAGCATTTTGCGGGAATGTTATAAGTGTGAACCCTGGCCCCAGATAAAAATCACGAATGTCATCATCCCCATTTTATAGTTAAGTAGACAGGTCCTGAAAGTGTGTCTCTTGGAGTCTGTGAAACCACGATAATGTATATAAAGTACTTAGCCACAGCACATAGCACAGAGGAAGTACTTAATAAATAATAACCATCGTCTGCATAATGATCATTATGATTATTATTGGTACTATCAAAGCACCAGTTTGTGCTTGATACAGGGACGAAAATCATAGGATTCCTGCCTTCGAAGAACTAGTAACACTATAGAAAGATTTTAAAAGTGACTATCATTCAAATTACTAATGTATGTAAATATGAATAATCATTTTGGAGGAAGAGCGAGTAGAATCAGGGAAGGCTTCATGGAGGATGTGGCATTTGAGCAGGGTCATAAAAGCCAGATGGGATGTATGTACATGGAAAGGTGGGGAAAAAGAATCCAGACAAAGAGGAGAGCAAGAAAAAAACCCAAAGATTTGAAAGGACAGCACATGTCCAGAGGGTGATTAAAGCACAGACGTCCAGGTGGTACATGAGAGGAGGGGGCTAAGGTAGCTAGCAGAGGTCTCCTCACCTGGATGGCCAAGAGCACACACCTAAGGCTGCAAAGGCAGCTTCAGGCTTTGAAAGCACAGGCTCTGCAGCTGTCAGGCCCAGATTCAGCTCCCAGATTGGCCTCTTCCTGACATTGTGATGTTGACCAAGAAGCCACCTAATGGTTCTGAGCCCCAGTTCCTCATTTGTAAATTGGAGATGGATACCTCCCCCTTACTCATGAAGCTTCTGAGAATGAAACAAATACATAAATAATAAATGTAAAGCACATAATACATTAAGAGACATATAACTAAGTGCTTCAATTAGTGGCAACCATTATTATTGAGGACATTTGGTCTTAACTCTGTATGGAATGAGAACAATCGGGGGACTTCTGAGCACTGAAAAATCATAATCACGTGAAGTGATCAGAGAAGCGTACAGGCTGGGGCAGGCTCAGGCCCTTTTTGGTGAAGCCTGCAGGGGTCCAATTAGGTATAATTCATGAGAAAAGGAGTTTAAAGCACATTTTTGGCCTGGAGTCCAAAGCCATTTCACATAATATGAAGCTGAGTTTTGGCCCTGTCACCCACGTGCCAAGTGGGGAGCAGGTAGGATGAGCCGGAAGGGGAAGGAGCTGGAGTCATGAAGAGCCGCCGGAAGTATAACAATTACCCAAGACTCGAATATGGTGAACAAGAATGAGAATGGCAACCCACGGAAGTGACTAGGAGCTATGAATTCTACCACTTCATCGTTAACTCTTTCATGTATTCTAATACCATCTCCAATCTGCAGATGACGAAACAGCCACAGAGAAGTTTAGTGTCCAAGGTCACAAAGTAAGGAGTGGAGCCAGTATTTGAAATTGGACGATCTTAATGCCTTACCAATTACTACACAGTGCTACCAGACCAAACGGGGGCATGTTCCAGAACACGGTGGCAGCAGATTACAATTATTCAGATACTGATGCAATATAGAAAGATCATTGTTGTGTTTTCCAAGTCATTACATTGAGTTAGATTCCATTTACATTAGAAGTCATTGTGCAGTTGACGACACCTGACATTTTGGGGAAATCTGCTCTAACTTCGGGTTGATAGTTCGAACACATAATAAAATTAGGAAAACTCATCCCTAGGACAGAAGTGTTGTGTTCGGGAAGCACCACGTTCTAGGCAAGCCTCACGGTATGGCCACGTGAATACTGGTGTTCAGTGAGATGACACAGCAGTGAAAGGCAGCTCTGTGGGAAAGCTACCCAAGGACATAACCTAGACACCACTCCTAAGGATTTCAGCTGCAAAATGGTTAATATTTTCATTTCAATCTGAGTTTTTAGTCACTCTCGTGACTCATCAAATACACATGCACACACATATACAGAGACAGAGAAAGAGCAGAAATTTTGATAAAATGGCAACAAACTGGCAAATCAAGGGGAAGAGTATACAGGTATTCTTTTTTCTATGCTTGCAACTTTTCTATGGGTTTCAAATTTTTGAAGTAAATAAGTGGGTGAAAAATAACCAATTATGACTTTTATAATGTGAAAAATAAAACAGAACTGGAAGAAGGAAAATGACTCCATTTATATAGTATTTTATGAAGGCAAGGAGAGGATTTAATGAGCTTAGGAATAAAAAGACAACATTATTTTGAAACATTTTTACTTTATTATAAAAGTTATATAAATGTTTTTAAAAAGTTATAAAACAGATAAAAGAAAAAATCACTCATAGTTTCACTGCAAATATCCATTTTCCACCTTTTTCTCTATAGTGAGGATTTTCTGGGGAGGAGGTTATTATACTGCATACAGCAACTTACTACACACTAGTTAAAAAAAATTAACTACTAAAGGAAACACACATCCACACAATCGGTTTTGGCCCAAAAGATAAGGAGTCCTCTGAAACAGCTCTATTAACAGAGAAGAAGAGCAGCACAAGAACAAAAATATGTTCACTGAATCACTAATTGGAGAAAAGTGATGTTCTTACGTAATGTAGCGCAAGAGGATCTTCACAAAAGGAATGGAAGAGAATGTCAGCCAAACAAAAGCAATTATTCAAAGTAAAAAGACAGATTGTGAGAATATTAATAAGCTAATCCTTGGTAAAAGAATTTTCAGGTTCTGCATGGCGTATTCATACAAAGATAACTCTACCTTGAACTTAAATGGTTAAGGTTCATTAAAAGAGATAGCAAATACAAAAAGCACTTTATATAATCATGACACACTACACAAATAAAATTATTGTTCTTATTTGGGAATGGGGGAAGGAAAGACTGCATTCCAACAAGAAAAACACAGGCCACGGTGATTTCTTATAAACATAAATGTCCTAGAATTTGAATGCCTGAAGGGAACTCAGTCATATCTTCTATACGGAAGTTACAAACTGGCAGCTGAATTTTTGTGTTGGCTTGCATGGTACATGCCAATGTTTCAAAATTTAAAATTTTTACAGGACATCAAGATTTTTCTAGCTCCTCTATTTCCACCCCCCAGTTCTACCGAGATATAACTGACATAGGCTCTGTATAAGTGGACAGTGGAGAGCATAATGATTTGACTTACATGTATGATGAAAGAATTCCACAGCAAGTTTAGTTAACATCCAGCAGTTCATTTAGATTAAAAAAGAAATCTTTTTCCTTGTGATGAGCTCTCTTCGCATCTACTCTCTTAACAACCCAGCTCCCCTTGAAAAGCTGGATGAAAAAGACATGCTCGAAGCTGTTTCCTGTATTGTCTACAATGTGAGACCTAGTTCCCCCCAGCCCCCACCCCCTCCTATTTCTCCATAAGCCCAGCCCAGCTCGTTCATTCCCGTTACCTGCCTGGCCTCCGTGGGAAATGCATGTGCAAACTCTGATGTGTAAAAGGCTAGGCGAGATGAAGAAGGGAGCGAGGAGGGGAAGCAAGTAAACCTAAGTGAGCGACAACAGTGAGAGACCCCAATATTCTTGTTCTACGTGGATCCCGCAACTCAGGTCATTGATCCACACGCCACACACTTTCCTCACTACATATGGAGCTGGGTGGAGGAGACCTTCTCCAGTGTAATATCTTCTATTTATTAGCTTCCATGAAATAATTGGGGCACTTGCCCAGGAATAAGAGAACTGCAAAGAAATCAACTCATGATATGATAATGGCCTTGCCGTGACTTTTGCAAATAATTAACACAATCAAATTCCATCAAAAGAAAAATTCCTACAAAGGAAATAATTTTGATGTACACACAATCCCAATCTCAAGTCTTAACTTTTTGGCAAATACGAATAACCACCTCTTTGTGGCTGTTTTCAAACATATGCCAATCCAGAATCTCTTCCTGAGGTTCGTTTATCAATAAGAGCCTGGGCACATCTCACTAAAATGAGGCAAAAGTGACAGCTATTAAGTCATAAATATGGCCTGAGGTGGCCCCGAGAAATACAGCAGGATAGTGGAGCTGCCCTCCTGACTGGTGACCCTGGCTGTTAGCAGGGCTCAGGGCGACAGACCACAATGCTCGCGCACTGTGGGTACTTGGACAACAGCTGATGATTTATTTTGCCCCACAGAGCATGAAGACTAAGAAGAAATCAGATTCAATTTGCTTTGGTGGGCTTTTTTTTTTTTTTCCTTTTATTTTCCAAGCTTTAAAAATACTGTGAAATCCCTAGGTAATACCAAAGAGCTCAATGAAGTCTGAATGATCTGACACTGTTCAATATCCCTGAAGCCTTCAGACAGCTGAAGCTGGACTGTGATTAAGTAGCAATTTACACAAACAAAAACTTCTAAAATACTCAATAGTTTTGAAGGAAATCTTTCTTTCTTTTTGAATAGTGCACAGAGGAATTTCGCATTATCTGTTTTCTGAGTGGATTTATTTCTGCACATCCTTTTGAGAATCGCTAATGTACTAATTCACACTAGTAGGTCATTCCTGTTAAGAAGCTCTCTAAAGGTACAGGAAGGTGGTGGTGGGGGGGGTGTAGAAAAGGAAAAGAGGCCAAGGCAGAGGGAAGGAGATGCAAAAGGCGGGAAAACGGAGGGAAGTGACACCCAAAGACCTTGCTGCTTCAAGTGTCATCCGTGGACTAAGCAGCACTTGGGAGCTGGTTATAAATGCAGAATTTCAGGCCCTACCCAGACCTACTCGAGTAAAATCTGTATTTTAAGAAGACCCCCAGGTAATCCCTGTGCACAGTGGCATTTGAGAAGACCTGTCCGTTGCAGGCTCTTTAATATCGGAAGCAGATTAGATCTGGTGAGAGAAAATTCAGAGCATGTCCTTACCTGGGTGAGCCCGGACACACTACCAAACCTGTCTGAGCATCATTTTCTAATCTGAAATGGAGGCAACAACAACACCATAAGGGGGTTGTTGTGAGGACTAAGTGGGTTGCTGAACAGCCACTTCCAAGATCTCAGCCCTGAGTCATTGATGTTCATTACTTTTTTGTTTTTAAATGCTTGATGATCTTTTCTTAGTTCTAGGTTTAACAAATATATTATTTTAGAAAATTATCTTAGCTAGTGAATGTTTTTAAACCCATTTTTCTTAAGCAATCTAATCAACTAATTCTTAACCCAAACAGGAAATTTAGGTTATATTCTCAAAATATGTTACAGACATACATAAATCATGGGAGAAAGCACACTTATAAAATTCAATTTATGTACCCGAGCCTCTCAATAATTTATTACCTTAATCTCATCTTTAATCGTTGATGCTATAAAAGATTTTTGACACTATTTCAAATCCTTACAATACTTAGCTCTGATGTCTGGGGGCAAGAATGTGGTTAAGCTAGAAAGGAAGCCTGTCTGGGTGGCACTTATTAGCACAGGTGGACAAGGAGGCACAGGGGGCTTTGTGAATGAAGCAGAAGCTGCAGTTCACAGGCGAATCAGACTTGTACCAATATACAAAGTCAAAGGAGGACATGCTGATGACGGCATAAATTGTCTAAAAATTAGGAACAAAACCACACACTTGGTGGTAGCCATGAATACACGCACCCAAATTCTGACTTTTCCGTGCAGTCTACCTGCCAGGAACACTCTGGGTTGGTGGGGGCCTGACCTCAGAGCACAGGAATGTGTGTGCACGAAGAGAGGGGATTTACTCTGCAAACAGATACCATGGAGGGCAGTGCATGTTGACGCGTTTCGGGGCGAGGACTGAGGGAGGCTGGGTATGGCCCTAAGGGTGAGGGTGACACACAGGCCTGGCGTGGCCTCCTGGAGGTGAGGCGGCCATATCAGGCCATGGAGTGAGTGACCGAGAGGGTTACTTTCAAAGGGTCTGAATCCCCATGTCACTCCAAAGACACCCCTGGGAGTGGCTCCCCCATGTGATCTGCCAGGTACAGTTTTGGGAAAAGAAATCGAAGCCAAGGATTTAGGCTTTAACTGCGTGGATTCAAAAAGTCGTTGCCAGAAATGAAAGTTATGACTTCGTCTTCCTTTTTTTTTTAAGCCAAAAAAAAAAAAAAGTTCACTGAAGTTTTTCTGTTAAGAAGACTTTGTTATGCTGTTCCTCTGGAATAAAAAGTAAGATCTTGCTCTGTGTCTTCATTCCCCAGTGTCTTCCTCTTTGGAAATCAAAGCTTAAAAAAAAAAAATAAGTCTGTATGCAAGAAACCCAAGTTGGATTCACCTGTTTCTGGCTGGAAAGTCACTCAGAAGAATCCTGCCTTCTAATCTTTTTGAGATGTCTCCCCTGGAAGGGACTTAGTGCCTGCTCAGATCGTGTCATCCTGTGAGGCCGGGCGCAGGTCGGCATCAGCTGAAAGCAGCGTGCTCTGACAGCAGCTCACCGGGGAGGGGCAGGCAGGGGGCCGGCGGACGGGCTCTGACCCGAATGGCAGCTGCTGGACGCACCTCTGGAAGGCGGCGGAGGGTTCCCCGCGCAGCACCTGCCTGGCTTTGCTACCTGCTGCCTCTGCAGTGGCTCAGGGGGCCTCGTCGGCCTGGGGTACCATTCCCCACCTCCTCCTCCTCACAGACTCCCTTTTCATGGACCGGGACCAACGACGTCCCTTGCGTACCCCGCCCTGACTTCCCCAGACGGAATAAACCGCTCCGTCCACCCTGCTTTCTGCACAGCACTTACCCCTCGGCAGTATGGCAGCTAGAGCTACGGGAAGGCTTGTCTCGCCTGCAAGACTCTGAGCTTCTCAGGTGCGAGGCGATTTCTTCCCCGTATCTAACTCCTCCTCACTCAGCACGGGGCATGACACACAGTGAACGTGGAGATCATTTCATTTCGCTTTTGAATAAGGCGTAAAATAGCTTCGTTATACTTCGAGACCCCAAAGCAAAGGGGCTTAGAAAAACGGTGCAAAGCGGAAGGCTGAGTAAGTAGAGGGCCCTGACTGCAATGCTTTCCCAGAGTCACCTAGATGGCTTCTCCTATTTTCCTCCACTCAAGCCTCGGGCACAAAGCAAAACCTGGACCGTGCCATACAGGCATCTGAGCGCTGAGTTAGGACTCAGAGCCCGGCTGGGACCCTGGCTCCGTTTCCCCGACCTGTGACTCAGGGCAAGGCCTCCTCGAAAATGGCAACAACACATGCAACCATCAGAAATAATCATAAGGAAATCTAAAAAGACAAATGAGAAGAGTTACAGTAGCAAGTAAATAAAAGAAGAATATGAAGTGTTTACACATTTTGATTGAAGCTATATAAAAATATATGTGTACCTGCACAATAACTAGAAGGTAATATGCAAATGAAAATAATTATATTACTGAATGAACTATGAGGAGCTTTCACAAATATTTCTTCATTATTATTATATATTTCCCATTAAAAAAAAGAAAACAGGGGCACCTGGCTGGCTCAATTGGTATAGCAGGTGACTCTTGATCTCGGGCTCATGAATTCAAATCCTACACTGGGTGTAGAGATTATTTAAAAAAAATAAAATAAGAAAACTGGGGCGAGGCCTTATAGGGATGACATGGCTATAAGATATATGAAAGATGTCTATAAACTCTGGCAAATACATAACCACCAACTCGTTGTTGCTGTTCTTCCTATCACTACGACTGTACCTGAATGAAAAATTCTTTCTAAAAATGGCATTAGACCACAAGAGCCAAACTATGGAAAGAACCCAGATGTCTACTGACAGATGAATGGATGAAGAAGATGTGGTATATATACAATGGAATATTATGCAGCCATCAAAAAATGAAATTTTGCCATTTGCAACGACGTGGAAGGAACCAAGGGTATTATGCTAAGCGAAATAAGTCAGTCAGAGAAAGACAATTATCATGTGATCTCACTGATGTGCAGAATTTAAGAAACAAGACAGAGGATCACAGGGGAAGACAAATGAAACAAGACGAAACCAGAGAGGGAGACAAACCATAAGATACTCTTAATCTCAGGAAACAAACCGAGGGTTGCTGGAGGGGAGGGGGGTGGGAGGGATGGGGTGGCTGGGTGATGGGCATTGGGGAGGGTATCTGCTATGGTGAGCGCTGTGAATTGTGTAAGACTGATGAATCACAGACCTGTACCCCTGAAACAAATAATACATCATATGTTCATTGAACTTAAATTTTAAAAAAATGGCATTAGAGACACACAGCTTTCTGTATCCTCATGTACTCTGTATAAAGCCTGTATGCTCATGGCCCTCAGGCAAGGCAGACCTAACATATATAAAGCTTTCAAAAAAAAAAAAAAAAAACAATACATATACTCTAGAAAGTTTCCTTCCGTAATCAGTCCAGCTAACCTCCTGGAGATGTGAATCCCTTCCCCCTCCCGGCCTCATGTGGAACGAGAAGAGAGGAGACCATGATCTCCCAGGCAAACAAGGCTCTGGGGAGCAGTGGGGTGTCCTGCTAGAGCTGACAGGGTAAGAGGATAGCTGGAGAAACCATGACTCCAGATGCAGAGCCTCCTTAGTTATGCGGAAAGTCCTCAGCTCTTCCTTCAAAACCGCCTAGAAAAGGAGGCTGGTCTGGGCAGTTACATAAACAGTGATGTTAAAAGTAATCCTGCGATTCTGACAAGTGCCATGAGGTGAGATGCACGCACGGTGCCAGGCTTACCCCTTGTCCACGCTGGCATGGACAGCTGCAACAACACCTTCCAGGACCTGGAGGGGGTCCCCCGACCCACCGAGGTCAGCACTGCCCCCACTGTGAAGGGAGAGAGACAGAACCGATTCAGAAGAGGGCTCGACCTCAGAAAGCAGTGTGGCATTCACACTCAGATGCACCCAGCTGGATTCTGGCAGAGGATGCTGCCAGCTCATAGACATGCGGGGTATATGCAGTCTGCGAGTCCTAAAGATATGGAAATGAAACATTTTCTGCCCTTAAGGAGCTCACAGTCTAATATATGCTTCTTTTCGTATGAAGAAAATAAAATCCACTTGCATTCTGTCATTTAAAAAACATTCAATGGACGTTAAATATATGAGCTATTTTAAGCATTATATATATCATCATCTAAGATCTCCGGATGGACTTAAAAAAAAAACAAACGAATTATTTATGTGGTACTTACCAGGTACAAGTGCTTTACATATTTTCTACCATTTAGTTCCCAGCAGTCTACGAGATAGGTACTATTATTATGCCCATTTTATAACTGTGTATGTCTAAGACTCCACTGAATTTTGAAAAAGCAATAGAAGAAAAGTTTTAGGTGAGTTTTCTGAATAATTTAAGTGATAGGATTTAAATCAACTGCTGGATTCAGTTCTTTACATGTCTTTGTTATTTTATATCTACTGAATTGTACTAACTTTCTAAAAGGTAAATGTTATGGATGCTGTCAATGGCAATTTCTTTTCCTTTGAAAAGGAGGTAGCTGAACTCCTGAAGTTCCCTTTCCTCCCACTGCAGAAAGATTTAGTTCACATTTACTGAACGTCTTCTCTGTGCTAAGCGTAACATTTATAATAGAGAAGAACCGTCTTTACAAGTGGAACTGGGTGCAGGGAAAGAGAGAGAAGTATAATTTATGTCAGAATTCTATAACTGTAAAATTTCACATCATATTTTATTTTAATTATTCATGACAATGGGTAATTTTTAGGAAATAAACTAAATTTGTCAAAGCACTAAGCTTTCAAAATGTTTTCGTGAGGCTCATCTAAATCTCAATTTCAGAAAAAATAAGAAGATAGCTATGGATCAAAAGGTGCAAAATATGACCAACAAGTGTCTGTCATCATCTGAGAGAGGAGAGCGGGTGGCTCTTACAGCCACCACCAAAACATAATAAGCTAATAACAGAACAAAGTTTTATTAATTTGACATTTGTTATTTCTTTAAAAAATGTTATATTTTATTTCTCTCTCTCTCTCTCTCTCTCTCTCTCAAATTACCAGATACCGCAGATCATTAAGGTGAAAACTGTAGGAGGCTGGGGTAATTAAACTGATAAAGGCTCACTTGATTTCAGTTCAGCTGTGGAAAACTGACATGCATTTAATCAAAAAGTTCCTCAAGAGCAATGCAGAATTACAAAGAAGGCTTAAAAAGAGAATACATTAAACACAACCAAATCTTTCAGCCTAATTGCATTATTCACAGAAAGCACTTCATGCCTTATTCTTTTCTGAGCTTAACTTTCCCCCCCCTTCCCTAACCCTCCTGGATGCATTCCCACGAAGACATGGGCACACTGACAGAGAGCTCGAACTTCTCAGTTGTTGGTTTCATGCCATTAACTGCAGGTAAATAAAACTCTAAGACACTTAACAGATGTCTAAACCTTCAGTATATGATTAACCTTGCCTTGTGTACTTCAACAGGAGCTTCTGGGACCCATTTGGCAGCCTCTACAAAGAAGGGGAAGTAGAAAAGCCAAGAGCTGCACATCCACCTGGGTCCCAAGACAACCTGACACTCAGCTACCCCCCACACAGGCCATTTTGGCCTTACCCTATTTCAAGAATTATTTGGGGGCTGGGGGAGAAGAGGGTCTACCTGAAAGTTAGTTTGAGGACACATTACACACAACACCAGTGGGGAAGCATTTTCATGGTTCTCCATTCTCAAGATCTCTTAAGACACAAGACTCTGAGAAATCTCATGAACATGTCTCGCTTTTATAAAGTACTTCGTCGTTCATAAAATGCTTCTACATACGTGGTATTTTTTCTTCGTTACTGCGAAATGAGCACTACTACTGGCAACTATCACCTCAGGTTTCCGACGACTCTTCTCTAGCCTACCTCAATGCAGAAAGGATCTTCCTTACTGCATCCTGCACCACATCCTTGGGCGAGATGTCGAGAGGGCCCACGGCCACCTGCAGCAGCTGCTGAATCATTCTTAGAGGCAGACCGTCCAGACACATGGCCACAGCTTGGTCATGAAGTTTCCCTTTCTCGGATCGGGACAGATCATAGAGGTCACCGTACTTCCGCAGTGTTTCCTGCAAAGATATGGCATGCAACACCGGAGTATCAAACAGGAACTCAGTGTGTCCACATGTACGCAGTGAAGCATATTTAGAAGATTCTCAAACCCCACACTGAAGAACAGGCAGTGGTCAGTAAGAGCGTGGGCTCCAGGGGCACCAGGCTTGGGGACAGATCCTTGCTTTACCATGTAGTAGTCTGTGGGCCTTCAGTGGCTGCAAAATGAGGAGGAGGACAGAGATTCTTGCGAACAGGGCGTGTCGTGAACATTAAATGAGAGAATATAAAAGGCCCGTAGCACAACGTCAGGCCCAAAGTAAAGCTCATGAGTGTAAGTTTATTATTGTGACTGGGCCACAACCACGTGACAGCTCAGATCTACAACCACCAGCTGCACAAACCCAGGTAGTACACGTGTGTCACCTGATTTAATGCTTCTAAAAATCCTGCAAAGAGTTTTCATTAGCTCCATTTTGCCAAAAAGTAAATTGAAAACCGAAAATGTAAAGTAACATGCCCAAAGTCACATGGCTAGCAATTCGGGAAATGAGGATCAGAATCCAAAAGACTACATTTCCCGGCCCCCATGCCACACAGCCTGCCCCTCTGATAACGTCTGTAAAAACCAACGTGACAACAAATAATGTATGAAACAGGCCACAAGCTACTGTTTTTCATCATACCAAACACGGTCACTTAGGGTAAAGAATGCTTTCCAGGTTCTGTATAGCTTCTCAAGTAATCTTGAATACGCTCTCTTGTCTTTCAGAACCACCATGTAAAATCCAAACTTTAGCTGGATAGTTGATGATATTAAAGAACTGCTATTAATTTTTTTTATCGTGATCATGTTCTAGTGGTGTGTTTACATGTATCCTTTAGAAACAGATGTGCAAGTATTTACAGATAAAGTAAACCAATGACCGGGATTTTCTTTAAAATAATCCACAGGAGCAGGGTGAGGGTAGGTGGGATTATGCATGAAGTAAGAGAGGTCATATTCTGATCACTGGTGAATGACTGCCCTGGGAGTTTAGCACACGACATTTCATTTTACTCTTCTCCCCGCTGTGAAACTTCTAGTAACAGAAAATGCCCGTGAGTGCAACAGGGCAGCTACTCGTATGCGTCCTGAGCAAGAGGGAACCGAGGCACCACAGGATAAAGGCCTCTCGTTTAGACTGCACTCACCTAGGGTACAGGGGATCTTCTTGCACTGGGTGTACAACTGAAGAGGTTAAAATTAAGGTCTGAACTTAAAAGGGACAAATGTATGAAGCTGAAAGTGATTTCCAGTGTTTGCTATGAAAAGCACCTGAATAAAATCAAATAAGGTCCACTTTAGGGACCAGAAGTGTCTGCTATTATGGACCATCCATGGTCTGACTGAACGGCATTTGCAAGCAGCCACTGTACCTTTAAATCACAGCCGAGCGCGAACAAACGGCTGTTTCTGTTAATCATCCCCCCGACCTCATATACATTGTTCTAGTCACTCAAAGACAATACTTGTTCCAAGGAGAGGGATGACAATTCTCCAGATTTGAGCACCGTATATTTAATTAAAAAAATAAGACAAGTATTTAATTTTTATACTAATAAGTATAATCACTTTTACTTGAAGAATTCAAATTTTACCCTAGTTCTCATAATTATGGATTATAGCACTGTACATGTCAGTAGGATAAAATCCAGACTGGTAAAGCCAATTTGTTCCCTGCAAAGCCTTCTCTATTGCTTGTACATCATTTAATGTGATTCATTAGACAGGCTAATAGCACTGAAAAATACAAAATGAAACAAAACTGCTACAAACTTTTGAATTCTTCCCATATTTTCCATGAGCGCTTTGCATTTATGTGTCTCATACAAATTTTGAAGTCTTCCATTTGTTCATTATCTGAACTGCTCTCCACCGACCCACCTTTCTATCAAGAAGAGCTCTCCACAAGCCAAGAATACAATTCAATCAACATGTACGGTGTGAGAAAAATAAAAGAGGAGATTAGTGGCCACTTAGAGCTTCATTTACCATCAACATTAAATGGGCAAATGCAAAATTACTTAGACATCTAAACATTGTTTTCACCTACATGAAACCATTTACTGATTGATCTGTCAACTTCTCAGTTATGGAAAAGAATAGCTAAAACTCTCTGGGCTGGAACGGTACAGAAGAAAAACTACAAAAGCTACAGAGGGTTTCCCCGAGCTGTCCTCACACACTGGGCCTCAGGTTTCCTCATGGGCAGCGGCTCCGGACTCTTGTGAGAGTATTTTCTGAGACACCATGAGAGTCTCAACTGGAAACCAAGTAGGAACAATTTTACTAGCCAAAATAATTTATATCAATAATAAAATGATATTGGAAACATGAAATACAAAAAAATAGGACAAGTGCATATAACTGGAAAAAAAAAAAAAAAAAAACCTGTTGAAGGAGGTACAGATGGCTCTTTCTGAATTTTTCTGAAAATGAGGGAGAAAAAAATCTATCATTTTTCAGTTGAGACAGCAAAACACCTACCAGCTTGTCGGGCTTGCAAACCACTGTCCTGATCGTTTCTCAGCTTCAGTGACCGCTCCCTCCCCAGGTACCCAACCTGAGTTCAACTCAGGGTTCTTTCCCCCATCCTTCCCACCTCCTCCCTGCCAGAGATTAATCCTGATAAGTGGCCTCAAATCCCTTTCAAAGAACTGAAAACCAAATCCACAATCAAGATGTAATGAAGAAGCTAAAGGATAAAGGATGGAGGACCATTTTTAAAGACATCTGCAAGATTGAAAACCCTAGCAAAACCACTAATATGGCTTGAAAGGAGAAATGAAAGCGGGTACTGATGTTATCTGAGTGAGTGAGCATGGGGAACAAGTTTTCACTTCATTACCTGCTCACTATTCTTCAGAGAAACAAGGAAGCTGTGGTTGAGGGTTTCCAGGTGAGCAAGTGATTTCTCCAGATGATTCAGGGCATCTGCATAGGTCATTTTAGAGTCACTAGCTTCTTGAATGTCCTCTTCCAAATTTCTTTTCCGCAGCTTCTCAGTAAAATGTTTGACTGTCTGAATAGCCTTCTTAGTCATCTCTTTACGTGCTTCCACAGACAGCTTCAACACAAAAAGGGATTGAACAGTGAGACAAGCCAGCCCCACGTTATCAGAGACGGCATATTTAACAAGGGACTAGTGAGGCAGAGAGAACCAAAGTGAAATGTTGGCATACAACTTTAACCAGTGAATAGGCTTTTGTTATATTAGCTTTTCTTCTGTGAGGAAAACAACAACATGAGGGACCATATGCGCTATTAAACTAGTAAATATAGATTTTTTTAATCTAATATGCAAAAGTAGGCAGTATATGATGAAACTAGCATTCAAACAGAGTCCTGATTACAGTGAAAAAAGGAGGAATCATTTCTACAACCACAATTACCAGTTTTGATAATTTACTATAAGGAAATAATTTAAAAGAAGAAAATAGTATTGGCATGAAGATTTTAACTGGAATAAGACTATAAAATAACACCTCAAAAGCAATCTAATTGCCTGATATAAAACAAATGGTAACTAACTTATGATAAATTACTAGACAGAACATTATGCCATCATTAAAATTAGAAATTATAAAAACAGTATAGCAATTTGCAAAGTGCTTATCATAAAATTTTAAATTTTAGGCATCAGAAATCATAAAACTGTCTACATTGTGCTTATATTAAAATCCAAACTAATCCTGTGTGTATGGCTGAACACAAATACACACACACACACAAATATTAGTGACTATTGACATTAACATGTTGGGATTATGAGCAATTTTGTTCTCAACTTTCCAAATTTTCTATAATACTGTCATATTCACTTCTGTACTTACCAAATATTTACTGAATTCTGATATGTGAGAGTCATTTTGTTAGGCATGCAGGAATCATATTTTTCTATTATTAAAAATATTAAGCTTACTTGGCCTGAAGTCTGACCATAACCCATCCTGACGGAGGCACCACACGTCGGTCAGCCACGTTGGGCCTTTTCAGGCCCCACTGATTTGTGCTGCTTTGGATCCTAGATTTAGCCTCATGTCAACTACTCAAGCCATTTTTACTATAGCCTTAAAAGGGCGTTGTGTTAATTTAAAGAAATAAATAAAATAAAAACAGATAGAGTCCTAGGGCAAAATCTTATCTTTACTATTATTTCTTAAAATCAGTTACCGTGTGTCTCTGGTTATCCTGAAAAGTACCACAGGCATCAAAACATGGCATCAGTGACCGTACTCGGAGGCCAACCCCTCCCAACCTCCCATTTCCCACCAGCTCCCTCCAAGTCACTCTACACAGAACTCATGTTGTGTAATGCAGATGGCTGACATCTTCTTCATCCCATGTTCATATGGGTAAAAGGTAACTTTAGGAAGTACTATTTCCACTGAATTTTAACTAAGTGTGTGCTTTGCAAATGCAGCTTCAAGTAAGCTTTGTGGCCAGATTGCTACCTCCAAGCACTCATGGCATACAACAAAATCAGAAGCCCCCAACTGACAGGCAAGTAGTTACATTATTCTCTTCACTTGCATACACTGTGAACTCTTTTCTGTGGTGGAGAAATAGAAGATAATAGACCTTGCGTAGTTCATAGCCCTCCTTACTTCGCCCATCATGTGGATGGAAAGACTGAGCCCCAGGGAGGTTGTGAGATATGCTGGGGTTCCTCAAGTAAGAGACAAGAGTAAAAGCCAGCATCCAGGTGCCTTGTTATGGAGCTGGTGCTGCCCTTTCCCCGCACATCGCACAGCTTCCACTTTGCCGTGGCTACCTCCTCACAGGCTCTGACAGAGCGATGATGGGTGCATGCTGGCTGGGTGCTCCACAGAAGCAAAGACAAATAAGAATATGGCAGAGTGAACCCTTCCTTTCTATTCACTCATATTTGTCTCCCCAAGAAAGACAGGTTTGGGGAATATTTGGGTATACCAGCTGGCCAAATGTCTATTCCCTCCTAGCCTATTGAGGGCCATGGAAGAATTTCAACCACAGACCGGCAAGAGAGTAGGGATAGGGCGGGCAATTCACACGTGCAGGGAGCAGCGTCCTGGGAGAAACAGCTGGTCTCCATACCCTGGGACAGGTCCAGATGTGGTCTTGGTTGTCCCAGTTTTAACGTACCATTGTCAACCACCCCTGGAATAGCTGGTAAGTAGGAAGAGCGCTCACCTCAGATAACTTGTGCTTAATGTTCACTACTGGGTGACTAGACAACTTGACAACATGCTTCAAACCTTTGTTTCTTCTGTGTGAAATGTGAAAAATCTCATCTAGTATGCAATGTCCTTCTGAGAATTTAAATGAGATAATATATAAAATAAGCTGAATTGTAATTTGACCAACTGATACAATACACAGGCCATCTTCTACCGGTTAGTTTTTTTAATCTTCCTAATCAATTTGCCACATAATCCCTTCTAGAAAAACCTTTTCATAAGCTCGGAAAATTCCTTGGTATGGTACTTCAGGACTTTCACAAGCTGGCTCCAAGCTAACCTCTAGTCTCAAATATAATTGTAGCCCCCATTCCAAGCTCCATATACATAAATTTGTCATCATTCCCTGGGGTCACTAGGTATCTTGTCTCAGCAAAATGCTCTCTCCTCTCTTCTTTGCAAGGCACATTCCTACCCGTTTTAATACCAAGACACACACAAGTCATCCTGGACTCATCTGTTTCTTCAGACTGGCTAGTCCATCAGCAGATCTTCTATTCCAACAAGTGCATCATCTACTGGCTTATATACATGGAAACTCTAACTGCCCAGCAATACTGAGTCTAGGCCTCACACTGATGTTTGTGCTTTCCTAGAACCTGCTATGGAATGGCCACAGAATGGCCACTAGGGGCAAGTGAATTTTCTGGGAGTTTAAATTACTGGACCTCATCACCAGTGTTGTCAGAAAAGGTCCCCCCACCCCTTATGTTTAATAATCTTTCAGAATAACTAAATAACCCAAGAGTTACTAAGAATATAGAGTGTAAACAAATGCAACCCTAAATTAATTTTCCTCAGGGAGCTGGGCCTGTGTAAGAGGCAGAATGATATTATGATAGAAGATATAAGGACTGGGCATTTTGCTTCATTGGACACTTAAGCTTTTCACTCTTTACTTTATAAAAACAGGTCTGTCACTGAAAGACTATAAGGTGAGATTAGGAAATACAAATTTCGGGGCACCTAGGTGGCTCAGCTGGTTAAGGGTCCAACTCTTGATGTCAACTCAGGTCTTTATCTCAGGGTCATGAGTTCAAGCCCCACATTGGGCTCCATGCTGGGCATGGAGCCTACTTAAAAAATAATTAAACCAAAGCTGGCGGCATCACAATTCCAGACTTCAAGCTCTATTACAAAGCTGTCATCATCAAGACAGTATGGTACTGGCACAAAAACAGACATATAGATCAATGGAACAGAATAGAGAGCCCAGAAATGGATCCTCAACTCTATGGTCAACTAATCTTGACAAAGGAAGGAATGTTCAATGGAAAAAAGATAGTCTCTTCAACAAATGGTTTTGGGAAAACAGGACAGCCACATGCAGAAGAATGAAACTGCACCATTTCCTTACACCACACACAAAAATAGACTCAAAATGGATGAAAGACCTAAATGTGAGACAGGAATCCATCAAAATCCTTGAGGAGAACACAGGCAGCAACCTTTTCAACCTCAGCCGCAGCAACTTCTTCCTAGAAACATCACCAAAGACAAGGAAGCAAGGGCAAAAATGAACTACTGGGACTTCATCAACATAAAAAGCTTCTGCACAGCAAAGGAAACAGTCAACAAAACCAAAGACAACTGACAGAATGGGAGAAGATATTTGCAAATGACATATCAGATAAAGGGCTAGTATCCAAAATCTATAAAGAACTTATCAAACTCAACACCCAAAGAACAAATAATCCAGTCAAGAAATGGACAGAAGACATGAACAGACATTTCTGCAAAGAAGACATCCAAATGGCCAACAGACACATGAAAAAGTGCTCAACATCACTCAGCATCAGGGAAATCCAAATCAAAACCTCAATGAGATACCACCTCACACCAGTCAGAATGGCTAAAATTAACAAGTCAGGAAACAACAGATGTTGGCGAGGATGCGGAGAAAGGGGAACCCTCCGACACTGTTGGTGGGAATGCAAGCTGGTGCAGCCACTCTGGAAAACAGTATGGAGGTTCCTCAAAAAGTTGAAAATAGAGCTACCCTATGACCCAGCAATTGCACTACTGGGTATTTACCCCAAAGATACAAATGTAGTGATCTGAAGGGGCACCTGCACCCCAATGTTTATAGCATCAATGTCCACAATAGCCAAACTATGGAAAGAGCCTAGGTGTCCACCAAGAGATGAATGGATAAAGAAAATGTGGTATATATAACAATGGAATATTATGCAGCCATCAAAAAATGAAATCTTGCCATTTGCAATGACACGGATGGAACTAGAGGGTATTGTGCTAAGCGAAATAAGTCAATCAGAGAAAGACAAGTATCAACTAATCTCACTGCTATGAGGACTCTGAGAAACAAGAGAGAGGATCATAGGGGAAGGGAGGGAAAAATGAAACAAGATGAAACCAGACAGAGAGACAAACCATAAGAGACTCTTAATCTCAGGAAACAAACTGAGGGTTGCTGGAGTGGTGGGGGGTGGGAGGGATGGGGTGGCTGGGTGATGGGCATTGGGGAGGGTATGTGCTATGGTGAGAGCTGTGAATTGTGTAAGACTGATGAATCATAGACCTGTACCCCTGAAACAAATAATACATTTTATGTTAATAAAAAAAATTAGATTTTGTAAAATAATGTTAAAGTGCCTAAATTGTTCTGCTACTCAAAAAGTATGTATTCAGCATCTATTTTGTAGGCCCTGTGGAAAAATGAGAGAAAACATGAGCCAGACTCAAAGAAATCATATTTAGTGTAAGAAATAAGATGGTGGGAAGGGGAAGAAATTGAGGAGTCATCCCTGACAGCTGCGAATCTTACTGGGTCTACCTTTGAAATACATCCAGACTCTACCCAGTTTCCCCCATGTTCATGGCCACCCCTCGGTTCTGAGCCACATCGCCTCTCTTGTACTGTGACGGTTCTAACTGGTCTCCTGCTAGCAGAGAGCACAGTGCTCACCAAACACAAGCATTCCATGGGCCCCACCACAGCTGCCAATCCCCTGCGGCTACCATGAGCCATGTTCCAGCCAAGGAAATCTGAGCAGAGGAGACACATTTCTTTTGTGAGCCAAGGCAAGATATAACCCCCATGCATCATGATCCAGTCTCCATTCTTTCCCAGCCACGGCACTGAGGAGTGGGTAGGTCCCAGATGGCACCAATACGAGAGACGGTAGAGCTTCCATCAGCCTGGATGCTAAGTGGCTTTGTGGTAGAGAGCCCTTTACAGTCTCTTACTGAGTTAGGAGCATGAAGGAACATTAACCTTCGTTGTGTTAAGCCACTGTGATCCTGGGGCTTACTGGATACTCCAGCATTACCCAGGAGCAAAGTGATATTCTAAAAACATCAATCTGACCATGTCACTCCTCTGCTCAAATCTATTTAACAGCTTCCCAATTCACTAAGAGTAAAACTCAGCCTTCAGTGCCCTATGAAGCCCGCTATGATTTGTTCTTCTCCCCACCCTACCTGTCTAATCCTTCTTCCTCCCTTTCCCGACACTCTTGCTCCACTCTAGACAGACGGACTTCCATGCAGTCCCTCTGTGCCTTTCCACACGTTGGTCCCTCTGCTTAAGATGTTCTCCAGGTATCCTCACGGTCGTTCCTGAGGACTTGGCACAAATGCCACCTCATAAGAGAGGCCTCCCCTGACCACTCTATAAGAGCTAGTACTCCCTCCCCCTCTTAACCGGTGTCCCTCTCTCTCCTTACCCTGTACTGACATAATTACGTTTCCATGTGCTGTCACTGTTATAGTCCCAGAACCCCGAACCCAGAATGGTGGCTCGTATATAACAACTGCCCAATTTGTTGAATGTGAAAGTGAATTAATGTATGAATGAGCACATTGTAAAAGGGAGAATAGCAGAAGCAGAGCTGCAGAGGTGGGAAAGCCTGTGGTATACGGTACACGTGTAACCACTAGGGAGCGCTGCAGTTAGAAAGCGCAGAGGTCTAAAGGGCCCTGTGGAAAATACTCCGGCTTGACAGGCCAGATGGCCTCTGTACATGGTCTTTGGCTGGTTGGTTTTACAATCCTTTAAAAAGGTGTAAAAACCAATCAGAGCTAAGGGCTATAACAAAAACAGGCAGGGGGCTGAATCTGACCTGTAGGCCAAGGCTGGGTGACCCCCTGATCTACAGTATTAAACAGCTATAGTTGGAGAGGAGAATTGAGAATAAACTGTAAGTGGCCTTGAGTACCAGGCTGGTTATGGAATCTGAGGTACAGGAATTAGAAACCACCGAAGGCAACCCGTATACTGAGGATTACAATTATATAAAAATGCCTTATTCAGTTCCCGTTTAAAAACACACTGTCGAAGAATCTTATTTTGATGAAAAATATGAAACTGCAGGTATCTGAGTAAAAAATGTCATTCTTTCTCAAACCTCCCTTCATCTGTCGCTCCAGAATCAGTTCAGAGCTCACACGTCTGGAAGCATCCCTGACATGATCTCCCCAGGTCATAAACCACTCACAGACATTTCTAAAGCATTCTGTGCTTACTTTTATCAAAGAACGTATCACATCACATTCAAATCACCCGGGTACTTGTACATCTCCTTGTTTAGTCAAGGAGATCCTTTAGGGTAGAAACTGTGGTTTGTTTTTTTTTTTAAATCTCTGTATTCCTAGCTCCTAAACAATGTCCAGCACATCACAGACAAGCAGAAAATAGCTGCTAAATCACTCAGCTCTGATCAACATTGGAGGGGAAAGAGAACCGTTAGAAGTACGAAGAAAGTGCTCTCAGTGTGTTCCTAGAAACCTGTGGTCCAGACTGGGCCAAAAGACTCCAACTTACCACGGACCCGGCAATGTCCTGTTCCTGTGAGAAGGTCTTTGGAGACGAAAATTGCAAAAGGATATTTTAAAGGACCTGAAACCAACCAACCAACCAACCGGGCTGGTCGTGCCAACCACAACCAACCGGTACGTGTGCCAACCAACCAATCCGACGCGTGCCATCAGCACACCACCAGTTGTGGAGAGGAGGCCGCGCAGAAGAGACACAAGGACATTAAACTAGTGATCACTTTGAGAGTATTCATCTGATACACATCCAGTGAATACACGCTGTACATTTGCCTGTGGGCTGGGTGCCGGCAACACAGACAAAATTCAATCAGGTCCCTGCCCCCGGGAATGTGAAAGGCTAGTCTGAAATAGAGAGAGAGAAAAGACATGACAAAGAAGCATATCCTTACAAAACAGCAACAGGGTAAGGAGGAGGCAGGGTAGAGGCCTCAGAAGGGGAGCTTTGTCCCAACTGGAAGTGAGCGGCTGGGAGGCCGGGAGACATCTGCCAACGGCGGCCACTCCTGAGGGGAATCCTCAGCAGTGAGGAGGCAGGAGGACAGGAGAAGCATTCCAAGAGCCACCAGGTCAAAGGAGCAAGTGGGGAAGCGATTCGGCTGGCTTGGCTGGAATAGAGTGTGCAAGTGAAGGGCCTTCAGGAAACAGGGGGGAACCAGCAGTGGTGACCACACGGAGGGCCTGTCTGCCAGGCTGATGGGACAGGGCTTTACCACCATGACTGGGAAGGCGTGACCGGAAAGAGCTTAAGCAGAAGTTGACAGGATCAGTACTATCCTTTTCGGGTCATGGCTTGATTCAAAACTCACCAAGACAACTTTCCTCATCTACAGGTTCCTTCAGGCTGATCAATTTTACTCAGCAGATTTTTTTTTTTTTTTTTAAGATTTTATTTATTTGAGAGAGAGAGAACACGCTCGCAAGCAGGGGGCGGGGCAGAGGGAGAGGGAGCAGAAGCTTCCATCTCTCCCTCCTCCTTTTCAAGCACAGACACTTCCCCGCTTACCACATGCTAGCCCTGGTCTTGGCACAGAAGATACAAAGGTAAAATAAGACATGATCTCTACCTGGGAAGAACATACATTGTACTGGGAAAGCCACACTCAAAAATAAGCACTTATAAAATGTAACGAGTATAAATGAAGGATGTGGGTGCACCAAGAAAAACGGTCTCAGAAGGGCAAGGAAGTCCTAACAAAGTAGGTAATCCCTGAACCAGGACTTGAAGGATGAGCAAGAATTCATGTGGACGGAGCGGGTGGGATGGATTTCGGGCAGAGACAGCAGCACGAGGACTTTAAAAAGGCTTTTATAAAAGAGGATGTTCTGGGCCTGTAACTCTAGAACATCTGAGGGATAGAATACCTCGCCCCAAACCCAGCAGCTCACTACCTCAAAGAATCTCTGGCGGTGGGGGGAGGGGGTGCAGAGCAGCAGCTAACAGTGTATTTGGGGAAAAGAGGAAGAAGTGTTTTTGAAAAAGAGCAAACAATCCCAGGACTCTGATGCCCCACGGTGCCCCCCCCACCCCGTTGCCACGAAAAGCTAGACACCGCCCTCCGCCAGGCACACTCCCAGGCCAGACCCAGACAGTCACCGTGCTGGGGGCGAGGAGAAGCCTGTGGGGGCACCAACGGAAACTGTGTGTGTGCTTGGGCAGACTGTCCTGCAGGGGAAGAGATGCAAAGGAGGGATGAGGTTGGGGTCCCCAGGGTGCTAACACATTCGCCTTTAGGTCAGTGGTCTCCAACTGGGGTACGGGTGCCAGGAGCACGATGCAAAGATTTTTTGGAGGGCACACCCGTGCAGATGGTTGTAAGGGAATCCATTTCTAAATCTTCACCTTCTCCAAAATCTGTCCTCAAACTGATCTTGAGAACATTCTGGAGGTCAAGATGTCAAACCTACTCTCTTTCTCAGCTCACCTTTCACATAGGCCTTGCTCCACTTACATAAGAAAGA
Source organism: Halichoerus grypus (assembly GCF_964656455.1). Lineage (NCBI taxonomy): Eukaryota > Metazoa > Chordata > Mammalia > Carnivora > Phocidae > Halichoerus > Halichoerus grypus. Next base: position 11,312,189 of record NC_135721.1, read on the forward strand.
CATGCATCACATTCTTTCTGAATCTGACTCTGCCACATCATCCTGGAGTCTAGAAAGTTCCAGAACACACGACAAGGGACAAATGAAAATACTGGTGTGTGACAGGACTACAACAACTGGATAATGAATATCTTTTTGCATGTCACAAGGTCTCCAGTTCTTGTACTTTCAACCAAATTTATGAAAGATCTAATTGAGTTGTCAGTTGATAAATCATTAAAAATAATTTTTAACAATAGATCATGATGTGATTTTTTGGCTGATAACTTGGGAGGGCACAAACCTGAGGGGCACTGCTATGGCAAAACTCCCTCCCCAACCACTGTGAACAGGGTTTTTAAATATTCATATCTACAAAAATGTAAAATGGAAACAACGGATGTTGAATGCAATTTCAATCCAGCAATAAGTAACACTCACCAAAGAGCACGTAAACTAATTAAAAAGCAATGTTTAAAGCCCTATGCATCTCATTAAGAGGTATATTTTAAATACAATTTTAATTTTAGGATCCCTATTTATCAAAAGTTCACACTTCTATGTTGTTCTGATCAAACGTACACCTGAAACAATAACTCAATACAGAATAATTTCTTTAAATATTAGAGCTTTATGGTCACAAGAAAAATTTTAAATGTTAATTTCTTGTATAATGATTTTTGATGCAGAGAAATGACTTTTAAGCATAAAAACACTGCACTGTGCTAAAATTACATGAAGGTGAACTACGAAAGTCCTGCCACAAAAACCACTCTGCTCATTTGCTCACTGACTCCCGAACTCTTTCACTAAGGGGCATGACCAAACTCTAGTGGGACATCTAGCAGCTTAAGGCTATGTCTCTAGGATGACCACAGTGTCTCTTAAGATTCCTTCCAGTAGAATTTACTGTTTGTTCTAGCCAAAACCCAGAGATAGGCCAGTAGGCCCCTGAACCCACTCTTAGAGCAGTAACTTTGGAGGGCTTGCCATTCTAAATCCTTTCTCTGCCTCTTCCAGATGTAAATCTGCTACCACCCAGAAGGGTCACCTGGAAGTATCTCTTTGAAATGCAAGCATTCAGGAAGACTGCCCTTCCTCCCCATTCCTGTGGGAGGGTAGAGCACCCAGCTCTAACATGCACCACTATCTTCTGTCATAAAGACTCCAGAAGCTTGTTTCTCTTCCAGGTCGGTGTCAATCAACAGATGACCCAGTCCTATGCACCAACCCCACCCCCGCCCAGGCAGGGCCTTTCCAGCCGAGCCCTGAAAGTCTCCTGCCTTTTGTTTCAGAGAAGCTGAACTCAACGAACCTGCAGCAGCTATCACGAAATAAAACCTGTCTTTACTGCCTTTAACTAGTGCCCAGCTTTATTTCTCTTTGACAAAACAGAGTACAAATCGTTTGAGAGAAAGAAAGATGCAACCTTTCTAACTGCTAAAGATGTGCTTGTTCTTATACTTTTTAAAGGGACGGTGGTCGTTATCAAATCGCTATATTATTGTAGATTACCCTGATACAAACAAAGCTACCTAACAGTTTTACTTTAATGTCAACAATTAAAATATAAAGAATTACCTCATCCTTTGTACCCATTTAATATTATGATGCAAAAATCTTAGATATCAAGGGCTACAGTCTGAATGTTTGTGTTCCCTCAAAATTCATATGCTGAAATCCTATCCCCCTCCCCCTCAAAGTGATGGCATTAGTAGGTGGGGCCTTTGGGAAGTACTTCAGTCACGAGGGTGGAGCCCTTGTGAAAGGGACAAGCGCCCTCCACAAGAGGCTCCAGAGAGCTCCCTGTCCCTTCACTGTGTAAGGACACAGGGAGAAGGTGCCAACCGTGGACCAGGAGAAGGGATCTCACCAGAACTCAACTATGCTGCTGCCTTTATCTTGCACACTATTATCTGAAGTGTGATTTTTTAGACCACCTGCATTGAAATAACTGAGCATTACTTCAAGAATGAAAATTCTTGAGCCCCCGTTAGACTTACGACTCTGCGTGTGGCATTGGTGGGAAGAAACGTGTCTTTCGCAAAAGCTTCCCGTAGTTAATTCTAAGGGCAATGGAAGTGTGTGACCCATGACTGAAAGCTCTGGGGACTTTAAGCTTCTGAAGGACCCAATCAACTGGCTGACGGTGAATGGGAAGGTAGCTGAGGGGCAGTAAGAGGTCACTGCAAGAGCCCAGACAGGTTGGGGGGGTGGGGGGTGGGGAAGGGGGAGATGAAAGAAGGCGGCAGTTCTGAATTTAGATGATACATATAACAGAACTAAGACATCAATATGCTGTCCTGGGCTAGCTGCCCGAGTATGCACTTCCCCCGATATACGCAGCCAGGTGCCTATCAGCAGAACCAGCAGGTTCCAAACCCTTTTGTCCAAGACCCAGAGTAAGAAGCACACTGCATAGCAAAACTCAATATCTATATCTATATATGAATATATTAAAAACAAACAAAAGTTTCCTGAAACAATACAACCCCTACTGTGGTGAGAGGCATACTGAGAGTTTCTGATGTTAATCTACCGTCTAGTCTTCTTGGTTTGCTTGTTTTGAATGCCGATCACAACACTTAATTACAGGACTCACTAATGGGGTATAACTCCGTCTGTAAAACACCTGCAAAGCTGCTCCAACAATAACAGGATGACTTGCAGGGGCCAGCAAACGTCAAGGACACAAACGAGGTATCAAATTGTCTAGGTTAGATTTAATTGACTTCATTAAAGAATTTTTACATTAAAGAAAAAATCACTTTATTTTTTACCGGTGGCACACCATTAACTTCTATATGGATACTGAATGCTGCATATATGTTTTATTTTTATGTCTGCTTTCCTTACTAGATTATGAGATCCATCAGAACAGGACCCATATCTTATTCATGTTTAATTCTCAGTACTTAGACAGCATTTAAGCACGGTTTTTATTTTATTTTTTTAAGATTTACTTATCTCAGAGAGAGAGAGAGAGAGAAAGAGAGAGAGTGGAGGGAGGGGCAGAGGGAGAGGGAGAGAGAATCTCAAGCAGACTCCCTGCTGAGCGCAGAGCCCAATGTGGGGCTCGATCTCATGACCCTGAGATCACGACCTGAGCTGAAACCAAGAGTCAGATGCTTAACCAACTGCACCACCCAGGTGCTCCTTTAAGCACTGTTTTTAAATTACAAATATAAAATTTTATAAAATAGTATCTTAAGTAGTATACAACAGAAAATGAAAACTGAGAAGTCTTAGAAATTTTGCTTTAATATATTGTTAACTAGAATTCAACCACAAAAATAAGAATTCATGTTTTGTCACCTTCAATTATATACTTAACAGAAAATCAATGTTATAACTTTGTTTTTTTGCTGTAACCATCAATTGCTTATACAATAAAAATGAATGGCACAGGACAGAGGCCACTTTATCTCTGCCTTTTGCCTTGTAGACTAACCACAGAAATGTTATTATTCTTTAGCAAGTGCCAATGGCCCCATCTTTTTCACTATTCACTTTCAGCAGTGACATAAGCTAATACATTCCTAAGTTTTTCAATAGCTTGAAGGTCACCTTTATCTTAATAGAGAAAGACATGAAGAATGTTAGAAATGAGATGAAATATTACTGCAATCAGTAATGAATACTACTATCCATTGCTGTTGTGCATATCCAGGTTTTAACAAGATCTAAAAGCACTCATTCAATTTTCCATTTAAAAATCTTTTCCTATCATATGCATGCATTGGAATCACAATACAAATTGTACTTAAGATCATTCTAAGTAGATCCACTCTATATCAAAACCAAATGTGAATCTGAAAATCCAGATCTTAATCCAACACTGAAAGCTACAGAGGGTCATTCAAAACCAAAACTGTTCGCTAGAGCTTTGAAATTGGACTAAAAAGAATTCAAACTTTTTTTTTTTTTTTTACCTTATAAGTAAGAATAAAACAGAAAGAGCAATAAAGAAAAGCAGAAGGGGAACTGAACAATACTTGTGTATCTACTTGCACCGAAATCTTTATATATGTTATGTTATTTAATCCTCACCATAGTTACTCATGGTACATGTTCCAGATATTTCAGGCATCTCCCTTATACCCACTCAATACCACGTGTACCAAGAGCTGACTGAGCATCTGCGGAGGACCCACTCAGTGCTGCTCTGGGACTTAGAGCTAGATTGTTCAGCGGGATCTCACTCCTCTCACCACAGTGTTTATTAGTTCGGGCAAATCCAGATCAAAGCCAATCAGTACCTGGTGATCTTATTAGCAGAAAACTTAGAATTTCTGTTTGGTGCCTGTGGGGAAGCTTTCTCACTCTATCTGGCTGACGTAAATTAGGAAGCAATGCAGCCCCAATTACTTCCAGCTATCACACTGAAGCAAAGAACCCTATGATGAAGTTAACACCATAAGACAGCAGTGAAGAGAGATGGAAAGAAATTGGTTCCTTGATGACCGCACGTTGCTGGATCAACCAACTCTGAAGTCAGCCCCACCTCTGGACCTTTCAGTTCATTAGCCAGTAAATTTTCTGGTCAATTAAGCCAATTTAATTGGATTTTTTATTTGTGTCTAAAAAATTCTAAAACTAATCTATATTTATATAGTAGTAATTATTGTTCCCCATTATACAGTGAGGAAAACTCAGAAGATAGAGTAATTTTCCCAAGGTCAAGCTGGATGAGAACTCAAAAGATCTAACTACATAAACCTGTCTCTTTCTCCATCACTATGCTACCATTAAAAGAACTTAAGATGGTGTCTAAGATCCATCAATTTATCTCAATTCAATATGTTGAGAAGCTACAATATTAATATATGAAACTCCTCAGATTTCCCTGGGTCAGTGGTGATTTAAAATTGCTTTTCTCTGTTCTCCTCATGAGAATTTTTAACATCTGCTCATAGCTGGTATCAATGTCTCATAGTCTTTACACATACAGGTGGCATTAAAAATCCCTCATCAGAGCAGGTATACTGGACAAAAACTGGTTATACTCTGATTAAGGAACTTTGCTAGGTGATTCAGTGGGAAAAAAAAAAAAAGGTTAAGTAGTATGTGGAAATTCGTCAAAAGAGGTTTATAAAAATGCACTGTGAAAACAAATACATACAGAGAGCCCGGGTGGCTCAGTCGGTTAAGCGTCTGACTTTGGCTCAGGTCATGATCCCAGGTTCCTGGGATCGAGTCCCGCATCGGGCTTCCTGCTCAGCAAGGAGTCTGCTTCTCCCTCTGCCTCTGCCCCTCTCCCTGCTCATGCTCATGCTCTCTCTCTCTCTCCCCCCCTCTCTAATAAATCTCAAGAAAAAGAAAGAAAACAAATACGTACGGCACACACACCTGTGCTATCATAACTGTCACAAATCAAGTGAGTTTGCTGTCGATGCCTTACCCAGATCCATCATCATCTCCCTGAAGACACTGCAATGACTATGGACAAAAAGGCCACTTACTGAATGGGGGAAGATACATGTATAGGATTTCTCTGATAAGGGGTTAATATCCAAAATATATAAAGAACTCATACAATTCAACACCAAAAAAAAAAAAACCACCCACAAATAATCTGATTAAAAAACAGGCAGAGGACCTGAACAGACATTTTTCCAAAGAAGATATGCAGACGGCCAACAGACACATGAAAAGATGCTCATCACCAATCCTCAGGGAAATGAAAATCAAAGCCACAGGGAGCTATCACCTTACACCTGTCAGAATGGCTAGTATCAAAAAGACAAGAAATAACAAGTGTTAAAGAAAATGTGCAGAAAAGGGACCCCTCATGCACACTTGGTGGGAATGTAAATTGGTATAGCCACTATGGAGGTTGCCCAAAAAGTTAAAAATAGAAATGCCATATGATCCAGCAATTACACTACTATTTACCCCAAGGAAAACAAAAACACTAATTTGGAAAGATACATGCACTCCTATGTTTGCTGCAGCATTATTTGCAATAGCCAAGATACGGAAGAAACCCAAGTGTCCACTGACAAATGAATGGACAAAGAGGATGCGGTACAGATACCCAATGGACTATTACTCTGCCATAAAAAAGAATGAGATCTTGCCATTTGTGACAACATGGATGGACCTAGAGGGTATTATGCTAAGTGAAAAAAAATCAGAGAAAAACAAATTCCATATGGAATCTAAAAAACAAAACAAATGAAACAGACCCATAAATACAGCGACCTGGTGGTTGCCAGAGGGGGAAGGGTGGGGGGGTATGGGCAAAATAGGCAAAGGGTTCAAGAGCTACAAACTTCCAGTTAGGAAATACACAAGTCATGGGGATGACAAGTACAACGCGGGAAGTACAGTCAATAATCAGTACCTCTGTATGGTGACCAGTGGTAACTACACTTACTGTGGTGAGCACCCTATAATGTACAGAACTGCTGAACCATTATGTTATCACCTGAAACTAATACAACATGGCATGCTGACCACACTTCAATTTCAAAAAAAAGAAAAAAAGATGCTGCAGTTGTCTTCACATTGGAGTTTCCCTGTCCCCAGGCTGGTACCTTCTGCTCCTTCTCCAGTCATCAACAAACTGATTTTTCTAAAGTGAAAATCTGACAGTGTCACTACTTGGCTTAAAATGTATGTCTGATCCATGACCTGGATGAAGTCTAAACTCTTTAGCCAGGGACATGAGTTTTAATTACCAGGCCCTTCCTTATCTCTAGAGCCTCCTTCCCATGCTTTCATTTATACCATATTTTTTGTAGTTTACTGAAGGTACTAGGGTTTTTTTTTTTTTTTTATGCCTTTATTAAAACTGCTAAATCTGTCGGAAATGTTCCTCCCCTTCTAAGCCTTCCCTCCGTGCTACTCATGACAAATATCCTCCTTTATTAGGACTCAGCTCAAATACCTCTTCTACTCTGGGACCTTTCCTGGCTATACCCCAGCCCTGCTGACCCAATTATTAACCATGTCTACCTTGCTTTTTCCACATCACGAATCATGTATCAAATCATCAGTTATGAATCTTTCACTAACTTATCTGTTGACCAGCTTCATCTCTGAAGAGTACCCCCACTGGCAAGTAGGCAAAAACAACTAGCATCCTGGGGGCGGGGGCAGTTAGACCAGGGTCTTCCCGCGGGTACCAATACTCACAAAAGCAGTAGGCACTAGCGCAGAGGAGAGGGCACGCCTTTTTCTTCCAAATTCCTTTGCTGTATAGGCTAGAGAAAGTATTTATAGACTAGCAATTTGGAGGTAAATCTGTGTGTAAGTTTAAAAGGTCCTCAAACGAGAGGATGGAGTGCACGGGATGAACAGAGAATGGAGACGTAAAGGGAGCCCACATCACTGAAGATCTACAGCTGCACGGTAAACTCAGAACTGAGAAATCTGCCAGAAAAGAGCATTTCAGGAGGGAGGTTATTTTCAGACTTCTCTTCCCCGCTTTTTTTCATGTTAAAAGATGCTTTGGTATTTGCTGCACGTTATTCGGAGGTTGTTTATTTATTCCTCTGTCTTCCTCACGATTTCCACCCGCCGTGGATTTAGAGGCTGCATGCTTCACAGGAAGGAGTGTGCACTCCTTCTTGCACGGATTAAAGGGAAGGCCTGCAAGGGCTGCAGAAACACATCGGCTTGGTGTCCGGCCAGACCCCTCCTCGGGAGCAGGGGCAACCTCATTTTTGATCGGACCGGCCAATTTTCAATCTCTGTTACTAATTATTACTTTAGCCAATTTGAAATAATTTTCCAAGCACCCACAGAGAATGAGTTTTCGGTTTGCCAGTCAGGCCAATAATCATGATCGCCCCAGAAGGGCTTTTGCAGCCAAATTTTTCAGGCAAGGTTGCTAACAGAAAGCAAGATCTTGGGAGCAGGCCTCTATGTAAATCTTGACTTTGCCACCTTTAGCTCACAAGACACTGGAGCCGTTCTTCAACTTCCTTAAGATTTAATTTTCTTTTCTGTTAAAATGGTGATAAAGTACTCCCCAGGGCTGGCTGGACTGTCACAGAGCAACGTTACAATATCATGCTCTTCTTTCTCTTTTCATCTGTTTGGAAGGCTGGATGTGAAGAGGTAAATGAAGGCAACTGGTCCACCCCTACCAGTACTTGGGTGCAGCCTGGAGGTCTATGGGAGACTCTGGAAGGAGAGATTACCTCCCCTTACCATCACGGGGGGGCCCTGACAGACATTTAAGAGCCAACTCTTAGACTTCTACATGTCCCAATATTCACAGTGAATGCATGTCTACGATCTTCCTTTGAGGAAGCAGCCAAAAGGGGCCTGTTAAAGATAGGGTTTCTGCTTGGCAACAAACTTCTTCATAATCGGACCATAGCTGATGGGACCAGGGACCAGCACTGCAGCCAGGGGCAGCCACAGAGGCTGGACGATGACCTGCTGGGTGTCTGAGAATTCTGTCCCACAAGGCTGCTCGACGCTGGATAGTGACACAATCAGAAAGGATCCTGTCTGGGGCAATTTTAATAGGCAGTGTATGTTTGGGGTGGGGGGTGTGAGTGAGTGTAAGAGTGCGGGGAGGAGGGCAGGAAGTGCAAGTGAGCAGGTTTGCACCTCCAGGTCATGACTTGTGAGCTGTTCACTGAGACAGTCTCCCCTCACTCACATTCTCCATGGACACAGCATTCTTACTGTAACGCCCACTAATGGAAGTAATCGGACTGGGTAGTGGGGTGCGGGGCGGGGGGGGGGGGGGGTTGCTCCTCACAGCCTGAAAGAAACAAATGATCACAGAATTCTAAAGCACATTTGCCCGAGGAAAGAACTTCCACATGCCTGTCCTCCCTTCAGTGTCACCCAATGCCAACCCCAGGCGCAACACACAGCTTCGTGCTAAGCCACGCACAGGTGTACAAGTAAGACGGACGGAGCGTGAGGAAAGCTGAGGCTGATCCCCTCACACCAATTTATGCCTTCAAATGCTTCCCAACCGGAGCCATTTCCAGGTTGCTGGCCCCCCAGAGGCAGTCCGGTTTGTCTTTCTAACGACCTCCACCCGCCCGCCGGCCTGTAGAGACATAACGCTATCAGTTTTAAGGCGGATTATTTAAAGCATAGTAACAAGTGAAAATAAATTTGTAAAACAGAGCAGTTTTTGTATAAACAGCATGTTTAGCACAAGGTTTCAGACTATGACAGACTTCAATTCAAATCCTGGTTCTGGCACTTAAATGCGAGCGGTCTAGGTAAGCCCTTAACTCCTCTGAGGCTGTTTGATGATCTGTCAGACGGGGGCGCATCATCGACCCCATGGGGTTGATATGGAGGGTCTGGAAGACGCTGCATGCAGTAGCTCCTGGCACTGCCCAGGCTCTCAAATGCTACCTCTCTCTCCCCTCCTCAGACTGTCCTTCTCCAGCCCATGCGCTGTGCACTGGTGTCCACGGGCTTCTTGCTTATGTGTCTTTTGGGGACTCTTCATAACACAGGCCCACTCGGACCAAACTCTCCAACTTCCTAAAGGTAAGACAGACTTTTCATGGGCTCATGAACCTACAAAAGTACTTAATTATGTCCTGGACTTTACTTATTTCAGCTACAGTGACCTTTCCTCTCAGTTCCGAGAGCAGAACTGTGTCATGCAATCAATGTCAAATTTGGAACCAGGAGACTTGGGTGTGAAAATGGGATTGGACACTTGCTCCTTATTAAAACTTGGGACAATTATCCTTCAGGAATCTGAACTTCTGTGCTGGAGATGATAATGCATGCTCAATTTCCGCCCCTACAAGAGATCTGTGAATATCAAATGATATAATGTTTGGGGAAATTATGACACTCAAACTCCGTGATCACTTTCATGCTGCCTTGAATTCTTGGCTCTGTTTTTATGCATGTTTGCCTTGTGTTCCTAGATCATAAGCTCACTGAAGGCAGGGATCGCATCTCACATTTCCTTTGGGTTTCCTCCACAGAACTAACATAGGGCTCAGTATCAGCAGCAACAACATCATTAGCAGTGACAGCCAACATTAATTTTAATATGTACTACTGCCCAAGCATGGTTCAAATCACTACACTGGTATTGGGTCATTAGGTAAGAAACCCTAATATTTGTACTTCATCATATAGAAATGGCTGAACTGAAAAAGAAAGAATTCTAGTAAGTTTTATGAACATATAAATCTCATTAAGGATAAAAACAGGCATCTGGCAAGCGGAGGGCAAACAGCAGGGTCAAGTATAGGGAAAGCCAAGGCACTGGAGGGGAGGTAGGTTTGTCCAAAACATGCAGATTCTAGGGATGGGAGACTTAGTAACATTTTGAGAGCTCATAATTAGGGTTATAATTAAAAACTGGGAGAGGCGCTCATTAAAATGCTGGAGGTGGGCAGCATTCTGACTACATTTCCCCATTTTCCCCACTCTCTTAAATGATTTCTGCTTTGTATCTTCTCCTCTCTCAAATCTCCACAGTCTTTCCTTTATACTCACACTCAGTTTTCTCTCTTTGCCTCTTTTCTGACTGAAAAAATAGAAGCAGTGAGAAGCCAATGACCTCCATCTCCTACCACCGCACCTGTGCCCGTCAGCTCTGCCTCCCTCCTGCTATCATCACGGGAGGCCGACAGGGATGCTGTCCAAGGTCAATCGCTCCTTCTGGGTTCTAGGGCCCGTCCACTCTCACCAATTACAGCAGAAATTCTCCCCTCTCCTTCCAAAAGCATTTTTTCCATTCATTACTAGGTTTTTTCCATTAATGAACAAAAAACTGTTAAATTAAAAAAAAAAAAAAATCTTAGAAGTCTGTCAGTCTTTGTTGGTTCTTCCTTATCCTCAAATCTTAACGTTGGAGTGCCCTGCAGCTTCATCCTCTGCTTTTCTTCTCTACCTACTGGCTCCCTCGGGAATATTATCCAGCCACCTGGCTTTGACTCCTCTCTATACACTGACAATTCTGAACTGTTTTTCTGCAGCCAACTTCTCTGTTGACCGGATTCATATACACAACTGCCTGTCAACAGCCTGACTTGGATATTTAAAAATCATATTGATATTTAAAAAACAAAAAAAAATCTTTACTTCGAGATAACTACGCGTTCACAAGACATCACAAAATAGTACAGACAGATCCCAGTTACCCATGACCCAGCTTCTTCTGATGGTGACATCTTAAAAAGTCACATCAATTTTAATATTGCAACAAACTCCTGACTACCCCTCCCAAAAGTTATTCCTTCCCAATCTCAGAAAATGGCACCTCTATATAGTTGTTCACAACAATACTGATACCATCCTGTATTAACTTTTTCCTCACATCTCACCTCAAATACATCAGCAAATCCCTTTGGTCTTATCTTCCAAATCAAACCAGAATTTGACCACTTCTCACCATTTTTACTGTTACCACCCAAATCCAAACCACTCTCATCTTTTATTTGGAAAACTGCAACTGCCTTCTAAGTGATATCCTTTCTTTCTACCATTCCTCCTAAAATATTTTCCAGACAGCAGAATAATCCTGCTAAAATGCCAGGCCCGATCAAATTCTCCAAATGGTTTCTCTCATACAAGGTCCTGCTCTCCTGCTACCTCTCTGACCAGACCTCCTCTCCCATGCTCTCCTCTCTCATTCCCCTTCAGCCATGCTGGCCTCCTTGCTGCTCCTCCAGCATGCTCCCTTGTCAAGACTTTTCACTTCCCCATCCATGTTACCTTTGATAACCAAAGAGCCCATTGCCACCTTACTTCCTTAAGGTCTTTGCTTGAATGTTACTTTCTCAGTAAGTCTTCTTCGACCATCTTACCTTAAATTGTAGCCATCCTGCATCTTGAGTCCTTTCTAGGTTTATTTTTCACTTGTATTGATTGCCATTTCACATGTCTGAACCCACTCATTCTTCTTTATTGTCTGGTTTCCACCTCTCCCTAATGCATGGTTCCCTAAGGCCACAAGTGTTTGTCTATTCTGTTCAGTGCTAGATACCCAGCACTGAGAACAATTCCTGATACATAGTAGGCACTGATAATGATTTGTCCATGTTGTATAACAAATTACCCAATTTTAGAAGCTTAAAAATGTATTATCTCATAGTTTCTATAAATCATGAATCTGGGTGTGGCTCTGGATCAAGGTCTCTCCTGAGGTTATAATCAAACGATTGGCCAGGACTGAGGTTTCATATGACGGCCTGGTTGGGTGGCAGGAGGAGATCCACTTTCACGATGACTCACATAGTTATCAGCAGCCTTGGGTTCTTGCCATATGGCGCTCTTCACCACATGGCAGCTACATTTCCCAAGAGTAAGTCATGCAAGAGAAAGTGAGAAAGAGCACCTAAGAAGGAAGCCACAATCTTTCTGTGACCTAATTTTTTTTTTTTTTTAAGATTTTATTTATTTATTTGACAGAGAGAGATAGCGAGAGCAGGAACACAAGCAGGGGGAGTGGGAGAGGGAGAAGCAGGCTTCCTGCCAAGCAGGGAGCCCGATGTGGGACTCGATCCCAGGACCCTGGGATCACGACCCGAGCCGAAGGCAGACGCCTAACGACTGAGCCACCCAGGCGCCCTGTAACCTAATTTTCTAAGTGGCAACCCATCATTTTTGCTGTATTCTGTTCACTGGAGGAAAATCAATAAATCCAGCCCACATTCTAGGAGAGGGGATTACACAGGGGATTAAATACTGGGAGGCAGGGATCATTAAGGGCCATCTTACAAGCAGTCTTCCCCAGCACTCAATAAATATTTGTTCAATGAATGAACAAATTAACCAATGATGTATACTTGAAAAAAAGAAGATCCTAAGCCAAATGGGAAAATCAGATTGACTTCTGTAGGAAGTTATGGATTTTTTACTCTTAATAAATGGAAAAAGGGCAGGTAGGACAAATAATCAACTTTGGAAGTATAAACACCATGTAAAACCTTTAAAGGGGGAACCTTTCCTTTCGTTAGAGTCTTGTAATAGATGGTCATTTTTCTCAGGACTATCTATATTTTATTTATATATGAGTAAATTATGTTACATCAAGTTTCAAAAACTGTATTCTCTATCCTTTAAGTATTCTCTGTTCCCATTTATTCTGTGCCTTTGACAGTCATAATGGGAAAAAGAACCCAATTCCTTTTTAGGTTTTCTCTTCTATGCTTATCTCCTAAGCTCCTGTTTTTTTGCATTTTTGTCAAGATAGGATATGCTTATCGAACTAAACTTTCACTCTGCGAAACAGAAATAGTAGTTCCTTAAAAGCAAAGGCATTCAAGAGCAGGAATGGAAGGATAATGTTTACATCTATAATAATATGCACAGGCTAGCTGAAAGTCAGATGAGAGTAGTATATACCGCACATTTGAAAATCTTGAAACAAACGCTACTGGGTATCATTATTAACAAATATACAAAACAGAAGGCCTTCAATAAATGTTGATTATGTCTTCCTTCCTACACACAGCATTTATTAAACCCTTAAATAGTACTTTTTATATTAACTTATAACTCATCTGTTACACATGCATACATTTGTGCCAATCAACCATGAGCTTCTCAAGGGCAAACTTGGCAGTCTTTTTTTACAGCACCTAGAACAATGGCAATGAAAAAGTACTCACATCAACATTTCCTGAATGTATCTGGCACGAATAAAACTCATTCAGTTCAGAATCAAAGGAGTCAAATGATGACTAAACCAAAACCAGGTATCAATGGGAAAAATACTCATGAAATTAAAAAAGAAGAAGAAGAAGAAGAAGAGAAAGTTAACATTTAGTCATCTTGTAACACTGAGGAAACATTTTATAATATTTTCATAGTTGAGGTTAGTATGATTAAAAAGTAGCAACAGTGAACAACATAAAATTGGGGAGGAGGGGGCTAACACATAAGTATAACCCACATAAATACAGTTAACTGATCTTTGACAAAGGAGCAAAGGAAATACAATGGGGTGACGACAGTCTTTTTGACAAATGGTGCTGGAACAACTGGACATCCATATGCAGAAAAATTAATCTAGACACAGACCTTAGACCCTACACAAAAATTAACTCAAAATGGACCACAGAACCAAATGTAAAACATAGAACTATAAAACTCCTAAAAGATTACAAAAGAAAAAATTCTAGATGACCTTGGATATGGCTGTGAGTTTTTAGATACAGCACCAAAGGCAAATTGGTGAAAAAACTGATTAAATTAAAATTGAAAACTTTCATTCTGCAAAGTTACACAAAATACACCAAGAATTCTTAAAACATTTTTAAAGCAATTGATTAAAAATTGGGCCAAAGACCTTAACAGACACCTCACCAAAGAAGATATACAGATAGCAAGTAAGTACATAAAAAGATACTCCACATCATGTATCTTCAGGGAAATGCAAATTAAAACAACAACGACATACCACTCCATACCTACTAGAATCGTCAGAATGACTAAGATAGGGAACAGCGGCAACTTAAAATGCTGGCGAGGATGTGGAGCAACAAGAACTTTCATCCACTGCTGGTGGGAATGCAGAATGGCGCGGGCAACTTAGGAGACAGCTGGGCAGTTTCTTACAAAATTAACCATACTCTTAACATACGCCAGTGGTCATGCTCCTTGGTATTTACTAAAAGGAGTTGAAAACTTCCGTCCACATAAAAACCTGCACCTGAATGTTTATAGCAGCTTGGTTCAAAACTGCAAAACTTGGAGGTGACCAAGATGTCCTTTAACAGGTGAACGGGTATATAAACTGTGATATATCCAGACAATGGAATATTATTCAGCACCAAGAAGAGATAAACTATCAAGCCATGAAAAGACATGGAGGAAACTTCAATTCGTATTACTAAGTTTAAGAAGCCAATCTAAGGGGCGCCTGGGTGGTTCAGTCAGTTAAATGTCTGCCTTTGGCTCAGGTCATGATCTCGGGGTCCTGGGATAGAGGCCCATGTCAGGTTCCCTGCTCAGCAGGGAGTCTGCTTCTCTCTCTCCCTCTGTCCTCCCCCCCCCTCAAATTGTGTGTTCTTACTCTCAAATAAATAAAATCTTTTAAAAAAAAAAAGAAGCCAATCTGAAAAGACCATATGGTGTACACTTCCAACCCTGTAACAGTCTAGAAAAGACAAAACTATGAAGACAGCAGAAAGATCTGTAGTTGCCAGGGGTTGAGGGTAGAGGGTGAATAGGCAGAGTACAGAAAACTTTTAGGGCAGTGAAAATATTCTGTATGATATTCTGATGATGGGTAGATGGATACATGTCATTATACATTGTCCACACCCTACAACATACGACACCACGAGTGAGACCTAAGGTAGACCATGGACGATGGGTGGTGATGCTATGTCAGTGTAGGTTCTTCAGTCGTCACAAATGTACCGTCTAATGAGGGATGTTGATAGTGGGGGAGGCTGTGCCTGGAGGGGCAAGTGGCATATGAGAAATCTCTGTACCTTCCTCTCAGTCTTGCTGTGAACGTAAAACTGCTCTTAAAAAACGATGAAGTCTTAAAAAACATATGAGTATGCCACTTTCCACTCAGGAACAAGAGCTTCAGAAATGCAGTGCTTTCTGAGACAAATGTGGATTAGATACCCTTTCAATATAAAAAGTCATGATAATCGAAAGATTTGTATTCATTATTACAATATATACTCCAAAAATTGAAGTTACACACCAGTTAATTAGAAACAGAGATACATGTAGTTTATTCGGCTTTAAAGTACAAATGTTATATACTGGATAAACTAAAATCCATTTTCTTATAGATAAAAAATATGTATGTATTATATTTTCAATTTTCAAACTCACGACCCCAAGACCAAGAGTCACATGCCCTTCTGACTGAACCAGCCAGGCACCCCTAACTTCAGTCCTTCTATAAAACCTTATTATAAAGCCTGTGAAGTCTCTAAAACCTTAGTATATGTAAAGGTATTGATAGGTAGAATTACGGTTCCCAAAGATGTCTATGTCCTAATCCTTGGAAACTGTGAATATGCTCCTTACGTGGCAAAGAGACTATGCAGATATATTAATAGTACGGACCCTGAGATGGGATGATTATCCTACATTATCTACACAAGCTCCAGTCTCATCACATGGATCCTTAAACGTGAGAACCTTTCCTGGCTTCTGGTCAGAGAGGAACATGTGAAGACAGAAGGGTCAGAGAGAGGCTAATGCTGTTGGCTCTGAAGATGGGGGAAAGGAGCCTTAAGCCAAGGAATGAGGGCAGACAGCCTCCAGACATGGGAAAAGGCAAGGAAATGGATTTGCCCCAAAAGCCTTCAGAGTCCTCAGTTTATGTCCACCCCCATCTTAGCCCAGTGAAACCCTTGTCAGACTTCTAACCTATGGAAGCATAAGGCAATTTGTGTTCTTTAAGCCTAGTAGTAATCAGTCACAACAGCACTAGAAAACTAAAACACAGAGGGATTATTTTTTTTAAGGGGAACATAAACTGTCAAGGAAAAGATGAATAGAATTAAAACATATGGAATCCAGGTTATTTGAGAAATAAAGAAAAAATGGGGATGAAAAGTCTTGGGTGATACAAGGTATAATTTATTCCATTACCCAAAGAGCAGTCACAGGCAGGAGGAAGTGGCTCTATTTCTCTGTAGTTACAGAAAGGAGGGTGGATCAAAAAGGCAGATGAGAACTGCATGTAAGAGAGTAATGAACAGATGGATTCAACAAATGAATGGGTTGCCTCTGAACACATGAGTGGGCCCTGTCTAAGGGAGTAAAAGATTACCATTTGCTGAAGACCTCTAACGTGGAGTAGATAAGACTAGGATAACTCACTTCTGACCTTGAACAAATTACTTAACATCTCACCTTTAGTTTACTCATTTCTAAACTGGGACATAATGCTACGTTGCAGGGCTTTTGTGATGATTATTAGAGATAAGGTAAAATGTCAAGCCAGGGCCTGGTACATAATAATAAACAACAAATGGTAGCTTTTATTCTCATTATTGTATAGCAGGGACAGTGATTTCTGTAGATGAGAGATAACATCTCAGGTCTTATAATTTATTATTATTAGCTTGACATCCATTTGGGTATGTGTGGGAGGGACCATTTTCTCCGACTCTGGAGTGCCTACCTTACCCATAAAGCAGAAGGTTCCCCTATGGGCCCCAAGAAATTAAGTTGTGCTTCGTTCCTTCAGTACTCAAGACAGGAGGAGTGACATCTGGTGCCACAGGGAGAAGAAACTGATGATGGGTGGCTAGTCCTTTTCCTTCCTGAGATCTGCCTGACAGGAGACTACACTTTTCTTCTGCTCTTCTCCTTCCAGTGATAAACACTTGTGGGTCAGGCCCAGACTTTGGTTCCAGAGAAGTGTATCTATCCAATACATTCATGTGGCGACTGAGCATTTGAAATGTGACTAGTCTGAACTGATATGTGATTTAAATACACCCTGGATTTCAAAGAGCATTAAAAAAAAAGAGAGAGAGATAAGTGTCTCATTAGTATTTTTATGTTGGGTAAATGTTGAAATGTTAATGAGGGCAATTTCACCTATTTTATTTTACTTTTCTTAATTTGGCTACTAGAAAATTTCAAATTCCACTTGGGGTTCATAATGAATTTCTACTGGGCAGCACTGATCTAGAGGCCACCTGTGGGGATGCCATGAATGGAAACCAAGTTGGCAGGCAGCCCTTCTGAGAGAGCACATAGGCTCTGCAGCTCTAACGTGCTCTTGGCCGAGCTGTCTGAAGTGTGGAGCACTACAGGGAGCACCGCAGAGCACTACAGGGAGCACCGCAGAGCACTACAGGGAGCACCGCAGAGCACTACAGAGCACTACAGGGAGCACTACAGAGCACCACCACGAACGCTGATGTGCAGAGTTGAGCCACAATCGCCACTCCAATTCGACCAAAAACAAAGCTCTTTTGATTTCCAACCACCTGATCTATCTCTTCACTGATCTTAACTTGAGAAGATGGGTTGTTATTTATTGCTCTTTCCCCATCAAACCCTAAAAACAGGATAGGAATACTTCCACTCTCACAAAGTAGCACCAACATAAAGTTCAGGGACAAGCACCAAGTAAAGGTCATGGTCCTCCCTAGGTCCTGAGGGGTACAGGTTTCAAAAACATCTACACTGATTGCAGTTGAGGGTGGTTTTCAACTAAAACGAATACGGGCATGAATGGCAAACTCCCCCAGGAAACTGCTTTCCGAGACACGTGGGACTCTGCAGCAAAGTGGCAGGGACAGCAGCTATGTGGCACTCAACTGAGAGAAGAAGGGCTCCAATGATGACGTGGAAATCAGGAAGGCAGAGTGACTACAGACAGGGACATGTAAAATAAATCCATCTCAGATAGGAGATAGCATGGACGGACAGATCTTCCTTCCCTCATGGAGAACACATGCCACAGTTAACCCCTTGATAGGAGACTTTCTCAGCCAATCTCTGGACAAATGGCTTGACCTGATATCCTGGCAAAGCTAAAGCCAGTGGGGTTTCCTGTGTCGACTGTCCTCCCCGGCGCCCCACGCACCACTGAGCCATGGGCTCTGCTCTCCAGCATTCTAGGAATGTGTGTTTGGAGTGAACTAAGACCAGAACTCTAGAACCTTGTTTTGCTCGGCTGTTTCAGGGCTGGCTAAGTTGCATGGCTATGGAGCTGATGCTGATATGACTTTTTTTTCCCTATTTTTAAAATAAGATGCATAAAAATTTGAGGTGGGATTAATTTAACTTCAGATTTGAGAAGCTATACTACTCAAGAGAAAGAAAGTGTATTTTGCTGAAGGAAGCTGCTTTTACCCAGACACCTAAGTCAGACCTCTCTGGCTAAGAAAGCAGGAACGAGGAAAAATCTGTGAGCCTTACCTCCATGAACTTACGAATTTTTTATTTTGATGTAACTGAACTACAAATAAAAGGGCAAAGAAGATTTTATTTTTAAGATGTCAATTTCTCCTCTGGGAATTTAAATGGGGACTAAAATTGCTGACCTATATTACTTGGCACATTTTCTACTCTCATTCAAGCTCTTGTTTAACTTCTGAGGAGTTTTAATTTTCAGTTGGGCAAAATCTGAGATAGGAAATAAAGAGTAAATTTTTAGCCTTGTCAGAAGAGTGTGCTCTTCTGCTCTATTTCGGAGCTTTCTGGAAGCTATGGCTTAATTGCCACCGTGGGTTTCAGACACTCGTACATATGAGGGGAATGGCCTCATCAAGTGGGAGCCCCGGGACCAGGATCTGACAGACCCCAGACAGCTTTCTCCCCTCGGTGGCAAGAGCTTTTGTTATTAAGCCTATAGTCAGGTCAGGGAGCAAAAAGCCCACTGCCCACTCCTCGTCTTCCCATGACAGGGAGAAAAGTTCAGTCCAGTCAACAGGAAGAGAACCACAGGAGGAACACCTGCGGCATCTCTCCCTCTGCTCCATAATCGTCCCCACAGGACGGGAGCCAACAGAAGCCCCGGGGAGTGTGGCTCTTCCTGTCCGCAGGCTGTGTCCACAGCATGCGCTCATTCTCCACTTCTTTCTAGAATGGCCTCTGGGGCAGCACTAATGAGTCAAGTTCCATGCGAGTGTAAAGGTGAAAGAGAGGCCACTGGGCCACAGACCCAGGCCACACTCTCCAACACCAGCTGTTCCAACTATAGTTATCAACATTTACTTATTGATGTTTTTGCTTTCACCTTTCTGAATTCTAAAAGTGGGTGTTAGTGAAGGAGGAGAGGAACATGATTAAGCATCACCCTCAAACACTACGGCAAACAGACCCCAGAAAAATCACCTTTCCTCTGATCTGATATCCTGGCCTAGGAACACAGAGTTGAGGGTCCCTTAGGAGACGCCCCCTTACTCCAAGCCCCTTCTCCTTTCCGATACGTCTCTCAGACATCTCCCAGGGAGCTCCCCGCTAAGCTCGATTAACAGTAAAAGATAAATGTGCTAGCTAAAAAAAAATTATAAAAACTAAAATGTGAAGAAAGAAAAAAATACAGTGCACAGTTCACAAATTCAAAGGGTGGTGTAATGGCACAACCAGGCACACACTCCACCTTGCATTTTCAGTTTATAATATTTCCACATCTGGAAAGCTGATGAGAAATCAATCTGCTCTGGGGCACCTGGGTGGCTCAGCTGGTTAAGCATCTGACTCGATTTCAACTCAGGTCATGACCTCAGGGTTGAGACTGAGCCCCGAGTCAGGGCCTGCGCTGAGCGTGGAGCCTGCTGGAAATTCTCTCTCTCCCTCTGCCCCTCTCCCCAACTCTCTCCCTCTAAGAAAAAAAGACAAGACATTAATCTCTTTTAAGGAACTGAAAATTTAAGGTAATCCTTTATGCACTTACCAGAACATATTTTCATTATTCTTATTGATATTATAAATATTTAGGAAGCTGAAATGATCTCTCACATAGGCATCAAAGACAGCTGTAGTTTTGGAAACAATAACGTAGGACAGTGGTTCTCAGAGTGTGGGCCACAAACCACAAGAGTCCAAGACTCTTTCGAGCAGTCTGCTAAGTCAAAATTATTTTGAGGACACTTAAGACATTGTTTATCTTTTTTCACTGTATTGGCATTTACAGGTCGGTAAAAAAGCAACGGTGGATAAAACCGTGAGGACTTAGCACAGATCAAGGGAGTGGCACCAGACTGGACTAAGAGCCACTGTGTTCTTCGCTGGCAAATTTTCACTTAAGAATGTTCTTGATGAAGGAGTAAAAATGATTAATTTTATTAAATCTCAACCATTGAGTGAACGTTTTTTCAGATTCTGTATGAAGAACTGACATATACACACAAAGCACCTCACTGTATACCAAAGCATAATAAGGAAAAAGCATTTGTGTGATGGTTTGAATTATGAGCTCAAGTAGCTGCTTTTTGCATGCATCACCATTTCTGTTTAAAAGTACAACTAATAGAAAACTCTGGTTATTTAGACTTGGATATTTGGCAGACATTTTCTCCAAAGTGAACAAAATGAGCCTGTCACTTGAAGGAAAACAATTCATAGTATTTGCTGCCACTGATAAAATTTGAGCCGTCAAGCAAAAAATTAGAATTTTGGAAAACTCGTATCTACCACGGTGAGACTGAGAGCTTCCCAATACTTAAAGACTCATCTGCTGAGATGAGAGCTCATATTAATGCATGTGACTTTGTTGATATTGTATAATGCAATTTATCAACATTTGGATGATCTGCATAACTCAGTGGATCACTATTTTCCAAAGCTCTAATGCATTATATTACAAACCATACACGGGTAAAAGATCCATTCAAAGTGCAATATAGACCAGTGATTTTAATGTAACAGAGTACAAAGTGTTCAGTGATGTAGTTTTAGATTCCACATTGCAGCTGGCCTCTAAGAATCTACCACTTGTTGAGTTTCAGTGCAGTACCAAAGGGGAACACCCCAAGTTATGGGCTACTAAAGCACTTCTCCCTTTTTCAACCTGTGTAAGGCTGGATTTTCTTCATTTACTTAACCCAAACAGCAAAAACCTAATGCAGAAAAAAACACAAGAATCCAGCTGTGTTCTATTAAGCAAGACATGTAAATATAAAATAATGTCAGTCTTCCATTAATCCTTTTTCTTTGGAAATAGTTATTTTCCATTAAAATATGCTATTCATGTCGACCTGTAACAGGTCTATTACTGATAGTTTTAAGTGAATTAAGTATTTCCAAAGTTTCCTGGTTTTAATTTCTAATATGATAAATATCAATAGATACAACCTTAATAAACAAAAGTTCTTTACGGTCTTCAATAATTTTTAAGAATGTTACGGCACCCAGAGATCAAAAGGTTTTACAATCACCAATTTTCATAATAATTGTTTAAAAAACACTTGAGGAGTTCCTACTTCATACCGTACTAGGAACTGGAGAATTAGATAAAAGGTACCACCTCAAAGAATTTCTACTTTCATAAGGAGTGTAATTCTCAATTATAATAATTTTACTGTAAAGAAAAAAAAACATTTTGTGCACCTGGCTCGTTCAGTTGGTGGAGCACGCGACTCTTGACCTTGGGGTGGTGAGTTGGAGCCTCATGTTGGGTGTACAGCTTAAAAAGAAAATCTTCAAAAAAAATTTTTTTTAACTTTCTTAGGAATGTCTTTTACATCTTAATGTTGTCAGTGGCAACTAGTATTGTATATGGTACACAGCTAATGCCTAAACACTTAGTGATTCAGTCTGAAATCTACACAATATGCATTTGATTTGTGCATCAGAAAGTCCTGTATCATGCCATGCAACTAGGTAATATGCATTATCTAAACATTTTTACAGTGGTTTCAGACACTGATGGCTTATTATGGTGAAAAATGTGCTGCCATTCTTCGTTAAGAGATAATATTAGCACTGTGAAGACCCTGAAGTTACTGCTATATTGCAGCCTTTGATTAAGACAAACTTAGAAAATACATTTGATATTTATTTTATTTTTTTAAAGATTTTATTTATTTTATTTTGACAGAGAGAGAGAAAGACAGCGAGACAAGGAACATGAGCAGAGGAGTGGGAGAGGGAGAAGAAGGCTTCCTGTGGAGCAGGGAGCCCGACGTGGGGCTTGATCCCAGGACCCTGGGATCATGAACTGAGCCAAAGGCAGATGCTTAACGACTGAGCCACCCAGACACCCCTGATTTTTAGGTCATATGTTTTTTAAGACAAATTTACTCTTCCAGATTTTTATAGCAAATAATCTGGATAATAGGATAAGGAAGAAACAGTAGCTTATTTCAAGAAGTCATAATATGAAAAAGAGACTCCCTTATGCTGTTTCCATAGCTCTAGAAAGCAGAACCAAAAAGTGGAAACTATAAGAAGCCCAAAGAAAAATCCTTTATACACATAAACACACACACACACACACACACACAAGGGGTAGTAGCTGGATTATCAATAGATATGATGCTTGAGGGTCAGAGGTCAGACTAGATAAGAGGTTCCAAATATTTTTCCCACTCTAACCCAAAGAAGACGGCCTGTTCCCATCAGAAACAAATGGTGGGAGCTGGAACAGAGGGCTCATGTGGGGTGGGCTGAGGGTGGTAAATGCCTATCCAATTCCAGGTTGAGAAGCACCAGGCAGGATGACAGAAGGCCTCTTCTAGTTCTATGATGCTCTGGGGCTTTTGAAGAAGGGTCCTAAGCAAACTCCTGGGGAGCATCTCATAGGTGAGAGGGGTATTTCCCGTGTCCTTACTTATGAACGCAGCTCTCCCGGCAACCAGAGTGCGTGGGGACCATGAAGGCTGGGATTAAGATGAAGGCTGAGATTGCACAGAAGTCCCCCTTATCTAACCACATCACATCTGAACCAAGCACATGGTGTTCTGACCTGAATTGTAGCTTCTTTGACCATTTTCCGGGATTTCTAACCCACTACCTTGCTCTCTGTCCCTTCTAAAAAATGTTTCTAATTGCTGAACTGGAAAAGATATAGGAAAGCAACTCTTATCTGACTCCACAAAAATGAAACAATTTCGATTTGGAGCAAATGCTCCAAACTTTAGACATTCATATTCTCCCTTCTGCATATTCAACACCTCAAATGTCATGCAAATTCAATCTCTGCCTACATGACATCATACCATGTTGTGAATATTTTCCTCAGAATTTCCACAAATTTTACTAATGCAAATGGCAACTGAATGACAATTATCCTGAAGGTAAAGGGCCTTCTCTGCTTTATTCCATCAGGGGATGGGTACTAAGAGCGGGCTTTACAGATACTCCTGTCTGAATTCTAGCATCTGAACAACGGCTTGCTGTTCTTGTTACACACTCTAGAATTAGCTTACCAGCTCTTTCCGTAAGTTCGGTTTTGAATTAAATGTGGGCATACGTTTGAAAACTGCACCCTATATTTGAGTAGTATACACTTATTTTACATTTTTAATATCATGTAGGAGCTGTGGGAACATCTGGTGTTTTGCAAATTTGGCCAAATCCAGTTGCACTTCCTTTTCCAAATGTGTCCTCTGACATGTAAGGGTTGTATTTCAATTTGAATTTCTCTTGCTCTCACTCGCTCTAGCACAGTATTGTGTGATTTCAAGCAAGCCTTGTATCTAAACTTTTTATTTTTCCTCTCTCAATGGAAAATTAAAAGCTTGCCAATTAATAAAATGAGGGAAAACATAAAGCTAGACTAAAGATGTGAAATTAACTTTAAATGCCTCTGCCTCACTTTTCTATAGCTTACCTGGCTCCGTAGAAAACCATCTCTTGAGATAGTTTACTAGACAAGAGTACCTTGCTAAGGATTATACCATCTGAACTAAGAGAAAGCAATGCCACATAATTAACTGACTCGCTCTCTATTGGATCAGCCAGGCATCTTTTCCTCAGGAAAAATGCACCTATGTGCACAAACAACTGTGTCCTACATTCTCCGGTGGTGGGAGGATATCTGAAGGTATAAGTAAGAAACTAAGGTGATGAGAATGTGCTGTAACTGCAAACATCTGACTTAAAACATCATAAATAAAAACGAACACTCGTAGTGGATTCTACATCCAACTCTTAAGTTTAATCATGAGTCAATAACTGCTGCTGGAAAATCTAGAACTGTCTGTCCATGTCCACATACATGCTCACAATTAGCATATGGCCTTGGTCATGGAGCTAGTCTTTGTTGCTGCCCTCACATAAAATACTGAAAAGCTGCTTCAGCATAAGGGGAAGGAAACGGCCTTGGAGTGAAGGACCCTCTGTCTTCCTGGCTTCGCACCTCGTCTGTTTGCTTGTCTAGCCCCTGTAGCCAGTTCACGGTCCCACTTCTAGAGGCTTTTCCTTGGATTTCAACTCCCCAGTTGGTTCATTCCCTTCCCTCGATACATACTTCCTACATTGCTAATACACACACAGTCAGAACTGTGACCCTCTTCTCATTCTTGGGAGATTCAAAACCCGTGTTTGCTGGACTCTTATCTTTCCCCATATTTGCCAGATTCCTGCCTGGCCTTCTTCATTTAGACTCAGCCCTGCTCTGGACACATCCCATGAAAGCCTTCTCCACTGGACTGAACATCCTTGGGGCTCTCTGGTCTCTGCCCTCCCATAGTTCCTAGAATGGCTCCGGGCCCTTGACTCTAACTGCTTGTTCTGAGGCTCCTTAGATACACTACAGTTAAGAGCAAAGACCCTCAAAAAAAGCCTTCCTGACCTCAGGGTCTGGCTCCTCTATTATCAAACTAAGCTCATGGAGTCTCACTTTCCTCACCTGTCAAAATGGGAGTAATAATATTATCTGCACCACAGATAACTCGGCCACAAGGAGACAGAGGTCTAGCAGATTCCTCAGTCTAAACCACAGAACTATTAATTGGCAGGTTCAAAGTTCAAGGCAGGTTTACAGGACTCGAAACTTGTACTCTTTTCAAATATATGATGCTATCTCCCTTTGAAATCTTTAGTTTCTTCCTTAAAAACAACAGAAATGATCATCTCCTTTTCATAGCAGTGCTCATAGAATTTAAAACCAAGTTATTAACTGAAGTACTTGAGTTCTAATAATAAGGACGTGAAATCCTTCGTTATCCACAACTGTTGATCTAACAAGTTAGTTAGCACTAGAAATCCTGGGGCGCCTGGGTGGCTCAGTCAGTTAAGCATCTGCCTTCGGCTCAGGTCATGACCCCAGGGTCCTGGGATGGAGTTCCGCATCGGGCTCCCAGCTCAGTGGGGAGCCTGCTTCTCCCTCTTCCCCATGCTCATGCTCACTCTCTCTCTCAAATAAAGACTTTAAAAAAAAAAATAAAATTAAACAAAACAAAAAAAAACTAGAAATCCCCACAGATGTTTGAACCTCTACCTGTGCCAACCTCCAAATGAATGACTTGAATTCTTAGCCTTTACAGTAAATTTTCAAGATAATATTAGCCACAGTAAAAATTCTTGTGATAAGATACTGGGTGGACTTGCCGATCAACTTGGGGAAAGAGAAAGCAGCAGCAAAGCAGATGAAGAGGAAGTTCCAAAGGCAACAGAGCTCAGCAGCTGAGAGCAGAGGTAGGAGACTGTCTAGGACAGAGTGCCCTGTGGCCAAGCAGAGGGCAAGAAGGGGAGGAGAGGGACCCACAGTATTTACTCTGTGTGAAACTATACATTGTTAGAAGGATCCAGAACAAGATTTGGAGTCCAGTTAAAGGGGCTCAGACCTAAGCATGGAGCAGACATTAGAAAATGTCTACAGAGACTTTCATGGATAATTGTATCACCAAGCCATATACTACCACGTGGCATTCATGCGAAATTTTTTAAGTGCTCAATTTAACCACAGCTAAGTTGTCGGCTGCCTCTGAATGCAGGCACGGTGGGCTGAGTGCTGGAGGTGTTTCCCATTTATGAACTGCAAAGAACAGGATGGAATATTTACTATAAAATGACATAGGAGAACTGTAACATGTACAAAATGTACATGTAAATGAGAACAGTCGGAGTCTAATTTAGACGACTTGTACATCTGTGATAGAAGAAAATGATTTCCCAATTAGAATACCTCACGCTTAGCAAAAAAACTAAAACGTCAAACATGTAAGTATTCTTCATCTCGAGAAAGTAAATAAAAACAAACAATTTTCATTTCTTCTAAAGCATCCAATGCACTGTAAGCTATCTTTTCAGTTACCTTGGTCACAGCTTTTGCAGAAAACGTAATTGCATCCACCACAGTGATGAGGTCGCCCGGAGGGAGGCGATCAAAGTACTTCATGCAGACTTCATAGGCGTGGAGCCACTCTGGGGAGGACTCTGGGACGTGTTTAATGAGGTGAGGGTCTCCAGTCCAGAACAACTTCTGTAACCAGATGGTGTACAGAGAGCTCGAGGAAAGCATCCGCCCATCCTTTGCAGGGATTTTGGGAACAAGTTTGGAAATAGATAAGATATTTTGACTTGAAAGAACGGGCTCCAGTGCTTCCAGAGGATTCATGTTTTCATCTGTCAGCTTTTTGTAATTAAGACCTAATGGAAAGAAAAGAAAAAAAAACAGAGTAGGTTCATTCCAAGAGCTTTCACACACATCCATAGCCCTCTGTGTGGCTGGAGGGAAAAGTTCATCTCCCGGTTTACAGTGGACAGTCTGTCGATTACACAGGTCAGAAGACCTGAGCGCCAGTCTCGGCCTGCAGGGTCATGGGCGGTGGAGTCAACTCGTCCACGGACCGCCTCGAGGGGGCGCTGGAGGCATGGCGGCCCCGCTGCTTCTGGCCTGCAGGGCACCCACGGTTTCTTCCACCAGCCCACTCACCGCACTGCCTTCTGGTCACCTGATGTTCATCTGGCCTCCCCTCCACTACCCGAAGGCCCAAAGGCAGGGGTTGGATCTTACTCCTTTTCCTCTGTTTCTAATGGTCCAGTTTCTAATTCGGTTACTCAGTAAACCACTGATAAACGGAAGTAAATTCTCACGACTGTTATCAGTATCACATGAATATAGATTTTGAAGTGCCCTGTAAGTTATAAAGCACCACACAGACTGGAGAGGTATTAATATGTTGACTTCCTTAGTTATGAGCATAAAGAGACACGGATACCATCCTAAAGATTTCCACAATGTATCAAAGGTTCAAAGGCACTTATCTGAAGGGTTCCACACACACTTTAAACTTAGAGGCTCCAGTGAAGTGAAATTATGCCAGACTGCTAATTGTAAAGGGTCTCAGCCTTGTCCTTTATATAAGGCAAAATAAAACCCCTGGGAGTAGGGAATAAACCTCTGGAGGATTAGTCAAAAACTTCGGATTTTAGTGCCAGGCCTACTCTAAGTTACTATGTGGCTTCCAATAGGTTTCTTACAGTTTCTTTGCTATTTAATTCCTTCAACAGTAAGTAAAGGAGCTGGAAAGATAATAACAAAAGTCAATTAGCGTTGTATCTTGTGGTTTCAGATCTATGCCAGCCACAATGCACAAACATGATTGTGTACAAAAAATTAATCCTTAGATTTAATTTAAAGAATGAGTTCGAGCAGGGAAATGATCATCTTACCTGAAGCAACCACCTTAAATTTCTTCAGCAGCCGAATGTGGGTTTCTGGTTTAATGGCATATTTCCCCAAATCCGCACAGCCACAGCTTTCCAGGAGAGAGAAATAATATAGCAACCTTTCGTGATCAAAGCCACCAATTGTGGGGTAAATATACTTGACCATGTGCTTGTGAAAGGCTTCTGGATCAGTCTTCAAAGTCTCAAAGAGATGAAGGGCTTGGGCTCGGTTTTCAATTTCTACTGTGGACAAACTGAAATTAGGGACAAAGAAATTGTGTTAAGATTTGGTCCCTTTATTGAACAATGTGCTCTTTTTTTTTTTTTTTTTTAATACTGGAGAAGAAAGTTTGCTTCCTACAAAGTCCCTTCTTCCTGCCAATCAAATTCAGTAAACCACCAGGAGGCAAGCAGTTTACATTAAGGGAAAGAGACGTGTTAAATGCCTACTATTATACAATTTTCATGTTATCTCATGTGGGTCACGGCAACCCCGTGAAGTAGGCATGACTTCACATTCCTTCAGATGGGAGAGTCCCCCAATGCTTACCAGCCAGGAAATGAACCCAGACTTGTCAGCCTCCATGATGCATTGTTTATTTATGTCATAAGAAGCATTTAAAATCTGAGCTTCATTATAGAAATGTAAACAACCTTATTATTTCAGGAATTTAGGAAATGGTGAGGGGAAGAAACAGCTCCAACTTTGAGGCATATAAGTTTCACATCCAAGAGCCCTGAATTGCTATTCCATAGACCCAAATTTGATACTATGTTCAAACAGAATTAAAATAGGTAAGAACAGATGCATGTGCTTTCACTTGAATTAATGAATGCCATTTGAATAAAACACGTATCTTGATCTTTTCATCCTGACTTAGATGCCTTTATACTATGATTAAAAAAAAAAGGTCACTTAAGTTTAAACTATTGAAAAAAATTTTAAGGAGTTTTGGTTGGCTGATCAGTTTTTATTGGGGTGGGGGGGGAGACTTAATTTTAGTCTTGGCTTCACCCTGGACAGAATATAATGCCTCCAGTCCAGTGTAACCCCGATGCCCCATGCAGAATAAATTTCAAACTCTAATTTTCAGAGTCCTTCAGGCAGCCCTCAGTTCTCCTAGAAATGCCGCGTTTCCAGGGCCCTCAGCAGTGGCAAACAACATATGTGGGGGCAGCTAGTGAGACTTCTGGCAGTATCAAAGTTAGATTACTTACAGTTGAAAAGCAACTCCTCTGGAATATGATACCCTATTTATTGGAACTCCCATTTTTAGAAAATGCCAAGACACGTTTTTGGTTTATGGAGATAAAGTTAATATAAATTATGTTTTAAAGTTTTTACAAGTGTGTGATAATACGTGGGATAACAGCAGCAATCCACAAAGTGAAAATACCAAGTAATTTTTTAAAAAAATGCTCTTTTAACCTGTCACTTCAAGAGAAATCCTGTTTTTCTGCTAAGACAAAATTCAAACATCTACATAAATATCCCTATCTATAAAAACGTCCCTGGTCTATAAAAATTTCCTTGGCTGCGTCCTCTGAGCATCCTTCTATTCTGGTACTCATAACATGCTTTAGCTTTTCATTACCTTCTGTGTCTCCCTTACTAGACTATAGATCACTCGGTGGCAAAGATAATACCACATCTTCTTTATCTTTAGTTTCTCAGTTCCAAGCACTAGTGTGTGGTCAAAAGGAAACATTCAACATGTGTCTTCTGAATGCCAGATAGATGGGTGGATGAACAAAAACTTAAGCGTCCTCCATGGACCAGGCACTGTGCTCAGCACCGGGGAGGGCATAAAGGTTTACAACACAGAGCTCTCATCCAGTGGTTTGAAAATCTGGTTGAGCTATAAATACTTAAACAACAATGCAAAATAATGGTATGGATGGACAAAGGCCACACAATCATATTCCCATTAAGAGTGGGATCACTAAAGCTGTAACTTCAGAGGACATGGCTGTCAATGTTAACAGAAGGCTTAATGAAGGAAGTACTTGAGCTTGTCATTGTCAAAAGGCATGAAGCAAAATAATATCATAGAAGTATCAAGACAAGAAAGCACAAGGTCTGTGCAACAAACACGGAGTATAAATGAACGGCTGGCCAGAAAATATTCCTGATACTATCACTATGCAAAGTATGCAATGTCACCTCTGAAAGACACTGTATACACAGTGGTGTACGGAAGTGATTCACAGAATTTGTTATGTTTCTGCATAATTTGCAAAATGAAGTCTGAAAAAGTAAATAAGAAACCACGTCACCCCATTAAGACAGTTCGTACTAACAAAGATTTGCAGGCAGAACGGCATGCCTGATGGAAGGGGAGAACACACGTGCACTTATGACGCTGATTACTATGCAAGGCAAGCTAAATCTACGTAATTAGCAACCTACAGATGAGAAACTGCCATCAGAGAGGTTAAGCGACTCGCCTAGGACCAAGGGTCCACATCTGTTTGGACCCTGTGTGCGTTCTGCTCGGCTTATCACAAAGCAGCCATCGACTGACGAAGGTCGAGCGCCTGCACTACCAGCCATTCCAGAAACAGGACTGTTTTCTGTAACACAGACATTAGCTCTCTCTCCCAGCAGCATTACTCTAAAAGAGTTCTCTGTCATACTTCATTCCTAACACCCCAATAAACAGAATACTCAAGACAGTCTCATCTACAAAATGGACAGTGACTAAACTATCACAGTTTTGGTTCACTGGTGTTTGGCTTCATTCTGAATATAGTCTCTCTCAATCAGCATTACTTTCCCCCTTGCCCACCCACTTATTCTTCTGTGCCTACAATTCAGTTTGCCTGATGTACAATTTTACCTAATTATCTTGTCAAGACAGATACTGGAATACCTTTACTGACATATGATAAATACCAAAACCTCCCTCTTCAGTAAATTACAATGTGCTAAGATCTTTCATAGATGCCAGTAATCAATAACCCATTTTAATAGTTTCCATTGAAAGAAGCTGTTATCTTCCCTTTGGAACAAAAAATGAAATCTCTGCTTAGAAAACAATTCCAAAGAACCCATATTCAGGAGAGTAGGAAGAAATACCATGAAACCACTATGGACTTTTCACTAATCAAATTAATGATTACCCTTAAAAACTGTTTAAGTGCTTTTTCTGGAGCCAAGTTTTAGCTATAAAGCAGCTTATATAATATGGTGCGTATTTAACTTTTAGAGATTAACTACAGGAAGAAACTAGCATTAGTTGTACCCAACGCACAAGGAATAAATTATGAGCACTAATCCTTTGATTAGTGTTCTGTAATGGCTTCAAGTTGTCAATCACTCAAAACTGTGATTCAAGAACACCATGTATTGAAAGAACTTATATTTGTATAGGGAAACAAATTTATTTAAACACCTTTTTCTTTACTCAGTCTGAGACTGATTGATAACAGTTCCATTACCTGAGTGAGGAATACTGAGGAGAGGGGGAGGAGGAAGAATGACAGTGGGGTAGGAGGAGGGAGAGGGTAACTGGGAAAGACGGACAGAAAGGGATGGGGGTCGGGCTTCACAGAATCCATATGTAGCAACTAACAGGCATTTCCCCCAAAGACTAATCCTACAAGTTTAAAGACATATGGGTGCAAATCAATGACCACGATCATGGGTGCACAGGGTTCCCCCAGAGATGCCTGTGGAAAGAGACAATTCTACCCTCGAAGTTTCCCTCTGACCTGAGGGAAACAATCCAAGCTATTCGCCACACAAATGCCTCAGAATGAACTCGATGTGGCTGACTTGATCTGCAATGCTGCCTGACAGTTGAACATGGGACTGAAAGAGAAAATGAGGTCAAAAATAATCATGGCATTTTTCAGTTTTGCCAACATTTTGGCCAAGTGTCTTTGCAAACTGAAAAATGGAATTTAACTTTCTAAGTTCACCTACAAAGTTGATGGGATGACCAATAATGAGTATCTCTATTTCTTGCCATACGAATACTCGGTGACATCCTCTGCAGAATGTTTTATTTTTACTTAAGTTTTTTTGTTTGTTTCGTATTGTTTTGTTTTAGAGAGGTAGAGAGACAGAGAGAGGAGGGGCAGAGGGAGAGGGAGAGAATCTTAAGCAGGCTCCACGCCCAGCACCTAGCCCAACGCAGGGCTCAATCTCACAACCTGAGATCATGACCTGAGCTGAACCCAAGAGGCAGACGCTTAACCGACTGAGCCAGCCCTCTTTGTGGAATGTTTTATATGACCTGAGTATGACGGGGCAAGCCATGAGGTCAGGCTTCGTCTCCTCTCTAGTGACAATCCCAACCCCTCAGATTCTGACTGGTTTGTACAATCTCACATTATAACCTAACAAAATATATTTTAAAAAACACCATGGCACAGAAATAGTAATAGGCACCATGTATTGAGCACTTAGGCATTAAGTATCATGTCATCTCACTTCTCACAAAGCAGGTACCTTATAATTAATGTCAGTGTTGACTTGAGAAATAATTGTTCAAGAATCAGATGTGCAAAGTTAGGCTAACAGTGGTCACAGGATGGGTTCAGCACATATGATCTGTTTCCAGAAGTCATAATAGTAGCTATTTTTTTTTTTTTTTGAGCATCTACTACATGTCAGGTGTTTTGTATAAATCTCTTAAATCCCACAGCAGTTTTGCCAAATGGAATGAGAACACCCATTCTGCAGATGAGGAAACCTAGGCATACAAGTCAAAGAGCCAGGGTCTGAACCCAGACGTGCAGGATTCAAAGCCTGAGCACTTTCCACAAGATGGAAATAAGCCAAGATGCATTTTCCTGCTTACATTTTATGCCAGCGTCAGGAGCTTCTTACTCTTTGGGGGAGAAGTGACCTTAACAATCACAACATGGAAAGGAAGGTTACAGATGTAAGGAAGGAGTTGCTTCCAATTTAGTAATAGTGGTAATTAGTTCTTCCATTTTTAGGAATGGTAGGTTTCTTCTTATGCACAATGCAAATCACAGTCTTGGTCATGATCTCTTCCCCCCTTAGGCCAAAAGAAAGATCAAAACCAAATCGAACAATTCTATAAAACCCATGACCTGAACATCTATATTCAACCCTCCTCCTCTAATATGGATTTTTCCTGGTCCTGAGTTTTTATTTCATCTTAATTTTCAACATTATGACCTACTTTTAACAAGCTGAGCTACCTTAAATCCCCACTCCATACTATTCTCACACTACCTCCTCAACTATGCCAGGCTTGCTTAAGGGCGGAGGAGATGGGAGAAAAGCCAGAATTCAGCATCCTTTACAAAGTGGCTCTCTGGACACAATCCCCACTCTCAGCAGCAGCAACCCTGGGGCACAGGTCCTGTGCATCTTCTAATTCATAAAAAAGGCAGACACCTTACAGTGTTTTCATCTTCCCACAGCTGTAACTTGCCCTTGCTCATCCTTGTACCTGAGACCAAAAGAATCCCACCAGAGAATATGAAACTGACTGTGGAAAACAGCAGTGCACAGTCAGATTCCCTGTGACCAGGGGCCCTAGCCATGGGTCTAAAGGAGACAGTACTACAACAACCGACAGAGAAGAAGACGGTATCATGATCTCAGACACCCAAGAAAAATCCCCTGGGTAATCACCCGGGTGACTAAAAGGTGGCTGGCTATCAGAGTGAATTGAAAGTGCAGGATGCGTGGCCTTCAGATCTGTTATCTAACTAAGAAGGGGGAAAATGGAGGGTGTCATCAAGGATGACAGTCAAAGGTAGTTCTGGCCCTTACCTAGTTCTCCTGTGCTCAGAGGCACCATATGTTCCAGCCACAACGGTCTTCCTGTAGCTATTCCAAGACCTTCCTGGCCCCAGAACCCTCAGCCTTGTGCATTGCCTTTATGGGACTTACCATGACTACAATTTAGGTCTGGGCTATTTTTAAGTAAGTGTGTGTGTGTGTGTGTGTGTGTGTGTGTGTGTGTGTGTGTATGTGTCTTGGGGGTGGTTGTGGGGGGGGGTCTCCCCTATTAGAATATAAGCTCTATGAGGGTAATGATGTACCCAGCACTTAAACCTAAGCTTAGAATAGGAAGACACTATAAAAATATTAAATGAACGAACAAATGTGGTACTACTCAATCACCTAGAAGCAGCCTCTGGTATTCCAAAAATGCTCTTGTGTCCAAAACTTAAAGACACTCATGGAGTCAGAATTGACAAGAACAGTAACAGGAATAATGCAACAGTATTACAGAGCCACCAGCTATATACCTTCCAGAGATTTTTCTCTAATCTTTATAACCTTACAAGGTAAGCATAATGGTCGGATAACTGAGAAAACAGTGATTCAATCACAGCTACACAGTTGGGGTTATGGGCAGCAGATCTGGACCCTGAAATGTGGCCTGACTCCCAACACCCATGCCCTCACGCTAAGCCACACATACACTGGTAGTTAATGAGGTAAGACCCACCAAAGCGTCCCGAACAGCCCGGAAGGGATGTTGTAGGGATGCTGGCTACTCAGGATGCATCAGCCCTGAACAAGCCCCAGGAGAAGAGGAGGCCGGGTAAGCCAGTGTCTGCCAGCTGGAAGGGACGCCAGGCCCACAGGCCCACTCAAAGCCATCACGGACGTTCAACACTATCAAGAAGAAAAAACACGGAGGAAAAATAAGGGGGCAAAGGAGACCAGAATTCAAGTACGGGTGTTTATGAGGATTATCTCCTTCACAGAGGAGTGAAATGGCAGGAAAAACTGCCATTAATGAAGCACCGATCGTGTGACAGGAACGTAGGTTTGCTACTTTACCGTGAAGTCATTTAATTTTTATTACACCTTAGAGTTAAGGAAAATGAGTTTCAGAGAATTGGATTATCTTGCGTAGGGGCACACAGCTAGAGAGAGACAGTCGGGTTTGATCTAGCCAGCCTGATCTGAGGGTCTACGCTCTGTCGCATAGGCCACCTCCCTGAAGACTGTGGGCGCGCGCGTACCGGGACGTGTGCTTACACGGGGAACATTCCAGAATTCCACCAACAGGAAAGAGCATGGAAAATAGAGAAAAATATTTCCTCCACTGGGTGGGGAAAACGGCTTTTTAAAGGGATAGGAAAACAAAATCTTAAGGAAAAGACCGTTATTTTTCTTATAACTCTGATCTGTTACCTTCCCCATAGGCAGTGACTCAACGAGTGAATGTCGGGCAATTTCTACTGTATTGACAAGGCTGGTTTCAAATACCTATGTCCCTGAGTCTGATTAAATAGTAAGGCAAACGACATCTTTTAAGTAAAGAGCGAGAGGCACTACTAAACACCACTTCTAAATCAATATTAGGTGTTTTGTCACTCAAAAGTAATGACGCCAGGAGGTAATGATTTCCTGCTTTTGTAATTGCTGCGTCTGCAGAATCACGCTGCGATCAGCTGTAATGACATGCCGTGAACAGCCTTGCACATTACTAGATTGCCTGATAATTCATAATATATTCAGAGGCCAGTGGAGCATCCTGCTTGTACAGATACGGCAGGCTTTTATGTAACAGTCAATGAAAGGAAAAAGATATTTAATAAAATGCCAAGGTATTTTTTAAATGCCAATATGCGTAAGAAACATTTATTTGAACATATTACTGTGCTTCAAAAATGGTGAAGTCTGTGCAATATTTACCACAGATAACACTATCACCCACCCGTGTAGCAATTTCACAAATACTTAAAATGTAGATGCTAACATTTTAAAGATTTAATAAAAATTAAAAATGCTGAATTATAAGCAATTCTTGACTATTCAGCAGGATTTGGCCCCACTCAATACTCCCTCCCTTTCCTTAAACTCTTTCTTCCCACAGCTTCCCTAGCACAAGGATGCCCCATTTCTTTCCTCCTACTTCTCGGCTGCGCTCTCCTGTCGCTTTTGCTGGCAGCCCTTTATCTGCCATTAATTGTGGAAGGTCCTCAAGGTGTGTCTTAGGTCTCTCTCCTTTCTCATTCCATATACTTTCCCAAAGTGCACCCACAACATGGCTTATTTATCATCTATGTGCATGTAACTCCCCAGTTAAGATTTCCGGCTCCTCCTTCTCTTTTGAATTCCAGAGCAGTAAGATCCGCTGTCTGCATGACCTTTCCTCTTGGGCATTTCAATGTGTGTCACTTCGCCCAATCCCTTGCCTCTTCCTCACACTCCCCTCACAATGTCTAGTCTGTAACCAGGGCTACCTGTCTCACCGAAGGATGTCCGCACCCAACAGGGAGACCCAGTAAGAGCCTGGCGCTGATCTTGACCCCTCCCCTCTCACTGAATTCAGATCTAGTTGGTCCTTATCGATCAGTGCATTTCGTACTAACCATTTCACCTTCTAGATATCTCTGAAAGTCACAGTCTATTACTCCAACGGCTTCCTAACTGGTCTCTGTATGCCTGCACTTGTCTCCCTAAAATTTTTTCTCAACATGGGAGCCAAAGTGATCTTATCAAAATGTAGACCTGATCCTATTACCTCCCTCTCTTTTATAGACTACTTTAGTAGTCTCCTAGGACTCGCGTGAGAGGCCTGCAGTCTTGCCCACGGCCTGGCTTCTAGGCCTCTCCACAGAGCCATCTCACACTGAGCTCCCCCGACTCTCTGGACCTCAGCCACACTGTCCACCTGTCAGGCCCTCACACGCATCATGCTACTTCCCGTCAAAAGCTTTAGCACTTAACTGTCTTGTCTCCCTAGAAAATGGTTTCCTTCTCATTGCAATGATAATTGTGATGCAATATTTAGATCTCAGCTCTAGCATTATTTCCTCAGGAAAGTCTTCCTTAACTACGCCAAATCCCCTATATGGGCTCTCTTCTGTGGTACTTGTCACAGTTTTAATTTCACATTTGTCTCTCATTATTCAATGACAGTCTTGTCTCCCACACTAGACAACAAGTTCCAAGACAGTTGGGATGCCTGTTTTTGCTAACTACTGTAACCCAAGTGTCTAACACTGTTCCTCGTACGCAGCAGATGCTCAGTAAAAAAAAAAAAACACCTCTGAATAAATGCACGAATATTAATGTAACTCAGGACTATTATTACTGAAAGGCAAAAAGTAATAAGCTACTGTTGGAATACTGAAATGTGTATCAGAAACATATAAAGACAGAATGTCCAGATATTGATCTACTATAGCTCAAAAGGGAAGGTGAAATTGTACTTTACGACTTCAAGATCCTTCTCAATGGAATCTGAAAAAACAGACATGGCAATAAACGTACATACGAATCGTGTGCTTACCCGCTGTCGGCGAACAGGAACTCCAAATGGGTCATAAGAACCTCCCAACGGGAGACACTGTAACGCTGCGCCAGAGAAAGAGCGACGCTGTAGACGTTCTCCTCGAGTGTTCTTCAAGAATGTCCATCAGCCACGGGGAAGGGAGAGAAGAGAAACACATTACCTTAATCAGCAAAGAAAATGTTCATTAGGACTCTCTCCAGCTGTGAGGGGTGCGGTCGGCACAGTCCTTAATAAGACATTTCACAGTAATTCAGGAAAAGCACGTCCAAGGAATTCTAATATTCTGTTTTCACTGTGGTGCATTGCAACTGACCAAGGAATGGTCTAGACCAGTGGTTCTCACCCGATGAGGATGCTGTGCCCCCGGGGACATCTCACAGTGTCTGATTATCATGGCGGGAGAGGAGGAGGAGAGTGCTACTGGCATCTAGTGGGTAGAAGACAGGGATGCTGTGGGACACCCTACAATGCCCAGAACAGCTCTCCCACAAGGCATTATCCAGTCCAAAAGGTACAGAGAGTGAAAAAATTCTGGTCTAGACCCCGGAGCCTACAGTCAAAAACCAGTGCAAAGGAAACAGATACATAACTGCAGGGCAGGGATACAAGAAAGCAGAGTTCGTCTCTCAACAATCGTTTGTTTTCTAGCGCCGGGTACTGGGCTAGCTGCTTAGGACATAAAGACAAACAAGATACTTCCTGAGGAACTCACAGCACAGCCCTAGTGGACGATGTGAGATGTGAACCGACAATTAAATACAACACGGGGACCGCCACCAGGGAGGACTTCAAATACTGACAAGCAGAGACGAGCGAGTGATCTGAGCTTGAAGTCTGGAGGATAAACAAGCAAAACAGCGGCAAGGTAGCTCCGAGAGAGAAGGCAGAGGGGAGGTGAGCCCAGGGGTCTGCACCTGACCCTTCAGCAACGGAGAGCCAGCGGAAGGTTTAAATCAGGGATGGGGCCGCCAAACTTGGGGCCCTCTGGATATATCAAGAATTCCGGGCCAGGGTGCCCACATTAAAGCCATTCCATAAAGACTATCACGGGGCCCCTAAATCCCCAAGCAGAACCAATTCTTGGTTGGAGGATTGGTGGACAGAACCACAGGCACAGAAATGAAATCTCTATTCTTATTAAGTAATACTGCTAAGACTACATACACCCTAGCAAAGAAAACCAGGACATTTACTTAGATGTTTGATTAGCCAGGAGTTGGGAGACATTTTCTGTAAACAGCAAGTTAATAAATCTTTCAGGCTTCGCTGCCATTCATACGGTCTCTGTAGCAAATTCCTATTATTTTTTTATTCTTGTTTTTCCACAAACCTTTAAAAATGTAAAAACCATTCTTTGCTCATGGACTATAAAAAGGAGGCCCAGGGGTGGAATAAGTCTGTCATGGCAAGAATTACTAGGGCATGGTCAATTAAAAATTTCTTAAAGTATTTATTGGGTACCTTCACCTCTCCATGATGGAACGAGCAATCCCTGAGGATGGCAACCGTTAGCAATTCATCCTTTCTGTTAGGGGAGTCTGAGACATGGCCTGACCACACGAGCGTGCTCACCACATACGGATACCATCATCACCCGATAAAGGTGGGAAGAAACCACGCTATGTTGTGCCCTCTCCCAGGTTAGCCTGACTAACCACTGCCGACCTATCGTGTAAGCTACACAGGGAACAGAGGACAGACACGCTGCACTTACAGAACACAAATGCCGTGAGAAACGGATACACGATTAGTAAGAAAGTGAAGCATGGCGGCGTCGCGTACAGCTGAAGGTAGAGCAGCGAAACAGGAGGAACAGGTGCTTCGCGGTTCTCGTTTGTAAGACGCCCAACTCCTGTCTCTACATCAGAACCGCTAGCTCGGAAAGCCGCGGACACTTGGACATTTTAAACAAGCCATTCAAAGGCTGCTGTACATTTTTCTAAGTACTTCTTCCAAGTAAGAAGATTCTATTATATGTTTGTCAAAAGCAGGTCTTTGTCCTCATCAACATACTCCAAATAGCATACACTAGCTGGATATTTAAAAAAGAAAATCAAGGACAATAACCCTAGCAAAATGTAATAGATGATGTTAAGATGTGCCTTACCTTGTAACCTTTATTCTACATAATAACCCTCTTCTAAGAAGCCATGAGCATGGCCCCAAGGATTACCGAATGCCTGGAGGAAAAGCCCACTGGACTTGGCAATGGGAAGTTGAGGCTCTCACCTCCCTGGCTCTGTGACCCTGAACCACTCTTTAAAGCTGATTTTCAGATTCCTTTTCCAAAAATGAGGAGGTTGGATTAAATGACCTCTTTGGTCACTTTCCAATTAGACATTAGATGACTCTATGAAATTATTAATCTCTACAAGAACAGAGGGGCGAAGAAAAAGTGATTCCATAGTTCTCTTAATTAAACTAAATCCTGTGACAGATTGTTCTATCTTTTCTTTGATCTCTCTATTCCCTGCCTTACTCTAAAGAGAATCTGGGGTGTCTTCTGGTAGGAAAGAAGCTCGGGTTAATATAAACTTATTACAGAGTGCCAAGCTACTTTGCCACTTTCTTAAAGATTTAAATAATAATAATGAAAAATAGCATATATCACTTTCATAAGCAGGGCTATCTTTGTTATTTTAAAGTAATGTACCAGGAGGGAAGAATAACCATTAAATATAGGCACAATTTAACCTTAGTTTCAAAGGCTGGAAGCCTCGACTGAACTGTATGCTGGTGCTTTCCTGGGAACACAACCAGGCAGTGCGGGGGCGGCCACAGGGCACTGTGACGATGGGATGGCTTTGTTATGTGAGAGGTCAAGGTCAACGTCCCAGTGATGATCCTACCACCCATGTAAACTTGGGCCAGTTACTCAACACTCTGAAGTCTCATGTTCTTCAGCTATAAAATGGGGATGACATTCTATGTCATAGGCTTATCTTTGAGGATTAAGCGATATTTATAAAATAGTTTACAGAGCACCTAACACAGCTCCTTGCACATGATAAGCACTCCACAAACTGTGAATATCTTCTCAATAACCATTGTGGGTGAACACACTTTCCCACCTTTTTTTTTTTAAGTTTTTTTTTCCCCCCTATTTTCTCCACCTTCTGACATGTAAGTAATTCTCATTTGATCTAAACTAAAAAATGGAGACCAGTATTAAAACCAAGGGGCATTCCATACCCACAAAGAAAAATTAGAGAGAGAGAGAGAGAGAGAGCAGCCGGGGAAGGGGAGAGGGAGGGGGAGAGAATCTCCAGCAGACTCCCTGCTGAATGTGGAGCCTGATGCGGGGCTCCATCTCATGACCCTGAGATCATGACCTGAGTCGGATGCTTAACCGAATGAGCCACCCAGGCACCCCCTTTTATATTTTAAATCCATCCCTTTATGAGACAAAGGCATCCCCTTACTCTGCTAAGCCAAGGATAGTTTCCCTTTTGTACTGGTCGTCGGCAGTAAAACGCTGCACATCCACACCCTTCCGAAGGCCCTGAAGGATCTGAGCCTGAGTGAAATCCAAGAGACGTTCGTTGTAGTAGTGCAACTGCTTGGTCAGTGAGACCAGGTCCTCTGGCCAGGCTTCATGTCCGTATCGAGTCACATGCCTGGTGACCATCTTGATTAGCCCTTTGGGATCAGCCTATAATAAAAAGAGCAACAACAAAAACAGAACAAAGTAACAACAAGAAGACCACGTCTACAGGGCAGTGTTTGGCTCTCCCCCTGTTGCTGTTTAATCAAGGCTCACAACCACCCTAAGCAATCAATGGCAGAGGTGGTACATTTTGCAGACCACAAAGACAAGACACAGAACTGAGTCTGGAAGGAGGTTTCTGGACTCCTGCTCTGTTCTTCTTCCTTAAAAATCTCCCAACCAGTTAAAAAATAATATCCACTTGCTTTTTCAACTACCATCATCCTACATTAGACTGATTCCCTAATTATCTGATCATTTATAATTCACCCTGGAAGTAATTTTTGTATCATTGCCCCTAGATAAATTTTCTCTGGACCATCTAAGTGTTCTCAATAACAAAGCAGCAGTTCAAATAATGCCACTATAAATGCCTAGCCAGCTAAGTAGAGGAGTGTTTTCTCCAGGGGTAAGTTAGGAAAAAACCTATCCCTGTTCCTGAAATCATAAAACACTTATAATTGTATAAGAGAGCACCCAACCAATTTTTACTCTGCTCAGTTGGGGGCTCAATGGGATATTGTTCTATAATTCTTAACAGCTTTTCTAACAACAATAAAATTATCCAAATAGAACAAAACCCAGAATCCAACAGTTGACAGGAAAGAAAAATAAGTGATTAACTGGCCACATTTATTTACATTAAAGTTGTTCTGGGTGTCAACGAAGCAATAGCAGCTCAGCCATGATTTTGGAATATTTAACAGGGAGCCTGACACTTGAACAACAGTAACTCAATCACTCCCAATTCCTGGGAAGATATGGTTTATATTTTAATATAAGAAAATTAGGAAAAAAACTCCAGAATCTACCTCTGGTTCTCAGAAACACACCTAATTATAGTAAGCTGTCAGCATTTCTAATGTGTAAGCCATTATTCTGAGCTACACAGGAGATTTGTCAATGTCGAGTCTATATTACCAAACCTAGCCTGACATTTCTCTCTTGATCCTATTAGGGAACAATCTGGGAGTACTGATAAAAACCAATTAAAGAAATCTTCTTGGGTTCCAGGAGGTGGATTTGAGGAAAAAGTCAATGTTTTTTCCCTACTGCTATGCATACACTCAGTCCTATTGCAAAAACCACAGATTTATCTCAAGTCAAAAAGAGCTGGGATTGAAAGCTACCTCTCCAAAGTAAGCTCCAAGACCATCTTTCATTCGTTCAGCAAATATTTCTTGTGCACCTATTTTGTGCCAGGTGATGTACTATAATAAGAAGATGTGACCCTTTCCTCCAGGAATGCAGTCTATCTGGAGACACAATCGAGCAGTTATAAAATGGTGTGAATACGAGCAGTTATAGAATGGTGTGATACGACTAAGCTAAGACCTGACAGAAAGATGGCATGAAAGAAGCAAATCTACCTGCCATTAGAAGTGATGTGGGAATCCGCCGCATATGGATCCTATTTCTGGCCATGGATTTAGGCAAAGGGGATCCCACGCCTCAGCTCCCAGTGCCGCCTCTACAGCTGACATTTACCCCCACCCCCTTTCTGCTAGCTGACTGAACTCTAGGGCAGCAGCCTGAATCACACACGGTGGGCTCAGCCAGCCCTGAGGTTATGTGGTACAGGGCCGCTGCTTCAGGGCCAGCCAGCCCGTCTACACCTGCTTTGCCCCTGGCTGGGCACCACTGTTGCCTGTTTCCTCACACCTCATCCGGTTAGCATGTTCCTGCCTAGTAGCAGAAAGAGCAAGAGCAAAGATGTGATGGGCAGGGCTTCAGGGGGGCGGGAGAGCTCTTCCACAGCTGTCCTTTCATGGAGCACCTTGTGACCCGCTTGTGCACTCCACCAGCAAGCCCATGTTCACCACAACGAGGACGCCTTTTTCCCGTAAGTCACTCTGACCCTGTGGTTCAGACCGAAGTCCTCAGTGTGCAGTTGCCCAATGCACTGGGAAGGAGAGGCTAGAACCATGCAGCCCCATCTCTCCCAGGCTGTTGCTTCCCACCCCTGCTCATGAAGCCCACCACCTCCATTCTCTCAAGGGTTTCCCGCAGGTTTTCTCCACATTCAGTTTTTAACCTTTTGTTTTCTGGCATCTTGGGGATTTGGTACCTGTTTGGGGAGAGTGGCCTACACACTCTTCAACTGACCTTGATTATGTAACGCCTT
The DNA here is from genome assembly GCF_964656455.1 of Halichoerus grypus. Taxonomy (NCBI): domain Eukaryota; kingdom Metazoa; phylum Chordata; class Mammalia; order Carnivora; family Phocidae; genus Halichoerus; species Halichoerus grypus. The sequence goes on from NC_135721.1 coordinate 11,355,204, forward strand.
CTCATTTCTATTCTCTTTGTATTCTGATACAATTTATGGAGAAGTCCCAAGACCCGGTAGAGGGCACAGCTTCAAAATGGCAGCACAAAGCAATAACGAGCATAATTACTACCAATAACATTTGTGTGGGCTTTCTTTATCCCACAGAAAGTCTCCAGTCTCCACGTGCAACCTTCATTTTCATATATTTGCCAGTGAAGAAAATGACGCGGCAAAGTGAACTCAGCATGGACACACAGAAGGTACCAGCTGGATGACCCTGCGCTAAGTTACTTAACAACTACAAACTCAACTGTGCCATCTACAAAATGGCAGTAAAACACAGCCTGCGTGGTGGTGTGAGGCCGAAGAGACTCTACATATATAAAATACACAAACCAAGGCCTGGCATGAAGCAGGTATTCTGAAAATGAAAGGGATTATGGGATTTACTCAAAAGCATTCACTTTAATTGTAGCTCCACTACACAATTTACTTTACAGTTCTTTTTCTCAGAAATACTAATTTACAGCTTATTAAATTATGGCCGAGACCACATATACTTCATGAATTTGTCTTTTCCAGAGCTCAGCAGAGGCTCAGCAGAAATCAGGTACAGGGTAAAAGGGAAGCACGGCCAACAGTAGTAGGGGCTTTGAGGTCAGTAGTACTGTATACTCCAGGGCCCTCGTTCAGTAGGGATGCAATTTGGGGCAAGTTACTTCCTATTTCCTCACCTATAGGAGTCAATAAGCATACCCTCCTCATGCTTTGTTATGGGGCACAAGTAAAATAAGGTATTTTAAAGTACTTTTTTCTCCATCATTCTAAGAAAAGAAACTGGACCTAGAGCTTATGCTCAAGGAATTAAAAAGTAGTGACAGACAAAGACATACAGAGAAGCAACCCACAGCAGCCTCCTGAATATAAGCACCATTACAGGATCACAGACCAAGAGTGATGGGAACTCCACAGAGGGAGTCAAGAGAGGGATCCTCTCTCTTGACTCTTCAGGGGGCTCAGTTTCTTCAGATGTAAAACAAAGGAACATCACCAGATGATCCCCTTTCTAAGGCTAAAATCCTATGAATGTACAGGAATTCAATCATGAAAATAAAATAAATCCTTGGAAATCCCTCCAGGTGTGGAATTGGGGAAGTTCCACATTTTTTTCTCATGTATGACTCCACTAAATCTTCAGAGCAGATCTTCACTCAAAGTACAACCTTAGACTAATGAATTAAAGCCAATATATTCCTACATGGTTTAAACAACTTTAATCTATTTTCCTTTACTAAGTAGAAATTATCTAACCCCTCTGTATTTTTTTTTTAAAGATTTTATTTATTTATTTGACAGAGAGAGACATAGCGAGAGAGGGAACACAAGCAGAGGGACTGGGAGAGGGAGAAGCAGGCTCTCCGTGGAGCAGGGAGTCCTACGCGGGGCTCGATCCCAGGACCCTGGGATCTTGACCTGAGCCAAAGGCAGATGCTTAACGACTGAGCCACCCAGGCGCCCCACCCCTCTGTATTTTTTATTTCACATTCTTTATACATCAAATATGTTCACTTTACTAAGAATTATTTAAGAACAAATACCTAATACTTCAGTCTTTGGTGTGGAGACAGGCATAATACTAAACATACATGAACTGAACCTCATCTAATACTAACAATTCTGTGGGACCAGACTCTACTTGTATCATCTGTTTTAGAGACTCATAGGAGGTGAGACACTTGACCAAGGCCGCTGGGTTAAGTAGCAGGGTGGCCTGTGACTCCCAAGCACAATGCTTCCCCCCAAAACCATCCTTTTATATTTGGTCAACAAGGAAGGGGTAGCCCTTGAAATTATAAGGATTTTTTTTTTTCTTTTTTTTTTTTAAAGATTTATTTGAGAGAGAGAGACAGCGAGTGAGAGAGAGAGAGAGCACAAGTAGGGGGAGCATCAGGCAGAGGGAGAGGGAGAAGCAGACTCCCCGCTGAGCAAGGAGCCCGATGCAGGGCTTAATCCCAGGACCCTGAGATCATGACCTGAGCCAAAGGCAGACACTTAACTGACTAACTCACCCAGGCGCCCCCTTAAATTATAAGGATCTTGACAAGCCCAGTATGTAAAGAGCTCCCACCAAATGTAACTAAGACTTGGTATTAGAGTCCTTTTACAAACGATCAACTTTCACTGATGCATTTAATGCTGTCATTCTATATTACATCTAGATTGGCTCTTTTTTTTTTACACACACATGTACATTCTCCCTCTCATCCCTTTTATACATATATATGCAAGTGTGAATAAAAACAACCATAGAGGACACGCAATGGTAGGTATCCAACTAAATACCTGATTCAAGCTGTATCTACAAGTCTTTCATTTTTTCTTCTCTAATGACAACAGAGAGAGTTGAGAATATCATTTTCTGTTCAACCCCTTGACATAAGTATACTTGGTTTTAAAATTCTGTCCTAAGAAGGTGGTGAGTAGGAGCAGGTAATTAATTCTTTGATGATAGGTTTCCAAGTATCTTCAAATTTATGGATCATCAAATATTTGTTAAATATACAGAAAGGTTTCCAAAACTTCAATTTATTGTGTAAAACACAATACTAATGAGAAGGGACAATTTGCAAAGGCGTCTAAGAAAAAGGAAAATCAGTTATGGGTAGAAAGCACAGGAACTGGCATGAGATACCCTGATTACTGGTTCTTCTCCCTGAGCTCCAGGTTTTCCATTATTAAAATTGAAGTCATTTCTTCTTTATAGAATCTTCATAAAGATTAAATGAGGCTAGATGGATTAGCGTGTTATAAGTTCCAGCCCTCCATGCAAATTATCCTCTTACCATTATCATTACTACCTCCAAGCTCCTCCTCAAGGAACTTTACTGGTCGTGATTACTTCTAATATTTAAGTTTTAATAACAGTTCTTCCCCTGAGCTTACAATTTCTCTCAAAATACTCCAAAGCATCCCCCTACTCACTCCAGCACTTCATCTCATTCATTCAGCCCCCAAGCGTATGGCATTCAAGTGTCTAAGCACTTTGACATGAACGTCATTTGACCCTCATACCAACGCAGTGATGTGCACACTGAGACTACGGTTCCCGATTCAGAGATGCCAGTCTGCCCTCCATGCAGCCTCGGCTGTGGTCTGGTAGCCAGGAAGCGAGGCAAACCCCTCGCCTCTCACCTATCGCCCTGTCCACGACATCAGGCCCTTTCTCCCTATGCTCCTGACAGATTTCCATCAATGTTATACATTCAAACTCACATCTGAAATCGCTGTTTTTCTGTGTGTAGGGTATATTCAAAGCTCTCTCTCTTTTCCCAACTAAGCTCAATGCCATGATCCAAGGGTATGAAAGCTTTCGGCTTCTAAGAAGCTTTTGAAGGACTTTACAGGTAGCTTCAAAATCTCCCATATTTAGTATTCAAAGTGATATTGCAAAACATCACAGGCTGCAAAAACTAATAACAAAAAAAGCCATCAAAAATTTAAAACAGAAAGTGTGGAGAATTAAGTTATTCTAATTTTTCCCCAAAATTAGGCAATGCAGTTCTTCAGGGGGTGAATAAAATATAATTTCTTTAAAGAATATGGTCAAGTCCCTGTAGAAAGAAAATATGCCTAAATATTCATGACTACGGAATGCTCGATGACTTAATCTACTGCTTACTAGTAGAGGTAATAAATCCATTCCGGTTTAATAGTCTCCATTTCTTGGTAATATTGGTTGGGAAGTTTTAAACAGGCGGTGTGTTTCCCCCCTAGGGTTATTTGCTTGAGATAATTTTCTACTTAGTATTTTCAATTAGTGGCTTAAAAAACCACATTTTAGAAACAGTCTACCATAAAGTTTTGAATTTCATCCCCTGCTGGGTTTGCTTCTCTAGCATATAAAACTAAAGGACATGTTTCCATTTTTAACTGATTTTATCTCCTGAAACTTTTTTAAAAGAATGCTAGAAAAGATCACACTTCGAGATGCGTTTACAATAATTATAAAGGTGAGGTATAAATGAAAACACAATCAGTGTAAGTAACAATGTGTATATTCACATTTGCATAAAAAACTGTTACATACATATGCATATCCGTAAACTATTTCTGGAAGGAACCAAAAGGGAAACACTGACTTTTTGCTGTATACCATTTTCATCATTTGAGTTTTGTGGCCATGTGTGTATTACTTCTTAAATATAAGAACAAGTCAATCAGGGCAAATACAAGGAGAGAACACTCTCTCTGGCTGACCATCTATCATTATCCTCTGTCACTAAAAAGAAAAGTTGAGGCAAGGTGGGCTACTCCAAAAATAAGCTAGGAAAGCTCCAGGAGCCTGCGCTGGCTGGCTGGCTCCGGGGGGGGGGGGGGGGGCTTCCCATCAGGATGCACAGGCCTTTTGTCAGAAATAACCCCACAAATTCTATCAGTACTTTCATTCAAACCTAGTAATCTACCTAAGTTATCCTCCCGCAGCTCAGAACTACAGGGGGTGGAAGGAGAGAATGGGAGGGCTGAAGATAGAAACAAGGTGAAGTGACAATTGAGTGAAAGCTAGCTCCACTGAGTGCTATTATGTGTAGGCAACAAATCGAAATCACTTTTATTTCAATTTCTATGATGATTCATCAGGAGTTTATTACATTTAATTCCAAACTCAGCAGTGCAAAGGAAGATGCTTTTGAAAAGACTCGAATAATGAGCCCATAAGTGGTCAGTGGACAGCTCCTATGTACTTACAACATGTAGCTATGGTGCCCATGCCTGAGTCCTGCAAATCTAAGCGAGCTGGAGCTCACAAAACCCAAGTCTGAAGGCTGTCCCAATCCACGGCAGCTAAAATAATTCCTGAAGTTATTCACATGCCAATCAACAGCCACTGAGGAACTACAGCGGGTGAGGTCCTGGGGATTCAGAGAGAGAGGGGGTCCCTGCTCTCAAAGAAGACCGCCACATGGAGAGGGGACAGCTGTGGATCGGTTACACCATCACAAAAAACCACTCACAGGGTGTCCATGCGAGAGCCATGAGACACGGAAGAGGCCCGTGTCTGCTCAGGGGGCAGAGAAGGTTCCACACAGGAGGCTCTTTTGAGCTCAGACTTAGATGCTGGGAGTGGGAAGAAGACGGAGGCACTTTAAGCAGGGAAATTATATCTGCACAGGCACAGAGGTGTGAAAAAGGATGTTAACTTCAGAGAGATATAAATTCTGAAGAGCTAAAACATAAACTTCAAAAGAGTTGGTGTCGGGATCATGGTTGGTGGGGTAAGGAAGAGCCAGTCAGTTCACTGAGGGTTTTCCCTATCACATGAAGGAGTTTCCATTTTACCGGTAGCCACAGTGGAATGTCCCGCTGGGAAGGACTCATTAGGCCTGCATGCCAGAAACCACTCAGGTCCAAGCAAAAAGCAGGCAGAGCTTGGAAGCAGAAGCTCTAAGTGATAGGATGTCACTTACACGAGAGCAAGCTGGAGTGAGTCACTGGATTTCTCAGGCTTATCTTCTGCCAAATGGGGTTACTCAAAGGATCAACTGGCAGAATAAATGTGTGAGGTATTTTAAGAGAGCCAATGCCTTTTCAGGGTTAGTCTGATCTTTCTACTGTCCACTTACAACTCCCCTATGCAAGTCCCTAAGCTGACCCTTGCTGTCACCCACCCCACCCCCAACACACACACACACACACACACACACACACACACACACACACACTCCTTTTGACACTTCTTAGCCAGACAGAGGAAACCTTACTAGTCACAGTGAAGTCTGGTCACAGATTGCATTTCTGTCCTTTTCATCTAGAGGCAGGCAATTCTTCAACACTTTGAGTTTTATATGGTAAAATTTCAATACCATCTCAAATACACTATGAAAAAATACCACAGTACATATGATGGGCACTGTGACACTTCGATACCTTTGTTACTGCTGTTCCCTGTGTGTGGAACACTCTTCCCCCTCCTATCTTCACAGCACTGCACTCATCTCTTTGTCTTTCCTCAAAAGTCACTTTCTCAATTTGAGGTGCTTCCTGAGTCTGTTTAAATTGTACTCTACATACACATACTTCTTATTCTTCTTCTTTGCTTTTCATTTTCATAGCTCTTATCACCATCTAACAGAGTATATATTTTATTTACTTATTTTGCTTATGATGTCCTTTCCTCAATGGAATGTAAGTCTAGAAAGGGCAAAGGTTTTTATGTACTTTGTTCACTCGTGTTTCCCCAGGATCCAGAACATTGCCTGGCGTAAAGTACTCACCCGATAAATACTTAAGCAAATACACACACACACACACACACACACACAATTCAATCATTTCACATGTGCTACAGAATTACTTATTAATTTTCAATAATCTACCCAGTGAACATTTATTTACTCCCTTTTATTATCCCGGTCCTGCTCTAAGCGTTGGGAAAACCAATAAATACAACACAGACACTGGCCTCAAATAGCTCGTTATCTAGTGAGATGAAAAGCATTTAAATTCCAAACAAGAGAGTGTTTAAGCGCTATGACTGAGGTAAGTACGGGCAGTACAATGCCCAGGGAAGAGCACCAGGCACAGCCTGGGAGCACGGCGGGCAGGCGGCAGGCGCCAGGCGGCAGGTAGGCTGCCCGGGTGAGGTAACACCTGAACCAAGGAGCTACGCAAAGAAATGCTGGAGGCAAACATTACAGGCAAAGAGGACAGGTTTGAAGACAAGGAAAGAGAATACACGGGGCATTTGAGAAATTTAAGTGGCCTGGTATGGCAGGAACAAAGGAAGATGAAGTTGGAGAAACAGGCAGAGGCCAGACCGTGGGGGACGTGCAGACCTTGCCAGGACAACAGGAAATCACGGAGGGATTTGAGGCCGAAGGCCGGATGACAAGGTCTCCACCTCAGAAAGGCCATTCTGACAGATGTCTGGGAAAAGGTACAAAACTAACAAAAATGAAGACGGGGGGGGTTTACCAGGCTGTTACAGTGGTTTAGATGAAGGAACCGTGGAAACTGAATTAACTTGAAGACATGGGGCAGGGAGGAGAAAACCGGAGATGTATTCACACATCTATTAACTCCCTGTTAACACGTCTACCTGGAAGAATTTCAGACCATCTTTGTATTTGATGTTAAAAAAAGAAAAATCATGGATACTTCCTAACTTTTCCGCTCACCTTTCAGGCTACCAACCAACCCAATGCTTCAAACAGAGTTGCCAAGAAGTCCCTGGAGAATGAGCTGGCCCGAGGAGTCGCTGCCGTCTTAACACTCCTGGAGGGCACACCTGTTTCTGTCTGGAGCAGCCGAGAAGTTAGAAATCATGTTCGGAGACATCACCACTGGGCCACATGGATTTTACTGGCTTCTGTTCCCACTCGGATCTAACGCTGCTTCCTGAAGCAATGACCCTGAACAGCAGCTGCCTTCTGCTACTGGGCCCAAAAGGAGAATGGGAGCAGGTGTTAGGAATCATGCCATGGGGGGGGGGTGGTCTAACAACCAAGGATCAGAGGCCCAGGGATAGAGCAAGACAGGAGAGCTCCAAGGGGCATCTTCAAAGGAAAAGATAGTTTGATAGGAAAACAGTGACAGGAACAAGACCAAGAGTTGAAGGGCAGCAAGAGCGGGGTGACACAGGCTGGAAGGAACAGAAATTGGGGTTAAGGGTAAAAAGGGGCAGGAATCAAGTCTTACTATTCTTCTTACTGCAATGCCATGCTCTAGGTCCTTCACAAGAGGCACTCGATATACAAAATACAGGACCTGGAAATAAAATGCTCACACTTCTAAGTGAAAAGAACTGTTGGGAACACAGAAGAAACCAAGATGGAAGCACCTTTACTTCTAACCCTTAGCTTTCAACGTTCTACTTTGTCTCTTCCCATGGTTCAGTTGTGGAAATTTTAAATGGGGTTCCTTATGGAGTGACTGCAGCATCTGCAGAAGGAAATGGATTTTCACATATAAAAGTTGGGATGGAATTTCATGGTTTTCTCCTAACTTACCTCTCTCACAAATAGTACATGATTTGGGACTTTTAACTTTTGGTACAAAATAATTTACTATCAGAGAACACAGGAAAAATATATGCTGTACTAGAATTTTCCTTCAAGAGGATTCCTTTAACTAAGGTTATAAAGAAATGACCCTGAAGACAGGGCCACAATGTGGCTGTGCAGCAAGCTCTTTGGCCCTTAAAGGATGGGCGTGTGGTCTGGGCCACATAGGTCTGCAGTGCTCTTTTGGGCAGCCCCCCCAATCCCCATGTACCCAACTATCTTCTACGCTTTTATAGTAAGTGGTGGGTCCAGGCAGCCACATCCGGCTTTTCATCTTAACACTCGGTCAGAGTCCACGGCACACACGAGGTGCCCAGCTGACTGGCCTTTCAATCCTCCTCATTCACGGAAAGTGGAACACAGTGCTAGGCACACGGTGTGATCTTAACACAGACCACGGACGTGGGAACAAAAGAGGTGGCTCCCATTCCCACGGTAGCCACATAGAAATCTCAGTCAAGTACATTCTGAGGACATGACTGGTGGTTATAACAAGGCATAATGCTTTTGGTCAAAGTAAAGCTTCATTGTGTTTCAACATACTTGGAGTTTCAGGGGAAACGGTTACTTGGGTACATACCCAGCACTAACGAAAGATAGGGTATTTAGAAGCAGACTCCAGCAAACATGCTGTGAACATTCTGATTGAATGTAAGAAAGCCATTAAGTTCCAGAAGGAAACCTGCCACATTTCCACCTATATAATCACTTCTTTCCCTCAATTTACAGCACAGTAGGTCGATTTCTTATTTCACATAAAAACATACCTGAGACGTAAAAACAGAACAAAGGAAAATTACTAGAGCATGGAATAAAGTAACTGTACAAAGCGGCAGTAACTATCAAAAACAAAAAAATAAATTCAGAATCTCCAAAATAACTAGTACCTTTTGTTAACTGGATAAAAGAAGAAAACATTCCTTTCTTGGCCAAACTTCATCATGATCAAACTATGCCACAGGACAATCCACATCTAATAACAGTAAGCCCTTGGGAGATTATCCTGTGTTGTAGATGGTCCCCCAACCCCCCGCCACCCTTACTCTCTTTAAAGAAAAATTGATGAAGGAAAGCCACAGATTTTTGCCACAAATAGAATGTTTTCATGTACTTAGCTATGTTTTGGGTGGCTGAGACAGCTAGAACTTTCAGTCACACTTAGATTGTGAAATTACTTCTTCACAGTGTGCTTTGAAGTCAGGGGAGAAAGAATCCTGCCTCAGTATAATCAGAACCTTTCATTTGTACACGTAGTGGATATGAAAGTCTGATATATTTGCTTATCTACGCTTATCTATATTTGCTTAAGAGATATGGCAATTCTCTTAAAATACTCCAGTACAAAAAAACAGATAATTTCCCCAGGCTGATAATTAAAACTGGTACATACAGGTTAACCTGGAGGGCTTTGATCTTCTAGTGGCATCTGTCACACCTCTGTGTCCACAAAAGGTGGCACATGTAACTTGAGGCCACGCTTAGGCACTTTTGCTCAGAAATCAACAATAAAGTTAATATCAAAGTTGTCTGGAGCGTGGTGGCAAGTGGGTATAACATGTTTCAACATTTCATCTGTCCAGCTACTACTCTCATATTTCTGGCTCTAAAATAAATCAAAGAACAGCGCTACTCAAAGAACTGTATTGCCTACTGTCCTAAACTGGAGCCATCTTCCTTTCGGGCAGTGAATTAAAAAGCCAATTCTCCATTTCTCCACTCCTACTACTTTAACCTGCCCTAAGAACTTTGCAAAATAACATAAATGACAGCCAAGTTGTGGGAAGCATCAGCATTCACAATAAACACTGGAAACGACCTCTTCTTAACTGATGCCAGGAAAGCAACTACGTCCAACAGAGAAAAGGCAGGGGCTGTTGGCCACGGGGAATGCGTTCTGGACACAAAGCACATCAGTCCCTCCAAAGGGGTAAACACGTGTTTTAACTATTTTAGAGAAGCTTTAACTCTGCTTGTTAATCAAGTGGAAGCCATGAGGACTCACCCTGTAAAGAGGATGGCACTTGTCCCTGAAACATGGAGCCAAGCGGGCATAGATCTGGAGGCTGTAGTAATAGGCTGCCAGCTGGAGAGATAAAGCAGAGTGGGCCTGCTTTTCAAAGCACCTGTTAGCATCTAACACCTAGAAAGGAACATGACAGAAGGAACTCAGCTCAAAGGAAATTAAGGAAATCATCATAAACTATTACATTTCTAGTCATCACTGTAGAATTTTGGTTCAAAGTTTCCACTGCATCATCCCAAGCTCAACTTTAAGGGGACTACGTTAGAATTCAGAAAAACTGTAAAGACAGATCCTATGCGTGTAAAAGAAGATTCTGCAATTAACACTTCAGCTAAAATTGTAGAATTTGCTCTCTGAATACTGACACCACAGTCCTTCCTGCACAAAAGAACAATCAGGAGGAAGTGAAGCCTATAATGAACAATTTATTGGTGAAAAATCTCCAGTGTAGCTTTCTTGTTTATTCATGATGTCGTCTCTTGGTAAGGGGAAACTTACCTGTGGTAAGGCAAGGAGATAAGCAAGAGCCAAGGTCATGTCATTTGGTAAAGCATCACTTGCCAGCCGCAAGAGAACTGAAGGCAGGAAAAAAAAAAATGCATCATTTTACTTGAGGATCTATATGACCTTCATAGTTACTAAGTGCCAGGTTTTTAGTCCTATATGATTTCAACAGATAATTAGCTTCAGAGGACTCTTTAAGATCTTTTACAAATGTCTCCTAACACCACCCAAATACAGATCACAGGAAACTATGTTATTAAATAGTAACCTTGCGTTACTTAACTCAGACAAATTGTGCTATTTGTTATGTTTTTAAACAGGAGAAAATTCTGTTAAGTGCAGGTACAAAGTCTAAGTGCAAATAGATCACGGAGGATGGTTTCTTACAGCTAATCTTTTAGTTTTAAAGACCCAGGCCATGCTATAAAATTATGTTTATCACTGACAGCTTAATATGGAAAATAAGCATATGAGCACTAAAGATCAAAGAAACAAAATAGCTGTGAGTGCAAATTTAGGATAAATCTTTTGATTACTGCAATGAAGATGGTTTTGTTCCTTCCAAGAACATCCCTCTTCATCATACTCCACAAAAAACCCTTGCCTTAATTATATAGTATCTTAAAATATCCCAACTATTAACAACTTTCCACAAAATTTTTTATATAAGCAATGACCTATCAATGTCATAGCTCTAATACGAGAGCACACTGCCAACAAAGTCTGTGTTTATATACAGTTTGCATTAATAAGGAAATGTTCCATTCATTTAGGGTCTTAGTGACAAATACCAGGTAGTCGTATGTAATCACAACGTAAATCCTTTATTTTTAAATAACACAGACTCTCATGATCTGCACTAATGAAGGAGAACAGTATGTGAATAATCCAAAGTAAATGATATTTGACTTTGGAAAAACACCATATAATTTTTTTTCCAGAAGATTTACCTTCCTGTCTTACTTGAACTGAAATTTAAGTCATTTATATAAACTGGGCTTAGCTGGCAGTCTGGGCAATGAGATGGTGGTAGGGTAAGGAACCACCTACAAGTGTCAAAATCTGACTTAGAGCTCAAAATCTCCTGTGGATGACTCATGAGGGAAAAAACTGAGCTTTCTCCACTGTACCTTACAGAGAGAATATTGGTTCTCTAAATATTCATATCCTCTGATTTCTCCAAACCTCATGAACCAAATTGGACCACCAGTCAGCCTCAGGACTTCCAAGGAATCGTACTATTTCAGAGAGTTTTGCTAATCAAAAACTACTCGTTTCAAGGCCTATCTGTAAATTCATTCCTTCTTTCCGTATCAGTGAGAACCTTCTCTGAACCAGACATTGCACTAATAAGAATCAAAGTCTCTGCCCTTTGGGATAAACACACTAGAACAAGAGAAAGTCTCCAAATAAATAAATACCACAAAGGGCCTAAACCAAATTTTGGACAAACAGTTATGAGAGCAAAGAAGTGAGTGTGTTCTAGAACACGATCAAAACTAAAGGATAAGGGGTTAGCTATATATTCCGGACACCAGAAGACAAAGCAAGAAGAAACTTGTAAGTTTAATCTACAGAACACTCTGGATGATATCAGAAAGATTTACTTAGTGTGTAGAAATTGCACACTGGGGGCGCCTGGGTGGCTCAGTTGGTTAAGTGTCTGCCTTGGGCTCAGGTCATGATCTCTGGGTCCTGGGATCAAGTCCCACATCGGGCTCTCTGCTCAGCGGGGAGTCCGCTTCTGCCTCTCCCCCATGCTTGTGCTCTTTCTCTCTCTCTAGCTGTCTCTCTCTAATAAATAAATAAAATCTTTAAAAAAAAAAAAAAAGAAATTGCATACCGTACAAACACACACATACACAAAACCCCAGGGCTGCCACTTGACTTCTATCTGCCTTATATATTCTACCATTCGATACCTGCCTAACTTAACAGTCCTTCAGGACCCGTATTTTGGAGAGAAAAAAAAAAAAAAAAGTCCAATAGTTTCACATACTAATAATTCTTCCCTGTTAATTTTCTTTCTTATGTAGTTTCTTATAAAGTGACCTACAATTGCAATCTCACCTAGTTTTTTTTTTTCCCACCCCCATTTTGTTTTCAGATACTTCCCTTCTTTATGCACAAAGGAAGCCAATTTTCAAATAAGCCTATGTGAACCCACTCATCACTATTAGCCTTGTCTCCTCAAAGTTCAGGAGCCTTTATTTCAGGTGTGGGGCTTTGCTCTGGCTACCTCCTAGAGTTGTGGTTGGGGCCAATCTGAGGCCTACTGGGAATATCAGTCCCGTCACTGATTCTCTTCCAGTCAGATCTGTTTTGGTTTTTTTTTTTAATCATATGATTGACTTAATCTTTCACTCCATCTAACGTGCATTTGTCTGTATCCCAAAACCAAAGCACCCTCAAGATATGAAAATACTCCAAAGGTATTCCAATGAATATGCTACAGACCCTGAAGGAAATTCCAAAACAAAACAACCCAACAACAAACTAAAACAGGGAAAAAGAACAGTGATGACATAATTGAAATAAATGCATAGTCCCCAGGAAATATCTTTCAAGGGGAGGATCTTCATCTGAATACCTAAATTCCAGTAGGTTTATTTTTAAGATAGTTATATTATTTCATAGACATAATTGACAAGATGATCTCTAGCATTTCTTGGACATACAAAGCTTAATATAGCAGAAAAAAGAGAAAATAGCAAATTTTCATGAGCTCAAAGATGACAAAATCACCCTCGGAAGTGTAAAGAATCATCATTGTTACTTTTACCAAGCAACAAATGTTTGCTCTAAGTGAATAATATCCACATAGATTTTATTTCATACATAAAAATGTGTTTATCTTTTTTTTAATGATGCTTTGACATTTGAGGGGGGTCTTGATAAACCGGGACAGACTGCCCTTGGAGAGCTAGACAGTTCCTCAAGATAGCAAACAAGTTGCCTGTGAGCATACCTTTGATATGCAAACCAACCAATTCAGAGCCAATACTCTGAACCACCTTTTCTCACTGGCTTTTACATTCTTCTGTCCTAATCACCCCAGGGCTAGGTACTGGACAAGTAGAGACAACTCTCAAGCCTGGAATCTTACAAAATTATTCAAACCATCTATTTTAGGCTTTCTCAAGTTTACCTACAATCCCTCCCCTATTCATTCCCATGGAAAACACAATAAAGGTTTTTGCCCTTGCTTTCCCTCAGCCCTCTGCCTCTGACTCCTGACTGACCCAAGTGCTTCCCCCGCTGGGGCTGTGTGGCCTGCCCTGCCTCCTGTTTCTAGAGATGTGTGAATATAAACTTCTTCCTTAGTGACAATCATTTCCACTTCTGGATGTCTTACCATATCTAAATAAAACCAAAATCCCACATAATTTTAGAACTAAAACATCTATAAACTATAAAATGAGGCAGAATTGATGAAGGAGCAGAAGGAAGACTGAAAACAAAGCATAAGCTGACACGCTGCAACCTCCCACACCCCGTGCTCCGGGTGGGACATGTCTGACCGTCTCCCAGGAATCTCCCACTATCTTAATGTCAATGCCTTGCTAGAGGGAAAAACGACCTTAACTTGACAATGGCAAGGCCTCTGGCATCTTGTAGGTCCTCCTTAGCATATGAAAGTTCTCCTGAAACCTCCCTTCTACTTACCTCCCCCAACCTCATAGTTTATAATCAGCCACCCCTCACAACCCCGGTGTAGCAGCTCTTTCTGCCCATGGGTCCTGGACCCGTGCTTTCATAAAATCACCTTTTTGCACTAAAGACGTCTCAAGAATTCTTTCTTGGCCGTCGGCTTCGAACCCTAATAACGTCTTTCCTACATCAGAATGATACAGCGAGAAGGAAACCATCTTCAGAAAGAGAAAGTTCTGGGATCAAAACTGAGACCCACCATTTACTGCATGATTTTGTGTCCCAGAATTCAGAAGGTTAGACTTTCAGGAAGTTATACTGTAAGTATATCACATATTATATGATACCTTCAGCCAGTCTGAGAGCACCCAATTTTCAAGGACATTAATATTCTGCTGTAAAACATTTAAATGCTCACACTAAACAAGATAAAGCAAAGACTTAAATAACCTCATGTCAGCTTAGTTCAGGTTTTGATGCCAAACAAATTACAAAAAGTCCTTAAAGCATTTTGGATTTTAGATCAGAGCCTTAATTTTCCTCACATGTAAACTAGGATTAAATGAAGTAAAGTACAGATCATGTCATTAGCATATAGAAAGCACCTAGAAAGTTCCTTCCCCCACCTCTATAAACTACAGACTTGAGGAAACAAATCATTTTCTTCATTTCTTCATTTAGGACACTTTCTGATATCCCCCCAAAATGACAGATAATAGGTTCTCCCATTAGTAACTGCCATGGCCGTAACAGAGGTGATTACTTCCATTTTATATAAATCATAGTTATTAATGAATTAGCTACTGCATTTAGGCGTGTAGACTAATTGCAGCAGGAAGACAACAGCAGACTTAGAATCACCTTATTAGCTGACGCACTTCTGGAACCATCCTCGCTGTTACTCAGCTGCTTCTCATGGAGCACTCAACACTTATTTGAACTGGTTATTCCTCCCAACCTCTCTGTGGAAGAAAGTAACTGTTTTCCTCAATCAACAAAGGGGATTTAGAATCAGAGCAAGTCCTTTTCCATTGGCCCTGTGCCAACACATAAGTAAATCACACCAGTCTCGGGGAAAAATGTTCCTTTGAGAGCTCTCCGTTCTAACAAACTCAACAATCCTCTCCTTTCCACTATTGTCCCCACTAGCAAAACATAAAATCCCAGAGTCATCTTGGACTTCACCCTCCTCTCTGCTCCCAACCATCAGCCATCCAAGCAAGCCGATTCATTTCCAAAGAACTCTTTCCCACACTTTCTATTTTCACAGCCACACACTGTAGTTTAAAAATTAGACTCTTTCAACAACCTTCTGACCTTACTTGATGCCTTCAGTCTTCCTTCTTCCAATCCATTCTAAAACAGCACTTTCATAGTACTTTTCTATTAATTTTAATCAAGCACTAGTGTAATCATGTCTTGACAGCTTAAACACACACACACACACACACACACACACACACACACACACACACACACACCCCTCTTCAATGGTTTGCCATTTCATAAAGAATGAAAATTAAATTCTGTTTGGTACTTTAGGTCTCTGTAAATATGAGCCAACATTAATTTGCGGTTTTAACTGATATTATCCATATCCTACACACCAGCCAAATTAGTCTGACACTCAAATGACTTATGTGCAAATTCTCTGCACTGTGCTCATGCCATTGCTTTATAGAACAACAGTAATTATTATAAAACAAAAATACCTATCATTTTTAAACTATCTGCTCTGCTGGGAGAAGCCAGATAGGAGAAAAATGTTTTGCATGAATTAGCTCTAAGTATCACAAAAACCCCGCAAAGGAAATAGTGTTACCTCATTGCTTTTACACAGGCTGGGAAAGCTAACATAAATGACTGAAACTGGGAAAGGTGGCTAATCTGTCAAGGCAGTGTTATGAACTAGATGTTTGTGCTCCCCCAAAATTTATTTGTTGAAGCCCTGATCCACAGAGTGATGGATCTGGGCCTTTGGGAGGTAATCAGGGTTATATGAAGTCATGCCCCTGGGCACCAAAACCTTCTAGGCAGCACTGAGACTCAAGGATTCTTACAAAGTGGTAATCAAACCCCACATACAGGAAGTTTCTTAGTCTCGAATCTGCAAGCCATTGAAGCAACATTTGACAAAATTATCAGGGAGAACGTGAAGTAGACGGGGATTCACAGATGTCACACTTGCCACAGATGGAATCACAGTGATTTGACATTAACATTAAGGTACATGAAAAACAACCAAAAAAAAAAAAAGAGCCTACCCTACATTTACTTATCAGTGTGTATGAATTTAATTTGCAATGCTGGTTCTAAAATCTTGAATATGATGCATTTTCTAAACAAGGTATACAGCCAAAATCAGATGAAATCTACGCCCAAGCCTCCAAGCACTAATTCTGTGCAAACTCAGTGCCTCTGGAAAGCACTCTATGATAAATTTAATTCCAGAATTAAATTCATATAGGAAAGCTGCCCATATTATTGATTTGGAAATCATCAGCCATTAAATCATTCATTTAGCTAAATAAATAATGATCAATTTTCTTCAGCTAGTCTCCATAAAAACCTTTTCATCAACTTTATTAAAAAATTCTGAAAAGTAAGATCATGTTGGGAAGTTTAATTTGTATTATGACCTCCTTGTGAACCAAAGTCAGGAGTCATATTTTTATAATTTTTTAATCTGGGTCATTTAACCTATATCACTTTTCAATTCTGCTGAGTTCCTGACAAAAGTCAAAGATATCTATTTCAGATAAGTTAGCATTATCAAGAGATATCTAACGTGACAGTATTTATGAACATGCATCATAAATTACAACCCCAAATGTAAAATAAAGGAATATTATTAAAATAACTTCTATATTTTAAGCAAAAATTCATTTTTAATATATACAAGGGTTCTGAAAGCTTTTCCCCACTCAATTAAACAAAATCGGAAAAAATTTTTAATGCTTTAATGGACTTGGATTTTTTCCCTTGGTGGAGTAGTAAAATCTGAGCGTCAGAAAAGACAATTTGAAGAAACACCAGGACTGAAAGGAAACACCTGCAGTCCCACTAAAATCGCACAGACACACTAAAAGAGCACACACACCCCTGGGCCTCGGATGGAGGCGCACAGCCTCCATCCCTTTCCCAGCAGCGAATGATGCGCGCACCATGCTCACTTTTATCAGCATGGAGAGACACTGCACCTGCCACACAGAAAACCCGAGCAGCCCGATAAACATGTTAGAAATAGACAGGACACTCAGGGTTTGACCCTCAGGTGGGAGAGCCCAGACACAGACGTCAAAGGTATAGATACATGGCTTTCTCCAGACTGTCAGGTGAGAGGCTCGGAAAGCAAGTGTGTCAGTTTGAAGAATAGACCTGATGGGTGGGGAGATGCTAGCAATGTTAAGTGAAACTTCCAAAGGGTCTGAACCACAGCTTAACAACTGAATTGCTTTAGGAACTCCAGAGAATATGTAATGCATGGGCCACAGTCCAGAGGTTCTGAAATACAGAACCTGGATCCCAGGATCCCAGGCTTCCATACTTCTTAAAAACTCCCTAAGGGGTTCTAATGTGAAACAAGGATGAATGACAGCAGCTGGCCTTGGAAACAAGGAAAAATGATAACTGGATCGGCTACAGCACACGAAGACTCCAAGAGCGTTAACACAGGCCAGGGACCAGTCTACGAAACGGTGCCCAAGAGGGGCCCATCGTCACCACTGGTGAGCAACAGTCCAGGGACAGAACCTACAAGCTGCTGCGCCCATTTTACAGATAACAAGGTAAAGAAAAACTAAATAATACTCTTCTGCTTGAAACCCCTACAGCTTTCAGTGGAAGGTTCATATAAAACGTTTAACTTAGCACACGAGGCCTTTCCTCTCTTCCCAGACTTGTGTTGCCTTGTTTCTTCACTGGTTGCCTACATATACTCTTCTTTCCAGGTATCAGAATAACCTACAAATCCCTGGAAAACTGTGATGTTCGCCATCTTTGCTTCTGTGAATTTTATTCCCTCTTCCAAAATATGCCCCTTCTCCCTCTCCCACCTCCCTCTCAATTCTCACCCACCCCAGTCTTTCTATCTACATTGCCCTTGTTCATCCTTCAAAACCCAGGTCAAGTATCACCAGCTCCAGGAAGACTCTTCAGACCCCTTTCCACTCTGCTGTCACATGTCTATGATCCCAGCGCCTCTTGCGTGGACTGTTACAGCCCTTACCATACACAGATTTGTCTGTCTCCTCACCCCAAGGGTAAGCCCTCTCAAGACAGGACCATGTCTTCTTTAACTTTACATTCCAAGTACAAGGACTCTGAAGGACCATTCCTTCAGTGAATAATGAACACATGGTGAGAAAAGGAACTAGAGGGCGCCTGGGTGGCTCAGTTGGTTAAGCGACTGCCTTCGGCTCAGGTCATGATCCTGGAGTCCCGGGATCGGGTCACGCATCGGGCTTCCTGCTCGGCAGGGAGTCTGCTTCTCCCTCTGACCCTCCTCCCTCTCATATGCTCTCTCTCTCTCTCATTCTTGCTCTCTCAAATAAATAAATAAAATTCTTTAAAAAAAAAAAAAAAAAAGAAAAGGAACTAGACTGGGATCCTCTGATTCATCTTCAGGTATGTCTCCCCTACTCCAACAGCTCCTGAGAAACACCTATTTGTTTCATGTTTCATGATCATTTGGATGCCTCATCATTTAGTTAGCAACTGTAGCAGAGATGGTCAAGTACCTAAAGACCCTATGGAAAGGGGAGGCCTAATAACCCAGAAATCTGTGCCTCACACAGGCCTTTCACTTTCTCCAAGAAAACAGCTCTGGAAAAATAGAAGAAGCCTTCATAAACTGAGAAATCATTCTGCGAAGGCATCCATCTCTGGGGCCTTTATAACTTGATGCCATTATCTTGCCTTTTTGCGAAGCAGGCCTTTTGTGTCAGAGGTGCTCACACTCACACATCTGTATGCTGCAAGCTAAATAATAGAAATATCGTGTGAATCAATGTTTCCAAACTTCTTGGGTATGATTTCAGGCATTATTATGCCAACCAGTGGGTGATACACTTCTACACCCAACCCACTATTTTCTTAAGGTCTTAGATTCTATCCGTGCAAACCATCTCAATAATCAATCATAGCTTGATCCATAAGCAAATAATTAAAGATAATTTATCTAGAAGCAGGTTTGAGGAACAAATGAGTGAAACAGAGGACATCTCCTATGTCTCTGCTACCTGCAGAATTTTACTGAGTATGGAAATGTCATGTGTGGTCAAATGAAAGGGGACTAAACCATAATTCCATTTTGAGGTGTTCTTCTCTTCAGGACAATTTTTCCTCCTCAGCACAAACTCCACCTTGCAAAAATGCTATCTTTAATAGATTGACAAGTTTTGAATAGAAAATACCAAACTAAACAACAACACTAGCAGGTTTTTGTTTCTTACTGTTAACTCCTTTTTTTGATTCGGGGTCTGACACAGCACCAAATGTGGACAATACTACCCACTGCAATGATCAGACAAAGCTGAATCTGAATTAAGTTCAACCAACCACTGGCTTTGTAACTAAAACAACAACAACAACAAAAACCACAATGACTTCATGTCTCTGAGATATGGGTCTTTATCTCTAAAATAGGAGTGATGGTAAATATCAGGTGGTCTGTTATTAAGATTAAGTAAGATACTGTACTAATAGCATTTGATATAGGTCTTCTCTTACTGTAGACAAAGTAAATGTTAGCTACAAATAAATGTCTATGGAATTGAAAAAAATAAAGCATAATTTAAAAAAGAAAAGTAGTAATAAAGAATAATTAAAAGGGTAAACAGCAATGCAACTATACTCTTCACGTATATTCAGCATTATTTGTAAGGTGTGCCATGAATTTAATAATAGCTTTTTGGAGGAGGAAAAAAAAAAAACAAATGTACTCATCAACTGTGAGATACCCTGATTTCAGAAATAAAGGTAAAAAAAAATGCATCTCAGAACTGAAGGAAAATGGTATACTTAGTAAAAACCTCTAGTATCCAAGAGGCCTGCACAGTAGATAGAAAAATGGTACTTGCTTCCCCTCTTCCCAACTACATATAACTATTGATTGAAAGAAGGATTATCCAAAAATGAGTGACAGGATCAGGTTTCTGGGAAAACGGCAGTTTTATTCCCCATATACATTTTCCCCAAATGTTATTCCATGCAGCAAAGTGCTCAGTTAAGACCACATCATCCAGGTTTACTGGCAGTGAGAGACAGCCAGAAATATCTAAGTGGAAGGCGTGGATAGGACTACCAAGGAGACTGTTTTTCCCCACTTCCTCTTTTCTCCTTACTGATGCCTGGAATATAGAGAGACAGCTGGAGCTCCAGCAGCCTTTATATCATGAGGTATTCACTAAAGATGCAGAGCACAGAGAGGGGGAACTGAAAAAAAAAAAAAAATAGTCAAGGAAACTATCCTGGAACCTTAAAAAGAAGTAAGGAGACTAAAAAGAAAAAAAACATACAAATGGAAAGGTATCTTTGGTGAGCTTACATACATTTAATTCTTTCCAAAAAATTCTACACAGAAAGATATGTGGCCACGCAGAAAATTCTTAAGATGAAATATACATGGGGGGGGCGGAGCAAGATGGCGGAGGAGAAGGAGACCTGGATTTCGTCTCCTCTCAGGAATTCAGCTGGATAGGGATCAAACCATTCTGAACACCTACAAACTCAACAGGAGATCAAAGAAAAGAAGAGCAACAACTCTCTGAACAGAAAAGCGACCACTTTCTGGAAGGTAGGACGTGCGGAGAAGTGAATCCGAGGCGATATTCGGGAGGACAGACAGCGGGGGAGGGGCCTCCGTCGGCCGCTTCTGGCAAGTGATAGAGCCGCGGAGCACAAAGTCGGAACTTTTAGAAGTCTGCTCCGCTGAGGGACGTCACTCTGGTGGCGAAGTGGGGGGTGGAACCCTCGCGGGACAGTGTGGTCTCAGGACCCTCGGGGTCACAGAAAGACCGGGGGTGCCTGAGTGCGGCAGAGCTCCCAGGTATCGGAGCAGGGAAGCCGGCTGCAGAGACGGAGCCCAGGCGCGGGCTCTCAGCTCGGGGTTGCCATAAACCATGATCCGCGACACAGTCGGGCCACTGCTCCTCCAGCAAGGACCCAACAAGCGGCAGATCCGGGGAGACTCACCTTCTTCCCCCGGGGAGGAGCGGCGCAGGAGCGCACCGCGGGGATCTGCTGGGCTTGGAGACTCCACCCGGGGTCGAGTGCCAGATAGAAAGGCGCGGTCACAGGCCGGGTGAGCGCGGAGTGCGGCGGGAGACCGGGGAGACGGGAGTGACTGACGGCTTTTCTCTGGGGGCTCGCTGAGGAGCGGGACCCCGAGTTCTCGGCTCCGCCGGGGCGGAGACTGGGAGGCCACCATTTTCACTCTCCGCCTCCAAAGCTGTACGGAGAGCTTGCAGGGAACAAAAGCTCCGGAGAGCAAACCGGAGCAGATTACTTAGCCCGGACCGGCAAGGGCGGGGCAATTTTGCCTCCGGCAAAGACATTTGAGAACCACGGCAACAGGCCCCTCCCCCAGAAGATCAGCGAGAACAGCCAGCCAAGACCAAGTTTACCGATCAATAAGAACGGCAGAACTCCAGCGCTAGGGGAATACTGCACATAGAATTCATGGCTTTTTTACCATGATTCTTTAGTCTTTCAAAGTTAATTATTTTTTTTAACTGTCCTTTTTTTCTTTTTTCCTTTTTTCTTTTTTTTTTTGAATTTTTCTTTTTCCCTTTTTCAACCAACATCTTATCAATCCCTTTTTTAAAAAAAAAACATTTTTATTTTTCATTTTTAAAGTCATATTCTATCCCTTCATAGTAGTTACCCGTATTTTTGGCATATATATATAAGTTGTTCTCTCTTTAAAATCTTGAGATAGTTTCTTCTAACAGATCAAAATATACTCTAAATCTCTAGTGTATGGTTTTTTTCTACTCCCCTGCCTGATCACATTCTCTCCCTTTTTTCTTTCTTTTTTTTTTTTTTTTTAATCCTCTTCTTTCTTTTTTCAAACAACTTATCAAATCCTTTTTAAAAATTTTTTATAATTTCCATCTTTACAGTCATATTCCATCCCTTCATCATATCAACCCTTATTTTTGTACATATATAAGTTTTTCTTTCTTTAAAATTTTGGGAGGGACTTTCTTTTAACAGACCAAAATACACCCAAAATCTAGTGTGTGGCACTGATCTATAATCCAGCCTGATCATATTTGATCACATTCTGTTTTTGTTTTGTTTTGTTTTGTTCTGCTTTTGTTTGTTTTTATCTTTATCTTTTTCTTTTTTCTTTTTTTCTTTCCTTTTCTTTTTTCTCTCTTTCCCTTTCTTTTCCCACTGCTTCAGGTCTTTTCTGATTTGTTTAGAGTATATTTTCTGGGGACGTTGTTACCCTTCTAGCATTTTGTTCTCTCATTAATCTATTCTCCTCTGCACAAAATGACAAGACGGAAAAAATCACCTCAACAAAAAGAACAAGAGGTAGTACTGACTGCCAGGGACCTACTCAATACGGACATTAGTACGATGTCAGATCTAGAGTTCAGAATCATCACTTTAAAGATACTAGCTGGGCTTGAAAAAAACATGGAAGTTATTAGAGAAACCCTTTCTGGAGAAGTAAAAGAACTAAAATCGAACCAAGTAGAAATCAAAAAGGCTATTAATGAGGTGCAATCAAATATGGGGGCGCTAACCGCTAGGATAAATGAGGCAGAAGAAAGAATCAGTGAGATAGAAGACCAAATGATGGAAAATAAAGAAGCTGAGAAAAAGAGAGATAAACAACTACTGGATCACGAGGGCAGAATTCGAGAGATAAACGATACCATAAGACGAAACAACATTAGAATAATTGGGATCCCAGAAGAAGAAGAAAGAGAGAGAGGTGCAGAAGGTATAATGGAGCAAATTATAGCAGAGAACTTCCCTAATTTGGGGAAGGAAACAGGCATCAAAATCCAGGAAGCACAGAGAACCCCTCTCAAAATCAATAAAAATAGGTCAACACCCCGACATCTAATAGTAAAACTTACGAGTCTCAGAGACAAAGAGAAAATCCTGAAAGCAGCTCGGGAGAAGAGATATGTAACCTACAATGGTAGAAACATTAGATTGGCAACAGACTTATCCACAGAGACCTGGCAGGCCAGAAAGGACTGGCAGGACATATTCAGAGCACTAAATGAGAAAAATATGCAGCCAAGAATACTATATCCAGCTAGGCTGTCATTGAAAATTGAAGGAGAGATAAAAAGCTTCCAGGACAAACAAAAACTAAAGGAATTTGCAAACACGAAACCAGCCCTACAACAAATATTGAAAGGGGTCCTCTAAGCAAAGAGAGAGCCTAAAAGCAACATAGACCAGAAAGGAACACAAACAATATACAGTAACAGTCACTTTACAGGCAATACAATGGCACTGAACTCCTATCTTTCAATAGTTACCCTGAATGTAAATGGGCTAAATGCCCCAATCAAAAGACACAGGCTATCAGATTGGATTAAAAAACAAGACCCATCGATATGCTGCCTGCAAGAGACTCATTTTAGACCCAAAGACACCCCCAGATTGAAAGTGAGGGGGTGGAAAACCATTTACCATGCTAATGGACACCAAAAGAAAGCTGGGGTGGCAATCCTTATATCAGACAAATTAGATTTTAAACCAAAGACTGTAATAAGAGATGAGGAAGGACACTATATCATACTTAAAGGGTCTATCCAACAAGAAGATCTAACAATTGTAAATATCTATGCCCCTAACATGGGAGCAGCCAATTATATAAGGCAATTAATAACAAAAGCAAAGAAACACATCGACAACAATACAATAATAGTGGGGGACTTTAACACCCCCCTCACTGAAATGGACAGATCGTCTAAGCAAAAGATCAACAAGGAAATAAAGACTTTAAATGACACACTGGACCAAATGGACTTCACAGACATATTCAGAACATTCCATCCCAAAGCAACGGAATACACATTCTTCTCTAGTGCCCATGGAACATTCTCCAGAATAGATCACATCCTAGGTCATAAATCAGGTCTCAACCGGTACCAGAAGATTGGGATCATCCCCTGCCTATTTTCAGACCACAATGCTTTGAAATTAGAACTCAATCACAAGAGGAAAGTCAGAAAGAACTCAAATACATGGAGGCTAAAGAGCATCCTACTGAAGAATGAATGGGTCAACCAGGAAATTAAAGAAGAATTAAAAAAATTCATGGAAACCAATGAAAATGAAAACACAACTATTCAAAATCTTTGGGATACAGCAAAGGCAGTCCTGAGAGGAAAGTATATAGCAATACAAGCCTTTCTCAAGAAACAAGAAAGGTCTCAAGTACACAACCTAACCCTACACCTAAAGGAGCTGGAGAAAGAACAGCAAATAAAGCCTAAACCCAGCAGGAGAAGAGAAATAATAAAGATCAGAGCAGAAATCAATGAAATAGAAACCAAAAGAACAGTAGAACAGATCAACGAAACTAGGAGCTGGTTCTTTGAAAGAATTAACAAGATTGATAAGCCCCTGGCCAGAATTATCAAAAAGAAAAGAGAAATGACCCAAATCAACAAAATCATGAATGAAAGAGGAGAGATCACAACTAACACCAAAGAAATACAAACAATTATAAGAACATATTATGAGCAACTCTATGCCAACAAATTAGATAACCTGGAAGTAATGGATGCATTCCTAGAGATGTATCAACTACCAAAACTGAACCAGGAAGAAATAGAACACCTGAACAGACCTATAACCACTAAGGAAATAGAAGCAGTCATCAAAAATCTCCCAAAACACAAAAGCCCAGGGCCAGATGGCTTCCCAGGGGAATTCTACCAAACATTTCAAGAAGAATTAATACCTATCCTTCTGAAACTGTTCCAAAAAATAGAAATGGAAGGAAAACTTCCAAACTCATTTTATGAGGCCAGCATTACCTTGATCCCAAAACCAGACAAAGACCCCATCAAAAAGGAGAATTACAGACCAATATCCCTGATGAACATGGATGCAAAAATTCTCACCAAAATACTAGCCAATAGGATCCAACAGTACATTAAAAGGATTATTCACCACGACCAAGTCGGATTTATCCCTGGGCTGCAAGGTTGGTTCAACATCCGCAAATCAATCAACGTGATACAATACATTAACAAAAGAAAGAACAAGAATCATATGATCCTCTCAATAGATGCAGAAAAAGCATTTGACAAAGTACAGCATCCTTTCTTGATCAAAACTCTTCAGAGTGTAGGGATAGAGGGTACATACCTCAATATCATAAAAGCCATCTATGAAAAACCTACAGCGAATATCATTCTCAATGGGGAAAAACTGAGAGCTTTCCCCCTAAGGTCAGGAACGCGGCAGGGATGTCCACTATCACCACTGCTATTCAACATAGTATTGGAAGTCCTAGCCACAGCAATCAGACAACAAAAAGAAATCAAAGGCATCCAAATTGGCAAAGAAGAAGTCAAACTCTCACTCTTTGCAGATGATATGATACTTTATGTGGAAAACCCCAAAGACTCCACCCCAAAACTGCTAGAACTCATACAGGAATTCAGTCAAGTGGCAGGATATAAAATCAATGCACAGAAGTCAGTGGCATTCCTATACACCAACAACAAGTCAGAAGAAAGAGAAATTAAGGAGTCGATCCCATTTACAATTGCACCCAAAACCATAAGATACCTAGGAATAAATCTAACCAAAGAGGCAAAGGATCTGTACTCAGAAAACTATAAAATACTCATGAAAGAAATTGAGGAAGACACAAAGAAATGGAAAAACGTTCCATGCTCATGGATTGGAAGAACAAATATTGTGAAGATGTCAATCCTACCTAGAGCAATCTACACATTCAATGCAATCCCCATCAAAATACCATCCACTTTCTTCAAAGAAATGGAACAAATAATCCTAAAATTTGTATGGAACCAGAAAAGACCCCGCATAGCCAGAGGAATGTTGAAAAAGAAAAGCAAAGCTGGCGGCATCACAATTCCGGACTTCCAGCTCTACTACAAAGCTGTCATCATCAAGACAGTATGGTACTGGCACAAAAACAGACACATAGATCAATGGAACAGAATAGAGAGCCCAGAAATGGACCCTCAACTCTATGGTCAACTCATCTTTGACAAAGCAGGAAAGAATGTCCAATGGAAAAAAGACAGTCTCTTCAACAAATGGTGTTGGGAAAATTGGACAGCCACATGCAGAAGAATGAAACTGGACCATTTCCTTACACCACACACAAAAATAGACTCCAAATGGTTGAAAGACCTCAATGTGAGACAGGAGTCCATCAAAATCCTAAAGGAGAACACAGGCAGCAACCTCTTCGACCTCAGCCGCAGCAACTTCTTCCTAGAAACATCGCCAAAGGCAAGGGAAGCAAGGGCAAAAATGAACTATTGGGACTTCATCAAGATCAAAAGCTTTTGCAAAGCAAAGGAAACAGTCAACAAAACCAAAAGACAACTGACAGAATGGGAGAAGATATTTGCAAATGACATATCAGATAAAGGGCTAGTATCCAAAATCTATAAAGAACTCATCAAACTCAACACCAAAAGAACAAAGAATCCAATCAAGAAATGGGCAGAAGACATGAACAGACATTTTTCCAAAGAAGACATCCAAATGGCCAACAGACACATGAAAAAGTGTTCAATATCGCTCGGCATCAGGGAAATCCAAATCAAAACCTCAATGAGATACCACCTCACACCAGTCAGAATGGCTAAAATTAACAAGTCAGGAAATGACAGATGTTGGCGGGGATGCGGAGAAAGGGGAACCCTCCTACACTGTTGGTGGGAATGCAAGCTGGTGCAGCCACTCTGGAAAACAGTGTGGAGGTTCCTCAAAAAGTTGAAAATAGAGCTACCATATGATCCAGCAATTGCACTACTGGGTATTTACCCCAAAGATACAAAAGTAGGGACCCGAAAGGCTACGTGCACCCCGATGTTTATAGCAGCAATGTCCACAATAGCCAAACTGTGGAAAGAGCCAAGATGTCCATCAACAGATGAATGGATAAAGAAGATGTGGTATATATATACAATGGAATATTATGCAGCCATCAAAAGGAATAAGATCTTGCCATTTGCAACGACGTGGATGGAACTGGAGGGTATTATGCTGAGCGAAATAAGTCAAACAGAGAAAGACATGTATCATATGACCTCACTGATATGAGGAATTCTTAATCTCAGGAAACAAACTGAGGGTTGCTGGAGTGGGGGGTGGGGTGGGAGGGATGGGGTGACTGGGTGATGGACACTGGGGAGGGTATGTGTTCTGGTAAGCGCTGTGAACTGTGCAAGACTGTTGAATCTCAGATCTGTACCTCTGAAACAAATAATGCAATATATGTTAAGAAAGAAAAAAAGAAGAAGAAGAATGTAGCAGGAGGGGAAGAATTAAGGGGGGGAAATCGGAGGGGGAGAAGAACCATGAGAGACGATGGACTCTGAAAAACAAACTGAGGGTTCTAGAGGGGAGGGGGTTGGGAGGATGGGTTAGCCTGGTGATGGGTATTGAGGAGGGCACGTTCTGCATGGAGCACTGGGTGTTATGCACAAACAATGAATCATGGAACACTATATCTAAAACTAATGATGTAATGTATGGGGATTAACATAACAATAAAAAAATTAAAAAAAAAAAAAAGATGAAATATACATCTACATTCTGTGAAGCAAATACTTAAGAGTTCTTAATTAACACATAAGATCAGAAACACCTGTAAGAATCACTTCAATTATGTCATACTTATCCTTTTAAATCCTCAATATTAGTAAGTATCCGGAAAACCGAAAGTACTCAAATAAATGTTTTAAATAAATGCATGATGGTGTCAAGTTATTCAGAATTACAAAACTTTATTATTGTTTTTCCCCACCCCCATTCACTCATCATTTTTCATTTATGGTTCCCCTAATAGGAGTTACACACTGTCAGGGAACTAGAACCTTCTTTCATACCTTCTGTTGTTGGAAATACCTCTTCCCCTTCAGTTTTGGTCTCGGCCAGCTTCCCAGTTCTTAACAATACCTCTGCAAAGCTTTCCACTGGAACATGCTGGTGGGGGTCATAGGTCACTGCAGACTAGACAGAAGCAGTTACACCTTTTAGCTGGTAACTTTTTCCTTTAAAGATATCCTTAGAACAGAATTACAGGATTTTATATCTTTTGATGATTCAAATTATAACTTCTCACTTACTAAAACATATTATTTTATATGTAAAGCTTGAAACAGATTTTAATCTCATAATATAATATATACAAATCACATAAAACCAGGTCGCCTAGATAGCTCGTCAGTTAAGCATCCAACTCTTGATTTCAGCTCAAGTCATGATCTCCAGGTTGTGAGATCGAGCCCAGCATTGGGCTCTGTGCTCAGCAGAAGTCGGCTTGAGATACTCTCTCTCCCTCCCCCCTCCCCCAACTCACTCCCTCTCTCTAAAATAAATAAAATAAATCTTTAAAAAATATATATATTAAAAAAAGTCACATAAAACCAGTGAGTAACATGAGAAAGAACGAAGCTAAAGAAGTAAATTTTCAGGAACATTTTCATTTTTGTTTATACTAAAATGCCCACAACAGCCTAACAGTTGAATCTATGTTCCTAGGCACACTGTCCTTACCTCTGTGACAAAGGGATCGGAGAGGACAGATTCATAAAAAGGATGACAGCCTTGTTTTTCTAGACCTTCATTGGCTATGGTTCCAATTTGATAAGCACCACCGAATTCTTGCCCCTAAACAGAACAAAGTGAAGAACAGTGGATAGAAGGAAAGAGCGCTGGGGGCAGATGCGGAGAGGAGAAGGAGGGTTGTTTCCGAAGAAATGGATCCACGTGCACTGTGGGATCTACGGACTGTGTGTCAGTTTGACATGGACGCCCAGCAGAGCGGGTAAGAATGGCACCCACATTCTAAAAGCAGCCCTTCAACCTCAGCCTGCATGCCTTCTGATTTTCCTGGTCATTTGGACATCAATGCATTAAAAACAAAGAAGCAATCAGTGTTAAACACATGACAAGTTTTCTATCCTACAGTCAGAGTAACCTTCCCAAAACATCATTTCGTACATATTGCTGCCCTGCTCAACACACCTTTAGTAGCTCTGAACAAGACTAACAGGCCACAGTAGCAAGTCTAAACTACGTAAAATAACATTTAAAGTTCTTCAGTGTCATCAAACATTCAAGACGAATTCTTTATTCCAACCAAGATCTACTTCACGCGTCCTACCAGCTTCTATGCCTTTCTTCCACCATGAGGGCCCTGTCCATGCTGACTGCCTCGGCAGACCCCACCCTGCTTCCAGGCCCACCAAGGATCTCACCTGCTGAAACCCTACCAAGCTGGACGCAAGATGGAAGTGCGCCCCTTGCCTCTTCCCCGCCACCCCACAACTGCCTTCAGGACCTGTCAGCAGCGGTCCTCACTGGCAAGCGCTTTCAGATCCCTAGTAGTTAACTGTCTTCAGGTTGACCTTCCTCAGATCGTAAAGCTCCTCACTGGAAGAGCCAAGTCAAACACAGTCACCCATTCCTCCGAGTTTACGGAGCCCTCACTTGATGCCAACCACAGCCTCGGGAAACTGTGAAGCACTGCTGGAAATGATGACGAGAATGACAACTGACACTTAACAATCTGGTATCAGGCACAGGGTTCCACACTTCGTCTGAGGCACGTACGCTCAAAAAGTCCAAGACGCGAGACAGAAAAGTCACCATAATCATACCTAGTGTGATACACACAATGAGAAGAGACGTGCAGACGTACCCCCGAGTCAAGCATCCACCATCTGTCTGTGGGATCGACATTTACCCAACCATCTCGGCTACGTCACCCTTGCTTCCCCTCTTCCCTGCATATCCCACATCCAGACCATTCACAGGTCCACAAAATACATCTCCCACTTGCTTCACCGCTGCCCCGGTCCACCCCTTCACCACCTCTCCCCTGGAGCACCAGACCAGAGACCTCTTTGCCCCTGCCCTGACTCATGCTGTCAGTTCTCCACAAAGCACTTAAATGGTCTTCGGAAAGTGAAGCTGGATCACACAACCGCATTGCCTACATTCTCCAACTGCTTTCCGTCCTACTCAGAATAAAATCCGGGTCCTCCTCACAGTTTGTACACGGCTTGGCACGTTGGCCTCTTCTTACCACCTCCTTGATTTCATCTCTCATCATTCCTCCCGCTGTTTACTCTGTTCATACTACACAAGCCTCCTTTCTGTTCTACAAAGATGTCAAGCATCTTCCTTCAAAAAGGGCTCTCTGTACTTGTTCTGCTTGGCTCAGTCAGGTTTCTGCTCAAGAGTGACTCCTGATACACCAACCTTCCGATCTAAATCAGTCCTTCACTCCCCCAGTATCAAGCATTCTCCCCTTACCTTGAAGTTATCCTCACAGTCCTCACTACCACCTACCATTACATTATTACAAATACTTTATTGGTGGGTTTCTTTGTCTCCCCCACTGAAATACAGGCTCCGCAAGTGAAGGGTTTCCCAACTCTGCTCCCAATCACTAGCACGAGCTTTGACACACAGAAAACGCCTGAGGAGTATTTGGAGCATGAATGAAATGAACGATACACCCACTGAGTGTTTGGGGTGAACTTATAAACAAGCATGTTTCTTTGTCCTTCAAGCTTTCCAGAGAGACTAAGGACTGCAGTGTGAGAGCGCAGGGAAGACAGCAGGGGAGCAATATGTTCACTGGTCACAGAAAGCACACTCCATCGTTATACCACTCGTCCCGACCTCTATTTCCAGAATGGGTGAAAGAATCTGTCACGCTGTTCTCTTTACCAAAAGCACCTACTAAAAACTGAATGTGTCATCTGCTAAAATTCACATGTTGAAATTCTAAGCCCCCAAAACATGATGGTATTAAGAGGTGGGGCCTTTGGGTGCATATACAATGGAATATTACTCTGCTATACAAAAGAAAGAGATCTTGTCATTTGCGACGACATGGATGGACTTAGAGGGTATTATGCTAAGGGAAATAAGTCAGACAAATATATGATTTCACTTACATGTAGAATCTAAAAAACAAATGAGCAAACAAACAAAAAGCATAAGCAGACCCATAAATAAGAGAACTGATGACTGCCAGAGGGAAGGGGGTGGGGGATGAGCAAAGTGGGTGAAGGGGAGTGGGAGGTCCAGGCTTCCAGCTATGGAATGAGTAAGTCACGGGTTATGAAAGTACAGGGAACACAGTCAAGGTACTGTAATAGTGTTAGATCACGACAGATGGCAGATACACTTGTGAGTACAGCATAATGTACAGAGTGATCAAATCACTATGCTGTGCATTTGAAACTACTGTTACATTCCACGTCAACTACACTTCAATTAAAAGTAAATAAATACATTTAAAAAAAATAAGATATGGGGGCCTTTGGGAGGTGATGGGCTCATGATGTTGGAGCCCTGCAGAGAGCTCCCTCAACCCTTGCAACATGTGAGAACGCAGCAAGCAGAACCCACCAGAAGCTAATTTGCCAGAGCTTTGATCTTGGACTTCCCAACCCCCAGAACCGTGAGGAAGAAATGTGTGTTGTTTAAGCCCCACAGTATATGGTATGATTGTTCTAGCAGCCCCAATAACCTCAGCCCCCATGCCATCTTCCAGTGCTTTTCCTCGACTACTGGCCCATAGAAATATAGCAAAAACAAGTAAGCACCGATGAAATCATTTTCCTTTTCATCCCACTAAATTTTAATTCTGACATCAAATCCAACCCCACCCCAATCTGTATCAGTGTCTTTTGCAAGCACCCAATGGGAGTAGGTTACATTCTATAAAATAAATGACTCTTCCCCTATCTGATGGGAGGCCTCGATTTCTTCAGAGATTATTTAATAATCTAGAGAAGATAAAGCTGTTCACAACATGAAAACGACTGAGAAGCAGTGCTAATGCATTAACAGAAGCCCGAGGATGGATTCTGAAAAGACAGAGGTCTTGCTTACGTGAAGCGGTCGGAGGTAAGTTAAGGACTTCTTCCACCACTGCCCGTCACTGACCGCCTGCAGCACGGCCTTGGTGGTGGTCGTGGTGCTGGACAGGACCTTCCTGGTCGCAGCGGTGCTCCAGCCTAAGAGGTCGGAGTTGCTGCCAGGAACACCGACTTCGCCCTAGTTAAAACAGAAAAGGCCAAGAGCAAAAAATGCACATGGCCAGAAGAACAGAGAGTGATCATGAGACTACTTACACTTCTCAGACATAAGAAATTTAAAAATCCATCTTTGCCAGCAACAAAAAAATGTGAAACAAAGCACTACTGGCATATCGTACCTCCTTGGATCATGTACAAAAGAAATCTGGTAAAGGAAAAACCATCACCATGCATTAGTCAAATAATCCCCTTCAGAAACATTTATGAAGCAAATAATGGGTTCTTTTTTACCAATCTAATATCCTACCAACGAAAAACTCATGTTTATTTCTTAGACATTTGAAAATATTTATTATACAGGTTAATTATGAAATAATTTAGTCATTTGAACAATGCTATGGTGACCCAGACAAAGGTAGAAGACTCGGAGGACCCATCTATAAATGTTGAAAGGTATTCTGTTTTTCATCTAAACAAGTGGATGATTAATAGTGTTTAAAAGGTTTATAACATGAAACCTCCTGCCAATCTGGAAGCAATCAGCTAAAATTCTGAGGCTCCATTTACTCATCTGAGAGATTCCACGTGGAGAAAAATGCTAATACATTAACATTTTTTTTTTAAGATTTTACTTATTTATTTGACGGAGAGAGACACAGCGAGAGAGGAGGGAACACAAGCAGGGGGAGAGGGAGAGGGAGAAGGAGGCCTCCCGCCGAGCAGGGAGCCCAACACGGGGCTCCATCCCAGGACCCCGGGATCATTACCTGAGCCGAAGGCAGATGCTTAACGACTGAGCCACCCAGGCACCCTACATTAACATTATTTTAAATAGAAACAACAACAACCACATCTGCTTTTGATCAAAGAAAAACACTATTTGTTCTACAAAAACAAAGTTCTTGGTTTAGTGTTTATCTACTTCCACTTATTTTTTCTTAAGTTTTCCATTTAAATGAAAGCGAAGTTAAGGACTAGTCCCTCTATTTCAATAGCCTTCCTGATACTGATAGAAGGAGAGCGTAGTTTGGCTATTTAGGTCCACATCACATCACTTATTCATGTATTATAAAAGTAATAAAAAACGTAAATGATGTAATCACTCAGTAATTGCCAGGACATCACACATCACAAATACTGAGGATACAAATGCACTGTTGTAGACCAAACTGACAGCTGCCCTACATGGTAAGTAGAATTACGGGCCCCAAAGATGTCCACGTCCAAATCCCTGGACCCTGGCAATACACTGCATTCCATGGCAAAGGGATTTTGCAGATATGATTAAGGACACACACCTTGAAGTGATTATCTAAATTATCGGAGTGGGACTAACCTAGTCACACAAGCCTTTAAGCAGAGAACCTGTCCCAGCTGGGGTCAGACAGAGGGTGTCTGGGACATGCCATGGGGCAGAGGCAAGAGACACCTGAGGCACGAGGGGACTCAACCCATTATCAATGGCTTTGAAGATAGAGGAAGGGGCCACAAGCCAAGGTGTGAGTGGCACCTAGAAGCTGAGAAAAGCCCTCAGGTGACAGCCAGCAAGGCAACAGGGACCTCGGTCCTATAACCACAAGGAATTGAATTCTGTCAGCAACATAAATGAGCATGGAAACAGATCCTTCTTTAGAAGCTCCAGAAAAGAGCACAGCCCTGTCGGCATCATGATTTTGGCCATGTGTGACTAAGGGGAGACCCACCTAAGTCTGCCAGATTTCTGTCCCATGGGAATTATAATCAATTTGCACTGTTTTTAAGTGGCTAAATTTGTGGTAATACGTTATAGCAGCAATAGAAAACAAATAATATCATGTTAGGATACTTAACTTCTAGAAAACCATTGTGAACTTTACTCTTACTTGCAAAAGGAAATGAATTTAAACTATATCAACCAATGCTTACAATTTGTCCAATTTGTCGTTTAAGGTTTCTCATAAGATTTTCTAAACTGTGCTTTTAACACACACACACAAAATTGTGTCCCAACACTGTAAGAAATGATAATTATGGAATAGTAATAGTGTTATAGCTAAGCTACAACGGCAACCACCTGGCAAAATAAATGTATCAAATCAGGGGCACCTGGATGGCTCAGTTGGTTGAGCATCCCACTCTTGATCCCAGCTCAGATCTATGATCTCGGGGTCATGAGTTCAAGCCCCGTGTTGGCCGCCACACTGGGCGTGGAGCTTACTTAAAAAAAAAAAAAAAAGTATCAAATCAATAAGCTGTATCCCTTAAGCTAACACAAGGTTTTTATGTCAAATATATCTCAATTTAAAAAAAGTTTTAAAAAATTGCGTTTCCTATGAACTTTTTGGATATTGGGAAAAGTATAAACTATCAACTCAATGCAATCACTGTAATTTGATTATGAAAACAACAACATAAAAAATGGATTTTAATAAGGAAAAAAATCATGTTAAGTTGCTTATATACTCATAAGGGCAACCATGCTAAAAATAATAGTTTGGAGTTTAGCTCATTAACCAACGCTTCTGAAAGGACAAGGTAGAAAGTCCTACGTAGGAAAAAGACAGAATTCTCCCTCCAAGTCTAATAATGATGACGGCTTGCTGTGGGCCAGGGCTGCACAAAGTGCTTCATATGTGACTGGGCAAAAAACCGGAAGGGAACACAAAAAAACACAAATAGTTTTAATGGTAGCATTACTACAATTCTTTTCTTTCCTTAATTTCTTCCCTGTGTGAGATGGCAGGAGAGGCTGATTTATTCTCCACTCTGGCACCGCTGACAGCTGGTTCATCATGTGGGACTTAAGTCAACAGAAGAAAAACAAGCTGATTCCCAGGGGCCCCTCTCTTCTCAGAAGGCCCCAACCCCAGCCGACGAGCTTCTGATGGTGCACAGTGGCAGTTACCTCCAGGTCCCAGCCTGCGTTTCTGGAGTGGGGCCTTTTTCCACCGGACAGCTGGCAATCATGCGTGTCACCCACCAGGTCCGGCCTAAGCACTGCTCTCTGGGCTACTGAAAACCCTGGAGATCGGGGACACTTGGGCTTCACTCGGATTCTGAGTTTTCCCCTTAATAACTGTGCACAGAGTGGAAACGGCTGTGAGTGTCCCTCTGTGCATAACACTGCCAAAAATAGTTCTTTGCCAGAAATAAAGCTCAGAAGGAATCTGAAGTATACATTCCCTCTTTTACACAGATACAGATATGTAGATATAGATACATGTGTATATATGTATATATATAAATACATGTAAAATATATAGTAAGCATCTCAATTTATTGGCTATATTTTTGAATTACTTAAAATTTACATCTGAAAAAAAAAAAAACCACCCCAGAAACAAATGAGAATTCATTCACTTACTCAGCAGTTACTGAGTGACTCTTAATTCAGTATCATGCACGACACCAGGCCATGAGGAGATAAAAACAGCTTAAGACACAGTCTGAGCTCACAAGTCGCTCTGAAACTAGGGAGGGAGGCAGAGTAATATCAACTTCTCAAGCCGAGGTGCATAAAAAACACCACGGGAACATGAAGAGAGGTCATACCTCCCCTGCCCGGAGGCACGATCACAGAAGGCTTCGCAGAGAAGGTAATATTCCAGCAGGAAACACGACAGGGCTTCCAAAGGAGGAATGGCAGAGAGAGTTTCAGGCAGACTTATGCAAACCAAGAGCATGAAATAAACAGCATGGCCAACTGGAGGAAACCTGAGCGAGTCAGAGAAGGTGTGGACGCTGACACACCAGGGCAAGGGGCAGAACACCAGGATGGAAGGAGGGAGAGGGGACTGGAGCAAGAGATCCACTGACCAGCCCAAAGCACTTCTGCTGCCGCCCTAACAGATGGGAAGCCACTGAAGGACTCTAAACAAAGGGAGTCGCACAATCAGATTTGTGTTTTAAAAATATGACGCGAGGCACAAGAATCCAGTTAGGAGGTTGGTGCGTTAGTCCAAGTTTAAACTAATCAGGGACAATTTGAATTAAGATCATAATGCCACAAACATATAAGGTTACCATAGGGTATTTGTCTACCTGAATGAATACATTAAGTGTAAGTGTTTTTATTTCTAATCCTTCTAAAAGTGAGAAGGGCCGGACGTAAATCAGATAAGCAGAGAAATCCAACTTTCTAAGAAATAAAGTACATGGTCACCAGGTGGGTCTTAGGGAAGAGCTGAGAGAAAGAAGACAAGAACAGAAGAAAAGTCAGGAACATAAGCAAATGTTCATGGTCAGTTGAGCAAGGTTAGATGCAGTGGGGGTAAAAATGAGCAATGCAAGTTACTGAGGAAGAATGAACAGAGGACCAGGTCCACAGAGAGGAATAAGAAAGATCTAGAGACCTTTTTTCCCCAAGAGCAATGTCTAGTAGAAGTCCTGTTTATAATATATAAGAAACATAATGGCTACCATTTGCTAAAAGCATACTATGTGTCAGGTACTGAGCAGGTGCTTCCTATGTTCATTCCTAAATTTTACAGTAACACTGCAGAGTAGGTAGGAGAACGCCATATGATGGAAAAGCAAATTGTAGATCCAGTAAGCAGAATATGCTGCCCACAGGCAACTGGCCTAAAGGTGTCTCCTGTCTTCTTGACCAGGTCTGGCTATCGAAATGTGTGGTCCACTTGTTTTTCATAGGGTTCTGACATAATATTACACACACACACACACACACACACACACACACACACACTTAAGGTCATTTATTCTTCTGTGTTATAAAACTAAAATCTCATTAAAGATGGCTTGAAAAATTTATAAGATTAGGAGAAAAAAAGACAGTACTTATTCACAATTCCATGATACAAAGACAATAGTGCCAGTATACATTCTCCCTTCCTGTCTTTAATCCAGGCTTAAGAGATTTTTCTATAAAACCTTTTCATTCAAGGATAAGATATATTAAAAATGTGTACACATAAGTGTACAGTTTGATAAACTGTAACAGAGGCAGGTAATCAGCACTTAGTAACAGACCACCACACCAGCATCCCAGATACGGCCTTCGTGGTCACTTCCAGCCACTCCCATGGCCGAGATAAATGCTCTTTTGACTTTTGGCAGCATAAATTAGTTTCGCCTATTTTTATACTTTATATGAATGGAATTATGTCCTCTTTTGGGTCTGATCCCTATCATTCAACATAAATTCATTCATATTCTTGAAAGTAGTCAAAGATTATCCAACTCACTGTTAGTGCAATGCTGTTACATTATTAATGTAACAGTATTATACAGTGTGAACATATCAGAACTTATCCTTTTTTTCTGTTGATGAGCACTTGGATACTTTGCAGTTTGGAGCTAATACCAACAGTGCCACCCTGAACATGATAATAATTATCTTTTGGTGAACATACGCATTTCTGGAGATAAGGATTACTTAAATATACAGTATGCATCTGTCCAGACTTAGTAAATACTGCCAAACATTTTCTAAAATGGTTATACCAACTGAACTCCAACGAGCAATTACAACAGTTCTGGTCATCCACATCCATGCCAACACTTGGTATTACATTTCTTTTTCCTTTTAGCATTACCAGTGAGTATATAATAGTTATCTCTCTGTGGTTTTAATTTGTATCTCTCTGGTGACTAATGAAGTTGAATAATTTTTTATGTATATATTGGCCATTTGAGCATCTTCTTTTGTGAAGTGTCTGTTCAAGTGTTTTACCATTCTTCTGTCAATTATCTGTTTTTTTATTCACTTGTAATTCTTTATATATTCTGAATACACATCCCTTATTAGATGTAGAAATTGTGAATATTTGGCAGATTATCTTTTTATTGTTCTAACGTTGTCTTTTGATCAATAGAAGTACTTAAATTTTAAATTATTCCTATTTATCAGTTTTTTTATTTTATGATTAGCATTTTTTGTATATTTAAGAAATCATTGCCTACTCCAAGGTCACAAGGACGCTCTTCCATATTTTCCTTGACATGTAATGTTTTTACTGAAAGTAAAATCCTGTTATGACAGTGTACTGCCCCCTCTCCTATGCACCTGTATTAGATGCATCCTTCTAATGCACTTACCATAATATATTGATATTTTGATTTTTTTTGTCTGTCTTCCCAACTAGACAGTAGCTTTTCAAGGGTAGGGACTATGTTTATTCATTACTATATCCTCAAAATATGTGACAATCCCTACCCTGTAGTTTGTATCCGTAGATCCGTAGATCCGTGCGAGAAGTCTGGTTTTCTGCCCGTCTGAGGACACGTTTCCTGAAGCCTAATATGTTGCACCTATGGTATCTAAATGGTACTCAAATAAGACTTCATGCCACACGTTCAGATCTTGTTCACCTTTAGAATGTTCTTAATCGAGAGGGTATATTGAATGATTTGAATGTCATCAACTAATCCAAGTGTAGAATTAAAAATATAAACAAGGTAAGAAATATCGCACTTAAACACAATGCCACTTCACTCAGAGGAAAATCAAGTCAGTTGAAAGATATCAAAAAATATAGGCTATAGAACAATTATTCCATTTCATAAAATGAACCTAAACTTTATTTATAGTTCATATGGATAGGTTAACTCAAGATAGGAAATTTAAGATACATAAAACTTAAAAGTTTGTTCCAGAAGATAAATGAAATTCACATGCTCAGAAATGTACAAGATAAAAGGGTTGTAAGAGAGTCCCCTAATGAGAATTACAAAAGATAAAGTAAAATAAAAGGTTCATTTGGGCCACAGAAGAAGCATCAAACTTGGGGACAATCTAACAAGATTATACTATAACTAGAGAAATTAATGAGGAAAACAGTTTTCGTTCAACTACATGTAATGGGGAAAGAAAAGAGAGGTTAGGCAAAATTTACTCCCTCAAATGATTACTACTGGCACTTTTTATATTCATAGTTCCACACTGCTAATTAATTTAGAATGTGCAACCGCAGAAATAGATTAATCCCCCAAACCAAATCAACAACTCCCAGCATAAAATTCAACATGAAATCTCATTAATGTCAAGTGTGTTACACAGCTCAAAGGTTAACTTACTAAGCATTAATAGTATCTTTCAAATTCTACAATAGACACCATTACTGATCAGGTTCATAAGAACAAGAATAGCTCCCCATGTCAAGCTTGGCTTAGAGAAACGATTCTTGCTGATCGATTACTATAATGAATAATCCATTTTGGAGTTGCTTTCTCTGATGTCTGGTAACACATGGGTTAATTTCTGAGAAATCTGTTTGCCCACTATAAACTGAGTTGGTGGTACACATAAATTAGGTAAGGATTACAAAGAGCACTCAAACTAAACTCATCCACTATCCCTTCTCCTCCAACAGATCTTTAGATGATCCAAAGCTCTTCCCTGTACCTAACACTTACAGTAAATTTCACCCTGAACTCAAAATATTAAGAATGCAATCTTTATCATGGGTGATGCCACTTTTAGAAGTATCTGTCAGAAGAAGCAGTAGAAAAATGCCCCATGGAATAAATCACTCACTATAAAGTCTGATTCTGCTTTAGTTCATCCGCTAATTAACAGGCCAGGTTACAATTTAGATGTTTTCACCTTTGCAAGTCATGAACCCCTATACAATTCTGATGAAAGCTGTAAGTCCTTTCTCCAGAAAATAGAATGCACACACATGAACAAAGTCACAAACAGACACACACACACACATACACCAAATTTGACACACGGTATCAGAGGCTTTGGGAATCAAACCCTTCTTGAATCTCCTAGCATTCTTGTACCAAGACTAAGAGGCATATAGTTAGGAAAAATAGAGGTATCTGAAGTATATTTTTATTTTCTTTCACCATACCCAATTTTTAAATAACATTTGATAAATGATTTGCAGTTCTAAATGCATCCACAAAATAAATTTACTAAACACATACTTCTGGCATGCCTACTATGTTTAAGACCCAGTGCTAGGCAACAGAGTTACCATGATGATTAAGATATTGTCCCTGCTCTCAAAGAACTCATAGTACATTAGGAAAGAAAGGCAAATAGGAAATTTGCTTTATTTCATCAATGAACTGAGAACTTATCAAATTGGACCCCATTCAAATATTCCTCCCCTTATAGTAACAGAATTTATCCCCACCATCATATCTACATCTTAACCTTTGTCATTTATTTTATTCACATATTCAACAAATATATTTGACATTAAGTATAACAAGGACAGACACTGTTCTAGATACTGAAAATAGTAGTGAACAAAACATTGCTCCTGCCACAAAGATCTCCCCTTACATTCCAAGAAGAGATAAGCAAAAAATAAATAGCATGTCAGAGAAGTGTATCAGATCAACAATAGGATAAGAGCTAGGAAGAAAAATAGTGATGTAGAACTGTGTATGCAGAAAGCAGGGAAGCTCTCACTGAGGACACAATTGAGCAGAGACCCGGGAGAAGCGAGGACAAGTCATCTGTTTGTATATGTGGGAGAACACTGCAGGTAGAACTCAGCAAGCACAAGGATCCAGAGGGAGAACTTGATGGGAAAGTTTCAAGAATAGCAAGAAGGCCAGTAGGACTGGAGTAGGCTGAGCAAAGCCAGATTTGGGGGAGAGAGGGCAGAGGGCAGGGCAGGAGAGAAGAGATCAAGTCAAACAGCTAGTAGGGAAGACAGATCATGGGTGTCCTTGCAGGAGGGACATCATAAAAATTTAGTGTGTACTCTGAGGAATGTGGCACGATCTGATGTATTCTTGAAGAATCACTCAGGCCGCCTTGTTGAGTACAGACCGTAGCCAGGAAAAGAGCTCAAGCAGGCGGACAAACAGAACACCACCATAAAACTCTAGGTGAGACACACTGATAATTTAAACCGGGGTGGTAGCTGCGGTAATGGTAAAATATGGCCCAATTCCAAGTCCACTGGGAAAGTGGAGCCAACAGGATTTCTTGACAGGCTGTATGTGTTACGTAGGACAAAGAGAAGAAATGAGGATGACAACAAGCTTTATGACCTAAACAACTAGAAAGATGGAGCTGCCATTTTCTGACACAGGATAGAGCACAGAAGGAACACCACTGTTGGCCCAGGTGGAGCGTGGGATGTTAAAATCAGTGGTTCACTTTTAACACACTGAGATGGATGTCTGTAAGAAAGGTAAGTACAAATGTTAGGTTGGCAGCCATACGTACAAGCCTGGAATTCAGAAGACCAGGGCTCAAGCTATAAGCAGGGAATCATCTGTACAAAGTTGATATTTAAAGTCATGATAATGGGTGCAATCATTTGGGAATGAGTATAGGCAGTGAAGAGATTTAAAGACTGAGACCTGGGGTATCCACCACTTAAGCTGGGGAAATGAGGAAGGACCAGCAAACACGATGAGCCTAAGCAGCCAATGAGGTATAAAGAAGACAAAGAGGTTGTCCTGGAACAAGTATGTATCCAAGGTCACTGGTAGGTCAAATAAGATAAAGACAGATTTGACCCATGAATTTAGCAACAAGAGGTCACTGGTGACCCAAACACACAAGCTGTTGTGATAAAACAGGGAGGAGAAATAGGCTCATGGTGAGTAGGCAAAAGGTAACCGGAGAAAAAGAAGATGGGGCCACTGCTAGTATAAAACAAAGGAGTACAGGACAAGTCCCCCAGGACAGTACACGTGAGCCCCTCCAGGGCCAAGTGGTCCTATCACAGGCCTCCTTAAAAGGAAAGGAAACTGTTGAATCTCCCAGATTTCACTAAGATACGCTATTTTTGCAAAGTTATCTTTTCAAGTGGATTTAAATAGCAAGACTAATTAAAAAGTAAAAACCATATTCTTTGTTACAAAAAGAGTCAAACGTAAAGACAACAAAACAAATATATTAGAAATGCATGAGCCCTATGAAGAAAGGGCGGGATGAAAGAAAGAACAAAGCCTGGAATACCAATGGGGGTGCGAAAGGGGGCAGCTAACCTAAGCCCTTGTGAGGAATGGAAATCTGCGATATAGATCCTCCAAGCCAATTAGAATGACAGGACGCACACTCCTGACCATCAAGCTATGGACTGAGCCAACGCATTATCCTACAAGCATGCCAATGAGCAGAGCACGGCCTCCTTCGGTCAGCTCTCAGAGAGGAAACATGACACACTGAAATGCCTGAGTGTTCTGAATCGTGTTAGCGCCGTGCTATCATCCAGTACTCGGACATCACAGGTTACCATAAACTCAGTCTCCCACAGAAAACATTCCTCAGGCAATGTTATCCAAAAAAAAAAAAAAAAGAAAAATTAATGAAGACCTAGTCTGTTCCCAGTGATGTGCTGGCATCATGAGAGTGAAGAAAGCACAATCAGCACTTACACAAACTTACGGAGGCTACGCCACAAGAAAACAGGAAATTCTCCATCTCTGGAGCCCATTTCTACCACTCTATCCCAGAGCAATGCTAATATAACTATGCAAAATGTGTACATAAAACGCTCAGTGCAGCTCAGTCTAAAATAGAGGAAAATCAAACACAATCTAAATGTTCAAAAACAAAGTAAAAGATAAATAAATCATTGTATGTGCATCAAATGACCACTAACTCACTCTTATAGAAATGGTCTGTATACAATGAGAAAAGCATATATCCATGACAAATAACATTATATGAAAAAAATAAGCTTCAAGTTAATATATGCAGTATGACTCCATATTAGTTTAAAAAATAAAATAATTCTTCATGAGACAGACAATAGTTGCACAGAAAATCTGTTTATACTCAA
Organism: Halichoerus grypus; assembly: GCF_964656455.1. Taxonomy (NCBI): domain Eukaryota; kingdom Metazoa; phylum Chordata; class Mammalia; order Carnivora; family Phocidae; genus Halichoerus; species Halichoerus grypus. The sequence continues at coordinate 11,398,384 of NC_135721.1, forward strand.
AAAAAAGTCTGGAACATTTTTTATAAACTTAAAAAAAAAATGTTTACCTCTAAGCAGTGGGATTCCTGGTATAGGTAGAAAGAACTAAGAGAAGAGAGAACTTATCATATTAACGTATTGTTGATTAAATTATTTCATATTTTAAAGTAGAAAAACCAAAGTTACCACAAATTTCCATGTACTTCTCAAAAGTTAACAAATGTTAACATTTTAGCACAGATGTTTCACATTTCATTTTTTTTTATTTTCAGGAATAAAATACGCCAAATAATGTCAATTATCTGAACCATGTCTTCTCTTAAAGGGATTGCTAAAATAAAAGCCTATATTAATTTTTGTAATTAAAAAAAATTATGAATTCCAGTTAAGATGGAGAAACGAACCCATGTTTCAGTGTGCTCACTCTGCTCCAAAATACTGAGGATAATTGATGAAAAGAGCAGAAAGGCATTCAAGTTCAATGGAGTTCAACATTTTGGGGGCTCAGAATTCCGCTGCTGTCAGTGGTTACCAGGTGCTCCTTTTTAGAGGATTGGGGAATTGAAAGGATCCCCTGTAACAAGCTCAGACTCACTGCCTGGGACTATATATTTATATAAAACTGCAAATCTAGAGAGATAGAGAACTAAGACAGGGCCCAACTCCCTCACTGGCTCCATGCTTTTATTTCTCATATATCCTCAACATTACAAGAGGGAGTCCCATGTCAAAAGCTACTATAGGACATGGTTCTAGACTGAAGCACCAAGGGTTCAAATTGAGGAAAACCACAAAACTACAGAATCCTTAGACACAGTCTAGGGAGCTAAAAAGTAAACTGAACAGGGTGGCTCAACAATGAGCTTGAAAACCAAAACTCCAGTACACCTAGGGAAAAGAGACAGTAAAGTGATAATTGTAACAAAATTCATTCCAGATGAAATAGTTTCCTTTAAAATTTCAAAATATTAATTTGTCTTTGTGAATACCAAACATGAGATTTAAAATCCTTCCAGAAGGAATAAGCTATCATAAAACAGAAAACAATAAAACAAAATAAAAATCATCCCACTGAACTAATTTTTATGTATGGTAAGAAATTCTAAATTCATCTTTTTATATGTGGATATTCCTCAAACCTATAGTTATTTCACTTAAAGTGGCTTATTTTTACTTACTTATCAATAAATATAAGAGCTAAAACTCTAAAACGCTTAGAAAAAAGCATAGGAATAAATCTCCATAACTTTGAGTTAGGCAGCAATTTCTTAGCTACAACACCAAAAGCAGAATAGCAATAAAAGAATATTGATAAGCTGGACTTCAGCAACACTAAAAGGTTTTGCACTTCAAAAGCTATCATTAAAGAAAATTTAAAAACTCAAGTCACACAGAGAGAAAAATATTTTCAAATCATATACTTGAGAAAGGACTTGTATCCAGAATTAAAAAAACAAAACACCACCACAACAAAACTCTTACAGCTCAATAAGCAGCAGCACATAAAAAGATGCTCATTATCATTACTTATTTGGAAAATGCATACCAGAATGATAATGAGATATCACACACATCCCTGAGAATGGCTTTCATCAAAAAGCCAGGTAATAGCAAGCGTTCATGAGAATGTGGAGACACAGGAATCTAAATACCTCCTGGCAGGAAAGGAAAATGGTACAGCCCCTTTGGGAAACAATTTGGCCATTTCTTCAAGTGTTAAACACATATATACATGCAATTAGCAGTTCCATTCCTACATACCTACATGAGAAATCAAAGCACATTTCCATACAGAGACGTGTGCACCAATGTTCAAAGTAACAAAACTGGTGAATGGAAAAAGAAATGGTTGTCTTGGGATGCCTGGGTGGCTCAGTTGGCTAAGCGACTGCCTTCGGCTCAGGTCATGATCCTGGAGTCCTGGGATCAGGTCCCACGTCGGGCTCCCTGCTCAGCAGGGAGTCTGCTTCTCCCTCTGACCCTCTCCCCTCTCATGCTCTCTCTTTCTCTCTCTCTTTCATTCTCTCTCTAATAAAATCTTAAAAAAAAAAATGCTTGTCTCTGATACTGAAAGACAACTGCCATTTTGCTCACTTCTAGATATATCTAAACAATCCTTTTATAAATCCAAAATCACTCTATATTTAGCCCATGCCCCAGTTCTAAATATTAATTAGTCCAGTTGTATAAATCTATATAGCCACTTAAAATGTTCATAACAAGTTTTCCCACAGTGAAAATGATTTTTTAATGGGAACCTTATATATAATCCATTTCCAAATCCAATTAGATTTATCTGGGGGAAAACACCATTGGCTAAGTGATACAACAAATACTAGCTAAACAAACGTTAACACACTCTAAATGGTGGAATACTGCTACATCTAAAAAACATAATAACCAACATTAATAAGAAACGGAAGACTGTAATTTTGGTAGTTATTCACAAAATATGCATTCTGTTCTATTTATAAAGTAGTATCTTGTTCATGGGGACAAAGCCGGTATCTTCAAACTTGTCGGCTCTACTTGAACGAATGCAAATGCTTCTGTGAAGCAATTACATCTTTACTTTGCTTGGATATATAAATAAAAATTATTATTTTCACAACTGAGTAATGAAAGTCTTGAGCATTAAGCAGATTACACATATAGTCAGCTCTCATTTACGGTTATAATTTAATGTGGTTATTATATCTACTGTTAATGTGTAACACACAGCACCTTACAGCTAAGCACTGTATTTTAATCTAATAATAGTAGCTATAATATTCTGACATGTGCTTCAAGAATCAAAGCCGTAATGTATTCATTGAGGGTTTGGATTTGCACTTCATGAGATCTAGATTTCTTACAACTTGCTGAAAAAGGACAAACAAAGACAAGAAAGCTTTTAAGGAGCTACAAAAAAAAAGGAGAAAGGGAAGAAAAAGAATCATTTGGAAGAATTCCTTTTCCTTGCTAAGTAGAACATGTAAAGGACGGCTGGTGGTCTCCTTCATTTACTAAAGAGACTAATGGACTAATGGACTAATATGTGTCCACTTGCAGTGACTGACACAGCATGTCCCACTAAAGGGTCAGGTTGACACTTTCTAATTCATTGTAGAAGGAGAAAATAGGAAATCCAAAAGTCACAAAGGTTTTTTCCTGGATTTTATAAAGAAGGATGGGGATTCAGAATAAGCGTACGAAGCTGAACTCAGCAGAAACACTTTTCAATTCTATGCTGAACAGAGAAATGATATACCCCTTATACTGGCCAAAACATAAAAGGATCTCAGTAGCCACATATATATGAATTAAATTGGAAATTCCTTTTATTTTTATGCTAAAATCTACTTTCTAACTAATTTTTTCCACAGACTAATCTTTACGCAGTGGAAGTTTCCAACTGAGCTTTATCAAACATTTCCTAGGCGTTCACTATGTGACAACCACTCTACAGAGAGTACAAAGATAAATGATATGCTTCCAGTTACCGCACAATACCAAAGCACACCACACAAGAGCTGACACAATGATGTGAGAGTACATGGAGGATAAAGAAAGAGGAATAGTTAGAGGACTCAAGGAAAACTTTCCAAAGAAAATGATACTTCAGATGGGATCAAGGGGTAAGAAAGACGACCAGAGCACAAGGCAAGAAGGGCAGCAGTGACAGAATGAAAACTCTAACTAAATGACACCAAAGGTGTGACAAAGCTAGAGAATGGTGGTGATTTTGGTAGGACTGGAACCCAGTGCATGTTTGGGAGGCATGAAAGGAGATGAGGCTAGAGAGAGCAAGATGAGATGTGGCTGAATCAGTGGGGAGGGACCAGAGGCTCAAAAGACATAAAACTTGGGATAAAGAAGGTGCCATTGAAAGTGAGTCTTCAACTGGACTTTGAAAGATGGTAAAATTGGCCAACTTTGGCCAATTTTAGGGACAGCTGGCCAATATAAGAACTGCTCTGTATCCCATAGAGAGAACACCACAGAACTTAATGTGCTTTCAAATCCAGTGAAAAAAACAAACCAAGAGCAATCAGTATGACTACAAGTCAAAACATGCCAAAGACAAAACATGTCCACAACACTCCAGGCCCCTAGAAAATGCTATGGCTTCCATCCAGAGAGAATGCAACAATAACAACAAAGTCTACTGTCTCGGTTGATGGCAGAACACAATGCTCCATTCCGTGTCTGATCTTCCACAACTGTGATATCCATCTGGTAGCCAGTTGCCTCATGTGGCTATTTAAATTTAACTTAATTAAGATTAGATTTAAAAATGATTTCTTAGGTGCCCTAGCCATATATCAAGTACTCAACAGCACATGTGACTAGCAGCTACCATACTGAACAGTGGGGATATAGAACATCTCCCTCACTGTAGAAAAATCCATTGGTCGGTGCTATCCCGAAGTCATCATTACAGAAGAATAGGAGAAAATTCCTTACGGACAAAAAAGTCACATTACAAACAACTCTGAGATCCTCAGATCACTCAGCACTGAACTAGGGTTACAAGAGTATATTCAATATGTTTGTCAAAGTGAATTTTAATATAAAAGAATGAATTACGGAAATGGCATAGACATACGTATTCCACTATGCGCAAAAACTAAGTATCTCTGCAGTAACTCCATTAACAGATTCCACAACTGAAGCTTTGTGTCAGACTTCCAGAAGTAACGATATAGTACACAACCACAAATGAGTTTGGCAAAATGGATACAGCCAACTAAAAAAGAAAAAAAAAAGACTAGGTGCAGCTCACTCATCACAATAGACATCTCCCCATATGAATGACATTTCACATTTTGAAAGTGAAGTTTATCATTTAAAGGAATCCTGTGGAAAACCAATCTATAAAGAGAATTACCATCTCTTAATTGACCTAATTAGAATATTTATGTTGTTAGAAATAGAGAGAGTGAAGTATCATGGAGAGTGAAATGCCACAGAGCCAATGCTGACCAAAAGGGGGTACGTACTCCCTCCTTTCTCTCCCAGGATGAACTATCCTGAGACATGGACATACTTAAGTGGTTCAGACAAACTTTATTCACAAGAATCTCAATGAGGTGAGGGAAAAGGAGAAAAATCCTATAGAAAATGAGCAAGAGAATTAAACAGGTACCTCACAAAAGAGGTTCTCTCCTGAGCTAATTCCATCTCATTAATAATGAGGAAAATGCAAATCAAGATCATAAATAAATATCACTAAATACTTAACAGGTAAAATTAAAAAAGAAAAAAAAAAAACTAACAATGCCAAAGTGCTAAATTGGAATAAATGGCAATCCCAAACACTGCTGCTGAAAATGCAATTGGTAAAACCACTTTGGAAAATCATTTGGGGTTACTGATCGAGGTTCCAACTACGGATATCTGCTAACATCCACTTCCAGGGCTGGGGAAGTAGATGCCGGAGACAAAGTTATGACATGTGCATGAGGGACCTGTAAAAGTGATGACACAGCTTCAGTTTTAGCCAAAACCGAACAGACACCAATGCCAATCATCATTGGAATGGATCAACTGTAAAATATGCACACTGCAATTAATTTCTCCACACCAGTAACAATAAATAAAACTGCACTACATAGAAGAGTGTGGATGAATCTCACAAACGATACGGAGCGTAAGCTATTTCTATTACGTACAAAAACAGGTAAAATTAAACTATTAATGGGTGAGGAGTGATGGATATTAAAATTCTTTAAAATTCTTTAAAATAAGAACAAAAGCCACAAAGACCTGGTGTCACGACAGCTGTGATCTCTGGAAGGAGAAAGAAGGGCTAGAAATTAAACTGGGAGAGGGTGTGTGTGGACCTGTGGAAGGCTGGTCATACACTATTTCTCTGGTGGTTTCATGGATACCCTCTTTGTGATAATTTATTGAGCTGAACACTTTTGTGTACTTTTTTTTTTATATGAATGTTGCATTTCACGAAACACACAAAAAAAGCTTAAAAGAAAAACAGTCTCTCCATCCCTGTCCACAGGGCCAGGCGATTCCCAATTCACTCCACTCCTGGCCAGGTTTTAAACTCCCCCCCGCCCCCCCAAGACTAACTCACCTCTTGTTGCACTTTACTAATTAATGGTGAGACACTGATACTCTCCCCTCCTTCTGGATGGATCTGGAAATTCACTTTTTGATAAAGAATCTGGAAAAAGAACATGACACAGTATGAAGGAATTGTGTTTTTAAATTCATCGCACTTCACAATGTAGATTGGAAATTTAAAAATTACTCTTTTGAGGAAAAAGTTGCTATTTCATAATGAACACTTTTTTGGGAACAGGCTTACTTCAGGACTTCCTGGACAGCTTCCCAGTTTCAGAACTGGGAACCACTGTTGGAAAAACTGGTATACAACATATTGAATGACAAGGACATGAAAATGAGAATTCCAGAATTTCTTCCTATATTCTTATATCCTGCATTGATCCCTTCCTATATTTTTGCAACAAGAGCATTAATCCACCCTCAGGCTGATTTATCCTCTGAATTTGAGGAAATTCAGCATCTCCTCAACCAAAACTCTTTCCTCTGCCATTTCCAAAGGGCCTCTAAGGGATGGTGTCACCCCTGGTTTTAATTCCTATGGTTTCAAATATACTTTACATGATCATTTCTTATGTTTTATTCTTGACAACACTAACTTTCCCCATTATATTCAATTAATATGAATTCCTGTTTTTCTCATACTTGCCTTGTACCCTTCCTTCCTTACCATAACAACACTATTTTATATCCTAATATCTTCAAATCCCTTTCCACATAAGTGACAAGCTATTTTTCTTCCATAAATTAAAATTCTATTATTTTAAAAAATGATCACAGATCTCAGATCCACACATCCAACAAAATACATTTCATACAGTTCGAGATTTACTTTCCTGGGAACACTTACTTCTGTCTGCAGTGAGCTGCTAGCTGCCAAAAGTAGTTCGATGCTGCTAGGAGGGCAGTGTGTCAAAGCAAAAGCCATGAGCTCCTGACGAGTGGCCAAGTCCTGGTAACTTTCTGATTGTCCTAACTGGCTACAAACATCCCAACTCTTAGAATAACCTGCAAAATTGGCAAGCAAAAACAAACTGATTTTCACAAGAAAAGTCTCCAACCTAACATGAGAAATCCAATGGCTTTCTGCTCAGGTCTTGGGTTACCAAAGCACAATCGTGGTCATTAGTGATACATAACATTTTCATAAGCAGAAATACATAAGGATCTAAAACAGAAAAGAAATATTAGGCTGGTTTATTATGCAGAAAGTTTAGCAATATTCCAGACATGTTCTTCTGATAAACTCTGCTTCATTTTAGAATACCTGACAATAACTACAAATACTCTACTTAGCTTTGACGTTGAGTAAAAAGCTGGATATCTGAATTCGGAAGACTTGAGGGTATGGCCCAACACTGCTATTTAGCACTTGTGTGAGCTTGAGAGAGTTCCAAGTGTCACACTTCTTTTACTACTACAAAGGGACAATAATAACGCCTTCCTCATTGAGTTGTTGAAGGATTAAATAACATTTCTATTTAAAAGCACTTTGTAAACGGCAAGGTGTGAGAAAAGAAAAATTATTATAGGCAGCTACATAGAATCATTCACTTTATAGAAGACAGAGATCCAAGGACAGAGCAATGCCTACAGTCAGCCCTGGCTCCCAGCAGAGATCTTTGTCCTCCACAATTTTATACTCCAGATTCTTAAAATTTATTTTTATGTGTAGTTGAAGGAGTTCTAGTGTGAAAGGGTTTTGTTTGTTTTTTCTAAGTACTAAGTTCTAGTTTGAAAGGGTTTTTTTTTTCTAAATACAAAGGCCTTGGTCCAGAATAATTTCTCTAAATATGTAAAGTAAAAATCCAGGCACTACCCTTATGGGAATAAAATTCTTACAAAGCTCTCTAAATAATTTTAGAGTAATTCACTGTTTTTTCAAAAACATAATTATTCTGAACTTAATGTTACAAAGCCAATATTGGTTAATATTAAAATTGGCTTATTAGTTAACATTAACTAATACTAATTAATTAATATTAACATTAATTAGCTAATACTAATTAGTTAATATTAATACCAACTGGTTAATATTAACATAGTATTACAGAATGTAGCTCTTTTATGAAATTGATTTTCTAATGCTGAAGTTATAAAGCATTGAGTTTTTCCCCCAGAGCTTTAAACATTTTCATAGATGTCCTGACAAAGATCCTCTCCCTGACCAAATACTGGTCGGGCTCCTCTGAAGCCTCTGCACATCTAGGCCCGCCCCTTGGCCCACGCTGGCTGAGCCTGCACAGTCCAGTGTTGGCAATAATCCTACAAAGTCCACTTACAGAGAATCTTCCACCCTTGATAACTGATAACTGTTGATATCTGATCAAATTCCTCCTCCCTCATCCTCGCAATCTGAACACCCAGGCCTGCCTTCAGCAAGAATCCTGTTAAGTCAGGTCAGCAAGAACCCACTAAACTTGATGTCTCATAGAATTTTCCATCCACCGACCCCTCACCATGCTCCTTGGCTTTAATCCCCAGCTGTCTTTTCTGTATTAGGAGTTAAGTCTGATCTCTCTCGCCTATTGCAATAGTTTTAACATCTACTGCAAAAGCCCTGAATAAAGTCTTCCTTACGATTTTTAAGAAATGTCAGAATAATATTTTTCTTTAACAGTATACATACAAAAAGTGCAAAACTCCTAAATGCACAGCTCCATGAGTTATCATGAGGTGAAGCCCTACATTTTTAACCGCTCGCTATGAAAGCACAGACAGTAGGTAAAAAGATTGCTTGGGCTTTCATATATTCAGACACAGCTCCAGAAAGCAGATCATTTAGTACAGAGTCTATGATAAGGCAACATCACTTCCTACCCCACAGGGTAATATGTTCTTTCACAGTGAGATTATGCCACAAAAAAATCTGATCTTCCAGAGACCTGACTTTGAATTTCCAAATAGAAAATTTTAGGATTGCAAACTGCTTCCTATTTTCTCAACATCAGTTTGAAAAGCACTATGCTATCCCTTTAAAAACAATTAAAAACTAGAAATATTAACTACTCACAAATTATAGATACTTCAAAATGTTTAAATTTTCTTTTATATAACAAATACATGAAAAGGCATTAAAATATTTTATATAAAATTGTTCTTAAAATAATGAGCATATTTTTAATAGGCAATAGAAAGCAACCAAAATCTCAGCTAAAATGTAACCCCCAAGCCTATTAAAGTACTTATATTAATATATAAGCACATGGTCTACATACTAATCAGGGCTCATAAAATGTTTCTCATGTCTTTTGAAGAAAATGTGGCTGGCTTCCCAACCAGGCCAATTGATTTGAGAACAGATCTTTTCCATTATTCATCATGTAAAAAGGACCTGAGCCAAGTGTTAAGTAATTTGTCTATTTCACCTGTGGCCATCAGCTCCTGACAATGCACACTGGCTGCTTTGTAGTCATGGAAACGAAGTGCTTGCTCTACTAGAAGGATCAGAACCTGTCCACGCCTTTCTTCTGGGTCTTCACCTGTAAACACATGCAAATGACTTAATGATTATGGTAGCATCAACTGATAAAAGAGCTCATTAACATTGTGTTTCAAATTAATTAAAAAATAAAAGGTAGAGATTAGCCTGATTATTGAAAAAGATTATAGGACAAATGTCACAGCAATTTTGACCTTCCAATCTATTAATCCTGGAATTAGCTTTCAGTCTCCTAAGAGATCAATGACTAGTATCAGCCCCAGACCAACCATCCCAACCTAAGTGAGTAGAGAAAAAGTTTTCCTCCCAACAAGAACTTTAAACTTTTTGCTATTTCTTTTATATTTTGCCCTTTGAATGTTGTTTCTAATTATAATTAATAAATGACAAATACAAGGTGGGGGGAGACTTAAACACACAGTAAACTGGATAGAATTTTATAGTTTCTCTAACAGTACTACCTTTTATTTATCATAGTAAGCATCTAGACTCTAAGAACACATACCAAAATTCAGTTTATGTTAACACAAAGATCTCAATTTTCTCAGGAAGATTCTTGGAAGTCAACTTAGATGCTATGTCCTTCTCTGACATCTCTACACAAGAATTCTTCACAAGAAACACGTGGTTTAGGTGCCCCTCCTACATGTTCCTTTACTTTTCATTCTGTGAATACCAATTTATTGAGATTATCATCTTAAAAATCTGTATCTTCTATCAGCATTTAAGCTCTCTGAAGACAGGGATTCTTTCCTTGTTAAACTCTCAGTACCTGGCACCAAGTCATACATGTAACTGGGGCTCAAAAAAATATATCCTCAATGAAATGAGTACAGATTCTATCCAGAATGTAATTTTCCATTATAAGACAAATAATTCAAAGTTACAACATAAACACAATATGTATACTTAGACTAAAAAAAAAAGTAAAACATATTTTATATTTCAATGAGGTAATGAAACCTCATTATTTTCAATATTTCGAAAGAGAAAAAAAAAAAAGAAATTACCCAATGGCCCCTGCATTGTTAGGCTACAATGTGATTTGTAAGAAAAAAATAAACATATCACAGAAGGGTCTGAATCAAAGTTTTAAAATATGTCACCATTAATCTCCATCCTGTGCTGCATAGGTTTAAATAAAATCCACATATTGGCCTAAGCTAATCAAAAAAGATTAAAAAAAAAAAACAACGATAAAACACTACGATTCATAATATTATTTTAGAATAACACCCATGTTCTGTAACGCTCACATATAACACTGGAAATAGAATATGTAAAAAGTTTCTCAATGATAAATGCACATATCACACTTAATATAAAACCTATTTCCTTGAAATTTCTGCATTTATTCAGAGTATCTAAATCAAAAATGAAAAGGTCCAGGGGTGATTCTTTTTTTTATGAGACAACTTGAATAGGTTGCAAAGATATTTTGCAGATATAATAAAATCCCCTAATTAGCTGACTTTAAGTAACGGGTCCATTGATTACCATCATCCAACAACCAAAAAAGAAAAGGTGGAAACAAAGAGTTAAGAGTAAAGGATTCAAAGTGAGAAACTTCTTAACTGTGAAATCTTCAGTAAATTAACTTCTTTATTCCTATCTCCTCACATTCTAAATAAGAGTCATACCTCTGCTATAAAGGACACAGGAAGAAGTAACTTAGATAAGTATAAAAGCATAAAATGAGAATTATTGTTGTTAATGTAAACTTTTATATGAAGATGGGTTAAACAGTCACCTTGGAGTCCAAAGTTCAAATATTGAACTACTTTTAATTCTAGAAAGTTCCAATCTGAACAAGTGGGGAAAGGGGGAAACATAACCAAAAATAGCCTAAAAGAATGATCTAGAAAAATACTACAAATGAGGGCGCCTGGGTGGCTCAGTTGGTTAAGCGACTGCCTTCGGCTCAGGTCATGATCCTGGAGTCCCTGGATCGAGTCCCGCATCGGGCTCCCTGCTCGGCGGGGAGTCTGCTTCTCCCTCTGACCCTCCCCCCTCTCATGTGCTTTCTCTCTCATTCTCTCTCTCTCAAATAAAGAAATAAAAAAAAAAAGAAAAATACTACAAATGAAACAAAACAAAACAAATTCTTAACAGTCAAGAGTACGGCCTGGCAAGACATCTATTAAAGAAAATGACTCAGATATTTAGTCTGTAAAGGAGAAGATTAATGGTGGCATAACAAGGCTTTGAGTATATGAAATATAATTTAAGCTATGCCCATAAATTCTCTGACACTCCTTTCTAAAGATGGAGCTTGCTGCCCCTCCCCTTGATGGGAGCTGGGTAGTGATTTACTTCTAACGGAATATGATGGACATGATGATGTGTGACTTCCAAGACTAGATCATAAAGGACCTTACAGCTTCCTCCCCACTCTTTCATGGATCAACTGCTTTAGGGCAACTAGGTATCATGTTAACAAAACATTTAAGAAACCCTATGGAGAGGTCCATGTGGCAAGGAACTAAGGCCTCTTACCAGCCAGGAAGACATTGGCGTCTCCTCCAACTGCCCCATGAGTAAGCCAGCTCAGAAGCAGATCATCCAGGCCCAGTCAAGCCTTCAGGTTGAGCCCATATATACTTCCCTTAAACTCGGGAGGGCCCATGTAACTGCCTCATGACACGATGACAATGAAACTGCCCAAATTCCAAGGCCTAGATTAGAAAACCCCATAAAGCTTCTGCTGGTTCTTCTCAGAACACGGACTCTGGGAGCCTTCAGCCACCATGTAAGAATCGCCGTACTCTGCAGCCCCCATATGAAAAGACCACAAGGAGAAACCATACAAAGAAGAGATTCAGCCCTGGCTATTCTATCCCCCAGCTATTTAAGTCTTTCCAGACCAGGTGCCAGATATGTAAGTAAAGCAACCTTTGAGATGAGCCAATCTATCCCTAGACATTATCTGGGTGCAATTTCATAGAAGATTCTGAACTGCCTGGCTGAGCCCAGTCAATCTCCAAGAACTGAGAGAGACAAAAATTAAATGATTTTGTTTTAAAGTCACTAAAGCTTCGGAGTGGTTTATAAAGCAGCAGTAGATAACCAGAACACCCTAAAAGCCTCAGATAAACGTCACCAGCCTTGCGATCCCCTTCTTAATTACCCTCCTTGCCAGGCAAAAATATTAGCATTGCCCTTCTTCCAAGCTCTCTAGTATCTGTATGCAGAAGCCAGGTACACATCCTGTCCTGTGTGTGCGTAATTACCTGCTTCCTGAGCCCTCTAAGATTCTCAGTTCCCAGAGGGAAGAAGCTGTGTGTACCAGATCCTTGTATCTCAAGTACCCAGCACAGGGATACTCCCTCACCTGTCTCTGCTTCCATTTCTTCATCTGTAAAATGCAGCTAACAAGAGGCTATTGTACATCACGAAAGAGCGAATATGTAAAAAGAGTAGAGAAGGGGACTGAAAGGTTGTTAATCCCATTAAAAATTCCTACAATTTACCAAGATCACAGGTATTCCTGTTTCCATGTCAACATAACAGAGGACAAAAATGGAAATTGGTCTTCGCAGGTACATAAAAAATGCTGACAGCATCCCTGAGCTGCTTCATTAGTTTCTGCGAAATTTCATTATGAAAGTCTTCCCTGATGATCAGAGCGCTTCAAAGTTTACAAGGTGCTTTTATAGGCATTAACTCGTTCGGGGGTCTTGGAAACATGGAGGATGAAACCAGGGAGTGTCATTCCCATCTTCCAGAGACAGAAACTGGAGCTAAAGTCGCTTTGCAAGTGTATGGGACAGTCAGGACTGAAGCAGCCTTCTGACCTACATCCAATCTCTCCCCTGTCATCCAAGATGCCTTAGGATGGGTGACGGGTTCCAAAGCTGCAATGGACCCACAGGTAAAGATGATAATGCTCTGCTTTTGGACAACTGACAAAGGAAAATGTACTAAAACTATAGACCTTCAGAATGAGTCATCTATATTGAGATTTAAAAACATTAGTAAATGTATGCCCCTAATACACTAAATATATATGTTTTTTAGAGTTCAAAATGTAAACAGAAATCCTGTTTACTTTTAAGTCTATAATATGTGGTTTGGACAAGTCTAACTTCAAACCACAGCTTATAAAATATTTGGCCAACAACTTTTTTTTTTTTTTTAAAGATTTTATTTATTTGAGACAGACACACAGAGAGAGAGAGAAGCACAAGCGGGGGTGGTCAGAGGGAGAGGGAGAAGCAGACCCCCAACTGAGCAGGGAGCCCTTTGCAGGACCTGGGATCATGACCTGAGCCGGAGGCAGACGATTAACCAACTGAGCCACCCAGGCGCCCCAGGCCAACAACTGTTCTTGTAGAGATAAGTGCAAGTCAAAAATACAAAAGAAAACTATTAAGAGACTCTGGTAAGCAGAACAGTGCGGTTAAAGAAGCATGAAAGGTAGAGTCAGAAAGACTTTCCTTGGAAGCCAGGGTCTGCTATTTAACCCTGCTGAGCAAGATATTGGACTTCTCTGAACCTCAATTTCCCTTGTAAAATGAGAAAAATACCATCATCATTACCATGTAATAGAAGATGAAGCACGATCACCTATGTGAAAACCACACCAAATAGTAAATGCACAAATTCTTCTAAGAAATTGCTCGAATTCAAAAATATCATACCAAATTTGGACACTGAAGGTGAACGGCAGGGCTGACTTTTCTTAAGCTTTCTGGTTACAAACACTCATCCCAGCTTCTACTCCTGACCTCACAGCCACCTGCTAGCACCCTGAATGAGCCTGTCCTTGTTTAAAGGACAGACAGACCAGCAGCTCAGTATGGGGACACATTTCTCTAACATGCCGATCTTTGCAGAAAAGATAAATCCTTGCTCAAGAGCAGCATTCTGACACCTGCAAGCACATATTCTGACATTTGCCCAGGATGATGTCAAGAATGACATGGAAACCTTACTCTGCAATTCAGCATTCAAAACTTACCTGCTACTCTCAGCAACTCGGCAAGGCCCAGAAGCTTGGCGGACTGTTTGTAGCATGTGGGGGACTGGCAGATACACTCCTTGATGAAGCTGATCCGATCAGAGCACAATCGCACTATGAAAGAAAGACGAAAGACTCATAACCAGGGACATCACCAAAGAGTGTCACGATGGTGTAAGCAAACACAATAAAAACTCTTAGCCTCCAGATCAAAAAGAATTTAGAAAGACACAATTATCTTTTAAAAATTAAAATTATTGTTGCTTCTGAATACTGTACAGCTAGGATCCTTTGTTACCAACCTCCTGAAACAGCAAATGCACTGGCATTCGGAAGCTAAGAAAAAGCGTCACCTTTTCAAGTGCCATGTGAGGCCTTAGGAAAAATTTTAAAGAACTTAGTATTTGTCTTTGAAAACTTCACATACTTCCTATTACACCAGAGGCCCCAATCATTTTAGCCCCCTACCCCAAAACCCATTCCATGTTCCAAACATGCATTTTCTACCTCTACCTCAACACCCCAATTTAAAGGGTAGGAATCTTCAAACTGCTCACTGTTCCAATTGATTACCCTTTCTCCAAACAGGTCCAATCTTCTCACTTATGCCAGATATTAGGAAAATAAAACATGTCCGATCAAACCAATTCACATTATGAGGTAATTAAGGACACTTAAAGGGAGAAAAAAACTTCAGTAAAGATTATTCTATATATGCTAGGAAGAAATGGTTATTTATTTAAGGGAGAGGGATCAAGATATAAGAAGCATGGCACTACCTGGACGGCTGGGGCCCCATAAATACAACAGTAGCAACTATAACGAGAGCAGCTGACGTTACATGAATGGCCTACGTCCCAGTCACTGCTGCAGGGGATTTACATATATTAACCCTACAAGGCAGAAGTTGACAAGGCAGGTGCTATCATCTTCAGAAAAAGAAGTACGGAAAGGTCACTGAAAAAGTGATGGAACCAGAACTCAACCCAGCCCCTTAAGTGTTTTTCAAGCCTTCATTCCTTTATCCATCCCCAAATCCATGGCTATCTCCCACACATTCTGTGTTCTTCCCCAGAACTTCTTATAGGTGGCAGAGAGCCCAGGGGTTGGGGAGGTAAAGGAGAGAGGTGGTGGTTTTTCTTTGGAATGGGCTCTTTTAGGTTTTCATTATGATTTAATTTCAAACTTACAGAATGGTCGCCAGATGGTACAAAGAACTCTTTGCCAAGAATAATCAATCGTTAATAATTTGTTCCATTTATACTTGCTCATGTACCATCATACATGGGAGCCCCCCCACACACACATATATACACACACAAGTACACGTGCACACACATACACACATGTCTGTTTTTTCTGAACCATTCAAGACTAAGTTGCATATATCCTGTCCTTTTATTCCTAAACACTTCAGTGTGCCCTGGGTTACTTTAAGATGGCTATTTATACATCTGCTAGTACAGTCATCCTTTGTGGCTTTCCTATAAAACATAAAGTAGATGCAGACTTCAATTACTTAGTTTACCATCATGACAGCCAACATCTACATTTGAGTCTAACTTTGGTACACTGTATTATTGTTCCCTGTATCCACTGTAATTATTCATACCCCAAATACCCACTCAACTAACACTGGGCTTGGCTGTGTGATTTCTTGGGCGATGAAATGTGAGTGGAAGTGACATATGCCACCTCTGAGCCAATGTTTCATGAGAGTCACCGTGGGATCCCATTACTGCTCCTTACCCCTCCCGTGAGAATGCCATCCCATGAGGTGGTGCAGAAATGCCTGGGAGCAAGAAAGCAACTTGCTATCATGTGTCATTGAGGCTTTTGAGATTCCCACATAGCACAGTCTAGCAAAAATTAACTGATATAGAGGGGCGCCTGGATGGCTCAGTCACTAAGCGTCTGCCTTCAGCTCGGGTCGTGATCCCAGGGTCCTGGGATCGAGCCCCGCATCAGGCTCCCTGCTCCGCGGGAAGCCTGCTTCTCCCTCTCCCACTCCCTCTGCTTGTGTTCCCTCTCTCACTGTGTCTCTGTCAAATAAATAAACAAAATATTAAAAAAAAAATTAACTGATATAGAATACTTCAAACTTTTCCGTAACTTTCCTCAATCAAAAAAATGGGTTTTTTTCCTTCAGTATCTGCTACTGTTTTATGGGGTTTTCTCCTTGTGTGTATTTTAAGAAAATGTGTATTACTACTTCAATATTCCAGATTCAATTACTTGAGAAAGGTACTTTCCTACATGTTTCTAATTTGATTTTCAAAACAACACCCATCATAGATCCCATCGTTACTCCACATATGTAAAAACCTGAGGTTTTCATAGAGGCTTTTATAGCTGTATTTGATGAATGATGGTGCTCGTAGAGAAACTCTAGTTTTAATAACTCTAGTAAGTGGATTTCCTTACTGTCACCATTCTTTTTCTAGCTCCATAAAATCAAAGTAGAAAACTGAAACCATACATAGCAATGGATCCTCATTTTCTCTGAAGTTCCAAGTTTGGTTCTTTGTCTGATTCTTGCCCTAAGCAAGCCGTAACTACTAATATTTCAAGTACATTAAGTAAATTTGGAGAGTGGGACTCTAATAGAGTGCAGTTGCCATGTTCAAATGTCTTTTTACTTTATTTATTTATCTATGTTTTGAGCCTCTGGACAATCATTATGCCAATTCTCTTTTACTGCTTACTGCAGGACATGCTACATTGTATTTCAAAATGTGATTTCTCAGGTAAATTCAAGCCTTAGATATTATTATATTTCTGTGAAGAAAAGGAGTCTTCAACACCTAAAATTCCTTTTCAAATGGAACTAATAATATGGATATGCATGTATGAATCTTTTAACAATTGGAGATCTCTTATTTTCCTGTGGATCTCACAACTATATATCCAGTGTTTAAAAAAAAATCTGAAACAAAAAATACATTATATGTTAAAAAAAAAAAAAAGATAGTAGGAAGGGAAAAATGAAGGGGGGGAATCGGAGGGGGAGATGAACCATGAGAGACTATGGACTCTGAGAACAAACTGAGGGTTCTAGAGGGAAGGGGTGTGGGGGGATGGGTTAGCCTGCTGATGGGTATTAAGGAGGGCACGTACTGCATGGAGCACTGGGTGTTATACACAAACAATGAATCAGGGAACACTACATCAAAAACTAATGATGTAATGTATGGTGATTAACATAACATAATAAAATTAAATTTAAAAAATAAATAAAATTAAAAAAAAAACTATAATGCACACAGACACACACATGTAAATGCATAAAGAAGCATGTGCTGATAAGCTACACACATGCCAAACACTCTCATCACCACCTTATATGAGACACAGACAGTGAATCATGCCCAGTAAACCACAGATGCAAAATATCAATTTCGGTCACTCGTGAACGGCATCAAAGGCACACAACAACACAGGCAGTTACTTGTGACACTGCTGAAGTACAAATCTGAATTGTACAGGTGAAGAAGGTGACAATATGCAGCAGTCATGTAGCTGATGAGTGAGAACACCGGAGTTTCCTTCTCGAATCTTTTACTTTCATGCTGCTTCATCAGTAGAGAATGGTCTACTGTTTACAAATGTAAACAATATTGTTTACATTTGTAATGTATACAGTACTACTGTAGGTTTGAATTCTAGGTCCACCTCTGTGCGACCCTAAGCAAGCTGTTTAACCCCCTGAACTTTGATTTCATCATCTGGAAATTGGAAACAATAATAGTCACTGCTTCATAAGCTATTTTTTTTTAAAGATTTTATTTATTTATTTGAGAGAGAGAGAATGAAAGATAGAGAGCACGAGAGGGAAGAGGGTCAGAGGGAGAAGCAGACTCCCTGCTGAGCAGGGAGCCCGATGCGGGACTCGATCCCGGGACTCCAGGATCATGACCTGAGCCGAAGGCAGTTAATTAACCAACTGAGCCACCCAGGCGCCCGCTTCATAAGGTATTTTTGAGAATGAATAAATACCTATAAATATACTGAGAACATAAAAATCACTCAATAAATGTTAGTTTTTACTACTGCTACTGACCTATTCACAGAAATGCTTATGAAGTATGGCACCCTCTCATGTAAAAATTCTCAATGTTTCAAGATACAACTTTCAGGTCCTTCTAGAGAATCTTTTATGATTACCTCCATCTGAGGAAGGTGAAGCTCAAAAAGATGAAGATGCCACAGGGCACACAGCTCAAAGTGGCTGAATCAGAATTTAAACTCATACATGACACTAGTGTGACTCTGTCTTGTCATCAGGGTCAGTCCTTCCAAGTCAGGAAGTGCACCTTATTCCTTTCATCATTTCGGTTTCTGGAACAGGGTAAGAAGCTAACTCAGTGGTTTCTGAATGGAAGGAAAGCAGAGTGGAAAGAGGAGAATGAAGGGAGGAAGAATGAGAAAACACATAAGAGACTCTAATTCCACCACCAGGTAGAAACTAGAACCCCATGAGAAGTAACAAAAATGACAGTTGATGACTAGAGCTCTTGCAAAGTCCCAAGCACCGTGCACACATGGCCTTAACCATTCTAAGGAATTATAGATGGTGCTTCTTAGTATCCCCATTTTGTAGATGAGAAAACTTAAAGAGAAAGCAAGGTCAGATACTTGTCCAGTTACTCAGCAGTAAGTGGCTCCAGGCTGGCTTTACCTGCAATGCTGGGGGGCTGAAAAACTGATTTACTCTATGACAGAAAGAACATGGGGGACAACTGAAACATCCTGAATCTGCTCATGTGAATAGCAAGAATAATTTACACAAAACACAAACATCCAAATTATGGGGAAAGCACACACATGCACACACACACACAAACACCTCTCAGGAGACTCAAACATAAGGAATCATTTTTCATAATTCTGTTCTTGCTTTCTATTAACTCCTTAATTAGAATATAGCTAGTACCACTAGGCTTCCTTGGTGACTAGTAGCAACTCCTGAAGTGTAAGCAAAGGAGGCTTTAAAACAAAGCAAAGTGACAAAATGAACAATGTAAGCTACAAAAACACCTGGACTATAAATGTTTAAATATCCAGTTACTTTGTCCAATGTTCCCGATGAATACAAAAGCAGCTTATACCTAAATTGTACCTGCGGCATAAACACAATAAATAGGATACAAAGGCAATATCCCATCTCCCATCTAGAAGATTTTCTGACATTCATTCTAATAGGAAACTCCAAATCAATATATCAAGCTGGAGAGCTGTCAAGACATGAAAGCAAATGTCTTTCTTAAAACACTCTTCAAAAAAAAAAAATAAAAAAACACACTCTTCAGTCAGGAAATTTCTCAGAAGTAAGACCAGGATAGCAGGTTTGGTTGCAGATTTTCAAACTCATCAGATGATGTGCAAATACTGTCAGCAAAAATACTGCTAACTGAGCACCACAGAAAATTAAAGCTCTATTTATTATTTCAAGTCAATTGAAATAATTCATTAGCATTTGAGGGACTGCAAGAAAAGGTTTTGTTGTATTACATTAATTTGCCTGGATTGAATAAGTAGCTAAAATACACACATATACACAGAGTCAAAGCTATAATGACTTGGCCTTAGAAGAGATACAAGAAGAGCAAATTTCATAGTGCTCTGGACTCCCCCACCACTGAACACTTAATTGAAAATGTGGTTCAGGGGAGGCAGTTCATGATTTACGGCATTTGAGAAAAAAATGAAAATATTTTTAATAACTCTAATTAATCTTCACAACTTTAAAAAGCTTTGAGCTCAAAAATTACAGGAATGATATTATGAAATAGAATTTTCCAGTAATTTAACAATCTCCTTATATATACTTAAGATGCTACAAGACATGTATAATCATGAAGAAATTACTTCCAAACAATGATATTCAAGGTAACAGTAATACTACCTTGTTCAAGTCTAATAAATTTATCTGATAAGCAGAGCTTTAATTTTTAGTAAAACTACAGTAAAAACCCACATGAAAACATGAGAATATGTCTAATGACTTTTATCTCCTAAGATCCATCTGACTCAAAACCCTCAAAAACACAGGACAAAGACACCGAGAAACCTGTAACAGGACCCCATTGTCCAAAGGTACCAGGAGTTAAAAAAAAAAAAAAAGAAGAAGAAGAAGAAGAAGAGGAAGAGAAAGAAGAGGAAGAAGAAGAAGAAGAAGAGAGACAATTCTAGTGAAAATCAAAACCAGAGATGGAAAGAAGTTGGCTACACCTGCGCTACTCCCAATTCCAAACATTTCCCGGGTTAAGAGTGAAGAAAAGAGATTATATGGAAGGCACCAAGCATACTGCTAATAACCAAGCTACCCGCTTCATTTAGGGCACTGAGGTCCAGAGTTCGAGGCAACAGGAAGTCTACCGCCCACTTGTGAGGTAACGTTCAGGACACTGGGAGACACACACTGTCCTCACAGCACAAAGTAGATAATGACACGTTTGGGGTGGTACTTACCAGACTTGTATACTTAGGTAGAAGAACTTGAGCAATGTTAAGATATCCTTAGTAATTAAACTCTAAACAAGAAATTCCTGTCATTCCTTTTAATAAAATAGTATCAACATAATTAAAGAATATTCTGTAGTAAGCATAAAAAAATAAACTATTATCAATATGTACAGCTATTTCTAAATCTATGCAACTGAAACAAAATACAGAAATAAACTGTACATCAAAACTGATGGAGATCCGAAACTCTAATCCACAATCCCCCATTTGGTTTTATCCAATAAAATTTACTGATATTATTTCTTTTCATGACATAACTGGAAACTTACAAAATAAATTTATGATAAAATGTCAGCTTTATTTTTTCTTTGGGTTTCTACTAAAGGTTTCCTTTGAAAAATGGGGCAGAGAGTCAGATCTACTGCTAATGGATTAAATGACCAAAGGTACTCTTTAATTCAAAAAACTACCAAGGAACTACGCTAGTGATTCAATGCAAAGTAAGTTAATACTAAGTTAATAATGCAACATTAAATAGAAACTCACCTTGCAAAGGCAGGATCTTTACCCCAAATTCTTCAAGATATCCAAGGGCTTGGATAAGATCTAGCTCCTCCTGAATGGCAGCCGGTCTATCAGTTATCAGCTGTAAGCAGCACCTAGGGGAAATAAGATCTGCTTAAAAAAAAAGAAGTAGTAACATATGTTTGGCTAAGTTGCCTTTCTGTATTCAACAACATGAGATCCAACACATATTTATCAAAAGACTCCTACATTCCAGGTATCCTGCTAGATGCTTTCTGCTATCTTACTTAATCCTCATAGCAAGCCTGTATGATAGGCAAATAGCATCACCTGTTTCCTAAGGAAGCCAAAATCAAAGCTCAGAGAGGTGTAGTGATCTGTGCAGGGTTGTACCGATAGTAGGGAATGGTATCACATTACAAAGCAAAATATGTGAACTCTGCCTTCAGAGGTAATAATCATACAGGAAAGGTTTAAAAAGAGAGACAGAATTCAGAAAATTTCCAGTTATTCTTCAGGGAAAGCAAACATCTCGTTTCGGTGACAACTTCGACTCCCAAAGGAAAAACGAATAAGCTGAGACACTGCACAAAGGACATTTTTCTGATCATAAGGAAAGAGTCCGTTGGTAATGCAGTGCTGAGATGAATACAGGAGAAAGTGACTTTACTAATAAGAATCTGTAACACCTACGGAGTATTTTAAGCACATTTAAAAAAATACAGACAAAGTGTACTTAAATCTTTTCATTAACAAACTTACTTTCTGAAAGGTGAATGTGGAGGTATACTGGGACACAGGACTAGAAAGAGGCAGAGATCAGGCCAGGAAGGGCTAATGGTGCTAAAATCATGTATCGTCTGATGAAGATCCCTCAGCCCCAGGATGCATCTGTATGACTCAGTGATGGATGTGAGCCTACCTTACTTGTAAAATTGTAAAACTTAAACGAGATGAGCCCTAACATATACTGCTGATTCAAGTGTAACAAGGGACAGAGCCTACATGCGATATCTACTAAAATTCTACTGCATTACCTTCAAACTCACGAATTCTGAGTTCTAGCAATTTGTACTACAGACAGGCTCGCACATGCCCACATACCCACACATAATTAGGGATGTTCACTACCACAGTGTTTTTAAAATACAACAGAATGAATTTTTATCATGAATTAAATAAATTCTAGAAAGTCAACAATGGAATATTCTACAACCATCAAAAGAAGAATAGATCAAGCCTACATGCCCTCATGAAAAAACCTTCAGTATAGATCGTAAGTGAAAATAATGAGATCCAGAAAGGTATGTATAAGTAGTAAGCACTCATTTGTGACTTAAGAAAGAAGAGGGTAACGTATAAGAAAGTATTTTGGAAGGATTCACAGGAAAATGATTTAAAAAGATAGCTGAGGGATAAAGTTAAGGGAATGGGAATGAAAAGAGAATTATTGTAAATACATATCCTTTTTTGTACTGTTGAATATTTTTATCTTGTGAATGTATTACTTCCTCAATTAAAAAAACTAGTTCATAATAATTTAATCAGTAAGAATGTATGGGCTATTTTCTATATTAAATATAACTGTGAACATTTAAATATACCCAGGCTCACAGATCATCATCAGTCTAGTGTCACCTTATACACATACAACATCTTTTCCAAATTAAGGTGTGTCCTTGTAGGAGAAAAAGGGAAATATTGGAAGTGTAGATTTAAAAATGATCTGTGAGAACACCTGCCAAAAAGATTTAGGTCAAACACAACTCCCAGTTTCAAAAGCTACTCTGTTTGATATTTTCATCATCTGAAATAGAAATACAATCCCTTAGGAGAGAAGAAAAAAAAATTTACTATTTTTAACAACTCTGTCAAGTTCAATAACATGGTTTGAGAAAATATAGCTCTCTCTGTAATAAGATATCACTGGGGAAAAAAGTTTCCTTTAAGCTTTTCGCTGCTAGTCATTCGGGGGGAAAAAATAAATCTAAATAGCTAAAACAATCACTACATCAAAATAAATTCCAAATGGGCCTAAAATTTCAATGTGAAAATATAACTATCAAAGTAATAAAAAACAGTATGAAAAACTATTATAAAGGTCTTGGGAATTAAAGGTCTTTCAAAGGATGACACACAAGACAGAAATTATAAAAGAAAATAACAATTAAAATCTTTAAAGATTTTGAATAGCAACTTAAAAAATAAATCATATATATATAAAAACTTGACAACATGGTTAAAACATGTGAGAGAGGAAAAGGGCAATGTCCTTTATGCACAAAAAGCTCGTAAGAACCAATAGTCAAAAGAGGCGCCTGGGTGACTCAGTCAGTCGAGCATCCAGCTCTTGGTTTAGGCTCAGGTCATGATTTCAGGGTCATGGGATCAAGCCCAGCATCAGGCTCTGTGCTCAGCAGGGAGTCTGCTTGAGGATTCTCAATCTCTCTCCCTTTCTCTCTACCCCTTCCTCCTTCGCCCCTCCCCCCACACTTGGACACACACACTCTCTCAAATAAATAAATCTTAAAAAATAATAATAATAATAATAAAAAGATCAACACTAAATTTCCAGTACAACAGGCCAAGAGAGAAACTGAATTCACAGTCCAGAAATTTTCACCTGAAAAGGATTTCAAATCTTTATCATCTAATCAGGTCCCTCCTCCCTAAACAGAGCACAAGTCATGTAAAGCATACAGCCATTGCCTCAATGTGCTACAAATTCCCAGAACTTGAATTTGCAGGCTAGCTCATGAATCCTTCATAACAGAAGCAATGTACAATCTTACAGATAATCAGCAAGAAAGACTGGGAAAGCATGCTGGAGAACAGGGGTCATGGGAAAGTTGATGAATATTCATGATGTAATTATCTTTCTGTATTCAAGCAATAAATAACTGTGCCCCATACAGGATAGTCAATCTGTACTTGTGGCAATATATTTGTAAAGGAAAGAATAAAACCAACAATGGAGTTTGTGTAGTCTAACTTGTCCCCTCCCTCTTCTGGAAGAATACAGAATTACTCCACCTGGCCAGATCCATGCAGCTATCAGTGAGGTTGGTAGATGAATTAAAGTACTCTCTGCTGGCAGCCAAAACCAAGTCAATACTTCTTTCATAACTGACCCTGTACTGGGTTTTCCCTTTATGGGCTACACTAGCTGGTGGGTTTATTGAACAGGCGCTGCAGTGCATCATCTGCCCAGCTAAGTGGATATTTTCAAGGCGACTGGAACACAAAAGGCTTTCTGTAAATATCTGGGGAAAAGAAGAAACTTTAATTAGTTAAAGAGGGCAGATTCAGTTCTCAACAAAATGAAGACTCTGATATCCAAATGAAATAAATTAAAAATACATCCATCCTACAGGTAGCAGGTGCACGACCCTGTAAATACACTAAATGACAATGAAGTACACTGTAAGTGGTTAATTTTATGTTATGTGAATTTCACCTCAGTAACCAAATTCATCTTTTAGGAAGAAGAAGTAACTTAACGGAACAAACCAATATGAAGCCTAATACAGTTGACCCTTGAACAGCACAGGAGTTAGGGGTGCTGAACTCACATGCAGTCAAAACTCCCCATATAACTTTTGACTCCCCCAAAACTTAACTACTAATAGTCCACTGTTGACCAGGAGCCTCACCAATAATATGTACAGGCAATTAACACATTATTTTGTATTTGCTGTATTCTATAACTGTATTCTTACAATAAGGTAAGCTGGAGAAAATACTAAAATCATAAAGAAGAGAAAATACATTTAATATTGTACTTATCAAAAAAAAACAAAAACAAACAAACCCACATATAAGTAGACCTATGTGGTTCGCACCCATGTTGTTCAAGGATAAACTGTATCTTAATGTGTTACAAGGAATGTCTGAGTAAACTATCTGAAATTCATACTCATTAAAAACAGGATTCCGTCCCATACTCAATAGGGTCCACTCTGCTTAAACTATAACCATTGAATTTTTTAAAGAAAATCTTTGAATACGACACATAAAATTTCTAACTGCTTAAAGCATCTGAATTCAGTCTTACAGACTAAACAGCCAAGCTATAAATGCAACATTGATTTTTTTTCCAATCTGCAGACTAAAAACTATTTAAATAAAACAAGAGCCACTAATGGAAGGTATTCGTGCAAATATCATTGTATTCTACTGGCAACTAATAGCATCAATTAACATAAAATTTATTGTATAACTGAGAATATTTACTTATTACTTAGTCTAGAAAAGTCTTAAACAAAGAGATCCTTTAAATATACACTAATAATGTCAATATGTAATTAGTATAAGAACTTCCCCACGAATGTTCACCCCTATTAGGCCTCTGCTGGATGAGGATGGCACAGAAATAGAAGCAAGAGATGAAAAGCAGATTTCATGAAGAATCAAGAATCTTCTTACAATTAAGACTACCCAGTTTTCATAGGATCCCCTTATTTTCACTACTTTCTAGGCTTCTGGGGAAGGTAGTTATTTTTAGACAGGCCTTCATTAAAATGACTATGATGAGAATAAAATTACTAATAATCTACAAGCGATCTGCTACAAAATACCTATTGTGACAGAAAGCAAATTACTAATGAGCAACCCTAATCATTTATATCTGACAGGTGAAAACGGCTTACTCCAAGTGACCCAAATGACTCAGATATGACGGTTTCTCTATTCCTTTGGTTTATTCAAGTAAGCCATAGTTAATGCCCGGTATTGAGAAATACAACTCACTCACTCTAAAATTTAAGTTTTTGCTAAAATGAACAATATAGATTTCTGCTCTACATGCTGTAACGAAACCTTTAACTTTCTCAAAATTGTGCCATTGAGCTTTCAAATCATTTTCCAAGATAGCAACCCCTAATATAATAGCCAAAAGTCAGTAAAACAACATAGCATAACTTAAAAGTTA
Organism: Halichoerus grypus; assembly: GCF_964656455.1. NCBI lineage: Eukaryota > Metazoa > Chordata > Mammalia > Carnivora > Phocidae > Halichoerus > Halichoerus grypus. The sequence continues at coordinate 11,424,748 of NC_135721.1, forward strand.
CTAAAATGATATTTAAAATGTAATATTTAAAATATAAGTTTGAAAAAAAATGTAAGTTTGCCAAATCCATATTACCTTCCTCTAGAACCATTTCAAGCTGTTATGATATGCTTTCAAATGTTTTCTCGAAGGAGAGAGGCTAATGGCCAGAAGTCATTAAAATATCAAAGCCTAATAAAAAGGTGTTAAAATGTAACAAAAACAATTTAATATGTCAGGTTGTTATAAGCTAGTTCAAGTGTAATATATTTATGCCAATTTTCCAATCAGAATCAGAAACAGTAAATAGCAAAATAATGCCATTCCAACTTAAAAACACTACTGCAGACATATAAATGATGGTTAGGCTTTGGAGCCCATGTGAATATAGATGTTCTCCTGGAATTGGAATTCAAGTTTCACTTTAGACACAAAAGGGGAAGCTACTGGCAGTTGTATGTACATGGTCTGAGACTATAATCATCAATGTAAACTTCACACTCATTCATTAAAACCTGAAGTCCGAATATAAAACCATTTCTCAACAGTCTATATTAGCACTCTTTTGTTAAAATCACCTTGAATAAAAATACCAACCAATTTCACAAAATAGAGACCTATTTTTATAACTCATTTTATCAAGGGGTCACGCTTTGCGATGTCAGAGCAGAGCAACGTTAAGAAATATCCTATAGAATTTCATGTTTGGCTTATTGACAGAAAAACTCAAAATGGAAACCTGCTTTTAAATTATATCTCATTAAAATGGGTTAGTTGGATAATTTTTCCACATGAGCTAGGAGTAATCTGGTAAGACACATACCTTCCAAAAATATTAATTAAATCCCCCTGGGTTACACTCCTCCATCAATTAGCAGCCATTTCTTAAGTATCCTTTGTGTTCCGGGCATTACAATATACACTGGGGGATAGGAGGCTGAACATGAATATGATAATGCCTACCCAGGGGCTCATGACCAAAGGGAAAAATCACACATGGAAACCAGTTACTGCATTTGAAAGAAAGACTATAACAGAGACAAGTTACATGAAAGGACAAAGGCAGGCATCCTGGAGGGCATAATTAGTGAAGTGAGTGCTGAAAATTACCAGGAATTTTCAGATCAAGGAAAGAGGACTAGATCCAAGCACAGGGAACAATGCAGATGGAGTCACGGGACATGAAGCAGCATGGTGCGTGGAGAGTCAGGGCAGATCTGGTGGACACGGTGGAGCAGGGGGGACACTGTGTCCCCTGTACTTACAGAGTGGCACGGGGGAGAGTGGACACGGAAGCTCGATCTGCTGTGGCCTTCTACGCCATGCTAAGAAGTATGGTTACTTTCTGATACAGACATGTAACAAGCAGCAAATTTAAGAAGGAGAGTGTTATGAAAAGGTGTTTTACAAGAATGCTCTGAATCAGTGTAGATTGGAAATATGGAAGCAGGGAGACAAGTTAGGAGGAATTGCAATTTAGCAGAGATAGGACAGGTTTGAAAGACCTTTCCCAGCTACATCAATCAAATAGGCATTAGTGACCACCAAGACTATGGTAGTGAGAGGAGTCCAGGAGGAGTCTGTTTCCTAGCTGAGGATTAGCTTGCCGAATAACCTCTGTTGCAGTGAACGAAGATTGGGGCGGGGGGTGGGGAGACAGGAGGTGAGATATGCGAGTGCTCAACTTAGAAAGCACTACTCTACTCGATTCACCGCTATGACTCAATAGTATTACGTATAAGTGAGGCTTATGGTCACCATCTCTGTGTCCAGGAAACACACTGCAACAGCCAAACTTCCCAAATTAAAAACAAGTAACCTTCCATGCACCGAGTTACCTCATAGCAAGCATCAGAATCCAGACAGGTGTAAACATTCTGCTGCATAGTTAACATGTCTTGCAGCAACATTCTCCAATGAGACTCACTGACAGGAGGCTGCCTGGTGGGGAGAAAAGAAAATAATTCATGAAATTGCTCTTCAATTGGCCAAAAAAAAAAAAAAAAATGGTATCACCATTCTATATGCCACACAGCTCCCAAATGATCAATAGGAAGAATCTCATTTGAATTTCCAGGAAAAAACATCGATCAGAGGGAAAAGTTGAAGGGCTCTGTATCAATGCTAGAGATGCTGCCTGAGCCACCTCGGCCACGGAACTAGAACAGCATTACGGTGATAACAGCAAAGGTAAACCGAGTGTGAGTTTCCAAGATAAAATAAAGCACAGCAAGATAAAGCAACTGTGATCTAGCAGAAAAAGCACTCGGAGACAGGAGAACTGGTTTCAAATCCATCTTTATCACACTGCAATCCCCACAGGGGATCTTCTTAACTCCAACTACACGTGCAGACCTGGAAGGCAACTAGAGCCCACCCCTGACATCAGTCGAGAGGCTGGGACCCCAGCTCATCAGCAGGGCAGCACTAGTGGCTCTCCTCAGCGGGAGTCCTTGCAATAGTCCGCAGAGTGACTGACCAAGTGCCGCAGGGGTTATGTTCATCCCACGGGACAGCCCAGGTGCCAGAAGACAGAGTCCTACAGGGGAGTGGCAAAAGTTGCCCCATCTAATTCAGGAAGGAGCTTCATGCCCCCCCCAAGAACCAATATCTTTTGTAACAATTCCATAGGCACAGTTCTCAGGGTCTCCTCAAAGACATGCCAGTGACCACACTCAGGAAAGCCCAAAGCATAAAGCCCCTATCAGGTTTTCCAGTTCATTTCCAGTTCCTCCAGGTCAGAAGCAATTTACCAACCAGGGATCAGGTTTACATAACCAATGAGGCATACACAGTCTTGTTGATCAAATAGCATTTTATGTTGGGATCCAGGGTTACAGAGTTAGCGGATTAATGGTTCAGATTCTCCTGCAGCAGGGAAAGGGTTTTGTTAACAAATTCACTGACAGACACATATTAGCTGCATGATCGTGAACACTTAATGTTCCTGAATTTCAGTTTCCTCACTTAAAGCCCATCTTGGAGAGTGATAAGAAATGGAGGAGATTAATTCTGATAAAGCACAGGCATTGAAGATGTTCCTAAGTATAAAAACAAGCTCAATTACCTGTACAGCTCTGAGTATGTCTCTTAATTTCTCCGAGCTAGATTCCCTTTTTGTACATTGTGAGGATTAACTAAAACTAGAATGTATGAAAAGACACTCCCCCCATTTTTCTGGTATAAAATAGTATTCAATAAATGTTAATGAACAAATCTGAAAGTTACAAACACATTTCTTTGGTTTCTATAGTTACATAGATGATTACTAATATTGTTTAGCAGAAGGGAGAAAGTGCTGTAATTCTTTCTGCTTCCCCCAAAAGTTCACCTTTGTTGACTATATATGAATTTGGAATCATTATTTATGTTTACTTGCTAATCTTGACGTTCTACATAATCCTGAATATCACTGTTTGAAAGGGCAGATTTTATTTTGTTTTGTGCTTGTCAAATACCAACTGTCAAATAACAACTGGATGCTTCTTTCCCATGTACCTTTCCCTTATTTATGCATTAAAAACAGGGCACATAGACTATAAGCATATAATAGTATTGCCAAGGGAAAAGCATGTATTTGAGATCATTCCTATGAAATTTCTGGTCTTCAGGAACTTTTTCACCTAAAATTTTTAATAAGCATATGCTTCATTTACTTATAGTATTTTATATTACACAAAATGAATAATTACTTCTATCCTTATGCAATAAAGCATAAGAGAATACATTTTTTCCTCAGCATACAAACAGAAAAAACAAACTGACATATTTTCATGTCTTCCAGGACAATCCCTGAAGTGTGTCCATTAGTTAGACCTTGATATGTGAACTCTTTGGGTGAACTTCAAAGAACTGGAGGGTTCTTTCAGATTTGTCTTGCAGGTAAGTTAAGTTGCAAAATGTTTGATGAAGTGAGTGTCCATCTTGCACCAGCTGGATAAAATCAAACCTAGGCATTGTCTAGCTGAATTCAAATTCTCATAGCCCAGCTGTTCTTCTGGAAGCCATCAACACTGGGACAGATGGTATTAATGTTTTCTCACACATGGCTAGCCGTAAGTACAGGTTCTAATTAAAATAAATTATAAGACATTATTTACAATGGCCTTTTCAGAATACATTCAGTAAATACGAACCAAGAGTAGAACCTGAAGGCACTATACTAGAGAATTGCAAATTAACAGAGAGATCCCTAAATATAAACATGATGTATTAGTTACAGCCTTGGAACAGAGGTATATTTTCCAAGGAGAAACAGTATTGCACTCATGATGGTAAAACTTGGTTTGTGCAGATTCAATTAAATCTCCTACCATTTAGAATATCCATAAGAATATTCCATAGATGCTGAAGGCCAAGCCATGGTAGCATATATGAAAAAATTAAGATTTACTTCAAATTAACTAGTTTGAAAAAAAGAGGCCATATTCTCTTACATATTCAGAGTAGAACACCATGAGCAGAGATTAACTTCAAAGGCTCCAGAAGTATTTGAGGAACTCAAGGAAAACACAGGAAGTAATCTAGCTGTAACAGCAAGGCTTTCTTGAAGAGCAGGTTCTAGAGTACAGTCAGCATGATCAGAAATATCGACCGTTTGTTTCTAGTTGTAAAAAAAAATCTTAAGAGTTGAGTTGCCAAAACCTTTTAAATTATTCATTTAATAATTATTGAGAGAGGGCCATTGATATATATGGTCCCATATGAGATGTATGGGAACTATAACACTTGTCCTGGAGAAGCTTATGATCTCGAAAGGAACATAAGGCACAGACATCAATAATTATAGTACACTGTTGAAAAAGACAGATAGGGAGAGGCAGATACAAAATGCCAGGGAATTTCTTAGGAAGGAGAGGTCCTTGAGCAAGCCACTCCTAGTTGCATTCCATAAGCAGTTTACTACTGTTGACTGGGCTCAGGATTCCCGGAGCCCTCTAGGTGGTGCATGTTTAGCTCTAGTAGGGCTTGGGAAGTAGAGCTGTCTCTATTTGCAATGACATGATACTGTATACAGAAAATCCTATGGAATATCCACAAAAAAAAACAAAAACAAAAAAAACCCTACTGGAACTAATACAGGTTGGAAGACACAAGCTCAACATATACCAAAATCAAAGATAATATATCAACATTTGTACACACTAGGAATGAACAATCCAAAAATGAAATTAAGAAAATAACTATCTACAATAAAAAAAAAAAAAAACTCAGGAATATTTTATAGTACACAAATATCCATAGCTTTATCTATAAAAACCAAAACTCAAAACAACCCACAATGTCCATAAACAGGTGAACAGGTCAACAAAGTGTGATAAATCCATAAAATGGAATACTACTCGATAAATAAAATGGAATTATTATTGATCCATGATACAAAATGGATGAATGACAAAATAAGTACGCTGAGTAGGAGAAGCCAAACAAATAAAAAGTGTATACTGGATGATTCCATTTACATAAAATTATAGGAAATACAGAGTAATATATAGGAATAGAATATAGATCATTAGTAGTCTGGAGAGGGGATAAGAGGGTGATGAGGAGAAGCAAAAGGGAGGGGAACATAAAGGGGCAAGAAGCTTTTAAGGGTGACATATTTATTACCTCGATTGCAAAATGGTTTCATGAGTATCTACATATATCAAAACTTATCAAAGTCTACACTTGAAACATAGAATTTATTGTTGGTCAATTATAACTCAATGAAGTAAATAAAAAGAACAGTACTTTATTTTTAATCATATATAAGTATCAATTAATTTTGTTCATTACTTACTTCCGACCAGTGTGCCTGGTCAACCTAACCATCAGCTTGCGTGCCTCTTCTGAGCTAGACTGAGTGTTCTTAACAAACGAAACTGGTTTCTCAAGTCCATGTTTCTCCAAGAGCTCCGACACGCTAAAAGTGAGAGAGGAATTTTTTAAAGTCTTGCTACCAAACAAAAAAAAGCCTAAGAGTCTTGAAAATACAAGTAGCACTTAGGTGTTTAGAACTAAAAACAAAAAGTAGCATACAGAATGACCCAATTTTACATAGTGCATTAATTCTCAGCAAAAAAAAAAAAAAAAAAAAAAGCTAACAATTATATATCAAATCTTATTTCCTGTACTTTTATTACAAAACCCATTTTGTTTAAAGTATGACATATCTTTATCTAAAAATATTTTTTTTATTATTTTCCTCTACTCTAAAAGCATCAAATCAGTAAAACAAGCCAAATCTATCATTTCAATACTCAGCTTTAACTCTGAACAATCCTACTGAGTAATCTGTTATAGGCAAGGTTGTTAGAAAACCAATAAAGAATTTTAGAGTTGGAGCCACAGAAACATCACAAGGCTCAATACCCCTCCAGAATCTATTATATAAAAATACAAAATATGTCACAAATTTTGTCCCATATGAATCTTCTTGAGATATCTCATTCCCTAATCATCAGCATCATACATATATGATGGTTGGCCTCACCAAATCTCACATTTTTGAAATAGCTACTACTGGGTTTATAGAGTGTGACTGGCTAGAATTCAGTAGCTTGTCATGAAGACAGGTTTCATGGGTCATGTCACCCAACATCGTGTATGCTAAAACATTTTTCAACGATTAGTAGCTATGAGGTGGAACAGAAATAAAAATTCTTACTTTAAAAGGTCAGTAACTTAAACTAAACAGGGAAAGACATGGGTATCATCCAGAAACTGACCGAGTATAACTGTTTCCTTGAGGTGGTAAGAGCATAATGCGACATCAGGACCACTCATGGTTACACCCAGGAACATACCGTGAAATATACTGTTTATTTCACCATATCTTTTTGAGATCACTCTTCTCAGTTTCATTAGAGGAAAAAAAGGTAATCATGCAAATTGTAAGGAATGAATCTATATTGACTTAATCCACTAAGTTTTACTCAAACTATGTTCAACTTCTCAGGGAAACTGGGGAAAGGAGAGACACAGCCAAACTAAAATAACCAAAGCTTGGAAAGAAAGAAAGAGCTTGATTTACTAAGAATTTTTCAAGGGGAAAAAAAAACCAACCATATAGCTTTCAGGACACAAAGTACAAGCAGCAAGGTAGTAATAAAAAGAGGAAACAGAGGTCCCAAGGAAAGTGAACAATTAATTCTTCATTCAACTCCCATACATACATGGCACAAAAACACTGTTTCCTTAAATACAACTTGAAATATTTTTATACTCAAGTCCCTTAAATTGAATGAATAAAACTTCTAATTAGTAGACTCCAAATTATTATACTTTACTATTCATATCATCACTATAAAGTGATGGTATTACCTATAATTCTATAATTATGTGTTGGAAAAAATTTGTTATCCCTAAAATTTCATTTTTAATACAGATATTTAAAATTACTCAAGCATCTTCATATACACATATAAATACTAGTATACAACATCTGACTTCCTAAATGGCAAATTGGGCATTTCAGGCTCCAAGATAGAAAGTTTAATGCTTCATTTTGACAGTGAAGAATATTACTATAGAGTTACTTGAAGGCTCTAGTGCAGTTTGATTGAATCCAGATTCCAATCAAATGTAATATGCCCAAAAAACGGAAGTCAGGAGTATAATAAATATTGTTTGCTGACAGACACAATAATTTCTGCAGGAACTAACACTTCTTGTGTACCTACTATGGAAGAGGCACTTTAAATGGTTAATCTAACATTAATTCCATTATCTCACGGGTTAGATACTTTAAAGAAGAAAACCCGGGGTTCAATCACACAGCTTCTCAGTGGCAATGCCTACATTTGAACACAAGTCCACCAGTCTTCAAAATCCAGGCTCTTATTACTCTACCATAAGCTGGCAGTACATTTGTATTAAGAAAATTCACTCCCAAAAGAGTCAAACAAATAGGAAGTCAAACTGCAAATGACCATTAGACATATGAAAAGTAATGTTTCTGGACAGACCTCCTCTATCAGCACAGAGCCAACAGACGAACATTTCTCTCACCTGAGAATTTGTTCCAGTTGGTCTACCATGTCATGAAGAGCATTTGTTACCTCTGTTTTATGACTAAAAGATTAAGAGAAAAAAAATAAAGTTTTAGTAGTAGCTTTTTACGTAAAACACAATACTCAAGTGAAAAAAAGAAATGATGTTTCCCTTATGGTTAATATACAACAATATTACACTGCTGGGCAAAATTTTGGTCTTATTTCCTGAACGCCTTCAGCATCTTTCATGACTTAAGAGCTTAAGATAAAAAATACTGGACTAGAAGAATATTATCTATTACTGATTAGTGTTATATGGACAACTATTTCCTGAAGAACTTTTAGTTCAATTCTGCTAAAAGGCAACAAAGCATAAATCAATTTTAAGTCTTTTTTTTTTTTTTTTTTAAGAAGAGTTAAAGGGTAAAATCACCATCTGGTTCTGTTCTTTTAACCAATAAAACAAAACAGGTAAGGAAGCATGGCCCTGCATACTGGCTTGCTCCTAGGCCTGTCTATATCCCTTCCACACCCCCTATGAAGTTTCCACTAGGATTCTATATACTCAGAAGACTTCTTCCATAATATCATTCCCTCTGCACCCACTCCAGTATTAAGGAACCAAAAAGAAGCACAACCATTATCTAGATAATCCCTAGAAGGTGGTGGAGATAAAAAGCAAGCCCCTTCTGAGGAAGCATGTGGACAGGCGACTAGGAGAAACATTATCATGGCAAAGGATCATATACTAAATGAAAATGTGGCTGGTAGAGTAGATGTAGTATGACACAACACATGTATAAGTGAATGCAGGGATCTGTCACAAAGCTGAGACACAACTATAAAAGTCCCCTTCCATGCTATACAGCTCTGTGCCCCAACTATGGAGGGAATGCTTGCAGCGGAGAACAAATGCACCTGACGCTCCCGGGTGTCTTCCAGCCAATGATGCAACTGAACCCCAGCAAGATCCCAGGGTTTTATTAGTAAGATGCCCAAATAAAATCTTCGTCTGGACTTAGAAAATTACAATGTCCTAACTTGAACACACACACACACACAAACTCATTATTTTTTAAAACTATTGATCTTTCCTGGTCTAAATCTATTGGTCAATTATTAGTGCAATTTACAAAGATTATACTATCTTTCCAAACCAAGTTTTAGGCCTTGAACTAGAGTGTTAAGTTAGGGTATGTTCCATTTAAAGTCCTTCAAAAGGTCACTTGTCACAGCTACCTTCTATTAACATACTGCAGTATTGTTTTAATTATATTTTGTAGTTCTACAATAAACATTTGTCACTGATTTTCAAGAATACAGGGTTTTTCCTTCGTGAATTGACATCCACAAACATAATTACTAAAGACTTTTTTGTTTCAGCCAGTGGAATATGCTGCCTACATAAGATGCACAAAAATTAATTAGGTTAAATAAGTGTTCATTTCCTAAATGGCGAAAAAACAAAACAGTTTACCATTTGGTAAATAACCACATAACCACTAAAAATGAACTAACCACAGGCAGAGTAAAACTGATGAACTTGGCATGAAGAGAACCACAGAAAATATTTTGAAGCTCTATATTTTAATACTAGGCTAATTTAAAATTATAAGTTATTTAGAAAATTGTAAATATGAAATATAATCATTAAGAAATGGAAAACAAGAGAGTATCAATCTATTTTTGTATTTACAAAAAAAATGTTAGATCAAAAATCATTAATCTGAAGCTGAGAAAAAGAGACACTTCTTAGCCTACACACTCTTCAAAAACACATTAATTCTGTAATTATAATGTCTACATAAAAATTGTTCTTTTAATATCATCATTCCATTGATACTTCATGGTAGGCAAATTACTGTTTAAAAATTAATAGATTAGCTCTAGCTGATATTTATGCTAGTTTGATCTTACTGAAAAACAAAGTCTAATACACTTACTCCTAAAAATTATACATGTTACTTGGGAGTCAATGAGCTTGACTAGTTTATTCTAGGACAACAAAGGAGGCACAAAGCTGAAAGACAGACCATCAAGTTTCCCAGCAAGACCATTTGAGTAAGAAACTCCTCACCACTTCTGCCCTCTGACACAGATATTAAGAGAAGCCTCTGCATCTCTCATCATCCTCTAGGGAGAGCAATTTTACTACTAACACCCTGATAGCCAATGGGCTGAGGTTTCTAAATGATGGGTAATGACATTTTGCTACAAAATCTGTTCATACAATCCCTCTTCCAGCCTTTTGCTGCCTACTGACAGTCCATGGCTCTCAGAGAGACCCACGGTTCCCAGAGGCTCACCTGCCGTTCCTGCTACTCTTTACTAAGGATGTGAGATAGCCTACGGTCATATCTCTATAAGTCTGGGTAATAAACACATGCTGAGGCACTCTGTGATTTACCTTTCCCTACATGAAGATTCCCTAAACCTAGACTGAGGAAGCGAAGTATGTATTAAGCACTACTACAATCTCCATTTAGCTTTACCACTAACAAGTCTAATTGCTTGGATTCCTTCTTGGTGGTCAGTACTGAGACCCCTGATGAGGCGATAAATGATCACAATCTATAAACTGCCCAACATTTCTATAACATAATAGAATCTAAGATTATCCTACACAAAAAAATCAAAACTGAAACAAGAGGACAAGCTAGATGCTCACATACAAGGCAACCTCCCAAGCACTCCAATGAAAAGGCTTTATCTTGTCACAAGGATTCCAATCAGCTTTTTAGTGTCTTAGATATAAATTAATGGTCAAGAATCACTCAACATGAGGGCACCTGAGCGGCTCAGTTGGTTAAGCATCTGCCTTCAGCTCAGGTCATGATCCCAGGGTTCTAGGACTGAGCCCCATGTCAGGCTCTCTGCTCTGCAGGAGTCTGCTTCTCCCTCTCCCTGCTGCTCCCCCTGCTTGTGCTCTCCCTCTCTCTGTCAAATAAATAAATAAAATCTTAAAAAAAAGAAAAAAGAATCACTCAACATGGACGAAAGTCCCTAACAGTAAAAAGGCAGATATATAAACAACAGGATATGAAAAATGAGAGACCATGGTGAGAAAGTAGGTAGTGCGAAGAGTAGAGGGACAGGTAGGTGCACATCTCTGAAACAAGACTAGGATGCTATCTTATTTTAAAAGTTCTTAGAATTTAAATAAGAAAATCAAAATAAATTTTAAAATTCAAAAGATGGATGAAAAGATAAAACTGAAGAAACTCCCAGATCATTTAACAGAAGATCAAAAAGTGGGAAAAAGAATAAAAAGGGCAGTAAATAAAGAAGTATAAAAAAATGGAGAAAGAAAAAGGAAGGGAGTACAAATAAAATTACCAAGGAAACTTATCAAGGAAAGAATATAAGAAAATTTCCCAAAGCTCTAAAGGGCAGGAATTTCCAGATTGGAACAGGCTATCCAAATGAATAACACAACAACAAATTT